>NC_134871.1:53387329-54632329 GCF_049852395.1 Peromyscus maniculatus bairdii
GCATTTCTTCCCAAAAAATGCCTATCTTGAACCAAGCACTGGCATGGATGTAGGGAAGAAAGGCAATACACAGATAACTCACATGAATCCTTCTTCCTCAAATTCATAAGGCTGGGCCAAAGACAAACACATGTTCACCTCAACCCAAGGAGGCATGGCGGAGTCACTTTAGAATCCCTGGAGTTCAGCTAAAGAAATGTTTATTGAATTGAAGGCAATGGATTAAAGAACAAGATGAAATGTGCTGTGTAAAGCACAGGATTTATTTACCACATTTCTCTTAAGTCTACTCCTTCAAGGACACAGATGCAATTGAAGAAAAACGGGTGCTTTTCCCAGGAGTGGCTTAAGAGTCCTTTTGAAGAGGCAGACTTGTGGCAAGTAAATATTTTCAGGAGGAGGCAGGTACATCTCTGTGAGTTCAAGGCCAACCTGGTCTTAGAGAGACCTTTAAAAAAAAAAAAAAAGTTTTTTTTTCAGGAGGGAAAGAAGGGGTGGAGAGGTGAGCAGTCCAGCCTAAAATTTCAGTTTCAGTTTATTTCACGAAATGCGTTCACCTGGAATTTGGGCAATGGGGTCACTAATGTAAAACAAGGCTATGTACCAGGAAGAGGATTTGCTTGGAGGCAGAATGAGGCGGTTCTGCCTTGGCGATTTGCTACTTGTGTGGCTGACAGGTCTCTCACTCAAGTTCTCCTCCAGACCGAGTGCAGAACGTGGGGTTCTGCATCTCCGTGGGGCGCGAAAGAGCAGGGTGACAAAACACCGCAAGCTGTGGGAAGTCGGAAAAGTTACCTCCCGCGGGTGCCCGCCCGCTCCCCCGCGCCCGTCGCTTCGCTCGGTGCAGCCCCGTACTCCCCTGGCCCTCCAGGGCCGCGCGCCCGCCTTACCCCCGGCTGGGTGGCCTCCACCTCGCGCGGACTTGGCTGCCGGGGCCCGGGGGCGGGCGCGAGCCTCGTCTCCGGGACGCTGTTGCCCCAGTAACCAGGCCCGCTAAGTGGACGGCGAGTCCCCGCCCTCAGGAAGGAGCAGAGTTGCGATTGGCCAAGGGAGAGGGCAGAGCCAGATGAGGCTTGGGCCCTGGAGGAACTTCCGCCGGAAGTGCTGTCACTGGGCGGGACGAGAGCCAGGAGACAGGTGTGGTGTTTCTGTATTTGTGACTTTGGATTTTCGCGCGTTTGAGGCTGCGTCCCATGGACCTGCTCCGCCTCTGAGAAGCAGACTTTTTTCTAAAGACTTGTTTGTTTTTACATCATTGTAGCGAAATATTCCTGTGTTATCCTTTTCCTTGTATAATTGCTATATTCATCATGATTATATTTAAGCCTATATGTATGTCTATGTAATCTGTGTACAAATATGCATATACTCAAATTCATTATCCTTTTGAGAATTGTTATCTGTTACAACAATTAAAACAAGAAAATAAAATGTTTTGTTTTGCCCTCAAAAGAGTACTTTTATGTGTTTGAGTATGTGTCTGCATGTCGGTGTGTGCACTTTGTGCATGCAATGCCCACAGAGGCCAGAAGGGGGTGTCAGGTCATCTATAGCTGGAGTTACAGATGGTTGTAAGCTGCCCTGTGGGTGCTGGGAGCTGAGCTTGGATCCTCTGCAAGAGTAGCAAGTGCTCTTAACCACTAAACTATCTCTTCAGCCCTGCCAGAAGCATACTTACAGATGAAGAGTCTAGCTTTCCCAAATCATACTTCATGAGTGCTGCCTGGCTCTCTGGTGAGCAGGATTAGCATGTATGGCAAAGGCCTATTTGCCTGCTTTAGGGTATAACTCTACAAACACAAGACCTACTTGCTCTGCCCAACACTATCTTTGAACTCCACCTATGCCCAGCACATGGCATGGTGGATATCCATAAGGCCATAACAGATTAATTAGTACCAAGAGTCCCTGGGCCTAGTCAGAACACAAAGAATCATGTTACTGTTCATGAAAACAGCCGGGCGGTGGTGGCGCATGCCTTTAACCCCAGCACTTGGGAGGCAGAGGCAGGTGGATCTCTGTGAGTTTGAGGCCAGCCTGGGCTACAAAGTGAGTTCCGGGAAAGGCACAAAGCTACACAGAGAAACCCTGTCTTGAAAAACCCTAAAAAAAGAAAAGAAAACAATGGTCCTTGTCCCTGGCTCTGTGGAGTTTCCCTTCCTTAGACATCCATGTAAGTACTTTGCATGTAGTTCAGTCTTCATAGCATTCTAAGACAGGTCCTGTAAAAAACACACACACACACACACACACACACACACACACACACACACACAGTGTTTTGTCCAAGGATTCACAACTGAGCAAGCCAGACGCAGAATGAGAATCCATATAGCTGAGTCCACAGCCCCCACTTACAGCCTTCCTGCCCCTCTTATTTGGAAAGGAAGACAGAGATGCATGGGTAAGATACCCTACACACATCTCTGCCAGCAGGTGAGGTGATGGGTACTGTGCCATGTGCTGTACAAATGGACCAGATGTAGTCCTTACCTCCTGACCTATTTAGGAAGTAAGCTAACTCTCCTACCCATTCTGGCCAGGCTGCCCACATTCATTTCTCTAACTGAATGACCAGGCCTCACCTCATCGAGAAGTAGAACCCGTAAGTCCCCAGCATACATGGCCTATGTTCACCCTATGTTCACCCTCTCTCCTCTCAAATGAGGTCTCCTTTTCAGAGTCTAATTCCTGTGCTGATGCCCTGGGCCCCACAGGCCAGCCTTCCCAGAGGCCTTTGCTTGCATCTTTAGTAGTTCTCTTAAGTGTACTCTAGGAAGCTCTAGAGCCCTTTCAGAGGACCCGTGGTCAAAACGGTTTTCCTCATCGAGCTGACATTACTGGGCTTTTCAATTACTCTCACCTAAGTGAGGTACTGATGGAGACAAGAACAAAGACCAGAGAATCCAGATGCCTGTTAATAAACAGATTTCCGAAAGTTCTCACCATACCTAATGTCGAGATACACTACAGAGCCGTAGTAATAAAAAAAAGAGCATGGTCCTGCTTTATTACAAATAAATAAATAAACAACAAAAATATACCAATGACTTACACACCCAAGATGTGGTTGATTTCTTCTCCATGATCCTGAGGGTTGAACCCAAAGCTTCCTACATGTAAGCTCTCTACCACTGAGTTCCACCCACAGCCATCAATACATACTCTGAAAGAGTATCTCACCAAATTTCCCAGACTGGCCTTGTAGCCTAGGAAGATCTTGAACTTGCTATGCCCCTTTCTGGCCTCCCAAGTATCTGGGATTATAGGCTGGTGCCACGAGGCTTGGCTTAATTTTTGTGCCTAGTTTTAGGTCGACTTGGCCCAAGCTGGAGTCATCAGGGAAGAGGGAGCCTAAATTGAGAAAATGCCTGCATAAAATTGGGTATAGACAAGCTTACTGTAGGGCATTTTCTTAACTAGTGATTGATGGGGGAGGACCTAGCCCATCGTGGGTAGTGCCACTCCTAGGCTGATGGCCTTGGGTTCTATAAGAAAGCCGACTGAACAAGCCATGGAGAGCAAGCCAGTATGCAGCATCCTCCATGTCCTCTGTATCAGCTCCTGCTTCCAAGTTCTGCTGCTGGAGTTCCTGTCCTGATGGACTATGATGTGGAAGTGTAATAAGCCAAGTAAACCCTTTCCTCCCCAAGTTGCTTTTGGTCATGGTGTTTCATGGGTTTCCGCAGCAATAGAAACCCCAAGACAATGTTCTAACTAAACTTTCTCTATGGGTTTGTATATAAGAGGGGGGCATGCCGTACACAGCACTTGGTCCTAGCTTCAGTTCCCACCCCCTACCCCCAACCCCCGCTGTTATATTTTTGTTATTTTTCTCTCCTATCTTTACTCTGAAGTGTTTTCCTGCTCTGGCAATTTCTCACTTTTATGTGAAGAGTTAACTACTTTTCACAAGAAGCTAAATTCAGCTCACTTGTTTATAACCCAATGAAACCATAGCACCTATTAGTGTGGGTTTGATCTCTGTCCAAACAGACCAAGTTCTGTATTGAGACGGTGGCCTGGAGCGACAGTTTGATGGCTGTCATCTCCTCTGGGAAAACTTTTTCCCCGCCCTGCTGGTTCTCTCAGAGCCAGGGTGGGGGAGGGGTGCCCTGCAAAGACCTGCTTTCAACAGGGTGGGGTCTGGACTGTGGGGTGTGCATCCTTCCATATCCCCCCCCCCCAGCATCGTTGAAACCAGGACCTTGAGGGAAACTTACTGCCCACACTTTTCCATCCACCACACATATCTGCTGCCTGAGCCCTCTGGTGACACCCTTGAAAAAGAATCATGAGAAATCAGAAAAGGTATGGTGGAGCCCAGCGCTTGCCTAGTATGTGTGCAGCCTGGGTTCTACCCTTAGCGCTGCCACAAAAAAAAGCGGGGGAGGGGAGGTTGGAGGGAAAATATTCTTACAGTGAGGCGAGCCGACAGATTGCTCATTCCCTTGGGAATCTAGAAAAAAAGACTGCCGCGTGGCCACAATCCTCAGGCAGGGCTGGAGGTTGGGGCACTCATTGCAACCTTCTTCTCTGTTGTGTGTGCCTAAGAGATGGGAGGAGAGCGACCAGCTGTCACTCTGTCGTCAGTCCAGGAAGAGGAAGGTAGAGGCTACACCTTTGCACTGAAGACAAGCAGAGGGGGTGACAGGGCCCCAGGAGCTGGGCTGCTCTCCAGCAAGGTGACTATGCTGAAGGCTGAAGGAGTGACGCCACCACATGGACGCTCAGGCTGAGAGCATCACCAGGAAGTCTGAACACTGTCCTGTCGGTGTGCTCCCAAACGGAGACAAGACTCTACTCAGCTGTGCTTGGGAGAAGAGAAATTACAAAAAATAAACAACTGAATAAGGGGGGCTGGAGAGATGGCTCAACCGTTAAGAGCCCTGGCTGCTCATCCAGAGGATCTGGTTCCCAGCACTCGCATGGTAGCTCACAAGGATCCCTAACTACAGTTTCCACGGAATCCAACGCCCTCTCTGGCTTCTAGGGGCACCGAGCATGTACATGGTGCACATCTATACATGCATGCAGGCAAAACACCCGTATACATAAAATAAATAAATCTAAAATAATTGGAAATTAAAATAAATGAGGTGTAAGTAGCTCCTGCTGCAGTTATTTTTCTTGACTAAAAATAGTCCCCCCACTTCCGTGTCCTCCCCCCCCATCCCTGCCCCTGGATATTTACCTTGACAGATGATAGGCCTGCTCATTTTCATTCTCTCAGCCAGAAACTAAATCGCACATTTTAAACACTGTCACCACCAATAACTGACAATAAATAGCCTGTAAAGGGTGTGTGTGTGTGTGTGTGTGTGTGTGTGTGTGTGTGTGTGTGTTAGAGCATTTTTAGGATTCAATATGAAGAGAGACTGTGCAGCTTGGTGTGGCACCTTACCCGTCCTGTCCTCCCCGCACCTGCTGATATCCCATCGAGCCCCTCATCCCCTTTAATAGTTGCTGGCTATCTCCTTTCATAGAAACAGGAATCAAAATCCACTCGTCTTGCTCCTGAGCAAGACCACACAATGGAGCGCGCTGGGATTTCGAATCTCAGCATCATGCTGCAGTAGTCTTAGGAGGATGCCCCCTCCGGAACCGAGCTGCAGTCAGAGAAAAGAGATTTCAAGACGCAGCCACCTGGGCAGCAAGCTAACCCCAGCAATCACCAGCAGTTCTTTTAGCTGAGCGCCCCGGATCTTGCAACAGCTTGTAATTAGTGTTGTTCAGCGTTTAATTTGCCTTTACTTAGGTAACAAGCACCTATTGATTACCTGATCGGAAGGGAATGCTACTGTAAGCAGTGTTGGGAGCCTGATGAGCAAGGCATCCGCTCTGCTTGTGGCCCACTCGGGGGCTGAAAACACCCACTTTGGGAAAGAAGGAAATGGAAGCATAGTTAAGAAACAGAAAACAGCACACAGGGAATTCTCCCTTTACCAAATTCGCGGCTCTAAGTCCCGGCATGTTCCCCTTCAATAGACAGGAACCTGTAGCCATATCTTGTCTCAGGGTGAAATCAGGGTCCTGTACTCACCCAAGCTCAGGCTAAAACAGCCTCCAGCCTTTTCTCCATCTGCAACAGCCCCAGGTGTGATAGGAATCCAGGGCAGAGATGGTCACCACAGCCTGTCAGCCTCACTTCAGGACACTCCTAACACCTCAGGTAAAATGGTGTGTGGGGGGGGGGGGCGGAGATGAGAGGGGTGTCAGCAAGCCAAGGCTCATCCTTAAGACTGTTTTTAAGGTGGGGGTGCAGCAGTTAAAAAGAAAGGATGGATGTGGCTCAGATCCCCTGGGGCTGGAGTGACAGGCAGTTATGAGCCACCTGGGAACTGAACTGGGGTCCTCTGGAAGAGCGGCAAGTGCCCTTAACCCCTGAGTCATCTCTCAACCCCATTCTTGCTAACACCAAGGGAAGTAAAGGCGATTTGGCCCTGACCTCCTAAAGCTTTGCAAGGAGCTCACCATATCCCAGTTATGTTACAGGGAGTCAAGTGTCCACCAAAAGTGAGCTCAAAGCCCTCGTGCTCCATACAGTTGGACTGAGTCCCTGGCAGAGGAAAGTAAGCGAGACAGCCAGCAGGTCCCCAGAAGAGTTTCCGCCCTCTTTGGACACTGTCGTGGACTGTGACGGAGAGGGGAGGAGAAACAACAGCCAAATGACTGTGGCCATTCCCCAGAGACTCCCAAGGTCTCTCTCTCTCTCTCTCTCTCTCTCTCTCTCTCTCTCTCACACACACACACACACACACACACACACACATACACGGAAACAAGGGAGTCTGGGCCTCCACAGAGACCACCTGCCATGAGGTATTTCCAACTTCCTCTCAGCTGGTACCCAACACCAAATATCACGACGGTGGCTTCCAAAAAATAGGACGCTCAGGGCTAGGGAAATGGCTCAGTCAATAAAGTGTGTGCTGCACAAGCTTGGGGACCCAGAACCCACATAAAAAAGCGGAGATAGTTGACTCCTGGGGCTCACAGCCCAGCTGAATTGGTGAATTGGTGAGCTCCAGGCTCCATGAGAGACCTATCCCCCAAAAAACAAGGCAGAGAGCAACTGAGAAAGATGCTCAACAGGCACCTCTTGCCTCACGTGCATGCGAACATGTACATACATGCACACACAAACACATATGCATACACAAATAATCCTTTTTTAAAAGATAAGATGTGTTTCCTGGTGGCCTTTCAGTTTTTGGAGACACTTTAGCATTTTCTGGTTTCTCAAAAACCATTTTTAATAGAACACAAGCTCCCTCCTGCGGTGAAAGGAGGCAGGTTTTCGGGCCCCTCAGCTCACACTCAGAGCCAACACCACACTGGGATCCAAGCGTGAGCCAGATTGTCCTCTGGTGTGAGGAGCTGGCAGGAGCCCAGCATGCCTTGGAGACCATGACTATGGTCACACTGTGTGGCAGGTGTTTCCGGGGCTGGCTGGCTCCTGCGGGCCCCATCTCCACTGGGCTGCAGAGTTACAGTCATGCTCAGCTGCCCTCTCCAGGCAACTGTGTCAAAGTCACAGGAGGCTCAGGGGTGGGGGGATGCACATTGGGAACCCTGGTCAAAGAAGGAAAGGTCTCCTTGGGGGTCTCAGGAATGGTGGCAGGGATGGGGGGACTCCAGGTAAGGAAACAGCATGGCCGCATTCCCCCCCCCCCCCCCCGGGCCACCCTTCCTGCGCCCAGCCCCTGCTCCTGACTGTTGCTTATAAGCAGCAGTATCCCCCATTTTGCTGAGGCTGCTAGCTCTGAGCCTCCAAGGTACTGGCTCTGCTCTCCCCTGTGGATCCTTTCATCTGCTTGGCTAGTGTCTGGCTGGCTTTTGGTAGGCAGAGCAATGAGCCCCTAGAGGGAAGGGGAAGGGGGTTAGAAACGAGCAAAGATCTAAAGGAGAGTGGCATGGCCAAGACTGTCTGCAGCACTCAGCTTTACCATAGCAGGTGCTCAGCAAATGACAATGGAGAGGCAAGTGGAATGTCCTAGGAAGGAACCAGTGGCTCCGTGGCACTGAGTTCTGGGTGAGGACTTCGGAGGAGAGGCGCCAGGCACGGTCTCCTGGAGTGATTCACGGGCTCCACCTAGAGGAATGGCAGGGCTTTAGTCACTGTGAAACAGGAGCCAACAGTCAGGAGCAGGAGGAGCCAGGCGCCCAGCCTGTGCCTGAGTTGGGAAGTTCAGCTTCTACCAGCTCAGCAGCAGCAGTATACAGAAGATTCTGAGCTCTGAGACATGACAATATTCATTCATCAGCTGCTGGTTAGGCAGCACACCCCTGCTCCCAGGGCAGCCCTGCCTACAGAGGCAAGGGGACACCAGAAGGTGACAGTGATAGAAGGCAAGCAGGGTCGGGAGTATAGAGGAGCCAGTCCAGTGCAGGAAGGGATGCCCTCTGCAGGGAGGTGCAGGGCTGGCCAGCTCAGAGAGGGAGGAGGGAGGTGAGCATTCCAAGGGTCAGGGAGGCCTAATTGGGACATCGTCTGCCAGGGGATAACAAGGACCACTCTGAGATGAGGCTTTGAGGTCATGGGGGGAGCACTCAACTGCTAGGGTCAGAGGCTATTCCCTGGCTTTACCCAGACTGAGGTGCCACCCTGTTCTAAAACATGCAACATGCAGTGTACAAGGATGGATGACGTTGTGGGAAAGGGATGCCAAGCTCTAAGCAGGGCAGGGCTGGCTGCACAGGGAAGGGCTAGCTGCAAGGGAGCCCCACACCTCCCCAGTTATCAGCCAACAGGAGGATGGATAAAAACCACCACAGGAGATCCCCAGGATGGGGCCCCCCCCGC
This sequence comes from Peromyscus maniculatus bairdii, assembly GCF_049852395.1. Classification (NCBI taxonomy): domain Eukaryota; kingdom Metazoa; phylum Chordata; class Mammalia; order Rodentia; family Cricetidae; genus Peromyscus; species Peromyscus maniculatus. The sequence continues at coordinate 53,396,136 of NC_134871.1, forward strand.
TCTCGGGGGTGTCTGTGCTCACATAGGGTCATAGTGTCTAGTCCACCCCAACCCCCACCTCCTGGGCTGTGAACAAAACCACAAGCTAAACCCCGGCTCTGAGTTGACACCAGATGGCGCTGGTTGACCTGCGGCACGGGAATGGGCATGCTAGCTGAGGGGTTTCTTTTACTTTTTAGTTCTGATTTTTGGTTTGGACTTTGGAGATGAGTGTTTCACCGCCATCCAAGTCGGCCTTGAACTCTTATCCTCCTGCCTCAGCCTCCTGCTTGCTTAGATTTTATGCAGGGACCACTGTTCCAGTTTTGATTCAGTGTTAATTCGTTTGGTTTGGCTAATTTTTTTTAAGAGTCTCAGACTGGCTTTGAACTCATGAGCTTCCTCCTTCTGCCTCCCCACTGATGGGCTCACAGGTGAGTAACACTATGCCTGGCTTGGGAAGGTTTTGTGCATTTTACTCAACTTCCAAAGTGGCCTCCCTCCCATTGGTGATAGGGACTATTCCACAAAGTGAGCAAGTTGAGTGTGATGCCCATGCAGCTCCCTGACTTTAAAGCCTTGTAAGTTCACAGAGGTTCCAGCACACCGACCAAATTACTGAGGAGGGGTAGGAGAACTTGGGAATCTTCAGCAGGAGGGCTGCAGCAGTCTGAACTCCTAGTTCTAAGAGAGAGCAGACACCCTCTGCTGCTCCCCCAGAGACTTCTTTCTGGGGTTTTCTTCTGACCTGAACTCTGGGCCCTGCCACTGGGGAACATAAGGAGTTGTACCGCTACCAGCCCGTGACACTGCCCATCTCTGCTTGTCCAACTCCATACAGCAGCCCGGGTCAAGACCTCAATGCTCTACTCCAGCCTGGCTCTTCTCTAAATTCACTCAAGATACCTGTCCCTCACTCCAGCAAGAGGCAGGAGCCGTGCGGGAATAACTGGGACTCCCAGGAATACTCGGAACCTCTAAGACACAGGTAGCCTGAGTAGTAGAGCTGGGATGAGGTGCCTTCACCCTCACAGGAAACTCTCGAGAGCCAGAGAGCTGGAGAAAACACAAACAAGGTAGCATGCTCCTGATTACACCCAAGTTCCCATGATCTAGAGAGCACTCTGTGAGTGGATGCCTGGCTAACCTCCAGACAGCCCCTGTATAAGATATCCTAGAGCCTGCCAGTCTGCTCTCCCACAACCTCCCAAGCCCAAGTCCTCCATATGAGCTCACTGGCAGCAACACTTATCTTTTGGGAAATGGGGGATGTGTGTGTGCTGTGCATACATGTTTACACTTGTGTACATGTGGGTGCATGTGGATACATGGAGGCCAGAGGTTTACAGTACGTGTTCTCTTTGCTTGCTCACCACCATCTATATTAAGGCAATCTCTCACTGAGCCTAAAGCTCACCAATACAGGCAAGTCTAGCTTTTTCTGTGAATCCTGTCTCTGCCTCCCGAGTGCTGAGGATTACAGGTGGCCTCATTCATGTACTGCTAGGGATTTGAACTCAGATCTTAATGTTTGAACAGCATAGGCTTTACCTACTGAGCAACCTCGATCTCAATGGTCCATGACAGCAATCCTGATCCTGAACTAGCCCTGAGCCTCCCTGACTCTTTCTGACTCTAACTAAAGCTCCAGGAGGCAGGGTCTTCTTGCTGCCTAGCACAGCACTTGGTACACAGCAACGCTGAGGTCCCTGCCTAAGCTGAGGAGTTATAGGTAGAGCAGGCAAAGGAGTCCATCACCCTGTGTCCTCTGGGCTCTCTGATGTGTGTCCAGTTTGGAAATGACTAAGGGGACACAAGATTACTAACCGGAGTCCGCATTCACCCTGGGCTCTCCCTCTCTACAGAGGAAATGGTGCCCAGACTTGCCCCACACAGGACTGGGGAAAACAGCCAGGAAGAGCTGGACCAGGTCAGTCTCCATCCCACCATGATGCCCTGAGCTGGAGCCAGAGGCAGGTAGACTTCGGAAGTAGAAGAGATCCACAGAACACCAAAATCCCTCCCCCAGTTTCTTCTTCTCCCTTTACTCTTCCTTTCACTTCCAGGCCAAAGGTCTTTGAAGTAGTAGATGGGCTTCAGCCTTCACTAAAGTTTGCACAGGCAGAATTTGTTTTATCATCAGAAGCCACCCCAGGCTATTTCCCTCTGTAGCCATTCCCGGGGGATGGGGCAAGGATGGGCCTCACACTCCTCCGAGGAGAATGCACAGGGGCCCTTCCCCACCCAGGATACACACCACACAAGCAGGGAGGTGTCTTTTATTAAAGATGCAAGCAAGCACAGAGTACCATGTGTGGCTCCAGAACATCCATACAGTACTAAAAATAGAAAAATAGAAACAAAATTTCACAGAAAGCAGCCTTCCTTCCCAGACACACAGGAAAAAAACGCTGCCATGCCCAGCTCACAGAGTCATGCACCCGGCCCACACAAGCTTCTCCCTGGACAGAGGTAACGCCAGCGGCAACCAGACCTGCTTCAGAGAACCACCCACGGCGGGCCCCTTCTACAGCCAGAGCCTCCCACCAGCACGCTGGGCTCTTCCTAGCCTGGTAAAGACCAGAGCCAGTTAGTCCCCAGTGGCAATCTGCTGGTCCACTTCTCATCTGGCCATCACTTGGGCCAAATTTGAGCCAGAAGACAGCAGGGGTAGGTGTGTGTGTGTGTGTGTGTGTGTGTGTGTGTGTGTGTGTGTGTGTGGCATTGCTCCCTCAGACACTCTGAGGATAGAGGTGCCCACTCGGGTGGGCGGGCTTTGCCAATCCTATCTGCATGGAGAGCAATCAACCTGCAGGCTAGGTCCCTTAGGTGAGAGGGTCGGCACAGCGGGGACATTCATGACAGCAACTCAGGATTTTAAAACCGTGCGATGTCACATCTCTTGCCCGCGGGAGTGTGTCAGTCACTGCCTTGGGGAACAAAGAGAAGGCTATGGTAGACACCAATTCTGGTGTCTGTGGGCACTCTTGACGCACCATCAATGCCTTCAGATGCCATCTGCAGCCCCGGGCCAGCCTCCCTCCAGGAACTTTGCTTGGGCTCTTCTGTTCTAGGCTCAGAGAGCTGCGTCCTGGAGGTGTTTCTAAAAAACGGCCTGGGACAGGCCCTGGCTTGGTGTCATGATGGTTCTGGAAGACTGGCTAGACCACAGGCTAGACCTACCTATCCAGCTCCCCACCCACCCAACCCATGTGATCCCAACCCATCCTCTGATCTCAGAACAAGGTGGGATGGCTGTGCCTAGAAAAAAAGACTACAAAAATTACAGTGAACCCTGAGAGCTTCCTACCATCCTGGCACAGTTTGTTCCTGCTCTCCCACGGAAATGGACTTGCATTTGGTTGACAGAGATTTATTTAGATTTCCGGTGAAAAGCGCTATAAAATACAGTGAATAACATGGGGTACAGGGCAGACAGTCTCGCTGCCTGCGTGTGTGGCGTGGCCACGACGTGGAAACCCAAGTGCTACAGGCCAGGCGGCTGCTGTGGACAGCATCATCACACTCCTCGCTCTCTCCACTGGGCTCGTCCCCTGCTGTTTCCACGCAGCTTCCAGAGTGTGTCCAGCAAGGAATAAATGAACGCAAACAGGACTTTTTTTTTTTTTTTAGCTAGTAGAGCGTCTGGGGACCGTGAGCATGCAAGTTCGCGGTTTCTGATATTATAAATAAAAGTCAAACGTGAGGTCACACTTCCCCATCTTCTGTTTATACACTAGGTCAAACTTCTCATTCATGGAGACGGTGAAGATGTCTTTCCATAGCCCGACTCTTCCTGCAACACAGACCACAGAGAGCTGGCTGTAGCCACCAGTTTCTGGACAAAAGGAAGCCTTGGGAATGGATCCGGAAATTTCCAGATCTGTGCCTAGGCCCCTCTAAACTTGGCCTGCTGAGTGGGAGGGGCCAGCCGAGCTAGACGGCATGAGTCCTGTTTGTGTTGGGATTTCCCTAAGTCTGGAGGGAAGCTTTCCTACGGCTACCTGGCCACCTTCTGTCAACTACGCACCAGCCATCACACAGACCCACACCTGTGACCAAGAGGGACTCCACCTCTTTGCTCCAGGTTAGCTCCCGGCACCTACCACAACAGATGCTCCCGCCATAAACCTTCCAGAGAGGAGGCACTGTGGGCTGAGGACAGTGCTCTAAGGAGTCCTTAACTCACAGCTCCACAGCACCAACTGCTGTTGGCACAATGGTTGCCTCTGGAAAATTTGAAAAAGTAAAAAAAAAACAAAACAAAACAAACAAACAAAATCATCCCAAGTGCCAGTAGGAAGCTCTCCTGAAGCCATCAAGGGCGGAATTTTCTAGAAGCCTAAGCTCAAAAAGAGTTGGGGAAGGCTTAAAAATGAATGAAACATCCATGGCATAAGCTCGCTTTCCAGGCTGGATACAGAGCCCGTGACACACACAAGAATTCCATACCTCAAGTCCATGTGCGTCTCCCCACAACCCCAGCTGCTGTCCCTGTCTGGGGGTGGGGGTGGGGAGGGTGGGATTAGGAGTTTGTATTCCAAACCTCCCATCTACAGGAGCAGTGAGGTCTGTGTGTTGACTTTGTGCTTTTAAACAAGTGGGAATTGCTGGGGGGGGGGGGGGGCGGCGCAGTTCTGAAGTCAGAACGCTGGTCATCTCCAGCAATAGCCTTGCTCGGGTCTTAACCTCAGCATCTGTCCCAGCAGGACTTCAGATCTGCAGCCACAGCTGGGCTAAAACTCCTGACACATCAGGACTTTCTCTTTGGTAATGAGGCATCATCTGTCTGTGTTGGAAAAGTAAAATAAAAATCGTTCTTACCACCCTCTAATGATACCAAAGGGACCAAATTAGAAGCTTCTAGACCAACCACACTATAAATATAGTTTTTCACAATCTTTTTTTTTTTTTCCCCAGCTGAGAGCTTGTCAGAGAGGAGTCACCCACCTGGTTTAGGATTTGGAATCAAGACAATTTATGCTGTGACATGAACCAAATTTATGCAATGCAGTCGGCTCCCCGAGCCCCTGCATCCTCGCCACCTCAAGGCGATCTTCTGAGTAAAGAGGCAATGTGCTAAAAGAAAACAAAACCACAGAACTGAAATAAAGCAAAACCAAGGCCAACAGTGACAGCGCAAACGCCTCTGAAGGAGTGTGTGGGCGCTCGGCGCCGGCGGCGGCGGAGGGCACGTGACCCGGCGCCCTCTGCGCAGACCACACATACACCAACCACATGCAAACCAAATGGGGGGGGGGGCTGAGGAGGCGGGTCACAGACAGGGTTAACAAAATATGATGAAAGCAAAACTGAAGAATGGCAAATAAACTCGAAATAATAAGTGCCTCTGAAGATGCAGCCAGGAAACACGGGACAGGGGATGATGCGGTGGGTGAGCTGCTCTCCGGAGGGGCAGAGTTTTGGTTAGGCCTTCTCCAGCAAGGTCCTGTGCACCTGACCCTTAGCAGCTGCCTTTGGCCCCTAGCAGCTGGGATGCAGAGCAAAGCCTTAGAAGTCACCGCTGCTCCACGGCTGACAGAAGACACATTCCTGGAGGCAGCCAGGCTGCAATCAGAGCCCAGCTGATTCTCTCCCCGCCTTGGCCACCACCCAAAGTTCTAAGATCTTCCCTCCCGGCTCCTCACCCTCTCAAAGTTTCCAGTTCACACTGCTGGCAGCTGGCCTCAAGCCTAGACCGTACTTACCCGGAGGGGATTTCTGGAACATGGCCACCGCTCTGAGACATCCTGCAACTTCAATACCTGAGCTGCCCCACGAGCAGCCGCTCACACGTGCCCTGAAGAGCTGAGGAGCTGACTCAGTGGCCCTCGGATGACTCCTCTCTGGAATATTGTCCCCAAAGTGTTCCTGCCCACCCACTGCCTCCTGCTACCTATGTGTCCCTCCTCCATCTGGGCCGCCTCCACAGTGCCCTGACTCTTGACTACCCACGCTTGGCTGCCCTCAGGCTGGCTCATTTGTTATCTGTGCCACTTGAAACCCAGAAGCCCCTCCCTTGGCCAGCATCCTCTGGGTCGGAGAGGGAAAAGGACATCTCCTCACGTGGGAGCCATCTTCCTGTCCACCACAGCTCACCACTCAGAGCCACCCAAAAGGAAGGCTGCTAAATCAGTGGTCTGCCCTGTATTGCGAAACACCCGGCACCACCACCCTGCCTTGGGTCTGCTCTGTGGGCACCTGACTTGAGCCAGTGAGAGTGCGCTGCACGAGCACACCTTGCGCAGAGCCTAAGCCAGCCCCAGTAGATGCTGCCTGCCCCCTTGAACTGTAACACCATGTGGGCAAGCGGACAGGGCATGCCCTACTCCTGAAGCACTGTGCCCTCAACAGGCACTGGCCAGCAAGTGCTGCTGCCCAGCAGGAAATTAGTCCGGAGCGTCCTAGGTGGACAGGGACTACCTGAGTGGGGAGGAGGGGGGAGGGGACACGTACCCCGGCCCACAGGCAGGGCCTCCGCGTTGCAACACTGGTCCACCAGCTGGTGGCAATGCTCGATCAACGACTCCAGCTGGGCCTTGTCACAGGACACACCCAGGAATCTGGCCAGCTGCTCCACCATGGTCACCAGGTCCTGGAAGACAAGGGCAGAGAGCGGAGCAGGCCATCAGAGGCAGCACCCAGGGCACAGGGTTGAGCTGGAAACTGCACTCATGGCTTCCTTCCTCAGCACGCAAGACGACCAGTCCGGGCGATCAGCCAGGAGGTGATGCTGACAGGGGTACTCGGCATCTCAAAACCTGCAAGTCTTGGATTTGAACCCATGGCTCTGGGAAGAGGAGGGAGGTGTGGGGATACAAATCAAAGGATGTCAGAGCGGTGGCTCATTGACCAACAGCAAAGAATACCCATCACTGGCAAGATTTAGCTGCCACCTCGCTTCTGGAGTCCTCTGCACCCACGAGTGCCCCCGGTGGCCTGTGCCCTACCCACCTCATCTACGGGAAGGTGGACCGGGGAAAGTAAGTCCTATTACATTTCTGACTGGACAAAGGGCCATGTACAGGCCCCACAATGCCAACAACAGAAGGCCGAATGCAGCTGGAGCAGGCACACCACCGTTCCCTACAGCCGCCATGCTCCCTAAGAAACGCTGAGGCGCCTCCTGTTCCCAGTGCGATCCCCTCGACCATCACTCCCAAATCCCTGAAAGCCTGCTGGCAACTGCCTTGGCCAAGCATCAGGAAAATGCTGGAGGCTGTTTCCTCTCCAGAAGGAAATTAGCACCTGAAAGCCTCAGGAGGTCCCAGTTAGACACTGGTATGGGAAGAAGTTCTGATTGTTAACATGAGCACAGACACGTCAAGGACCCCAATGCCTCAGACCCATGGGAACAGCAAAGCCTTCCCCTGGCCCGTATGTGGATGCTGACATATGTACATCTTCCTCCCCACTTCCTTCCTCCTCGATGTTTACGTCCTGAGACGGCATCCCTACAGAGCCCCCCCTACCAAGATGAGCTAAACCTGATTCCTTGTTCAGCAATAAACCCAATGAGTTCCCCAGCTGCTGCTAGCGCATCACCGTCGGAGTGCATGTCCCACCCAAGCCCAGATTTTCTGTATGTGTGTCTGTCATTTCTCCATTTCCCATCACCCCCGTTAGGTCGATCCCTAAAGCTGTGCAAGGCTGTGGCACACACTGCTTAGCTAATGTGTTTAACAGGCTGGGGTGGATGTGTCCGCGCCTCCGTGGATTCCTGCAGCACCCACCCACCTCGCAGCCTTGATCCTGGCGTTCCCACCCCTGTCTTCTTCGTCTCTCAAGGAACCAGAACCCCAAGGTCCCGTGCACAGGACTAGCACAGTGGGATGTGGGAACAACAGGCGTCCGAGCAAGCGCCAAAGGAAAGAAGAACCCACTTCTGCTAGCCCTGGCATTTAATGGGTAGACCTGGCCCTCAGAAGAAACCACCCAAGGAAAGGGCTGCAGGAAATAAGATAGATGGCAGAGGTGCTCTGTAGGACTGCTTTGCTCCAGGCAGCTCGGCATCCCTACAGCACCCTCCTTGGAAGGTGGGCGGCTTCTGCGTCTGGCCACATGTGAAAGGAGACTGTTGGATGGTTACCAGGCCCAACTTAACTGCACACCTCACTCATCTGAGCTGCACTTTCCACCCATAACCAGAAACTAGAGTGCTGGCCAGTCATCTGTCATTACCGGGACCCTCATTAGTGAGAGATTACCCCTCAGGGTGACTGTGAGGAGGAAGAGTGGGGGGTCTTACTTGGGGCACCTGGGCACAAGCCACAAGACAGGACTGGCAGCAGTGAGGCAGCTGAAGCTGTAAGGGAGAGGTAGCCCAGAGAGGAAAGCATTCGCTGTACAAGTGTAAGGACCTGAGGTCAGAGCCCAGATCTGATTAAAGCTGGATGCAGGAATAGCACGCGCCTGCAATGCCAGTGCTCCTACACAGAGATGGGCACCCCAGGCAGGAGAATCCCTGCAAGCTCATGGGCAAGCCAGACTGGCATGAGCCACAGAGAACAAGAAACCCTGTCTCAAGCAAAAGGTGGAAAGCAGCAAGAACCCAAGGTTGTCATCTATCCGCCAAATTCACAGTGCAATGCACATACCTCCACTCACACACATAAAACACATCCTCACAAGTGTACACACACACACACACACACACACACACACACACACACACACACACACACGGAAAGTGGGGCCATGGAGAACACCCAGCTCTGCCTCTAACACCAAGACAAGAGAGTGTCTGCCTAGTCCACAATCTGGAAATGCAGATCCTCACTCATAGCTAGTTTCCTACAGTAAGTTCAGTAGTTAAAAGAGCTTGGGGCTCTTCCAGAGGACCCAGGTTCAATTCCCAGCACCCACATGATGGCTTACAACTGCCTAACTCCAGTCCCAGGGAATCTGATACACTCTTTTGGTGCCTGTGGGTACTGCATGCTCATGGGACACAGACATAGATGCAGTCAAAACATCCATACGCATAAAATAAAAATTTTAAATGAAAACTGGGTGGTGATAGTGCTCACCTTTAATCCCAGCACTTGGGAGGCAGAGGCAGGTGGATCTCTGAGTTCGAGGTCAGTCTGGTCTACAGAGCAAGATCCAGGACAGCCAGGGCTACACAGAGAAACCTTGTCTCAAAAACTAACAACAAACAAACAAACAAAAGTAATTTCAGGTCCCTAATCCCCATCAAAGACATCCCTAACTACAGGTGAGGTTTCTGGAAAAATCAACAATGTCTCATCAATTAGATTAGACACTAAAGCAACTGACTTCAGTGGCTGGGTATGGTTGAGGGTATCCTGTGGTGGTATTGTGTTCCCCAAAATATTGTGCACCCTAATAAACTTATCTGGGGTCAGAGACAGAACAGCCACTAGATACAAAGGCTAGAAAATGGTGGCACTCACACCTTTAATCCTAGCATTCCAGAGACAGAAATCCCTCTGGGTCTCTGTGAGTTCAAGGCCACATTGGAAACAGCCAGGCATTGTGACTCATGCCTTTAATCCCAGAAAGTGAGCCTTTAATCCCAGGGAGTGGTGGTAGAAAGCAGAAAGGTTTATAAGGCGTGAGGACCAGAAACTAGAAGCATTTGACCTGGTTAAACATTTGGCTGGTTAAGCTTTTAGGGTTTGAGCAGCACAGTTCAGCTGAGAACCATTCGGATATGAGGACACAGAGGCTTCCAGTCTGAGGAAACAAGATCAGCTGAGAAGTTAACCAGGTGAGGTTAGCTGTGGCTTGTTCTGTCTCTCTGAGCTTCCAGTTCACCCCAATACCTGGCTCCGGGTTTGATTTTATTAATAAGAACTTTTAAGATTCATGCTACAGTATCCCCTCAGGGAACTCCGGTTACAAGCTTTGTCCTCAGGGTGATGCTGATGGAATCTAAAAGGTAGGAGCAGGGGCTGGAGAGATGCTCAGCCAGTAAGCACATATCCATAATAAACAATAAAAATGACTTTTAAAAAGCAGACAATAGCCATGTGTTTGATTAAAAGATGCCCCACAGGCCCAGGTGCTGGAGCTTAGTCCCAAGCTGGTAAAACTGTTTTAGAAAGCAAAAGAAACCTTTGGAGGCCTGGCCTAGCTGGGGGAAGTAGTCGCCAGGGGGCCGACCTTTGAGAGGAATCCCCAACCTCTGACCCCTCTTGGCTTCCGGATCTCCATGAGGTAATCTGCTCCTGCAGCAGCATGTCTCCACCCCACCACAGGGTCAGAATCAACAAACAGACCATGGACAAAATCCTCTGAAAGTGCGAGCTAAAATCCCCTCATCCTCCTGCGATTCTCTGGCTACCTCCACCGCCAGGCTATCTGGAATCTTCCCATGGCTGTGGGCTCACTACCCTAAGAGTCTCAGCCACCAGCAGTCAGTGAGGCTGTCTGCCTGGTGCCCACTGTGCCCCCGGAGTTTCCCCAGCAGGACAGCTGGGTCCCACCAGGAGGTGGGCACCCTCTGTGAAGACAAGCTCCACGGCACTTCTCTCTACCTCTGCTGCAGCAGGTTTTCCGGTACTCATGAGCCCTAAATGCACAAGCCCAACCTCGGGTCACTCAGAAGGGGCATCTAGGACGGGGTACTAGGAGATGGTGGACACCACACTGCCACAACTCCCCATGCTCAGGAGCCATCATCACCAGGGGCCCCTTTATAAGCTCCTCCCCTCCACCCAGAGTCCTCAGCACATTCCCGATCAGATTTCCAAAGTCATGTTCGGCTCCCTCTCTAACACCACCTCCAGTCTGTCTGACCTCTGTTCCAGCCCCTCCCACTCACCATCACATTCCTGACACAGCGGGCAGCATGGCTTGGCCCTGGTCCACCTGGTTCAGAGGACATCTGGGCCTGGCTCCCTGTGGCCCAGACCTGTGCACCCTTAGGGACTGCACTGTGAGGAAGCGGCTTCCCCTGCTCCAGCAAGGGGCCTGCACAGGCTTTGGGGCTCTCGGTGCCTTGTGGTACTCTCAGTCTCCTTGTGGAAAGGTGGGTAGATGTCTCCACCCTGCAGGTCCCTCTATAACCCGGAAAGCAATGGCTGAGAGCCTGACACATGCTGTTCATCTGAACACATGAACACACATACAAAGGAGGGATAGGGCAGCCACTGACAAGGTGGCCTATGAGCAGATGAGAAGGCAACCTACATAGATCTCTGAAGAACATTCTAGACGGAGGGAGCAAACGCACCAGCCTGAAATAGACACTGGAGGGGCCAGTTTAAGCAATAACAAGGTGGTGGCGGTGGTCGGGGGAACAATGTATCCAGGGACTAGGGAACCACTGCATAGGTCTTGGCGATCACCCACAGCCACAGGGGCTGTGAAAGAGAAGTGATAATTCATTTGAGCTCCAGCAGGCACAGCTGCTGTGACGAGGACCTGATGGCGAGGCTGGGGAGGGAACCAGGAGTCAAGTCTGGGATTACGCCTCAGTAACGGGCTGGAAAGATGTAGGCAGGGACAGAAAGACAGACAGACCTGGGCACAAATGGTTGGGGAAGTGTGAGGACTTAAGGACAGAGCCGATGGGACTTGGGACACAGACACACAGTGTGAAAGAGACATTGGGACAAATAAGAGAATTCCACCTGGCTGGGTAGTGGCGGCGCATGCCTTTAATCCCAACACTTGGGAGGCAGAGCCAGGCGGATCTCTGTGAGTTCGAGGCCAGCCTGGGCTACAGAGTGAGATCAAGGACAGGCACCAAAACTACACAGAGAAACCCTGTCTCGGGAAGAGAGGGGGGGGAGGGGGAGGGGGGAGGGAGAGGGGGAGGGGGGAGGGAGATGGGGAGGGAGAGGGAGAGGGAGAGGGAGAGGGAGAGGGAGAGGGAGAGGGAGAGGAGAGAGAATGAATTCCACCTGAGCAAGGCAGAGCGGCCCGTCATGAACTAAGACAGGGACTGCTGAGGCCCTCAGGGTCAGGGTCAGAGGCTGGCTTGGGTGCCCCGAGTCTTCAGTCTCCCTTGGACGACCACATGGACATGTGTCTTGGTGCCTCCACAGACAGCTCTGTGCATGGTGGCCCCAGTGCTCCTAACCTGGCATCAATGAGACTGCAGGGGAGCGAAGAGAAGAAAAGATGGCCGACAGGGCCAGGACCGAGGCCTGTGGTGTGTGGTCATCTGCAGCTAGGAAAAGGGCACACAGCTGGACAGACGGCTCAGCCGTTAAAAGCACTTGGTTCTCTTGCAAAGGACCCAAGTTTGGTTCCCAGCACACACATGGTGCCTCACAACCACTCCTAACTCCAGCTCCAGGGGACCCAATACCTTCTTCTGACCACTTTGGGCACCGGCGTGCACATGGTGCACACACATACATTCAGGCTAAGACACACACACACACACACACACACACACACACACACACACACACACTAAATCTGAGAAAAGGGGGTGATGGGAGATGAGGGTGGCAACTTGGCAGTCAGAGAAGGAAGGGAGGGGTCATGTCATTAGAAGGCTAGGTGACGGGAACCCAACGACCCTCGCTTACTGTAGCAAAGGAGGGGATCACTGGGGACCATGACAGCACAGCGTGGGGACGGTGGGGCAAGAGGGGAAGGGGCTGGCAGGGAGGTGAAGATAACAGTGACACACGGGGAGGGAGAGCGGTCAAGGCCAGTTTTAAGAAAGAAACCACACGCCTTTAATCCCAGCACTCGGGAGGCAGAGCCAGGTGGATCTCTGAGTTCAAGGACAGCCTGGACTACAGAGTGAGTTCCAGGACAGCCAGGGCTACCCAGAGAAACTGTCTCCAAAGCCAGAGAGAGCAGAGACAGAGACAGAGACAGCGAGAGAAACATCACTACACCCATGCATGGATGGCAATGCAGATCCTGGGAGACATACAGCTACCAGGACACTTGATACACACATATATTGAGCGTTCCCCACCTCTACAACCACACTCATCAGAGTCTGTACAGAACAAGGCTTCGAATCCACACCAGCCAATGCTAACCTCCTTCCTGGAGTACCCCAGGCTACACTATGCAAGGTCACATGCATCCTAAAAGCTGATGCAGAACAAGGCTTCGAGTCCACACCAGCCAATGCTAACCTCCTTCCTGGAGTACCCCAGGCTAATATGCAAGGTCACACGCATCCTAAAAGCTGATGCAGAGGGACTCAGCTTTGCCCGCACACTGCCTCACACGGTCACCAAGGTGATGGTACTGAGACAGCACAACCGAGTGGCAGAGGTCCCTGCTCCTGTTGCTAAGGTCCTGTTTCTTGGCTTTCCCCAACATCACACCACAGTGAGCCAGTCTGGAACTTGTCCTGGGGATCAGCCTGTCCAGATAGAGGCCATGTGCTGGACTAGGGACTAGAGCCCAAGCCTTCTCTGTGGCCCACATGCATCTCTGGGCATGATAAGGGTAAGACGTGGAAGGAATTGTGCAGATCCCCCCCCCCCCCCCCCCCCGCCCATGCCACCCTCTGTGGCCTTCTGGCTCTGCATAACCCGGCCATGCCTCCACTTGGTTCTAGCAGCACAGAGTCCCAGCACCACGGACAGCTCCAAAACCAGGGACAGCGTCTCCCTTGATGGACCGCATCTCTCCAGCTACTCACCCGGTGCATGTCTTCATACTTGAGGAAAAGCACATTTGCATCCATGCGATGTTCCCAGAACTCCTGAACGTGCTCAAACCAGGAGCCGTAGCCCACTGCGGAAACAGGGAAAAAGGGGTACATACAGATGGGGAGGGAACTGTGCAGGCGATCTTGCCCCCACAGGATGCCCTGCTCCTGCCCAGTTGCTGTGAAGGAAACTGCAGGGTCTCCTAGAAGGAAGAAACCATTGAAGGCCCTCACCCCTCCTGCTCCCGCTGACGCTCCTTCGCCCCTACCCAGCACACGTATGGATGCCCTGAGGACCTGACAAGGGCTTTGAGGCTATGAGGACATGGTGTGTACGCTAGTGCCAATGGTCAGAGAAGTCAGGGCAAAGAGACAAGCAGGGGCAGGTTGGAGTGTGGGAAGCTCTAAGACAGCTCCAGAACAAGGTCCTGCCCCGTGACTCCTGGTCGACTCCAGGCATTCTCAGTGAAACTTGCCATCTAAAAAGACAGATGGGAGCCCTGCGCTGTCACACAGGCAACATGTGCCTCACTCAGCATGGCCCTGCCTGGTCAGAACCCCAGGTCTCGGCTGGGCCCTTGGCCAGGGTGAGAGAGCTCAGCCCCGTCTGCAAACGATAGCATGGCACTCCTAGTGACGAGTTCCAATGTGCTCCCACTCTCTGGCCGAGCTGTGCAGTCCTGGGAGGGCCTTTGTACCACGGGGGTCCCAGAGCAGGACTCAGGGAGATGCTATACAGAGGTGGTACTCTAACTCCGCTGAGCAACAGGAAGGGACCAACCAGATGAGATGCAGGGGCAGGAATGGGGCTCCACCTTCCAGGCTACCTGCAAGCTCCACGGGTAAGGAGTCGTGCTGTACTGGGGCACAGTGGACCTGCACAGGCACACCCTCCTGAGACACCCCTGGATGACCTCTGTAAACGCCCCTTAGAAAACGTGTTCACTTTACACAGAACCGAGTGTCAGGTTACAACGGGGCCTGGACCCTGATCTCTGGATCCATGTGCTCAGCTGAAGCTGAGTTCAGGCAGATGAAGTCCTGGGGTAGGAGGAAGGCAAATAGCCTAGAAAAGCAAGGGGAGAATTCTTCCCCACTGCCGGAGAAGGCACAGGACTCCTAGATGGCCTGGACCCCATTGGGTCACAAAGACGCTGCACAAGAAAGGCCAGCCAGGACCATGAACAAAGGAAGGCATGCTGACTGCTAACAGGGATAACAAGAGCACCTCATTGCCTCTGTACCTGGGGCCACAGAGGAAAGAGATGCGCGTGTGCGGGTGGGAGCCAAGCCTCCAGAGAAAGGGCCCTGCCATGACCCCCTGCTTCTCTCTGCACCTCACTCTGCTGAGACCATACAGCCACTTACCCAGGGCTGGCAGGAGAGTATAGCACAGCACAGCCCCCACCCAGTAATATGGCGCCTTTGGAGTACTCCTCACACTGC
This sequence comes from Peromyscus maniculatus bairdii, assembly GCF_049852395.1. Classification (NCBI taxonomy): domain Eukaryota; kingdom Metazoa; phylum Chordata; class Mammalia; order Rodentia; family Cricetidae; genus Peromyscus; species Peromyscus maniculatus. The sequence goes on from NC_134871.1 coordinate 53,411,161, forward strand.
ACAGGGCAGTGTCTGTCCACAGACCATTGCCAACACAGCATCTGTCAGGTGACCCTGTCCACAGATTCCCCCATGTACTTGTGTCATGGGGAGACTGTCCATAGAGCGCCACAATACTCCATCAGGGACCCTGTCCAGAGGTTCCACATAGCATGTCACTTGACCTGGGCATCACTTAACCTCAGCCCTGGAGTCTCAGGCCACCACCATTCTCATGCAGATCTTTCCCACAGTGCCTGCGACCCTGCTCCGTCCTCTGCTCTGTCCAGGACTGGGGACACCAAACCCAGGACCTGACATGCTACCTCTGCTCTGTCCAGACTGGGGACACCAAACCCAGGGCCTGACATGCTACCTCTGCTCTGTCCAGGACTGGGGACACCAAACCCAGGGTCCGACATGCTAGGCAAGTATGCCTGCATCTCCAGCCTTCTTCCTACCTTTCATTTTGAGACAAGGTCTCATTAAGTTGACCAGGCTACCCTTGAATTCACTCTGTAGCCCAGGCAGGCCCTGAGCCTGCATGCTTCCTGCCTTAGTCCCCAAGTAGCTGGGATGACAGCCCCATGCCACCATCCAGGCTATGAAATAATTAAAAAAAAAAATGATCCTTCTCTTAGCTGCCACTTTCTTTTGAGCCTTGGGCAGGGAGGAAAGGGACCATGTTGTGGTCACTGAGTGGCTAAGAGTAGAGGAAGGTACTTGAGCACCCAAGCCACACGCTTTGAGAAGGATGCAGGCCAGAGCGCATGGCCTTGACCTCTGAGGCTTTGCACTGTGAACAGGGAAGCCCAGGTCAGGGCAGATTTTCACAGCTCTGGCTGAGAGTACACCAGGCTGAATGTGACAGATCCCTGCTGTCACTACGGTGCTGTTCCCACATACCTGTGGGAGCAAGAATGGGTGCCATGACAAGAAGGTACGATACCGTGAGCAGAAGGGGGCACACCTGGAAGACTGCAAGGGACACCCCAATAGTACACAGGGAAAGAAGCTGGGTGGGACCTGCGGCAGGCTCAGGGACCCTGGGGAACAGGTGATGCCATTCCCCCACCACACATGTGACCCAGCCCTGGGCACAGGGCACAGCTGAAACCATGTTTAACAGAAGGAAACGGATCGCTGAGGGCCTCTGGCCCCTGTGGGTTTCCGACTGCAGGCAGCCCAGTGTGCCTGCTGCAGCCCAGCCCATTCTCTGGGGCCTTGTGTGCACCACTGCCTGAGCAGGAAGCTCATGGAGGCTGCCCCGAGGCCTGCTGCGCTTGAGGTTTCACCGGTACACCCTCTATTCCCACCATGCCTCACAGCCTCCCTGCAGGATCCCTGGATGAGCCACACAGAGCAGTCAGTGAGTTTTGAGACCCAGGGCTAGGACAGTCTCAGTGCAGACTAATGGAAGCGTGATATAAGCCATTTCCTATGACTGGGTGCACACCACACAGTCCCTCGCCAGCCACAAGACCCACAGAGATGTGGGGGTGACTCGGGGGAAGTGGGACAATGGCTCCAAGGGGACAGGTGGCCTGTGGGGTGAAGAAAGACAGAGATGGGAGATGGAGCTGCTTCCTACTGTGGTCCCTGACTTCCTAGAAGACCAGTGGGGTCGAGTGGCCAGGCCCTGCTCCTCCTCCCGGGTCGGGAAGGAGCCAACAGGAAGTATACATAGCATTCAGCCCAGCACACCCTGCTCCCCAAGTGCTGTTCCCTGTCCCTTGCCAGGCCTCTGAAGTCCTCCAGCCCACGTGATGATTCACACCCAGTAGCAGCCTTCACATTGGTATCTACCATTCACAGCATCGAGATCTGGGCCTCTGAGTTCACAGCTTTCATTCTCACCTCATTAAGAACCCAGGCAGGAAGGACAGGTGAGGAGTTATCTGGAGAACCCTCATGGTGGTGGTGGGGGGAGGGGGGGTGGCGGGCAGGACTCGGAAGTCTCAGAATCTGCACTGCTGCGCACCACCGCTAAGATCCACGGCTCCCCAGCCTCGCCACCTCCGCCACGTGGTAATAACGTAAGCCCCATCTGCACGGGTGCAAGTGAGGTGCCATCACACGCCGCGCCTTCCAGGAACGCCCCGGCACCGGCCGGTATGTGCGAGGTTAGAGCTCACACCCACGGGCACTTACATTTGTCGTTCATGAACCGCCGACAGAACTCCTGGAAGGTGCCTCGGTAGCTCATGGTCCGCAGTGAGCGGTGGAACTGATAATAAGACACAACCAGGTCCTTGGGGTTGCGAGCCATGTAGATGACCTGCGGGTACAACGATGGGGTCACTCCCTCCCTAGCCAGGGGTCCCCTTGCTCGTTCCCAGCACGGATGTGCTGCTCTGGCCCATGGGCTGAGTATGCGGGATAAGCATGTGATTGTCTTACTGTACTGCTTTATCAGGGCACAACTGTAATCAGTAGGAAACAGGCGCCCTGGTGAGGGCTGGTGGCCTGGGAACTTCAGGACTGGGGACAGAGACAAGAACAGGAAGCACCGTCCTCCAATGGGAGAGGTAAGCACGGAGGAAGGACTACAGTCACGATCCAAGGTGGTCCCTGGGCCAGGGGGAGAGGTACCTGCAGTGGTGTCAGAAGCCTAGGATTCTTAATGAGGAAGCGGGGGATGGGAGATGGGGATAAGTTACCTTGGAGTCCCCATTGTGGAGGTCAGAGGGCAGGAAGCGGTAGGGGAGGTGGCTCTTGATGAGCCTAGGAGACGTCAGTTCCTGCAGAGAGAGACACACGACTGTGATATTCGCATGTGTGTGTGGACGCACGCGCGCGCGCGCACACACACACACACACACACACACACACACACACACACACACAGACATGTGCACACACACACACTCCTTCCCTCCCAGGGCCTTTCTAACCACTCTGGAAGGATCCTGACCAAGCAGGACTTAGTACCTGCTCTAACCAACTACCCATTTGAGCCGTCTGGACATGACTCACAGATGGCTGGATCCCAGGAGTTGTAATGAGGGGTCGATCCCTTACAGACAGGGATTTGGTTTGAGTGGCTAAGAATGAGGAAGGGTCTGTGGGACAGCAGAAACCCAAAACATGGGCATAAAATAGTGCCTGTGAGAACATGGGGGTGTCTAATTTTAAAGCTTCCAGCTACCCTCCGTTCTGATCCCACAGCAGCCCAGGGGACCATGGACAGCAGCTTTCCCTCTTGTCCTCTGCTCAGAGGCTCTCCTCCTGTCCGCTTCCCCTTGGACCACGAGGCTTGGTGTCCATCCAGCCCTCCGCTCCTCTCTTCCTTCTGGAAATTCCTCGGACGGCTGCTGCCTCCTGATCCTCTGTCCCCAGCTCTGTAACCATCACGACTTCCCGCCCTGAGGTGGGAAGTGTCAGCTCACTACTGTACCAGGGGCAGCACCAGCATGTGGGGTGTGTGGAGCAGAGACACTGGGCACTCCCAGCCCTTCCTGTGGAGGAGCCCACGTGACCCGGCACGAACTGCAGACCGGAGGGTGACCTCCGGGTGCCAGGTCCAGTCAGGAACAAGCTCCCCAAGAGCAGGAGGGGTCTGCTGCCGTGACATGTGGCCGAGCCTCTCAGAGATATAGTCCCCGAGTGCTCATCGAGCGGAAAAGCAAATAGGAGAGGAGGGCACTCTGCAAGGCCTGAACTACAGAGGCAGCCAGGGATGGGATGGAAAGAAAGGTCCAGATGCAGACAGGATCTCATCATACAGCCCAGACTGGCTTCAAACTCCTGTAATCCTCCTGTCTCAGCCACCCCAGTTCTGGGGCAATAGGTAGAAGCCACCACACCCAGATAATTTCATTTTTGATTCCAAGGATTTTATTCAAACATGTTCATCCCAGCTCCCGTGACAGATGAGGGAGGGGGCTGAGGCCTTCTTTCCCACTGGTAGTCCCTCAGTCCGTGACCAAACATTTCCTCCCTGCCTCGTAGACTCCCTGAAACTGACATCAGTCATCTGTACTTGACAGGTCCCAAGGTCCTTAAGGACTCAGGCTGAATTAAGGACTCACTCAGACCTGTCAATTTCTCTTCCTGGCTAGCTAGAACTTCCTGGAGGCCCTCAGTTGTTCCCATGAGCACCCAGGAGCCTTCTTGAGAAGCCACTGTCACTGGGCAGGTGTAACTGTGGAGGAAGGGGTCACACAGGTACCTTGATGATGTCCAGACCCGGCTGTGGGTACTCCAGAACTGGCAACTGCTCATCAATGTTCATCAGGCCAATCTCATCAGGGTCGGCGCCCTGGCTCACCAGGTAGACCACCTCCTGCAGCAGGCTTGTACCTGGGTGGAGAGGAAGGGAAGGGTGCTCAGAGGGGCCACTGGGCCACCCTCACAGCCAACACAACTCCTGCTGCTTGAGAAGCGGACACAGGGCTCAGCGAGCAAGAGGAGCCCTGGACAGAGACCAAGAGAGGCCCGGACTGAGCGTGAGGCCTCAGCCTACCACAGCTGCTAGTGCCCAGCCTGCAGCTTTCCTCGGCGTTCATTGGGGCGGGACAGCTGGGAAAGCAAGCAGGATGTAGCTGCCACTCACAGACCATGGTGGGGACCACTCTCAACTGAGGCTTCCAGGGGCTGACCTCTCCGTTGGATTCATGAGTGACTAAGCTCAGAGGGGACAGGTATGACCTGAGCTGCCAACTGATTCCTTCATCCGCCCACTGTCCACTAAACTAAGCACCCATGCCACCCATGCTCCGGGAACACATGGAGGGAAACAAGCCAATAGGCATATACCAGATCATTCCTGGATTTGCCATTCATGAAACACACAAGTCCTGAAAACACACTGATATTTACACTGTGGGACACAGTGGCAAAGGAGGATGAACATGCAATATCCAACGTGGGGAGGACCCAGGACCAACAGCACCATGGTGTGACTCTGGTTGTCCCTTTGCAAAATGAGCTGCGGCGAGAAGAGAGACCAGGGACCACGTGAGGTGGTCACTCACTCAGAGACACAAAGGAGACCAGCATCTCAGATATCTCACTGCACCTCATGGGGGGAGGAGGGGTGGAAGCTGGGTTCACACAGAGACAGAAACCACCTCTGCCTGCAGCAGCCGGCTCTGTGTGCAGCCTGCTCCCTAAGACACCAGGAGACGGCCAAGGCCAAGGCCAGACCTGAGCCCACACACGAGTCACGCAATGCAGAGAGGAACCCATTAGGGGACAGTGGCCCACGGGGCTAAAGATCTGAGAGTAAACCCCCATCTTCCCAGAGCAGCGTGACACGGATGGGTCCCCTGCTGAATCTGGGGACCATCCCCTCCCTCAGACCCGGACCCAGGCCCATTTGTCCCCAACCTCAGTCGCCTCCACAATGTCCCATGGTTCACAACAAGGCCCGGGCACCAGAGTCCAGCCTTCGCCTCCCCTCTCCCTTGTTCCCTCCTCACGAACTCAGCCTCTCATCCAGATCCAGCGCCTCCTCCCCTAAAGCCTGCCTTCTCAGAAGCCCCAGAATCACTCAGAACACATGCTGCCATCTGTACCCCCGCTCCCACCATGCCGAGCCTGGCGGCACCCACAGCACCCCAATCCCTGTGCCTAAGATACACGCGGCGTGCTGCCTGGACTCTGCTGGGCTCTGCTGGGCACACAGTCCAAGCTGGGGCCCCAGGGCCAGGCAGGCCAGCCAACCAACAGCCAGCCAGGAGCCAAGGGAGGCGGGCAGACATGGCTGCAGTTGTCCAGCCCCTGTACCTTCCCAGGGTACTGGGAGCAGGAACTGTCCAGAAAGCTAGGCCAACCTCCCATGAACTCAAAGAAGAGAGGGACACACAGATGAACACACTGTCCCTTTCACATTGGGCTTTCTGCCCTTCCCTGGGTAACCTCATGCAGCCCCACCCCCAGGAGGCCAGGCCTTGTGGATAACGCACACATCCCACCAGGCCAGCAGCAGAGGTGGCTCCTCTGTAAGAGCCCTTTCTCCCTGCCTCCTTCTCCTACATGTCAGATGTCACCCATCAACAAAGGCCTGTCATCAGCTGCCCTGTCCTCCATGCTATGCCTGCTGTGCCAACAGCCCAGGAGCCGCACACCACATCCAGATCTTAGCTGGAGCCAGAAAGCCAGTTTGCTTCAATGGTCCATCCATTCTTCAAGGGCCCCCCGCCACAGTTCACATGCTGATGAGGCAGGATGGACAGGGGGCGGCGGCGGCGGCGGCGGCGGCGGCGGCGGCGGCACCAGGGAGCAAATCCACCAGGGAGGAAGTGGCCAGCATGAAGTAACACAGAAGTAGCCACACAGGGAGGGCCCTAGGCCCTAGCTGGAGTAGGAAGGTCAAACACACACACACACACACACACACACACACACACACACACACACTGACAAATGAAAGGCCAGGAAGTGCCAAGGCCACAGACCCTGGTGAGGCCAGCCTGTCTGTCCCTCCTGATGAGCACTGTCCACTCAGCCTCAGCTAGCTTCCCAGAAAGGCCCTGAAATGAGTCTCTCTTGGGTCATCTTTATGGTCTATTTTTAATGTGCCCCATCCCGACTTCAGTCCAAACCGACCTGAGCTGTATTTCAAAACCACCTCCATCCACAAGTCCACCCTTACCTCCACGGTGTATTCACGCCAGGAACACCACCCATGGGAGCCAAAAGCAGCTATTTACCTGCCAGCCACTCAGACACACATGGGCAGCACTAATTAGACTCAGTGGGTTTTTGTGTTTGGTTTTTTTTTTAAGTCATGAAGTCGGGAAGGGGAGGTATTGAGAAGCCCAGGGGGATAGGGAGGGGAAAACCAGATGGATATGACCAAAAAAAATTTTACACATGTAGGAAATTCTCTACAAATACGTAAAGCTATTATATTAAAAAAAATAATAATAAAGAAGACACAGGAAAGGCCAGCAAATGATCTGCTCGGGTCAAGGCTGTTCAGTGGCCGAGCAATCACGAGTATGCAGATCGTGGGCACCCCCGAGCTGGGACAGCCATGCGTGAGGACACCATGTGTAGCTTCACGTCCCATGGCATCCAGCAACAGGCTAATGGGATGGGCTAGCTCCTGGATGACATACTGTGTGGGTCTCCTAGCTACCAAGCCTGGGCCTCAGGAGCAGGGTATAGAGTTGCCGGTCTCCCCGTGGGTCACCAAGTGCAGTGTGGCAGTTAAGGCCACACCAGGGGCTGGAGCCAAACCTCTGCAAGTACTTGAGAGCAGGGAAGACATCCGGACTTGATGTTGCTGCGGCGGCCACCGTCACACTGGGACACTTTGAAACACACAAAAGAAGATGGGACCTCCCATGCTGCCTGGAGGGGGGAGCCCCTGAGCTCCCCGCCTGCTGCACCCCCACAAACTCAGTCCACAGGGAGAACAGCTGTCGGTTGGGAACACGGCCAGACCCTCCATAGGCTCTGTGTGTTGGTGGACCGATGCCACCATCCGCAGCTCACTTCGCTGACATGGCCAACGCCTGGGTGGCAAAGCCTCAATGCCCTGTGGTGGCTGGCGGGACACTCTGATCCGAGTCCGAGGGCGAGATGCATGGAAGGTCCTGGAATTCACCTACCTTCCTACTCTTTGGCTTCGTTTCATAAAACTTTTCTTCTGCTTCACGGCCATTTCCTCAGCTAGACCCTGCAGCCCAACACTTAACCGCCCCAACTCCTAAGACTTTCCCTCCCGAGACTTCCTGGAGCCCCAAGGTGCTACTTCTACCAATCCGTCTTTTTTTGAGAAGGCATGGAGGACACACTGAGGACAGAAGCCATCAAGGCATGGGAGGGGACACTCAGGACACTTCTCAGCATCTTCTTCCTGCACTTAAGTGCTTGTGTGTTTCTGTCACCCTACAGAAAGCCTCACTACTGGAGCCAGGATCCTCCTAGGTGGGACTGGGACTCGCAAGCAGCTAAGGGGTGGGGCCCAGGTGTGTGTGTGTGTGTGTGCACCCGTGAGATGTGGGGGGAGGGGAAACAGACACAGACACACATGCGCACGCACACACACACACACACAAAGGACGGGTGGGCAGACAGGGACAGGCAATCTGACAGAACACAAGTCGCCCAGCCTGCCTATTTCCCTAGCGAGGATCAGTCATTGCTAGTCCCCATGGGTCTCTACTATCACACAGGTCAGTTCCTTGGTGTCCATGTTCCTCCAGCCTCTGGTGTGGGGCTTCGGGGAGGGGACAGGCATCCTGTCTAGGACAGACGAGGCTGAGAACCTCACCTCTCAAAGTACACCTTCCACCTGACCCTCACTGCTAACAAGGCCTAGGCCTGCATCCCCACATCCGCAGCCTTTTGGAGTCAGCGACCCCAAAGAAACTTCGTGGGGTGACCGAGTCACCGATTCCCAGGGCTCTGCAGGGGGAAGTGACCTCCTCATCGTCAACCAATCAAGCCTGATCTTCCAGACTGTCTACTGTCCACATGGACACCGGGCTGTCCATCACTCCTGATCAGTTCAGAGAAGTTTCTTTCTTTTTCTTTTCTTTTCTTTTTTTTTTTTTTTTTTTTTTTGGGTTTTTTGAGACAGGGTTTCTCTGTGTAGCTTTGCGCCTTTCCTGGAGCTCGCTCTGTAGCTCAGGCTGGCCTCCAACTCCCGGAGATCTGCCTGCCTCTGCCTCCCGAGTGCTGGGATTAAAGGCATACGCCACCACCGCCCAGCCTAAGAAGTTTCTAGAACAAGGAGAGCTCTGTCTGCATTGTGTTCCATCTGCCTCACGGAGCCCCCACCCTGCTAGCTGCTGAGGCCCTCCCTTCTCCCAGCTGGTAATTGAACCAAGGTGAGATGGGAACAGGAAGCCCTGGGACACACCCCACCTGTGATGTGGAAGCTCAGCTTCCCCTTGGCCTGGGAGACAGGACGTGGTCCCAAACCCATCGGGCATCCTTTTCGGTGGCCAGAACCCCACTGGACACCAGGAGGAAGTAGCAGCTCCAGTCACCAAGTGTGACTTGCTCTTTCTGTTGAGATAACATCATGTGGCTGTGCTGTACTGGGCCCCCTCCCCACCTTGCCACACTACAGAAATCCCCAAAACCTGGAGCTCTGTCCCTAGTTGTTAACTCAACACAGCCTACAGGCAGCGGAGGAGGTCTCCATCAAAACTGTCCAGCTCACACTGGCCTGTGGGCGCGTCTGTGAAGGATGATCTTGATATGGGGTCCCACCCTGTCTATTGTGGGCAGCATCATCCCTAGACAATTGGTCCTAGGCTGTGTAAAAAAAAAAAAAAAAAAAAAAAAAAAAAACTAGCTAATAGCATGAGCGAGAGTGAGCCAGCAAGCAGTGTTCCACGGTTCCTACCTGCAGGCTCCTGTCTCAGATTCCTGACTTCCCTCAATGATAGATTGGGATCTGCAACTGTAAGCCAAATAAACCCTTTCCTCCCCCAGGTTACTTTGCTCAGAGTTTTATCACAAGAGAAAGCAATTGAGGATGCCCGGCCTGGCCCTCCAGTGACTCTAGGAGCGAAGGAAAGACACAAACCACTCCTCTGGGTCTCAGTTTCCTCACGATGCCGATCTCCTGGGCCTGCAACACTCTGAGTGGGTACTCACTCAGGTGGAGGACACCCCTGCTGCCCAGGAGGTGGCAGATGCCACCCTGCAGCCATTAGCAGAGTGCAGGACCCCGTGGGGTGCAGCATGCACCCCCAAAAGAGCATGCACCAGAAAACATCGGGCAGGTGCTCCTGAAGGAAGAGCGAAGGACAAGTGGGGACACCTGGGACCTCACGAAGGCACAGAGGATGCCTGGGTGCAGCTCGGCCATAACACTAGCCGAACCACGTGACCCACTGTGGTCAACACAGACTTCTGGCTGCTCTCTACATTTCTACCGCTGTGATGGCCTCCCCAGGCCGGTTGTTCATCCCAAAGCCAGGAGGAGATGGGAGTAGAATGGCTCGTCTATACCCCCTGGAGTAAACCTGGGCACTCCACAGACACATGAGGTGGCTGCAAGTCCAGCTTAGACAGACTGGGAGCCGTCCCCAAACTAAGATCAAACCTAGGTCCTCACCACCTGCCTTCCTCGGCAGACTCTGCCCTTTCAGCGACTGGGCTCGTGGACACTGAGGTGGATGGCTCCTTGATGCATGAAGGCACCCGGCCTCAACCCTGAGCCGCTCTTCCCTTAGGCAGGTGCAGGTTAAAGGACACTGGCAATAGTCCCCAAGTACAGGGAAGAGCTGGCAGTGACGCCCACCTCTCTCCCAGAGGCAAGGGGCCTGCGATACATCCACCCTGTCTCTCCAAGGGCCCCGTAGGCTGGGCAGACGGCCACAGACTTTCTCTAGTTCTGGTTCCTACTCTGTCCCAACTGAGGTCATTCCCTAACTGATTAATGGAGGGCCACTCTCCAGGACCAAACTCCCAGTCCTGGAAGTCACTGAGTCCAGGAAGTGTCAGGAGGGCTGGGGACAGCCAGGCTCACCCCTGACAGTGGCTCCTCTCTGGGTGGTGTGGTGGGTGACCCCAATGTCATCACTCAAAAAACACTCTGGGCACGGCATTGGCACCCACAGCAGCAGATGAGTCTGTTATACGGAAAACCAGCATCCAGCCAGGGGTGGTGGTAGAGGACTCCAGGAACCCCAGCATTTGAGAGGCTGACACAGGAGGATCCAGAGTTCAAGGCTAGCCTTAGCTACATAACAAGTTCAAGGGCAGCCTGTGCTACCTGATACCCTGTCTCAAACAACAATAAAAATGGCACCTGTGGGGTGACTTCAGTGATAGTGTACCCCAACAATCCCAGCGCCAGGAAGGCTTAAGCAGAAGAACGAAAATTCAGGGCCAGCCTGGAGTACACAGACAGACTTTGTCTCAAAATATTCACACAGACAGACAGACAGACAGACAGACACACACACACACACACACACACACACACACCCCACACGTTTCCCATCTGACTTCTCTCTGCAGTGTCCAGGAAGCTCCCCAGATCCCACCAGGCCCCAGAATTGGGTTTCTCTAACACCCACCAGCTCCCCAAGTTCACGGCTGGGCCTCCAGCCTGGCCACTCCCTGAGCCCCTCTTCCAGTAACTCATGCCTCTGTGCCCTCCCCCAGCAGCTACGCCACAACCCACAACCCCAGCCACACCCCCAGGCCCTAGGGGCTCTGAGGATCAAGTCTCCCACAATTCCCAGAGTCCGGGAGGGGGGCTGGCATCTTTCTTTACCCATGTGTACATTCATATACTTTGTGGCGGGACAGTCCACCCACGAGTCCCGCGTAAGTACGGCCCAGAGGCTGGGAGCACAGCTGAATGGCAGGCATGCACTGATCATAAGGCCGCAAGGCCCTGGATTCATCCCAGGCACTGGCCCAAGAGACAACACCAGATACAACCCCCAAACCAGCTGTGGAGCGTCCCGTATGATGACTTAACACAGAGTTCTCTGAAAGCAGATCCTAGCCAAGACCCAGCAGGGACTTAGGGCTGGGATGAGGCCTGTGAGGTGGTCCCAGCCTCAGCCAGCCCTGCCTGTTTCCTGCCATGCCTCTTCCAAGACAGCCCAGCGGGCTGTATGCCCGGTGGTGGGTCAGTGCCTGCACCTGGACTTGGCCCCAAGGCCCTTGCACCCCGACCCCTGCCCTAAGAGCATCCACCACTCTCTGGGAGGATGCTGGGCAGCTGCCCTAGGGACTCTGGGACTCCACCCTGGGGGACACACTGCTTATATTTTTCTCCTGTAACCACCCGCTCAGATACAGCAGGGTGATGGCCAGCCACCTTCTCAACTACCCTGAACCTGCAGGACGGCAGTCACAAGGACGCTCTCCAAGCACAGCAAACGAACCGAAGAGCCAGCTGAGCTCCTCCTACAGACCCCAGAAAAGGCATCACACGCCTGTCTCCACACCAGGCCTGGATGGCTGGGTGGCTCAGATCCCAACCCAGCTGTGTGACCTTGGACAAGCCTCCTCCCCTCTCTGAGCCTCTGCCTAAAAGCTCTACCTTGCATGGTTGCTGGGGACCCGCGTGCCCTGGTCCCGCCTGGTGACAGAGGCAGCTCGTAAACAAGGATACAGGGGTAGGGTACAGAGGCCAGTCCCATCCCCCACAGAGTCCATGCTGGAGGAGCGCCCGCCGCCCCCGCTGCCGGCACCACACGGGGAACCGGACAGGACCGGGGCACAGAGAGGTTGAGCGACCTGCCCAAGGTCACACAGCCGCGCCGGCGCCGGGCACCGCACAGGGTTCCCGACTTACCAGACTTAGGGTAGGTGACGATCCACACGTCGCTGGGCCGCACCGGGAAGTCGGCGATGTCCTCCATCTTCCCGCGGCAGAAGGGCGGCAGCCGCACGCCATGGAACTCGAAGTACTTGCTCTCGAACTCGCCCGGGGTGCCCGGGGTCTCCGCTTCGCTCTCCGCCATGCCGCCGCCCGGCCCGGCCCGCAGCTCCAGGGCGTGACGTCACGGCGCCGGCGCGGGGCTCCGCGGGCATGACGTCATGACCGCACCCACGCACGCCGCGCCCCGTGACGTCGGGCGCCAAGGCCCCGCGCTTGCCGCAGAGGTGCGTCCGGGTCGGTGCAGCCGCCGCCTGTCAGTCATCGGGGCAAGGGGCAGGGCCCCCACGCCCTGGAGCAGAAACGGGGCCATCTGCGCGGACCCAGGGTGAGCCGCGGGGCCCGGGAAGCCTCACCTCCAGAAGCTTCTGATGCCAGAGATGGCAAAGTCCGCGTCAGAGCGCGGCTGACAAAGGCAGCGCTTGGAGAGCCTCCATTCAGGTGCCAGAGAGGACTCCCCCAGGGAGATAGCAACCCCAAAGTGGGCCTCTCCAGGTAGAGAGGACCAAAACCCCAGCAGAGAAATCTCCAGGCAGAGAGGGATCCCCCAAAGAGAGAACATCCCAGGCAGAGGGGACCCCCTCCTCTAGAGAGGAAACCCCCATGCAGAGAGGACCAGACCCCCAGCAGAGAAATCTCCAGGCCGGGAGGTACCACTCCCCAAGAGAGGACATCCCAGGCAGAGGGGACCCCTCCTCTAGAGAGGAAACCCCCATGCAGAGAAGACCTCCCCCCTCCCCGGTAGAAAGGAACCCCAGAGTGGACCCCCAGGCAAAGAGGACCCATCCCCACGCAGAGGGGACCTCCAGCAGACATGGCGCCCTTAGGAAACCCCCAAGCAGAGACGACCCTCCAGGTGGCGCCCTCCACCTGCCTAGGTCTGTAGCCTCCTTAGAATAGGAATCCTACTTCCAGGAGCCACAGCTGGGGCGAAGCAGCTAACAAGAACCCAAGGGGCTGGGAAAGCCGCTTAGGAGTAGAGCGCCTGCCTAGCTGGTGTGGACCCCTGGGGTCAGTTCCCCAGCACTGGAGAAAAGGGAAACAAACATTGGGCTTGCACACACTTGACATCCCTGCAACTGGAAGGTGGAAACAAGAGGATCAAAAGTTCAAGGCCAGCCTCGGCTACATAGTGCATTTGAAGCTAGCCTGGGATATACCTGAGAGCCGTTCTCAAGGCAAGGCTTGGGGCAGGGCAGGTTGGCTCTTTTTGCTGCCTAGCACAGGATATGCACAGAACCTGCCTGGGTGCAGAGACGGGGGACGGGACCTGCCGGCTTTCCATACAAAAGGGCATTATGGAGAGCAATTAGGGTGATAGGCAAGGGCTGCAAGCAAAGGCTGGGCCCCGGAGTAGCAAGCCGGCGGACAATCAGATGTGTGTCAAGAGAGTCTGGATAGGACCTCTGTGCTCTGTGATTGCGGCGGCGGACTGAGGGGCGGAGGCCGGGTCGCTGTCTGAGGTGCTGAACGCTCAAAGCTTGGCCCTCGCCGCCTGGCACTCAGCAACCCAGCTTCACTAACGTTCTGTTTTGAGGCATATTCTCCTATTTCCCTGTATTATTAAAAGCCCTAAGGTAAGGGATGGCAAGATGTAAAGGCCCCTGGCAACAAGCCTGCGACCTGAGTTCCATCCCCAGAACCCATGTGGTGGAAGGAGAGAGCAGATCCCTCAAGTTGTCCTCTGATCTCCAAACTTTTGCTGTGGCACATTGACACACACGCACGCGCGCGCGCGCGCACACACACACACACACACACACACACACACACACACACGCACGCGCGCGCGCGCACACACACACACACACACACACACACACACACACACACACACACACGGATGCAGCCCAGTTGTTAGAATGCTTGCCCAGTATCAATAAGGCCCTGAGTTCCATCCCCAACGCCACCTACACCGGGTCCGGTAGTACACCCAGCGGTTCTGTCGTCCCAGCAGGTCCCCTGGACTGACGAGCTGACATGGAAGGGGGTGGCATGGGAAGGCTGAGCAGCCTTTGGCATGGAGACCGTGTCCATGACGAGATACAGAGGACAGGGGTGAGCATGTTCTCAGGGGTGTCCTGAGATTCAAGGTCCCTGCCCCAAAACCCCAGTTGGTCAAGGTGAAGAGACCTCACACTGGCATCTGAGAGTAGGGGGCATGGCAGTGACCCCAGCTCGGTAGAGACAGAGAATGGCCTCCTGGGACCACCTAACCCCAGAAGGGACAGCCCCTCCCTGATGTAAAGGATGAAGTCTGTGTCTGGGAGACACGAGAATCAGCAAGTGGGTGAGGCTGGCTCAGCCCTGGGACTGCCAGCAGGTGGAGGACCTCATGCTCAAGCCGTCTGCCCTCCTGGTCCCCTCAGCCCTGCCCTGTCCCTGGCTTGAACCTCTTGAAGTTTCAGGAAAGTTGGGACTCTTTTTTTTTTTTTTTTTTTTTTTTTTAGATGTTTTCATTGTATAGCCCAGGATACCCTGGAACTTTAGAATCCCCCTGCCTCTGCCCCGTCAGCACTGCACCAGGTCTTCATTCATTACTTCACCCCCTGTCCTAACCCAGACTCCTTGGCAATCGGGGTAGAGAGAAGGCTTGCTGCTCCTGCAGAGGACCCAAGTTCAATTCCCATCGTCCACATCAGGGGGTCTCACAACCACTTACAATTCTAGTTCTGGGGATTGGATGCCATCGTCTGGCCTCTGTGGGCACCTGCATGCAAGTGGTGCACATAGATTCACACAGACACACATAATAAAAATAAAGAGATCTTCAAACACCTTGGTGATGCAGCCTTGCCACCACCTGCCTGTGGCTCCCAACATGCCCTGCATCCTCCCCCGACCCCACAGCTGTGACAAGGGCTTCATTCTCTTTGCCAGGCCCCTGCGCCTGCTGCTCCCTTCAGGGCCTTGTAGAAGTCCTGGCCTCTGGTCAGATCTCAGCTCAACAGCAGCCTTCTTGGAGCAGCCTCGTGACAGCTTGGTCAATGTGGCTCTCCACTTGGCTTCACATCCTCCCTCACTATGTTCTCTTCTGAGCACCCTTGGGAGGGCCCATGGCATCATTTCCCATCTGTGTTCCATCTGAGAGCCAAATGAATGAATGAATGAATGAATAATGGTGAATACATGCATGATAGATGAATGATCAATGTATGTAAAAAATCAATGAATTAATGAATGAGTAACACATCATCTCTTCCGTCCACTATTTATTACCTAATCTCTTCTCTCAATGGCACCTCCATTTCTCTACAGACCCATCTCCACTCAGGCTGAGTGACCCCTACAGTCTGGCCAGGGGCATAGTGTAGGTTCTTCAGGGACAGGAAAAATAGAGACCCCCAAGGAGAGGCCAGAGGAGATGTGGTACCTAGAAACCTTCCCAAGGAAGCAGGCTATAGTGGCAGTGGGCTCCATCCACAACAGAAGCGTCTATGATCAGGATTCCCCCAAAAATGGATCCCCAGCTGGCCACCTTCCATCTGCACTTGCCACACGGGTCAACTCTTCTGGTAAGTGCAGACCAGAGAAAGGAGGTGGGGGAGCCCTGTCAGGGCAGTCTACCATGATCTAGACCTTAGGGCACCGGCTGCAGTCCTGCCTAGTGTTCTCTGCACCGTGTGGAACACACCTCTGCTGGACATCCGTGCCTTCTGCGTCCCCCACAAGGAGATCCAGTACTGAGGTGTGTCTTAGATTGTTCTGTCTTTTCTCCCCTAACAAAATGGGCAGGAAGAGGGCAATGGCCTGGGCACAGAGCAACCTGAAGAGGCTCTGGGATTACATCCCCCTCCAGGAAGCCACTTGCTGTAGCTGGAAGTTTCTCTGGTCCCACCCAGCCCCGCAGTCCCGCAGCCGCTTATAAAATCATCACTCAGAGGCTTATGTTAATTACAAACTGTATGGCCAATGGCTGAAGTTTCTTGCTAGCTAGCTCTATTATCTTAAATGAACCCATTTCTATTAACCTATGTATTGCCACGTGGTCATGGTGGTCGGCTGGCATGTTGCTCCTTAGGCGGCAGGCTGGCATCTCCTCTGCCTCCGCCTCTCTTCTTCCTCTACCTCTCTTGGATTTCCTGCCTGGCTATAACCTGACTCGCCATAGGCCAGAGCAACTTCTTTATTAACCAATCATAGCAACACATATTCACAGCATACAGGAAGACATCCCAGAGCACTTCCCCTTTTCTGTCTAATCAAAAAGGAAGGTTTTAACTTTAACATAGTAAAATTACATATAATAGAACAGTAGTCAAGCAAGAATTATAGTTACAATATCTGGTCTATTTTTATTTGGCAAAAATCAAACAAAATATTCTATTATCTATCCTATATTTGTTTTGTTTTGGGTTTTTTTGGGGGGGGGTTTGAGACAGGGTTTCTCTGTGTAGCTTTGTGCCTTTCCTGGAACTCACTTGGTAGCCCAGGCTGGCCTCGAACTCACAGATTTCCGCCTGGCTCTGCCTCCCGAGTGCTGGGATTAAAGGCGTGCGCCACCACCGCCCGCTATCCTATATTTGTAAGTCTAAAGTTTCATATCTAATTTATCTTTTATCATAACCAAGAAAAATTACAACTATCTGGTTTTCAACTACATCAAAGACCAGAAAAGGATATAATGTTACCTAAGTAAACAGGAAGTGCATTGTATGCAAGTTCCAAAGTTCTATATATACCCCCCACCAAAAAAAAAAAAGCTAAACAAAGAAAATTAAGATTCGGGGTTCTTGTTTGAAAAAAAAGAGGGTATAGATATGATAAGGTAAAAGGTAGATATTGAATCTACTTTTAAAAAGGCAACTACTAGTTTTAAATATTTACATTGGATTGGATTTTTGTATATTATATACAAATTATGTATATTGATACAAATATGAGATTGACTTTGTTAGAAAATACTGTACATATATTTCCAATCTTGTTCAAGATATTGTACCTATACAGCTTATTTAACAATGTAATGCAAATTGCTAGTCCTTGAAAATTATCATTACCAACTAATTAGGATGTAAGAAGTACAAGTTAATGGTCATTACAATCAAACTTGTAGTCATATTAGGTATGTTTTCAAGGTCAAACAGAAATATATTTTAGATAAACAGGTCATCTTCAAACACTTCAGAGATCTACAGAATATGGCATTTAAGATGTTTCAATAATATAGTTTTGTTTTTTTTTTTTTAATGACAATGAGACATGTCTGCTCCTGGCAGCACCAATCTAGTTCAGAGAAGATGATGGGCATTGAAGAAACTTCTTATGGAATTTACTTTCTTTGTGGTAAAAGTTAGACACTGGGCAAGAACGTGCCCTTGCCTCAACTGCTGACAGTATGCTGTCCAAAATGGACAAGCAGGACACAAAAGAAAGGACTGCCAAACCTTGCCAAGACAAGGTAGGAAGGTCCTTCAGAAAATCTTGCTTCAGCCAGGCAGTGGTAGTTCACACCTTTAATCCCAGCACTCAGGAGGCAGAGGCAGGCAGATCTCTGTGAGTTCAAGGCCAGCCTGGGCTACAGAGTGAGTACCAGGAAAGGCTCCAAAGCTACACAGAGAAATCCTGTCTCAAAAAACAAGCAAGAAAATCCTGCTTCATAGATGATGAGTCTGTCAGATACGCTAGGCCTCTAGGCCAAAGATGGATGCCCCAATGTTGCAAAGAAATCTTAGGTGACTGTCCAGGCAGCCAGCTGTTTCTGTCATTTCTCACATTTTTTGGAAGTCACTTGTTTGCACTACTTGCTTACTCAGTTAATATTATTTCCTTCTCAGGTCTCTGAGGGAGTTGAAGATTAAATAGTTATAGTTTTCCTTGTTACTAACTGAAGAAGTGTAAAGTGTATAAGATTGAAAGACATCAAAAGATATTTTTGGTTGGTAATACAAGTTAGGATAGAAAGTGACTTAGGTATAACATTTTGGATTTACCAAGATAGGATAAATAATAGAGTTTTTTTGTCTGACTCTGTCAAATGTTAATGGACTAGACATTGTTGATGTATTTATTGCCTGTATATATTGTATATAGTTATTATACTTATTGTATATAGTTTTTATTATATTAATTATAACCTTCTTTTTTTATTTTTGACAAAAAAAAAAGGGGAAATGTGGCGATATATTGTGTACCCCAATAAAGCTTGCCTGGGAATCAGAGAACAAAGTCAGCCACTAAGTTAGACATAGAGGTCAGGCAGTGGTAGCACACACCTTTAATCCTATCTCTCGGGAGGCAGAGATCATCTGGAGCTCTGTGAGTTCTAGGCCACGCTAGGAACAGAGCCAGGCAGTGGTGGCACACACCTTTAATCCCGGCACTTGAGATCTCATGCCTTTGCTTGAGAAGCACACACTCCTTTAATCCCAGGAAGTGATGTCTGGGCATAGAAAGGTATATAAGGCGCGAGGAAACAGGAACTCACTTTCTTGACTGAGGATTTGGTAGAGGTAAGAACTTGTGGCTGGCCTGTTCTGCTTCTCTTGATCTTTCAGCTTTCACCACACTATCTGGCTCTGGGATTTTTTTTGTTATAAGACCTTCTAAGAGTCGTGTTACAGCCTACCCGCCCAAGAAGCGCAGGGCCTGGCATGGGCAAGAGGCCAGGTATTTTTGCCAATAACCCAGCAACCTCGCTGAGCTGGGAGTGGGGCTCAGAGCTCCTGGGGGATGAGCCACAGCCATGGGCAGGCATGAGCACACAGGATGAGGCAAGGACAGGGTTTCCGGGGGGGGGGGGTTAGGGTGGGGGGTGTCACACGTTTGGTTGGCCCTAGCCCATTGCACGGCTCGCAAGCCTGAGGTTCAAGGCCCGGTTCTCCGAAGCAGCTGTCCCCAGCTGGCGGGGACCAGAGTCTGCGCTGGTGACAGGTGGGCTGCAGAGGGAGCAGGAAGCATGTGTGAGCTAAGGCTTGGCCGTTTGGTGAAGGTCAGGTGCACCACACGGGGCAGCCCTTACAGGAGGCAGGGTACTTCATCCCCAGCCCTCTGAGGAAGGTCTCAAGCCCTCAGCAGGACAGGGACGGGGTGGGGGGGGGGGTCACTGGGTCTCCTGCAGCAAGGAAGCAGTTAGAAGACGGGCCAGCAGGCCCTGGCCACATGGAGCCAGCCTTGAGGCTTCGGGTGGGAATCTATACCAACCACAGAGCTGCGATAAAGATCCCCAGCAGAATGCCTAGACTGAGCAGTGTGACTGGCTAAAAGACCCCAGACACGGGGTAGCACACGCAGCAATGAACACACAGACATGTCTCCCCCAGGTGGATGGACAGAAGGACATGGGATGCATGCTGGTCACTAGATATTAGGTGCCGGACACTCGATGGATGCTGTGTGGTAGGTGCTAGGTTCTGAGTTCCCGTGAATTGGGTGCTGGGTACTGAGTGCTGGGTAGTGAATGTGGGCCGCATGCTTACGTCTCCCCCAGCCTCACCTGACCAGCCTGAGCAGCTGTGACTTTGCCATGGAATAGACCTCACGGGCTGTACTCTTCAGGAGGCCCTGCATCCAGCACAGGTCAGCTGGCATGTCAGGCAGCCACAGCAGCAGTCTGTGAAAGGAACAGTGTCAGCTTGCCAGGGTGCCCGGGGATAGCCCCAGAGCAGGGGTGGTCCCTGCATTCCAGAAAACAGCTGGAGAGAGGGGAAAGGGACAGTGCCTAAACTGGGTGAGAAGATCTCAGGATGGCCCTATGGGTCACATCGATGACAGGATGTCCAGAAGCGGACTTTGAACTTTGGGGAGGGGTGGACCTTGGTGTCAACCTCCACAGAGTTCCAGAGAGAAGCCTGGGGTAGAAAGGGGAGGGTGTCATGTGATGCTAGCTTGACCACTACTCTGCTATGCAGTCTGGAGAGTCAGAAAAAAAAAAAAAAAAAAAAAAACCTCTCTGGGCCTCAGCTTTCCTTTCCTGTCAAATGAGGACCACCTGCCTATAGTCCCTTACCCTCCTTATCTCCATCCATCCATCCTTCTTCCTGCCCCGTATCATTCATCCATGTTCCCTTCAGAGGCCAGTGCCTTCTCCTGCTCTAAATGCCCTCCCTGTGTGTGGGTTTTTAGGAAATACCAAGGGTGAACATGGTGTATTCTGGGATGACTCCAGCAGGCTCGCGCTATAGAAATGGCGAGATTTCTACATTTTTGTTTCAACTCCTGGTTTCAGTAAACAGCTCTGCGTGGGGTGAATGTGTCAGGAGGAAGGTCTCTCCCACCAGTACTGACCCGTCACTAACTCGAGAGTCCTGGGGGCTCCCCACCATAGACTTTCTAAAGAAAAGCCATTTTAGAGACACCGCCCTCGGGTCTGGTGTTAGAGCACAGCGCTGGAGTCCCAGGCCGAGGAAACCTTGAGTTCAGAACCATTCTGGATCACATGGCAAGACCCTATCTCAAAGAAAAAAAAAAACTCCCATCTCCCTATAACACCTCTCTGTCTAGACGAAGCTCATTCAGCTGACCACAGACCCCGTGTGTCTGTCCCCGGCCACTCTCCAGCCCCATCTCGTACAGATACCAGCTTTCACTCCAGCCACATTCCCCTTGGCTTCCTTGAATGTGCCTGGCTCCCTTCTGCCCCAGGACCTTTGCACACGATATCCTGTCCACCTAGAAGGCCTTGCCTTCCTCTTTGCCTGATGGACTGTATGTAGCCCATCCTTAGGACTGCAGCTCAGATGCCATCACCTGCCTTCTCTGGACAAACGGTTCTGAGTATGGCTAGCTCAGAGCTGGTGTGGCTCTCTCCTAGAAGTTGAAACGCACAGGGGCACGTGTGATGGTCGTGAGCTGTGTGCTCCACCAGGCCAGGAGCAAGGTTGGGGGCAGCCTGCCTCTCCGGCCTCTAAGCTAACACCTGGCCCGTGGTCAGCCCTCAGCAGCTGATGAGTGAACAGACCAAGGCCGAAGGCTCAGCACAGGGGCTCAGCTGCAGCCAGACTGACCTCCTTCCTTCAGGTCCTCATTTTTTGGAAAATGTGCCGTGACCCAGAGAGGTCAAGAAAGCTGGCCTAGACCACACAGCCAATCTGAGACAGACTAGCTGGGAGATTTGTCAGGGGCAGCACGTAGTCACCGAGGCTCTGACCTCAGAGCAAAGGCAGACGGTCAGAAAACAGCCTAGGCACTAGCCAAGATTCTGGGTAGCCAAACCACACCACCTCCCTACCAGTCAGTCCTCTTTGGCAAAACCTACCCTGTGGTGGGCCAGCCCACGGCAGGTAGTGTGGGGAAGGCAGGTGCCTGCCAGCTCTGTCTCCAGCCACCCTCACCAGCCCTCGGCCCAGGTCACCTCACCTCCTGCTCCGGAAGTAGACATACTCAAAAGGCAGCGTGCAGGGCAGTAGCAGGTAGGTCAGTGCCCTCCCTGGCACGGAGCACTGGAATCGAGCCCAGAAGTCTCTCTGGCAAGCCTTTCTCAGTGCTGCAAGACAAGGAGAGGCCCACAGCCCCTTGGTACCCTCAGGCTGTCGAGCTGCCTCCCCCAGCCAGCCTGGGGTCACCCTGGAACCACCAAGCACTAGGGTCCCAAGAGATGCAGACAGTATCCACCCTCGGCATCTCCACACTGATGGAGCCATCGCCGCCAGCAGGGGTCGCCATGTATACACTCTCTCAACCCACTGAGACCCCCCCCCCCCCACACACACACACACACACACACAGAGGAGGAGAGGAAGGTTCAGAGTGAGAGTCTCCTCCAGGAAGAAGCAGAGCCAAGCCAGCCTTGAGGCCTGCCAGGCTCCTGTCCTGAGCTCTACCCTCCTCTCTTCCTACCAGAAGTCTGTCGTGGTGCCTTGGATAAACAACTATCCCTAGGCCTTTCTCACAGTAACAGCTTCAGAGCAGCTGTGAGCACGGCATCCATGTGGCCAGCTCCAACCCCCTTGTTTGCCAGGCTAAGCAGGGTGGGAGGGACTGGTCCGGGCAAGAGGCAGGAGGCCACTCCAGACTGCTGGGAGCTCAGACTGCAGCTTGGGTTTGAGCAACAAGGTCTGAGGCGTGCAGCCAAGGGGACGACACCCAACTCCTTCTGTCCCCTAGTCACAGGAAATGGGTCCCCAGCAGAACATTCTCAAAGGCAGTGAGTGGGAACCCAGGGTGTCTAAGCATTAGAATTACTCTCCCAACCCCTACACAGCCAGCTGCTGTGCTCAGGGGCGATAGCCACACCCCACTGATTCCAGATTCAGAAGCTGGACCTAGGGCTCAGTGCAGATTAAATCCTTCGGGATACAAGTTAATGTTCTGTCTTTATCTCTTGCTTCCTACGTGTCCCCATTGTCTCTTCTTGGGCCCTCACTATCACCTCAACCTCTTTGGCCTCTGCCCTCCCCACTAGCTTCACGGCACCTCCAGGGCTCCCCAGCTGTGGCTTGAATAAGAGTGATCCCCAGAGGGTCATCTATTTGAATACTTGCTCCTTGTTTGGTGGAACCCTTTGGGAAGGATGAGAGGCGTGGCCTTGTTGAAGGAGGTGTGTCACTGGGGGGTAAGCTTGAGATTTCGAAAGTTTCACACCAGGCCCGTTGTAATTTGAGATGTGAGCACTTAGCTATCTCTGCCAGCATCATGGAACTGGAAGACCAATTAAACACTCTCTTTTGTAAGTTGCCTTGGTCATGGTGTTTTGTCACAGCAACATACAAGTAACCAAGACACCAGCTCTCTCCTCCCACCTATCCAGTCCGCCCCAAGTTCACGTCTGCTGTGTCACCTGACCACTATGCTGTAACCCCAGAGACCGACCAGCTCAGCCTCTCCAGCCCCAGGGCCTTTGCACACGTGACGTCCTCGGCCCAAACTCTCATCCTCCCATCTCTGACTGGCAGCCCCTGATTGAAGTGTCTCTGGGATGTCACGTACCACATGTGCCTGTGATAGTCTCTAGGTACCTCACTGTGGCCTGGGCACAGACCTGGCTTTCCCACGCACTCAGATCTGGGCTCAATACCCCAGTGGCAGACAGGAAGACCGGCTGAGTTCCTTCTCTTCTCAGAGCCTCAGTTTCCCCACCAGTGAAAGAGTGCCAGGTTGTAGTCAGGAGTAAAGGGTACAGAAAAAGTGTGCCCCAGCCACACTTGGCATTTAGTTGGGGCTTAGGAGATGTGAGCATTCAGGCAGGTGAGTGGTGTGAGAAAGGGCAGTACCAGCCTCCAGCTCCGGCGACAGCAGCTCGAACTCAGGCACATCCTTGACCAGCACATTGGGGATGTCCCACCTGATAGTCAGGGTAAGCTTCTGGCCCTGGTCACAGTCAGCACTCCTGGGCCCCTCCATGAGGGCTGGAGGCTCCTTCGATACCAGTGACCACAGCACTGGCTCCTTGGTGAGTCCTGGGGTGAGAGGGAGAAGGTCTGATAGTTGGTGCAGTGGCAGCCTCCAGGAGAAATGGTGTCTAACTAGGCACACGTCTCGGTGCTCGAACCTCCTCCAGGACTCGGGCTGCAGGATGGACCCCGGTGGGGTCCTGCCCTGCTCTCTAGCCTGCTCTAGAGCCCCAGAGGCATAGCTCTGTTCTCAAATTATGTCCTGCTCTCACCTGCCAGCCCTGTGAGCCTCGGCCCCTCTGCCTCAGTTTCCCTCCATAAGGGAAACTTTAGGGCTGCCGCAGTGGGAGTTAAATGCAGTATTCTCCAGCTCTGGCCTGGAACGAGGTGCTGTAGGTTGGGGTGGAGTGCAGGGATCGAGGGTGGCTCTGGAACCCATACTCTGGGTTCATCTTTCAACCTTGTCTTGCAGGGTGACAGCTTTCCAGCCCTAGGGACCATGCACCTCCTGCCAGCTGACAACCCCTGGGAGTATAGCTCTCCTCCATCATCTGCCTCTCTCTGTCTTCCCACCACAACCAGGCATTCTACAGCTTGTCCCAACCCAGCTCAGCTGTCGCCTCCAGGAAGCTCTCCCTGCTTGCTCTCCCCATCCCAGGCCAAGATGAAATCTTTCTCTGCCCCATTTCATTGCAAAAAAGAACCTCTGCCACCCACAGCCCATCTCGATCACCCTGCCTTGGTCTTTGGGGGGTCCAGAACAGGACCCAGAAGACTCCTTTTAGTCTCCTTAGTGTGGTTTGGCTGCCCACAGAGCAGTCACTGAGGTCCTAGGGTTCAAACACCAGAGGGGCGAAGCCCATCTGACACCATCCATTACTGCCCTCTGCCACCTACCCCGTCTCTCCAGGAACCTGAGAGCATCCAGATAACCTTGTCTGCAGTAGTCAGCCACCACCTGGGACACACGGAGCAGAAGAGGACAGAACTTGGGCTTCTCCAGTGACAAGCCATGGGCTGAAGACATGTCAGCAGATGGGCACATCCCCAGCCCAGTCTGCTGCCCCAGCGACCCCCCTGGAGGAGCTCAGGAACCCCAGAGACCCAGTACAGCTCAGGGAGACCCAGAGTACGCACACGGCACAGATCTGCTCCCGATGTCCCCTCTCATCGGCCAGCTCACTCCTTACCTAGAGCCCAGGCACCTGCCTCCCTCTGAGGCCCTCCCTCTAGTAGACAGAGTGACAAAGCCTGAGTCAGGGTCCCTGGGGTCTCCACAGGCTCCCCACAAGCCCATGGCAACCCCTTTCCCTTCCCCTCCATAGGAATGTGGCATGGAGTGAAAGTGGAATACCGAGGACAACTCTATGGAGTCATCTCTCAGCTTCCACCTATGGAGGTTGGTTCCTGGAATCAAACTCAGTCACCAGGCTTGCCTGGCAGGTGCCTTTATCTGCTGAGTCATCTCGCTCTGCGTGTGTGAGTGTGTGTGTGTGTGTGTGTGTGTGTGTGTGTGTGTGTGTGTGTGTGTGTACGTACGCACGCGCACACGGGCTCAGCAATTTAAAAACACTGGCTGTTCCTGAAGAGGAGAAGAGTTCAAATCCCAGCATCCACACTGAGTGGCTCACAACTTCCTGTAACTCCAGTTCTCCAGTTCCATGGGTCCAGTGTCTTCTTCTGGCCTCTGTGGGTACTGCATTCACACACACACACACACACACACACACACACACACACACACACGCACGCACGCACGCACGCACGCACGCACGCACGCACACACGCACATAAATAGAAATAGTAAATCTAGAAAAAGAAATGGAAATAACCACCTCTCTTCATAGAGTACAGGCCACAGCTGGACTCTAGCCCTCACCCAGGAAGAGGCAGAAGAGGCAGAGCCCACCTGAGCTCAGGTTTCTGCTCCAGGGCTTGTGTGAAACTGAAGCTGAGGGGAGAGGTCATGGGCAAGGACTATGCAGGGTGACCTACCTCAGGCTTGGGGGGGATCAGGGATATGAACCCCTGAAAGAAGTTCTTGGTAGAGATCTGGAAACTGGCATTGAAGGCGGTTAGCTCATACAGACTGCCCGAATTGCTCTGGGGACAGATGTCGGCCGTTCCGTGGAAGGGAGAGATGGTGATGGTGGTAGGGGCATCGGAGAAGGGCAGGTTGTTGCTCAGAGCTCCATCGATGTAGCGCTGCGAGGCAGAGAGGCAGTGGGCCACACCGTCTTCCTCCCACCCTCCCCACTGGCTGGTGTCCATATCCCCCTCCAGCCTAGGTGCTGAGCCTCTTTAGGAGAAGCTCACGGGAGGGAGGTGGTGTCCTCGCTCTTAACTCCACCTCTGGACAAACTCTTGTTCCAGCTGCCCGGAGCTCAGAGTGGGATGCACACAGGGGCCCTTCCCGAACACGCTCACCTCTCCTCTGAAGGCCGGAGGGATTGTCCCACAATACAAAGGGAAATACAAGGAACAGATCAGGGCCTGGAAGACAAAACCATCATCCTCACTCGGTGTTCCACATCCGCTCTCGTGCACATAGCTGTGTGCTCAAATGAAGAACAGAGGAACACAGGCCTCCTTGACATCACCTTCCTCTCTCTGCAGAGGGCACTTCAGTTGCCTGGAGACTACAGGTGGGATGTCCCCTAATATATAAACTAAGGCACCCTGGGTCTGGCAGGAAGGTGCCACCAGTAACCTCTGTGTATCTCCCAAAGAATGTTCTCAGAGTTGATCCAAACAGATGCCCCTCTGAGGAGGATTGCCAGGCTCTCCCTCCCCACAAGAGATACCATCTCCCAATAAAAGCCCTGACAAGACCTGCTGGGGTGGGGTGGGGGTGGGGGTGGAGAGGATGCTTTGTTTATAGATTGATCCGGTGAACCCCTGGTGCTGGTCTCGCTGTAATGGGGCTGTGCACGCTGTCCTGTGTCATAGGATGCTTAGCATTATCCCTTGTGTCACCTGCTAGATGCCAGCAGCATGCAGAGTGTGGCAGGCGAGGATGGGTCCAGCATGGTCAATTATGCTGGGGGGCGGGGCAGGGTGGGACTGTGCAAATACTGCAAACCCAGGGCTCCAAGTTCACAGAACACAGCCCCTCACCTGACAACCCTGAAAGACCTTCATTCCTCCGACTTTCTCTCGGAGAAGCAGACGCAGTCCCGGTTCTGAGGGTTTGGAATATGAATGAGTGAGCCCATCCTTCCCACAGATGGATGCAGTTGATGACAGCTGAGGTTCAGTGAGTACCTTGAATGTACTGTCCAGGGGAGCACATCGGGACAGGGTCTGAAGTCCCTCCCTGGGCATCAGTGACACCCCTCAGGCACACTGAGAACCACGCACCTGCGTTCCAGCAGCTGCTGGTTCAGGTTGTCCCAGTGTCCGGTACAGGGCACCAAGATGAGGCTGGGTATATGCGGACCTCAGGGGCAGACAGAGACCAATATAGGAAGGATGGGCAGAGCTGCACTGAAGGACGCCGGGACTCTTCACACTGGACTGAGGTCCTCCCAGCATGAAGACCCATCTCCCTTCAGAGTTTTTTCCCTATGGCCCTGCTCAGCTTTCCTGATCCCTGAAGCCAGCGCCTGTCAGATCAGAACAGACTCCATTCCTTCCCTGCCTTGGTCTCTTGAATTAATTTCACATAGGCTCTTTCCTAACCCCTTCCTATGAGGTGTGCTTATTGGATACAAGTGTGGAGAAGGCAAGGGTTCTCATCTGTGGCCCCTCCCTGACAAATATCGCAGCGTACAACAGTGCCCACACATGATAGATGCTCGGTAAATGTTTGCTTTGTCAACCAGAAAGCACTTGGAAGATGGGGGTGGGTGGAGCGGGGAGGACACCTCTGGAATGAGCAACCCTAGATGACCTGACTCTGGAAGCTGACCACCCCTGAGCCTGCCCCAGGGACACCTCAGATTCCTCTCCAACCCATCGCCTAGAGAGCCTTGGACTCAGACCAGTCCTGGATACAGTCTAGCTCCTGCTGCATCCCCCAACACACACATACATACACACACACACACACACACACACACGCACGCACGCACGCACGCACGCACGCACGCACGCACGCACGCACGCACAGATGGTCACTCACAGAAACCCCTGGGCTCACTCCATTATTTGATGGGCCTCGGGTCATAACCCAGCATCAACTCACCTGGATGAGCTCATCCCTAGTGGCAAAATCAGTCACTATGCGGTTCTTCCCATCAGGCCATCGGGTCATGGAGATGCCCAGCCTCTGGGAGGCCAGGATGTGGCAATTGTCTGGTAGGGTGTCCTGCAGCTGTTTCCTGATGTGCTCAATGGGGCCGTAGGCCGGGTGGAAGATGCCCAGGCTCAGACGCTCCACATGCTTCACCATGCCCAAGAGATTGGAGCAGCTGTAGTCTGCAGGGTGGTGAGGGCTAAGGTCTCAGCTACCTGGAACCACCGAAGGCCGCCCACACCCGCCAAAAGCCTACCTTCTTCAGGGATGCCTGGGAGTCAGAACATAAAATCTCCCGTCCTGGATATTAGTGACCTTAGGGATAGTATCTTAAATCTGAAGCCAGGACCCCATCTTTCGAGATAGAAGTGACCACAGTCCTCAGATTCAGAGGCTGGGTGTAAAGCCCTGGGGTTAGGGGAGGGCATGTCGCTAGATTCAGCTCCCTGAGGGGTCCCTGGACCTCGAGACCTCCCCCAAGCACCTGTCGACATGCCGCAGACGATAGTCATGGCGTTGAGCGCGCCTGCGGAGGAGCCATAGAAGCAACGGGCGCCCTGGAGGATGCGCGGCGCGCGCTGGTGCAGACACTGGGTGGCGCCCACGTGGTAGAGGCCCAAGAAACCGGAGCCTGCGAAGGACAAGCTCCAGCCGCCCTCTGCCTCCAGGAAGTGCATAGTGGGGCTCTCGGAACCCCCAGCTGCAGACACCGCAGCCTGGATGTAGCGCAGGAGCTTGGAAGGACCGCTCGCCGGTGCCAACGGACTGGGGCCAGACAGGGATGGGGATGGAGCTCTGGGGTGGCGCAGCAGGGTGGCCCCGCCCTAGGCTCTAGCAAGTGAGGGGCTGGCACAGCCACCCTCTCCAGGTGTGCACAGCTGCGCCCAGAATCATTACAAGCTACAAGCACCCTGGCCAGGCCCGCACGCCCACCCTGCTCCAGATTGCAGTAGCTTAACCTCAGGGTGTCTGCATTTCGAAAGACGAAATGGAGGCACAATCAGCAAGGGCCAAGCCTGACCCGCAGGGCCTAACCTGTGAGGCCAGGGGTCAGGGGCCAGCAAGACACGTGGGAGGCTGTAGGCCTGGGATCTGGGCTCAGCAGGGAAAGGGTGTCATAGAACAATGCCTCCAGATGCACCAGTGTCTCCAGATGCGCCAACTCCCCTCACTGCAGTCACTAAGAAGTCGCCTAGCAGGGACCAGGCTCACATGTGCACGTCTGAACAAGTGAGGTGAGGGGCTTACACAGCCAAGTCATCACATGGAAATCGGGCCAGGCATGCCAATGGGGGCATGGGGGCGGGGTGGCAGAGGGGCGGGGAGGGATGAAGCATACACCAGGATGTCAAGAAGAGGAAGGCAGCAGCAGAGTGCGGGATGGTGAGCAAAGAGGACCCCAGTACAGAAATGGGACGAGTGGAACCCAGCGGGACCCACACTGGGCACCGGAGGACCTTACAAGTAGCCAATAAGGACAGATCGCACCACACCGCAGGCTGCCTGGTGCCAACGTTTCCCCAAACAGGCTCTGAGCCCCAGCCAGGTGGCTCACCCCGGAAAAGTGTTGCCAGCCCCGACCATCCGGGTTTCCACCCCCACGATCCGAACGACAGAGGGAGAGTGCTTTGTTGGTTGTCCTCTGACCTCCACACATGCCTCACACACCCACCCACCCATCCCCCTACACACACACACACACACACACACACACACACACACACAAACACATGTAATTTAAATGTAAACAGCACTCTGTGATGTAAAAAGAATATAAGTCACAGGTGAAATGTCCTAGAGGGCGTGGCTCTGGGGAGTCCGGGGGCCATGGGAGAACAGAAGCGACCTCAACTGTATACAGGGGCTGAGAGCAGGCGGGGGCGGGGTGGGGGGAGGGGTCCGCAGCAGGGCTAGGCAGGGTCTCCCTGCACCATCCCTGCTAAAGCAGCCCGGAGCGGGCAGCAGGCCTTCAGGACTCACAGAACTCCCCTTTCAGGGCAAGGAGAACCTGGGGGCGTGTTTCCAGATCCAGTAAGAGTTTGAGGATCCGGTGAGGCTGGAGGGCAATGGTCAAGGACACACCTTTGCCACTGTACACGGTCAGTCGCTGGTGGTGGTGCCTGCCAACAGCCTGAAGAGGTCCCTTCCGGCTGAGGGACTCCACTCAGGTAAAGCCAGGTCCTGACCTTACCACAAAAAGTTTCAGGGCCAGACAGAACGAAGTAAACTTGGTGAGTTTAGTACATGTTGTATGTGGTGCATGTTTTGTTTTTCTTTTTTCTTTTTCTTTTTTTTCTTTTTTTTTCTTTATTTCCCAGAGCTGAGGATCGCGAACCCAGGGCCTTGTGCTTGCTAGGCAAGCGCTCTACCGCTAAGCTAAATCCCCAACCCTGAGTTTAGTACTTGTTGAGATAGTCATGGAAGAAGAGGACAGTGTACACACAAAGCAGGAGGGTGCTTTTCCTAGACATTTATGTGCGCGCGCGCGTGTGTGTGTGTGTGTGTGTGTGTGTGTGTGTGTGTGTGTGTGTAGAGAAGGGGGGAGGCTGGTGATGTAGCTCAGTGGTGGAATGATTGCCCAGCATGCACCAGGCCCTGGGCTCAATCCCCAGCCCTGTGGGATGGGGCAGGGGAGTTATGATGGGGAAGATGAGGAAAGGGAAAAGAAAGGAAAGGAAAGGAAGGGGGGAGAAAGGAGAGGGTGGTGTTGAAATCATGAAGGACGGAGATTCAAATGACTAGAGAGCTAGGGGAGGCGGTGGCTGAGCGCAGCCCAGGTGGCACGCCACTCAGGTCTGGTGACACCTCAGACGGACCCTCGTAGATGAAAAACACCCTCAGCAGAAGTGCAATTTGCACCCAGCTGACCAAACCTTGGTGACGGCATCTCCATTACATATCTAATGGAGGAGGCGCTAGAAATGACACCATTGGGATGGTCAGAGACTGCACATCTGAACTGGGGTCACACCACCGTGCGGTGATGATGGTCCATCTGTGGGCTCCATCCGAGTTCTGTGACGTGGTGACGTAAGGAGCACTTTCTCAGGCCGGTGTGGTGGAGCCCTCCTGTAATCCTGACCCTTGCGAGGCTGAAGCAGGAAGATTGCCATGTGCTCCAAGGCCATGTCCAGTGCCAGACAAGCCTGTGCTGGCACAGCAAGACCTGTCTCCAATGAACACAGACGCACGCCTTGTTCCTGGGAGACGGGCTGTAGTGTTCGTGAGTGTTAAACTGACATCCAAGGCCCATTAGGGGAGAATGCAATCCACCTCTGGCCTGGCTAGAGACTTAACAGTCTAAGCTACCCAAAACATGAATTAATCCATTTGGGTCAATCAATCACCTGCCTGAGGGATTCCCTCTCCCATTCCTGGAAAGCAGATTCACCTAACACTATGCTGGAGAGATTGGAGGAATAATTATTCCTTTAATGATAAAATATATCTCCCTTCCCAGAATCCTTGTTTTTGTGTGCTACCTAGGAAGCCACCATGAAGTTCTGTGGGGTTCGATTATTTCCTTTTCTTCTTACTTTCTCTTTCTTTTGGGCGCAGTGTGTAACTATACTTTCTCTGGTATTTTGGGCTTTTTCACGCTTTCTCAGAAGTCACTTCCCTTTTGCCACAGAGCTACTTACCACAGCTCCGTGCCTAACTCACAAGCACGTGGCTTTTCTCTTTGTCTTCCTCCTCCAGGCAGCCACTGAGATTTACAGCTTGCCTGCCCTGGGGTTTTACTTTTAAATTCTAGTAAAATTCTCCTCATGATTCCTTTTGAGCACTCTGATAGTCTTTGAATGAGTCTCAGAACCCTGAAAGAGGACCTCCATTTTCCCAATAACATGTGGCAGGCGAGAGGAGGCTACCCCAAATTCCTAGTCATAAGAGCAGAGGCTGAACATTCCCATGCTTGTCTCAAAGGGCTCACTGTGCTCCCAGCTTCTCTGTATGTTCATCTAGGGAGCTTTGGGGGTAGAAAAAAAAACACAGGAAAGTCTATGGTAGGGTCTATGACACTGACCATGGTCAGCTCCTGGACACTCTGGGCTCCAGCTCCCCTCCATGTGGGTTAGGCCACTGAACCACGGCTTTCCACACACCATGCCCCTGAGGTGCCATGTGTCAACAGCCATCATCCATCCATTCATGGGGGAAATCCTGGGTGGCCCACGGCTGCCGTGGCTCCCAGGACATCCTGGGAAAGATAGGTAAGGAAATTACACTCAAGGCAAGCAAGCAAAACATGTGTACCCCAAAACACTCCCTCTGCCGACAGTGGAGACTCCTGTAGGGCAGACACTGTCCCAGGGACTCAGTGCTCCCCCCACATGTCCAGGGTGTCTGTGAAGGACCTGAGTCCAAGAAGGCAAGGAGTTAGCTATAAGGTCACCAAGGAAAACTGGAGCTGATCTTGGTGGCCATCTCCTGAGGTTCCTTTGATTGAACATGCTGGAAGCTGCAGCTAGGCTGTTCCCATGGTATCAGAAACTGAGGCATGGGATTGGAGGGTGGAGAGATGGCTCAGGGGGTCAAGGCACGGATGTTCTTGCAGGGGACCTGGGTTTTGTCTCCGGCACCCACAGGGTGGTTCACAAACCATATGTGACTCCAGTTCCAGGGAGTCCAACACCCTCTTCTGGCCTCCAAGAATACTAGGCATGTACGTGTTGCACAGACTGGGGAGGCCCACAATGGTTTCCTAGTGAGATCTGAGCTTACTTTGCCCAGCGGGACTGCATTAGAGGATGGCTTGACCACATGTGTGGTTACCAGGTGATTGGAAGGGTCTGCACTTGGCTGTGCTAGGGGGAGGTCTTTTGCTCCACCCCTTGGCGTTCCTATAAAAGGCCCTTTAGAAGAGATAGGAGGGGCCAGTGGATAATGATCCAGGCCCTCCCAAGACTATCCTGTATTAATGTTTCTCTCCTCTCTATCATTCTGTCTAATATTGCTTATCCCTCTCTCCTCAAGAGTACCCTGTCATTAAATGTGGGAGCCAGTCCCCCAGCTGGGCTCCCACAACAGACATACATGCAGAAGAGACACCCAGGTATATAAATTTTTGTTTTTTGTTTTTTGTTTTTCGAGACAGGGTTTCTCTGTGTAGCTTTGCGCCTTTCCTGGAACTCACTTGGTAGCCCAGGCTGGCCTCGAACTCACAGAGATCCGCCTGGCTCTGCCTCCCGAGTGCTGGGATTAAAGGCGTGCGCCACCACCGCCCGGCTTATAAAATAATTTTTTTAAAAGAAAAGAAACTGAGACACAAGGCATTCTCCCACACCTGTGCACTAGTCAAGGAACCTCAAACTTTATTTTTTTAGTTTTGTTTTTCCAGACAGGGTTTCTCTATATAACAACCCCAGCTGTTCTGGAATGCTCTTTGTAGAGCAGGCTGGCCTTGAACTCACAGAGATCCTCAAATGCTGGGATTAAAGGTGTGTACCACCACGCCCAGCCCTTGACTTCATTCTAACATCTGCATATGGCTGTGAACTATTCATCAGACATTTTATAGAGGGTTGGGGGAATAAAGACCCTAAAAAGCAACTAAGTCCACCATGGTGTGGAAGGAAAAAATGGTCACCTTACCCAATGAATATGCTACTCATCTTATGAATGCTTCTAATACCCACCCACCCCTCATCTGTCACCTCCAAATGTCTTAATCCAAACCCTGATCTCACCTACAGCAACATTAACTTCACTGGACTCCCTCATGCCCAGGTGTAAGCCCCGGCCACCAGCCTTTGGCACATTTACTCAGGCATCTCCCCATCCCTTTCCTCCAGCTCCTGACTCCTTCCTTGTGTGTCCAGCCTGTCACCTCTCACCCAGCAGCTGCAGCCACCTCCAGCTGTCTCTGGGCCATCTCTTTCCCGCTTTCAGCAAGATGGCACTGGTCCCAGTTTCACAAACTCCCCCACCTCCTGACGTTGCCACACTGCAGAGGGAGAACCTGAAAACCCAGCCCTCTTCAAAGGCCAACGGTCACGTATCAGTGGTTCTGGACCCTTCTACCTACCGACCTACATCACTGACACCCAGCAACAGGCCTTCCAAACAGAAGCAGAAATACAGAGCAAAGAGCAGCTCAGTCCCCACAGGGAATGGATCAGCAAATCTGGACCAGCTCTGGTACTGACAGACAGACAGTTGCAGCTAGGGAAGAGCCCTGCGTGAGCCAGATGGGGTGACAGGTACCCCAGAGTACTACACAGCTATGAAATGCTGCCTCAGGTAGGTTTGGGGATTTGCTATTTATTTTATTTTGTTTGTTTTGTTGTTGTTGTTTGGTTGGTTGGTTTGGCTTTTTGGTCTCACTATGGATCCCTAGTTGACCTGGAACTCTCGATAATCCTCCTGCCTCAGCCTCCTGAGTATTGGGATTACAGGTGTATGCCACTGTGTTCCAGCTTAGCCATTGATTTCCATAAGCAGGGTATTCAGGATGTAAACTGGGAGAAACTCTTGTACTTCTGGGGGTGGGGGACAGCCCTTCCCTTCTGAGACCCTTACATTAGCGTGGGTCCTTCGAGGGTCCTTCAAGAGTCTGCCCTTCCCCTAGGCCCTCGAGATTTCACAGGGCCTAGCTTTGGAGACTGCTCCCAGCCAGCACGCTCTACACACTGTGAAGCCGGGTGCCCTCAGCTCTGTGTTTGTGACAAAGCTGTCTGGGTGCCTTCCAACACCAATCCTTTCTAGGTGGCAATGTGGGGACTTCGACTGACCCACGTGCCTCAGTTTACTCTTGCAGTGGGGGGCTACAGGCGGCCTCCTCCATAGACAGATGCTGAAGACGAACAAGTTCACACAGCCCAGATGTTGGAATAGCCCAGCACAGGTGACCCTGCGTTCGACAAGCTCAGCCCCATTGGTCTGATGACAAGAACAGGCCACCGGAAGGGTGAGATGTGCCCCTGTAGGAAGTGAGGCCGTGGGAGTGGGTGCGAACCAGCCATTTTCAGAGGAGAGGATGGAGGGTCTGTTTCCCTGGGTGCTCTCGCCGTTCACGTGACCCAAGGTCAGCACGCGTGTGAGCCATGTAGGACAAGTCAGCCCAGTTTTATTGGCACAGGGTGAGTGTTTATAAGGCTTAGTTGCTCCTGCATCTGGGCCATGTCCTTGTATCAGGAATTGGGCAGGATTCCTCCCATGGGTAGGTCTGTGCCTGGATTCAGGAAGACCCCCATCTGGACCCCAGAGAGCAGTCTTCTGTGGCTGGGGACATGTCCTTTTCCTTGTGGAACGGATGTGGCCATGAGAACCTCCCTCCAGGTTTGGACTCCAGGGACAGCTTCCTGACACATCCTCAGCACCTGCATCTCAGCCTGCAGCTGGCAGGGTCTCTGAGGTCGATGAGGTACAGCTCACGCTGATGTCTAAAGCTACCTCCACACAGAAGCCCCACCCTCAGGGATAGCCCCAGTGAGGGCCTTCACCTCCTTCTTTACGCCGCTCGGCTTTTGCTGATATAGCCAGAGTCTCAGCGGCCACCAAGCTTGACTGAGCTCATGTCTCATGGGGAGGTCCAGCCACCTGACACCTCAGCCTTTCCCACACCAGACCCTCTGTCTTTGACCTGGGTGACGTTTTCTTCTTTTAGAAAAGCCAGACTAGCCGGGCGGTAGTGGCACACATGTTTAATCCCAGCACTTGGGAGGCAGAGGCAGGTGGATCTCTGAGTTAGAGGCCAGTCTGGTCTACAGAGCGAGTTCTAGGACAGTCAGGGCTACACAGAGAAACCCTGTTTAAAAAAAAAAAAAGCCAGAATAATTGAATTGGGGACCAGACCCATAGAAATAGAATTCAGGGTTTGGGCCAGGGTTGAGCTCAGTGATAGACTGTTTAACACAAACAGAAGATCTAGAAAATACAAGGAGAAAAAAATATTTTATTATTTCTTTTTTTTTTTTTTTTTTGTTTTGTTTTGTTTTGTTTTTCGAGACAGGGTTTCTCTGTGTAGCTTTGCGCCTTTCCTGGAACTCGCTTTGGAGACCAGGCTGGCCTCGAACTCACAGAGATCCGCCTGCCTCTGCCTCCCGAGTGCTGGGATTAAAGGCGTGCGCCACCACCGCCCGGCTTAATATTTTATTATTTCTTATATTGATTTCAAGTTGAAATGAGAACTCTTCAATATACTGGGTTGTTTAAAATAATACATTTTAATCTCATTGAATACAGGTGTGGTTGTGCAACCCCACAGTCCCTGTACTCAGGACGCTGAAGCAGGAGGATGGCTTGTATACATGTGAGCATGTACCCTACCCACCCCCAAAGTACATAGGGAGAATCCAAGCCTTGAATGTTATTTTAAATTACTTAGCCATATTAAAAAGCTAAAGGAAATTTAAAAATAAACAATAGAAAACTAGCTGAGCAGTGGTGGCACACACCTTTGATCCCAGCACTCAGGAGGCAGAGGCAGGCAGAGCTCTGTGAGTTCGAGGCCAGCCTGGTCTACAGAGTGAGTTCTAGGAGAGCAGGGTGTACATAGAGAAACCCTGTCTCAAAAAAAAAAAAAAAAGCAAAAGCAAGAAAGAAGTGGGATTACTTTTAACAACACGTTTTATTTATTGATATAAATAATTTTCTCCCTATACTTCTAAACCTTATGCCCGTACGAGACATCCTGATTCAGGTTCTCTGTTTTCAACAGCTAAAGGAAGCTGTAATCCTGATGAAGCCATAGGAACGGCTCAGTGGGTAATAACATTCGCTGCTCGAGCGTCAAGACTGGAGTTTGGATCCCAGCACCCACACAGAAAACCTGAGCTGGGGAGGCAGAGACAGGGCATTCCTGCGGCCAGCTGGCTAGTCAGACTGACTGAACTGGCAAGCTCCGGGTTCAGTGAGACCCCACCTCAGTCCATAAGCTAGAGACTGACGGAGGAAGACACAGCTAATGTCAACCTTCACATGCACATGTAGCCGGGCGGTGGTGGCGCACGCCTTTAATCCCAGCACTCGGGAGGCAGAGGCAGGCGGATCTCTGTGAGTTCGAGGCCAGCCTGGTCTCCAAAGCGAGTTCCAGGAAAGGTGCAAAGCTACACAGAGAAACCCTGTCTCGAAAAACCAAAAAAAACAAAAACAAAAACAAAAACAAAAACAAAAAAAAACAAACAAAAAAACACATGCACATGTATACACATACGGGAACACACCTCTGCATACACACACACACCCACAAGCCCAGGCGCCCACACACTCCCCTCTCTCCAGCTAAGTGGCTCCACTTCCCCTGCCCCTGCCCTCTAGAGCCCCCCCTTCTCCCTTATAGGTCTCTTTGTCCCCCCCCCCCCGACTCTCTCTGTGGGCAATGCATGGGCCTTGGCGCCTCACTCAGCCACGTAGGACTGGGATCCACTCCACGGAAAACATCTCCCTGTGTTATGTGCCAAACCCAACCTCACATCCCTAGCCCACCAGCGGCTCAGGCCAGACTCTGGCATCACTGGGCACCAAGTGTCTCAATCCCCTCCTTCTCCTGTGAACAGGGACTAGCAGGACCTCCCTCACAGCATTACCGTGGCTTTAGAAAGGACGACTCAGTGAGTAAAGGCCCTTGCTACCAAGCCCGATGATCTGAGTTCGACCCCCAAGACCCACACTGTAAAAGAGAGTCAACTCCTACCAATTGTCCTCTGGCCTCCACGTGGGCATCCGTACACACATCTACATGCATACACACAAATAAAAATCACATATGAAATTAAGGAGTGGCAGGTACAGGGCACTCATTCCGGTCCTAGCATGCCTTGGGCCATGTCATCCACCACTCCTATCCCTGGGTAGACAGGCTCTGAACACATCTGCTCAGGTCTTCAGGGAACTGTGGATAAACAGGACTCGATCCAGTGAACCTGGGAGACAGAAGCCTGTCCATCACTGCTTGGGTGATTGTTCATAACCAGCCAGGGATGTCAGCTGTCCCCACAGCAGCCTGGGGGGAGGGAAGGTGTGAAGGTCTGAAACAGCTCCTCTATGTGAACACTGTTCTCCAGGAGTTCCTGGGAATATGGTGCTATTCACAGGGAGGGAAGACAAGCATCCGTAA
The DNA here is from genome assembly GCF_049852395.1 of Peromyscus maniculatus bairdii. Classification (NCBI taxonomy): domain Eukaryota; kingdom Metazoa; phylum Chordata; class Mammalia; order Rodentia; family Cricetidae; genus Peromyscus; species Peromyscus maniculatus. The sequence goes on from NC_134871.1 coordinate 53,449,017, forward strand.
TTCAAGAAGGGCAAACGGAGGGGCAGCATGTATGTGCTGTTTCCCAGGGTCAGACGTGAAGTGAGACAGTGCATTGGGGCTGCAGAGGTGGAGGCTGAGTGGCCGAGATCAGGACGGGGAAAGGTCGCACCAGGGCATCTGGGACAGCTGCCAGCATCAGGGCAAAGGGCACACTGCTACCTTTGTGGGTGAGCTCTAGAGATACCGGGTGCCAGAGCTAGGAGCTGGCATCAGCTTACCAAAACGAGGGCAAAGAATGTCCTTTGGGCAGGGCCAGAATGCCCTAGAGGGCTCAGGTCAGCCTCAAGTTGGCAGATAGGGTACCAAGCCAGAGATACTGCTGAGATCACCTGAGGATGGCATGGGAGGTGCCCACTGCACAGGTGCCCTGAAGCCCCGAGGCACACAGCCCCGAGGCCATCACAGAAGCAACTGTTGAGCAGGTGAGGGGTCTGTGACATTGGAAATGCTAATCTCAGAAACTCCAATGTCCAAATGGCTCCCCTGAGCAAATCGGATGGATGTGACCTGTGCTCATCATCAGCCCACACTCAAGGGAGGGCAGGCCCTGTGACAGCTAGCCCGGCTCCCACAGCCTGAGCCATGCCTCACACCCATTCCAGGACGTAGGCACCCACCCCACCCACATCCGAGTCTAGAATGTCTCCTGTCACCTTGAACTTGGGCCAGGAATGCAGGCAGCCAGCTCCAGACACTGCCAGCCCTGGGTTCCTCCAAATACCAGGGTAAAGGCTGGTAGGCCATCATGTCACCGTGCCCAGGGCAGCTGCCTCTTCAGATCACACTTGCCTCGGGAGGCTCAGAACTCAGCTTGCCCTGCCTTTCCATTCCAACGGCCCCTACCTTACACCCACAGTCATCTGGAATCTGCTGGCCCCTCGGAAGAACTTGAGCCCAGAAAGGGCTCCTTCCACGTGGAAGGAAGACAGACTTCTTATCCCCACAGTTGGGGTGGGTGCTGAGCCCTCCACAGACCTGCTGTTGTTCAGGACTGGGCAGCCAGGCTCTGTGCCCCTGTAGGGAACCTGGACGGCCAAAGGACAGAGTGCCTACGGAATGGGAGGTGCCATGTTCACAATGACCAGAGGAGAACCTCTCAAGCCACAGCATGGACAGGTGACCCAGAGAGCAAGCAAAGAGGACCCCAGGGGACAGAAAGGAGCAGCTGAGGAGTAAGAGCAGGGACTGAGGACGATGGTCTCCTCATCCTCAGCCTGGCAAGGATTTGTCACCTGCCTGCCAATCCAGATATCTGAGAGGAGGCCTGCAGTCTGGGTTGTTGAAGCTTTCCTTATTCTCTCTCTCTCTCTCTCTCTCTCTCTCTCTCTCTCTCTCTCTCTCTCTCTCTCTCTGTATGTGTGTCTCTCTCTCTTTGTCTCTCTCTCTGCCTCTGTCTCTGTTTCTCTGTCTCTCTGTCTCTCCCTAAGTGTGTCTCTCTGTGTCTGTGTCTTTGTCTCTGTGTGTATGTGTGTGTGTCTCTCTGTGTCTCTGTCTCTCTGTCTCTCTGAGTATGTGTGTGTGTCTTTCTCTGTCTCTCTCTCTGTCTCTGTGTGTGTGTGTGTGTGTGTGCGTGCGTGCGTGCGTGCGTGCGTGTGTGTGTGTGTGTGTGTGTGTGTGTGTGTGTGTGTGTGTCAGACAAACCTCACAGATCCCAAACTGACCTCAAATGCCCTACATAGCCACGGCTGGCCTCATACTTCTGGTCCTGCCTCCACCTCCCAGTGCTGGGATTATACGTATATACGTATATGCCGCCTCAGCCACTTTCCCTTCCCAGTCTGAGTTCCCACTCAGGTATCCAGGAGCCCAAACTCCACCCCCTAAGCTATGTCTCCACCCTTCTCTGGCACACCAACAAACATAACATCCACATCATCCTATTTTCTCTTCCCAAGAACCTTTCTGTCGTTACTAATTCTCCCCCACAAGACACCCAGGACAACACAGTATGGCTTTAAATATGGTGAATTCTCAGACTCCAAGTTCACAGAGGCAGAGGTGGGTGCCAAACTGAGCCCGGCTTTTGACTCCTCCGTGACCTTCAGCAAGCTGGGTCCCTGTCCCCTGAGCTCAGTGCAAGTTCTCAGGAAGCCAGCATCCTATGGCTCCTGCCTCTCTGGTTATATAGATACCCCCACTTAAGGGCTATTTCTGGAGGCAGTACCCGGCCAGGAATTCTGAGGCAGTGGTCTGGCACTGCCCATCGCTCCTCATTTGAGGCAACTCTTTGTGGCCTGTGCAGAGTGGCCTGGTGCCTTGCATATGCCCTGATCACTGGGTCAGCTTGAACTCTGTCCCGCTAGAAAGCATGCCTGGTCCTCCTCCACTTACCTGTGGGGACAGTCCCAGCTCCCCATTCAATAGCAGTGATCTGCAACCATCGAGGATCCTGCAGCCCCATTCACAGTGTTCATCTGGTTCCCACAGTAGACATGAGCCACATCCTTTACCCATGCCTGTTCCTTAACTGGCAGACATGATTTTGATGCTGGTTTTACCTCCGGTTCCCCTGGAGCCCTCTACAGTGACTTTAGAGGAAGCCAATTTCCTTCGTCATTAATGATCCCAGATCACTTTACAATGACATATGATTGATTAAGGCTGGAGACCTCTGAATAGTTCAGTGGGAAGGGTGCTTGCCAAGTATGCACAGAGCCCTGGGTTCGATCCCCAGCACCCAATAAACCAGGTACAGTAACTAACGACTGTAGGGCCAGCACGCTGGAGGTGAAGGCAAGAAGATCAGAAGTTCAAAGTCATATTCAGATGCATCGTAGGCTGGAGGCCTCTAAAAGTTATTAAACGGTGTGCCTTTGTTTGGGGGCCCACATCACAGAACTGAGCATGCTAGTTCATTCCAGCATACTCTATTCCTGCTTCAGAGCTGGATGTGGTGGTGTATGCCTGTGATCCAAGAGAGAGTACTTAAAGTTTGGAGACAGTCTGGACCACACAGCAAGACTGTCTCAAAAGCAGACAAATGGCCCGGTGGTGGTGGTGGTGGTGGCGGCGGCGGCGGCGGCGGTGACGCACGCCTTTAATCCCAGCACTTGGGAGGCAGAGGCAGGTGGATCTCTGTGAGTTCCAGACCAGCCTGGTCTACAGAACGAGATCCAGGACAGGCACCAAAACTACACAGAGAAACCCTGTCTCGAAAAAAAAAAAAAAAAAAAAAAAAAGAATAAAAAAAGCAAACAAATGAAAAAGCATCAGTGTTTCAAATAACATGATGGCACACACCAGCCACAAGGGAGGGTGAGGCAGGAGGATCATTTGGGCCCAGGAGTTGGAGGCAACTGGTGAGATATTGGCTCCTAAGAAGAACAAAAGGGCTGGGTGTGGTGACGCATGTCAGTGATCCCAGATTTAGGATGCTAAGGCAGGATTGCCATGATTGTGAGGCCAGCCTGGGCTACATAACCAGACTCTTGTCTCAAACAAAAAGAAAGGAATAAAGAAAGGAAGGAAGGAAAGGAAAGGAAAAGGGGGCTGGAGAGATGGCTCAGCGGTTCAAAGCACTGGCTGTTCTTCCAGAGGACCCGGGTTCAATTCCCAGCACCCACATGGCAGCTCACAATGATCTGTAACCTCTGTTCCAGGGGGTTCAATGTTCTTTTCTGGCCTTCGAGGGCACTGCATGCACCTGGGCACAGATGTACATGAAGGCAACACACCTCTATACATAAAATAAAATGAAAATAATTAGAAGGACAGAGGGAATGAAGGAAGAAGGGAAGAGATAATGAAATTCAGGTACCTGATAGGGCAGGATGCTCAGATGTCACTGTCTCCTTCCTGCTGAGTTCCACACAATGAACTCAAGTATCCAACCACCACCACCCCCGCCCCCGCCACCGCAACACTAGAAATGCAGACATTCTGGGCATCACTTGCCAAGCTTGGTCTCACTTTACACGTCCAGAAACTGAACCCAGCAAGGGCACCTGCCTGCCCAGGTCAGAGCAAGCATGCCATGGAAACAGCCCCATTCGGGACTGTCTGGCCCTTTGGCTCAGTTGGGGAAAGGCAGGAGAAAAGACATATGGACCGTTCCATGCTACCCAAGTCCTGTTTGGGCTAGAAAAAGTGGGATGCCAGGACATTCAACTAGGCACATTAGCACATACCTATAATCCTAGCACTTGGAGGCTGAAGCAGGGGGGATGAAGAATAACACACGTACACACGCAAGCACGCACACTGCAGAATATTCTCCGACATCCGTTGTGCTAAGGGTAGCATCATCCCTTGATGGTCCCAGGGCTCAGTGCCACCTAACACCAGCCTTACCTCTTCTGTTAGAAAAAGCAGCAAATGAGTCGAAGAAGCCATACCTGGCTCTGGAAAACCAGGATTCACCTGCAGGGACCCTGCCCTCTCTGGGGATCCCCTCCCATTCAGGGGAACTGGCCCAGTCCGGGGCTTTCTCTTTTGTGTCTCTTTATGCCTGATAAAAACTGGCAAACAGCTGGTCCCACCTCCTTCTCCATCTCTGGCGGTCTCTTTGCCACAGCCATCAGCAGCCCTCATCCTTAGCTGGCCTCTGCTCCTCTGACTGAAGACACTTCATCTCACGGGGAGACTGCCTTCACTCCTCTTCCAAGCCGCTGCTTCTCCTCCTCCTTCATCCCCTCTGCTGTGACTCACTCTTTACTCCACCATCCACACTTGTACACACCTATTGTCAGTACACTTTGATGGCACCACTCCCAACCCCTCTTTTCTCTACCCCTCTCTTGTCCTCAATGATGGAGCCCTCACCATCCATGTCCCAGCCTCTCTCTCGGTCCTGGGACCTCTTTAGATGGCCTCATCCTGCATCATTCCCTTGGAGATTAGACTAGTCTCCCAGGGGTCTCCCCTAAGGGGAAAGGAGCCTGAAGCCCTGGGGCTAGCTAGAGAATGGATTTATCTTTGGAAGAGAGACTACAACTTGTTAGGGTCCCTGCAGGGAGGAAGGGAGTTGAAATAATGATGTCCCCATCCGCACATGGGCCAGACTGCTTAGTTATGAGTATCTCCTGCTTTCTATTTAAACCCTTCCCTCAGGGCTGGGGAGAATGGCTCAGTGGTTAAGAGCACAGGCTGTTCTTCCAGAGGACCCAAGTTCAATTCCCAGCACCTAAATGGTGGCTCACAACCAGCTGTATCTCCAGTCCCAGGGGGTCCAAAGTCCTCTTCTGACCTCCATGGGCACTAGATATGTACAGGATGCAGAGACATACATGCAGGCAAAACATTCATATGCATAAAACACAATAAAATAAACGTTAAACCCGACCTTCCTGTTTGGACCTGGAATGTGGTCTTCTGGTGTGGCTGGATCTGTCCCACCTCCCAATGTAGCCACATGGAGTAAGTTTCTTTTTTCTGCTCTTCGCTATAAATTTAGTTAGTTTAATTGGCTTATGGAGGATGGTGGCTGGACTTGGCTTGTTGTGCACTCGGGGGGCTGTGTCCCTGTGACCAGCAACACCTGGCCCCATCGTCACCTGCTCACCACCAGCAACTGCTCTGTCCTCAAGGTCAGAGGTCAGAGCACATCTTCTCGCCCCAGGACTCCACCTTGTTCTTCCACAAGCTGTTCTCCCAACAGTGATGGAAAAAGGTTTCCCCTACGCTCTCGGGTTCCGTGAACAGGGATGTGCAAATTAGCAGACAGCAGACACACTGACAGAAGAGACAAGCTTGTTTGCACAGGTACAGCCGTGAGGGTCCAGAGGTAGGGATTTACATACAAGCCTTTAAAAACTATTTATGTTGTTTTTATTGGTGTGTGTGTGTGTGTGTGTGTGTGTGTGTGTGTGTGTGTGTGTGTCCATTGAGTCCAAAAGAAGGCATCAGATTTCCTGGAGCTGAAGTTACAGGCAGTCGTAAGCCACCCACAGTGGATGCTGAGACCCCAACTCCAGTCCTCTGCAAGAGCAGCAAGTCCTCTTAACTTCTGAGACATCTCTTCGGCGCCCTGCCCACTTTTATTAAGCCGGTAGATGTCTAAGGGGCCAGGGAGATGGTTCAGCAGTTAAGGGTCTCTGGGCATGGCTGAGGAGTTCCCAGAGGGGTTTGTCTGAGAAGGGAAGATCATGTGGCCTGCCCCATCCCTTCGGGTGGGGTTCGGCACCGAATAAAAAGAAGAACGTGGGCGGAGCATCGGCATTCATCTCTCCCTCCTTCCTGACTCTGGCTGCAGTGTGACACTGGCCCCATGATACTGCCACCATGATGGACTGTACACCCAAACTGTGAACCAAAACCAGACCTTCCTCTTCTTTCTTTTTCTCTTTCTAGTCAAGATTTATTTTTATTTTATGTGTATGTCTGTGTACCACAAAGGTGCAGTACCTGAGGAGGCCAGAAGAGGGCATCAGATTCCTCTGGAACTGGAGTTAGAAATGGTTTTGAGTTGGGAATCGAACCCAGGTCCTCTGGAAAAAAACAGTTGCTCTTAACCGTGGCACCATCTCCTCAACCCCAAACTCTTCCTTTATTAAACTGCTCTGGCCAGGTTTTTAGTCACAGCAACAAGAAAAGTAACTAACGTAAAGAAAAAGTGACAGCATGTCTCTGGTCGAACCCCAAGTCTCCAGCTAAATAAGCATGGATGATATTCAGACATCACTAACCGTAATGTGTGTTAGAGCTGCAGGAGGCTATGGCTTTGGCCTAAGCTCCTGCACCAGGCCCTGCACGGGCACAGGAGAGGTCAAAGACACAGCCTGTCTGTTCCGGTAAAGGGTTAAACGAGACAAAACTTCCTTTAAAATGAAAATTGTAAAGAGGCTGCCGGCAGGAAGTCCAGTTCCTCCAGGACCAGCACTTTTTGAAGTCAAAATATGTGCTCGAGGTGACATTCTGCTCATCAACTGTGCTGCTTTAAGTCAGCCAATCACAAAATGATGTGAGGCTGAACCAAGATGATTCAGAATGAGGCACAGGATCCCTCTGTTAGGAATGAACGGGAAGACGGGCATGCAGACTTATCCAGACACCAAGGGAAGGCTGTGCCACCGGTTCACTATAGTGCAGGCACTTACATCCCACCAGTTCACTATAGTGCAGGCACTTACATCCCACCAGTTCACTGTAGTGCAGGCACTTACATGTACCACCAAGCCCCCCTTGCCTTTTTACGACCCCTTTTCCTTCAGGGAAGTGGGGAGAATAGAGGACATAGGGAATGGTATGGGAATGGGGAATGATCTCTACAAGGGCACAGAGCATGCGTGCACACAGTGACCTGGGACAAAGCCTGTTGGCCCAGAGAACAGACAGTGCCTTTGTCAATGATTCCCTGCTGTGCAGAAGCAGAGGTGTAGGTGTGACAAGAGTCTAGGGTGACAGGGTTCAGTCTTCTCTCCCTCCCAGAGTTCCCTCTCCTCCTGTGTGACATCCCGCAGGAAGAGGAGAGGTAGCTGTGTTCTTTGTTTTTTTTTTTTTTTTTTTTGGAGGGGAGGGGCAGCAGGCCCAGATGAATGGGGGAAATCTGCAGGAAGCGGCTGCCCATATAAGCAAGACTCAGAGGGACCTTGTGATAATTTAAATGAGAAATGGCCTCCACAGTCTCAGGCTTTTGAGCCCTTGGTTCCTGGTTGGTGGCACTGCTTGGGGAGGTTTAGAAAGTGTGGCCTTGTTGGGGGCAGTATGTCACTGAGGGTGGACTGTGAGAGCTTAAGTTTTTGTTGTTGTTGTTGTTGTTATTGTTGTTTTTAAACCTATTTACAGTTCACTCTCTCTGCTTCTCACTTTTGTTTGGTTCAAGATGTGATATATTTGTTTGTTTTCTAAATGGGGTTTCTCTGTTGTCCTGGAACTTACTCTGTAGACCAGGCTAGCCTCATTCCTGCTGCTATGCCTCCTGGCCAAGATAGACTCTTATCCCTTTAAAACCCAGTAGCCTGAGGGGCAGTGGTGGCGTACACCATTAATCCCAGCACTCGGGAGGCAGGGGCAGGAGGATCTCTGTGAGTTCGAGGCCAGCCTGGTCTACAGAGTGAGATCCAGGACAGCTAGGACCATTTCACAGAGAAACTGTCTTCAAAAGCAAACAAACAAACAAACAACAAACAAAACCCACTCGACTAAATAAACTCTTCCTGTTCTGTAAGTTTCCTTGGTCATTGTGTTTTATCACAGTAACAACAAGGTAACTAATACAGACCTGGATTCTGAAGAAGCGTCCAAGGCCTGTCGGCATGTCCGGTTCTGGCCTTTGCGGTGTCTTGTTCTGAACTCCAACAATCTAGGCTAAAACCCAAAATGCATTCGTTCATGCTCAACATTCACTCAGGTCACTACGCTGAAATCAAGGTGTTTGACTGTAAACTGTTTATCTGAGGAGATTTATCCCAGAGTCCCGGGGAAGACGCTACGAACGGTGTGGGGTAATCTGAGGGAATGAGTCTAAGTACACTGAGCTCTACAGTCCAGCCACTTTATTCTCTCTACACAGCTTCAATTCTGTTCTTATACTTAGCTCCTCTCTGTCCCTTCTCCTCCTGTCCTCTCATAACTCCAACTACGTTCTTTCCCGTCTCCGTCCTCATCTTCATCCTCCTTCTTCTCCATCGTGGTTCCTTCCCCTTCCCCTCCCCGAACTGGCCGCAGACATACCAGCCGCCTGACTCTTACAACACCATGCAAGGCTTCCAAGGTCCCTGCCAGAGCCGGGATAGCCAGCTTCATTTGCAACCCACAAGGGGGGTGAATAGAGGAGGTGGGGTCAGAAGGCCTGGAGTGAGTCAGGAAGGGAATTTGAGGGCTCAAAATGTATGCTTATAAGTGGTTAGGTGAAGTGTTACGGGTCTATCATAAATGTGCTTCAACTACAGTCTCACAGGTGGTTAGGTGAAAGAGTCTCTAAGTCACTAAAATGTAAAACTGCCTCTCTAGTTCTATGGTGCTGTATACTGGCAGGGCGGAGTAACTCTATTTGGAGCTAGGAAACCTGCCTCATGGCTTCAGGGCACCTGGTATGCAAAAAAGCCCTTTTGTTCTGAGTCAGTTACTCTGGAATGCCACTTGGGCTGTAAGAGAAAGGAGGGTCTGAGCTTCAGTTGCACAAGAAACAAAGCTATGCACCTAGAATCCTGTCTCCTAGGTGGTGTCTCCAGAAGGGTGTTTACCTTAATTCAGGAGACTGTTTGCCGTTTTGGCCTGTGATGCTTGAGAAGAATTTCAGGTAAAATACACTGTTAAAAATTCTTGGGGGCCAGGCGGTGGTAGTGCACGCCTTTAATCCCAGCACTCGGGAGGCAGAGGCTGGCGGATCTCTGTGAGTTCCAGGCCAGCCTGGTCTACAGAGCGAGATCCAGGACAGGCACCAAAACTACACAAAGAAACCTTGTCTCGGAAAAGAAAAAAAATGTTCTTGGGGGAAGTTATGAGCGCACATAAAATTCAGAGCAGGAAACAGCTGATATATTAAAAGCCGAATAACACCAACCACTCCCTGAGACGTGGCTTGCTCCTCTGGAAGAATGCCTTGATTCTTCCAGGTATAGCTTTATCATATTCAGCTGAATTCTTACTATAGTCCTGCAGCTCGTAAGATTTATCTGGTTAGAGAAATTATATCACAAATGTCCACAACAGGCTGGTTCCAGTTGGCACAATGACAAGTTCTCCACCTTAATCCTTGCACAAGACAGGCAAGTCTGTGTTAACCAATCAGATATTTTTCTACTGTTGTGTCTCCTCACCTTGCAGGAGAAGTGATTGCCTTTTCTCTTTTTTTCTTCTTTTGGAGACAGGGTCTCGTGTAGCTCAGGTTGGCCTCCAGCTCCCTGGGTAGCCAAGGATGACCTTTAACTACTGATCACTACACTCACCTGCTTCCATTTCCTGGCTGCTGGGGTGGCAGGTGTACATCAACGCGCCTGGTTCATGTGGCCCTGGGGAAGGAACCCAAGGCTCTGTGCATATTAGGCATGCACTCTGCCAACTAAGCTACAAAGTGCATCCCAGCCTCTTTGAGGCCAGAGTCTCACTCTGTAGCCTAGGATGACCTCAAACTCATGATCCTCTTGTCTGGATCATGACCAGCTGCTAAGTGGCTTGGAAATAACCAATCCATTCTGCTTCCCCCCCCCCCCCGTCCTTTCCCATCTATTAAATCAGCCCCTTCTGCTCGGCTCTTTGGAACACTCATTCTAATTGACAGAGTCATTACCCAACTCCAGAACAGAAAATAGAGCCAATGAAGATTGCTAAACTGTGTTGTTGCAACTCCGACCTTTGACAACAGCATAGAGACATCTGTGGGTCCTGTCAGTGAATGACTGGTTTGCAGGACCTGCTGATGCTGCTGATTGTTGCCTGCACGCTTGTCTGAGGGAAATACTCAATTCTCACTAGAGGTGGTAATTTAGGTGGCAATGTCACAGACCTCTCGAATTCCATCCAATGGCTCCTGATGTCCAGACCTTCCTAATCACAAAGAAGGGGAGGTCATTCTCCTATTTAAACCCTCCATTGCAGCCAAGAAAAATCAAAAGCTAGAATCCTTGCCTGTTCCTCTTGGGCCCTCGGGTGTCTTGCCAAAAGCTTCCGCTATCCTCTTTTCCACACTAGCTTCTAGGCCCAGGAGCCTTTGTCCATGCTTCTGACTCGCCACGTGAGCCTCGTGGCAGCTTTGTTTTGGTGGGAGCAATCATGTATGCCGGAGGAGAAGGAGAGGGCTTTAGATGCCTGTTAATGCTCCTTCAGAGTTATTTTATGGATCTGGAAGCACAGCTAAGGGGTACATCACTTGTCCATCATGAGCATGGCCCCAGGTTTGATCCTCAGTACTTAAAAAAAAAAAAAAAAACTGTGTTGCTTCAGATAAAGTACCCCAGAGGAACCAGCCAAAAATCACTAAGTCACTCCTAGCAGAAAGCAAGCCTTATTCTTTACAATGGTAAGTCCATTGCCCAGGGACCCTTTCCTGCACATGTGATGCATGAGCTCCGACTGAGCCTGCCCAGAAATGTGCCCACACATACCTTGGTGACTTTGCCTGCCTGGGTGTGTGTAAGTTTCCCTACGAAAGCCCCTAGAGGGAGGAGAGGGATGAAGAGATGGTTCAGTAAATACGGTGCTGGCGGATCTGGCAGAGGACTGGGTTTGTTTCCCAGCACCCACTCCACAACCTCCTGAATTCCAACTCCAGGGGATCTGATGCCTCTAGCCTTCATGGCACTCATCACACACACACACACACACACACACACACACACACACACACACACACACACACACACATCAACATGATATATCTAAAAAAGAGAGGCCCCTTGATTTTTTTCGTAGGAGAGACACTATTTGAGAATTATCCCAATGACCCCTTAGGGTGATCAATGACAACTCCCTTCCTGGTTGTGCTCACTGAGGTGGACAAGGTACCATATTCTCACAGCATTTGTTAACTGTCAGAGTCATTAGATCACTACTGTTGTAATCTGCTGAGGTATACATCCCAAAGGTTTTACCTAACAGGCACAGAGATGTGCCAAGACTGTTAGAAGCTGGCATCTGAGGCACTAGGGATGTAGCTCAGTTGGTAGAGCCCCTGCCTAGAGCTCATGAAGCCCTGGTCTGATCCTCAGCCCCATTTAAACTGGGAACAAATGGCTCAAAAGAGCCCTTACATTTCCTGTCATGTGGCAGGGGCCCCAAAATAATTCAGTACAACTCCAGATTTACTAAAAAGATCTTCCCAAATGGCAAGTCCTGCTCTCCAAGTGGCATTATTGATAGACTATGGGTTTGTCCCTTTAAAACATGAATCAATCTAGGAAATCAGATTTCATAGCCTGAAGAAATCAAGCCATGTTTCTTTCTAGAGCTAACAGGCTCCTTCTGGGAGGATTAAAATACACACAGGTCTCTGCAGGGAAAAAAAAAAAAAAACAAATCCAAAAGAAAGGAGCCCTAAGCATGTCTCCTGGAAGCTCTGGCTGCAGGAATGGCACTGTGTCTCTCCATCCCTGCTGTCCCTGTTTGGAGTCACGATGAGGGTCCCAGTGTCCTCAGCACGCCACCCCCTCCTCTACTGCTGGTTTCTATGTCTCTCTGTTTAACAGTAACGGTCCAATATTGTTCAATACTGAAAGGCAAAGCCAGCCAGCCACCATATGGCAACCCCCCCCCAAGTGGTTCAAAAGAACCCCAAATTACTTACTGCAAACAGGAAAGCAAAGCCCGGGCTGCTCCAGCTGGAGAGACACTTGCCAAGGGCCCAGTCTTCTCAAGAATCTAAAACAGAGTTGAAACTCATCTTCCTGCTTCACAGCTGAGGCTGGTGGAAGCGGAACAGGAAAATGTCGCTGGAGAAAACCCGACCTCAGCACCCGCTGGGAACTTCCCAGCATCCTCTGTATCCGGGGTCAGCTCACTTCGAGTGGCATGCAACCCCAAAATGGATCTTTTGTCCCTTTATGGTCACTTTGCTGTCGAATTTGAGGGTCATGGACTGTGCCCTAAGCCAGGTTCGGCCACCCATCCTCCATGAGTGAATTAAAGGAGCCAAATTAATAGTAGAAAGAGGAGATTTATTCAATGGCCACAGTAGAAAGAGAGAACAGGAGATCCAGAACACCCTCCCCAAGTCTGTCTTGGAGTCCTGAAGTGAGGTTAAAGCTTAAATAGAGCCAGGGATTTGCACATCTAAGCAGTCTCGGTCAAGGTGTGGCCCATAGGTCCACCCACCCTTGTCTGGGATTCAGTCACACTCCGCAAGGCTGTTCTTAGAGACCCGTGAGATCTTTCCTGGAAACAACGTTCCCCTCTAGTTGGGACCTTTTTCTTCCCCCGGCATACAATTCCTAGACAAATTCCCATTTCTTTGGGACCCACTGTTTCCAAAGTCTGATAGTCTGATTGAGAGACACAAAAGTCCCTTTAGAACGTCTCCCTTTCTGCCAGGCCAGTATGAGGATACACAAACTTCAGTGGGTGAGAACAAGCAGACACTGTAGAGACATCCCCATGGTGTGTGTGTGTGTGTGTGTGTGTGTGTGTGTGTGTGTGTGTGTGTTCAAGAGCATGAAGGGATGAGCCTCAGTGTTTTATTCTCTTCTGAAATACTGATTTTAAAAGGTTCAAGTGGTCACAGGGTCCCACCTGGACTGTGGCTCTGAGACATTGGGTGCTTAGACCCTTGTCTGAGAGTTTGAATGCAATGTGCCACCCAATAGCTCATATGTTGGAAACTTGGACCCCAGTTGGTAAATCCAATCACTGAGAGGTGGCTGGACCCTGAAGGCTCGGGCCATATCATGACTTAGCCTTTTGGTGGCTTCCAGAAATGATGACCTCTTTGGGAGGTGAAGCCTACTTGTAGAAAAGAGGTCACAGGAGGTGCAACCCTGCAAAGGTATACACTGTCTCCCGACACTTCCTACATGCCCCCCACACCTCCCATCCTGCTTCCAGGTGGCAAGGAGGTGTCTGTAATAAGCAGCCTTCTCCACCTGCCTGGCAGCCTAGGTGTTCTGCCTTATCACAGGCCCAGAGACCTGGAGCCAGCCCGACCACCATGGACTGTGATCTCTGAGCCCATGAACCAAATAAACACTTCTTTTGTTTCCCTTGAGTGTTTCTTCAAACAATGGAAAAATCTGATTAACACAATGTGGGAGGCCTTAACTTTGGTCTTTTACATTATAAAGAAGGAAGGAAGGAAGGAAGGAAGGAAGGAAGGAAGGAAGGAAGGAAGGAAGGAAGGAAGGAAGGAAGGAGAAGGAAAGGAATGGGAAGGGGAGGGTGAAGGGAAAAGAAAGAAGGGAAAATGAGGGGAAAGTGGGGAGGAGGCAGAAAGGAGGGTGAGGAAGGGAGAGACCATTTGAGGTCCATGAACAAGAGTGTTGGAGGAGGGCTCCAGCAGCGGATGCTGGAGGAAGAAGTACGAGGAAGGTCCTAGAATGGAAGAGCCCAGACCCAAATCATGGTCAAGTTAATTAAAGGAAGCTTTTTAATTTGTGTACATGGGCTGTCTCTCCCTAAGTTAGGATTCAAGAGATCAGCTTTGGACATGGGGAAGATAAGGCTTTTTATATCCCATGAGTAGGGGGGTTTCCAAATGGGAGATTTGGCAGGAAAATAGGCCGGGTTACAGGAGCAAAAGACATGGTTGCAAGGTGGTCGTAACAAAGTGGTCGTAACAAGGTGGTCATAACAAGGTAGTCATAACAACTTGTTAAAATAAAGGCATGGTTGCGGTCTCCTGGAAGAGGTGGTACAGAACCATCTGTAGTTAAGGTTATATATATGTGGAGCACAGCTGAATCTTTGAGAAATGGAGATTTAATCATAAATAGGAATGAACCTGGTTTGTCTTTACTATGAGATGGCTTTCAAGGCCAAGATGGAAGCAGGCTGGTTCATCACAGGTAGATACACAGGGAAGCGAGGGGACAGGAGAGTGGTACTCAAGTCCGTTTTGTCTGGACATGTTGACCTATAGGCATCCTGGTCCATACAGAAAAAGGTGGCTGGGCCTTTGCCACTATCAGATGAAGATAAACCTTGCCCTGTGCTTGGCAGAGAGGCTTTTGCAAGCACAGCTCCTATGAGCCCTGACCATGCAGGTGGCTCTGGTCACATTATGCATGTGAATGGGGCTTAGAATACAGACCTTGGCCACCAGAGGCTACATCTTCTGGTTGGCCAAAGGGCACTGCCTGCGTGGTGGTAAAGGATTGGTCACTGTTCTAACTCCATTCTGCTTCTATGGCCTGTTTCATCTCCCAAGGCCTGCAAGTCTGAGGCTACCTGTCACAGACACCTCATGAGGAGGGCCGAATCGCTCTTCTCAGGCATTGTGAGCTCCCAGGCACCTGGGTCCCATGAAGCTGGCCCTCAGGGTCAGCACCAGCCAGACCTCACTTGCACTGTGCTTCACGCTGCTGCCTTTACATTTTATGCTTTTTAATCGTGCATGTGCAGTGGAGACCGGATTTAAATGCCACCCTGTGTGAGGTCAAAGAACCACCTGTGGGAGTCAGCTCTCTCCTTCTACCGTGTGGGTGGTAGGGATCAAATGGGTTATCAAGCTTGATGGCGAGTGCCTTTACCTGCTGGGCCATCTCGCTGGCCCACTCGTCTGGCTTTTTGCCTGTGTTTATCCTTCCCCTGGGCAATCCTGAAGCTCTCCACACAGAGGGCTTAGGATGCTGGCCCCTCTTCCTTCCCCATGTGGGCCAGACTGAAGACACTCCTTTCTCGCCTTGTCCTCTCTCTCTCAAGGTGTCAGGTGGCCGGATCAGTGGTCTGAGACCCTCAGAGTCAGGCCTCCAGCCTAGCAATCTGGGGACATCCTAAAGGGGCTAAAGGAGGTAGACAAGCTGGGCAGAGGGGAGCTCATGGTCATTGGTTACAGGAGGGTTCTGGCCATAAACAGTGTGGCCTGTTTCACAGTGGGTGCATCCCTCAGACTTCTCCGTGGCTCAGGAAGGAAGCCTGCTGGGGGACCACATTCCCCAAATGATCTCTTCTCTCTCTCAGCACTCTAGGATTTGCTATTCTGACCCCTAAGACCTAGGAGACTGGAGAGAACATGTGCAGGATGTCCTTTGTCTTGTTTGGTAGGTGGGAAGGCCAATTTTGGGGGATCTCAGCCCCGGAGAGCACCCTGAGGGGTGAGGACTGGAGGCCCAGATGGAGCAAGAAAAGAGTTGGAGTGGGTCACACAGAGAGCTAGCACGTGTACTCCATCCACACAGTGGAATATTAGTCAGCCTTTAAAAGGCGGGCCGTGATGAGGAAAGGTGGTGTACAGGAGAAGGACACAGTCATGAAGGGAGACATAAAGCTAATTTGTTTTTCTAGTTTCAGTTCCATCATAGGTTTTTGTTCACTTGGTTAGCTTCTGTGGCAATATTTGAATTCGACTTTCTGTGTTTTGAAGTAGCAAGAACTACCTTTGTGTTCCAAAAGACTCCATGTGTTGGTCCTTTGAGGCAGTGATTGTGAAAGTCTGGGCTTTCTTTTGAATTCCATGGACCAGCAGTGCAGCAGTAATGAGACACAGCTACTCACTCAATACACATGTTGAACTGACTTGTTCAGAAAAACTGAGCCAGGCATGGTGGTGCACGCCTTTAATCCCAGCACTCGGGAGGCAGAGGCAGGTGGATCTATGTGAGTTCGAGGTCAGCCTAGTCTACAAAGAGAGTTCCAGGACAGCTAGGATATTTACACAGAGAAATATTGTCTCAAAAGAAAGAAAGGAAGGAAGGGAGGGAGGGAGGGAGGGAGGGAGGGAGAGAGAGAGAGAGAGAGAAGAAAGAAGGAAAATAAATAAATAAATAAATAAATAAATAAATAAATAAATAAATAAATAAATAAAGTCTGTTCTTGCTGGTATGGTGGTGCATGCCTTTAATCCCAACACTTGGGAATCAGAGACAGGCAGAACTCTGAGTTCAAGGCCAGCCTGGTCTATGGAACAAGTTTCCAGACAGCCAGGCCTACGCAGAGAAACCCTGTCTTTAAAAAAAAAAAAAATCAAACAACCAACCAAAAAAGTTTGTTCTTGGAGGATAGATTTTTGTAACTTGAAATCCCCTGCCACTTTTTTTTTAAAAGATTCATATATATATATGAGAGAGAGAGAGAGAGAGAGAGAGAGAGAGAGAGAGAGAGAGAGAGAGAGAGAGAGAGAGACTCTATGTGTACCCAAGAAGGCCAGAAGAGGGCATCAGATACCCTGGTGCTGGAGTTGCAGGTGGTTGTGAGCCACCTGATGTGTGTAGGAACCGAACTTGAATCCTCTGGAAGAGAGGGCTCCAAACAGCTGCTCCATCTCTCCAGCCCTTAAAGCACGGTGTCACTTGCTGTTGATGTTGGGAATGACAAGGGTCAGCGGACAAAGGAGACAATAGACTCCTGAAAGTTGTCCTATGACTTCCACACTTGAGGCGTGGCACATGTGTGTCTGCACTCACGCACACACACATCCTACACCCACAACAATAATGAATGTGGTGAGGAGGAGGAGGAGGAGGAGGAGGAGGAAGAGCATGGTGACGCATGCCTTTACTCCCTTGTTCCCAGCACTCGGGCGGTGGAGGCAAGAGGATCAGGAATTCAAGGTCATCCTCGACTATGAGGAGAATTCAAGGCTAGCCTGGGCTACCTGAGAATCTGTCTAAACAAAAGGAAGGATGTTGAACACTGCATACAGCTCAGGACATCATGCTAAATAAGCCAATCAGACACACACATGTGAGCCCACCCCCACAAGTGAGGATTGTTGCCATGCCCTGCTAGGGTGGGTTCTTCTGCAGCAAGAATGGTGGTTTGGCCCTGGCTGGCCTGGAATGACTCCTCTGTCAACACAGCAGTTGGCTCCTTTGAGAGAAAGTGCTGAGGCAGATAACTCTGCCCTGTGGGTGTATGAGTGAACGTTATCCGTCCAGCACTGGATGATCAATTGCTTATCCACACAAACACAAGTTGATCACCAATGGGCACATCACAGTGCAGCTCCTCAAAGCCACTGTTAGGGAAATCAGGCCAGGAGCTTGCAATACGCTGGCAGATGACATAACCCCTCACCTGGATAAAGGAGGGACGCTAAGGCAGCATCCACCCACCCTCCATCCAGAGTGTATGTAAAAGTGACGAGCCCCCAACTCTGTCTCCCGGGCTTGATTCCGTGAAGCACTCTCTCTCTGTGACCGGCCTTTGGTGCTCTTTCCTCTGCCGGAACCTGCTGGATACCTTGGCAGCCAGTGTGGGAACAGCTCAGGGCTGAGTAATAAGGTCAGTCCTTTATCTGACCAGCTGAGGGCTGAGTGAGGTCAGCTGACCGCTATCAGTTCAGCCTCTGGTTTAGGGAAGCCTCGGGGACCCCAGAGCTGTTTTCACCCTCTCTGAGTTTCTCTGTGCAGCCCTGGCTGTCCTGACACTCACTCTGTAGACCAGGCTGGCCTCCAACTCCCAGAGATCCACCTGCCTCTGCCTCCCAAGTGCTGGGACTACAGGTGTGCGCCACCTCTGCCCAGCCATCTTAGCTGTTCTGTAACCTATGTTCCATGAGTTACCTGGGCGTTAGTGATAACTAGTGGTTAAGATTGGGATGGGGCCTGGAGAGAAGGCTCAGCCGTTAAGAGAGAGCACTGACTGCTCTTCCAGAGGACTCATGTGTGGTGATATATTGTGTACCCTAATAAACCCAGGATCAGCGGACAGAGCCAGTGACTAGATTAGACATAGAGGCCAGACAGTGGTGGCACACACCCTTAATCCTATCACTCGAGAGGCGAAGATCGGTCTGGATCTCTGTGAGTTCAAGGCCACACTGGAAATAGAGCCAGGCGGTGGTAGCACACACCTTTAATCTCAGTAATGGGAAGTACACATGCCTTTAATCCCAGGAAGTGACGGCAGGGGTGGAGAAAGGTAATAAGGTTCGAGGAAACAGGAACTAAAGCAGTTCAGCTGAGACTCTGAACTTTAAAGGACTCAGTGGCTTTCAGTCTGAGGATTCGTGGAAACAGGATCGGCTGAGGAGTTGGCGAGGTGAGGTTGGCTGTGGCTGCTCTGCTTCTCTGATCTTTCAGCTTTCACCCCATTTTCTGGTTTTTATTATAAGACCTTTTAGAATTCAAACAACACTCATGATTCCTTTCTCAGCAACCACATGGTTACTCACCCAGAGGATCCGATACCCTCTTCTGGCCTCTGCAGGCAAAACACCTATATGCATGAACAAAAACACCAAAACGTGGGAACAGAGTAAAGAACTCCTGGTGGGCAAGGCTGCAGTTCCCAGGCAAGATCAAGAGAAAGCAAGGAAACCTAGGGGCTGGCAGATTTGTTGTTATCCAATAATCTCTGGCATTATGGAAAGACACACAATGTCTGTCTATGTTAACATCACAGTAGTCTATAGCAGTGAAACAGAGATCAGTCAGATTCACAGGAAATCAAACCACAGGCTATGGTCACAGACGCTCTGGCTGGACCAACCATCCCAACACAATTCTATTTCCTTTTTGTCCTGGGCTGAATCAAACCTGCCTCTCACTTGCAGAACATCTCCCGGAGGATGATCCAGACATCTGGCAGAGAATCGAGAGCCTCCAGGCGGTCAAGCCCTGGGTGCAGGGTTGGGTAACTGGGTGAAGGAGGCTGGCACTCATGTATCCAGCAGGGCTTGTCCTCAGGAGCCTCTTATCACCATTTGGACCCTGTGTGGTCAGAGCAGGCCATTTGCTGTATATTTCCAATCCTGTAAACATGAAATTCTGATACATCTTCCTACTTCTGAGGGTGTGTGTACAGCATACAGTCCTTCTGATCTCCCTCCTTTTTTTGCACTGCTGGAGAGTGAACTCAGGGTCTCACATACACAAGGCAAGTACCTCTGAGCCACACCCTCAGCACACAGTCAGTTCTGATTTCCCCTGATGAAAATTAGCCAGTTCCAAATCAATATACAGTTACGGTTCTGCAAACCTCTTATCACAAACTTCCTTTCATGCATTTATTTATTTATTTTTGTCGTTGTTCTTTTTGCATCCTCTCCCCTTTAAATATGTTTTTCTGATTTTGCTCGTTTGTTGACAGGGTATCATGTAGCCCCCATGTCGTTGAAGATGACCTTGAACTTCTGATTTCCCGGCTCATTTAAATGCATTCTCTCTGTAAGACACACCCCAGGCTCCCAGCTCCAGGGGACCCCAGGCAGAGCTTCAGATGTGGAACAGGCCATTTGAAATACCCAAAAAAACTGAAAAGAATGTCCCCAGTGTGAAAACACGGCAGTCACCAGACCAGGAGGACACTGTATATATAGCAAGAGAGCCACACAAGAATGGCTTGTCGTTTACATTTAGCCACAGAAATGGACGAACTGAGAAACTCACATTTTTATTTATCTTTGTGCATGTCCACAAAGAACTCCCAAATGACAGCTTGCGAGTTATAATTAAACGTTAGCGAATAGGCAATATAAAAAAAATGCAAAACCCATGAATTCTAAAAGAGTCACAGTGTCTCCCTTTCTTCCTGTGCTGTTCTCAGCCTCTGGGCCAGTGAGTTGGATGGAGATCTCCCGCCCAGTCGTGTTAACCTCTGTTAGGATTTATTGGAGGCATGCCGTAGGCTAAAAATCTACCTCTGACATTTACAAGGCCTTGAGCAAGCAGTCAGCTATCCTAGCTTGTCTGGACAGAAGGATTCCTGGAGGCAGGAGCCGCTTCGAAATCCAGGAAGTGCCTTGGACTCTGTCAGCTCCTTGTCCTGTGGCTGTGACAAATACCTCATAAAAGCAGCCCAAGGTAAGAAGGGCTTATTCTGATTTTTTATTACAGGGTGTGTGTGTGTGTGTGTACGCGCACGCGCGTGCGTGAGTGAGGGGGACAGAGAGAGAACACAATGGACAGCTTGCCGCAATCATTCCTCTACCTCTGAAAGGTTCTAGGATGGAGCTCAGGTCATCAGCCATGGCAGCAAGCCTCCTTATCTTTTGAGCCATCTTGCTGGCCCAAGGACATGTTTATTTCAGCAGTCTGAGGACATGTTTATTTCGGCAGTCCGAGGACATGTTTATTTCAGCAGTCTGAGGGTAGTATTCATCTCGGTGGGAAGGCAGGGCAGTGAGAGCAGGAAGCAGCTGGTTGCATTGCATGCAACCAGGAAAATGCAACCAGGAAACAGAGAGCTGAATGCTGGTGCTCAGTCCTTTCCTCCTTTGCAGTCTGGAACTTCAGAGGGACCCCGTGGGATGGTGGCACCCACATTTCAACTTAGTCTCCCCTCCTTAGGTAAGTGGAAACTCCTCCCAGACATAGCCAGAGGAATGGCTCCTCGGTGGTTTCGAGTCTATACAAGGTGGAAGGCAAGGTTAACCGCCATAGTCACCTGAAAGATTATATGAAAATAGTGTCATTTTGTTTGTGTATTTAAGTCTCTCCAACAAGGAGCAACACAAACTCTTTGTTTGCTTGGTTTTGGCTTTTCGAGGCAGGGTTTCTCTGTGTAGCCCTGGCTGTCCTGGAACTCGTTCTGCAGACCAGGTTGGCCTCAAACTCACAGGTAACACAAACTCTTATTTTAAAAAGACATGCTTATTTTGTGTTTATGTGTGTGTGTGAGTCTGCACGAGTATACGTGAATGTGCATAAAGGGGCCCTGGGAGGCCAGAAGGGGGTGTTGGATTTCCTGGCACTGGAATTAGAAATGGTTATAAATTGCTGCGTGGGTGCTGGGAACTGAATCTTGGCCCCCTGCAAGAGCAGTAAGTGCTCTTAACAATTGAACCATCTCACTGGGCTGTGGTGGCGCACACCTTTAATCCCAGCACTTGGGAGGCAGAGCCAGGTGGATCTCTGTGAGTTCAAGGCCAGCCTGGTCTACAAAGCAAGATCCAGGACAGGCAACAAAACTACACGGATAAACCCTGTCTCAAACAAACAAACAAACAAACAAACAACCCCCCCAAAACAAAAAACAAAAAAAATTGAACCATCTCTGTAGCCCCGAAATAGTGAAGTTTAAATGTAAGTTATTTAACATTACTGAATATTAAAACCCTAATTATGTTTATCAAAATAAAAGTCTGTTCAAATCTATTGTGTCTTCTCCTTCCTAGGCTTTTAGTTTTTATGGTAAAGGCATCACAGTTACTGTAATTACCATATGAACTCAAAGGCAAAATGAACTGCTCTATAGGAAAGAGTGCCCCAGCCTTCATGCCCAGCTCGTGTCAATCAATCCCACAGTGTATTTTGAGTTAAACACCAGAGCAGTAGGGAAATGGATGCTTTTTCTCTTGGGAAAGAATGCTTCATTATTCAAGCTTGAATAGCCTCCCTGTCATCATGGGGATCTGACACCTCATCCTGCAGAGCAGTGTGTGTGTGTGTGTGTGTGTGTGTGTGTGTGTGTGTGTGTGTGTGTGTGTGTGTCAGAGAGAGAGAGAGAGAGAGACAGAGACAGAGACAGAGTCCAGCAGGCCACAGGGCAGGTCCTCTTACCATGGGCAGAGCTGTCATTTGCTTTTTTGAGGGAACAGATGGTGAGATATGGAGAAACTCCCTGAGGCCAGAATGGGGATCTCAGCACAGGAGGATAGCCAAGAAGGCAATGAGTGGCGAACAGGCCCTTTTATTTTTCTACAATTTAGAAGGGAGATCAAAAGAGGGATGTGGACAAAGGACACGTGAGTCACAAGACAGGATGTAAAACTAATTTTTTTTTTCTAGTTTCAACTCTGTCATAGTTTTTCCCCTCCATAATGGACATAGGAATTCAACTCTCAGGGTATTGAAGTACCAAATAACCATTTTTGCATTGCAAAAGAGTCCAGCCTGTTTTCCTCCTTTGAGCAGTGACAGAATGGGGATATCTTTTTAATCCCATGGACCATTAGTGCAGGAGGAATCAGACACTACTAGTCACTGAACACATTGGTTGTGTGGACCCACTTCAAGAAAGTATTTTTAGAAGAAATTTGTTTCATGGGGTGAGGGATTTTATACCTTAAACTTTTTCTCTTTTTCCTTCTGCTTAAAATTGTATCAAATTATTCTGCTATAGGGCTGGAGAGATGGCTCAGTGGTTAAGAGCACATGCTGCTCCTCCAGAAGTCCTGGGTTCGATTCCCAGCACCCACATAGTGGCTCACAACTGTCTGTAACTTCAGTTCCAGGGGATCCAATGCCCTTTTCTAGATTCCATGGGCACCAAGCATGTATGTGGTGCAGAGATATGCATGCAGCCAATGAGTACACATTAAAATATTAAATATACATTTTAAATAAAAGAAATTCTATTTTAGAGTAATATACAAATTATATTGCTATACATAAAATAAAATACGGCTTTTAGAATCTAAGCCACCTGGTCAAAGATGCTTTCTGTCAGAAGCCTGAACAGGCACAGACAAGACCAGAAACCATCTTGCTCCCAGTTCCCCCAACTCTTGTCTTCATGAGCACCTGCCAATCACATTTTTTATTTTTAAGTGACACTTTGACATGGAAACTTCAGGCCCTGCCTGGTGGTGGCATCCTGTTATCCTAGTTACTTAGGAAGCTGAGGCAAGACAGTCAGAAGTTGAAGTCCAGGCTGGGGTAAAGACTGAATTCAAAGCCAACTGAATAACTAAAGGAGCCAACATATCATAAGAAAAAGAGGCTGGGAATGCAGCTCAGTGGTAGAGTGTTTGTCTAGCATACAGGAGGCCTCTGGTTCAGTTCCTAGTACTGTAAAATTAAGAAAGGGGCTGGAGAGATGGTTCAGTGGTTGAGAGACCAACTACTCTTGACAGGTTCCAAGCATCCACGTGATAGCTCACAACTGTCTGTAACTCCAGTTCCAGAGACCCTAACGTCCTCTTCTGGCCTCTCTGGACACTGTACACCCGTGGTGCACAGACATACATGCAGGCAAAATACACGATAAAAAAAATTCCTTAGTATCTTAAAAGAAAAGAAAATCTCCTACCTCTCTCCATGAATTGAAAACGTACAGAAAGCAAAATAAATAACTGCAAAAGCAGAAAACGTACAAGAAAATAAAGGAAACAATAAGTCCTTTTTAGATGGTGGCATCTCCTGTGTAGTAAAGGAAAGGAGAGAGTGTCACGGGCGTGCCACCCAGGACCTGAAAGACAAGAAAAGAGCCACTTCTGTCCATCAAGCATCTAAGCCTTGGGTTTGGGAAAGCCCAGGAGGGCGGGGGCGGGGCAGGAGCCCTGTACGCCCATTGGTCCTCCCATTGGCTTATTTGCATGGTCCGAGAGGGGCGGGGCCTTGGGTGACGTCATCCGAGGACTGCCTAGGTGGCTGCGGCTCCCTAGGCTCAGAGCTGCGCACCGGGAGCGGAGCTGAGGTGCAGCGCCACCCCGAGCGCCGAGCGCCATGTACGACCCAGAGCGCTGCTCGAGTCTGTCGTTCGCCGGCTGCGGCTTCCTGGGCTTCTACCACATCGGGGCCACGCTGTGTCTGAGCGAGCGCGCCCCGCACCTCCTCGGCGAGGCGCGCACGTTCTTCGGCTGCTCGGCCGGTGCGCTGCACGCGGTCGCCTTCGTATGCAGACTCCCTCTCGGTGCGTTCACGGCCACCACCCAAGGCCCTGCGTGCGGGGAGGGCCTCTCCACCTAGGGAATCGGCGACACCTTCCGGGGTGCCCGAAAGAACCTGCCCAGATAGCTCCCACCTTTCCCGGTGCCGTGGGGCCCGGCGTGGGATTTCCGAGGGCGGGCGGCAGCGGGCGCGCTGTGCACCGGAGACACTTGAGCATCTTTTTCCCGGCCCGCTCTGGCGCCCTGGTTTGAAATGGGCCCTCCACTGGGTTCTGCCAACTGGGCCATCCCGGATCAGTAGAAAAGAAGGTGCAGGAGGCAACGCAGGGGTCCTCCGGTCCCTGTCATCAGAGCCGCGAAGGGTTTGTCCTGTGTGTCTCTGGCTAATGTACCATGGTGGGTGCCGCCAGGAGGGGCAGAAGGTACCCAGACTTGAACCCTGGGTGGCAGTCCAGCCCTCTGGTCTCCTTGCGAGGTGACTGCTAGGGGTGGGGTGCGTGCGTTAGAAAAGTATTTGGAACCCTCCCTAGAGACTGGAATGGATTCCCAGACAGGTCCAGTTCCACCCTTTCCTGTCTTCACTGACCTGGGGCAGCCGCCTCTCCCAGATCCATGTCACTGGCAGTGACATTCTGGGCATTTGAATCTTGGCCTAATTAAACATTTGCCCATGCATGCATCTATGAGCAAGAGGAGGTGAATTTGCTTCTCTCATCCCCTAAACTATTAGGGTGCGATGCCCTTCCCAGTATCACAGCTGGATGCTTTTGAGACTGTGGGCAGGGCCCGGCTAAGTGCCCACGGGGAAGCTGCTGACACCCAAAGGTCCCTAGGCGGCACGATAATGCCCCTTATCAACCCTTATTGATCTGGGCCTCTTCAACACTTTACTCTTTGCTCAGCTGGCCAGAGCCAGCCAGGAATGACGTTGGCAGGCACAGGAAAAGTCCCTGCTGATGAGCGGAGCTCTGCCATTGGATAGGATCAGTGAGCAGACCCTGAGCTGATGGGATTAGAAGACAAGCAGGTCTAGCTGGCTGTGTGCCTGCTTGTCTGTCTTCCCCAGTGAGGGAGGGAGACAGGAGCAAAGGTCAGAGAGAGTGGCCTCTGGAAAGGCTAGACCAGCCCAATGGCCATTGCACACCTGGGTTTCAGCACTGACCAAAAGCATTTCTTTTTTTTTTTTTTTTTTTTTTCTTAAATTTTTATTTATTTATTTAATGTAAACGAGGGACCTATCTTCAGGGACACCAGAAGAGAGAATCAGATCTCATTACAGATGGTTGTGAGCCACCATGTGGGTACTTAGAATTGAACTCAGGACCTCTGGAGGAGCAGCCAGTGCTCTTAACCGCTGAGCCATCTCTCTAACCCCCCAAAAGCATTTCTTACATGGAGGCCTCTGGGCCTCCATGTGGATGGATAATTATTGGGACAAGGTTTAAATGCATTGACCTCAGGAATGTGAAGTATACCTACTTTCATATAGAGCAGTATTTCTCAACCTGTGGTTGCAACCCCTTGGAGGATTGAATGCCCCACATACGGGAGTCACCTAAGACCATTGGAAAACACAGATAATTACATTATAATTCATTACAGTAGCAAAATTACAGTTATGAAGTAGCAACGAAAATAATTTTGTGGTTGGGAGTCACCACAACATGAGGGACTGTATTAAAGGTTTGTAGCATTTAGGAAGGTTGAGAACCACACCTACAGAAGGTGTTAGTAACTTCGTTTTCCGAAGGTTTGTGACAGGCACAGGCCCTTGGGGCATCTTGACAGAGTAGGTGGTAGGATCTGCCAGTAGTGTGTAGGTTCACTCTCAAGCCACGCTCAGCAAGGGGGAGGGGTTTGCTGGTAGTCAGGGTTAGAGTTGGATCAGGTGAGGCTGGGATATGTCTGTCCTTGTGGAGTTCAGGATTTGCGCTGCTTGGGGCTGGAAGAGGTGGTTATATATAGTGCCAGGACAGGGTGGATTAGCCCGAGGGCTCTGGGCTGGAGAGTGAGGCCAGATGAAACGCGAATGTGCCGTGCACCCACTGCAGTCTGGGAATTCTGGGCTCCGAGCCTAACATGGAGACTAGCCACTTCAGCAGCCTTTTCCGGGTTGAGCATTTTATAGACATCATTTTACTCAATCCTTTCTGTCTCCAAAAGCAAGTAAATTTTGCTCCCCTTGAAGGCAGTCTAGTGGCTGGAGAGATGGCTCAGTGGTTAAGATCCCTTACTGCTCTTGCAGAGGACTCAAGTTCAGTTCCCAGCACCCACTTTGCAATTGATGGTCACTCGTCACTCTAGGTCCTCAGAATGTGACGCTCTCTTCTGGTCTTTATGGACTCCGGCACACACGTGGTACACATAAGCTCACGCCCACACACACATACAAATAAATTAATCTTTAAAAAAAATTTTTTAAGGCAACCCGAAGGACAGACAGGTGGCAGAGTGCTTTCCTCAGCAAGAGGGTAGAGTTGAGAATAACATTTAGGTTATTCTCATTATTTATTATTTCTTCTGTATCTTCTAATGCTCAGTTCATTTGTGCCAAGGCTGGGGTGCTGATGTGTTGGTGGCTTGTGGCTTTGTGGACATGCAGGTGGGAGTTCTCACATACATGGGCTACTGGAAGACCTAGCTTAGTACCATCCATGAAATACACACCACACGCCATTCAGGCCAATCTTATATTTCCTAGTGGTTCCATTGAATAAAGTCAGACAAGGGTGAAATGGATTTTTTTTTTGAGTCATACCCAGAATATTATCACTTTGTAATGGCTGTAAACCACTGTGAAAGAGATAATATCACCCAGTAAATCTTTGGAATGTAGCCTCATTGAATGTGCTCAATCATGACCAAAATACAGGGTGTGTTTTACGGTGTCTTCATTGGGACCAGCCACAGTTCAGGAGTTCTGTGTGGTTTCTGGTCTCCAGTGTGGTATCCTGTTCTGTGTGTTTGTCTTCTGTCCCCAGATCAGATCATGGAGATCCTCATGGACCTCGTGCGGAAAGCCAGGAGACGCAACATTGGCTCCCTCCATCCATTCTTCAACATTAACAAGTGCGTCCGAGATGGGCTCCAGGAGACCCTCCCAGACAATGTCCACCAGATCATTTCTGGCAAGGTTTACATCTCCCTCACCAGGGTGTCGGATGGAGAGAATGTGCTGGTGTCTGATTTCCATTCCAAAGATGAAGTGGTGGATGTAAGTCCTTCGCCTCTCTGGGTGTGGTCAAATGAAAAAGCAGTGCAGGACGGTCGTTGTCTCACTGGACCGGGACCGTGTGAACACTGTACTTGCAGCGAATTGGTCTGTAGCCCCTGGAAGCCGTACCATGTCAGCACTCTTTAGTTCTTTTAATTTTTCCAGTGCTGGGGCTGGAAGATAGATGTAGGTGGACTTTTCTGTCCCCCCAACCAGCTCCCAAATAACCACACAGAGACTTCTTATTAATTATAAAAGCTTGGCCGATAGCTTAGGCTTGTTTCCACCTAGTCTTATAACTTACATTAACCTGTTTCTATTAATTTGTGTGCTGTTGCATGGCTCATGGCTTGTTACCTCTCCTGCATGTTCTGCTTCCTCTGCATCTAGTTGGCAACTCACCATGTCTCTGCTTTTCTGCTTCCCAGCATCCTCTCTGACGCCCAAATCCTGCCTAGCTATTGACTATTCAGCTTTTTATTAAACAATCCGAGTGACAAATCTTCACAGTGTACAAGAAGATTATTCCACAACAGATAGGGCCTTGGGCATACCAGGCAGGTGCTCTGCTGTGCAGCCGCACCCTCACAGAAGTGTCTCTTCCTCCTTCAAGACTCAGAGAACTGGTCCTGGGTGTGCCTCACACCCCAACCTATATATGTTATGCAGTGAGACTGGCTTCTCCAGGATGGGACCATTTCTATTTGCCTCTACTCTCAAAAGATAAATTACCATATCAAAATGCCATTTGGGGACACACACACACACACACACACACACACACACACACACACACGGAGGCTTTTTATAGTTCTTAAATGATAACTGTGTTTGACTGAATGTGTTTCTATGAGGCTGTGCATGTAGCCAGTAGCTTCATGCAATCTAATTCTCCACTTGACTTTCTTTTTTTTGGTGGGGGTGTGGGGGTGGGGGTGTGGGGGGGGTGTGGGGGGGTTCGAGACAGAGTCTCTCTGTGTAGCTTTGCGACTTTCCTGGAACTCACTCTGTAGCCCAGGCTGGGCTCAAACTCACAGAGATCCGCCTGCCTCTGCCTCCTAAGTGCTGGGATTAAAGGCGTGCGCCACCACTGTCCAGCTCCACTTGAATTTCTAGTATCTTCTGAACCGCCAGTTCCTCTCTGTTCTCAGTGGACACTGTTCTGTCCAGCACAGTGATTCTCAAAGTGTGGTCTGCGGGACCACTGGGCCCACATGGCTTCTAACTGGCCGCAGGAGAACCCCGAGGGAGGGCCCAGGTCTGTGCTTCCTCCAGCCCCTGTGTGAGATGCATGGTTCTAAGTCAACTGCGTGGTCAGCCTGGGGGCCTGAAGAGTGGAGTGTGCAGGCAAATGGTTAAGGAGCCAGTAGTGCTGATGTACCCAAGGGCCTCAGATACAAGTGTTGAGTGCCGGTCATTCACCCAGGTGTTCAGAAGCCCAGTGTGTGCAGAGAGCCTTTCACTTGGGGAAGTACAGAAGGGCACAGGGAGGTGCTGCACCCTGTGACTGTCATGTCTCTGTCCTCACAGGCCCTGGTGTGCTCCTGCTTCATCCCTTTCTTCTCAGGCCTAATCCCTCCTTCCTTCCGGGGTGAGGTAAGTATACCTGTTGGGGGGAGGTGATGGGGGGATGTACAGTTGAGTGTCTGCAGTGACCTGGGCTCTGGCGCCCATGACTGTGTCTAACTGCAGAGCTGGGATCTTCAGCGTTGAGGACAGAATCCATACCAGCCATTCCCATAGGATCGATCCACAGACTCACACCCATCCCCGGAGTGTCTTCCACCTTCCTGTCTGCTGTCTGTTGGATACACTGGCCTGGCTCCCTTAATCTGCTCTTGAGCACCCTGGGGATCCTCCTGGTGGCCTAATTAAAGTATAAGATGCTTAGGAATTAAATTACTCTTGTAAGGTCGTTGATTTTCAGGGGGAATTATAGGCTAGCTGTGTATTTCATTTTTTTAATCTTTTAGACAGGGTCTTACTATGCAACTTTGGCTAGAATTCTCCTAAGTACTGGGATTCAAAGGCAAGTGCAGCACACCAAGAGTGAAACAATCTACTTTTTGTTTGTTTGTTTGTTTGTTTGTTTGTTTTTTGAGTGTATGTATATGTACCACATGTGTGTCCTTTGTGGACATAGCCCAGGAACCCTACCTGCTAAGCACATCTTGGTTCTTGATACTGGTCCCCAGTCTTCTTGTGACATGATGTAGGCATATGATCTTTCCAGAATTAAGTGGAAGGGACCCAGGAGCATCTTGGTGATGTCCCCTGACTTCCTAGAATGCTTTTCCTCAGGAAGGAGGGTCAGGAGTTCAAGGCCAGCCTTAACTATGTAAGACGGTCATGAGCATGGTGACTTTCATAGATAATCCCAGCAATCAGGAGACTGAGGCAGGAGGATCATGAGTTCAAGGCTAACCTACCCCCTCCCCAAAAGAAAAATGTTACAGGTAACCAGGCTGGATTAAATATCTTGTCCCAGATCTCCCAAGCAGCAACGGGGGTCTGGATTTGAACTTGTGGCCATGTGTCTCCTTTGGGGACAGGGTTCATATCACACTCTGTCCCCAGGACATATAGCACCCCTAGTTTATATGCCCCCCTTATGCACATGATAGGGACTCACCTATGGGTGTCTACCTGGCCTTAGGACTTGACAAGCACACATGGGGTGGACTCTCATCTCCATGTGTCTCTCTGCCTGGCACCCGTGCACAGTGGGCATCCTATGCCACAGCACACAGCAACCTTGAAAGCCAGTCAGAAGCCACAGGAAGAGTGGTCCCTGGGCCACCGTATGGACTGCAGTGTCTCAGAAAACAGTATCATCCATTCCCTCTTCCTTACAGCGGTACGTGGATGGAGGCGTGAGTGACAATGTCCCCCTGCTGGATGCCAAAACCACCATCACAGTGTCCCCTTTCTATGGCGAGCATGACATCTGCCCCAAAGTCAAGTCTACCAACTTCTTCCAGGTGAATGTCACCAACCTCAGTCTCCGCCTCTGTACTAGGAACCTCCACCTTCTAAGCAGAGCGCTCTTCCCACCGGATGTGAAGGTGAGTGGGGTGCTAGGGTGCTGCTGTCTGCCTCCCAGATAGCTGGGGACACCTGTTAGTCCCTCCATGAGCAAACAGGGATAAACTGTGCCATGATAGTGACTCAGAAATGTTGCTGTCCTAGAGCTGGTTGGTTATCCCTCTGGCCACAGGCTCCACTGGGGGTCACTTGGATTGACCCAGAGTTCAGGCTCCACTTCCAGGAATCTGGGTCTAAAAAGTCAGGGCTGGGGCTGGAGAGATGGCTCAATGGTTAAGAGCATCAGCTGCTCTTCCAGAGGTCCTGAGTTCAATTCCCAGCAACCACATGGTGGCTCACAACCATCTGTAATGAGATCTGGTGCCCTCTTCTGGCCTGCAGGTGTACATGCAGACAGAACACTGTATACATAATAAATAAATAAATCTTTTTTAAAAAAAAGTCAGGGCTGGGGGATGGTGTCTAAGTTTCTTTTCCTGTTGTGATATATATATATTTATATATATCCTGACAAGAGCAAGTTTTCTGAAAAGATTTATTCAGGCTCACGTTTCAAGGGAAGTCACGTGGCAGGAGCTTAGAGCACTTGCTCACATCGAGTCCATGGTCAGGAAGCAGAGTGATGGATATGTGCTACAACCCTGCTCTCCTTCTCTGCTTACAAAATCTAGGATCCCAGCCAGGGAGTGGTGCCACCCACAGTGGGCGGGTCTTCCTACCCCAATTAACACACCATGATAAACTCCCACAGGCATGTTCAGAGGCCCATCTCCTATGTGACTCTAGATTCTGTCAAGCTGACAATTGGCACTACCCACAGTAGGGTAGGAGGGGTGGTACATACCTGTATTCCAGCACCCAGAAAATTGGGGCAGGAGGATGGAGACCTTGAAATCAGCCTGAGCTACCTAAAAAGACCCTTCCTTTTTTTTTTTTTTTTTTTTTTAAAAAAAAAAAAAAAAGAGGGCTGGAGAGATGGCTCAGCAGTTAAGAGCACTGGCTGCTCTTCTGGAGATCCTGAGCTCAATTCCCAGCAACCACATAACAGCTCACAACCATCTATAATGGGATCTGATGTCCTCTTCTGGCAGGCATACAAGCAGACAGAGCACTCACATAAAATACACAAATTACGTTTAAAAAAATGTTTAAGAACAAAACAAGCTGGAGAGATGGCTTAGAGGTGAAGAGCATACTCTATTCTTGTGGAGGATCTGAATTTGATTCCTAACACTCACATCGGGCTCACAATCGCCTGTAACTCCAGTGCCTCTGGCTTCTGTGAGCCTCTGTATACATATGAACATACCTGTATAAATAATTAAAAACTAAAAAATAAATCTTAAATGCACACACACAACCAAGGCACGGTGCTGTGCCCCTTTAATCCCAGCTCTCAGAAGGCAGAAGCAGGTGGATCTCTGTGAGTTTAAGCCCAGGTTGGCCTATATACGGGATTTCAAAACATCCAGGGCTAGAGAGAGAGACAGAGACAGAGACAGAGAGACAGAGAGAGACCCTGCCTCAAAAACAAACAAACAAACAAACAAACAAACAAACAAACAAACAAAAAGATCGTGGGCCCTCAAGATGACTCAGTGTGTAAAGGTGCTTGCTGCCAAGCATGAGGACTAAATTTATTCCTGGGAACCCATATGGCAAGAGAAGGTACCAACTCTGGTAAATTGTCCTCTGACCTCCGTATGTACACACACACACACACACACACACACACACACACACTAAATATTTTTAAATGAATCAGGGGCACTGCCCCAGACATTTGGGGGTTTCTTCTTTTGTGACGCTGAGGATGGAAGCCAGACAAGGAGCGCTGCACTGAGCCACACCCCCCCAACCCTCACTGGTGGATTATGGGCAAGAGCTACATTGCTGAGCCACGCCCCTAACCCAGAACTTTTTTTTTTTTTTCACTTTGGTTCCTAAACATGATTCTGAGTTGTACCATGGTAAGGAGCCACCAGACACAGAGCTTCCCTTTGCTGATTGGTGTTATAGTGCAGCCACTGTGTAGCCACAGGGGTCCTGAGAACTAGGCTGCATGTACTGATGTTGCTCACCAAGCGTGATGCTCGGCCATGAATGTCCAGGGACAGGTAGGGTAGTTCCGTGTTGGTTAGAGTGACAGCTTAGCCCCAGGCGCCATCTGCCTGGAACATAGATCTTGCTGGCAGAGCTTCTGTGGAGAGGACATTGGAGCTGAGACCTGGGGAAACCGAATCAGGGTTCCTCCAAAGCCTTGGATGTCCTTGGTCCTCAGGAGAGATGGCAGTCATGGTCCCTGTGGGTCACCTGTCTGATTTGCTCACAGGTGATGGGAGAGCTGTGCTTTCAAGGGTACCTGGACGCCTTCCGGTTCCTGGCAGAGAACGGTAGGTCCAGGCTGGGGGTGACCGCAGAGTCCTTCGGTTCTGTCATCCATTCTCATGGCCTTCCCCACAGTCTCGCTCTGCCCACTTCTCAGCCCTCTGGGATAGGAAGCCTTTGCCCCTTGTATAGATGGGATGCGGGCTGGAGAGGATGCAGGGGCAGCCATTCTGAGGAGGGCTGGGATTTGAACCTGGGCAGCCTGACGCCACCCTAGGGCCCCTCCTCTGCAGGCCGCTTGTTTCTTTCTCTTTGAGCTCTTTTGTGAGCCTTGAGTGTAATGGGCTCAGGTGTGACAGGGTTTGGGAGCAGTTTCCGGATGAGGCCATCAGGATCTGGGCCCCAGCCCATGACGGGGCCCCGCCCACTGGATGAGTCTTCTTCCTAGCAGGCCCTACACTTGAGTCATCCAAGCTCACCTAGGCCATGCTGGGCTGTGTATATGTAGTCACACAGTGGAATGGTATTTTGATATCATGACTACCTTAGTTTACATGGGCACATCCCACAGTCACACAGTGAGGAAAGCTGGTCCTTCCTAAAAAACATGTCCCTTGTCACCAGCTGGGCCTGGTATCGTGGACCTGTCATCTCAGCTACTCAGGAGGCTAAGGCAGAGGATTGCAGTTCAAGGCCTACCCTGGTTGCCAAATGAGCTCGAGACCACCCTGGGCCACTTAGTGAGACCCTGATTTTTTTTTTTAACAGTTCTTGAGTCAGGGGCTCCCTAAAAGGGCTGGGGCTGTAGCTCAGTGCCAGTGTGCTTGCCTAGCACAGAGAGGGCACTGGATTCAGTACCCAAGCCCATCAGGAAAAGAAAGGAAGAGAAGGGAAGGGAAGAAGAAAAAAAAAGAGGGTTGGTAGAACATTTGCCTGGCATGTGTGGGTTTGAAGCACATCTGTGGAGACAGGAGATGGTCCTTTTGTAAGGACAGATGTGTGTTCATCCACTCTGAAGGCCGCAGGGCCATGGCAAGCAGCCTCCGCGGCCTCATGAAGAGGCGGGATGGGCATGTGGAAGGGCGGTGGTGAACTGGCGGGGAGATCTAGGCTTCGGGCTGACCCATGAGATCGAGATCGTCAGGGCCTGAACAAGAGAAGGATGTCCTGGAGAGTGTGGGCCCTGGATGAGTGGGAGAGCTTGGGAGCAGGAGTCAAGGCCTGTGGCTCCCAGAGGTGATGAGAGGAGGCCCGTGTGGCTGGAGTGACACAGGGTGGGGACACTGAAAGAGGGACAAAGAGGGCACAGGAAGTGTGACGTGTGGACTTGGGAGCCACTGAGGGCTGCCAAATCGAGGGTGGAGCAAGCCAGAGGTGAGCTGCAGTATAGTGAGGGGAAGCAGTGCCCAGCACCCCACACAGGTGCAGACATGCACACAGACATGCACATGCACAGACACGCGCACACACAAGGGGTTGGCTACTTTATCCAAAATGCTGCTCCATCTTGGGATTGGAGGACGTTGATTTGTTTCAAAAAAACAAAAAACAAAAAAACCCTTCAAGGTGTTGCTTCTCGGTTAGGCTGCTGGTCCAGACCTGCAGTCCCAGGGCTTAGGGGGCTGAGGCTGGAGGATTGCAACATCAAGGTCAGCCAGAGCTATATCGTGAGACCTTGACTCAAGGGAAAGAAACAAAAAAATCACGAGGGAGAAGAAAGACAGACCAGGATTAGATATGGCCCTGCCTGCCTCTCAGTACTTGGAAGCCGAGTGGTGGAAGGGTGTCACCAGTCCTGGCTCTGCCGAGTAGTGGTCATGGGACTCTGAATGAGTCTCTGTGCTTTTGTCTCCTCAGCCAGCGAGTGGAACTGGTGATTCTGGTAGCTGTTGAATGGCCCCGGGGCTGTCGTTCAGGGCCTGGGATTTGTAAAGTGCTCGGCCTGTGGGAGAAGAGATATTTGTTCGGTGTAGTGTTTGACTCTGAAGCAGAGAGAATCCCACACAGCTAGAGAGTGAGCGAGTGAGCGAGGCAGGGACCACACTCCCATCTGCCCGGCTGCACACACGGCACGTCTAGTTTTGATGTGTCCTGTGTGGGATTATAGCAGGCATGAAGTTGCTGTGTTGGCTCGCCTCCCCCGCCACCTGGGGCTGAGTGTGGCTGGGTAGCTGACAGCTGTCTCCCATCTCTACCCTCATGGGCATCTCCCTGTTCTTTGCAGGCATCTGTAATGGGCCACAGCCCGGCCTGAGTCTGTCCTCAGAGGAGATGGAGTCAGAAGCCACGCCGCTCTGCCCGGAAAACATGGGGGACAAGCTACCAGCCAGCCTGTACCTTACAGCTGTGCCCTGGGATGAGAGCATCCAGGAGACCTTGTCCCCCCAGCTCAGCACAGGTACTGCTATACTGGGGCGGGATGAGACTAAGGTGTGCCGGTCAATGGTCAGTGTAAGCAACTGGGCCACTTGCTGTGTGTGAGGGGGAAAGGGATTATGGGGACAGGCCATAAGGACATCTCCATCTCCTGCACAAGCTGGCCACTGCCACCCATCCCTGTACCTAGAGGTCATGATCAGGAGGAACGCTGATCCAGTTGAGCCCAGGTTACCCACACAAGCTCCAGCCCAGCAGCCAGGCCCAGGCCCACCCTGCCAGGCTGCCTCCCCACTGGCTCCAGCTCTGATTAGAGCCATAGATATGAGGGAGGACCTGGGATTCAGCCTCTGTCTCCCAACTCTTCATTCAGAATGCCTTTGGGGGTCACAGTTGTCCATTTGTCTCTCCTTGTCTCCCTCGTTCTTCAGCCACCATTTTTTTTTTTTTAACCTCCACGTGATGTATTCTGTGTCACTGGCTGCTGAGTGGACAATGACATGTTCTAAATGTTTGTGTCCCTCAAAATTCCTGTGCTGACAGCCTAATGTGGTATTGACCTTAGGAGGTGAAGCCAGGAGGATCAGGGGTTCAAGGCAAGCCTTGGCCACATAGTGAGCTCTGAGTCAGCCTGGGCTACACGAGACCCTATCTCAAGAACACAAATGATTCTCACACTGAAATCCAAGCTCCCAAGGGGATGTGGTGTTGGGAGGCAAGCATTGGGACAACTCCTGGGGGCAGGGCCTTCCAAATGAGATGGGTGCTGTACAGAGGGCCGGTAGATATCCTCCGGTATTTCGGCCCACGGAGGTGCTACCTATGACCTGGGCCCTCACCGGACACCAGTGTCTGCTGGCGCCTTAACACTTAGCCTCTTCCGGCATCCAACTCTGTGAAGAGTCAGCGTTTGTTGTTTATAAGAGTGTTGCTGAGTAACCGCGGCGGCATGTGACCGTGGTCCGGTCTGCCAAGTCAGACAGACTAGCCCACAAACAGCTTCCAGCCAGGCCCAGCTTCCATCCAGAGAGACTCAGCCATGAATGGAACCCTGTGTCTGTCCTTCAGGCAGTAGCTGTTCTGTGGGTGGTGTCAGGAGGTCATCAGGGGGATCAAAGGTCAGGCTGCAGGAAGCAAGAGGCAGCGGAGGAGAGGAGCGAGGCCAAGGGTGGCTGGGAAGCGGTGTGCACCCTCATCTGGAAACATGAGAGAGCCACAGGCCTAAACATGTGCCGGCAGAGGGGAGGTGGGGAGGTGGGAGGGAGAGATGGAACTCTTTTCCATGTCTTCTTTTCTCTCCGAGACTATCTCACTGTGTAGCTCACACTGGCCTCCAACTCGAAATCCTCCTGCTTCAGCTTCCCAAGGGCTGGGATTGGAAGCCCGAACCACCAGGCTTGGCTGGTGTTTGACCTCTGCACCACCCTGGCTGTGAGAGGAACGGTTCACAAACCGCAGTGTGTCCCCTCTGAACTGCGGCCCGGCTGTCGGCTCCAGGCTTCCTCTCTTTCAAAGCTGGTCTGAGCCCTATTGGGCAGAGGGGCTTGAATCCCGCTATTCTCAGGAGTCAGACAGAGCTGTGGTTCCAAATTGCTCTTTTCAGCTCTGAGTGAAGCGATTAAGGACAGAGACGGCTACCTGAGCAAAGCCTGCAACCTCTTGCCCATCAGAATTCTGTCTTACATCATGCTGCCCTGTACTCTGCCTGTCGAGTTGGCCATTGCTACAGTCCACAGGTAAGCATCGAGGCCTGGAGTGACAGTTCAGTGAGCTGGTAGTGGCTCCGGCCCAGGCTGGCTGTATGTGTCACAAGAGAGGCCCTCCTTCCTTCAGCCATGGCTATCTGCAACATGGTGTAAGCTCTGAAGCCATCTGCAGACTCATAGAGCTGGCCATAGAGCCCTAGTCCAGCCATTCATGATCCCCTGGGGAAACTGAGGCAGGGAGGGGTAGAGGCCACAACACTATGGCCACTGAGCTGGTGAGTAGGAAGGCCAGGCCTAGAGGCAGGTCCTTGCTGTCCTTGGGCCTGTCTTTCGAATCACAGTATTGAGCTGAGAGGCCCGTGCCCTCTGGCCATGGTTGAATGGTGTAAGTCAGAATCAGCAGTTAGGAGACAGAAGTGAGGTGGCCTGG
Source organism: Peromyscus maniculatus bairdii (assembly GCF_049852395.1). NCBI lineage: Eukaryota > Metazoa > Chordata > Mammalia > Rodentia > Cricetidae > Peromyscus > Peromyscus maniculatus. The sequence goes on from NC_134871.1 coordinate 53,486,153, forward strand.
AACTTGGGGCTCCCACTCACACAGCACAGTGGGGCAGCAGCTCAGCTCCGCCATCAGACTATCCTGGCCTAACACCTGGCTGCACCCTTCCACAGCTGCGTGGCCCTGGACTAATGAATGTACCTCTCTGCACCTCAGCTTACCTTTGAAGAGACAGAGGTGAGCCTGCCTGGGGCAGAGGATAATCAGAAGGCCCAGCGAGGTCCTGCCTGTGGCATGTGCCCACATGTTCAGCTGGCAACAGTGATTTGTTTTCAGGCTGACATCCCTTACCCAAGATGCTTAGGAGCAAAGTGTCTGAGACTTCTGAGGATTTGGTTTTGTTGTTGTTGCTTTGGAATTCTGGGTATTTGCATAGGCTTACCAGTTAAGCAATTTCAAACAGGTTAAAAAAAAATTAGAAATGTTTTGAGCATCATGCCAATACTCAGAATGTTTCAGATATTTATACTGGGTGTGGTGGTACACACCTGTGGTCCTAGCACTCTGAATGGAGGCTGAGGCAGGAAGATCAGGAGTTCAAAACCACCCTGGGTCACAGCGTTAGTTAAGACTAGCTTGGGATACATATATAGAGACCCTGTCTCAAAAACAGAATGTGCCTGGGCATGTAGCTCACTGGTGGAATGGGTAGTTACCATGGTTCAATGCCTCAGTCCCAGTACCACAAGGAAGGGGGAGTGGGGAGAGGGAGAGAGAGGAGGTGAGGAGAGAGATGGAGGCTGAGAGGGAGAGAGGCATCATCTGGAAGTCCTGGCTGTGCCATTTGCCTTGGCCCTCTCCTGGTGTCCTTGTCTCATCTGGACTGGTGCCCCATGGCCACCACACAGCCCTGCCCTTCCATGTCCTAGAACTCACTCTGTAGACCAGGCTGTCCTCGAACTCAGAGCTCCTCTTGCCTCTGCCTCCTGAGTGCTAGGATTAAAGGTGTGTGCCACCCCGGCTGGGCCCTGTCTTTTTCCGGGTGTTCTCGATTGTTTTGCCGAAGCGGAGCCACACCAATTCCCTAGGGAAACTTCTGCTGGCCTCCCTGGAGCCTCCGCTGTTTTTTACATCTGACTGCTGGGCAGCTGCTCCAAGACCTGCAGCCCACAGTCTGTCCTCTTGAGCCCCAAGCCAGGCTCTCACGGGATTACTCATGAGGAGTCCACGTCCACCTGGTTCTCCTCCTCTGTGGCTGGTGGCTTTGTATTTCTGGCCCTTCTGGGCTAGTCTTTCATTCTACCGACTGGCACTTTCTCAGTCAAAGCCTGGCTCTCCTGCGGTTTGGGGACTGGACTTTCTGTAATTATGTCTGTAGTTCTTTCTTTTCCATGGCCATTCCTCCCCTTTTCCTGGGGCTCTTGTGAAAGCCTTGTCTCTGGGTTGGATTCCGGGCTCAGGAACTTTCTCTTTTCTGCATTTTTCAGACCTTTGACTTTTTGCCTCCAATCTGAAGTCTCCTCAGATTTGCCTTCCAGTCCCATTCTTCGGGTTATTTTTGTTTAGTTGGTTTGGTTTTGGTTTTCAAGACAGGGTTTCTCTGTGCAGACCAGGCTGGCCTTGAAATCAGAGATCCACCTTTTTCTGCCTCCTGAGTGCTGGGATTAAAGGTGTGCACCACCACCACTGCCCAGCATTCTCTCTGGTTTTAACATTAGCAGCATAAGTCAACTTCTAAACTGACTGGTCCTTCCTTCCTGTTCTTTTATGTGAGCATTCTCTTCGTGTGTGTATGTGTGTGTGTGTGTGTGTGTGTGTGTGTGTGTGTGTGTGTGTGTGTGTGTGTGTTGGGGGAGGGGTGTGGAGGGGTATGTCTGTATAAGTGGGAGTGTATGTGGGGGTGGGGGTGTCCGTATGTTGGGGGTATTTTTACATTTATTTTTATTATTATTAATATTATTATTAATTGATATAATTTATTATTATTATTATTATTATTATTATTATTATTATTGATTTTGTGTGAGTGTGCATGTACGCGCATCTGTGCAAACACTCATGAGGGCCATAGCCTGTGTGTGGAGGTCAGAGGATAACTTTCCAAAGTTGGTTCTCTCCTCCCATTGTGTGGGTCCTGGAAATCAAACTCAAGGTGTCAGACATGGCCCAAAGCATCTTCACCCTGTGAACCATCTCTCTGCCCCGTGTGTACAAACTTTTGAGCCAGAATTTTAACTCCGAAGCCCAAGCTAGCCTGGAACTTCCTGTGTAGACCAGACTGACCTTAAACTCAAGTCAGCCTTCTGCCTCAACCTCTCATGTGCATTCAGGATGTCAGGCATGATTCACCTCCCCATTTGCACCCCACTTATGTTATTTTATGGTCACCAGCACAGCTCCCAGGCAGTGACTAATGCTGACCCAGCCCACTACGGCAGGAGGCAGGTCTCTCCTTGTCTTTCCTAGATGCTTGGATATGCCACCAAGTTTTACAGTTGTACTGGTCCTCAGCAATGTCTGGCTCCCTCCCCTTCTGGCTGAGGCTACAGAATCTCTTAGCCCAGTCAGCCGCTCCCAATTACAGCCCAGCTGCTTGGGAAGCTAAAAAGCCCAGGAGGTCTAGGCCAGCCTGACAAGAAAAACGAGACCCTGTGTGAAAAGAAATAAATGGAACCCAGGTCTGCCTCTGTGCTTCTTCTCTATCTGCTCCACGGCAAACCTGCCATTTGGGTAGGTCTGCTCACACACCTCTGGGTAGGACATGCAGCAAGCTAGAGTCTTGTGTGCATCCCCTGCATTTCCATTTTAGCACCCTACAGCAGCCCAACCTCCAATTTCTCCATCAAAATCCCTGGGCAGCTTTAATGATCCAGTGACCCCCTGTAGAATGGGCCTCCTGCTCTGGGTTGGCACTCACCGGCAACCTGCCTCTTGCCAGAGCCTACGGATGTTTTTGGCCCCCATGGTACTATCATTGGGTTCATGGTGTCCACGAACAGCTGGCCTCCGTGGAGAGCCTAGGCCTCAGCCAGCACTTGCCATCAGCCCTTGAGAAATTAGGTTGACTGACCCCACTGAGCTGAAGCCTTCGGCATTTATTCCCAGGAGTTTTTTTGGAAGCCTGAGTGGCCTGGTTTGCTTTATGGATTTTAGAAGGTTCACTGATGTGATGGCAGCCAGATCCGCCTTAAGGAGCTTATCAGATCGGGGTTAGACGTGACAGTGGCAGTTCCTGTGGATGAAGGCTACCCTTGGGAGATGGCTGCTTTTTATTGACTTTTCTTCTGGTTTATCTTCAGACTGATACAGTAAACCCGTGTGTGTGTGTGTGTGTGTGTGTGTGTGTGTGTGTGTGATATGTGCTTGTGTGTTTATATGTATAGTATATGCACGGTGGTGTCCTTGGCTTCCTTCCCACAGGTTAGTGACGTGGCTCCCTGACATCCCTGATGATATCCAGTGGCTGCAGTGGGCAACGTCCCAGGTGTGTGCCCGAGTGACCATGTGCCTGCTCCCCTCAGCCAGGTAAATAATTTGGCCCAGGGTATGTGGGCCAGATGGGCATCCCTGTTGTTCCCAGGGCTTGGGTCGTGACAGCCCTAACAAGCCAAGCTCAGCCACCTGTCCCCAACAGGACAATTAGAGTAACAGTGAAAAGCAGAGAAAGGAGATTTATTCATAAATAAAAAGGTTCAGGGACCCCACCCACCCACCCACCCACCCAAAGTTAACCTTTGGAGTACTGACAGGAGATTAAAGTTTAAATAGAGGTATGCTAAGCAGTCCTAGTCATAGTGTGGTCCTGTCCACCGTTGTCCCGGCTCCAGGCTCTCCTCCAAGATTCTGGCCTCCTCTCCTCAGCAGGAGACTCCTGGGGAAATCCCAATTCCTTGGCCTTCGTTGTTTCAAAGGTCTGAGAGCCGAAGGGAGGCGCACCGTTGTCCCTTCAGGATGCTTCTCTCCTGTCAGAACCACTACAGGGTTTATGCCCAGGCCACATGCAACATTCCAGGAACACCTGACTTGGTGATAAGGAGTTTGCCCTTCTGTGCAGGGCGCATCTTGAGGGAGGCCCTGACTCTACCAGATAGACACCCCAGGACATCTGCTGCCCTGGGGGTCCTTCACCTAGGCTGTGAAGGGAGAGGAATGACAGAGTGGAGGCAGAGAGGAGGAGCTGTGGGCTCAGGGGACAGAGGGGATCAAGGTACTGAGCAGCATTGTTGTGCCTGTGGGCAGGACCCCTGGGCAGCTTGAAGAGGGGGGCAGTCCCAGTGACTTGTGGGAAGTGGGTCCAGGAGGGGCACCTTGATGGGACGGCATGCTCCTGCGAAGGAAGCCCATGGTCCAGCTGAGGACTTGTTAATCGGTGAAGCTGTGGATATCCACAGGGGATGTTCAGACAGTGGAGAAGGCCACAGGCTTAGGGGATGGGGACTGTCACCTCAGCACTGAAGGCAGGAAGAAGCTGTGGCTCTGGGCCCCCTGCAGTGACCAAGTATGTGATGGTGGTTCGATGCCTGGCACCATCCTCCCTGTACCTGGTAGGTTTGGGGTGGGGGTTCAAGAGGACACCGAGATAGGGAATAAGGTGTCTATTAGAAGAGTTATGAATGCCACGGACAGACAGATGGACGGGGGCAGCAGTGTGGTGGGGACTTTCAGGCAGTTCAGGCCCAGCACCAGAGACAGACAGCATGGTGGGGTCTTTGGAGAGCCTCTGAGCCCACGTGGCAGAGGAGGGAACCCCTCTTAGATCTTCTGAGGCTGAGGGAGGGCCACAGCAAGAGTCTGCAGCCAGGCTCTTTGACTCCCAGGCAGGAGGCAGGGAAGCAGGTGGAGAGCAGGATGTGACACCCCTTTGATGTTGTAGACGCACTTCTCTGGTGGAATACTGCGCCCCAGCAAGCAAGGATTCAGTGTCCCAGGAGGTTCCTGTGAAGATCTGCGAGACCTGAGCAGAGACTGGGTTCTCACCAGATTCCTACAGTACTGGAGACCCAGAGCCTTGGGAAGGGCCTCCAACCTTCCTTCCTTCTTTTCCATTCAGATCCCAAGCACCCAAGAGTGACCATGGAATACCCAAGCATGGACACCACTCATCGCTACACAAACCCCGGTGCAGCTCTGCCGGCTTGTAAATTGCTGGTCTCTCTGCTTCCTATGAACTTGTACATTCCCCCTGGGGATGGTCCAGGAGGGGCCAAAGCTGAGGCCATCTTGCCTTCCACCCCGAAGCCCAGCTTGACCTGCAGCTGGAGCAATGGTGTCTGGATGGTGGGAGGGTGGGTGGGGTTGTTATACTCTCTATTATACAGTAGAAAGGGTTCTGTGACTTGTGGAGGTGTCTAGGAAATTACTCTGGAGGAGTTGAGCCCCTGGGTGCTGTGTGGTGACCTCATGCCTCTGACCCCAGGATGACAGGATCTGGGCTAAATTGGTAGTTTATAGAAATCAAAGGCAATGATTTGGTTTTCAGAAAGCCACTTTTGGTCTGGGTGAAGTCTGGTGCTTGAGAGCTCACCAAGAGAGGAGGCTCCACTGTCTCTCAGCCTGTGAATGATCTGGGATGCCAAGCAAGGGCAGCAGTGTTTGGAAACAGGAATCCAAACTGGGCGATCTCATAAGGAAAATTGTTGGAGAAGTATAATGGGATGGGATGTGGCTGTCTCTGAGAAGTAATATAAGCTAACTTAATACATTCAGGGACACCATTGGCTCTTACTAAAATAGTTTATAAAGAATTTTATATAGGGCTGGAGAGATGGCTCAGAGATTAAGAGCGCTGGCTGTTCTTTCAGAAGTCCTGAGTTCAACTCTCTGTATCCACATAGTGGCTCACAACCATCTATAATGAGATCTGGTGCCCTCTTCTGGCCTGCAGGCATACATGCAGGCAGAACACTATATATACAATAAATACATAAATCTTAAAAAAAAAAAAAGAACTTTATATAAACACACATATGATCAGTGAGCTGTGAAGAGAATTAGCCTTAAAATAACATCTCTTGTATGTGGGGGAAAACAACCCAGGCAGGAAGCACAGTGGACCTCTGCCTCTGCATCCTCAGCCTGGCTTGCTTTCTCCACTGTTTCCAGATCTTTGTACTGTCACCAACCATCACTGCCTCTCCCGTCTACTCCACCAGCCTTAATGGGGATAGGCATCCACTTTTCTCAGGTGTATGTATGCTGCGGGTGTGATGTGTTTCCTGCAATTCACTTATGAGATTAGAACATAAAAACAAACAAACAAAAAAAAGCTTGAAACAAGGACCTGCTCATACTCCTGAGCATTGGCAGTGAAGGTATATGTCTCCCATGTTGGAGTTTCCTGGAGTCCTAGTGAACCCTAGGTTCACACAATCATCACACCCTGGTGCACATACTCTCAGCAGGGTTGATCCTGATTGGACAGGGGACGACTCTAGGGGAGAGAATGTGGTTCCGAGGTAAAGCTTAGCTCTAGGCTACCCAGAAGAAAGACCGTGGAAAGAAGACAAAGTGGGAATGGGAACGTAGCTTAACTGGCAGAATGCTTGTCTAGCATGCATGACGCTGTGAGTCCAGTCTCAGCGCCACATAAGCTGTGGTGTGACAGGCAGACATATCCCAGCACTCCAGCTGAAGAGCAAGAGGATCAGAGGTTCAAGGTCATCCTTGGCAGTTAGAGGTCAGCCTTGGCTAAGTGAGACCCTGCCTCAAAAAGACAAAAAACAAACAAAAACAAAAAAACAAACAAACCAAAAACAGCAGGAGCTTCCTTTGCCCTGCCTTGAGCTTCCCCTTTCTGGAAGTTTATCAGCAGCAGAGAATATTCCTGCCACCCTAGCAAATAAAATTCCTGCTGGTTTGGAGCCCTGCACTGTCAGGAACACCCAGAGTGGAAAAGTTACCATCGGGGAGCAATGTCTTGACCTGCTAAGCAGGTAGCAAAGCTCATTCATTTGTTAAAAACAAGTGTGGATACACCAAAAATACCCACAACTGTTAAGGGAAAAGGGTTCATAATCAATGTGAAAAAATAAATAAATATGATGTTTTAAAAATGTACCTTCAGTCTCTTCTGTCTCTCTCCTCCTACAGTTAAAAGGGCCTGTGGGGCAGCTTCCTCTATAGGTTTGTGTCCTCTCCTCTAGGCCTGCATGCTAGATGTTCTCCACACTGCAAAATATGACTGGCGTGTTGCTATATAGCCCAGGCTGGTCTAGAACTCCGTGGCCCAGGCTCACCTGGAACCCTCCATTCTCCTGCAGCAGGCTTCCCAGTGCCATGTTCACACACACACACACACACACACACACACACACACACACACACCACCACCACCCCAGCCTAGAATGTGTGTTTTTTAGTAACCACTGGGAAAGGACCATGGTGACAAAGGGCTGGATGAGTATGACACTCTTAGGCCACAGATGAAGCTAGTGTGAAAGCCTTGAAAATTATATGAACACTCCCAGGGGGCACAGCCAGGAACAACCTGAACAAAAGCTTGGATCATGGGCAGAGTGCTCAAGTGAGTCACCCTCAGTTTACCTCAATGTAATCATGATACCATAGACTTATTTACTGAGCCAGACTCTGTTCTAAGATCCAAGAATAAGGGGGCATGGGAGTGATAGTTTCCTGGTGAAGGACTACAGTTCCCAGCTTCCCTTGTGGACTACAACTGTAAGGAGCTGCATTCCATTTCCCCATGTGGCCATCCTGGCCATCCAAACACATAGGTGACAAAATACTCTCTCCTTGTGAATAAACATGGTCCTGCCTAGGGTCAGACCAAACCTCTCTTTCTGCCTTCTATCTACAGCTGCTATTTTTTTTTTGTTGTTGTTGTTGTTGTTGTTTTGGGACAGGGTTTCTCTGTGTATCCCTGGCTGTCTTGGAGCTCACGCTGTACACCAGGCTAGCCTCGAACTCAGAGATTCATCTGCCAGGCTTACAGCTGCTTTTTAATAATCTATCGGGGGAGGACATGTGAGGGCTAAAGTTATGTTTTAAGTTTAAATTACCGTCCTTAAGAGATCTATAAAACAAAAATGCTTCTAACCTGTAAGCCCTACTTTTCCAAGGACAGATAACTTCCTGGAATGCTGGGGCTGTTTTCCATGTAAGATAACAAGCCACATGTTTCCGCTTCTGTAAACAGGCTTAGTTGCCCCAACTGAACAGGAGGCCTTGATCACATGTAGGAAGATGAGAGGTACGTAGGCAAGAAGTACGTCAGGATGTATGCTTGCCATTGGATTGGATGAAGGCAGGAAGTATATAGCCTTGTGGGGTTTGCCTTTATTGGCTTCTGTCTAATGCAATTTGGTGCCATAGTCTAGGAACACGGTATGGTCCTGGCCAGTGTCTATAGTCCTGGCCAGTATTCAATAATACTCACAGACAGCTCACAGTTGTCTAATGTCACTCACTGCCTTCAACGGATGGGCTCCACTCACCTTTTTAAAAATATGAATCTGGCAGGGTAGTGGTGGTGGACGCCTTTAATCCCAACACTCAGGAGGCAGAGGCACAGGAGGATCTCTGAGTACGAGGCCAGCCTGGTCTACAGAGTGAGTTCCAGGACACAAGGCAGCCAAGGCTACAACAGAGAAACCCTGTCTCAAGGGGGAAAAAAAAAAAAAAAAAAAAGATCGGGGGGAAATATATTTTAATTGAAAGATAAAGTAAAAACAAACACATGCTTCTGGGGAGCCTGCGACGGGGATCTTTATTGACTCTTTTATTTTATGTGTGGAGATCGCCTCAAGATTACAACTTCTGGAGTTTGTTCGCTTCTTTCGCCACGTGGGTCTGAGGGATTGAACTGAGGCTGTCAGGCTTGGCGGCAAAGTGCCTTTTACCTACTGAACCCGCTCGAGGAACGACCCCACCCCCCACACTCACCCTTTTTTACTGGATCCCGGCGAAGGTGTTGCGGTGTTGACCCGAGCCACGCTCGATGCCCCGTTCCAGGAGCATACACTCGTCTCTCGTCCCTTTCGCCCTTAGGTCACGCCTTAGACGTGAAAACGAGGCTCCAATGACTAGACCGGTGTAAACCACCAGGGAACGAGGGTCAGGCTTTGGCGTCCAAGACGGGTGCAGCCCCCGGAACCCGCCCGTGCATCCGCTCCGCCCAGATCAGCAGCTTTCCGAGCTTTTACTACACGCTCTACGCTCGCACCCGGGCTTCCCGGCGTTCTTGGGAACAACATCCGGGTCACTGTCACATTTGGACCAATGAGCGGAGGGTCCTGAGCCGGGGGGGCGGGCCCTAGGCTGTGCAACATGGCGGTGATCCGCGCGCCGCTGCCGTGACCTGTAGCCGCGCGTCTGAGTCTGTAGCCGAGCTAGGGTGGGCGCGGGCACCTCCGCGGGGCAGCAGCCGAAGAGGGAACCATGGGGACAGTGCACGCCCGGGTGAGCGGCCCCGCGGCGGTCGGGCGGGACACGCGCGTCTGCACCCGGGACAAGGGCAGCGGGGCGGGGGCGGGAGCCGCTTGGGCCTGCCACGGTAGCGGTGCCGGGGACGGTGGTGACTTGCCCAAGGTCACTCAGCGCAGTTCTCCCGGGGGACCTCACAGCACCCGCCTCCATAGGACCGCGGCAGGGCAGAAGGGTCTGTCCGAAGACAAACCACGAACCACTTGTTTAGCGGACTTGTTTGAAAATTTTTCCGATTATTACTAGGTGCATGAGCGTTCGCATGTGTGTATGTGAACCTCGCGTGCAGAGCCCGTGGAGGCCGGCAGGGGGCGATGGATCCCCTGAAGTTGTAGTTCACTGAGGGCTGGGAGCCGCCAGGAGGGTGTCGGGAACCGCTTGGGTTCTCAGCAAGAGCAGCGAATGCGCTTATCTGCTGAGCCATCTCTCCAGCCCGATGCTCTTGCCTTTAAAAATTGCATTTATTATTTATTTATTTTGTGTGTGTCCATGGAGAAGTCAGAAGACAGCTTGCTGCAGGTTTTCTCCTTCCACCAAATGGAGCCTGGGGGAGTCGAACACTGTCATCAGGCCCCGGGGCAAGCTCCTGTACCTGCCTGCCCTCAGTACTCTTGAGTTGGCTTTTACTTGCCACCTGGAATTGGGCAGCGTCTTACTCTAGACAGCAAAATGAGCCCTCCTTCCCGTGAGTGGGCAGAGCAAATCGGAGAAGAGACTCGTCCTGCCTCATCATTTCTTCCTTCCCTGTCTGTTTCTGCCTTTGGCTTTGTAGCCCAGGCTGGCCTCACATGAGCCATCCTGTCTCAGCTTCTGAGGGCTGAGATTACAGGCATGTGTAATTACATGCTTGGCTCAGTTACTGCCTTTGAAGTGGCTTTTTGAGGTTTTTGCTGGTTCTCTTCCTCATGACTCCTAAGGTCTGATGAATAAGTTAGGTTTTGCTTAGTGACAGGTAAGTTCATAACCAACTCCATTTTTTTCTTTCTTTTTCTTTTTTTTTTTTTTTTTGTTGTTGATTTTTGGTTTTTGGAGACAGGGTTTCTCTGTTTAACAGTCCTGGCTGTCCTGAAACTCGCTTTGTAGACCAGGCTGGCCTCAAACTCACTTAAATCCTCCTGCCTCTGCCTCCAGAGTGCTGAGATTAAAGGCATATGCCACCACCACCCGGCTCCGTTTTTTATTTAATTTAATTTATTTATTTATTTTGGTGGTGGTCTTTTGGGCCCAGTGCAGTACCTTAGTTCCAACCAACAACTATGTTAGTGTTACTGAATAAGTAGTTGGATGCTTATCGCCAAACTCTTTCATTTTGTAATTGTTCCCAAAGGCCAGAGAATGAGTCATCTGTCCAGAGTCACAGAGCCTTAAAATGTCCTAAAATCAAGACTAATGGAGTCCTGGGCCCAGCACCACACAGTGTGGACAGCATCACTTGCCCTGTGACTCATTTTCTGGTGGTGGTCTTTACTTCTAACAGCACTTAGCCCAAGGCCTCCAGACGTGGGCACCCCACTCACACACACGGCTGTTTCACACACCATTGCACTTGTGACAGACACACTCTGAACTGTGCTGGCGTCCTGGGCTCATTCCCTATCCTACCCCTCATGTCCACACCCAGCTTTACCTACCCAAATAGTCACATCTTTGGGGACTCAGTTCAAATTCCTTTTCCAGTACTCTCTTGAATACTGTAGGAACCTGTTAGGCAAGGTCCTCCCCAGCACCACAGGTACCCTCCAGGTAAGCACTCACTAAGCTACAGCTATAGATTTCTTTAAATGTTTTTAAATTCTGAGACAGCCTTTCCTAGGTTGTCAGGGCCTGCCATGAGCTCACTCTGTAGGCCAGGCTGGCCTTGAACTTGTAATCCTTCATACTTTTTAGTAGCTTGGATTACAGATCTATTTGCCAGGCGTGGTGGTACACGCCCTTGACCTCAGCACTCAGGGAGGCAGAGGCAGTTGGATCTGTTGGTAGTTCAAACCCAGCCCCTATCTACTTAGTGAGTTTTAGGACAGCCAGGGCTACATATTGAGATCCTGTCTAAAAACAAAAAACAATCAAATAATAGGAGGTAAGTGAATCTCCTTTAGTAAACAGGTCGTGGAGTCACCAGGCTTTGGCAGAAGTGTGAACCACAGCGACATCTATTTTGACATCTGCCCTCCAGATTACGGGGCTGGTGGTCTCTGATGAACTTTATCCCATGCTTTGACATTTTAGGAACTATATGGAAATTTTTTAGAATAATGGAATGCAAACAAGGCATATTTGCCTACTGTTGGATTAAGAATGGATCCATGTGCACATTCCTGCTTTGCCTGATAGTGTTTCCGTACTTAGGAGAAGTGAATAGTGAGTTAGTTTTAAAAACACTAATAACAAAAAAACAGTGGGTAACGACATGAAATGATGCATCCTTTGTCGTCCTTGTAAGTACAAAAGCCAGGCTGGTGTTGAACTCACGGCCCCACATCTGCACAATTGCTGGGATTAGAGGCACAGCTGCTTTTCTTTTTTCTGTCCACCACAGAGACTTGGTGGTTTTGTTAAGTAAAAGAACAAAAGAAAATTGTATGTAATCAGTATCCTGTGACTAGGAATTGAGCACAAAAAAGGGAAATCTGTCTGAAGCCACGGATTTCTAACATTTATGGGGAGGTGTCCCTTTGGACTCAGGCATGGTGGCTATAGTCCCAGGAACTTTTGACTCAGAACTGATATTTAGCCTGGCATGGTGGCTCAGCATTCAAGAGAAGAGAGGAGAATTACAGTTAATTCAAGGCCTGAGTTCCTGTCTTAGCACCCCCCCCCCCAAAGATAGGAGGCATTTAAGGTGGATCTTCAGACTATTCAGGGGGCCAACATGGCCTCACAATGAAGGTGCTTATATTGGATGGGAATCTGAGGACCAGTCTTTCGGGCAGGTGTGGGAGGAGTCCTGGTTCTGTTGGGCTCCTTATCCTGATGCAGAGTCGGTGTACTGGGTGCCTGTGGCAGACGGCCCTTAGGTACTCCAGGGAAGGAAAGGGCACGGCAGTCCCAGGGTCTCCTTGCTCTGCAGATGTCAGCACTTGTGTGCTCTAGAGGGATTTGACTTCAGACAAGCATGGAGTAAGCAGTAGCCAGATACTGCCTGCCTGTCCTTGGCAGTCCTCTGATTGCCACTCCGAGTTCACTTCAGGATGCCTGGCTCTCTCTGCCATTAAGTGTCCCAGTAACTTAGGGGGTTCATTTACAGGAACAGATTGGTGATCGAAAGCACCCGATTACATGTTCCATGCACACACAGATAAAACACTGTACTATGTGTATGTTATGTGAATATAACTGCTCTTTAGTCTTCTCAGCTCTGCTCACCCAGCCCCTGCCCCCAGAAAGCTTATTAAGAAGTTGCTCTTAGCCGGGCGGTGGTGGCGCACGCCTTTAATCCCAGCACTCGGGAGGCAGAGCCAGGCGGATCTCTGTGAGTTCGAGGCCAGCCTGGGCTACCAAGTGAGCTCCAGGAAAGGCGCAAAGCTACACAGAGAAACCCTGTCTCGAAAAACCAAAAAAAAAAAAAAAAAAAAAAAAAAAAGTTGCTCTTGTGATTACTTGTTAAGTGATAGCATCCCTTCTGCCTTAGCCTCCTGGTGCTAGGATTATAGCCACGTGCCACCATGGCTGGCTTTGTGGTGGTCTGACAATTCATATTGTCACTAGGAAACAGGGACAGGCTCAGGAGGAATTTCAAGGGGCACCTTGGCTGCACAGTACATTTGAGGAGAGACCCTGTCTCAGAAAACTAAAGAAAAGGGAAAAACAAGTTCAGATGGTTCAAGAATATAGCTTGGTGGTGGAGAGTACTTGGCCAGCATGTGCAAAGGTCTAGGTTCAGTACCCAGTGCCACACAGTTCAGGTTGTGGAAAGTGCCTGCTTTCTGGCCCATTGCAAGTTCTTTTGAAATCTTTGTTTTATTCACTAATAACCCAGTGAACAAGGTTATTAAGCCCTGCCCCTAGGGCCTGCACCTGCCCATCAGTTTACCTGCCTTCTTTCTATTTCCCATCCTGTCTCCACCTCACCTACCCCACACTCCCAAGGGGGCAGCTGTGCTGGATTTTGTGGCATCATTTGAAGCTGAAAGGTAGAGCTTGGCTTGTTTTCATTGTTAGTTCAATTGTCTCCTGTTCCTCCATCCCTTGCAGAGTCTGGAGCCTCTTCCGGCCAGTGGACCTGACTTTGGAGGTTTGGGGGAAGAAGCCGAGTTTGTGGAAGTTGAACCTGAAGCGAAACAGGAAATTCTGGAAAACAAAGATGTGAGTATTCTATGGAACATCTTGACATGGTTGTTTCTGGAATATTCTCTTGGTAAGGCCCTATGGAGAAGTAAAGGAACTCTCCTGTCACCTATTGCAAGCAGAGAGACTTGGCTTCAGGACAGAAGCTCCTCATTTCTCAGGGTTTCCTGGATGACAGTTGGTGTTTCTCATGGTTGGAGAGATTGTTCAGTGGGTGAGAGCACTGGTTGTCCTTGTACATGGCCAGGGTTTGGTTTCCAGGTGGCTCAAAACCATCTGTAACTCTAGCTCTAGATTCTAGAGTCTAGAAGATAAAATGGTTCTTCTGGCCTCCACAGGCTTTGCTCACATGTAATACAAGGACATGCATGCAGGTAAACATTCAAATGCATAAAATAAAATTTTAAAAGTTTTTCAAGGATAGACTCAAATTATGCTTAAGTCTATATACATGTATAATTTTTGGTGGAACTGGGGATTGAACCCAGAACCTCTCAAACCTCTTGCATCCTTTGTTTGTTTTGGGTTTGTTTTTGTTTTTGTTTTTGCTCTTTGAGACAGGGTTTCTCTGTGTAGCCCTGTCCATCCTGGAACTCACTCTGTAGACCAGGCTGGCCTCCAACTCACAGAGATCTGCCTGCCTCTGCCTCCTGAGTGTTACAGGTGTGCACCACCACCATGCCCAGCAACCTCTTGCATTCCAGACGAGTGTTTTACTACAGAGCTACAGCCCAGTCCTTGAGTTTATATTTCTCTTCCTTTCTCTCAGAAAAGTCAAGGATCATTTTTTTTTTCAATTTATTTATTTTTATTTTATGGGCATTGGTATTTTGCCTGCATGTATGTTTGTATGAGGGTCTCAGATCTTGTAGTCACAGGCAGTTGTGAGCTGCCATGTGGGTCCTGGGAACTGAACCCAGGTCCTTTGAGAGAGCAGTCAGGGCTCTTAACCCCTGAGCCATCTCCAGCCCTCAAGGATCATTCTTTACCTGCTTTGTGACATCTCTGAAGGACCTTCATCCCACATCAGAGGCTGGGTTTGGCCATGTTAAAAGGACTGGGCCTCACTGCTTGTAAGCATGCAGGACTCACATGATCTTGGGTTCTCTGGCTGGAGAGACTGGCAATGTACAGACTGGCAAAGGCTAGATCTTAATAAGAATATAGGGGCTCAAAACAAAACAAAACAAACAAACAAACAAACAAAAAATACAGGGACTGGAGAGATGACTTAGAGGTTAAGAGTGTTGCTCTTCCAGAAGACTTGGGTTCAACTCCCAGTACCCACATGGCAGGTGATAACCGTCTGTATCTCCAGCTCTAGAGAAACTGCCATCTGTCTTCTGTAGGCACCAGACACTCAGATGCTGTGCAGACATACATGTAAGCAAACACCCACACATGTAAAATTGGAAAAAAAATGAAATCGGGAGTAAGAAGTCCAGGTATTACACTTGAAGAGACCTTGCCCTTTGTCTCAGACCCTGCCTCTGGCTTCACTCCTGTGCTGGGGGTGGTGACCTCTGTTCCTTTTTCACTTTTAGGTGGTGGTTCAGCACGTTCATTTTGATGGACTTGGACGGACTAAGGATGACATCATCATTTGTGAAATCGGAGATGTTTTTAAGGCTAAAAACCTCATTGAGGTGAGTTTGTTCTCTGCATGGCACTCTCTGCCCGTAATTTGTGAAGCGTCAGAGACTGCCCCCAGCTCTGCCTACAGCCTCTCGCCACAGAGGGACGCAAGCCTGCAGAGCACCTCCCACAGCTCACACAAACTTCTGCTGTTCTTTTTTTTTTTTTTTTTTTTTTTTTTAGGTTTTTCGAGACAGGGTTTCTCTTGTGTAGCTTTGCGCCTTTCCTGGAACTCACTTGGTAGCCCAGGCTGGCCTCGAACTCACAGAGATCCGCCTGCCTCTGCCTCCCGAGTGCTGGGATTAAAGGCGTGCGCCACCACCGCCCGGCACTTCTGCTGTTCTTACCAGAGTCTGTCCTCTTGTCTGCTCCGTCTGCCCTGTACTCTTGCTGACTCTCAGCATCAGAGCTGTCCCCAGGCTCTGCCCAGAGCCCTGAGATCCTCTGTGGATACCCTGCACATCACCCAGGCCCTGCCCAGAGCCCTGAGATCCTCTGTGGATACCCTGCACATCATCCAGGCCCTGCCCAGAGCCCTGAGATCCTCTGTGGATACCCTGCACATCACCCAGGCCCTGCCCAGAGCCCTGAGATCCTCTGTGGATACCCTGCACATCACCCAGGCCCTGCCCAGAGCCCTGAGATCCTCTGTGGATACCCTGCACATCACCCAGGCCCTGCCCAGAGCCCTGAGATCCTCTGTGGATGCCCTGCACATCACCCAGGCCCTGCCCAGAGCCCTGAGATCCTCTGTGGATGCCCTGCACATCACTCAGGCCCTGCCCAGAGCCCTGAGATCCTCTGTGGATGCCCTGCACATCACCCAGGCTCTGCCCAGAGCCCTAAGATCCTCCGTGGATACCCTGCACATCACCCAGGCCCTACCCAGAGCCCTGAGATCCTCTGTGGATGCCCTGCACATCACCCAGGCCCTTGCTCTCTTGCACAGACACTTTCCTGTGCTGCAGTATCAAGTTGCCTGTGGCTTCCTTCTGTCCTGCCCTTGGATGACACTGAGCTGCTTAACGAGTCATCAGTGGTGTCCTTGTGGCCAGGTTGATTGGCTTCTCTCTGCCTCCTCTTGCAACCTTGAGCAGTGTTGGCAAAGCAACAACCAAAAGTTTAGGTATTTAAAAGGTGGTGTTTCAGTTGCATAAAGAGGTGTAAACTGTAAGGTGAGAGCATGTTGTTGTGTGAGTGTGCACACTGCCTTGCCACTGCTTGACGGCTCCCAGAGGCCAGCTCAGGTTCCACCATGTCCTTCCAAGTGTGTCACTCACTAGGATGAACCCCGGTATCAGGGAACACTAGCGTTCTTTTTTGTCACTGTGAGGACAGTCTTCTCTGCATGTCTGAGAAGCCGCACTGCAAACACGTGGAGTCGTTGCTGTGTCTGTTGGTGGACAGTGACTAAACTGAGTGCGTGGCTCTCGCGATGGTTTTACTGCTGTCATAGCATGCACAGTACAGGAGGGTGGGTTACTAGGTCAAAGGGCATGCATGCTCTGTCACTTCAAGGGTCAGCATGCTGGTCTTCAAGGAGATCCACCGTTCTGTACCTCCGCAGGGGATTAGGAAAGGTCCACTCCCCAGAGCTGAGAGCCACATTCTAAGGTCTTGCCATCTGTTAGACACAGTGCTCTTCCATTGTTTTGATTTGTATATATGTCCCTGGGATCAAACTCGGGCTTTGTAGCAAACACTATAACTCACTGAGCCATCTCTCTGGCCCTCAAATACTTTTTTCTTTTTAAATTTTTGCCATTCATCTCTCTCTGTTTTGTTTTGCTTTCCTTTTTTGTTTGTTTAGACAACATCTCACTATGTGGCCTGGGCTGGTCTCCATCTTTAGCTCTTGCAGCCTTAGCCCCTGAGTGCTGGGATTACAGACATGTGCCTGAGTTCTCACTGTGAAGCACGTTTCCCTATGTGTTCTCTGTAGCTAGAGTTTTCCGCCTTGCCCACAGTCAGGACAAATCTCTGTCACCCGCCAGTCCCACAGCTGCTCAGACCCAACCAAGTAAACACAGAGACTTATATTGCTTACAAACTGTATGGCCGTGGCAGGCTTCTTGCTAACTGTTCATATATCTTAAATTAATCCATTTCCATAAATCTATACCTTGCCACGTGGCTGGTGGCTTACCAGTGTCTTCACATGCTTCTTGTCATGGCGGCGGCTGGCAGTGTCTCTCTGCCTCAGCCTTCCACTTCCCAGAATTCTCCTCTCTCCTTGTCCCACCTACTTCCTGCCTGGCCACTGGCCAATCAGTGTTTTATTTATTGACCAATCAGAGCAATTTGACATACAGACCACCCCACAGCAGTTCTCAGCCTTTGTTCATTCTCAGGAGCTCTTTGTGTCACTTCGTCATCAGTGTTGGGTGTTTTTCCTGTTTGTTACCTTTTCTCCCTGTTAGCCTTGGCCTTTCTGTGTCTGGGTACTCACTCTGCTGACTGCTGTCTGTCTGGGTACTCACCCTGCTGACTGCTGTCTGTCTGGGTACTCACTCTGCTGACTGCTGTCTGTCTGGGTACTCACCCTGCTGACTGCTGTCTGTCTGGGTACTCACCCTGCTGACTGCTGTCTGTCTGGGTACTCACCCTGCTGACTGCTGTCTGTCTGGGTACTCACTGTGCTGACTGCTGTCTGTCTGGGTACTCATTGTGCTGACTGCTGTCTGTCTGGGTACTCACCCTGCTGACTGCTGTCTGTCTGGGTACTCACCCTGCTGACTGCTGTCTGTCTGGGTACTCACTCTGCTGACTGCTGTCTGTCTGGGTACTCACCCTGCTGACTGCTGTCTGTCTGGGTACTCACTCTGCTGACTACTGGCTGTTTGGGTACTCACCCTGCTGACTGCTGTCTGTTTGGGTACTCACTGTGCTGACTGCTGTCTGTCTGGGTATTCACTCTGCTGGCTGCTGTCTGTGTCTGGGTATTCACTCTGCTGGCTGCTGGCTGTGTCTGGGTACCCACTGTGCTGACTGCTATCTGTCTGGGTACTCACTCTGCTGACTGCTGGCTGTGTCTGGGTACTCACTGTGCTGACTGCTATCTGTCTGGGTACTCACTCTGCTGACTGCTGGCTGTGTCTGGGTATTCACTCTGCTGGCTGCTGTCTGTGTCTGGGTATTCACTCTGCTGGCTGCTGGCTGTGTCTGGGTATTCACTCTGCTGGCTGCTGGCTGTGTCTGGGTACTCACTCTGCTGTCTGTGTCTGGGTACTCACTCTGTTGGCTGCTGGCTGTGTCTGGGTACTCACTCTGCTGGCTGATTTCTGTGTCTGGGTACCCACTGTGCTGGCTGTGTCTGGGTACTCACTCTGCTGGCTGATTTCTGTGTCTGGGTACTCACTCTGCTGACTGCTTTCCATCTCAGTCAGGTTCACCTCTCAGCTCTATTGTCAGATTTTCCCTGGGTCCATCCCCAGAGTGTTGCTCTTACACACTGTGGTTTCTGCTCAGTGCTCAGGGCCCCCCAAGCTCACTCCTCTCTGCTGAGCCCCAAGTGTATTCCTGCCCACTACATTGTTACTCGGTATTTCATAGACATTTCCTGCTCCGTGCACCTCTCAGTGAACACACTCACAGGTCACATGGCTCTCGGCTCCTGTGTCTTAGGGGAGCTCATTCTCTGTTGTCTGTCCTTCTCCCAGGTAATGCGGAAATCTCATGAAGCCCGTGAAAAACTGCTTCGCCTAGGAATTTTTAGGCAAGTGGATGTTTTGATCGACACGTGTCATGGTAGGTACCATGGGAGATTATCTTTCTGATGCCACCATGTAGCCTCCAGGGTCACAGAGCAGCCATGTGGTTAGATGTAGAGTTCACCCAAAGGTTTCTTGGGTAGGTCTTGGAGTCAGTTAGCCATCTCCAAAGATACACCTGTGGGTTTCATAGCAGCAGAGGGGTGGTAGCAGCAGAGGAGGGGTGGGTGGGGACCAGTGATCTCATTTGTGGTGAAGCTCAGGACCCACTGATGAGCCGATGGGAGCACTTATGAAGTGGAGGCTCTGGGCCTTTTAGGTAACTTGTCTCTGGCCCAGTAGTGAATGATAGAGCTCAAGCATGCAGGCCTGCCCCGCCTCCCCAGGGTCAGTTCAGTGCCCATTTGATGGCACGTGGCTTCAGCTCTCTCCAGTCCCTAGTGAACATGGCCTTGCACTGGTCAGCTCTCCTCTCTAACTTCTCTCGTGACTTCAGCTCTTGACCCTGGCTGTAGAATTACCTGACAGCAGAGGCTGTCCTAGGGCATTCTAAAACCTGTCATTGAGCACACGTCACACTACATGTCACTGACCCTGTGTGCATTGTGAGCTTGACAGTTGGGACAAACGAACCTCGTGAATGTGAGGTGTTAATAGTGGGAGCACGTGTCAGAGCGGCAAGGGTTGATGGGAACTCGGCCTTTCGTTCCTCTGAAAAGTGAAGTCTTCCAAAAGAGAGAAAAGAAAAGAAAGGAAAGGAGGGTTTAGTGTGGTGGCACACACCTTCAGTCCCAGTCCTCACTCGGAAGGCAGAGACTGGAGGGTCTCTGTGAGTTTAAGGCCAGGTTACTCTACATGTGAGTGCTAGGCCAGCTAGGACCACATTGAGAGACCCTGTCTCAAAAGTAAAAACAGTAAATAAATAAAAATAAAAACCAGAACAGTGCCTGCCAAGGCTCCACCCTGTGCCTCCTGCCCAGCCCGTGGAGACTGTGTGGACGTCTCCGTTCCTGATGGCTGTGCAGGTGTCTAGCGGAAACACCCAGCAGGTGCCCTGGGCGGCAGGCAAGTCTGAGACCCCAGCCATGCAGGGTTTGACCTCCCTCTGCACAGCACTCCATGCCTTGGTGGGCTGTGAGGTAGACCCCTCCAGCTCAGACACCCTGCTGGATGAGGACATTCAACTGTACTGTGTTGCTTGTCTCTCTTAGGTTACTGAAATCCTTACCATCATATGAATCCCATCCTTTGTTGTTGGTTGGATGGGACTCAGAACATTTTCAAAGGCCTCCCTAGGGAGGACACATTCCCAGCTGGGGCTGTATCCAGAACAGAGAGCAGGGTCCAGTGTTAGGTATAGAGGTGTGTTTTGGTTTGTACGTGTGCACATGTGTATGTATGGGGACGAATGTGGCAGGCAGAGGACAACTTGCCGGAGTCAGTTCTTTCCTTCACCATGTGGGTCCTGGGAATCAAGCCCAGGTCAGCGGGCACGGTGGCAGTTGCCTTTACTCCCCGAGCCATGCTGACCCTTTTAAACGTTCGCTGCTTTAGGGGATGACGCACTGCCGAATGGATTAGATGTCACCTTTGAAGTGACGGAGCTGAGGAGGCTGACGGGCAGTTACAACACCATGGTTGGCAACAATGAAGGCAGTATGGTAGGACATGACTTCCGTCACTGTTAGAGTTCTTTCGGGTGTGAGCTTTGGAGATGTGCCCTTTGGGAAAAACAAGCAGCTGTGGAACCTGCGGGCTTAGGGACTCGGGTGTCATCTACAGTTTCCCTTTAACCTCCTAGAACTAACTGGTCGGCATGGAGTTGTTTGTAGCGATGCTAATCCTGGTACTAGGACGGATGAGCACATTAGTGGTCTTGTTTAGGTTCATTTATGCTTCGGTGGAGGAGGTTTGGGGTTGAGGTGGGAGGCTTCTGCCTTGCAGTTTCCCAGGTGGTCAGCCTGTGTGGGATGCTGTGTGCTTGGCACACACAGGCTGTGGATGCTTGAGCCTCGTTTACACTGGGCCAGCTTCATCCTTTCCTCTCCCATAGGTACTCGGCCTCAAGCTCCCCAATCTCCTAGGACGTGCAGAAAAAGTGACTTTTCAGTTTTCTTATGGAACCAAAGAAACTTCCTACGGCCTGTCGTTCTTCAAACCACAGCCTGGAAACTTCGAGAGAAAGTAGGGAGCCAAGCGGGTCCTTGAGCTCAGTGACCTGATTTAAAAGTTAAAGTAGTTGGCTTGAGTGTGAAATGGCCCCTGGCTGCCCGCCGCCGCCGCCTCCCCTGTGGCTGCTGCCCTGAGGGGGAGCCCCGGTGCAGTCTGATTGGGCCTGTGGTGTAGCTGTGTGCAAGCCCTGTGCACGGACCCTCTGTTAAAGCTCTGTCCCTCCCGTTGCCTCCTAGTTTCTCTGTAAACTTATATAAAGTTACCGGGCAGTTCCCGTGGAGCTCACTCCGGGAGACCGACAGAGGAGTGTCCGCCGAGTACAGTGTGAGTACCCCAGGCCCTGCGGGCAGGGTCGGGACAGTCTGTGCATCAGCTGGAGAGGGAGACGGGTGGGTGGGTGTGGACTTTTCACCCCTGGATGGCCTTCTCCTGGCTAATCAGGTAAGCAGGGGACAGACCTGGCTGGTGTCCGCTCTGGTCACATGACATCTGCTCCTGACTGACTGTAGCACCCAGTGCTTTCTCCCGTCTTTCTCCCTGGTACTCTCTTTTGTTTTTCCCCTAAGCTTCTTAGACAGCACACCCTGAAGGAGTCAGGGTTACTGTCCACATGGAACAGTAGACACACAGGGACTGGAGTATAGAGTGATGTGGGCTTGGCGTGGGCCGAAGGACAAGGCTGGGCAGCCCTGGCTGTGTCTCAGGCCACCCTGAGTATAACTGGGCACCATAGGTTCACTGTCTGGCCCTGTCAATCCTGATGGTTACTGTGGAGACAGCATTGTGCCTCCCTGAGTGAGTGGCTTGCTCGCCAAGAGCAGCCCTGTGTTCCAGGAAAGAAGAGTTGATTAGGAAGCTCCACTCCTGGCACGCGTCTGGGCAAAGCCTGAGTCTTGGGCCCTCCTGTAGAGTGACTCCTGAGCCTGGCTGCTGCCCCGGCAGCCAGGGCCTCGCTGCACTCCTCAGGCCTGCATGGTGCCTCTGTGTGCTGAGATGGGCAAGTTTGGTCTCCACTCTTGCACACCGAGTTTGTGTCCTGGGCTTCAGTTAGTGCCTCCTTATCATCAGGGGCCTTGTGTTTTCCTCCAGGCCTGTAGGCTGCAGAGCTTGCTGGGATGGCTGCTCTGTGGGAAGCTTGGTACCTGGTGTCCTTGTGAGTGAAGTCACAGCTACTTCCCAAAGCTCCCTGACATCATGACATTCAGATAGAATGTCATGTTCTGAGCTAGATAGAGTTCTGAGCTAGGGGCAGGCCTGCTGAGGGGCAGCTGTGGGGCAGGCCTGCTGAGGGACAGGCTCCCTGGACCAGGCTTTACGTGTTCCCTCTGGCTGTGGGAAGAAAGCCCTTGGCCCCATATGGCTTGGTCTCCTTGTTCTTCTGGGGCTGACACCATCCAGGTGACAGGTTACCGGGTCTGCCTTCAGCCAGTCATGGGCTGAGTGGGTGTGTCACGTCGTCTGTGTCTCACTGTGATGAGACTGACACCTGCTCTTGACAGAGTCGCCCTTAGCTTTGGGTACGGCCCTGTTCCTTCACCTGCAGCAGGATAGCACTGCTCTGGTGCAGTTTACAGCCCTCCCCACCTCCTTCCTGTGTCCTCTTCTGTTCCTCCTCCTCCCCTATTTCCTTTCATGTAAAGCAGTTTGTCTTGGGGCTGGGCTAGGGAGGATCAGATGCCAGGAAGGGCCTGATCCATCCCTGGTGCTGAGAAAAGAAATTGCCAAGTGTTCCTCAGTGATGCCTCATTTCAGAGGATGCTTTGCAGCAGCTTGTCCCAGTGTGAACAGTGCAGAACAAGCTTCCTTCCGTGCCTTTACAGTTTCCCATATGGAAGACCAGTCACACCATCAAGTGGGAGGGTGTGTGGCGGGAACTGGGCTGCCTCTCGAGGACCGCGTCCTTCGCTGTGCGGAAGGAAAGCGGACACTCACTGAAGTCGTCCCTCTCGGTAAGACTTGCTCTCTGGCTGGAGAAATGTGTTGACAGCCCTGTGGCCCATTGGCTACTCTCTGCTGATACGGGACTGACTGGGGGACACTGGGTGTCAACTGGATGGTTGGGACAGTGACCTCCAGTTCCACAGCCTCTTATTATGGTTTGTAAATAACATCAGTGGACACAGACAGACATGTGTTTAAGAGCTGGCTGTGGAATTTTACCTTCCAGAAATTAAAAGAAATGCAGTAAGCTGACTTAGGGTGGGGCTCCGCTCTCTGAGGGAACAAGGCTGGTCAGTGTCCGTGGGAAACTCTCTGATGTCTTTGGGTAGGCCATCTTAGAACTTTGTGCCATCCTGGGAAGGCAGGAGCAAGTGAAGCTCTGTGAGCATGCTCAGCACAGCCCCAGCCCTCAGTGCACAGCAAGTTCTATTGTCCTTGGAGCTGCTTGAAGTGAAAGTGTGCTCCATTCATTTCTTTCAGCATGCCATGGTCATCGACTCTCGGAATTCATCTATCCTGCCGAGAAGAGGGGCCTTGCTCAAAGTCAACCAGGTAGTGTTCTCCCAGAGCCAGTGAAGTGTGCACAGGGGTGTCACGCTCAGTGTGGAGGCTGGGGCCAATGGGGAGTAGTGTTGAGTACCTTCAAAAGTGGGGTGGTCAGCTGCCCTGAAGCTACAGGGGACCTGGGTGACACCGTGTGGGCTGTGGTGGTCCAGCCTATCTCATCCTGCTGCTCACGGTGCAGGCAGGGCCCTGGGGTGCCCGTCTTCATTTTCAGAGGAGCAGTGAGTGGTGAGGTTTGTATGTAAAATGTCCTTGCTGGGAACGTGACTGACTCTTTCCAGACGCTGAGCAGGCCAGGGCCTTCTGAAGGCCCAGCTGGCAAACTGTCATTGCAGAGGCCATGCTTAGCAGCCCTTGTGTCTCTGTGACCTCTGCCCTCTGCCCTCAGGAGCTGGCAGGCTACACTGGAGGGGATGTGAGCTTCCTCAAGGAAGACTTTGAACTCCAACTGAATAAGCCGCTCATGTTGGATTCGGTGAGTCTCCAGCCTCTGCTGTGCCTGTGGGGTCCCCCTTCACCTCGGGGTGCTGAGTGCCCAAAGCACCGATGTTAGCCCAGTACTGCGATGCTTTCCCCACAGGGCTTAAGAGCCCTCTGGTCAGCATGGGTGTGACCTGCCAGGCCGCGCTGGGTCCTCATTCTCAGAGTCATCACAGAACTCCCTCCATCATCCCTTCCTGTCTGCCTGGCACTGCTCAGACTCTGCCTCGTGCCTGTGGTGTGGAACATGCTCTTGAGTTTCCCGCACCCCCTTTCCTCCCATCCCCAGCTGAGCTCCCCTAGACGCACACCTTGCCTCTGCTTTCTTGGGAGTTTGTGCTCTAGGCTGGTGCCTGGAGTTTCCTTGCTGCTCCTCTGCCCAGGCTGGCTTCTCAGGCTGCTCTCTGGGGATGAGGCTCTTCCTTCACAGGCACTTGTCCTTACCTGCCTTCTGCTGCTGTGACGTCCTTTTGTCACCTGCCCACATGACCTCCTACCCCAGGCTTCAGGAGTTTGGCTCAGGCGTGGCTCCAGCCACCTTCTCCTGTCTTCCTGCCTGGGGTGGAGGGGTGGAGGGCGCCGCTGTGCTTATTTTGTAGGAGCACCCATCTGTCTGTCCATTTACCGCCTACCCACTCATCTGTCTGCACATCTGTCCACCCACCTGTCCGTCTACTCGTCCTCCTTCCTCTCACCTGTCTGTCTGTCCATTCTCTTACCCCCCATTTGTGTGCCCACCCACTGACCTACACATTCATCACCCCACCCAGTCATCCTGTCCACCCCCCACCCCCCACCACACACACACGTGCGTCCTGGCTGCCAGGCACTCCAGGTGCTTACACCGAGAGGTGGGAGCATGGGGTGGAACGTAAAGGGCGAGGAGGTTGGTGGTTGAGATGGACAGAGCTGGGGAGGCAGTGAGTAGAGGCAGGAGAGGACAGCGGCTGCCAGTGAAGGGAACGGCTGACTGTGGGTGGCACCCAGCTGACTCCAGGAGAAGGAGGCGGCATCAGTGGAGAGCTGGTGTCTGAGAGGTCAGAGTTCAGCAAGTAGGGAAGATCAGGGTAGTTGGTCCCTCGGTTTTGTGGTGAGACTGGCTGAGGAAGAGCCCTGGGATCTGGGCCGTGCCTCTAAAGCTGAGGCCACTTCAAACTGAAATGCTGATTTTCGGAGACAGGAAAGAACGGGGATGAAACAGCAGAATGGCTCTTTGGAGACATCTACAAGTGCTGTGTGGAGGGAGAGTGGGCGGGTGGATATGGTAGGTGGGTGCATGGATGGGTTGGCGGGTGGATGGGTAGATGGGTAAGAGAACGTATAGATAGATAGGTGAATGGTAGAAGGATGAGTAGATAGATAGATGGGTAGATAAGAGGAGGGTACAGGACTCAGGATGTTTGGCTCTGGCAGGAAGGGAACTGGGACCTTGTCTGCTGGTGGGAATGTGGAGTATAGATGCCTCTGAGTGGGAGCCCGTGGAGGGCTAGAAAGAAGGAAATGGGGGTCTGCCCTTCTCAGGAGTCCAGCAAGCTGCCTTCCAGGCCAGACGTAGTGGGGTGTACAGGTGGGCTGGGCAGGTCTGGGAGTCTGCTGAGGCCTTGGAGGAAGCAGTCTGCCTCCAGGAAGCAGAGGCAGGTCTCGGCCCAGAGAAGGACTGGGGATGGAAGCAACGTCTCCAAGGACAGGTCAGAGGCTGAGCCCCACGCCGCCCACGGTGTGACGCCCACTAGTCGGAAATGTCCGGGTAGAGCCTGGGTGCTTCTTGACTTACTTCCTGATGGCGTCACGTCCCAGTAAGCCTACTGCTACGTTGAAAATGTCTGAAGTGTGGTAACTGGCTGAATAGCTAGCTCAGCCTTCATCAGGCTGGAGTCCTTCCCTTAGTTTACAGCAGAAGTGACTTTAACCAAGTGCAGTGTAGCGTGTGTGGCTTCAGAGTGCCACACCAACAGATGGGCACATGAGTGTGCCGTCGGACAGCGGTGAAGTTGGGAGGTTTCATCCTGCCGTGCCGTATGGGACTGTCTTGTGTGCTCTGTGGCTCTGCCTGCTCTCTTCCACTCTGTTTCTATAGTCCTTCCCACTGAAGCATCTAGAAAAAGACCGTCTGAGCAGTGTGGAGTTGGCAAGGACGGGACAGGTGAAGGACCCAAGATGAGCAGAGGCTCTGGCCAGTCTGATACCATGAGGGCCTGGGGCCGCTGAGTGAGGGCCTCCAGCTCAGCAGTGGTACTCAGTAGGACTGGGGGTGGCCTACATGATTAAAGAGTGTGCCACTGAGCCCCCTTACTGGATGGTGCTGTGTAGCAGGAATCTTAGAAGGTCTTAATAAAATCAAACCTGAGGCCAGTTATTGGGGTGAATGCTGGAAGATCAGAGAAGCAGAACAAGTCACAGCTACCTCACCTTGCCAATTCCTCAGCTGATCCTGTTTCCTCAGACTGGATGCCTCTGAGTCCTCATCCAAAATGAATCTCAGCTGAACTGCTGCTCCAAAGCCTGAAAGCTTAACCAGCCAAATGCTTCTAGTTCCTGGTCTTCACGCCTTATATACCTTTCTGCCATCTGCCATCACTCCCTGGGATTAAAGGGTCACTTCTTGGGATTAAAGGCATGTGTCACCAAGCCTGGCTGTTTCCAATGTGGCCTTGAACTCACAGAGATCCAGAGGGATTTCTGCCTCTGGAATGCTAGGATTAAAGGTGTGAGTGCCACCATTTTCTAGCCTCTGTATCTAGTGACTGTTCTGTTCTTTGACCCCAGATAAGTTTATTAGGGTGCACAATATTTTGGGGAACACAATATCACCACATTTCCCCTTTTTGTCTAAAATTTAAAAAAGCTTATAACTAATACAAGAAAAACTATCCAATAAGTATAAACAATAAATACAGTCAAGAATTACATAAACAATGTCAAATCCATTAATATTTGACAGATTCCAATAAAAACTCCATTATATATATTAACAATGTCCAGTCCAGTAACATTTGATAAACTCAGACAAAAAAAAATTTCATTACTTATCCTATTTAAAATAAGAAGTTCCTTTTAAAAAGTATATTCAATAATTGACCTTTTTATCGTATCATATCCAGTGCTACCCTGAAGGAGAGCTAGACACACATCTTTATACTGAGTGATTGCAGGAGCCTGTATAGACCTTCAGCCTGAGGAGCTGCGTACCTCAGTCCCCTCAGATTTTGGGGTCTGAACAGTTGCAGGATCTCATATCCAGGGTCCTGGCTACCTTCCTTATCAGGTTGTCCTGTGGGTGTGACTTCTCATGCATAAGGGGCCTGTCCCGGCTGGAACACAAGCTAAGCCCTGCTGTCCTTCTGTGTGACCGTTGGGATTTCAGTTGGCCTGAGCTCTCCAGCCTCACAACCCCAGATCCCCTGTGTCCCGCTGGCGCTCTGCTCTGCATACCAGGGGCATTCGGAGTAGAGCCAGCTTGCGGCTGGTGCTCACTGTTTGCCTTCGCACAGGTGTTCTCCACGTCTCTCTGGGGTGGAATGTTGGTGCCCATCGGTGACAAGCCATCCAGCATTGCTGACAGGTCAGTGCCAGCAGAGGCTCCCTGCCTTCCTCTAGGACTTTGGATTGTTTTTTTGTTTTTGTTTTTGTTATTTTACGGATGAAAGCAATATTCAGATTGCTCTTGGTTTTCATGTGGAAACTGATTTTGAAGTACCTAGTACCCTTACTTAGTACACTTGCTTTCTCTTGGGATGCTTTGTTGTATTATTTTTTTTCTCAGCCCAGTATGGTAGCTCACACCTTTAATCCCAGCACTCTGGAAGCTGAGGCAGATGGATCTCTGTGAGTTTGAGGCCAGCCTGGGCTATAGAGAAAGTTGCAGGACAGCCAGGGCTACACAGAGAAACCCTGTCTCAAGCCCCTTCCTTCCCAAAAAAATAAATAAATAAATTTTCCTCTCTTTTTTTATTATGATGAAAGAATTTGGTTAGTACTTGTAGAAGTGAAAATAAAGGCACATTTAAGAAAGTAGGGTGCTCAGTCTCCCAGAGGATAAGTCTGCCTAACCCTGGGCTGGCTCCTTTTGGTTAGTTAGGAGTGTGTCTGTCTGTATGTAAAGAGTGAGCTGTGAAGACACTGCATTTTATGTGCAGCTTGTATTCTCATTTGTTAAATGTTACAGCGAGATCACAGAGTGATTGTTCACTAAGTCATGAGAAGGTCCTCAGAAGTAACGTTTTGTGTGTGTGCACATGTGCATGTGTGTGCATGTTCAAATATGCCTGGTGCATGTGTGGAGGACAGAAGACAGCCTTCCCCATTGTTTTTCATTGATTTTACTGTTGTGCTGCAAATACCAGTCTTGCTGGCCCAACCCTCCGGGTGACTCTGTCCATCTCACTATAGGAGTGCTGGGATTACAGTTGCTCGTTATGCATTCATGTGGGTTCCGGGGATCTATCTAGCACCCATGTGGTAGATTACAATGTCTGTAACTCCAGTTCCAGGGGGTCACACACCCTCTTCTGGTCTCCTCAGGCACCAGCCATGTGTGTGGTGCACACACAGACATGTGGGCAAAACACTCTTACACTTAAAAATAAAGTAATCTTTAAGAAGCACCCAAGCCAGAGTTTGCTGTCCGCCCGCATTATTGATGTCAGCAGAGTATTCAGGAAGCTTAGCTGTCGGACAGTAAGAGCACGTGTAGACCTCTGAGCTCCCTGAGTTTGTATGGACACATTAGAGACTTCTGTGGGGCAGGAAAACTAGAGCTCTGATCCCTGTGCACTGTCTCGGCCTCTTGGACCACTCTTCCCAGGGCACGGAACAGCTTTGCATATGGTTGACCACTGAAAATTAAACCTAGCTGGGCATAGTGATACACTATGGCCGTACTTCATCCCAGTACTTGGGAGAGCAGAGGCAAGTGCGTCTCTTGAGTTTGAGGCCAGCCGGGGCTACATAAAGTGAGGCCTTCTCTAATATATATCTATATAGATAGAGATAGATAGAGGTAGATATGGGTGGATAGATACAGAAATACCTAAAAAATTAGAACAACCTCCCCCAGTTTAAAAAGCATCGCAGGAGCTCAAGGATATTGTGTCTTTGAGGAACTTGACTAACCTTTGGGGAGACCCTGAGTCTATCCTTGGCAGTTAGACCATAGTACAATTCATTGTAGAAAGCAGAGGAATGCTCTCTGTGTCCTGTTTCCTTCCCGTGTCGTCGGGGGGCCCCCTTGTGGTGGGCCACACTGTTATGTGATGTGGACTCTGCCTTCTCAACCTAATGTGGCCGGGGTGTCTGCCACGTAGGATGTCTGGATGGAGAGGGAACCTCGTGGTGGGCTCTTGGACAGCTAGCTGCCCACCCTTTATAAGGGATGGTCCTCCTCCTCCTCGCTCACTTTCCCCGTGTGTCTTTGTTGTGTCTCATTGCTCATATCCCCAGCAGGAGTTGCTGTTGGACGGTGTCACATGCTCACCTGTGTCTTTCTCACCCTCTCCTAATGCTCTGCTGTGTAGAGATAGTGTCATTGTCCAGAACCGGCTGTGGCCCTGCTGCTGCTCACTTGCTCTGGGTCTTGTGGGTCTTCACCTAATGACCTGACACCTGTCACTTTGCTGCAGGTTTTACCTGGGAGGTCCCACGAGCGTCCGGGGATTTAGCATGCACAGCATCGGACCCCAGAGTGAAGGTCAGTGAGCTTAGGCTTGGAGATGTGAAGTACTTTCCTTCTGTGTGGGCTGTCATTTGTGAGGGGACCGAGGCAGTGGGAATACCAGTTTGCAACAGTGTTGGTGGTCATTGAGTATAAGGATAAGAGCATTTCCAGCAGCCATGCCAGTTCCTGCTCTCCGGGAGTGACCTTTGCCCTGTGTCCTGGGACACACCCCCTGACTCAGGATGCCTTGTCTCCCAGAGACTGCAGAGCCATATGCTGTGTCATGTCTTCTGGCTATGAAGGTTTGCCGAATAATGTCACCAGGTAGAAGCAATGTAGATCTGTGATCGTGAATGAGGTGATTTTCTTGAGATTTGTTTTGTTTGTTTTAAACTGGACAATAAGTCAGGCCATGGTGATGTACCCGGAGGCAGAGGCAGGTGGATCTCTGTGAGTTCGAGGCCAGCCTGGTCTACAGAGCGAGTTCCAGGACAGGCTCCAAAGCTACACAGAGAAACCCTGTCTCAAAAAAAAACAACAAAACAAAACAAACAAACAAAAAAACCCAAAAAATTGGATGATAGCTCTGCCCACTAATGCTGTAATTCCAAGTTCAGAAGCTATCCTGAAAACAACTGCTTTTACATGCATCCACATTTGTTTCAGATCACTCAGTGAATTAAAAAACAAACAAACAAACAGAAAGTTATGAAGTGAAGGGAGCCCCAGGTCTGGTACTCAGTTACTTTCGGGCATCGTGGAGGGAGACTAAATTTTGCCCTGTTTTGTTTGAGATGCAAAATGACACACGAGGGCTGGAGAGATGGCCCGGCCGTTAAAAAGCACTGACTGCTCTTCCAGAGGTCCCGAGTGTCTAGTACCCGCCTGGTGGCTCACGGCGACCTGTAACTCCAGTTCTGGGGACCTGATGTGCTTCTCTGGTGCCTGTAGCCGCTGCACACTTTTGGTGCAGAGACATAGTGCTGACAAACACTTTTTTTTTTTTTTTTTTTTTGGTGTTTTGAGACAGGGTCTCACTGTGTAGCCCTAGCTGTCCTGGAACTCACTCTGTAGACCAGGCTGGCCTCGAACTCACAAATCTGCCTGCCTCTGCCTGCTGAGTGCTGGGATTAAAGGTATGTACCACCACACCTGGCTCTCATACACATTTTTAAAATTTTTGGTTGTGAGCCTAGCCTTTAACAGCTGAACCATCGCTCCAGCCCTCATATACATTTTCAAAAAGACGCATGGCGACTACATGCATTTGAAATATACTGGAAGGTAATTGGCGGCCTTTATCGAGGGCTGGTCTGCTGGCAGACCCTGGGTTCCACACTGAAGGTCTCCCAGATGCCCTTGCTTCTCTGCTTTCCTACATTCCCTCCCTGCTGCTAGTGAGCAGCAAGGAATTAAGAGATTTGAAGCTTTCCTGCCGCAACAGCGAGAGCCCCAGAACAAGGAACACAGGCAGAGAAATGGAGGGCGAGGGCGGAGGCACCCAGAGCGGGACAACTCACCGAGGCTCGGGCTTCCGGCCCCCAGAGTCCAGACGCTTCCCTGACTGGTGGAAGCAGCTACCTGCCTAGGCCTGAGGGAAGTCATCCCAGAGATTTCCTCTCCTGGGTACCTCGAGCCAATGACTGACTTCCAAAAAGGAACTTTTCTCCAGGCCTGGCCTTCCAGTGTTGAAACCAGGGTATTTTGGGCAAAAGCCTGGCCTCTGGCATCCCCAACAAGCTGGGCTTGGACACTGTCCCGACGTGCCAGATAAAGAGAACAGTGATGGTGAAAGACAGGGAGGCTCAGTGTGGCCACTTTAGGAGGAGGAACACTCCAGGCACTGCAGACAGCATATGGCAGCCTTGTGCTCTTGTGGTGCCCTGGCTCCTCGGCTGTGTGAGTGGCAGGACACTGAAAAGGAGAGGCCGGCCTTGCCGAGTCTGCAGGCCAGAGCTAAAGCAGGGGCCCACAGCGCCGACTCAGCAGATTCTGTTTCCCTCCTCAGGAGACTACCTGGGAGGGGAGGCATACTGGGCCGGGGGCCTGCACCTCTACACCCCGCTGCCCTTCCGGCCAGGCCAGGGTGGCTTCGGAGAGCTTTTCAGAACCCACTTTTTCCTCAATGCGGGCAACTTGTGCAACCTCAATTATGGTGAGTCTGCGCCGGCACAGTCCTGATGCAGGGCGGTGCCTTCCCTAACGATGCCATTGTGTAAGGGGGAGGGGTAAGGGGCGTCTGCTTCTTTCTCTGCACACCAGCTTCAGGTGCTCCCCGTATCATTAGGTGCTCACCGGAGACGGGTACAGCTGAACAGGTGGGGAAGCCTCGGGCCCTATCTGAGGCGTGGCGGGGCCTCCCAGCTGCTTTGCTGGGAGAGCTTTTTTAGTCAGAGGGGGCAGGATAGCCAGACCCAGGGAGCTGAGACATTCAGCTGACTGTGGGAGAGTGGGAAGCAGATACCCAATCCTGTGCCTATCTGCACTAGCTAGGCCCAGCCGTGAGGGGCCCTGCCAGGGAGGGGGCCACACATCTAATACCACCTTTGCTATTTCAGGCGAAGGCCCCAAAGCCCACATCCGGAAGCTAGCTGAATGCATCCGCTGGTCCTATGGAGCGGGCATCGTCCTCCGGCTTGGCAACATCGCTCGGTTGGAGCTGAACTACTGCATTCCTATGGGCGTGCAGCGGGGTGACAGGTGGGTGGGGCCCTTGTCGGCTCTGTCGCTCTGGGCTGGTCACTTGAGTGGCTTGAAGGTTCAGGACTTGAGGAGAGATTGAATAGTCAGCTGAAGGAGGAAAGTGTGTGGGTCCTCTGCGGAGTTTCTCTTTTAGTTGGAGGGGAAGGGAGGTGCCCACCCCTTCCCTGGAACACGGCTGTCACTGTCCCCAGGACAGTGTGGCCTCTACTGCTCCAAGGAGCTAACCAGGTGCCAAGTATTGACCCTGCTTGCTGGAAGTGCGGTGCAATAGGGAGCTTCCCTGTGCCACCACTGGCCTGGGGCTGGCCACAGCCTAGCTGTGGGCTGGAGGACTCCACCCATGGACGCGGAGCAGTGGCTGTGTGACGGGTAAATCTGGCCAAGTGCTGTTCAGGGGTGTAGACGTTACCCCGTCTCTTACATTATCTTGTCGGCACTGTAAAGTTGTCTGCAGACCCAGGGGGATTATTATACATGGGAAGCTGAAATGGCAAGGCTCCGGAGGTCAGAAGTCAAGACAGGTGCTGGCAGGAAGTTCTGGCTAGGGCACTGTGCCTGGCTTGCACGGGGCCACCCTCTTGACAAGCCGTCTCACAGGGGGACAGTACAAGTGCGTGGGTGTTCTACGCAGGCTCCAGCCCCCTCACAGGGGCTCCACCCACATGACTATCCAAGCTAGATCACTTCCCCAGGGCACATGCCAGGTGCCACCTTGTGGTAGGCCCGGACTAGGTTCCTTAGCTGCCCTGGGTCTGTCTTCCTATCCAGAGAAGGGAAGTCGACGGACGATTCAAGGATAGATGTTTCCTCCTCTGCTGTTGTGTGGTCTGGCTGTGGTGTCTGTGACCCCAAGACTGCTGGTGTTGTACTGGCCTGTCCTTCTCATCCTTGAGTGGTGTCCCTGGTCCACACCATGCCTTCAGCATGGGGCTCAGCTCTGCAGCCTTCCATGCAGGTGGAACTGGAACTGTGGCCAGCAGGCTGCAAGGCCCATGCCTGCAGGAAGCATTATGAGTACAGATTGGCTCCAAGTCAGAGCCAGAACCCAGGAGCTGCTTCTCAGGCTGTGCCCCGGGCCAGTCCGCTTTGGGGGTGTGGTGGGCTCCAGTGGGCACTGCTGCTGATCTAGCGCCTCGGCTCTCGTGGCCCATCTGCTGTAATACTGACAGCAGCCACAGGGTGGCAGTGTGCGCCAAGCAGTTACTTTGCTTTTGGGCCGCTTGCTTGGCCATTTAACTGGTGCTCTTTACAGCTCAAGACCCCTCAGCCGTAGCTCTCTCAGTGAAACCTGAGAAGCATGTTTCGAAGATTAACCCAGGACCAAGCCTTCATAGAGACGTAGCCTGCTGCTGAAGTGGGGGAGGGCCCAGTCAGGCTGCTGCAGCTGGTTGCCGTTGTGACGGTGGCGGCAGGTGTTTGCTGTGGGCAGCGAAGGCCAGGGTCAGCCTTGAACGTTGAAATGCCCTTCCCTGGTGAGGCTCGGCTTGCAGCTTTGTGAGCAAGAGTGGAATTTGATAACGTTTGAGAGAAATGACCTCAATCTCATCTTGTTTCTAAAACTAGGCAGTTGGCAGGTGGGCAGTCTGTAGCCCCGCCTCCAGGGTTAAGCCAGGTGCTCTGTAATTGGCAATTGAGGTCTTTACAAAAGGGAGTCCGTTTGAAGTGCTTTGACCTCCCTCCTGAGTCATTTATGGCACCGTCTTCTCTGGGACCCGAGAGTTCTGTCATCTCTCTGGAGACCCAGCCTCAACCAGCCTGCTGCAGCTGCTCACTGAGCTGCAGGAAGGGCACCATCCTTGTAGCTGGGGAGGGCAAGAGACTTTCTGAGGACGCGGGGTGGGGAGGGCATCCTGACTGGGCACCGCTGCCCTGGGGAGGGGTGTAGTCTGGGTGCTCAGAGTATACAGGGTTGCAGAAGCCCCCAGGGAATGGCTGCTGACAAGTGAGCCTCTCCATTCCCCTCCTTCCTCACCCTCCCTCCAGCTGCATTGATGTCCTCCCCTCGGTGCCTGTCAGGTGTGAGTGCTGGCCCCCACGCTTAGCGCACCCCCAGGAGGAAGGGCTCTGGGGGAGCAGGCAGCAGTGGGCTTTCCTCGTGACCACTGCCGGGGCTGGGGTGAGGGGTGAGCACTGCCACCGTGGGGCAGGAAGGCACCCTGCACCTGGCCCAGAGGGAGAGACTGAGCAGGCCCACAGGGTATGCAGAGGACTGATGGGCCCTGGCCTTGTGACCTGGGTGCCACCCTGAGTACCCACCGTGGTCATTGCTCTGTGATGAGTGTGTCACAGCACAAACACCTTAGGTCGGTTCACAATCGTAGGGGCAGGGCTGTACTGACGCCTGCGTGTTCCCTGAGGAACTGGGTGTATTTCTCTAAGGCAGTGACAGCAGCCATGGCCCCTTTTATGGACTCGGTCTAAAATGTGGACCGGGCAGCCGAGGCCGAGGGCACAGGTACACTGTGCAGCGGTGGGCTCAGATCCTCAACCTCCAGGGTGCTGCTTTCCTCCAATCATGAGGGCTGCTCGGCAGGGGAGCGAGAGACAGCTTCCCGTTCCAGTGTGGCATGGCAGGAACCTTTGTCTTGAGGACACTGAGCTGGGTGTTCATTGCCTGCAGCCAGTCCTGGCCAGTATGAGAAGGGCCACACAGGACACCCCAGAGCTGAGCTCCCCAGAGAGCACACCCATGGCAACCCTTTTCATCTTCCTTCCTGGATCAGGAACAGGTCTGGCTGGCTGGGTTGCTGGGCCATTGTGAGCCCCAGGACCATCCTGTGTTCTGGGCCAGCCCCAACATGTGGGCTTCCTGCTTCTCTTCCTTCCCGCCCTGACACCTGGCAGGTGGGCGGACCCTCGGGTGGGATGGAGCAGCGGAGGGTCTCTCCTGACGCTGGCGGACCTGTGGGGACTGGCAGAACATGACGATGACATAGGAAGTGCCGGCTTTGACTTCTCCCTTTCTTTCTAGGATTTGTGATGGCGTCCAGTTTGGAGCTGGGATTCGGTTCCTGTAACCTGAGTCCCCCAGGGCAGCTTGGATGAGCAACGGGACTCTCCCAGGCCACAGGCCTGTTTGGAGGTGACACAGTTGAGTGCTTCTGGGCCGTAATCCTATGGGAAATCACGTCAATAAATTTGAAACACTCAGCTGTGTCCTGGATGTGGTCTGTCTTTCAGGCCATGCGTCTGTCTGGACACCTGCTTTTCCTGAGGACATGTGACAGTCTGGCCTGTGCAGTCCTGGGCCTAAGAGCTTTCAGGTGACCTCCCCAAAGTGCCTTTTCCTCACAGACCCCCAGAATCTGCTGGTGGGCCTCACCCTACCAGGAGTAGGGCTGAGCTGTGGGTGGCCCCAAGGGACACTGGCCCTGTCATCACAGGCCACTTCAGTGGCAGCGTGGCCTCGCAGTGCTGGTGTGATGTTAGGATACTGAGCAGAGGGGAAGTGCGCTGTCTGCCGATAGCCATGGCTGCTCTGCCTGTCACACCGTGACTCGAGCTGCACAGCCATCATCGGCAGGGAGCTGAGGTGTCCAGAGGGCCCGGGGGCCCAGGTGCTGCTGGGTAAGGCTGGCTTCTGAAGATGCCCATGCTCCCTTATCAGAGCCAGCAGGCCTGACTCCTGCCTCTGCTCTCTTTAAAGGACCCTTTTGACAGCATCGGGCGCCCAGATGGACCAGATAACCTTATTTCAAGGCTAGCTGAAGAGCACACTCAGTTCTCTCCGCCACCTGCTCCTCCCGCTCTAGCTTCATAGAGTTGTTATCCCCCAGTCTTTCAAAGGGGATCAGTTGGAAGCCACCCCCTTCCTTTGCTTGGATACCAGTATCCGCAGATGCTCAGGGCTGTCATATAAAATGTTACAGGATTTTTGGGGGGTGGGAGACAGGGTCTCACTTAGCCCAGGCTGGCCTTGACCTTTCAGGGAGCCTCACTCAGCCCCTGAAGTGTTGGGATCACCAGTGTGCTCCCCACAGTGAAGCCACAGTGTATGCACGTGGGCTGCACACAGGCTGTGAGTCACCTGTAGGTTCCAATGCAAAGTCTTGAGCCAGGTGGCTGATTCAATATCTGTGATCCCAGAAGCCAGGAGGATTAACATGAGTTCAAGGCCAGCTTGGGCTACATAAAGACCCCATCTCAAAAAACATACTAAAATAGTTGTACTGAATTGTTTAGGGATAATGATAAGAGTCTGGATGTATTTGGGATAGACCCAGTTTTTGTGAGTCGTACTATATAGCCCAGGATGACCTTGAGCCTCTGACCCCCCTGCCTTCACCTCCCCAATGCTGGGATTACAAGCATGTGCCACCACTTTGGATTTATGTGATCAAAGCCAGCATTTTGTGCCTGCTGGGCAAGTCCTCTACCAACTGAGGCACATTGCCAGCAGCTCCTGAGTGTTGTCACTCTGCCATTGGCTGGAAGCTGGGATGCAGGGCCTGAGGGTATGCTGGCCAGCTGTGTCCTGAGCTCCAGGCTTGGGACATGGGCATCTGTCTACTCTGACTCAGGTCTCTGGGAAGTGGTGTTTTGGGGATGTTTTTCTATTTATTTATAAGATTTATTTATTTTTTGTGTATGGGTATTTTTGCCTTCATGTCTATGTGTGCACCGCATGGATGCCTTGTGCCTGTGGAGGTCAGAAAGAGGGTGTTGGATCCTCAGAATTGGAGTTACAAATGGTTGTAGGCCACCTTGTGAATGCTGGGAAGGTCCTCTGTAAGAGCAGCCAGTGTTCTTAACCACTCCAGCCCCTTGGGGGATATTCTTAGCTTTAAAAATTAATATAAATCGCCGGGCGTTGGTGGCGCACGCCTTTAATCCCAGCACTCGGGAGGCAGAGCCAGGCGGATCTCTGTGAGTTCGAGGCCAGCCTGGGCTACCAAGTAAGCTCCAGGAAAGGCGCAAAGCTACACAGAGAAACCCTGTCTCGAAAAACCAAAAAAAAAAAAAAAAAAAAAAATTAATATAAGTCAGGCGGTGGTGGCAGACACCTTTAATCCTAGCAAAGGCAGGTGGATCTGTGAGTTTGAGGCCAGCCTGGTCTACAGAGGGATGACCAGCATGGCCAGAGAGCTACACAGAGAAACCCTGTCTCCAAAAACAAAAACCATACACACACACACATACACATACACACACACACACACAAAGAAAAGATATGGGGGGGCGCGGGGGGAGTGTTAAGCCTCCTCTGAAGTCTTTGAAAACACAGGATGTGTCTGCGATCTTAGCACTGGCCTGTCCTCCCTGTGGCCTTTTATGTCTTTGCTAAATGACTTTGGGGCTTGGGGGTCTGCCTGCACCCAGACACACACCCCAGCCCCACCCTGTGGTCCCAGGCCCCTGCAAACTTGCCTCCCTCTCCTTACCACCTGCAGTGGGAACTGTTTTTGTGGAGAATAAACGTGCTCCCTTCAGTGGCTGGGAAGGTTGTCAGTTGTTTGCGCTTTCTCACTGATGCTTCTAACAGAAGGAGGAGCCCATTTGGGGTCCTGATGTTGGGAGCTGCGGAAACTGTGTGACACAGATTTGCAGACCCCATGACCCTTGAGGACCCAGAAAAGGCACTTGGGAAAGTCTGGTTTTAATCAAGGCTGTGCTGCCTCTGGCTCCTTAATGAAAGCAGCCTGGCTGTCTCCTGGCCAGACCTGTTGGATTTGCAGGCTGCCCTGCAGGCTGCTCTTGGGTGAGAGGAGGTGGTGGGCCAAGGTGGAAGCCAGAGACCCAGGGAAAAAGGTGAATTCTCTCCCTTCTCAGAGAGTGTGGTGGACTGACCAGAGCCAGCAGTCTCAAAAAGGGCTTTTGGAAGCTCGGCTAGAAAGCTAAGGAGGGCAGGCAGCTCCTTTGTGGGCCCTGGCCCAGATTCTCTGCAGCTTAATGCTTCATTTCTCCTCAGCATGTGGAAGGATCTAGGCGGGGACAGAGTTTGCCATGTGTTTAATTAACCTTTGCTCCACTCTGTAAGGGACCGACCGGTCTTGTAGCCATCTTGCTGCTTCCTACAAGGACACCGGATTCCTTATTGGAGTGTGCTGGCTCAGTCATCTGTGCATCCCAGGCTGATTGTCCTGAAACTTATCTTGATACTTAGAGGAGAGCTGTGGTGATAGTGCCCATCCCCCAGTGTC
The DNA here is from genome assembly GCF_049852395.1 of Peromyscus maniculatus bairdii. Classification (NCBI taxonomy): domain Eukaryota; kingdom Metazoa; phylum Chordata; class Mammalia; order Rodentia; family Cricetidae; genus Peromyscus; species Peromyscus maniculatus. The sequence continues at coordinate 53,524,798 of NC_134871.1, forward strand.
TGGGCCAAGGCAACTCAGGAGCCCTGGGCCTTCCCTCTTGGCCTTCTGTCCTGAGTTTGCCTCGTTTCTGGTCTCTGTGGAGAGCCCTTCTTGAGGCTCTGGTCTCCCAAACATGATCCTGTGCTATTGCACAGTGGTCATGGGGGTGGGGGGGAGAACGGGGGGGGGGGGGGGGGGGACGGGACACACGGGACGACCGGGTTCGTTAGCAATCCCAATCTTACAATGCCAACATGTCACAATATCCCCAAATAAAAAGATTCCACCAATACCATCACTGATTGTGTCATAAAGCTCTTTGGGGACTGGGAGACTGCCAGTCTCTGTGTGATAGATTTAAAAAAGAAAAGAAAAACAACCCCTCCTTTTCTAGCTTGTAGGAGGCCCTGAGTTTGAGCACCACAACAGAGCAGAAGCCTTTTCTTATCGAGTATAAATTCTCTGCCTCCCAGTCCTGTGAAATAGGGATGGGTGAGGATGTGAAACAGAGTTGGGGGGTGGGGGTGGGGGCTGGAGGCATGGCACCCAGTGGGAGCCCAGAAGCCACAGCAGCCAGTTGGAGAGGCCCAGGGCATTGGCAGGAGGCAGAACCAGGCATCTGGGTGGGACTGGAGTAAAGTGTAGACGATGGAGAGGAATAGGCCTCTCCTGCGCTGATGAACCCCAAAGACTGGAAATTGCTACTCAATTTTGAGTTAAACGTTGGCATGTTTTTACACTCTCCAGTGCAGTGAGAAGGAGCCGTGGGAGGCTGTCTCAACACTGCCTTCCCCGGGTGGGAGCAGTGGTCCAAGAAGCGATGCTCTGCCCCGGGAGGAGCGAGGCTAACGGTAATCACTGGCAACTTGTCTCAGCGCCAGAGTGTGGCTTCAAACGTGGCACTTTGCTGACAAGTAAATTGCAGGATTCCTCGCCAAATCATTAGATAACTTTTAAGAACAAAGAACGAGCGGGCAAAAGGAGATGCTGCGTGATCTTGCTAGAGAAATAAATAGCAATCATTTTTGAAAAGAAAGTACATTCGATGAATTTGACCCACTGAGAAAATTACGGCCTCTTTTCCCCGCCCTGCTTCGATCAGTCAGCCCCTAATGGAGGAAGGCTTCCTGTGTTTGTCACGGTGGAGATGGGCTGGTCAATTAAAGCAGTCTGCCTCGTCTAGTGAAGATAATAGCAGGCCTGGACCCATCCATCACCATGGACTGCAAAGTGACCTCCCTATATTGAGTCAGAGCCCTGAAAGCAATCTCTCCCACTCATTATCATAGCCAGAAATTACTGCTCTGAACCTGATTTCCCTGAAATCCCAAGCCAGCAGAGCGACTGCTGGACATATTAGAACACAATGAAATGACACTGTGGCCTTAATATCGGACTCGGGAGTGGAAATGGATGTGTTTCCTAACAGGGAAGAAGAGAAACCAAATGGGACAGGATTTCCTGCAACACAACACCTGCATGGTTGGGTTGACTGTGATTGCCACCCTGGCATTAAAGCAGAGACATTAACTCACTGCTGTTAGCCATAACAGAGCCGTGCCACCTTGAATTTGACCCTTCCCGCCAATTTCCACAGTCCCCAGCCAGGGTCCTTAGTATTTCCTGTCTGTCTGCAAAAGTTCCCTTACAGCTCTTCCGGGCAGGAAATGGAAACGGTGTAGAAGGGGAAGGTCAGGTGCTTGGGCACCAGTGTTACTGAGCCTGGGCTTCCTTTGGTTGTTAACATGTTCATTCCAGACAGGCCGACACTGGCCACATGTAGGTGTCCATGTGGCTTCCTCCCTAATTCCAGGACAGAGGAGCCTCCTGTGGCCCAGGGCCCTTGGGCACATCTTTGTGTACCTACTCTCCTCCTCTCTGTAGTCATTCTGAGTGAGGCAGTTGGGGTGCGGCCAAGGAATACACAGCATTTACATGGCATAAACAAGCCCTGCATACAAACCCAGTACTGAAAAAGTGTACATTTATAATTTGAGGACATCAGTATTATCTGAAGATGATGATTTATTCCAATTTCCTTAGTCTTTTGATATTTTATGGGTGTGTGTGTGTGTGTGTGTGTGTGTGTGTGTGTAAGCCAAGGTCTCATGCAACTCAGGTTGGTCTCCAACTTACTGTGTAGCTGAGAATGGCCTTGAAATTCTAACCCTCAAGTCTCCTCCTCCAGAGTGCTGAGATTACAGGTGTGCACTGCCACAGCTCGTTTATGTGGTTCTGGGGATCAAATCCAGGGCTTTATGCATGCTAAACAAACATTCTTAACAGCTGAGCTACATCTATCCCCAACTTTCCTTAATGAAGACACTGAACACTGAGCTAGTGATTTCCCCACCAACTTGCCATCTCACCACCTGGTATGTGTTAAGGGACCGATAGGCAGAGAACTCCCAACTGTCCCAGGGCCCTTAGTTAAGCAGGGCAAGATCTGATACCACTAACTCCAACTGCCATCCATCCAACATCCATCCTTTCGTCTATCATCCACTTATCCATCCATCCAACATCCATTCATTATCCATCACCCATCTACCCAGCCTTTCATCCATTCATCATCCATCCATCCATCCATCTATCCATTCATCCTCTATCCATTTGTCTGGACCCAGTCCTTCGTCTTATCTCAGTGGCCCTTAACCACTCAGTGGCCCAGCTTCACCCTGTGTCCGACCCCACAGCAGCTCTGAGCACAACCAGAAGTTCTCCATCTGGGTTGTTGGTATATTACCTGCCAGCTTCAGGGGCTCACTGGAACTCTCCTGTAGCAGCCCTGTCTCCACATGGACCTTTTTAACCCTTTGTGGTCATTCTGTCAGCATGCATTACTGTGGAATGTGTGCTCATTTGGCCAACGTTACCAGCTGAGAATCTGTTTGCCAAGGGCCAGCTGTCGAGGGACATTGGGACCGGTTAGCAAATTGCTGCTGGTGTAGCTGTGGAATTCATTGTTATTTAATGAAATCTGAGGTGTAGAAAGATACTCATCTGTTTCTGACATGTAGGATTTATAGGCTGTGCCACCAAGACTGGCTTCAAAAAATACTTGTCTGGATCTGCGGATGTCTGGATCTGAGGACGTGGACACTGGAGGATGACTCTCCTTTCTTCCTCCCTAGCTCTCTCCACTGATACCCTAGTGGGTACTTCTCAGAGTTCACTCACTAGCCTTTCATTTGGGGGGTCTTAAAAGCTGATTTTCTCTTTCCTTTTTGGAACTTTGTATTCTATTTTTTTATGTGTCTGTATATGTGTGCAGGTACCTTCAGGCGGCCAGAAATGGGAGTCCTATTTATTCCCTGGAGCTGCATTTACAGGTAGTTCTGAACCACTGGACATGGGGCTAGGTACTGAGCTTGGGGCCTCTGGTCTACACTCACCGGGCAACAGCCCTAGGCCACCCCACTTTCTACCTTTTTCTTGTCATGTTATGGTAGCAGTTTGCCCTGCTGTGATCGTCTTTTTGTTCTTGTTTTTTAAAAACTGAGCCCAACATAGTGGTTAATGGGGTGGCTTGGCACAGGCCCTTCATCTCAGCACTCAGGACGCAGAGGCAGCAGATCTCTGAGTTAAAGGCCAGCCTGGTCTACAGAGCACATTCCAGGACAGCCAAGGCTACACAGAGAAACCCTGTGTTGAAACGCTCTCTCTGCCCCCCACCCCAAAAAAGCACTAGCTATTTATTTCCAGAGGACTTCGGTTTGATTCCCAGCACCTACATGACAGCTTACAATCATCTGTAACTACAGTCCCTGGGACTGACCTCAGTGGGCACGGCAGGCACATGGTAGACATACATTTGGGCAAACACTCATACACATACAATTTTTTAAATAAAAAAAAAACAAAACCTAAAACCTGAGCCCAAGGGTCAGAATCTCTTGAGTGTAGATGGGATTGCCACATCTGGTTTGTCCATGTGTCTGGATGTTTGGGTTGGCTGTGCCATAGAGACAGGCTTTTACAATCTGTCTAGTCACCAGCTTCTCCACAGTGACTAAGGCATACAGCCCCTGAGCAGCAGTCTTTCCATTGCGTTCTTCTTCCAGGCTGCAGAGAACTAGAACCTTCTGTCACAAGGTGGTTTGGGCTATGGCACAGTTGGGTCATCTTCAGCCACACAACCGGGGATGATACTGCTGAGGTTTGCATGGTCTGTTGCCCTAAAGCCACTCTGTCCAGCTTTCCTTGAAGAAAATACTAAACCCATCTGTTAAGCTCTGCGTAATAAATATTCAAAAATCACTCATGTTTGAACAGTCTTTCCGAACCCTGCGTTTTACTGATTGCTGTGAATCTGAAATGTTGACAGTGCTGGGAGAATTCCCAGCACCGAGTCGAGCTGTGTGACACACTTCTGATTCAAGAGTGTCACCCGCTCCCAGCTGCTTGGCACCCTGGTCCACTGTGGTGTGTGTGTGTGTGTGTGTGTGTGTGTGTGTGTGTGTGTGTGTGTGTGTGTGTGTGTGTGTGTGTGTGTGACCGCAGAGGAGAAGCTGACACCGGGGGTGAAGTCTCATCCCTTCTTGTTGGGTTGCGATTTTAGCTGTGGCCCTGCTTTGCTTGCCGGAGTATTCATTTTCTCAATCAAGACGAATTCTAATTGCTTTTGAAATCAGGCCTGTTTACTCTTCATAAATGTGTGTCGTCGTCGTCCCCCCCCCCACCATCAGCAGATGAAAAGGGCTCAAAGCAACCGTTTCAAGGTTAAGGGTAGAGCTCTTTCAGGCCCAGGAGGAGCCCAGCCTGCAAGGCGTCCTAACTGCACCCCTAGCAGTCCCTCCACAAGAGTCAGGCTTCCATCAAGATACACATATGTCTCTTTAAAGCTTATTGTTACCGGTTGGAGAGATGGCTCCGTGGTTAAGAGCACCGGCTGCTCGATTGGGGGACCTGGCTTTGATCTCCTGCACCTGTGTGGTGGCTTGCAACCATCTGTAACTCTCTTTCTGGGGATTAAATGCCTTCTTCCAGCCTCTGCGGCCACCAGGCACACATATGGCACACAGACATATATGCAGACCAAACACCCTTACCCAGAAATACATCTTTTAAAAAGTTATTGATGGGGGTGCACATGTGCCACAGCCAGCCTGTAAAGGTCAAAGGGTAACTTTTCTGAGTTTTGGGGGGATCAGGCTTTACCTGCTGAGGCGTCTTTCAATCACGTATGTGTGTGTGTGTGTGTGTGTGTGTGTGTGTGTGTGTGTGTGTGTGTGTGTAGAATGTGTCTGGACACGGATGTAAGGTTTATGTAAACACACAGGTTCTTTAGTTGAAACTTACTTTCACTTGTTACAGTGAACTCCACAGCAAACTGCCTCTCTCTCTCTCTCTCTCTCTCTCTCTCTCTCTCTCTCTCTCTCTCTCTCTCTCTCTCTCTCTCCCTCTCATTCTGTAGCTCCAGCTGGCTTCTCCTGCCTCTGCGCGCCGGTGCACAGGTGTGATGCACCATTCTCCGCTCCCCCATAGCAGGCCTTGTTGGATCTGGTCACTGGTGGAATCGCATCTAAATCTTACAGGGCACTCACTGGGGGGTTGGGAGGACCATCACAAGATGGTCCCCTGCCTCCAGGCCTTTGGCAGCAGACTGGGACAACTGAGGCAACCAACCTTGTGGACTGAGCAACTCTGGGTTCTCAGCCTGTCCAGTGTGAGAGACACTGTGGAGCTACCCAGCCTGTACCATGTAAGCCGATCTAGTGACTCCCGTTTCCATGTATATCCATGCTATTGCTTCTGGCTTCTCCAGAGAACCTCAACTAACAGACCAGGCAACGGCTCAGGCTTTGAGCCACACTACAGCCCCTGCACTGAGTTTGGGAGAGTCTCTTCTTCACCTCATGAGGCGGGTCAAGAAATAAGGCCCGTTGAGGGTCATCTTTCCCCAGATTAGCCCTACTTGTCATGTATTCCCCGTTCTAACCTTTGGGACAAACACTTGGAAAGCTTTTGTGACATGGGACATTGAAATGAGCCCTTTCTCTGTCTTCATGAGGAATTTCTCTGTATACAGCCCCGTGAGATCATCTGTGTCCGTGACTGTGTTCAGGCTTCCATACTGAAGATGAATGTTGTACCAGGCTGGCCCTAGCAGGCCCTGCCCTGGACTCCTCCTCTGGTGCCCCCCCCAGTGATGGCCTCCCAGGGTGCTTTGGTTGTCTGATCTCCAAAATTCACCCCCAAATTCACCACCCCTCAATTTTTTCCCAACCATTCATCATCCCCTCCTTCCTCCAAAACACTGGTCTCAAGTTAGGTGGGAAGGGTGAGCAGAACCTTTTATTTTGCAGACAGGTGATAGCATGTGGCAGGTGAAGGGCAAAACAAAGTCAGGCCAAGTGTGAATGTTCAACAGGCCTGGCATTTGTCTTTCCATCCACAATCAAGGCACTTGTCTTTTTCACTTTCTTTATTGGTGATGAGGGGTCTGGGGATGAGAGAGGCACATTTAAAGGAGCTTGCTCATCTATCCTCTAAGAAAAGCCAGGAGAAATCTCTTTTCAGGGATCGCCATGGCAGACTAGGTGCCAAGTTATTCGCTCTCCGCTCATCTATAAAATATTTAGGAGCACGGAGTGCGTTCGTGGCTTCATTTGCCTGGTTTGCAGAAGGAAAACTCAGGGGGCTTTGCTGCTGAATGCAAATGCATGTTGTCTCCGATGCTTCTAGAGTCATTTGGATGAAGGGCTGTTGATCTCCGCAGCTGGTGAGAAGTCCTCCCCCCACTGCCACCCCCACCCCAACGGCTCACGCTTGGTGGGTTGGTGGGGGAGAGTGTTGAGGCCGTTTGAAGATTCCAGGCCGGCTTGGTTATCTTCTCATGCTCTTAGCCTTTACAGTGAAAATCACAGACGACTCTCCTGCCAAATCACTAAATTAGCAAACTGATTAAATAACACGACTCCAAACGCTAGTTTACAGAGTCTGATTACAGAAGGCTCCAGCACGCCACCCCAAAGTGCAGTTAAGATTGCTCCCACAGTGTAACCTGGGGAATCAGGCATTTTCTCCATCAGCGAATCCATTAGCTCTGCCCGCCTCTTCTCGGCACACTTCTAGCGCTCCCAAAATTGCTTGGAGGTTTGGAGGTGAGCAATGCAAACATCTCAGGGTCTCCGATTCCCCCACCCCAGGCTCCTTCCCTCTCCCCGAGCTCTTTAAAAACTGTTTGTATAAAATATTTTGTGGAAGTTACCAACTTTCTGGTCATAGGAAAAGGAAACGAGACGAACTTTTCAGGTTTTAAAAACTCCTAAAGCACTTGGTGTGATGGAGCGTCATGGTTTGACTGTACCGTCTCCCCACAGGCTCATCAGTGTGCACACCGGTCCCCAGCTGGTGGCCCTATTTGGGGAGTTGTGGAACCTTTGAGAAGTAGGGTCTAGCTGGTGGAACTGACTCACGGGGTGGGGGGTGGGGGTGGGGGCAGATTTGTGGGAATTTCCAGGTTTTGTCTGACTCGTTGTTTTCTAGTTGGCTGTGTGATATGATCCTGTGCTCTCTCCAATATGGAGAGAACACCCTCCCTGCCATCCAAGGCTGAAGTTCCCTGGACCGGTGGGCAGTAACAAGTCCCCCTTTAAGCTGTTTCTGTTGGATATTTTGTTGCAGCAATGAGAAAAGTGGGTGACAGATGAACCAGACAGGTGGTGAGCAAAGAGCCCAAATGTGAGGGCAGCGAACACGTGCGTGCGTGCGTGCGTGCGTGCGTGCATCTGTGTGTGTGTGTGTGTGTGTGTGTGTGTGTGTGTGTGTGTGTGTGTGTGTGTGAAGCAGTTCCACCACAGGCTGCAGGTTATCTGACATAGGGACACCACTCACTGAGCTGTTTGCAACAAGGCATTGTGGAAGTTAATTTGCCTGTGTGGAAATGCTAACATGACGGGGCACACCTGGGCGACTTTTCCCTTGAGTATATACACCTGTGAGGTTCTTGATCACTCATGGGTGCCCACCTGGGTAACCACCTGAGCTGAGAATGGAGACTGCCGGGTATCAACTGTTAGTGAGGGTGTGCGTGTGCACCTGGTTTCTCATTATCTATTATGATGTAGACGTGATCTTGCTGGAGGAAGTATGGTACTGAGGGTGGGCTCCACCATTGTGGACTCGAAACCTCTGGAACTGTAAGCCCAAATAAACTCTTGCAAGTTGCCTTGGCTGTGGTGCTTTATCATAACAATAGAAAAGTAATGAATACACGCTCTCACTGAGCTCCACCAGCCCTGAAACTGTGTATTTGGTCAATATGATTGTATGGTATGCAAACACTGGCTGGCTGTTCAAACCCCGGCCCCTCGCATCTCTGATCACTGTTTTGCTTATGCTGAAGTGTGGGGCCAGGTGAGAGGTGCTGGTGTTTGTAACATTGTCATCCTGGGGTTCCTGTTCTTATAGCATAGCTCTCTTCCGGTCCCAGAGAGACCACACCAGACCCTGGGCCACCTGAATGCATTACCCTGTGACTCTAGATGTATGGGGTAGGTGACAGGAATGTAGGTAATGGAGACCGGCAGATACCACACAGCGTGGAGCCCAGCGCAGGGCCCAGGGCCTGTGCACTAAGAGCTCTTAAAGTGTGTATTCCTGTCCTTCGCTCAGCTTATGAGGACCCGGCATCTCTGGAAAACACAGATCAAAAGCCAGTCAAGTGGCATCTATGACAGGAGCAGCTGTGCCTAACCCGATTTTCCTAATTATCTTCTAAATGGGATGCATCCTCGGAGTCACAGAGGCTGTGTGCACTGCATACTAAGAGGCAGAGGACCGTGTCTGCGGAGATGGGAGCGAGGTTCTCTCTGCATCCATTTAGGTGTTGTCTTTGGACTAGATTAGTGTTTATGTTTGCTGAAGTCTGGCATTCTGGAAAGTCTGACTTGAGCCATATCAACAGAGAAGAAGCCAGCCAGCCAGGAGGGAGAGCTTGAAGGGTGAGAGGGGGAGAGAGGTCAACATTTTCCCTTTCTCTCTATAAGGAAAGGGCAAATTAAAGCATAGCCATCAAATAAGTGTGTGTGTGTGTGTGTGTTTATGGGGTTCACTGATGTGTGGGACACATGTACATATGTGACTCACATGTGGAAACCAGAGGTCAACCTTGGGTACCATTCCTTGGGACCTGTCCATCTTTTAAAACATCTTTAAGATTTTCTCCTTTATGTGTATGTACATGTGCACATGTGGGGATCTTCCCTTGGAGGCCAGGAGGGGAACATCAGATATCCTAGAGATGGAGTCATAGGAAGTTGTGAGCTTCCACGTAGGAGCTGGGAACCAAACTTAGGTCCTCTGCAAGAGCAGCAAATGATCTTAACTGCTGAGATGTCTCTGCAGCCCATCCATCCTTTTTTTTTTTTTTTTTAAGTTTTTTGAGACAGTATAGCTTTGGAGCCTATCCTGGAACTCACTCTGTAGCCCAGGCTGGCCTTGAACTCACAGAGATCTATCTGCCTGCCTCTGCCTCCTGAGTGCTGGGATTAAAGGCGTGCACCACCACCTGGCTTCGTCCATCTCTTTTGTTTGTTTGAAACAAGGTCTCCCACTCGGGTTGGGGATTTAGCTCGGTGGTAGAGCGCTTGCCTAGCAAGTGCAAGGCCCTGGGTTCGATCCTCAGCTCAAAAAAAAAAAAAATCTCCCACAGGGACCAGGGCTTACTGATGAATCTAGATAGGCTGATAGGTTGGCCAGTGAGTCCCCCTCCCCGCTCCCCAGGGCACCTTTGCCTTCTAAGTGGTGAGATTACAAGGATGTGCCTCCCCACACAGCTTTTAATATGAATGCTGGGGGATGAACTCAGGTCTTCACACTTGTGTAGCAAGCCATCTCCTCAGGCTCTAAGGATGCTTTCAGTTGCTACTAGTGACATTTATGGGATGAAAATCCATTTTTAACCATTGCAAGAGTCTCGAATTGTCTTCCAAACGGCATTTGACTAGGGAACCACCTCATCTTGCAGCAAGTGGTGCGTGAAAAATAGGCTGAGTGCGCAGCTCTCAGTCCAAGGGACTGCAAAAGGCATCCCTCACCAGGGAAGGGTGCTACAGACTTCACCATGGAGCCAGCACCCCAGACAGTGGATTCTGGTTTATGCAACTCTGATGCCAGGACCCCTCTGTTCTGTGTAGCCCATGTCAGTTTCCCTGACAACAAACATCCCTGTCTGTGGCTTCTTCTCTTGAAACAGAGGAGCTCCTGTCAGGAGCTGGAAGTCTCAGGCTTCTTCTTTATGATGTATGGCATTTAAAAAAAAAATCAAGAATAGGGCTGGAGCGCCAGCTCAGCACTTAAGAGTATATACAGCTTGTCTTGTTGCTTTTCTGTTGCTGTGACAAAACACTATGACCAAGGCAACTTATAAAAGACAACATAGGGGTTGGGGATTTAGCTCAGTGGTAGAGCGCTTGCTTAGCAAGCACAAGGCCCTGGGTTCGGTCCTCAGCTCCGGGGAAAATAAAATAAAAGACAACATAATCAGGGTTTATAGTTCAGAGGCTGAGCCCATGATAATCACAGTCACGGGAGCATGACAGCAGGCAGGCAAGCATGGCACTGGAGCAGGAGCTGAGAGCTTACGTCTAATCGACAAACATAACACACACACACACAGAGAGAGAGAGAGAGAGAGAGAGAGAGAGAGAGAGAGAGAGAGAGAGAGAGAGAGAGAGCTCTAACGGGAAATGGCATGGGATTTTGAAATCTCAAAGCCAGCTCCTGGTGACACACCTCCTCCAACAAGGCCACACCTCCTCATCCCTCCCAAACAGTTCCACCAGCTGGGGACCAAACATTCAAATGTATGAGTTTATGGTGGCCATTCTCATTTAAACCACCACACTGCTCCTGGAGAGGACCTGAATTTGGTTCCCAGAACTCATCCCACCTATAACTCCAGCTCCAGGGAATCCATACTTTCTTCTGGCTTCTAAGGCACCTGCACTCATGTCTACAAACCTGCACAGACATTCACACATATACACAATTAAAAACAAAATAACCCTTTTTAAAAAGGCAGGATTCACCTTGTCTCTACGGTATTCAAATTAGAAACTACCAATGGAATTGGAGACTTCTGTGTGCTTGCTGGTCACTGATGAAATAGTCTCATGACCTTTCGAGTCAGTGGCCCCTCCCTGTGCCCAGGACAGTCACTGATGCTTCAGTTTCCCACCTTGGCTGTCCTGCATTCTACCAGAACAGCCCTCTTCCATTTTCTTTCTGGTTCCCAGTTCCAAGTTCTTTCTCTCTTGCCCCATCCTGGCCAGCGTTCTTCCCTCTGGGGTGCTCTGGGGCCTCACGAAACAGTGTAAGTGTCTTCTGTGTGCTCCTCTAAGTGGAACAGATTCTTAGAAGCCACAGAAGCCAGAGGCGTGACAGTCTGTTTCCAGGTCTCATCTCAGGTCCCAAAGTCTCTGCCCTGCTCGGCTCTGTCCCCCTCTCATGGGAGTATCAGTAACTACATTGATCTGTCAGTGTTCTCCCCAGCTTGAGATTTCCTCTTGAGATGGAGATGCCTTCAAGACCCCTCTTTACCTTCCCATCCCTAACCCTGGCATGCACTCTGCAAGGTTTGCCAATTTATCTTTGAAAGTTCCCTCCTCTCGGCCCCCTTCCATCTGCCACGCCCTCGTCACGGATATTAGTTGTCTTACCTGTTGCAGATGCAACTTAAGGTTTATTTTGGCTTGCAGTTTGAAGGTATGACATCCATCAAGGAGGGGCAGGCGCAGTGGTAGGAGTGTGCGGCCGCTGTTGAGAGTACAATATTGTTAGTACAATAACAGTCAGAAAGCAGAGAGAGATGAATGCTGCTACTCAGTTCCCTTTCTCCTTCTATTAGTCAGGGTTCTCTAGAGCAGTGGCTCTCAACCTCCTCATCCTGCAACCCTTTATTATTTTTTTAATTAATTTTTTTTTTGGGGGGGCGGTTCGAGACAGGGTTTCTCTGTGTAGCTTTGCACCTTTCCTGGAACTCACTTGGTAGCCCAGGCTGGCCTCGAACTCACAGAGATCTGCCTGCCTCTGCCTCCCGAGTGCTGGGATTAAAGGCGTGCGCCACCACCGCCCAGCCTGCTGCAACCCTTTAGTACAGTCCCTCATGTTGTGATGACTCTCGACCAGAAACTTATTTTCATTGCTACTTCATAACTGTAATTTTTCTACTGTTATGGTTTGTAATGTAAATATCTGTGTTTTCTGATGGTCTTAGGTGGCTCCTGCAAAGGGTCATTTGATCCCCAAAGAGGTCAGGATTCACCGTTGCTCTGGAGGAACAAAAGTGATGGTGTGTGTGTGTGTGTGTGTGTGTGTGTGTGTGTGTGTGTGTGTGTGAGTGATTTATTAGAGTGGCTTATAGGCTGTGTCCCAGCTCGTCTAATAATGGCTGTCTATCAATGGAAAGTACAAGAATCCAGTACTTGTTCAGTGCACGAGGCTGGATGTCTCAGCTGGTCTTCAGTATGTGCCAGAATCCGGAAGAACTGGGCTCTGATGCCAGTGGAGGAACAGCCTTGCCAGCAAGAGCAAGGGAAGGCAGGAGAAGGGAGAAAAAGCTTCCTCCTTCCATGTCCCTTGTATAAGCTGCAGGCAGAAGAAGTAGCCCAGATTAAAGGTGGATCTTCCCACCTCAAAAGGTCTGGCTTTAGCGTGGTTCTTCCCACTTCAAGTGATGTCATTAAGAAAAATCCCTCCCAGGTGCGCCCAGCCACTTAGGTTTTAGTTAATTACAGATGTGGTCCAATGGATAACCAAGAATAGCCATGACAGCTTTTTATTCAGTTGGGGGCCCAGCTCCTGGGACAGTCCTGCCCAGAGTAGGTAACCCGCTAGGTATGTCCAGAGGTTCGTTTCCAAGGTGATCCGAGAGCTCATCAAGTTGACAATCAGATTAACTGTCCCATGGGATACAGGGAGTTTGCAGTTCTGAGATTTCCCTGATCCTGGGGTCTCAGAGGCTCCCCCATGGTTAGGAGGGAAGCAGCCTCAGCACTGAGGAGTAGGCCAGGAAAAGCCAAGTGGCCTGTGATGCCGAGAGAGTGGAAAGGTGGCTTTGTAGAGACAGGAGCAGCCAGGACCTAGGCTGCGTGAGAGAAGACTGTCCCTGCCTCTGAGTTTTCTTTCTCTCCGAGTGAAGGGAAACTATGTCTCTGCAAACTCTGCCTCCCTAACAACTCTCTCTTCCCTATTTCTTCCTAAATCCTGGCCCTCTGCTCCTCCTCCTCCTATTGGAGTCTCCACTGCCCCTACTCCACGATTGGCTAGTAACGCCATAGGCACTGGGCACCCCCATTCTCCATGACGAATTCCAAGGCGAGGGCAGCTTGGCCACCCCTTCTGCCAATGTGAACTGTAAATATTTCCTGCACTGAACTGAAATCGCTCACGGGTGGGAGCGAGGCTCTGAGCCCTGCACAAAGGGAGAGGGAACCACCCCCACCCCACCCCCACCCCAGGGAACCACCTCCCACCCTCCCACCCTATGATTAGGTGTGGCAGCTTCACCCCAGCCCAGGTCCTGATAGCTCCTATCTCTGCTGAGCCATGCACCCACCCTGCGCCTGCAGCCACGGGCCATCTGGCTTTCCCTCTGCCAAAGCTCGCCTCAGCTTCTATCCCCAGTGTCTTTCACTTCCCTTCATAGTAGACCTCCCTGCCTGACCTCATCCCTGTTCACCGTCTCCTGTTCAGCAACAAGTCAATTTTGTGCAACTCAAACCTGGCCATCGTAGCCTAATATCCTTCCCTGGGCCTGCGTTCTTCCTCCAGGTACCCTTCCTGGTTCTTCATGCTCCCGTGGAAGCCTTTGGCTGAGCTTGCCTTGGGGGAAGGGTCGCTCTGTGAGGCCACTGTCCCACAAAGGCACCCACTACACACCAAGCATCGACCCAATAAGGGATGCCCGGGATCCTGGCAGAGACTCAACAGCTGACTTTACATATTTGTGGGACTCATTGATTCTGGGCTTCCAGCACGCTGAGGCCGCACAAAAGGGGGGCGGTGGTGCCTGGCACCGCGCGCAGGGTCCCGCTGCGTTGCGGGCGGGGAGCTCAGCTGCAGCAGCGGGACCTCGAGGTCAGTAGGCAGGGGCGGGGAAGCCGCAGCCGCGCCCTCCTGGCCACTCCCCGGCCAGCGGTGGGTGGCGCGCACTCACATATGTCCTCCGCGCCACCGCGATCGCCCACCCCGAGGGCCCCCAAGATGAAGAAGGACGAGTCTTTCCTGGGCAAGTTGGGCGGCACGCTGGCGAGGAAGAAGAAGACCAGGGAGGGTGAGTGCGCCCCCCGTGTCCTCTTGGCGCCAGCCCAGTCCCAGCGGTGTCCCCTGGGTGTCTGCTCCCTGCCCGCCCCGGCGGCGCCAATGAGCCCTCCCTCCGCGCCCGGGATGCACTGCCCGCGACCTTTGGGACAGGCCAGTCCCCGTCCCTGCGCCCTTTGCTGTGCTGGCCCGGTGCCCAGGACGTGCGTCCTGCTCCGGACACAGGCCGAGCATGCTATGGTTCTCGTGCCTACCCTTGTCGCGTGACACTCTCATCCTAGTGATTGGACACATGCGTGGTGGAGAGGATGGGCTGCTGACGGCTTGATGCCGGCACGCGCGGCTTGGTTTCTAAACTGGGAGTCAGTGAAAGGGCACAAGACACACAGGCCAGGAACCTGAGAAGCCTGGAACCAGGGCTATGAGCTCCCCACCCCCACCCCAGTCCCCCAGTCATGTCCCTTGCACAGGAAAGTAATTTTAAAACGGCATCCTTTTACTTTTTAAACTTAAAAAAATTCAAGGGATGTAACTTCTGCTCCCTTGGCCAGTGCCTTAAGCACAGCGTAGTTCCTAGCCCTCCCCTTACAGACATTCCGGACTTTTCTATTGTTTTGGCCTGGAGGCTCTTGCCCTTGGGCTGAGGTTCCTGGCGCTCACCAGAAATGGGAGGGGCTTGCTGAGTGAAAGGGCAGGTAGAGAGAAGATCCAGGGCCCGACTTCCTGGGGATTAGCTGGCTAGGGATCCTCTGTTAGGCTACGCAGAGGGTCTCGTCCAGTCACTGGAGCCATGCTGACTCCTAGAAAGCCTTCCTGGATCTTCAGGGACAAGCTGGTCCCCGAGGTGACTGATAAACACCCCGTGAGCCAGAAGGACAGGGGTGATATATTTACCCTTAGAGGAGCCTTCAGGCCCTAAATTATGGGCAGACTCACTCTGGCCTTTCAAGGCATCTTGAAAGGCAGGGCATGTAGGGAAACGCAGAGCTTGTCTGGAAGTGAGGTACTGCCTACACTTTGATAGAACCCAGGAAGATCCTGTGGCCCCCACACCCGGCCCAGACTTGCCTCCCCAGGCCTTCAACCCCAAAATGCCCTTTACCAAACTAGATAGTCCAGTTTCCTGAGGGCAGGCAGGCAGGTCTCTCTCCCCCCAACCCCCAACCCCCGCCTCAGATCTTCCATTGCAGACCCTACAGGCCGGCTTGCACTCCCGTTCATCTTCATCAGGTCTCGTGAGAGTAATTGATTGTCCTCTTGTCTGTCTGGTTTAGTCTGTGTGATCTTGTCTGAAAGTCACACGATATGACAATGACAGACCTCCATTCTTTCCATCGGCTGGTTTTGTTTTTGTTTTTGAGTTGGGGTTATGCTCTGTCACCAAGCCTGGGCTCCAAGTCCTGGGTTTAAGTGATGATCCCCCTGCCTCAGCCTCCCCTGTATCGGGAACTGCGGGTGTGTTGTCGCCCGTTCGTGGCTTACCATCTATGTAAATCTGATGTGGTTTGGATACCGCCATCCAGACCTCCAAAAGTAGAGGGGAGGCTCATATCCTTCAGGGTCCTGGGAGTAGATGCCCTAGTGTGGAAGCTGATGGGAAGTCCCCGTGATCCTAAGCTGTAATTGTCAGAGGACCCTGGAATGGGGGTGGTGATGTTGGGGGTGAAAACTAATAAAGGAAATCTCTCATAGAAAAGCACGTGTGAGTGTGAGTGTGTGAATGGTTACAGTTTCTGTGTGTTCCGTGTGTGTGTGTGCATGCACGTACAGGCTAGAGGTCATGTTGGGTGTCTTCCTCAATGTTCCTTATTGTCTATCTATCTATCTATCTATCTATCTATCTATCTATCTATCTATCTATCTATCTATCTATCATCTATCTATCTACCTACCTATCCTGGCTGGCTTGAAACTTGTTATATAGACCAGGCTGGCTTAGAACTTAAGAGACCAACATGGTTTTGCCTTCTCTGTGCTGGGATTAAAGGCGTGTGCCGCTGCACTGGGTTCCATCTTGTTTCTTGAGGCCAAGTCTCTCACTGAACCTGGGGCTCTTTGATTTGGACCAGCAAGCCCGGAGGTCCTCTGTCTTTACCTCCCCTGACTTGAGACGACAGGCGGGCAACACTTGGCTTTTGACTTTTTTTTTTTTTTTTTTTTTTTTTTTTTTTGGTTTTTTGAGACAGGGTTTCTCTGTGTAGCTTTGCGCCTTTCCTGGAGCTCACTTGGTAGCCCAGGCTGGCCTCGAACTCACAGAGATCCTCCTGGCTCTGCCTCCCGAGTGCTAGGATTAAAGGCATGGCTTTTGACTTTTTAAAGATCATCAGTGCCGGGCATGGAATTCTGGTCCTCATGCCAGCACTTTGCTGACTGAGCTGCCGCCCCTGCCCCTGTTACAGCTTTTCTGAGGTGGTGCTTGTACTGTTGGAACATGAGGGATACCACAAGACAAGTAATGAGCTGGCCTCGGTTTCCAGTCCTAAGTGCTTTGCTTTGTATGAGGTCACGTTGTGTCCAGAAGACCGAAGGCCAATCTGGCCCAGTTTAAATGCACCCAGAACCTCACCAGCACCTCCCTCTGCCTGCTGCTTCTGCTGGTGTTGCCACCTTGGTGGGTTAACTGGGTCCTCTGCCTCGGTTCTCAAGGTTGGAGTACCTGTCACCCCTATAACCAGAAAGTTGCAAACCCTAATTGGTCTCTGAGGCAGGAATGGAAGGAAGACTCCACCTTGGAAGGGCTGACTGGCTTCCATGTGGTCCTCCGGGGAGTGGAGAAGGAATGGAGGGGCAGACTGTGTAATGAGGTCTTGAATAATTGAGCGTTGAGAGCTGCCAGTGTTTCTGCAGACCTGTTGCCTTGGCAACTGGCCCTCCTGACTGCTCTTAGCCTTGACTTTGGGCCGTGGGAGCTTATGCATGGATGCCTGCTAGGGAATGACCAGGGGGAGGGTATGGGGCTTCCCAGCCTCCCAGCCAAACGCTTAGCTGTTTCTCTTCCTTTGTCAGAAAGTCCAGGGTGGCCTCTGGACATTTCCTGAGCTGAGGACCCCGGAAGTGAGGAGGGATGGCTGGTGAAATTCAAGGTTCAGGGACGTATGGGCATTTTAGCCCTGCCCTGCCTGGCAGAGTAGCAAAGAGGGGATAAATGTTCCATCACGTTCCAGGGGGTGGGGGTAGGAGGTGGGGCATGCTAGGGTGCCCAGCACAGGAAGTGTCTAAGAATGAACGGGGCGTGATTCAGCCCAGCAGAGGCACTACCGTGTCACTGGGTGGCCTGGTCAGAAAAGGGAAGTGTGACTAACTGTGCACATTGGAAAACGGAAGGGAACGCCCACAACACTCGGGCTTCCCCATGGGGCGTCTTGAGTCTGTGCCCTGAGAGGTCAGGAGCCAGCTTCCAACCTCTGGAGGTCAGGGTATGGGGTGGGGGGAGGCCCTGAGGAAAGATGTCCCACACAGGGTCCCCTGTGGCTGCAGGAGGAAAGGCCCACAGGTCCAAGGCTGGGGCAGGGACTACAACAGCTGTTTAAAGTCCTAGAGGCACAGCTGTCCTCCAGGGAGGCCCTGGGTGATAAGGGGGACAGGTTCAACTCCCCAGGAGGCCCTTCTGCTTCTGGGACAGGCTTCTAACGGCAGGCACTGCTCCCCAGGGACCAGCGTTGGGGTTTCTCAGAGAGCCCAGGCCACCAGACCATGAGTGGAGTAGATAAGAAGTTTCTAGTCCCCAGTAGCCTTAAGACACACGTATGTAATGTATGATACATTATACTATATGGTTATACAATCTATCATCTATCAACTATCTACTTTATCAATTGTCTGTATCTATTATCTATCATCTGTCAATGTATGTATGTCACTTTTCTATCTGTCTATTGATCTATCTATCTATCTATCTATCTATCTATCTATCTATCTATCTATCTATCTATCTATCTATCTACCTACCTATCTACCTATCTACCTATCTATCTATCTATCTATCTATCTATCTATCTATCTATCTATCTATCTATCTATCTACCTACCTACCTATCATCTATCTATTTGTCTGTCTGTCTATCTATCTACATGCACTTTCCATTCCTAGCAAAATGGAATGAAGACTGGAGTGTGCGTGTCCCCACCCCACCCCCTCAATTCTTCCAGGCAGTGTGGAACTTCATCTCAGCCCTAAACCAACTAAAGTTTTTGCCTCGAAGCCCATGGTTGACAGTGGGGCTTCTCTCATCCCGAATGTTGGGACAATGTAGAGTGAAGGATCCCTGCTGCCTGGTCACCTGGCATTGCCACTGTCCCAAGATCCTTTCCTCTCTGCACTGCTTGTCCGACTCTCCCTTCCCCCAAGGCCCCTAAACTCTTGGATTTTATTTTATTTTCTAATAATCTTCCTAGTTTTGTCTTTTCTAAAATCATGAGCAGAATCCAAGTGGCTGAGGCTTTCCACACTGGCTCCCTTCACTCACTGTCCGGCTAAGTTTCCTCTGCGTCTCTGGGCCACTCTGCCTGGCTCATGTGGGGCTGAGAGTCTAACCCTGGGCCTTGTGCACGCTAGGCAAAGCACTCTACCCACTGAGCAGCTTCCCTAGCCCCACACTGCTGAAATTACTCAGTGCTGTGCAAGAAGAAAGAAAATGCAACCAAATTCTCCCGCATCCCAGTGGGCCCTAGTAGGAGAAGGAGGGGATGCCGCTGTCACCTGAGGCCCAGACCCTAGGGGAGTGTTGCTCCTAGACCTGAACACATCAGGAAACAGGTGACAGACAGCTGGCTGTGTCCTGGGGACCTCAGGAGCCAACCTGGCTCAGGCCCTGTACTTAGGACAGCGAGGCCTGGTCAGGGGAGGGGTGAGTAGATGTAGGGATCTTGGAGATACACTGCTAGATTTGAGAGTTTGTTTGGCTTACACTTCCGGGCCCCGGTGCGTCATTGAGGGAAGCTGGGGCAGGAGCTAAAGCAGGGACCACAGAGGAGCCCCACTTTTATTGGCTCACGACTGACTCTTGTCTAGCTAGCTCATACAGGTCCCGAGACTTCCATGTCAATCATCAATTCAGACCTTTCTCTCACAAACGGGACCACAGGTCAATTTGATTGGGGCAGTTCTTCTTAAGAACTTAAGGTTTCCTCTTCTCAGATTGTGTCAACCTGACGATGAAACTTAACCAGGACACGTGAGAACAGACGGTGACGATAAATTAGCCAGAGGAAGCGGGGAGTCCCCTGAGAAGACCCCTCAACCAGGCCCTTTTGGGGAAGTTGCAGGGGGCCGCCTTGTGGCTGAGCTGTGGTATGGCATGTGGGGCCATGGTCAGCCACAGAGGGAGGTCCTGGGGTGCAGCAAGAATGACCTATTTGGGTGACATTCATTAGCGGCCCTGTAGGCCACATTGTTGGAGTGGGCAGTGAGGAAGCTGGTGGGGATGTAGATGTAGGTGGAGTCAGCCTCAGTGTAACAGCCTCGGTAGGGTGGGAAGAGAGGTAGGAGCAGGTGGGTGCCAGCAGGTGAGGAATGAGAGCATGTGTGCTTGGTTTCTAGAATGTTCTAGTAGAAAGGGCAACAAGGAGCTGTGAGGCTCTAGAGACCCTGCCAATGAAGAGAAACTGGTCCACAGAGCCTTTCTCCAAACCTCCAAACCCAGGGTACTGGGGATGGAAGACAAGGCCGTGAGCATGCTAAGCCCTTGTGGTACCACGGAGCTGAGCCCCCTCCCTTTTCTTCCCTAGAAGGTCATTAAGCAGGATGCTGGGAAGGAGGCAGTTCCTGGTCCATGAAGAAAGGTCCAGTTAGGTGGTCTGGGCTCTCAGCTGCTGTGTCCTCAGTCACTGTCCAGCCTTCCCTTCTCTGAGCTGAGATCCCCAGCATGCAGCCAGCTGTCTGTCACCTGTTTTCCTGATGTTGCTAGGTTGAGCAACACCCGCCTGGGGCGTGTGCAGCCCTCTGAGAGGACATGAGGGGGCATTCACGGCGGCTGCGTTTGGCTTCATTGGGTTTCTTGCCATTATTTTTCTGATCATAAAATTAAATCCAGGCTTCCTCCAAGTGTTCGCATGCGTTCTGTGATCCCTGGGAATGCCTTGACCTGTAGCGGCTGCTTTTCTTGGCGGCTTCCCGAGATCTCTTGGAAAACTGGCTTCAGCAGAGCAAGAGGTGTTTCTTGGCCCTGAGAACCGTGCCTCTTTCCATCTCTACCTTTCTGAGCTTCGCTTTCTCTTCTAACTCAGTGATTCCTCTACACGGAGGTCATGGTTTCCCCCAGAAGGATCCAGTCAACCATCTATCCAACCCAGTGCTCCTTAGTGGCACTCTGCTTGCATTCCCATCTCACCTCTGTGGAATTAGTATTTACCAAACACTCCGAAGCGGCTCACCCCGGTGCTCCCGTCCAGTCCTCAGAATAATTAAGGGGTGTTTAGACAGCAAAAGTGAGCCAACACCTGCCGCGCTGGTTCTAAAGCGTTCTTTTGATGGATTCCGCCCTGCCGTGGCTGACCGAGGTCAGCTCCCTGTACCTAGCTATTTTCTTCTCGGCAAATATGTGATCCATCACAAAGAAGAAGAAGAAAAAGAAGGAGGAGGAGGAGGAGGAGGAGAAAAAGAAGAAGAAGAAAAAAAAAAGCACACTCAAAGAAAACATTTCCTTCTCTTTGCATTGGCTGTATGCTTCACTTTTTAGGAAAGTAAACACCCAATGAATACGTTTGGGCTGGAGAATGTCCCACTCTTATGAAGTGGAATATAAACTTGACTTGGCTTAATGGTATTAATCTTGTCTGTGCGAATGGCTGGTGGGGTAAGAGAGTGCAGACATGAGCAATCTATTGCCAGCCTCTGCATCATTAATTCTTAGTAACACATATTCTAAAGAGGGGCTTCTGGTTAGGAGTAAATACAGACTGAGGAAGAATTTGTGTCTAGAGCAAGTAGCATCAGCTGTGCCCCACCAGCCCTGGCCAAGCATGCTTGCACCGTGAGGACCCACACACCCGGCTGTGGGATCTCGCCTTCGTCCTTATGTCAGGTTGAGTGGAGGCAGATGAATGCCTCTGACTGCTGTTCTGCTGAGTTGGTTCTGGTTTGTAGAGATTGTTGGGCATCAAGGACAGAACTGTGGGGGTGCATGGCTTATAGCCTGGCTGCAGGGATGGGTGGCTTCCTCTCTACCAGTCTCAGTGTCTGCCATCCCGAAGCCATAGCGGCATCTTTCATAGGATTCGAGGAAGGAGCCAACAAGCCTTGTCAGCACGGGGTGGCTGCGGAGCAGAGTTACTTAATGATGAATGCTGACAAGTGACACTTTTGGTCTGGTGGTAGAGCAGGGGGTCAAGTGGGGTCCCGCTGGGTTTTTAGCAAACTTAGTTCAATTACAGAGTTCTGAGGGTGTGTTGGAGCCTAAGAGAAACGGTCCTGGGAACCACGTACCTCCTGACCTGTCTGAGTGGTATTGCTGGAAGAGAAACCTCTCCCCGGGCTCCCATCTTTCCAGCAACTGTGGCTGTCCAGTCCTTCAGCGCTCCACCCGACAGGTGGTTGGATGCTGGTAACAGAGTTGTAGACGTCTCTGCCTGGAGGAGAGGTGGGACCCTAACTCTGTTCTGGCTGCATTCCTGTTGCTCTGGTAAAACACCCCAACGAACATAACCCAGGGATCCAGTCACTGCTGCAGGTTACAGCCATTGTGGCTGGGAAGTCAAGGGATTTGAAGCCGCTCTAGCCACAGCCAGATAAGAGCAGAATGAAAATGCAAGCAGACTTACTTCTCAGCCGGCCAGGGCTCTGGGCCAGTACTACCCACTTTGAGGCTGATCTTCTCACATCAATTAAGGCAGCTAAGACAATCAATCCCCTACAGCAGTGATACTCAATCTTCCTAATGCTGCGACCGACCCTTAATACAGTTCCTCATGTTGTGGTGACCCCCAGCCATACAGTTATTTCATAACTGTAATCTTGCTGCTGTTAGGAATTGTAATGTAAAATACCTGTGTTTTCTGATGGTGAAAGGTTCTTTTAATGTCAAGGGGTCACAACCCACAGGTTGAGAAACACTGCCCTGCAGGGATAGAGCGATGGTTCAGTGGTGAAGAGCATAGGTTGCTCTTGCAAAGGACTGGGTCTGGTTCTCGGCATGCTCATGGTAGCTCATAACCATCCGTAACACCAATTCCAGAGGATCTGACACCCTCTTCTGATATCCCTGGGCACCAGGCACACTTACATACATGCAGGCACTCCCTGCCCCCAGACACAGGCAGTCCCCCACAGACATACCCACAGGCTGATCTCCAGAGAATCCCTCACTGACGATCTAACCAGTGTGTGCCAAGTTGACAGTGAAAACCAAGCACAATGCCCTCAGCTGCTGTGACCCTGAAGCCTTCTCTTTGCTCTGCCCCTGTGGTCTGTGCTGCAGGCAAGCAAGTTTACAAAGCAGCAGGAACCTTTAAACCCTGTGCAGGGCCTTTCCACAGGCTGTCAGCCCAGCCTGAGGGGTCAGGGAGCCTTAGCAGCCCCAGGGCTCTTTCTTAGGCTGGTAAGTGTGTTGGTTGTTGAACACAGGGGTCCTCAAGCTTAGACCTCCTGAATTGCGAACTGTGGTATTGTATTCCCCCAAATATTGTGCATGCTAATAAACTTACCTGGGGTCAGAGACAGAACAGCCACAATATTAAACATAAAGGATAGGCAGTGGTAGCACATGCCTTTAATCCTAGCATTCCAGAGGCAGAAATCCACATGTTCAAGGATACAGCCAAGCATGGTGACTCATCACGCCTTTAATCCCAGAAAGCAAGCCTATAATCCCAGGGAGTGGTGTATATAAGAAAGGTATATAAGGCGTGAGGACCAGAAACTAGAAGCATTTGGCTGGTTAAGCATTTGGCCTGGTTAAGCTTTCAGGCTTCTAGCAGCAGCTCAGCTGAGAGCCATTGGGATGAGGACACAGAAGCTTCCAGTCTGAGGAAACAAGATTAGCTGAGAAGTTGGCCAGGTGAGGTTAGCTGTGGCTTGTTCTGTCTCTCTGATCTTCTAGTTCACCCCAACACCTGGCTCAGGTTTGATTTTATTAATAAGAACTTTTAAGATTCATGCTACAGCCAACCTTGACTTTGTTATTTGAGCTCTTCCTTGCTGGTCAACCAGCCCACATTCTTCACATGGGCTTGCCCAGGCAACGTCACCTGAAGAGTTTATTCTTTTAAAGAAGTGTCACTCGAGCTGGTATGATAATGAGTATTCAGAGATGGATAATGCCTGGGGGGCACTCACCAACCTAAGACAGAGTGCCTGTGTGGCCTGGGCAGGCGTCTCCATGACGGGTAAGGTGACTTGCTGACATCCCGTGCAACCCAAGTCAGAAGCTCATTTTTTAATAAAAGGGGGACCTGCAGGGCCCTGGCCCCTGTTTTGGGTAACTGTTGCCTTGCTTGCGGACCTTGACCATGATATCCTCCCAATGCTAATTCCCTGCCAGGTTCCACCCTCCGGAATGCCTAAGGGAAGTTCCTTGTCTGTGTATCCTGCATAATGGGCGGTAACAGCTCAGGTGCAAGATTGTAAAACATCAATAGTGAACTTCTGCCCTCCGGGGTCCTCCCATTGTGCTGTAAGCCTGTAATTAAGACCTCCTACCCCCTTCAAGAAATGACATTTGACATTTAAAATTAAATATATATATATAAAATTGAATGAATACTGCGAATGTAATCTATGAATACCACAAATGTGATTAATATCATGAGTGTAATTTAAAAAATAAATAAATAAATAAATAAAAAGAAGTATCACTCTTCAGAAAAGCTATGCATCTTTATGCTTCTTCTCACTTAAAAATTTACAAATCTTAAAACCTAGGCTTTAATATCAAGTTATTGCAAAGTTAAAGAGGCTATGATGATAGCTCCTAGTGCTCGTAAGTCTAGAGCTGTCTGGTTCAGTGACTCTGAGCTGCCTGCTGGGTGGCCAAGGCTCAGGTTACTGCAGGGAGCTGGAACCCCCAGGCCTAGGCTCTAAATATATGATGGAGCGGCCTCCAGCTCAGCCCATGTAGCCTAGGTGACTATTTTAGTATCAGTGGATTTGAGGGACATCTGCCCAAAGCTTAGCTCTTGTTCTCCTCCTCTTCCTCCTATTTTTAATTAACACGATCTTTCAAAGTAAGGATTATAGGTACCCATACTTGAAGTGTATGTGTGTGTCTCCCTGTGTGTGTATTTATGTATGTATGTATGTATGTATGTATGTGTATGTTTGTGTGTTTTAGTTTCTTTTCTGTTGCTGTGATAAAAAATATCTTGACCAAAAACAACTCAGGGGAGAAAAGTTTATTTGGCTTATAATTCTAGAAACTTCATAATGATGTGGAAGGCAAGAGAGCTGGCCACATCACATTCACAGTCAAGAGCAGAGAGAATGAATACATGCACTCTTTGTGCTCAGCTCAATTTCTCTACTCTCCTACAGTCTAGGCCAAACCCAGGGAATGGCGCCACTCACAGTGGACTGGGTCTCCTTACCTCAATTAAGGTAATCAAGACAATCTTCCCACAGACATGCCCAAAGGCCAACCTGGACCAGACAGTCCCTCATTGAGACCTTCTAGAATCCAGGTGATTCTAGATTGTGGCAAGTTGACAATTAAAACCAACTGTCACAATGTGAATGTATATAAGTGTGTGTATTTATGTTTATATGTATATGTGTATGTATATGTGTGTGTGTGTGTGTGTGTGTGTGTGTGTGTGTGTATTTAGTCTTGATAGAAGACTACCTAAGACATGAGAGAAAGAGCAAGAGAATTAAAAACCAAACAAGCCAGAACAGAAGCCAAGTGGTCACAACCACAGTGCCACTGAGACTCAGGGTCCTCTGACACTCCTGGCCCATGCTCACCTCATGCGTGGTGCCTTATGTTGCTTCTCACAGGCTGGAAAGTGACTCCTATGTTGTGGGAGAGCAGAGGCTGGGTGAGGTGAGGGTCTCACAACCTGCAAGAGCTCTCATACCCCTCAGCTGGAGCTGTGACCAGCTGGGTATGTATCCTCTTCCCTTACTAGCTCCAACCCTGGCATTTTGGTGACACTTAGCCTGAGAGTCAGGACAATGCCATGGAGGAGACTAATTGCATGCATTCTGTGCTGAGTGGTATGGAGGCCTTGACCCTGGTCATTTCATTCTGCAGCCAGCCACTGCCTCGATCCTGCAGGCCCCACAATCCTCCTTGTCTCAGGGTCCTGACCACCCTCCTCTCTCTCCTCTCTCCAGAGCTGTCTTCTTGTCATTTATATGTCACACCTTCTGCAACGTGGGACATTGGTAGCATCCTGTCGTCTGCTTTCATGAGGCTTGGGACCTGTCTTCCCACTAGCCTGAGGTTCTGGGTCAGCTGTGTCACGGGGAAACCATGATGGGAAATACTCATCAGTCATTTATACTTATTAAGCTCAAGCCTAGTTGTCCCAGTTGGTTGGGGCACTGGTCTTAGAAGTATGAATCATCCCTGATGGACTTCGGCTTTGGGAAACAGCTACCTTTGTGCCATACCTCAGTCTCCTCTTCTGTAAAGGGGACTGGGAGTCATTAGAGTGGGTATTGTAGACCTGCAGAGATGGCAGCTGGATAAGAAAGAGGTACACAGCCCAGGAGAGCAAGGGGGGTCATAACAGATGCTGCACTGAAGAGGGGAGACCTATGATTATCACTCCTGGGAGCTCAGAGGAGGTGTATCCTGGTGCCTCCTGAGTGGCTCTCCATGCTGCCAAGATTGGTGGAGGTGTGGTTGCTAAGAGACTTGTAAACAGTTTTCTTACATCTGTCTGTCTGACCATTCATCCATCCACCCATCCATCACCTATCCATCCATCCATCATCTATCCATCCATCATCTATCTTTCCATCATCTACTCATCCATTCATCCATCCATCATCTATCTATCCACCCACCCATCCTCTCATTCATCAATCTATCCATCCATCATCTATACATCTGTCATCTATCCACTCATCATCCATCATCTATCCATCATCCATCCATTATCTACCCATCCATCTACCCATCCCTCATCCATCCATCCATTATCTATCATCTATCCATCCATCCACCATCTATCCTTCATCCATCCATCCATCATCTATACATCCATTGATCCATCAATTTATCAATCCATCCATTCATCCATCCATCCATCCATCCATCCATCCATCCATCCATCCATCCATCCATCCGTATGTGTGTGTGTGTGAGGTGGGCTGTATATGGATATCAGAAGACAGCTTTCAGGAGTCATTTCTCTCCTTCCTCCATATGGATCCTGGATTCGAACTCAGGCTGTCAGACTTGTCAGCAACCACTTTTACTCTCCGAGCCATCTTCCTAGCCCTTGATTTTCTTTAAAATGGAAGCTGCATCCTCCTTGTGCCCTGGCAATTTCCCTCTCAGATGTCTTGACTCAAACCCAGACACTTGTGTTCCCAAAAAGACACAGAAACCCAGCAACAGCTCCTGAGCCCAGCAGCAATGGAAGAAATAGTGGATGGGTGGCCATTCATAGGCAGGTAGTGACAAGGAACACATACACAGTGCCATAGATGCTCAATAACGCTCTCTACCCAGCTGAAGCAGCCAGCACTGAAGGAACAGGTGTTGTGATTCCAGAAAGTTCTGCAAGATAGGCCACTCTGGGGGGCCACCTAGGGGATGTCTGTGGTGAGGCAGGGCATCATGATGGAGGGGTGTGGTCAGGTGAATCTGCCCATCTTCACCGGGACTGAGAAGCAGAGGGGCAGAATGGATGGGGGACAGTGTGTCTTTTCTATCATGAGAAGGGTTTAGGATGTGCAGGCACACTCACCTGCTAATGCTCATTGAAGGTGTGCTTAAAAATCAATGTATGTCATGGTGTGTACATTTCAACTGAGCTGTGAATTTCAACTCACAAGAAAAGAGGCTGTAAATGCATACTGAAGCGATATGTATGCCACCACAATGCCAAATGTTGCAGAAGGCATGCCATATAAATGACAGGCAGAAGACTCTGGAGAGAGGAGATGGGGCAGGGCAGTCAGGGCTCTGAGCCAAGGAGGACTGTGGGGCCTGCAGGACTGACCAGGCTATGGCCAGCGAGAATCAGGATATGCTCTGTTAGCAGAATGGGAGTGCCTGGGTCCAGTCTTCCATTCCACCCTGCACAGGATGCATGTAAGAAAGATACTGACACAAGAGAAATTATCTTGAAATGAATACAAAATCAGGTGTGGTCAATCCCAATCCCAATCAGGTGTGGTCTTCACCCCAGAGCCCAAGCCCTTGCCAATGTGCTATCTTGCATGGTCAGAAGGGTCTGAGGATGTCATTAAATTAAGGCTCGTGAGCAGGGGCGATGAGCTTGAATTTTCAGTGTACACAGTATGGTCCCGGGTCACTGGTGTTAGGTGACTTTTAGTGTGGTCACTGGTTTCTGGTGTGAGTCACCTTTCAGTGTGCACAGTGTGGTCACTGGTCACTGGTGTTAGTCGACTTTCAGTGTGCACACTGTGGTCACTGGTTTCTGGTGTGAGTCACCTTTCAGTGTGCACAGTGTGGTCACTGGTCACTGGTGTTAGTCGACTTTCAGTGTGCACACTGTGGTCACTGGTTTCTGGTGTGAGTCACCTTTCAGTGTGCACAGTGTGGTCACTGGTCACTGGTGTTAGTCGACTTTCAGTGCACACAGTGTGGTCACTGGTCACTGGTGTTAGTTGACTTTCAGTGTGCACAGTGTGGTCACTGGTTTCTGGTGTTAGTCAACCTTCAGTGCACACAGTGTGGTCACTGGTTTCTGGTGGTGTTAGTCAGGCGGTTGCTGCTACGACAGAACAATTGAGGGAAGCATTTAAGGCCAGATTTATTCTGGAGATAAGTTTCAGCCAGCGGCCACTTGACCCTGTGGTTTATGGTCCTGTGGAGGTGCGGTGCATCACGGGAAGGGCCTGGTGGAGCAGGGATGCTTATGTCACAGTGACCAGAAAGCAGAGAGATGTTCCCATGGCTAGGACAAGGTCTCTTCAGTGAGCAAGATCTTCCCTCAGACAGGTCCCCCCAATAATCCGTGTGATCATTTCATTAAGGGGGTGACTTAATTAGGGCAGAGCCCCAGGGTCCAGCCACTGCCCACAGCCCATTAGCCTCTGTCACAGGAGGCATTTTGGATTCAAACCTTTGGATTCAAACCTGTACCACTGGGCTTGGTAGCCTTTCTCTTTCCCTTTATTATGATTGAGTCTGTTCTCTCCCACCATTGAACTCAAGTTGTCAGGCTTGTCAGCAATCACCTTTATCTGCTGAGCCCGCTTATTGGCCCCTTCCTTCCTCCCCACCCCATTTCCTCTTGCTTTTTTTTTTTCTTTTCTTTTTTTCACCAGTGGGAATCGAACCCAGGGCCTCTCACATGCTGGACAAGTGCCCTGCTGCTGCACTGTCCCCAGCCCCGCAGGTTCTTGTTGGAGGAGAGTGAGAGGGCAGCCAGAGAGGGAGCTGCTGAGGGAAGCAGAGCTGGGGAACTGAAGTGCTGTAGGGGTGGGGTGAGGAGGTGGGGAGCTGCGGAAGCTGGAGGACCCTGTGGTGGTTCTCCCCAGGGCTTCAGCCCTGCAGACAGCTAGGGTTTAGACGTCCAGAACTACAGGGTGGTATGTCTATGTGGTTTTGAAGTCTTTATCTCTGGTGATTTCTCAACACAGTCTTTGGCATCAATGACTGCTGGCTGGATCCAGAGGTGAGAAAGGGGAAAACGTCAGCCTTGGCCTCCTGCAGAGGGTGAGGAGGTCTTTATGTGCTTCCACAGCTTGTGGATTTTAACATAAGGCCTTGGTGGGGGGGGTCACATGAGCCACATAGGTGCCAGCATCTTTTTGTTAGCATCTCACCCATCAGCCCATTGCCACCCTCCTGTCTCAGGGTTTCTGTTACTGTGAAGAGACACCTTGACCACAGCAACTCTTCTTTTTTTTTTTGGTTTTTCGAGACAGAGTTTCTCTATGTAGCTTTGCGCCTTTCCTGGAACTCACTTGGTAGCCCAGGCTGGCCTCGAACTCACAGAGATCCGCCTGCCTCTGCCTCCCGAGTGCTGGGATTAAAGGCGTGCGCCACTACCGCCCGGCCTGACCACAGCAACTCTTATAAAGGAAAACATTTAATTGAGGCTGGCTTACAGTTCAGAGGTTAGTCCATTAACATCATGGTGGGAAGCATGGCAGCATGCAGGCAGCCATGGTGCTGGAGAGGTAGCTGAGAGTTCTACATCTTGATCCACAGGCAGCAGGAAGAGAGCAACACTGGACCTGGACTGAGCGTCTGAGCCCTCAGCATCCCGTCCCCAGGAATACTTCCTCCAACAAGGCCACACTCCAAATAGTGCCATTCCTTATGAGCCTATGGAGGGGGTGGGCATTTTCTTTCAAACCACCACACCTCCCCACTCGGCCCACCAGAGGGAGAAGAAATGCCAGAAGAGAGGAAAAGGCTGGTCTTTGGAGGGAAGCCATAAGAACACAATGGGGCCACCCAGCATGGAGCATTTGGGTAGCTGCTTTCCTAGGGGAAGGCTTGAGGATGAGCAATCAGCAGGGACTGCAGCTGGGTGCCCAGGGCGCATCTCTGCCATCTCTTTCCCAGGGTAACTTGGTCCAGGTGTGGGCTTCTACAGAGATGAGCTGGAATGTCCCTCGTGGGGACAGGGAGGACATTTTCCAACTTCCTGTGAGGTTGCTTGGAAGCCTTTTGCCAGGGGGAGAGAGTGTTGTCCTGAAATGTGTGCAGGAGACGTGTTATTAGTATAATGAGATTTTAATGGTTTGAGATTTTGTTGGAGCAGCACACAGAGAATTTTAATCTTATTGTATGCAGCTGCTGGTGTTTTTGTTTTATTTGTTTGCTTGGGCCTCATTGCAAGGATGCATTTCTACAATTATTTAGTTTGCTCTCGTAGACATCGGCTTCTATGCCTCTCTTAATGTCCTTGTTGGGAGAATCTTTTGGGGGAAGAAGAATATATACATATATTCTTTAAAATTATATGTATTATAAATATATATTAATACCACATATAACTGTATAATATATTATAAATTATAATATAACAAGTATATATTATAAATACACATCAATATCATAAAATATATGTTTGCTTGTTTGTTTTGTTTTTTTGTTTTTTGAGACAGGGTTTCTCTGTGTAGTTTTG
The DNA here is from genome assembly GCF_049852395.1 of Peromyscus maniculatus bairdii. NCBI lineage: Eukaryota > Metazoa > Chordata > Mammalia > Rodentia > Cricetidae > Peromyscus > Peromyscus maniculatus. Next base: position 53,555,260 of record NC_134871.1, read on the forward strand.
GTGCCTGTCCTGGATCTTGCTCTGTAGATCAGGCTGGCCTCAAACTCACAGAGATCTGCCTGGCTCTGCCTCCCAAGTGCTGGGATTAATGGCATGCACTGCCACCGCCTGGCTATATAATTATATTTTTATATGATATATTTATATTTTATATACATATTTATATACATATACTATATAATATACATTATATATATAATTTTTTAAAGCTGTGAGCTGGCTTGATCAGAACTGGAATGTGAGTGTAAGGTTTCCATTTCTGTTCCTTATTTATAATAGCCGTAGATTAGAAACAGCCCAGGGCTATTAACTGGTAATGAGGGGGAAAGGTGGTCCACCAAGTGGGATAATCTACAGCAGTGAAAAGGGAGGAAACATCGGTATATGCTGCAACATGGAAGAATCGGGACTGTGCTAAGAATCCATTCACAAAAGGACAAATATTGTGGGATGAAAAATCCAGAGGAGGCAAATCAATAGGGCCCCAAAATAGACAAGTGGTCGTTGGAGGCTGGGGGCTAGCGAATGAGTGTGAATGGGTGCTTTGGGGGTGAGGAGAATGTTTTTAAGTTGATGATGGGGATGGCCACACATTCTGAATATTCTGAAAGTCTCTGACTGGTGTCGTTAAGTAAGGGAATTTATACAGAGTGTGAATCCTGTCTTGATTGAGCTAGTAAATGCAGACTCTGTAGAGACATGGAGTTCTGGCTTTCTAGCATCTTTCTCCAGGGGTGTGTGTGTGTGTGTGTGTGTGTGTGTGTATGGGCACATGTGTTCAGAGGCCAGAGGTCAACTTCAGGTGGTGTCCCTCAGGTGCTATGCACTGTTTTTAGAGATAGGGTCCCCCTGGAACTCACTGATGGCCCTAGACTGGGCCAGCAGGGCCCATGGATCCTCTTGTCATCCTCCCCACCCGCGAAGCTGGGATAGCAGACTTGCAGGGCTGTGCCTATGTTTTCTGCTGGCTGGAGTCTGGCCTTGGTGTTGTCCAGATGGTTGTATTCACTCGGCGTGAGGCTCTCAGCACATGTGAGCTCCTCACTGGAGTCTCAGAACAGGGAAACCCCAGACATGATGTCCTCTTCCTGACCCTGCATTGGTGGTCAGAACCCGTGGGCCCAGCACACGATCAAATGAATGTAGACAGTGGCTGTTACAGTCTCCCATTGCTGGCCTCGCTCTAGAGCTCATGACTGAGCCCAGGACAGTTTGTACACTAGGCCAGCACCAGACCCTGAGCTACATCCCCAGTTTTCTTGTTTCTTTTTAGATGGGATCACCCTGTGTCAACTTGGCTGACCTGGAACTCACTAAGTAGACCAGCTTGGTCTCAAATTCATAGAAAAACACCTCCCTCTACCTTTGAGAGCTGGGATTAAAGGCATGTTCCACCATGCCTGGCTGGTTTTGCTTTTGACTTGTTGATGATGTTTTTCACATTTTTATTAAAATCCTGCTTCAAGGGGCTGGAGAGATGAGCCAGCAGTTAAGAGCATTTGCTGCTCTTGCAGAGGACCAGGGTTCGGTTCCCAGCACCCACTGTATTAAATTTCAGTTCTAGGGGATCTGTCGCCCTCTACTGGTCTCTTTGGGCATTGCACACATGTAGTACATATACACACATGCAGGCAAATATAAAAATAATAAATCTAGAAAAAAATCCTATTCCAAACATATTTATCCAGGTCTGTCTGCCTGAGCATAAAATGGTCAAGAGAGGAGGCACATACCTTTAATCCAGTGCTCAGAAGGCAGCAAGCTGGGCCTGGAAACTTCCCTGAGGCCAGGGGAAGGTGGGGGCTGTCCCTCAGCTGTGGTGGATACAGTTCTTGTCCATGAGACAGATAGGGGCCACACAGAATATGGAATTAGCCCAGGTAAGGCTGGCCAGAAAGGGAGACAGAGACACCTCCATGTTCTCACTGGGAAGGCTGGCAAATTCTCTGTGGAATGAGGCAAAATGGCCTGCCTCCCTGGGTGGGTAGAATGAGGCAGAATGGCCTCCCTGGGTAGTTATTCCAGTTCTCTTATTTCTCTGGAAATTTAATTTTTTTAAATTAAAATTTAATTTTGTATGTGTATGGGTGCTTTGTGTGTATATATGGATGTGCACTATGTGTGTGCAGTGCCTATAGAGGCCAGAAGAGGGCATCAGATCCCCTGAGACTGGAGTCACAGACAGCTGTGAGCCACCCTGTGGGTGCTGGGATTTGAACCCAGGTCCTATGGAAGAGGAGCCAGTGCTCTAAGCTGTGGAGCTATCTCTCCAGCCCCGGCTGTGGTTTTGGGGGGTGGGGGTGGAGGAGGGGGCAATGGAGCCTTTCTTGTTCTTGGTGACCTCAACCCAGGGAGCTAGATGCTGGATGATGATGGTCGCCAAAGCTGCCACAAGCCAGTGGTGTCCTGATTTGTTATTTGGTGCTCAGAGTGAAATAAAGAGGGTCAAAGAGTGACCAAAGTGAGGATACTCCCCAAGTGGGAGGGGCTCCTAGGGAGGAGGGCCGAGACCCTGCCTGGCCCATGGCTTTTCAGGGTCTGCAGCAGGAGCTGGATGGAGACCAAGGTCATCTTTATTGAGACTGGTCACTTTCAAGCACATCACAGGTCGAGTCAGTAAGGAGTCCACATGTCCTTTGCATGCTCCCCGAGCCCGATAGGAGAAGCACCCCTAGGGGATGGGGTCGTATGTGCCGTGTGACTAACTCATGATCTCCCATGGACCACTGACCTTCACTTCCTGAAGGATGCGAACTCCTAGCTCTACTCGAGTCCAGCCATTGCGAAGTATTTTGTGGGGGAGGGGTGTGTGTCTCAGGAATCCTAAGCCCCGGCCTCTGTACCTGCCCTCACCACACTCTGTCATGGGAGCCCAGCTGCCAGGCCAGGAGTACTGTGCTGCCTTCCTCAGCCTGAAATGAGTCTCATTTTACAGATAGGGAAACTGAGGCCTGGAGAGAGGGGAGGAGCCCGGTCTCTTGCTGAGTGGTCTCATCAGAGTCTTATATCCTTGTGGGAGACTTCTGTGAGGTATCAGATGTGATAGTGTCTAAATGAGAGACCGGCAGCTATGATGGACAGTTTGTCTCTGAGTTCCTCCTCCACGGTAAGTGGGCAAAGATCGAAGCCCATTTCGAAAGCTTAGCTTCTGTCTGATTAAATTGGCTCTTGCTCCACACTTCGGAGGGGGAGGCTGGAATTGAACTGAGGGCTTCACACAGGCTAGGCAAGCACTGAGGCACTGAGCTGTGTGCCTACCCCGTGGGCTGTGCTTTTTAACAGGCATAAAAATACCCACCAAGTGACCACGGTGGAGGCCATGCAGAGTGAGCGTGTGTTGAGGTCGATGGAAGATATTGGATTCCGCCAGCTGTAAAGTGCCCTCCGAGGCCGCGTCCCTGCTCCCGAAGCCCTGTTTACTGGTTATTATTTTCCTTGTGTCGGAGTCATCTAATTTTAGGCACCATTTCAGGGCGTGTTGTAGAGAGCCCTCGGGGCCCACAACAGCCCCAGAGAAGGAACTGGAAATCAAACTCAAAAGTGGCACCTTGCTCCTGTGAGCGGGGGCAGGTGGCTGCCCAGGAGTAGCTTCTCAGGGGCTTAACCATCCGGGGCGCAGAAGGGTGGATTTTTTTTCCTACACTAGAGATTGAACCCAGGCTCAAGCCTTGTCAGGCGAGCACTGTGTCTCAGAGCTGGCTGCCGCCCACTCTTTATTTTGAGATAGGGTCTCACCATGTAGCCCAGGCTGTCCCTGAATGTCCCTATCCTCCTGCCTCAGCCTCCTGCATGCTGAGATTGCAGGTGTCTGTGCCCAATGAGCTGAGGCAGTGGGCAGAACAGCCAGGAATTCAGTCTTCCCTCCTGTCCCACCAAGAACCAGCCCTGGGCCCATTGGACCTTTGAGTTCTATTTCATGTCTGTTTTGACTTCTTGGGGTGCACACAAAGTCCCCCGGAACCTGCCTGACTCTGGATCCCTTGTCCCTCAATGTCCCTAGCTATGCAATGTGGGGTTGGTTGCCATCACTGGACTTGGCTCTGGCCATGGTGGGGTTGATCAAGAGGTGGTCTCAGGGCCACCTTGTGTCATACCTTCTTGAGTTTGTACTGTTGTAGGTATTGGCCTGTGTCTTTGAGCCCAGGTTCCTTTTGCGTCTCAGTCTTTATCTACAGCTGGGGTCTTCTGTAAAGGGGGCAGTTAATCGATATTTCATCTTCAGAAGGCATGCTGGCTCTGTCGTACTGAACTGTGCTGTGGCAACCACAGATGGTATGGACACAGATGAGTCTAGCTCTGTTCCAATAAAGCTTTATTGACAAACACTGGCTGAGGGCCAGATGCCCCGAACTATCATCTGCTGTGTCTTAGTCTGTGCCATAGTTTTGATGCTATAGATCAGAGGCATGATTTCATCTCCTCTCTTTTTTCATTGTGTGGGTGTGTCCATGTCTTTGTGTGTCTGTGTGTATGTATCTGTGTGTGTGTGTGTCTCCCTCTTTCTCTCTGCTCTGAGTCTCTCTCTCTCTGTGTGTTTGATGTACCTGCCTGTGTGTGGCCAGAGATCAACTTCAGTTATTTTCCTCAACTGCTTTCCACAGTATTTATTTATTTACTATTATTTTTAAGTGTATGAGTCTATTGCCTGCATATATGTCTTTGCACCACATGTGTGGCTGGTCCTCATGGAGGTCAGATAAAAGCATCAGATTCCCTGGGACTGAAGTTACAGGTGGATACGTGGATGTTGGGAGTCAGACCTAAGACCTCTGCAAGAGCAGTCAGGGCTCTTAACCACTGGGCCATCTCTCCAGCCCCTCTACCTTATTTTTTGAGAAGTCTTTGAATCTGGAGCTGGACATTTTGGCAAGGCTGGCTGGCCAGGGAAACCCCGGGATCTACCCGTCTCCACTCCCCAGCCCTGTGGTTGTGTGTGTGTGAGCCTCCTCACCCAGCTTTTATGTGGGTACTGGAGACCTGAACTCAGGTTTGCATGCTGACAGCAAGCCTTTTACCAACTGGGCATCCTCTCCCAGCTTGGGTACTCTCTGTGGACTGTCTTCAGTCATGTCAGGGCCGCAGTGGGAGCTGCCTACCTGTTACAAGCACGGTAACCATGACCTTTGGTCTTAGAAGTCGAAAAGTGCAGGGCTAGGGGGACGGACTCAGTAAGTAAAATGCTGCTGCCGTGCAAGCAAGAGGACCCGAAATTGCATCTCCAGCACCCATGTGAAAACCAGCCACCGCCAGGGCACTTAGTCTTCCGATCTCCTGCCTAGCTCTATTTCTTCTTAATCTAGTATTTAAAAAGGAGTTCTGGCTGGGCTGTGGTGGTGCACGCCTTTAATCCCAGCGCTCAGGAGGCAGAGGGTGGATCTCTGTGAGTTCGAAGCCAGCCTGGTCTACAGAGTAAGATCCAGGACAGCTGGGACTGTTACACAGAGAAACCTTGCCTTGAAAACCCCAAACAAATAAATAAACAAACAAACAAACAAGCAAATAGAAGTTCTGACAGCTTCACCCCCACACTGTTCTGTGTTCTTCAAGGCCTCATGTATTCCAGTCTGGTGGCTCAGGGATCTGGGTGGGGCTCAGCCGCATTCCACCTCCCTTGCGTGTGTTTTTGGTTTGTTGTGTTTTGAGACAGCCTCACCATGCGGCTCAGGCTGGCCTTGAACTCACGACCCTTTCACTTCTGCCTCTGAGTGTTAGGGTCAGAGGCTTGCCCCTACACCAGCATCTCTTTTCCCTTCTTTGTCTCCTGTTTCAACACAGCAGAAACGCTTCGTTTCGAAGTGTGCGGTTCTATTATGGGAAAATTAAACACATTTAAGAGCAAATTGAATTAGAGGATTCACGATCATTAGCTAAGTAAATTATTTATTTTTTAAAGTAATGAGCCAGGCAGGGTACAGCATGTGGTGGCATGCTCAGTAAGTATTTGTGGGTGAGGGCAATTCTTATGTGAGCCTGTCAAGTTACAGGGAAGGGAATTATTTGCCTCTGAAACTAATGGAATAGCCAAGGGGCAGTCACAGCTACTAAAAATAACCTTGTGTTTCTAAAACCTCCAAAGACAGAGGACTCCGTGCTGCACCTTGGCCAAGGGTGCAGTCTGGGGACAGCTGGCCCACGGAGCTCTTGTGTCATCCGATAGGCTTTGTAACCTTGGTAGGAGCTGTCCTTGCATCCCTCAGGCCTTTGCCAGTACTGTGAGCAGACTGGCCTCTGCAGGGGGCTCCCTGGGTCACTCAGGGAGGGACCTGGTGGATAAAACTGGGTGCTCTGGAAAGAGGGTAGTGAAAACAACTTCATGATAATTCAGACAGGAACACTCAAAACCAAGGCCTGGGTGGTGGAGGAGGAAGGCTAGAGGCCACAGAGCCTGGGGTTGGGGCTTGAGCCCTGAGACCACAGCTTTAGGTTCTGGGGAGCCACAGTGGGGTTGTAAATGTGGTGTGAGGTAGGACCCAGACTGGTGACCCAGAACCTCCTCTACCCAGCCTCTCTGGGGCAGGCACTTTGCTTGAAGCCGGGGCAAGACTTCTCCCAATTTTAGTTGCCTCCTTGTCTAGGATGGGGATTAAAATTCCAGCTAAGTGGGATCTTGAAAATAGTTAAGTGTAGCCAATCCCAGGGCCAGAGACATTATCACAAGTCAAAGCCAGCCTGCGCTACACAGCCAGTTCCAAGCCAATCTGATCTACCTATCTCAGAAATTCAACAGCAACAACAAAACCAGCCTCGTGTGGCACATGTACCCATAAATCCAGCACTCGGGAGGCAGAGACAGGAGAGTTGGAGAAAGTTTGAGTCCAGCCTGATCTATAGAGTAAGTTGCAAGCTAGCCTGGGCTATGTCGCAAGACCTTGTCTCAAAATCCACAGATGTGCAGGCTGCCGAGATGGCTCAGAGGTTAAGAGCATGTAGTGGTCTTGTAGAAGACCTGGAATTCCAGTGCCAGAGAGATCCAGGCCTCTGGCCTCAGCAGGCACTGCCACTCATGTGCGCATGCTCCCTCCCCCCACATACACATCATTAAAATGAAATGATTCTTTAGAAAAATCCACAAGACAGTAACAAGAACATTAAGAAAAATAACAAGACAATATTAGCTCTGTGCTAGCCCCCAGCACTGCCTGCTGGCTTGAAGATCGGGGCCGTACTACACCCGCCTCTGCGATGACCACAGCCCAGGGTGCAGCAGGGCCCTGTCCCAGCCAGCCAGGGAGGATCCTTCCTGCCTCTTCCAGCTGCAGCTGTTGCCTGAAGTCTGACCCCTGTGACACATCTTTCCCACGTCACATGGTGCCCTCCCGTGCACCTCTGCCTCTTGTCTTCTCACCACATTCCCTCCGTGCATCTGTGGGTCTGCCCTTATCTGCTGTGATCTTGAGCCTATCTTCAAATACCTTATTTTCAAATAAGTAGTCTCTCAGGTCCCAGGGGGACGTGAGTTCCAAGGGACATTGACTCAACTCACAGTGTCCAGAACTCTCTTAGTGACTAAATCTCATTATCATCATCATCATCACCATCAGCAGCAGCAGCAGCAGCAGCAGCAGCAGCAGCAGCAGCAGCAGCACAGCCCCTCCCCGACCCCAACCAACTCTGCTGTAGCCAGGATGGCTTCGAACTCACTATAAAACCAAGAACGACCTTGAACTCCTGCTCCTAGCTGTCACTTGCTGGGTTGACGGGCCTGTGTTGTCATGCCCCTGTGTTATCACTGTTCATCCTCTTGTTTTTCAGAGGCGAGGAAATGATGGGGGATAGGTAGATAGTCAAAACAGCTGCTTGTGATTATCTGGGTCCTGCACCCAGTGGTTCGGTTCAGACTCTCAGGCTCCCAGGGGTGGGAGATCGGGTTTGCCCTCAGCTAACGAGGAAGACCGAGAACCCCTGTGTCCACAGTGCCCAACCCCAGAAGCTAACTTCCTTCTGCTGTGGTGTTTTGTGTGATGTCATTTCAGCCATGAGATAAATAATCTTTTTTTTTTTTTCTGGCATACGTGCTGTTCAAGGGTTTCCATTGCCAGCCTTGGGGATATGAAGGAGCCGGCATAGCACCCAGGTGTGCTCTTAGGGGTACAGGGGTACTCCAGGCCCTGAATTTGCCTGTTGAGTGTGGAGCGCCACGCGTGGCCCGTGGATGGCCTCTGCTTAGGAGGCTGCTGCCTGTGGCACAGCTTCCCCTGAGAAGTCTCGCGGAACTTGTTTGACAGGTGCAGGCCGAGTGTCATTAAACACAGCAAGGCCTGCTGTCGCGTGGCTTTAAATAGCGCTTGCCATTCTGCACGTGGCATGCGTGCTGAGCAGAGCTGGAGGGGTGGATGTGACATCCCAGGACACATTTGCCTCCTTTCCAGGCCTCCTCTGATCCTCCTGTTGGAAGTTCTGTTCTTCCCCGTGCCCCAGAGGTGGGAAGAGCGCTCAGAGATGCACAGAGCCTCAGTGTTAGGACTTCCTGGCTGATGGTCATGGAAATCATTAACCTCAGTATCGGGGCTGAGAGGAACTAGTTCCCTTCCTCCCTCCCTCCCTCCCTGCCTCCCTCCCTCTCTTCCTCCCTCTTTCCCTCCCTTTTTTCTCCCCTCCTTCCTCCCTCTCTTCTTCCTCCCTCCCTCCCTCTTTGTCTCTCTATCTCTGTCTCTCTGTCTCTGTCTCTCGGTTCATTGCCATGGAACTCTCAGATCCCAACTGTCTTTCACCCTGCCTTAGGCTTCTGTGACATGCTCCTCCATCAGGCCACCGTCATCCTGTGTTTGGAAGCTCTGGCAGTTGCTCCAGGTCTTATAAACAGTGGTCACCAGCCTAAAACACAAGAACACTGCACTAAATAGACCACAAAATGGGCGAAAACAAGGAGGCAGAGGTTGTCCACTTGACTTTAGTGGGTGCATGGACCCCAGGAACTTACACTTCCCGCTTCCCTGAGCTTGTTCCTAAGTGGCCGGGTCAGTACTGTGAGCGTGCTTCAGGGTTATGGATTTGTAAGCCCAGAACTCAATGGATGATTTGGACACCACTTGGCTAGTGTGCTGAGAACTGCAGGAGACAGACAGCCACAGCAGAGACAGATGGCTACACGTGGCTCTGTGCCTCTGTCACCCTGGCAGGCATGAGAGGACCTCTTATCACACCAAACATCTCTTTGGGGACACTATGGGGTATGTCTTCCTGTTGACTGTGTACCCAGAGAGCATCAGAGCTTGGGGTTGAGGCTCAGCTTGCAAGGACACCCCACTATCACTCCAGGTGCCAGTGCAGGCTGTAGCTTGTGAAGGGGCTGCTGGGAAGTGGGATTTCTGTGCCCTCCTTGGTTTAGTTCATTTGTGGAACCCTGGGAAACCGTTCTCTTTTGTGCATTGTTTATTAAGAAAGCCCAGCAAAGGACCAGGATGAATAGTGGGATGAGGAGGGGTGTGGTGAGAGATTCAGATTCCTGAACACAGGAGCATCCCTTCTGGAACTAAGGCAGGCCACTGTCCCAACATGAGGGCATGTCTTGTCAATCGGGAAGCCCTCCAAACTGTGCTAGGTAAGGGATTTTTACAGAGGCGTCACATGAAGCCAGGACAAATGAGAGGCTCAGACCCCAGCCCCTCTCCTCTCCAGAAGTCAGGAGAGCTGGCATTTTCAAGCTTCTCATGGCACCTTGGTCCTTCTGGGACCAGTCCCATGCAGGAACCTCCACAAGCTGACTCATTAGAACAAAAGATGCTCCTGTCTCCCAAGGAATGACAAGGGTTTTAGGAACTTGGGTCAGGAGCCCAGGTATAGACCAAATAAGTAGGGCTAGAGATGTTTCTAGACTCTTCAATGTACAGGAGGTCCCAAGGGCTTTAAGGCACTCCTGTCTCTCTAGTACCTGGGATGCAACCCACGACCTTGACCTTGTACATGCTAGGGACACACTAAGCATCCCCCTTCCTGCATTTCTTCTCTGCATGCTGTGTTAACGTCCTCATCACATCAACAAAACACCTTGAGGGAAGAGAGGTTTATCTGGGCTGGTGGTGCAGAGGGATTTCGTCCATGGTCAAGGGAAGTTGCAACTGCGACCTTGCACATCTTGGTGGGACCTTCCTCTTGGTGTGGTGCTGCCTGTCTCAAAGCTGAGCCCTTTAGGGAATGCTGGCCTCCCCGAGGGGTGGCTCCCTCTCTCCTTGCTGAACCTACCTGGGCCGTGGAGCATCTGTGGAGCACTGATCGAGGCCCTGAATCCTTCTGCCAGCTCTAGGCTGATAGGCTTGTAAGACCGATGGAGCAGGAAGATCCTGCTGCGGTCACGGTGGTCATCATGACATCCGCGCGCAGCTGATTCCTCCTGCATGCCTGGGGAGACACTGTGTGAGCAACCTCTGCTTTGCCAGTGAGATAGAAGTGCAGCATGCATGCCACACATAGGGCATATGCTCCGTGTGGACACACGTGAGGCCATCGAGGTTCTGCCTCACTACACTTTGCTCATTAGGACAGAGTGTGCCTGCCAATCAGAGATGACTGTCTGTGAGCTTCTGGGGGCACAGCAGCCTTGTCCCGTTTGTGTTTCTAGCATCCTTTGATGGCACTGGGAGATCACGTGGAATAATGGATCTACATTGTCTAGGTGTTCCTTAAGTGTGGTCTTCAAGCTGAAACTGCCCTCTAGGGTAGGAAGTGACACACAGCTGTAGTTATAATTACAACCAATAGCAGACATTATATGAGTTCATTGATCACAGACGGCCCGAGAGGTCCATCGGGGTTCTCATCTGTACTCCACAAATAGCTGCCGAGTATGCGGGGCTCAAAGCCCAGCAGAGTGTCCTGTGGCTGCAGAAAAGGGGATGTATTGCTGGCAAAGGCCATAGAATTTTACCTTGGCTTCCTCTTCTGCACTTTCAGAATCTTCTTTTGCAAAAAAAACCCAAAAACCAAAAACCAAAAAACAAACAAAAACCAAAAACCAAAACCAAAACAAAAACAAAAAACAAAACAAAAGCAAAACAAAAAAGTCAGAATTGCTGGGACACACTAGTAATCCTAGCACTCTGCAGGCTGAGCCAGGAGGATCAGGAGTTTCAGGCCGATCAGGGGTGTATACGGAGATCTGTTCCCACAAAACTGAAACACAAAACACAGTTCTGCTTGGCTTAAGCTGTTGATTAATTTGATTTCTGTTGTCGTGGTAACAGGTGACAGGCACTCAGCACCCTTGTGTTTCGTCTTCTGTGTACTTGACAACTAGGAGATACTGCTGCCTGGCCATGTCACCTTCCACTGGGGCTCATAGAGCTGTCTGTCCCCAAGAGATGGCAGACCCCTGCCCCTCCCCAGACCCCACTAGGTAGCTCAGAGTTGGGAATTTCCTGGTCACTTTCTGCAGAGTTTGGTGGGACTCAAGTCACCGCACAGGGTGGTTGTCCCCCTCCATTCCCAGCGCCACCAGGGCCTCTGGGGAGCATCTGGTAGGGGGAATTGCCAGCGTGGTTCCTGAAGTTGCATATGATGTGGCCAGTGGCATTATCTTATCAGACAGCCCTGGCCTCTGTGGCTTCCTCAGGGGCTCCTTATTTGCAAGTCATGGTGGTGATGTCCCTGTGACCCTTATGACACACATGCATCCCCCCTGCCTGGACAGTGCCTGTGGCAGCTTGCTTGTGGGTCGAGAGCACCCCGACACCCGCCTTGGCCTCACGTTGCTGACAGTGAGTTGTCCCTTTCCTTGCCCAGCCAGCGCTGCTGTGGCCTTGCTCTTTGGGGATTGTTTTGCAAGAATGGACCCTGGGCTGGCCTTTTCCTGGGAAGGTGGTGGGGTGCTGGTGTCAGTGATGGGGAAGGAGGACCCTTGGTCATCTTGTGGCATTCAAGGGAGATGAGGGTCTAACTTGTGGGGTGGGCCATGTGGATCTTTGGAACCAGAAGAGTGGGACTTGGGACATTGTCGGCCACAAGCTGTGGTTAGAATTTGTGTGTGTGTGTGTGTGTGTGTGTGTGTGTGTGTGTGTGTGTGTGTGTACATGCATGTGTGTAGTGTATAGTGCACATGCCACAGCCAGCATGTACAGTCAGAGGGGAGTCTGTTCTCTCTACCATAGGGGTGCTACAGAAGGAACTCAGTCTTGGTGGGAAGCGCATTTCCCTGCTTGGCCATCTCTCTAGCCCCATCTTGTCACTGGAGTAGCCAGTGGGAGGCATTTAGTGCTGGGTAGGCCCGAGAAGCCGGACCTCCGTGTTCACTGTGGATGGTGACCCAGCATCCACTTTTTAATGTGTGAGCATTGGGGTAATTGATGTCCTTGTGACAGTTTTTCTTTCACAGCGGCAACAACTGGAGCCCAGAGAGGTTAAACCACCTGCCTCAGGTCACTCAGCAAGTGGGAATGGGACGTAGGGGCTGATCCAGTGACCTGGTTCCCAATCAGGGCTCCTTCACCTCCTCTTCACCCTACACCCCCCAGGCCGTTGGACTGTTGTGTGATTCTGGCACCAATGCCTCTTTGGTGGCGTAGGGAATACTCATTGTGTCTTTGCCGCTACAGAATCCCTGACAGAAACCACCAAAGGAAGGGTCATTTCGAGGGTTCAGTCCATAATGGTGGGAAGGCGTCCACTGCCAGGAAGCAGAGAGCAGTGAATTGCTATTGTGTGTGTGTGTGTGTGTGTGTGTGTGTGTGTGTGTGTGTGTGTGTGTGTGTTCTGAAGATGGAACTTAGGTGTCAGGCACTATCCCTCTGAGCCGTGTGGGATTTGCAGAAGTAGACCTGGTAAAGTGGGCCCCTGTTCAGCCCCACCCCCTACCTGTTCTATTGGCTTCCAGACACAGTCCCACCTGATCACCTGCTGGATGTTCTCCTGTGGGTGGAGAGCTGCTGAGACAGAGAAGGTCTATGTGTCTTTTAGGAGAGGGACCCAGGGCTCTAGCAGTGTGGAGCCGGTGCCTGTATGGCAGTCCCGGGTATGCAGGAGCCGCCCGGTTCCCCCCGGGTGTCCACCACTCTTCCTATCATCCCTGCTCCCAGTATCTCCCCTGGAGCAGTGTGTCACATCCTGCTCGGGTTGGCCATCTTGCTGCAGAGAGAGCCCTGTGCCCAACTCCTGCTGGCCCAAGAGAGAGAGAGATGCCAGCAGCGGAGGCGTCTCTCCCCCAAGCTTTAATTCTTTTTAAAAAGGCTTGCACATTTATTTGTGTGCATCTGTGCATGCCTGTGCCACAGCGTGTGTGGTAAGTCAGAGGACAGGTTGTATAGAAGTCAGTTCTTGCCTTCTACCCTGTGGGCCCCGGGAATCGAACCCAGGAGGTCAGGCTTAGCAGCAAGCACCTTTATCCACTGAGCCATATCACTGCCCCCCCCCCCCCCCCCTTCTGGCTTGTTTTCAGACAGGGTCTTATTCTGTAGCCAGGCTGGCCTCTACCCCTGAGGATTCCTCCTGTTTCAGCTTCCTGAGTGCTGGGACCACAGGCCACCATGCCTGACCGGAGCTGAGTTTGGAAGGAGTGTCCTGCAGGACGCAGCCAGCGCTGGCTGCTTCCGCCTCTTCTCCCCTTCTTCCCTTCTCCCCTCTTTTTTCCTACTGGGTTCAAGACTGAGAGAGCTTCCAGAGCATGCTTAGGTGTGTCTGACGTCCCTGGCTGCTGGGATGGGGAAAGGACCTCAGAACTGACTTGGCTGCAATGAGAGTATCAGCATTTTGCTACCTTCCCTGGGCACATGGCAACTCCCTCCTCGAGTAGCTACACCCTTCCAGCCTGCCGCGGTCAGACAAGCGATAGAGGAAGTGGGTGGCAGGCTTGGATAGAGGGCTGCTTCCTGCTCTATGGAGCTGGCCCTGAAGTCTCTGGTCCTTCCCCAGCGTCTCTCTCATTCTTCTGGACTTGGGACTTCCAGCTGGATGCCGGATGGGATAAGGGGAGAGAAGGGAGAATACAGGCAGAGAATACGGGCAGCTTTCTGATGGGGATGTTGGCGGAGCATTCCCTGCCCCTGGCTTACAACACCCATGCTGGCCACAGGACCTTACAGTGAAGGGCATGTTTCCGTGGTTGTTCTTAAGTCCACTTGCCAGAAACAGGAAGATGGAAGATTGGAAGGACAATCACCTTCAGAATACAGTTTCCAGGCCGCCTCCTCCAGGGCCTCAGGGGAGCCGGCGGCCTGTGTGTGGATTTGAAAATGCCCACGCAGTCCTCAAGGACTCGGCGCTTGGGGAATGACAGCAGGGTGGAGGATAGACACTTACTTGCCCTGTTGGTTCGGGTCCAGGGAGGTGGTCCCGGGGACAAAGAGGAGACACAAAGCTTTGGGAGGAGGGGAGGCTTATGGGGCACAGCTGTGGCTGCAAAGGGCAAGCAATTAGCACACCTCCGACTGTTCCTGTGAACTATTAAATGGCCGGGCAGGCGGGAAGCTGGAGGTAGCCTGGCCCCACCACCCGCCTTTTAGCCCGGAGCTGCCAGGCTAAGCCTTCTGAGAGGCCAGCTCAGGGGAGGTGGCTACCCATCCATCCTGTGGCGTCTGCACATAAAAGTCAATGCATGTTTGGAGATCTGCTCTCTAGAGGTCAATCCCCCGCCCCCCTCAACCTCCCCACCCCTGGCCTTGGTGTCACACGCCGTGGCTCCTTGCTGTGAGGCACGGTGCTGTTAAGCACAGGGGGGTCAAATGGCTCTTCCGATCTGTTTAATGGTCTGCTGTGTGACCCAGGCTCGTCCGTTTCCATAGCTCTTGAATGGCCAGTGAGCATACACAGGGCTGTGCAAGCGTGCAGGCAGCCAGCCCTTCTTATTTTTCTTCCTTTCTTTCTTTTTGAGATCGTCTCTCTATCTAGCCCTGGCTGTCTCGGAATTCACTGTGTAGTCCAGGCTGGTCTTGAACTCACTTAGCTCCGCCTGCCTCCCGAGTGCTGTGATGGAAGCGGTGTGCTCCTGTGCCTGGCCTTTGTTGTTGCCGTGGCAACAAAGCACCAGACCCTGCATGGTTAGAACAACATGGGTCTGTCACCTTACAGCCCTCAGAGTCATCAGTCAGGGTGAGGGCAGGGCTTTACAACCTTCTGGAAACTGCAGTGAGGATCCATCTTTGCCCTCTTCCAGTTCAGGGAGGGACCTGGGTTGTCTCTTCTCTTCTCCAGCCATCAACACTGTGTCTCCCCGACTGTCTCTGCTCCAGGCTCCCAGCTTCTTCTCCTTCTGCCTGGAAATCCCAGGGGGCCACTTGCACATCCACAGTATGCATCCAATGGCCTGTTTGTTTGTCATGGAAGGGGGAGCACGATGCAGCCATAAAAGGTTCAGGAGCTTAATCCCAGCATTCGGGAGGCAGAGGCAGGTGCATCTCTGTGAGTTCGAGGCCAGCCTGGTCTACAGAGTGAGTTCCAGCCAAGGCTAAACAGAAAAACCCTGTCTCAGGAGGGAGGGGGGGAACAGAAGAAAAACGGCCCATTGAGTTATAGTGATAGTCCCTAGGAAGGAATGTTAAGTCAGATGTGGTGGCAAACACCTATAATCCCAGCATTTGGGCCAACGAGGCAGGAAGAATTATGAATCTGAGGCTAGCTTGGATAATGTATCAAGAGTCTTCTAAAAAAACAAACAAATAAAAAAATGGAGAAAAATCAATATAAATCAATACAAAGACTGATTAAAGTAGTGGAATGCTGAACCATTTGCTCCTGAACTCCCTGAGGATCAGCCAGACGTCCTCCGTCCAAGCAGTTTGTCTGCTCAGTGTGGTGCCGTAAGGCAGGAGACAGGCAGATGACATGCCTGTCCTGTACAGAAGTGATGGCAGTGAAGCCTTGGGCGCAGACGCATCGAACAGTGACAGCGCCTGGGAAAAAGGGAGCTGGCAGAGGAGGGAAGGGTGCTGGGAAGGGTGCGGGGTGTGTCGGTCCCAACACTCTCGGGCTAGGGAGTGTGTCTACGCATGTTTTTAGCCATGGTTCCTCCTCTGGAGCACTTCCCTCAGAGGCCTGGCCTGAAGTGAAGATCAGTCCCCGCGAATCCATTGGGCCTGGGTGGAGCGGGCTATTTCTAGCTGGATGAAACACCACACAGAAACCCTGAATGTCTGGTAGGAGTCCAGCTCACAGAGCCCAGTGCTAGCGTTCTGAGCACCCCACTTCTGAGCACCCCACTTCTTCTGAGTGCCCCACTTCTGAGCATCCCACTTGTCCAGACCGTTCCTTTTTTTTCCCCTCAGCAAAAGAAAATGAACTGGACCCCACAGCATCTCATCTGACAGCTATAGCACAAATGACCGCTAGAGGGAGCTATGCCCATAGCGGTCCCGTTCCCGGCCCAGTAGGGGGGTTCCCATGGCAGGTGTACAGTAGAGCCTCTTTTTTTATGTTGTTGTTGTTGTTAATGGCTTAATGATTTAACCTTCTTATTTTCTCAGCAGAACCAATTTGGACTTCCCTGAGTATGTGGGGACATTACCGATCAGATTAATTAATGCTAGTTCCACAGTTGGGAAGCCTGCCTCCCCTGCTCTGCCGAGGAGTTAAACCTTCCTGCCGCTGGCTCTGTTTTCCTGCTGCAACACAGTGCATTTCTCTATCTATGCTGAGCTTGACCAGGCTTGTTCTGCTGTTTCGGGTGAGCAGTGGATTTCATTCCCAGCCTGCCTTGGTGAGCGCTCTGTGCAGCTTTCACGGAGGGAAGTGATTGTTGCCGCCACAGGCAGGGAGATTTGGGCCCTGCTCTTTCGATGGTTATGAGTTTCTTGTGGGTTTTGCATTTCCCTTCCTTGCGCTTGCTAGGCAAGCGTCCTACCACTGATCTAAATCCCCAACCCCTAAAATCACTTTGAAGTGTTGTTGAAAAGGCAGTGTGATTGTGATCGACGGGAAGAAGTGTAACAAAAGCATCCCTCATAAGTCAGGGGCTCTGAGGCTTGCAGCAGAAGGGCCTGCTGAGGCCTGTGGGTTAGATTCATGGATCACTGGCACCTGAGATAAGGGCCAGGGGCAAGAAAACAGATGGTGAGCCAGGGGACCCCTTCTGGGCAGCAGGAGGCTGACTTCAGGGGCTTCAGTAGTTGGGACTCAAAGCAGGGGCTGAAGTCCTCTAGACAGATGAAATAGTGACCCTGGCGGGGTATGATGTCACATACTGCAATTCCAACCCTTGGGAGGCCGAGGCAAGAACTGAGAGTTTCAGAATAGCCTGAACCACTGTTCTGGCTAGTTTTATGGCAACTTGACATAAGCTATAGATAGTCATCTGAGAGAGGGAGCCTCAGCTGAGAAAATGTCTCCATAAGATTGGGCTGTAAGTAGACACGCCTTACGGCATTCTCTTAATTAGTGATTGATGGAGGAGGGTCCAGCCCATCATGGATGGGACTCCCCCTGGGCTGGTGGTCCTGGGTTCTATAAGAAAGCGGGCTGAGCAAGCCATGAGGAGCAAGCCAGGAAACAGCATCCTTCCATGGCCTCTGCTTCAGCTCCTGCCCTCCTTGAGTTCCTGTCCTGACTTCCACAGGGATGGACTTACGATGTGGGAGTGTAAGCCAGATAAACCTTTTCATAATAGCAATAGTAACCCTAACTAAGGCAGTCCCAGAAAGTAAGGGCTGGGGACATAATTCAGTGGTAGAGCGCTTGCCTAGCGTGTGTGAGACCCTGGGGTTTGACCCCAGTGGTGACCTGGGCCCCTGCCGTGGAGGTCCCAGAGGTCCCTGACCATCTTCAGAGGCCTGTGACTCTTGCTTGCCCTTCCCACCCTGCAGCTCTGCCTCCCTACTTCCTCCCCCGCTGGACTGCGGCTGCATTTTAACTTTACGACAGCTTTTTGAACCTAGGTGGCCCTGCGCCTCCCATAGACATTGCGTGCTCGCTCATGTTCGACACCTGCTTTCTGCAGGGACTTGAAGGTGGGGGTGGGGGGCGGAGACTGTGCCTTTGGGCATCCCTGAGGCCTGGTGGGCATCTGCTGGAATCCTCACTACCCACACCTCAAGTGCCCGGGCAGAGAATCCAGGACTTCCCAATAGGCCCAGCCTGGTCTTGAGGGTGGACATTTGAAGTCTGGGTCCTTTGATAATCGGTGGCCTTGGCACTGCCCTCTGAATCCCCTGAGCATTGTTTGGCACTGGCAGAGAGCTGAGGCTTCCAGAACGTGGATTTAACACAGTTCTGTTCTGGTGAGCTCAGGTGGAGTGGATGAGTCTAAGTCTTGCTAAACGTGGCCCAGCCTGGGTGCCGGTGAGGGAGTGAGAAGGAGCGGAGAGACCTCAATCTCGCCTTTAGCCACTCTCTACATAGCAGACCGTTGTCACGACAGCCTCATGATCCTGCCCAGTTAGTATGCCCTGCAGTGAAGGATACTGTGTCCACGGCTGTTCTGCGAGGGTCTCCTCCCTGTTTCTCTGGACTGTAGTGACTGCCAGCCGAGGTCCAGAACTGGGAGATGACTTCCAGTCGGGCACAGGCAGATGCAAAGTTCTGGATGCACTTCCAGCAGTAGCTGTGGGATGTGGCCCCAGGGAGGGTGCATGGGCTGAGTAAAGGCACCGTGGTCTGAGCTCTTTAGGGGAGGCAGCCAGAGGGAGGGGAGAAGGTACTGGAAAAGTCATCCGGGCCAGGTAACTGGTGGCTGGTGACATTGTGGCATGTGTGGACTGGATTCTGGAGGCAGTAGAGGACTGTGTTGGAGGAAGGACTGGATGGGTCAGTGTCTAGGGAACACAGTGGATTGGGTTGGGGGGGGGCGATACTCAGGTGTTAGAGACCAGCCCATGCTCATGCCTGGCTGACAGCTGGCTAGCCTCTAGAATTCTCCCTCCTGTTCAGAAGATGAGTTGAAGAAGCTGGCCCATGAGGCTTTGCATGTGGGGAGATAGCTAGGCTGCCTTTTATCCTTTGAGGACCATATTCTCTATGAGCTAGGCGGCCTTGGCCCTCCCGTCCCCGATTCAGCCTGCCCAGGGGCCCTATATGGTAAACTTGACATTTCACTGTGAACCCAGAAACCTTTCTTCCTATTCAAGGCGTTTTTCTGTAGTTCTAACATTTTTCTGATCACCCTGGGGAACAGAAGGGAAGAAAAAGACTGTGTTTGGGGGCTGAGGGAATTGTCTGTTTAACCCTGGCTCTGAGCTTCAGCTGCACACACACACACATACACACACACACACACACACACACACACACACACACACACACACACACACACGAAACCAGGCATCGCGTGCGGTGATCACACCTAGTTCCTGAGACAGATGCATTCTGCCTGGCGTGGGGGGTCTCTGTCTCCGGGAAACCTGCGTGAATAGTTGGTCTGCCCTCATGAAAGTAGAGGCGGCTGAGCGTGGCCCAAGGCTGGTTGCCCCAATCCACCCCTAATCTTAGGGCGGCATCCTTCCCCTTGGCTCATGGAGGCTGCGATGCTGTAATTGGGTTCTTGGTGACCCACGACTGCTGGGCTAATGTGAGCCTTACTGGGAGGCCTCTTTTCCATCCAGCGAAGTGGTTGGGAGGTGATCTGTAGGTGACAGTCACTGTCTCTGTTCTGGGTAGCTTTCCCTGGGTGAAATCCTTTGCTCTCTCTTTCCTATGTCTTTTCTGCTCATGCATTGCGCTGCATGCATGACCACGGTGATGACCTGAGACCTGATTCTGGGCACAGGGGAGTGAGTATGTTCCAGAGTGGCCCCAGCTCCGTCTAGGGTGGGTGGGTGCAATGAGAGTGTATCCTGGGCATTTGTGATAAGAGAAGGGCACCTCGAGTGTGGGCCAAGTGCGGCCTAACAGGACCTGGCTCCCGTGGGCTTTGAGGAAGGTACAGGGGTCGGGGAGGAGAGGGCACAGCTGAATTTGTGAGAGGTCAGTCCCTTATCAGGAATCTCTGGGAACCACCAAGAAGTGTGGGCTTTACTTTGGCGCTTTCCACCCTGGGCCAGTGACAGGGCCAGCTTGGGTTGCTGGGAAGATGGCCGTGTCTGATGGGAACTCCTCTATTTAAAATGTTAGTGGAGCAAAAGGTCCAGAGTGTCCCAGGGTCAGGTATGTCTTTCAAAGACTCAGCGTGGGTGTGACTGTGCCTCCTTTTTTCGTCACACTGGTTCCTTTGGCGTGAGACAGGGTACCAGCTTGGCTATTGGATGCGGAGGATGCAGTTGGCCATCAGCTGGTGAGCTGGAGGCAGGCCCTCCCCTCCAACAGCCTTCCTGGGATCCCAGAGGTTCTAGAACCCTTACTTCCACAGCTTCAACGGGACGTCATCTTCAGCAATGGCTCCTGATGTGGGCCGATGGCCTCCTTTCCACTGCACCCTTTTAAGATGTGCACGTTCTTTTTGTTAGTGTCTGAACTCATTTTAGTGTCTCAACAAGTACAGTGGGACCTTAGGCCCCAGCAGAACAAGTCCATAAATCAATAGCTTAAGTCCCGGTCACATTCTATTCCTAGGCCTTGCCAGCATAGTGTAGAAACGACCTACTCTTAGAAATTACTGAGTTAACACGCCGGAACAGCCTGTGCTCAGTACCCTGGGCCGTGGCCTGTGTGGGGAAACCAAACCCATTTCTCATGAGCAGCAGTCCGGCTGGGCCTTGATGGTGAAGAGGCTATCTCTAGGATGTTTGAACATCGTTCCCTCTTTCCTGCATCTGGGGCAGAGCGGCAGACTCTCCCTGGGTTCCCTCGCCTAACCACACTTCACACTGGGTGTGGCCTCATCCATCCTGCCTGTGGTCCTCATGCTTGGTGCTGAACCCCGCTGTCATGGATCAGCCTGGCACATCAGGGTCTTCGTGTGTGCACGCGTCAGGAACAGTTCTCCAACTTGAATTCCGTCCCTCACCCTGTGCATGCCTGAGGATGTCAGGAAGGTCGCTGGCAGCAGTTGGCCTCAGCTGCCCAGACTGATGACATTTTCACTCGTTCTTACATCTTATTTGGGTCAGCTCTTGTCTGAGCTGGGAGAGCCTCACCTGCAGCCCAAGTTGGTTTCTTTTCGGAACTGCTCTGAAGAAGCCCTTTGTGGCTGGTGAATTAGAACTTCTACAGAGTTAGCGAATTCACGGAAAACTCCTGTTCCCAGGCTCGGCTATCAGAGGTGTCCTGGGGGTCTCTGTTGCTGGCTCATGGGGCCCTGCACCCCCTTGGCTAGGAGGAGAGATGGGGGAGACAGACAATGGGTTCTTTGTCTCCTCCATTCTTCTGAGGCTCCGTAGAGTGCTCTGTCTTTGAGCGGGTCTATGCAGGGCACCGCTGGGTGCCAGCCTGTGGAGGGCTGGTTAAGTGCCCCAAATTGAGGCCGGTTCTTTGCTACCGGTTTCAGATTCTCCTTTTGATGTGCAGCAGGTGTGGCATGGCCCCTTTTGTGAGAGTTTTGCTTTGATCCTGGTTCAGAGTGGGTTTGCTGAGATTTCCCGGCCATGATCCTTTGTTCTCTGTGAAAACCAGGAAGTGAATATATGGTACAGAAAGTCCCTGTGGGCAGTGTGTGATGATGCCGCTGCTATGCGGATGCCAGTAAATGGAGTCACCATTGCTCTGCCTGCAGCCCATTCCCCCCAGCCCTTCCGGTAGGGCCTTTGTGTCCCTGAAGACCCCTCCTCTCACTGTGAGGGGCTTGCACCCCAGTTTTTCCAGGCCCATGTCCCTATCTCGGGGTGAGCAGCGGAGAGTGGCTGCCTGTGCCCGTATTTCTCCTCCTCCACTTTGAGGGAGGCGCTTGTTCTTCTACCAGCCCGCTTTCAAAGCCGTGTTTTCCTAATAATGTCGAGAGGAAACAAATGGCCGCTCCCCCCCCTCCAAAAAAAATCTTTTTTTCTTAAGAGCCTGGGTATAAATAAATATATAAATGGAGCCATACAAAGAAAAGGATAAAGAATAAAATCAAAGCTGTGAGCTCGGCGCTTGGCCTGAGGTATAAATAGCAGCAGGCTCTTAGGAGGCGCCCGGTGATGGCCGTGAGGGGGCGGGCAGGGGGCTTCTGAAGCTGGCTTTTTCCCTCTGAGACTGTAAGTCAAGAAAGGTGGCTCCCCTCCACCCCCAGATGGTTTTCTTTTAAGTTTTAATCAAGAAAAATTCGAGACCAGGTCTTATGTAGCCCAGGCTGGCCCTTCAACTCACTGTGCAGCTGAGAATGACCTTGAGCTGGTCCTTCTTAGCCTCCACTTCCCCCAGGCCAGGATTAAAGGTGTGCATTCCTGCATCTAACGTTTTTTGCTTTCTAAGCCTTACCTAGTCTTTGGAGAGGGAGGGAGGAGACAAGAGGCTTGCCTCAGTTACCCTGTCCTCTCTTTTCTCTCTTCCTCTCTCCTTTCCCTGACCTCCATCTCTCCTTCCCCGGCTTCCAACTCCATCCCTCTCTGGCTTCCATCTCCCTCCTTCCCTGGCTTCCTCCTCTTGGTCCTCAGCTGGTATTTCTGTACAACCAGCTCCCTACAAGCCCTGGAGATTCAGTGCAGCGAGAGGGCTCCTTGCCTGGAGGGCCATGTTGATACCCACTCTTCATGTCCGGCTGCTGGGCTGTGTGTGGACAGGGCGTTCAGCTCAGAACAATGAGGATGCTTGGGAAAACCAGGCCATAGGCTCCTAGGACTCCACCGAGGTACAGGAGCTCCATCACAGACCTACCCCAGGTCTGGAGCTGGGCGCAGCTAGCTCCCAGCCATTGGCATCTCACATCTTTGAAGTGTGTATCCTCCTGGCATCTGGAGCATAACTTTAAAAACCTCAGCATTCCTGGGATTCGCTGAAACCCAGTAGCCCGGTGGGCTGGTCGCTGGTGAAGCGGAAGACATAGGTTCTCCAAATCCGTCCTCGAAAAGACTGGTGGGTCCTCGAAGCTGCCCATTGGGTTAACACTGGAAACCGTCCAACGCCGAGTATGATACCTGGAAGATTCAGGCTGGGGCAATGGATCCCTCCACCCTTGGTATCTGTAGGCCCCCTGGGCTGGGCCTCCCTACCACCACTACCACCACTACCACCACCACCACCACCACCACCACCACCACATACTGTTCCTGAGTCTGACCTTCTTTCAAGACTGGTTCATTGGATGCCTCCTCCAGGAAGTCTCCCATGGTTCTCCCGATATGAAGGACCTGTCTGTCCCTCCTCCATGCTCTTCCATGGTAGTGGCTCTCCTCAGGTAGCCACCATCGGTCAGAGCTAACCCTCCAGCTTATAGCTATGTATGCAACCTGAGCCAGATGCTGAGTGTCCCAGACCTCTCCATCCCTCTAAACACCTCTGGGAGCAGGGACTGTTCCCACCTTTGTGCTACAGAGGGGAAACTGAGGCTTAGCGAGGTGCCGGGGGCCTGCCTGACCCCACACGTATGTGGCAGAGTGAGGTTTGAGCTTGGGCTTGGCAGGTTTGGCCAAGTTCACAGCACTCTTCCTGGGCTCGGAGTCTGTGTTTCCCCAAGGCCTTGAACAGGAAGGACCACCCTGGGGAGAGCATGCGGACCGCAGCCTGGCAGGCTCTGCGTGCGTGCATGCTTCTTCTTTATGAAGGTCACACAGTCCCTGGCCCTGCTTACTGTTGTTTTTGATGTGCAAGGGCGATGTGGAAATTTCTGTTTTATGTGACCTAGTTTCTGTGCTTTGATAATGGCATTCTCTTTGCTCCGCCCCCCTCCACCCCACCCCCACCCAACTCCGAGATTTTGGAATCAAGTTCACAATCCCAGTCTCTTCCCCAGGCCCTGGGCTTCATGCCCAGAGTCTAGGTAGGGGCCTGATGCACGTAGTGGCTCCACGGTCTTTGTTATTATTATTGTTTTACATTTCGTTTGTGTTTGTGTGTTCGTTCATGTTGCAGGTACACGTGGAGGCCCGTGGTCACCCTTCATGTTGTGCCTCAGGAGCCTCCGTCTTGCTCTTTCAGACGGGGTCTCTCCCTGGGACTGGGGCTGACGGATTAGGCTGGCTGGCCAGTAAGCTCCAGGGAGCCACCTGTCTCTGCCTCCCCAAGCACTGGGATTACAGGGGCCAGTGCTGGCTTTTTAATGTGAGTTTTGGAGATTGCTCATGGGCCTTCACGCTTTCTCAGTACTTTACCCACCGGGGTCTTTCTGAGAGGAACGGTGGCCCCTTGATATGAGTCTCCTAGGTGGCTCGCTGGAGTCTCCCTGGACGGCCTCATTCTCAACAGAAACTGTCTTCTTTTTTTTTTTTCTTTGCCTGTCACCCCAACCACTGCGTGTGGCCTTGGCATAAGGGACCCCCAGATGGGATTTGGGGAAACCTGGTCACTGGGCTGCCGTGGTGTTGAATTTCCCCGGAGAGTTTCTTCTCTTCCTATTTCTGACTCTTTCCATTTCACTATGAAGGGCAAATATTTGCTGGAATTCCGTCTGTTTTCTAAACTCGCCTGGCGTCCCAGGATGGATCTTTGTGTGTCTTTGGGGGGATGGGGGGGCAAAGGGAGTCCACACCCATTGGTGGTCACTGACTCATGAAAGTTTTTTATAGTTGCCTGTTTCCCTTACAGAGTCATGGTGAGGACTGGGGGATTAGGAATGATTAGTAGGGATGGAGGGATGGCTCAGTGGTTACGAGCCTTTCCATGCATGACTAAGTCCTATTTATGGATCCCCATGGGTGCGGCTATTATAATTTTCCTTCCTTTTTTGTTTTGTTTTGTTTTGTTTTGTTTTGAATCTATGAGCATCTGTACCAATTTCACCTTTTTGGCTGTTGTGAACAACATAGCCTTGAACATGGGTGTGCAAGTTTACGAGAGGGTCTCCTTTTTCACAAAAAGCTGGACATCAGCATCTTCGCTGATGCTAGAGCTGGTGTCTGTCCTTGTGAAGGTAGAGGATGGCTTGTCCCCAGAGCTGGATCCACAGCCCTGTCTCAAGAGCCTGTCGTGTGTCCTGCTCTAAGCTGGGGGCTTGCGTTCTTCAGCCTGCCTGGGGACCTCAGAAAACAAACAGGAAATGCCGTCTGAGGTAGCAGGGTCGGAGGGGTTAACAAGACTGACTTGGGGTCTCCCAGTCAGTAGAGTTGGGATCACTAGTGTCATACATGGTGTTACCCCATCCATCACCTGCTGTTGTGGGTGCCAGGTGACCAACATGTCAAAGCTTTGAGGTGGTGACAGTATTCCAGGCCAAGCTGAGAGGGCGTATCACTCTCTGAGGCGGAAGGATAGAGTGGTGGGACACCTGCCGCTGGAGATCCCCTCAGAGAAGATGTGTGATCCGTCAGTGATCAGTACTTCCCACTCAAGCCTGTAAAAAGCTACAGGTCTAGGCCCGGACCTGTCTCTGTCACCTCTGGATCTTGGGGCTAGAGTCTGGACTCTGAGGTCCAGGGGTATGGAAGCCACCATTTCTGGTTCCAGGGCTCCAGACATGGTAGAGCTTTCTGTAGACAGGAAGAAGCCAAGCCTTGCATCTGTAAAAGCTGTCCTCCTAAGCCCCACTCTCCGTGGCTGTGACCAAGGGCCATCAGGGTCTCTGGGGGAGATGAAGGATCCTGTGTGGTGTCACAGGACCGGGGCACACACTGTCTGAACCTCGCCACTATCCCCCACCCCCAGCCGACATGCATACAGGCTTATGCATAGCTTGCAGTCTCTGGGCCCACACACGGCCAGCGTGGAAGCTCGCTCACTCGTCTCCTTAGAGTTCGTTATTTTTCCTACTGGCCTTGATCCCGATGCCGTTACATTCTATAGAGATTTAAGATCTTAGGAGGAAGCATGGCCCTCCGGGGGCCAGGAGAGACGGTAATAGAGATTTAGTGACTTACCACCTAGAGAATTAGTGGAGCATGTGGGGAGAAAGAGGACTGTGGGCCATGCCTTGCTGGGTTTGGGACATCATCCAAGCAGATTTCCCTGCAGGCCCGAGGACCAGCAAGTGAGGGCTGGTTGTCATGACTCTCTGCTTGGTCCACGTGGGAAGTGAGGTGAGAGGGGACATCCAGGCTGGCTGCGTGCGAATGCCCTCTTGGAGGTTAACTGATCCCAGGGCAGAGATCTGGAAGGGTTGTGCCCAGCAGGGAGGAGGTATATGTCCAGGCTGAGCTGGCTTCTGGTCTGAGATTCTAGCCTGTTTAAAAATAGATACAAGGACAGCACAAAATGTAAGAGTTCACTACACCTCCGTCAGACTTCCGTCCCAAAGGATGTGGCACACTTTAAATTCTGATCACCCGTGTGTGCAAGCAGTCCTGTTCACACCTCGAGTCTACAACCCCAGACACAGCTCTGCCAGAGACAGAAGGCCGCTCCATCTACGTTCTCTGCCCTTGCTGGGGGTCTAAGCTTTGTCTCCCAAAGCAGCTTCAGGCAGGTCTGGAAGCCATTAGAAGCAACCAGAAGCTTCCATGTCTCAGTCACATATTCCAAAGACCAGCGTGGACAGACTGGTCAGGCTTGGAAGGAATTAAGAACTGCTTGATGCAAAGCAAAATGGCATGTGTTCTGGGCTGGGAGCACTTCCCCTTGGCTTCCCTGGACCAGCCACCATGAAGGGATGTGCATGTAAGCGACATGTTGGAAACATGGGACTTTCCTCTTGGGCTTTCTGCATACTGACTGGGTCTCTCTTTACTCAACAGTGACTGACTTGCAAGAAGAAGGCAAGAGTGCCATCAATTCTCCAATGGCCCCGGCTTTGGTGGACATCCACCCTGAAGACACCCAGCTAGGTACTGTGGCCGCTTGACATCCTTTGCTGTCCATCCCTGGGGTAGGGACCCTCTATGGGTGGGTGGTGTTTGAGAATCTGCGTCTTATTCAGAGAGATCTCTGGGGAGAAGCAGGTTTCTGCTCCTGTCTTCCGGTGCAGGTTTCATTGGCATCCAGGTATAGATGAGTGGCATTGGGAACATGGCTTGTTAGGGTCACAGTTCCAGGAGATGGCCAAGCAGAGCTGGGAAAGCAATGGAGGAGAGAGAGGAGGAGTTGACTTGTTTACCGAGTAGAGGACTGGATGGTGTAAGCTCCAGGAACAAGGTACTGACTCGAGTTAGCTGGCAGCTGGCCTAGGGGATGAGAGAAGATGAGGCAGAGAGTGTTGGCTCAGGGTATGGAACTCCATAAATCCCTAGAGGAGGAGGCTAGAGGACAGCCATCCCGGGAGGAAAGTCTCCCTGGGAAGAGCAGACCCCAAGGTCTCAAAACATGAAGATATTTAGAAACTAGGCACACATCCCAGACACCCCATATATCTCAACGGCTGCCCTGAAGAACTGTGCTGGTCCTGCAGCTGGCTGTGTGGGAACTGTGGATGGGGAGGCCCCTGACTCCTGGCAGGTTGATGACAGGGTGGCAGTCAAAGTGGCCTTTCCTGGCCTCGTGTTTTGGCAGCAAGTCACTGTGGAAGGCAGGTATGGGACACTGTGTATTTCCAAACCCTGGTTCAGACAGAGATCCCTGTCTACCCAGATTTTCCATGACAAGGCCATCAGGCTCGCAGGAAGGAAGCAGGGAAGGCCCAACCTGTGGCCCAGAGGTGGCCTGGTACCCGAGACCACTGGTCTGTGACATTCTCTCCCCGCCAGAAGGACATGCTTATCACTGCATGGTTGCAGCAGCTGCATCTGGGCTGGTCTCTGCCTGGGAAACGGGACTTCCCCCCCCACATCCCCGCTGTGGTCAGTGGGCCCACAGCACCCTGGCATCTGTGGGACCTGGTCCTTTCTGTTCTGGCCCCTGTGTCTTCATCCCTGCCCCACCTTCCTGTCCCGCTCCCCTGATGAACTCCACTGGTCTCTTGCTGTCTGTCAGATCCAGGCTAGAACACAGAGGGAAAACCTAACAGGAGAGATGGGTAAAATGTCATCCCTTTGCATGGTTTTGCTATTTCTAATACTTCCCTGTATTGTATGTGATGCCTCTGCCCTGGTCCATTCCAACATCCCAAACCGCGAGGTAGCGAGGAAAGAGCTGCATGCGTGCATCCCAGGTCTTAAGGGGCCCCCAGCGGCCATGCCCCAGGGACAGGTACCTCAAGGTCATAGGCAGGTGTAACAGTTACCTGCCGCCTCACCAGGGGCAGTGTTTCAGGGCATGGCTCAACCAGTCACCCGCTACACAGTGATCCAGGAACTACTGGTGTTCCCAGCTCTCTCCAACCCTCTGGTTCTGGCAGGGCACTTCCCAGCCCACGGCAGGGCTACCCACTGTCTTTTCTCTCCCCATGCCAGCATGGTTTAGACTCATTAGAGTCTTTGGAGTCTAAGGCTGGGGAGATAAGAGACTAGCTTCATCTCCTCCTGCTTCCCTGCAGGATTTATTTCTGATCTTGGTGTGTAGCCGACAAGGCAGGAGACCTGTTCTCACTGAGACCATGGTGGGTCTCTGCTTTTCCACCTGCTTCCTGCCCCATGTGAGTAAGCAGGGAGTCCTCTATCCCCTGACATCCCTCTCAACCCTCCACCCCACCTCCCCGATTCACTCTGGCCCTTTCTGTCTTTGGCAGAGGAGAATGAGGAGCGTACCATGATCGATCCCACCTCCAGAGAGGACCCCAAGTTCAAGGAGCTGGTCAAGGTGAGGTACAGTCTGATGTCATTGGAGCATCCCTGTTGGCTCCAGGCCTTCTTTCGGAGCCTCAGGGCTTCTGTAGACACAAGGAGGAGTTGAGCCTCCAGGTTCCTGAGAGGGCCAATGAGGCTACAATAGAAAGAGGTACAGAGCTGAGCTTGTGGGAGCTCATGGACTGTAGACTGACAGCTAGGGAGCCTGCGTGGGACCGACCTAGGCCCTCTGCGTGTGGGTGACAGTTGTGTACTTGATCTGTTTGTGGAGCTCCTAGCAGGGGGACCAGGATCTGTCCCTGGTGCCTGAGCTGGCTCTTTGGAACCTATTCCCTATGGTGGGATGCCTCACTCAGCCTTGACGCAGGGGGAGGAGCTTGTTACTGCCTCAGCTTTATATGCCATGTGTTGTTGCCTCGCATGGGGTCAACTTTCTGAGGAGTGGATGGGGACCGGTAGAAAGGAGGTGGGAGGAAGGAACAGAAGAAGAGGAGGGAGGGGGAACTGTGGTTGGTATGTAAGATAAATAAAATAATGAATAAAAAAAATAAAAGAAAGGGGCATAGAGGAGTGAAGTGTGAGCTGAAGAATGAGATGGAACATGGGTCCTCTAGGTGCTCCCATGTGCTAGGGCAGCCCTATGCCTTTATGGGGCTGTCACACGGTACTCACAGGAGCTGTACAGGGTCTGTTTGTAATCAATACACCCTGCAGACAGGCCCAGTTGTTATAGCTTCATGGGGTCTGGATTCAAGCTGTTTTGGGGAGCAAGTTGCTGTCTTCCCCCACCCTGGCCTCATCTGAAGAGGGGCCTTGGTGTCCTAAAATGTCAACTTGACACAGCCTAGAGTCACCTGAAAAGGGAGTCTCCATTGAGGCCTTGCCCAGATCAGACTTGGCCTGTGGCCATGTCTGTGAGAGATGGTCTTGACTGCTAATTGATATAGGTGGGCACAGCCCACTGTGGGTGGCACCATTCCCTTGGCAGGCAGTCCTAGGTTATATAAGAAAGCTAGCTAAGCATGAATCTGTGAATAAACCAGCAAGTAGTGTTCCTCCAGGGTTTCTGCTTCAAGCTCCTGCGTGAATGTCTGCCCCGATGTCCCTCAGTGGTGGACAGACCTGGAAGTATAAGCCAATAAACCCTTGACTTCCCTCAGCTGCGTTGGTTGGAAATGTTTTAACATGGCGATAGAATGAAACCAGAGCGCTCGGGGAGCATGTGACTGTCAGCTGGGTGGGAAAGCAGAGGCTTTGCTCCCAAAGGTCACAGAAACAGGTGGGTAGGACTGTGGCTCAGTGGCTCCCAGAAACACCTGCCTGCCCTTACATGTCACATGTCTGATCCTGTCCAGGGGCAGCCTGAGACATTGATTGCCCAGATCTAAGCCACAGTAGGACTCCTGGAGGCCACCCACCTGAGACAGGCAGGCAGATAGGGTCAAACCTCAGAGACCCAGACTTGGTTGGGGTGACCTAGGCGTGTTGAAATACTGCACATGGCGGTATCCTTGAGTTTTCACAAGGGTCCATTCAGGGGAATCAGGGCTGCTTGCCAGCTGTGCCATCTAGAAATATGAACTGGAAATGTCTGTTATGGCTACCCAAAGAGGGTGATTTTTTTTTTTTTTCGAGGCAGGGTTCCCTGTGCAACCCTGGCTGTCCTGGAACTCACTCTGTAAATTAGGCTGTCCTTGAACTCAGAGATCCACCCGCCTCTGCCTCCTAGGTGGTGGGATTAAAGGTATGAGCCACCATTGCCTGGCTGAGGGTGATTCGTTTTCCTTTTTTTTTTTTTTTTTTTTTTTTTTTTTTTAGACAGTGTCTCACTATGCAGGGGAGAAGGAGTTTATCTAATTTGCAGTTCTGGGTTACAGTCCAACACTGTGAGCATGTCAAGGTGGCAGGGACTTGAAGCAGCTAGTCACATCCACAGTAAGAGCAGAGAGAATGAATGTGTGCATGCTTACTTGCTTGCCTATTATCCTCAGCCTCTTCCATTCTTATTCTTTTGGAGACCCCATAGGTCTAGGGGTTGGTGCCATCCACAGTGGGCTTAGTTCTCTCACATCAATTAGCTTAATTAAGACAGTCCCCCATAGGCCAACCCAATGTAGACACAGCTTAATTAAGACAGTCCCCCACAGGCCAACCCAATGTAGACACTCCTCAGTTGAGTCTAGATTGTGTCAAGTTGACAATTAAGATCAACCATCTCTCTGGGCAGTGATGGTGCACACCTTTAATCCCAGCACTCGGGAGGCCAAAGTACATAGATCTCTGAGTTTGAGGACAGCCTGGTCTACACAGTGAGTTCCAGGACAGCCAGTTCCAAACTTAAAACCTATCTGGTGTGTTGGCCTGAGCAGGTTAGAGGACAGCTTGGTCTGGCTGACATCCTGGGAGAATTTCTGTCTCGGAAAACAGAATAAAACAAACCCCAAACCAACCAACCAATCAACCAAACAAAAACAACAACAAACCAAATGAACGAAAGACTACCCATTGCATCTGGGCTGGGTGGCCAAGGCTGCAGATGGAGGTGTCAGGAAGAGGGAAGCCTGGCTCCAGCTGCTGGATTGGAGGAAGGACAAAAGCTGGGTGCTGAGGTCTGTGGGAGCCTCTAGAAACTGGAGAAGCCAGGGAAGCAAGGTCCTAAGAGCCTCCAGAAGGGTTAGCTCTCCTCTCCTAACACTTGACCTCAGCTTGGCAACAGCGGTTCTGGGCTTCTTGCCTCCAGTGTGTGAGAGGATCCATGGGAAACCACCAGAGTCGTGGAAGTCCCCTAGAGCAGCCATAGGAAGCCAATCTTCACTGGAGCTGACCATCCACATCAGTCAGACAGGGTGGCCCTACACCTACCACAGTGGCTGAGTCCTTGAGACGACCTGTTCCCATAGCCATCCCATTGGCCTTCAGCTACACATATGGAGACTAGACTTCAGACCCAGCCTGAGATCTCATCTCCCAGCAGGCTGGTCTTCACCTAGTACTTTCAAAACCTACTGTGAACACCAGGCACAGGGGAGCAGTTCTGGGGTTTGTGTGTGTGTCGGGGGATCATCAGCTATTGTGTGGCTGTGTGATGAGGCGTACAGTGTGTCAAACTACTTGGCAAGGCCGGGCTCTGAGACAGGCAAGTGTGGGAGGTATGTGCAGTGGTTCTGATGGACTTGTCCTGTTGATCAGGGTTCCCGAGCCGGGAGAAAAGCCGTGGTCTGGCTGGAGCTTGCTCGTGTTGGAGGACTGTGGACGTTTCCTTTTTCTGTCCTGGCTGCCCTGGCTGGCCCAGATGACACACTTGTGCTATGAGTGTGGGATGAACAGCCTCCCAGCTGCTGCTAGGACTGGACTTGGTGCCTGGCTCCTTCCCAGGGTCACCGCAGAGCTAGGCACCTCGGGTCTGCTCTGTTCAGACCCTTCACTATCATTCCATGCCTCCTCCCTCTGTCTCTGCTCCACATATTCTTGGCTTTGTTACTGCTGTGCTGAGCAGGGACCCTCTGAGTGTATGTTTAGAGGAGACTGTTTCCTCCAGGACACACTGGCAATCTCAGGGGTCCCAGCATACCTTAGACTTGATAATTCACCAGAAGAACCCCAGAACCCACTGGAACAGTGGTTATCAACCTGTGGGTCGTGACCCCTTTGGGGGTTGAACAACTTTTTTTTTTAAACCAGGATCTCTTATCAGATATCCTGCATATCAGATATTTACATTATGATTTGTAACAGTAGCAAAATTACAGTTATGAAATAGCAGAAATAATTTTATGGTTGAAGGCCGCCACAACACGAGGAACTGTATTAAAGGGTCGCAGCATTAGGAAGGTTGGGAACCTTCCACTGCACTGGAAGCTGTTGTCCTTAAGGTCACCGTTGGAGACAGGCACAGTCAGCTGGGGGAGGCACACTTGGGATCAGGATCTAGGGAATGGGCTGTGGGAGAAGGGGCAGAGGCTGGGAGCTCGTGATTGTACCTCTATGCAGATGGTTCCAGAACCTCAGTGTCCAGGGTCACTGTGTGAGTCTCCTTGTTTCAGAATGTTGTCTATGCTGCAGACCAGTGACCCAGCTTCTGGTGGGTCGGAAATAGGCTGTCCAGAAATAGGTTTTGTGTTTTGTTTGTTTTTTCCCCTAGAACTGGGGAGGGCACCCAGGACCTTGCTCCGTGACTGAACCATACCCCTGCCTCCCCAGATGCGTTTTTTTTTTTTTTTTTTTAAATCTTAAAACCTTTCTGGTATGTTGGCTTGAGCAGGTTAGAGGACGGCTCGGTCTGGCTCACATCCTGTCCTTCTGTCCTTCTGGACATGGTCATTGTGGCCATCTGTCCTTCACAGCCTCTCCCAGTCTTTGGGACCATGGCTGAGTTTCTGAGGATGCCTGGCTGGCCGTGTTTTTTCCTCTCTGCTCTCTGTCCTCTACGTTTTCCCTCTGTTGTCTTGGTGGCCTTCTCTGTCCCCTACTATTTTGTGATTGTCATCTTTGCCATGTTGTGAGCTGCCCTCTGCCTTCATCTGAAGTCCCTGGCTCTGGCTGGGCAGACATTGGAATGAGGTTGATCATTAAAAAACTATTTTGAGCATCTGCTGTGCTTATGGGGCCATTAAGGGGCGAAGGTCCAATCCCAACTCGGGAAAATGCAGTACCTCAACCCATGGCCATTCATTATCTGATGATGGGCATGGAAAGGGATCAGGTCTGGTGGGGAGGGTGCATTGGCCAGCCAGGCACCACCTTAGACATGGACCTGCATTTTGTGGGCCCAGGAGCCTCAAAGATTCACCCTAATGTCCTCTTCTAGCATTTTTTCCTGTGGCCATTTCTTCTGGTGTCTGCTGGAATCAACCTGAATTCCTTATAGGTGGCCAGTGTGTTGGAGGCTTATGGCTGAGATACTTCATGTCATTAACTGTTCTGTTAGGAAGCATCCTGTGCTTTTCTTTTAGGGGAGATGCCTCTGTGCTCAGTGTCTCCATTTGGTCCTTGTCCCCGGGGCCTGGCCCAGAACTCTGAAACCCTCAGAGTTGCCTGGGTAAGAGATCTCAACAGCACACACTCTTGGTCACACCTGGGTCACTGCTAATGATTTGGTGAATCCCCAGTTTGCTTCCAGTGGAGGATGATCCTAAGGGAACCCAAACATGGGTGGTGAAGGGGTTGGCACTGTTGATCTCTGGGAGGGAAGGGGCCTGGAGGGTGGTTCTTTTTACTGATGGCCAATGACTGAGCTCATAACCTGGGGTTCCGGACTCTGGGCAGTGAGTGTCATAAGCATGTTGACTACAGAGGCATATGAGGTTAGAGAATTGGTGTTGGAATGATGCATTTTAGAGTTGGGAAGAGAAACCCAATAAACCCACACAGCCCTTCCTAAACAGGCTAGCCAGAGCAGCTAGGCACCTCATGCTGGGTTGCATCTTCCTCCAAGAGCAGATTTCATATCTCATCATTCAGTTGCTGGGCAAGGCTTACCCTTGTCATGAAGCTGGTTTTTTTCCTCTTGCGCCTGGGTTGTCTGGAAGTGCTCTGCCAGGCTCAGCCCCCACTGACTCCGCCCAATTCAGTAAGGTGCATCTCCATCCCCAGGGGACAACACAGCCAGGACTCTGTTTGGAAATGATTAAAATGTAACTGTCAGGGCTCTGGGGGAGACAGACTGCAGACCTGATTATAATTCAGAAGGAACTAAGGGGAAAGTAATTTTTTATTCTGGTTAGAGCGAGCTCATAGAGCTAGCCGTGATCGAGTGCCGTGTAAGGATGTAATTAATATATGTCCTCCTTATTCACCCGCAGGACTTGGGGCTCGCAGATGAACGAGTCCCTAAAAATAATGGCTGATGCTATCTTTAAAAGCTCTTTTGTGGAACAGAAGATAAGAAGGATGACCGGGAGCAGAATGATGGGGTGACAGGCGATGTCTCCAAGTCAAGTGCTCCTCCTGGGGGGGGTGGCAGTGAGACAGGGGAGGATGCTTGCCTCCTGGACCCGAGAGCCTGGCCCGTCATGTAGAGTTCATTTTTAGCTTTTTGTTCCCGCCTTTGGGCTCCGAGTAGGCCAGAGATCTAGATGTGGGGTTTTGGTTTGTTTTGTTGTTTTCTTCTTTAAGTTTTTGATTCTCAGAGAAGAAACATTCTCTGGAGATTTCCTGGCAGGATTGTGTTTGAGAAAGGAAGCCTCTGGAAGGGCCTGTAGGGTAGAGAGTCCTTTCTAGATGTGAATTCCCCGAGGCAGTTTTCCGGTTTGTTTGAGACCTCAAACTGGGATCTTAGCCACTGGGGATAAGTACTGAGCAAAACAGCTCACTCGCCAAGCTCACAGTGTACCTGTGAAAGAGAAAGCATGGAGAGGGCCGAGTGAATATGCCATCAGGTGGCAGGGGGTGCCTGGAAGCCTCATACCCACTTTCTGCTGCTCCCTGCAGGGCAGTCTGGGAGGTGGCATTTAAGCAGACCTCTGCATCAGTACCTAGGAGAAGGTCATGGTCAACTGCCCAACAGCAGAGGTCCTGTGGTATGCAGGTGCTTGGCATGTCCTAGCAACCATTGAGATGGGCAGGGTGACAGGAGCCTAGCGAGCATGCAGGGGAGTGACCAGAGACAGAGTCAACAGTGATAGAGGTATGGGGATGGTGGCCGGTAGCGAACGGCCATGTTGGCTCATGTTGGCTCTCAGGGTGGAGGAGTCAACTTTTCCTGAATGCTGTGGCAGACAGGGGGCAGGGCTGGCTCCGTGTCCACCCTGTGTGCCTTCCATGCCCTCACTGTCCCCAGCATAACACCATGACAGGTCACTGCCCTTGTGGGCAGGGACTGCACTGCATCTCTCTTCATCCTCACGGCCCAGGGTAGAACCTGCTGCCGACACTCACTCGTGTTCTTATCTTATCATCAGGGGAGACCCCGCAAAGGAAGGCCCAGCAGCTGTGGCCTTTGCAGCCAGAGGTGGGACAGCGGGACAGCAGGACAGCAAAGCACAAGCTCCCCTTCCCTTTTTGATGACGGGCAGAGAACATCCACCCTTATCCGTTGTCTTGGGGTTTCTGTTGCTCTGACCAAAAGCAAAGGAAAGACACCTAAACCTTGTAATCATCATCCAGATAAGCCAGGGCAGGAACCTGGAGGCAGGAACTGAGGCAGAGGCCGTGGGGGAGCGCTGTTCACAGGCTTGCTCAGCCTGCTTTCTTATTACACCCAGGACCACCTGCCCAGGAGCGGCACAGCCCAAATCGGGCCCTTCCACATCAATCATTAATCAAGAAAATGTACCATAGGCTTGCCTACTGGCCACTCTGGTGGAGGCCTTTTCTCAGCTGAGGTTCCCCTTCCCAGGTGACTCTGGCTGTGTCCACTTGACACCAGACCAGCCAGCACAACAGTCATGGCGACCTCAGCACACTGTCGTGTTTTCATCCCTTATGAAGTGGAGACTGTGCCGTTTTGCTTGTTTGTTTTGTTTTGTTTTTTTGTTTTTGTTTTTTGTTTTGTTTTGTTTTGTTTTGTTTTTTGCATGGAGGAAATCCTTGCTGTGGTTTGCAGCCCCCAGTGTGAGAACACACCTCAGACCCTTGGGCAGAGGACAAGCAGGCATCTAGGACCCGCCCCTTGCAACCTGTTTCCTCCAGTCAGGCCCTGCCCAGAGACGGACAGCCCAATGGTCAGAGAACACAGACCAGACTGGAGCCCAGTCAACCAGAGAGCTGGAGAGGGCGCCCACTCTCCCCCTGCCCCTCGGAAGACGCTTTGACACATCCACAGAGCTCCAAGGCTGTGTGGCCCTTCACCCTAGCCACATGTGACTCATAAGCTCTGAGATCCCTGTGAATCTGGTTTAGTCTCCTGCGGTCGCTTGGAAGCTGGTCAGGACCTGAGGGGACTTGGCTTTGTTGCCAATTTCTCGGTCACTGCTTTCTTAGAGAACGACAAGACACTGTGCATTCAGATTTGTGCATTTGATCCTTCTGAGAGTGGCCGCAGACCTCTACCTCCCAGAGGCTCAGGGGTCCAATTAGATAGCTTAATCTATTTTGCTGGCATGGGAAAGTCACAGTCTGAGGGTCACGGCTGCAGCCTGGGCAGGTTTCTGTTTTATTCTGGGTGGGAGGGTGAGCAAGCATTGTCCTTGGGAAGCCCTCTGTCCCAGAGACGATGAACAGTGCAGGGGGCGTGCTTCGGCAGCGTGCCCTCCCAATGTGTTGAGTGGAAAACCCTATTAAGAAAAGCCTTCTGGGGCTGGAGAGATGGCTCAGAGGTTAAGAGCACTGACTGCTCTTCCAGAGGTCCTGAGTTCAATTCCCAGCAACCACATGGTGGCTCACAACCATCTGTAATGAGATCTGGCGCCCTCTTCTGGCCTGCAGGCAAAACATGCTGTATACATAATAAATAAATCTTTAAAAAAAAAAAAAAAAAAAAAAAAAAAAAAAAAAAAAAAAGAAAAGCCTTCTGGGGAAGGTGGGTCTGGAAAAATAGAAGCGAAGAACTTGACCATGAGTGTTCCCAGCGGCTTGACGGACAGAAAGTGACACTGCTCAGCTGTCCAGCAATGGAGGGAGACAGAGAAGATGTACATAGCTCTGTGTCATGCGGTGGTAAGGTGTTCAGCCGGAAGTGGGGGAGAGGTAGGAGCTATGACAGGGATGGGCTTCAAACACCATGTTGAGAGAAGCCAGGTGTGAGGGAGGAGTTTGCATACTGTGGAATCCCATTGATGGGACTCAGGATCGGGAGATGGACAGGGGCAGAGCTGCAGGGAGAAGGTCTGGTTTCTGTTCGGGTACAAGATAATATTCTAACATGGTTGGGGTGACCCTTACAAGTTTGGTGAATCCTGGAAGGGTATGCAGGTGGATTCTCCATTGGCCGAACAGTCGGCAGAGTTCAGGGAACAGCAGAGCCAGGCTGGTACCTCTTGCATTAGCCTGGGACTCAGGGCTGCTGAAGTGCAATCTAGGAGGGGGGTTCATGCGTCATGGCCCCCTTCCCCCTCTCTTCCCAGCACTTATTCATTTCGTACCCAGTGCCCAAGTGGAGCCGTAAGCGCTTCCGTTGGGAGATATGTGTCACCCATTACCCACGGTCGGTGCAGGATCTCAGCTTGCCTGGTCCTGCCTGGGCTCTGTTGGGGACTGTTAGGAAGTCCTAGCTCCATGCATGGGTCTGGCTCTCCACTCGTGCTCTGGCCATGGACCAAGAGATACCTGTTGTCCTCCATGGTTACCAGGCAGGTGTCTGGTAGCCCTTGCGTCTTTGGGCGGCTGCCCGTCTGAGCCGGCTCTGACCCTGCTTTCTCCGACAACTCTGACCTGCTTCTCCCCTCCCCCAGGTGCTCCTGGACTGGATCAACGATGTGCTGGCAGAGGAGCGCATCATCGTGAAGCAGCTGGAGGAAGACCTCTATGATGGCCAGGTGCTACAGAAGCTTCTGGGTGAGTGCCGGGACCCTACCATGTGGCACCATCCTCCTTGCCCTGGGCTTTTGGGAACTGACCCAAAGCTTGGTTTATGCCTCCTGGTAGCCCTAGCTGTGTTTGCTGTCTGTCTGCATGGTTTCTCCGCTGGGTACGCGTGGTTTCTCACGGGGCTGCAGCAGCTTTTATTGGATGCTCACGCCATGGACCAAGGAAACAGGGTTCAGAGAGGAGCCATGTCCCTCATCTCATCTCTCTGGCCAGCCTGGTTCCATCCAGTGTTGAGCACTTTTAGGATGGGATGCGGCAGAGGGCAGGTCTCCAACAAACCCCATGTGAGGGAATTTATCATTGTCCTCACTCATACTTCCAGGCTTTACTGTCTCCAAGTTCTGGCTGAGGATGATTGAGTGTGTCCTCAAGATAGACTGATGGAAGGAAAGATGGACAGGTGGGCAGCCTCTCCATCAAATGTCCCTGAGCCTTGCTGAAGGCTGGGTTCTAGGTCAGTGACTGCTGAAGCAGACATCCCTCTACCCTGCCGTTCCGGAGGGTGTGGTCTGTCTGAGCAGACAGTGACAGATGCCATGGGTCTAGAGAGTATAAAGGTCATACAGTTGTCATATCATATGGCCAGAGTGGGTGACCTTACCAAGTGCTAGGGTCTGAGCTCCTGGGGAAAAATAAGGGAAGAGTGGCCAGGAGACTAGAGAAGGATGAAGTCAGGGGTGAGGCATGGTAGGTAGTGCCACGGGATTCATGACGCCTCAGGCTGGTGCGGTGATTCATGCCTGTCATCCTAGCACTTGGGAGGCTGAGGCAGGAGGATTGCTAGTTTAAGGCTAGCCTAAATTATATAATAAAAGCTTGTCTCAAATAGAAAAAAAAATGTGTATGATGAAGCCTTGGGACCAGCTCTTACCTGGGGCTATTGTTCCCGGGGATGTTGTGAGCGCATCTTGGGGGCTGTGCTGTTACCTCCGGGGGAGTCTTGGTGGTTGTGGGATGTGGTGAGGTATTGTCTCTCAGGCTTGCACAGGACTCTTCTCCCTCAGCTGTGTGTCAGGTGGCTTGGGCATAGGTCCTGATCTTACAAATCTTTTCTTACCACAGCAAATTCTCCCAGCAGCCCAAGGACAGGCCCGGTAACCCAGTGTCTCCAAATGCCTTTTCATCCAGGGCATTTGTGCTATCCCCTATTCTTTCCTGACTTCTCCCAACCCCTGCCCCACCTTTTACTCTTCTGTCTCTTATGACATCTTTGAAGGGTTTGGACATCTTGTCCTATAGAAGATGGACCGATATAGATTCATCTGATCACTCTTTTCTTTTTCTTTATTTATTTTGATTCTGTGTGTGTGTGTGTGTGTGTGTGTGTGTGTGTGTGTGTGTGTGTGTACCACTTGCTTGCAGTACCTGTGGAGGTCAGAAGAGGACACCAAATCCCTGGAACTGGAGTTTATAGATGGCTGTGAGCTGCCATATGGGTGCTGGGAATTAAAGCCAGGTCTTCTAGAAGAGCAGCCAGTGCTCTTCAGCACTGAGTCTTTACTCCAGTCTGGATTATTCTTTCCTTAGCGTTACAAAGTAACACTTTTAGTGAATCAGAGCCCATGGCTTCACATTGCTGGAGGTGCACAGTGCCAGGCTACTGATAATGATGGGGAAGGTCTGATCCTTAGCCAAGGTGATGGCCAGTGAAGGAGGGAATGGTGAGATTATGGGGTGCTGAGTGGCTGGGTGGCCATGGTGGTCTCTCTGCGGAGCTCACAGCTCAGCAGAGTTCTAGATCCAGCCTCAGAGGTGGAGGCTCTGTGGCCAGGCGGAGCCTGTTGTGAAGCAGGGAAGGAGGTGGGAATCTGGGGTGAGGCTGGGAAGACAGACAAGGCCAGCCCTGGTAGACAAGGGCTTTCATCCCATGTCACAAGAGCCACTGGGAGTTTCAAACAGGGCCACGCTGTGATCTGAGTTGGCTTTTACAAAGTTTACTCAGGCTTCTGGGTGCAGAGTGGGTGGGGAGGAAGGTCTGGAGTTGGAGCTGGGTGTGGCTCAGGATGCCCTGAAATGGCTTCTGAAATGACTCTGGCCAGGGTTTGGAGTGCAGATGTGGACAGATGTTTCAGAGTAAAGCTGCCACAGGAGCGGAGGGTGGAGACCAGAGGTATGGACTGAGCAACTGGTGAATGGGTGAAGAGCTGGGGGCCTCATGGGCGAGGTTTTGGGGTGTCTACCTGTCTGGAACCTCATGCTGGGACCAGAGTTAGGAGCTCCAGCTACAGAGTTAGATGGAATGCAACCACTCGGAGGCGGTGTTTAGCACCATGGGCCTAACCATTTCCCGGAGAGGGGCTGCAAAGTCCTCATTGGTCCAAATACCAAATGGACAAGAGTGAACCATGGACGTTTGATTAAGAACCCCCGTCTTAGAATAAAGTTCTGCAGCTCAGAAATGAAGCTGGAGAGTTGAGATCCTTGAGTAAGGGCACATGTCACTAAGCCGATGGCCTTTGCTTCCTGAGACCTACGTGGCGGAAGGAGAGAACTGACCCCCAAAGCTGTCCTTCGGCTTCCGCACACATACTGCGGCCTGCATGCCTACAGACTCCCCCACAATCAATCAGTTAATTAATAATTTTGTTTAAAGAAGACGCTGGACTGTGAGGGTGGTTTCATAAGTGCCCGGGTTTTATGGTGGACACCTCAGCGCTCCGGCAGTGCGCTGTAGTGTCTCCCTACAGGCCCTGGCCTGCTGGAAAGAGTGGCACACTCCTGCACAGCTCTGTCTGCGACTAGCTAGCTGCTTGCCATGTCTACAAACGGGGCATCCGAGTTTCAGACAGTCAGCTGAGGCCAAGGGAGCACGCTGAGCTATGAATGATGTGTCACGAGGTCCCAGTAGATGGTGAGGCTACCTTGGGTGGTCAGCCTGCCTCCTCTCCTGGGGTTTGAGTATGTTATCGACTTAACTTCTCTCTGACTCTTGGACTTGGTGATTAGGCTGGCAAGGGCCATGCTTGTATGTGTGTATGTATGTGTGTTTGCATGTGTGTGTACACAGGTGCTCATGCACATGTATGTATGTGTGAGTGGAGGCCAGAGGTCAATGTCAGATGTCTTCCTCAGTTCTCTCCACCTTATTTCTTGAGACATGGTCTCTCACTGAATTGGGAGTTCACCAATTTGGCAAGATTAACTGGCCAGTGAACTCTTGGGATCCTTCCGACTCCACCTCTCCACCCACCCCCATCTGTGCTGGGGTTATCGGTGGGGACTGCCACACCCAGATTTTTCTCTTGGAGCTGAGCTCAGATGTTTATGAGATGTTTGGGGGCTGGAATCTGAACTTGGTTCTCATGACTGAGCAACAAGCACTGACCGTCCCCACTCGCCCATGGCAATGCCTTTTCATGGAGCAGTCCTTCAAGCTGGTGCTGAATCTGGGTATCCCAGGACAGGCTCTGGCTTTGCATCAACACTGCCTGTGGCTGGCTGTCAGCCACACTGATGCCTGACCCGGTCCATCTTTGAGAGCAGATGTTGTTGACCTCTTGGGCACAGCTTTTGGCTCCGTCTTCAGCTTGCCTGGTAGACGCGGCACTGAGCTGAAGCCACCGTGGCTGTAAATCCCACTCATTGCTTCTCCAGGCTGGGCCATGTGAGGCTTGAGGCTTGTCCCGGCTCTGCTGTCTGTGTATTGTGGAGTGCTTGTTATACCCTCTCATTTGAATATCTCCAGTCGGTACTTGAAGAAGCCGCTTGGAAGCCTCTTCTGTCAAGTGGTTTG
Organism: Peromyscus maniculatus bairdii; assembly: GCF_049852395.1. Lineage (NCBI taxonomy): Eukaryota > Metazoa > Chordata > Mammalia > Rodentia > Cricetidae > Peromyscus > Peromyscus maniculatus. Next base: position 53,596,906 of record NC_134871.1, read on the forward strand.
GACAGAGAAAAGGACAATGGGAAGAGTATTCAAGGCTGAAGAGGACATCAGTCAGCACATCTATGCCTGGTTGCGTGGGCAATGCTGTTTCTGATAAGATGCAACGATGACCCACACGGCCCCTGAGACCAGGGATCCCAGGAGTGACCTTGATGTAGGCTCTGGGCTCTCGGGCTTTCCAAGGGCAGAGCTATAGATCAGATAAGGGGTGCTGGCTGAGCAATACGATGTCAGCGGTGGAGCCAGGACTGGCCAAGATGAGGGAGACCCAGCAAAGAAGTCTGGTGAGATCAGCCTATGGGAAGGAACCCCGCGGAGTGGAACATGGAAGTAGGAAGTTTTTTTTTTTTTTTTTTTTTTGCATGGGCGTGTACATGAGAGTGTGGGCATGTGTTTGCCATAGTGCCCATGTGGAGGTCAGAGGGCAATTCCAGGTACCCTTCCTCCTTCCCCTGTGTGTGAGGCAGGGTCTCTTGCTTACCTCAGTCTGCTCCAGGCTAGATGGTCCACAGCCTTCTTCTCTGGCTGCATCTTCATTCTTGCTCCTCCAGGAACGCTGGGATGCAGATGTGCACACGGACACATCTTGCTTTTTGTGTTCGGGGATGGGGGGGGGGGATGCATCTAGGTTCTCATGCTTCACGAAGCAAGCGCGTTACCCGCTGAGCCACGCCCCCAGCCTGAGGAGGTGTTTTAAGTGGACGATGACAAGGGTAAACGATGAGGGTGGTGTGGGCTCTGGATGAACTTGGCCATGTGGCGCTCACCAAGGGTGAGCCCCCAGGCCCCCCCCCCCCAGGAGAGGGGATGCTGGAAATAATAGGGGGTTGCTGCAGCAGGCTAGGCTTCAGCTCAGCTGGGTTTGTAGCACTCACCTCAAGTTGGTGGGCAGGGTGGAATGTCCATGTAGGATGCTGAGGGTCTCTTGGGCCGGCTGGTACTCACTGGGACATCCTTAGTCCTTGTGTGCCGTCACTCTCAGCTACATGCCGCACTCAGGGGTCACCCAGCCTTTCTCCATCCCTTCCATATTGGTAAGAGGAGGCCGTGGCATCTCTGCCACGCCAGCAGTTGGCAGACCAGTTCCTGATGGATGTGCAGAGAAGTCTCTTTTCCCTGCTTTGTGGCATCACTGTGTCATGGAGACCTAAGGCAAGACAACCGGACACAGGACCTGCTTTCTTAGGCTGAGTCATAGCCTCTAATCTCACATTCATATATTGACATCAGTGCTGGCTAGTTTTTATGTCAACTTGACACTAGCTGGAATCATCTGAGCAGAGGAAACCTCAACTGAGAAAATGCCTCCGTAAGATCAGACTACAGGCAAGACTGTAGGACAACAGTTCTCAACCTGTGGGTCATAACTCCTTTAGCAAACCTCTATCTCCAAAAGTACTTACATTACAATTCATAACAGTAGCAAAATTACAGTTATGAAGCAGTAATAAAAAAAAATGGTATGGTTGGGGGTCACCACAACATGAGGAACTGTATTAAAGGGTCACAGCACTAGGAAGGCTGAGAGCCACTGCTGAGGGCATTTTCTTAATTAGTGAGTAGTGTGGGAGGGGCCCAGCCTACTGTGAGTGGGACCACCCCTGGGCTGGTGGTCTTGAGTCCTGTAAGAAAGATGGCTGAAGCCAGGCAATGGTCGTGCATGCCTTTAATCCCAGAACTTGGGAGGCAGGGGCAGGCAGATCTCTGTGAATCTGAGGCCAGCCTGGTCTACAGAGTGAATTCCAGGACAGCCAGGATTATGTAGAGAGACCCTATCTCAAAAAAAAAAAAAAAAAAAAAAAAAAGAAAGAAAGAAAGAAAGAAAAGAAAAAAGAAAGCAGGCTGAGCAAGTCATGAGGGGCAAGTCAGTAAGCAGCATCCCTCCATGGCCTCTGCATCAGCTCCTGCCTCCAGGTTCCTGCCCTGTTTGAGTTCCTGCCCTGACTGCTTTTGATGATGGACTGTGACTGGGATATATAAGCCAAGTAAGCCCTTTTCTCTCAAAGTTACTTTTGGTCACAGCAATAGTAGCCCTAACTAAGACAACATCCTAACCCTCAGACACATTTTAAAAAGGAGTAATTCATTGGCAATGAGGTTCTGAGGCTTGGCCCTACTCCAGTATGACAGATGTCCTTATGAGAAGAGACTAGCCAGGGGACATGCTGCCTATCTGCCCATCCCAGCACTTGAGATGCTCAGGCGGGAAACTGAGTTCAAGGCCAGCCTTGGCTACTACATAGGGAGACCACATCTCATTAAAAAAAAAAAAAAAGTGTAGCTTAGGAGACATCTGCACACAGAGGACCATCCATGGGGGAACACAGAGAAGAAAACAGCCAACACCTTGTCTCAGACCTCTGGGCCTGGGGCTAGAGAATGAGCCTCTGTAGGCCACCACTTGCCTCTCCCCCAGCTAACGCTGACTGATGTGGCTGCCTCCTCTGCCATTCCAGGTGATGTGGCTGGTGGCAGGGGACAAGAGGGCCTGCTGGGTTCTCTTCGTCCCTCCCTCCTTCCCTGTTTCCTTCCCCGGTGTCTGCCCTGTCCTTGGTGGCCGCACACCTGTGGGCGTAGCTTGTTGTGTATTTTCATGTCGCTCACGCGCGCAGCTGTGGGTGTCCCTGCTGGGGCCTGCGACACAGGTGACAGGTGGTGAGAGTCTGTGGAAGCAGGCACCCTCGTCCCCAGAGGCAGTGTGGAAGCACCAGATTGTTATTTCCATCACACTCACCTCTGCCCGACCTGCCATGTGTCTGTCCATGGCCTTTCTTGGTTGTCACACTCACTGTCTGTCCCCTTCCCGAGGGCCTCTCTTGTCCGTGTGTCTCTCCAGCACCCAGGAGCTGTTTGTTGAGTGATCATGTGACTGAGGGGTTGGACCGTGTGCAGTAGAAGCTCATGTGCCATCTCATCCCACAGATTGCAGAACTGACCGTTCTAACTGCAGGAACTGGAAGTTGGGGGCGAGAACACTGAACTCCTGGACCCAGCTAAAATGTGTGCAGCTGAACTTGATGGGACCTTATGGGGTTCATGATCTCAGTGACAATGTGGCTGTTGACAGCCCTGCATCCTGGGCTAAGGACATGGAAATCACATTCCAGGAAATTGCCTCCAGCCACCCTGGGTCTGGGCCTTTGCTAGTTGGTCAGAGGAGCCCTGTCAGGAAATATCACATCTTGGAATTAAAGACTAGGAGGGAACAGGGCTCCCTGCCTTCAGCAGGAGCCCCGGAGCGCTGGCTGCTGTGTCTGTGGCTACCTGCTCTCACCTGCTGCCTCCCCCATTCCCAAAGGAAATTGAAGGCGGCTGGGTCTCTGCTGGGTAATTGAATCCTGAGTGAATGTGACAATTCTCGTCCAGGCTCCTCCGGAGTGCTTCCTGCCTGCTCTTAAAAAAAAACCGACACAGTCACAAACTCGGCAAATCTCCAATCAAACTTCTTGCGGTGTGAAAATGTTAGAGACTAGGGAAGGACCTGGGAGTGCAGGGAAGCATCACTGAGATTTTCTTCTTGTGTTTATTGAAATTTGAAGTCTGGGACCCTACCGGGACACCTCCCCTTCCCACACTCCCTGCAGCCACCCTCTGTAACCGACCCAGTAACTTCCTCTTTCTCATGTGTGTGTGTTTACAACTTAATCAGCTCATTGAGTGCTGTTCATGTGTGTGTGCCTTTAAGGCTGACCACTTGGCATTGAATAATCAACCAGGGGACTCGATGTCCCTGGAGAAGACAGGTTTTTTCCTCTCAGCAGCCACTAATCGCCCGTGGTTCTTCATCTAGGGGCGAGGCTTTGTGAGATTTTCCCTACCCATGCTGGCCTGGCAACTGGTATTGTCACTGTTGGGTCTTATTCAGGCAGCCAGGTGGTTGAGATTTCACTGGTGTAGCTTCCCAGGCACACGTAGAAGGTACTAGCTGGCAGCAGGCCAGAAGACAACTTTGGACAACTCTGTCCTTCCTCTGTGCCTTCCGGTGCCCGACTGCCACCACAACCACGCTTAGCCCCCAGCGGCATCTTGAAGGATTCTTTTCCAGGTCATAAGCTGTTCCTGAGTGCCTGTTTCATCCTTAACTGCCTCTTCGCTTGTACTATAACTTTCTCTCAGTAGAAATGGCCTCAACACTGCACCACGGGGCCAGGGATTTGGGCTAAGACGCCAGGTCCCCCTGGTGCCCCTCTTCCAGCCAGGGCACAGATGGCTCCAGCTCCTTCCGCTTGGACACTCTTGCCTCATGACCTTGTCCTTGTCTCCACAGAAAAGCTGGCACACTGCAAGCTGAACGTGGCTGAGGTGACGCAGTCGGAGATCGGGCAGAAGCAGAAGTTGCAGACGGTCCTCGAAGCTGTGCAAGACCTGCTTCGGTCCCACGGCTGGCCACTGCGCTGGAACGTGGACTGTGAGCGGCCTCTGTGTGGGGAGGGAGCATTGGAAGCAATAACCATCCTTTTGTCTTCCCATCTCGTCTTCAGCCATCCAACGATAGCCCCGTGGTTAAAAAACCAGTGCACCCTCTTGACCGGTTCTGCCAGAGGCCAGGTGGCAGAGGAGAGGTCTGGAAGCTAAGGGCACAATCACACACCAGTGCTCTGCCTCCCCACCCCCTTATACCACCCCACTCCTGACCCCCCTCCCGCTCCACCCCTGTATTTCAGCTCTAGGATTCTCATTTGCTCACGTTTATTTGTTTATTTTGTGTGGGTCTGAGTGCACTTGTGTGGAGGCCAGAGGTCAGCCTCAGGCAACATTCCTCAGGAACCATGCACCTTGTTTGTTTTGAGGTTAGGGTCTCTCACTAAGACCTGCAGCTCACCAGTGAGGCAGGGCTGGCTGGCCAGTGAACTCAGGTTCCTTCTGTCCCCAGCTACCCTCTGCTGGGATTGCTAGCATGAGCTACCACAGGTGGTTTTTTAAAAACTCCAACTTGAGCCCTCATGCTTGTGTGGCCAACATTTTATGGACTGAGACATCTCCTCAGACCTTGTATTGTTTTTAAGAGTCTCATGTAGCCCAGGCTAGACCTTGGACTCACTATGTAGCCCAGGCTGGCCTTTAAGCCCCGATTCTCCTATCTCCACCTCCTGAATGCTGGGATTATATGCCTGGTCCAAGGAGTTTTTGTTGAGACTTGACACCAAACACCCAGGGTAGTGGCATAAAGTGAGCCATATGGGGGTGGCCTACTGAGGCAGGTGCCAAGGAGCCCATGCTAGCCCAGGAATGTCATTTGTCAGCTGGTTTGAGGGGTTTGTGGCATCAGAGTTCATAGCCCAGAGGGAGCAGACGGGGATGAGCTGACTGAAAAAGCAGATGGCATCTGTCATGTCCTTGTCCCCACCTCCTCTGGCTCCTTGCTAGGCAGGTGCGATGTGGTATGGTGCCAGAGCCTGCCCTTCATGGCCAGGGCTCTGCGGTCTGCAGAGGGAGCTTGGATCTTGGCTGTAGAGATGGGACTGGCTCTGCCCCTGGTTTCTTGGCGTGGTGTTGAGTAGACCCATCCTTCTAGCCTTGGAGCTGGGGCTGTGGGTAGGAGATGCCTGACCAGCTGCAAATCCCTCCACAGATTTGCTAACACCTGGCCTGAAACTTTACATTCAGGGAGAGTCAGAGCAGCAGCCAGGGCCGACTGGGCCCAGAGCAACTCCTGCCCTTGTCACCCACCCCTTTGGGGACAGCTGATTATATAGCAGCAGAAGTTTGCCCAGTGCCAATGATAATGACATGTGTTATTGTGGTGGGTATGTGGCTATGACCTGTCCTTCTCCCCGAAACCTGTGATTCTCTGCTTTAAAAAACGTGATGCTTTTAAAAGTGGTTGCCAGGACCAGGCACAGTGACACACACCTTTAATCCTAGCACTCCGGATGCTGAGGCAGGTGGATCAGTGTGTGTCTGAGGCCAGCTGTTCGAGGCCAGCCAGGACTATACATAGTGAGACCCTGATTTGCTCCTTCCCCCCCCCCCAAAAAAAAAGAAAAAAGAACATGGTTGTCAAGTTGCCTTGGGCCAACAAGAAAGAATAGAAAGAAGCCAGGCAGAAGTCCCCTGGGGCCTTATCAGCCCTCTCTGTCTGAGGTCCTTTTGCCCTCCCCCAGAGGTCTCCTTGAGACATACCCTTAAGATGGTCCCCTGGTCTCTACTGCATCTGACCCGAGGCCTCTGTTTCTTCCCTCTCCACCCCAAAGCTATCCATGGAAAGAACCTGGTGTCCATTCTTCACCTCCTCGTCTCCCTGGCCATGCACTTCAGGGCCCCCATCCACCTTCCCGAGCACGTCACTGTGCAGGTGGTAGTCGTGCGGGTGAGTAGACACCGGGCCATCTCTCTGCCCGGCTCTCTGTGGGCGAGGCAAGCTGACTTCTTTTCCCTGTAGTTTTCCAGGAGGCTACCTTGTATTTTTCCCCTCTTGATAAACTGCATATCTCACCCTGGCTCTTTGAGAAATGATTGGAGCGGGAACAATGGCGTTGATTTGAAGAGTGGCACACGGGCGTTGAGGTTTAATTTCCCAGATTTCTGAAAAGAACGTTCATTTCTCTCCAAAGCCACCGAGTCAGAATTCAATCCCCTTGAATGTGCTTATTACTCACTGGAGGAGGCTGTGACGGGCACGGTGAAATAGACACCCAAATTAAAGGCTCTCTACATTTGCTCTCTATTATAAGCCATCATTCCCCATTATCTCTTTTTTTAGGTTCATTTCTCTTGATTTACTTGGAGACGGGAGCCAGGACCTGGGGTCCTGGTAATGGGGCCAGGCGTGGATTTGCCATGCATACTGTCCTGTTTTTTAGCCTTTCAAGCACACAGATGCTGGCCCGACTTATTTCCTGTGCACATTTTCACTGTGCATTACATTTAAATATGTAGTAAGCACCCGCTGGGTGCCAGGCATATGCCTGGACTTGTGGGAACCCTGAGTGAGGAAAACCCATGTGGCCTGGAAGAGCCGCCATGTCTGCCAAAGGGCTGAGGTCACAGTTGGGACCGGCATGTCGTTGGTGTTTATGTTCCCGGAGACACCCAGCTTCTTCTCTCTGTTCTCTGAATTTTTAACTTATCTGTTCTGTGGTCTGTGGTCCATGACGACCTGGCTGAGCCTGTGTTTTTTGAAGCCGTTCTGACCTCTCGACTGCCCTGGGAGCTTAGCTGTACCCTGCCGGGAAGGCCCTTTCTGACATTAAGTGAAGGTCACCTGCCATTTCTCCCTGCTTCCTTCCCAATCAGGATGTTTGTGGTCAGCGAGAGTGACGCAGACCCAGGGGGACCATTCCTGTGGCCCTAGTCTTGGCTGCTGGTTCCTAGGCAGCGGGCCGGGAAAGGCTTCCCAAGGACACATGGGAAAACGGTTCCTAAACCTACCTACGTCAGCCCCAGGCCCCAAGAGTGCTGAGCGGGCTCACCGTCCGGGTATTTCCTTTCAGTCTCACGCGTGGGTCCAAGACAAGCTTGGATTTTTGGAAAGTCTGACCGCTTCCAGCAAGCACCCTCCTGCATTCGGTGCCTCGACCAGGGTTCCTGAGTTGTCTGCGCAGAGCCCAAAGTAGAAGGGACCGGGTGAGGAAGTCCAGCTAGATGGCAGCTTCTCAGAAATAGCACCCCGAGCTCAGTTCAGAGCTTCTTTCTGCCTCGCCCGAGGTCCTCTGGGCTGTCCGTATGCTTGCTCGGGTAACCCACTATCTAATTAGAGACGAAGCAAAGCATGGCACATGGCATTTCATGGCTGGAATGCATGAAGGCCAAGCCTTGCTTACTCCCAGCAGCGGAAGCTTTGGGCAGGCCTTTTGACTTCTCAGGGTTACTGAGATTTCCCTACAAACTTGGGATGATGGTGCTAACCATACAATTATCCAGCTCTCAGTTTACCAGTGATTTCCCCAATGCCTAGCAACTAATAGGCACCTCATTCATGCTTAGCCTGCAAATAAGTGAACCAAATACCTAGAGTCTTTTGGTGGGCTCTCGAGTATCCATTTGGTGCGAGGCTAGGGGGTGAGCCAAGCTGCTGTTACTTGTGGGGTTTTGTTTGTTTGATGTTTAAAAATTTATTTATTATGTATACAGTGTTCTGCCTGCAAGCCAGAAGAGGGCACCAGATCTTGTTATAGATGGCTGTGAGCCACCTTGTGGTTGCTGGGAATTGAACTCAGGACCTCTGGAAGAGCAGCCAGTGCTCTTAACCTCTGAGCCATCTCTCCAGTCCTGCTGTTACTTGTTAATAAGAATGAGCCTACAAGATCCCTGGAGGCCAGCTCAGGGAAGAGTGTGAGGGGCTCCTGGTTAGGACAGATTCCCGTGGTTCTGGTTACTTTGGCTGGCCTCTGGGAACTCCCGGTGTATATGGGCTGCCGTCCACCATCCCCTTGGCTCTCCCCCTGGCTGTGTGCCTGCCAGGGTTGCTGGGGTGAAGCTCCACTAACTGGGGGCTTCAAGTGGTGGTGGATTTCTTCTCACAGCACTGCTGGCTTCCTTTCAGGGAAGCAGTGGTCCTTTTTGCCCTGTTCTGCTTCTGCTGGCTGCCTTTAGGGTCCCAGGTTCATGGCCGTGGTCCTCCATTTCTGCTCTTTCGTTTTTTTCAAGAGGGCCACTCACCCTAGCTTCAGAGTTCGTCACTCACCACTGCTCATCTCTGTGTGGCCCCTCTTCGCTGGTATTGGAAGCCTCTAAGGAAAAGCAAGTTCTGAGGTCCTAGGTAGACATGTTTGGGGCCTTCTGTGTGACCCATTACCCACATGATCTTTCTCTGGTGTCTCCTCAGTATGACTCGTGAACTTCCTGACTACCCATGTCCCCTGCCCCAGCTGCAGAATATGAGCTTTCTTGGGTCTTGCCTGGGATGTTTCTCTGGAGCCTTGCTCAGCGGCCTTATCCCAGGGCACCATGGAGAACAATTTGAGGACAGTCATAGACCAGAAAGGGTCTCCCTTGTGATCACCTGGAGTATCCCTGCTCAGGCATGAAGTGTGCACTGGGTATGTGGCCCTTTCTAGGCTGGCATCCTGCCAGGGCCACCTGGGAGGGGATTTCCCATGGGTTCCACGTGCGTTCTCTACGCCGCTCCTGCCCCGTGGTCTGTGTATTGATTTTCTTGCTTTGGGGTTTTCAGAAGCGGGAAGGCCTGCTCCATTCCAGCCACATCTCAGAGGAACTGACCACGACCACAGAGTAAGTGGACGGCAGCTGCCCCTCAGGGTTTTGTACCTTGTACCAACTGGTCCCCAGGGACCCATGCCTCATGCAAGCCAGGCCCTAGACTCTGGCTTCAGCCAGGGACACTGGCCTGGGTGAGCCTGTATTCCTCTATATTCTTTAGTCCTTGTGTGTGCTTTTATGTGGAGGTACCTGCCTGTCTCCTCCTCCACACACTTTCTTCCAGGCTTCCATGTCCGTCTCTCTCCCCTCAGAGGCTTTCTAATTCCTTGTTTTAGAAGGTGAACCAAAGGGATGCTGCAGTCAGTAAAGCGCTTGCTGTGTGAGCGTAAGGAACTGATTCTCAGCACCTACATTAAAAAACAAAAACAAAAACAAAAACAATTCAGGTATGGGGGTGCATATCTGTAACCCCATCACTGTGGTGACAGAGACAGGAGAATCTTTGGAGCCCATTGGTCAGCCTGTCTAGCCAAATCAGTGAGCTCCAGGTTCAGTGAGAGACTCTGCCTCAAAAAACAAGGTGGTGAGTCAGTCTCTGACCTCTGCAAATGCACACACTCGCACATGCATGCACACATCACACACACACACACACACACACACACACACACACACACACACACACACATACATTACACACAACTGAAAAAATTTAAGCCAGGTGGTGGTGGCACACACCTTGAATCCCAGCACTCGGGGAGGCAGACACAGGCGAGTCTCTGTGAATTTGAGGCCAGGCTGGTCTACAGAGCGAGATCCAGGACAGCCAGGGCTACACAGAGAAACCCTGTCTCAAAACAACTCCCCCTCCAAAAAAAAATTTGGAAGAATGCTCAGGATGGCCATGGAGCCTCTTGTGTCCTGCTTGCTTCCTAGTTTTCCTCTTCACTTGCCAATCACCAGTTGCTCCTTTGGAGGAAGGAACCATGTGACCAGTCAGAACTGTCCTGTGGTGGACACTGTGGAGTCCTCTGGTCTCTCTGAGAAAGCTAGAATTTTGAATAGCCTAGAGAAACTCTACCCAAATAACAAACTAGACAGTGTACTGTGTGTGTGGTCCCACAATGCCCCATGGCGGGTCCTAGGAACCCGCCACTTTCGTTCCTCCTGACTAAACCTGTTTCCATGTTTAAAACATCGACGGCGTCCACTAGCCCACAAGCTCCATTCACGGGGATGCTAAGGCTGCGCGTCCACAGCCTTTCGGCAGCTGACTGGCACAGAATCCACTCAAGCGTGGTGAGTGGGCTGCCAGAGACGCTGAAGATGTGGCAGTGTTCCCTGTGACGGGTGGTGTTCCGACCTGCTCCCAGCAGCCCGCAGGGAAGGACAGAGAGCTGGGGGAGCAGGTGGGAGTGTGCTGTACCAGCGCAGTGGGTCTGTGGCTGCAGAACGGTGAGTTCAAGGGACTGCACGGTGGGGTGGGGGCTTGGTGGCCTGACTCGAGATGCCGCCCCTGGGTCATTTCATTTCACTCACAAGCCTGCAGCCACTCGTGGCAATGGGCTCAACCAGGCAGTTCTGCTAATCTTGCTGTGACTGGTCCTGTGAGGTCTGTATCTGAGGGCTTCCCAGGTCCTGATGGACCAAGGCAGCCTCTCATACTGCCTTTCCTCCTCATGGGAGAGCTTCCTCTCTAGTTCCCTGCATGTTCTGAGAAGCTGAGTACCCTCGTCCTGGTCTAATCCTGGATTCCTGTACCATGCCTTTTTTTTTTTTTTCCTGTGGGTCAGAGTAAGTCTCGGGTCATCCTGAGCTAGGGATTTGGGGGAACAGACTCCACCTTCTGACCTTGAGTGGTCAGGGGCCTATGCAGCTGTGGGAAGAAGCAGCCAAAGCCATCTATTGCCAACTGCACAGGGTGAGGGGGACCAGAGAAGGCGGCAAGAGATGCTGGGGGCTCCACAGTCATCAGGGGCGAAACTTGAAAGCAGAAAGAGGTTTGGCCACCAGCTATGTCCAGCACTCTGGGGGCCTACTGTGTGCCCGATGGAGCTGGTCATGGGAGGAACAGGGTGGGTGGTGAACATGGTTCCTCTCTCCCGGGGCTGGGGAGAAAGCCAGGCTGATGGTTGGGTGGAATGTAAGACCAGGCACAGGGTGGAGGCTTGGGAAGTTCTGTGGCCACAGTGGTGTTTTCAGGCACAGGCGCACACTGTAGTCAGGGAGGGGGACACATCTGTTGAGCCATTTCTGCTGGGTGCCAGACGCTTCCATGTAGCCAAGGAAGGAGCTGAGGTTTTTCTAGTCCCCTGTCTGCCCCCTGTCCACCCCCTACCCCCATCCCTGTGGCCACAGGGGCTCTGATGGATCCATAGAACATTTGGTGCCTGCCAAAACTAGAGAGAGGCCTTGGCCCATCATGGTCCCTGCAGTGCACCTCTGGCTTATCCTGCCTGCATCTTTGCTGCACGCACGCACCTCTGGGAATGCTCAGGCCTGAGGTTAGTTTGGTGGGTTTTTTGGTTTTTGGAGAAAAGGTCTTACTATGTAGACCAGGCTGGCTTTGAACTCACAGAAGTCTGCCTGCCTCTGCATCCCGAGTGCTGGGATCAGAGGTGTGCACATTACACCGGGCACATTGTTAACACTTAACTCCTAGTTTCCCAGAGGGCTCTCCCTCCAGGAAGCCCTTCCAGCTTGCCAGCCAGCCAGGAGTGAATGGCCTTACCATTCCTGCAGCCTTTCAGAATCCTCCTTGTTACCGGCTCTGAGCTGTGGAGGAGAAACTCTGGCTGGGTCCAGGGTGTTTGGTTCTGTGTCTTTATGTGCTGCACATAGTAGGTCTTCCCAGTAAGTACTTAATAAGATGGAGCCCGAGCACTTGCCTGCCCTAGAGGTTGGTGCCTAGGGACTAAGTGAATCTCTTAGCTTTAGGAAGGGAGCACACGGGTTGCAGCTGAGCGTCACAGAAACTGACCCTCATCCTCTGGAAGTTGGCTCCAGGACCATGGCTCACGGGTCTTTGTGGTGGCTGGGTTAGCTGCAGCCAAACAAACTTAGTTTACTTTCCATAGCTGTGATAAACACCATGACCAGAAGCAACTGAGGGAGGAAATGGCTTATTCCAGTTTACAGTTGTCGTCCATCACTGAGAGAAGTCAGGGCGGGAACTCGGGGAACGAACCTGGAGGGAGACACTGAAGCCGAGGTCACGGGAGAGCACCGCTCACGGGCTTGCTCAACCTGCTTCTCACCCAATCCAGGTCCCAGTCCCAATCAAATCAAGGCAAACCCAAACTCTGGCTGTGTCAACAGCTTAGTGTCTGGGACTCACGATCTGCTGGGCGCCACGGAGTCTGCGCAGCTTTACCTTTCTGGCTCTCCCCTGGGCAGCACACACAGCTTGTCTCTTAGGCTCACGCTGACCCCATGCATACTTGCCGATGTCCTTGGTGGTCATCCCATAGTCCTGGCATCTCTAAAATGCTGTGGTCTCCACCCATGGCCTCCTGGCCTCTCTTAGGGACCCCACCCTACCCCGTATTGCCTTTCTCCACGGCCCCTTCAATCCTGGGGCTTCTGCTGCAACAGAGGCTGTCCCCTCATCAAGGGCCTCTCCTGGTCTCTCATAGTGCCAGGCTTCACCTTCTCTCTGTGACCCCTTCATGCCTTCAAAACCGGCGCCACCTTACCAAGTTCAGATGCCAGCCCCAGGAACAGCCTTGGCCCCCTCTGAAACACAGCTTCTGTGTCCTGACCCTAAGGAAACGCTTCTCAGATTTTACCTCATCGATGCTGGTTTCTTGTTTATCATAGCTGATTCTTCAGTCCCAGCTGACCAGAGTCACGGATTACCTCAAAATACCACATAAAAAGCCCCATAGACGGGATTGGAGAGATGGCTCAGCGGTCAAGAACATGCTCTTTCAGAGGACCCGGGTTCAATTCCCAGCATCCACACGGCAGCTCACAACTGTCTGTAACTCCAGGATCCAACACCCTCACACAGACATACATACAGGCAGAAGAGCAAAAGATTAAAGTTAAAATACATTAAAAAATCCCATAAAGTCTTTGAGGGACTTTCAACATTCCCTCCAAAACTTCACCAGCAAGGTTTCCCAGCCTCATTTTCCAAGTTCTCACAGCTCATTAATCTTTAAGCTTTCAAATGGCTTTTCTTCCACGCTTATCCTCTATCTCAGTGGTTCTCAACCTTCCTCAGGCTATGACCCTTTAATATAGTTCCCCATGGTGTGATGACTCCAACCACAAAGTTATTTTTGTTGCTACTTCATAACAGTAATTTTGCCACTATTATGACTCATCATGTAAATATCTGATATGCAGAATGTTTGATATATGACCCTGTGAAAGGGTCATTGGATCCTCCCAAAGGGATGCGACTCACAGATTGAGAAACACTTCTCTATATGATGGCCGTGGCTGTGAGACAATTTGATCAGAACCGATAGACTCCTATGTCCCATCATCCATTCTATCTGTCCTCTCTAAATGGCACACCAGGGTGGTCACTGTGTCAGGAAAGAGGGCACTATCTGTATGTTGATGTCAGTCATCTGTACACGCCCCTCCCTGGGTGGGGGGCCCTGAGGTTGGGGGCTGGGGTCTGATTGGCTCTACCTGTCTCCTTCTTAAGACTTGGTCTATGCCACCACCATCTGACACTTTGTTCTTGTTCACAGGCTCATGATGGGTCGGTTTGGTAAGTACCCCAGTTTGGGGTGGGACACACTGAGACCCATGGGCACACAGGGGCAAACCCAGAAAGCTCTGGGGTTCTCAAGGTCATGCTTGTGAACTTGGGCAGGAGGGGTGAGGCTGGAGGGAGGGAGGAAAGGAGGTAATTACCCACTCACCTGACCCTGTCCCCTGGGCAAGAGAGGGCAGACAAAGAGACCAAAAACCTGTGTGCATTTAAACCCTTGGAAGTAGAAGCCTGGCTCCTAGCTTAGGTAGGGATGTGGGCAGTTCAAAACAGAAAGCCCTTGGCCATAATAGTGTTCTCCAGCCAGCAGGGAGGTAAGGAAAAAAACCAAAAAGCAAAACCAAACCAAACCCAAAAAGCCAGAAGCCAGTTAGAAGCTCCCAGCTCATTTCCAGATGTATACCTGACACTGGGGAATCGTTGGGGGTCAGGTGCCTCCTCCAAAACCTCAAAGAGCACCCTTCTCTTACCAGGAGGTTATAAAGAAGGGACGAAGGGTGTGAATCACCTGGGGAGTGGACACAGCTCTGATGGCCTGGAAGGTCTTGAGTCTGAGAGAAAGCCGTAGCCACGTGGCCCCTGAGCCTTTTCCAATGGGCAGGTGCTATGGCTGCTGGGAAAATTCAGAGGCTTTTCAGCATTTTGTTTAAGCAACTCAGCTCTCCCGCCTCCTTCCTCGTCTTTAGTGTCACTGTTACTAAACACAAATAAAGGAAGGTGGAAGGGAGCCTCTGTTCAGTCTGTGAAGAAGAGGCAGGGTGGAGGCAGACATGGGTCCATGTGGGACCCCTGCCCCTGTCCAGGTGCAGGCTAGTTTAGAGACATGTCTCCCCCTGTAGCCTCCTCTACACCGAGGAGGCTCTGAACCCCTGGGGATCGCAGAGGCGGGAAGATGACGAACGGGGGACCCGAGAGTGAGTGCGTGTCTGAGTGTGGGACTGTCACTCCTGTGTTTGGGTTGGCCCTGTTTCAGGTTCAGAGGATTTGAAAAGAGTTGTCTTGGCTGGGGGGAGGGGAGCCTGGGTCGGTATCTTGGGAGCCCCGGCCAGTGGGAAGAGCACCTGGTCAGGTGCGCATGCGTGGGGTGTGGCTGCCAAGGAGAGAGCCAGGTGCTGCCAGGACTCCGCCACAGTGCTGGGGACATCTGAGGCCAGGCCTCGGAGGCTGTACTCACTTCACTTCTCACATGCTCTGGCGTAAGATGAAACAGACTATTAGCCAGTGACAGGCAATTAGTTTCGCCCCCGCCTTGTGCTTCTGCTGACGCAGAGAGGTCTCCTAGTTACGCGCCTGACAGCCTTAGCCTTGGTGCAGTGAATCCCTGGGCTCCCAGACATCCTCTTGGTGGGGAGGGGGAGTGGCCCATGGCTGTCCCAGGGTTTCTGGTCCCATCTGGCTTCAGTGCTCTGCCAGGGTCTGGTCACACTGCCACCATTGGTGCCACAGTGCCCCCTGCCATGCTGGTTCCTACCAAGCCCTCGGCTTCTTCGCACATCGCACGGGAGGAAGGTCCCAGGTACCCCTTGTCATACCTGTTTCCTGTCCGCTGTCCCTACAGTGGCCTCTAAGGACATCCCAGACATCACATCCCCTGTGGCCTCCTTGACTTTTTTTTTCACCTCCCGAGTGTCTGGGCCCAGCCCTGTGGCTCCCTCACTTCCACTGCTTTTTCCAGCCACAAGACCCTCCTGCTAAATTACCCATGGTTCCCTCCTGCATTGACTTAGCTATCACTCACCAGGGATCCCCTGCCACAAGCCAGCACGCACTGGTCCTGCGACCTCAGGTCACACTTAGAGCCCTACCCTACTCCTAGGAGCCTCACTGTTTGTGTGTACGCTCCCCCGCCCCAGGACATGTGCAATTGCTGTTTGCCGTCACATCCAATAGCCTTTTCCTTTGCTCGGGACTCTAGAAGTGTCCTGGAGGCAGCCACTCACCCCAAGCCTGCATGATCTCAGCAGCCCTCCCTGCACCGCTGTCTCTTGTGAGGAGGGACAGCGTGCTGACCCCCCTAAGGCTGAGCCTTGCTGGAACCAGTTCCCTCAGCCTGCTTGGCCTTCAAGTGTTGTGTGCACCGGGAACAGCTCCTCTCTGGTCCACCCTTCCATCATTCCAGCAGATAAAGGGGCGCCCAGCTTCTTCCTATCAGCATCATGTCCTGGCTGAGGTGGGAGCAGGTTTTTCTCTCCCTGGAAACAAGTCTCTTGGGAGCTGGGAGGTTAGAGCCTGGTCTCCATAGCAACAGCTTTGCCGGTTGCCTTTTCTCTAGCTGGTGGCCCTTCCTCCCCAGTTCCCCCGACTCAGGAGCCCTTTCTGACGCTGCTGTCAGGATGGGATGGGCAAGAAGAGAAGCATCTTCTTCGTCCCACAATCAGTTTGCTGTGATCCAGTCCCCTCCCTTCAGCTCTCCACCAGAACCCGTGCTAAAACTCTAACCTGGGGTTCACACCCCTGTTCGCACCCCCTGGTCACCCTGCACCCAGGGCGCTGCACTGAATGATGCAGCTCCCGGTCAGCCTCTCCCCACCCAGGCCACCTTGCTCTTAAATCAACTCTGGGCTCTCTCGTGTTTCTCTTTGCACATTGTGTTCTCTCTGGCTGGAATGCCTCTCTCTCTCTCTCTCTCTCTCTCTCTCTCTCTCTCTCTCTCTCTCTCTCTCTCTCTCTCTCTCTCTCTCTCTCTCCAGCAAGCCTGGCTCAGACCTCAAGGCTCTTTCTTCCATCTCTCCATTACCCTAACCTCTTGTCTATGGGTACACACTTGGGTGCTGCCCCAGACCAGCCTAATAGAGTCAATCAAACCTCAGACACTGAGGGTTATGAGAAGGGGCTGCAGCGGGGAGAAATAGGAGTCCCCAACCCTGTCCTGGGTACAACCTCCTGACTCCAGGTGGATGGATGCGAGGCTCACTGTGGCTCCAGTCTTTGCTTTCAAGGGGAGTCAGAAACATGGATTACGGATTACGGATGGGATTAGGGATCCTGCTGTCTGTGCCCTTCCCAACTAGTAACTTCCTTAGCACAAGAGGGAAATTGTGGAGACCTAGATATGCCTGAGAGCCAGGCTTGTCCCTGTGGCAATTCTTGATGCTCACAGAGATGGTGGGGGAATGGACAGGGTCGTTCCTGCTTACAGAGGCAGAGATCTTTTAGCTAGGGAAGTAGCTTGAAGTCTGTGGGCTTTCAAATCACGCGATAAGGATTTGAACCCAGCTCTGTCCTGTCCCCCCAACCCTTGTGTAGAGCCCCTGGTCCTTCCTGGCCACGGGGCCACATGATGCGTCCTCTTAGGCCCAGGTGAGCAGCCAGCGTGGGAGGCACCCAGCAGCCGCCCACATAGCATTCTGGCAGCCCAGCAGGGGCCTAGCTAAATAAACCAGTGACGTCAAGAGTCTCGGCTCCTGGGGCTTTGCCTAAGCTGCTTTGCAGGGCTGCACTGCTTCCTGAGGACTAAGCTCCTTTTGCCCCTTTACAGATTGTTTTCTGGGGGATAATCTGACTTAGCTGATTATGGAAGTGAGTGGCAGCTGGTGCTAACTGAGGGTGGCGTTTTGTCCCCACCGGCTCCTAGGGGAAGGAACTGCCTCCCTTCCCCCAACACACCACACACACACACACACACACACACACACACTCCAGCAAGCTCACATGCACACACACAAGGTCCCTTCTCTCCATTTTTGCCTCTCGCCTTCCCCAAGACTGAAGAAGTTGGATGGAGGTTGGATGGAGATGTCTCCAGACCCTGGCCTGAATCTCTGGCACCTTCCTCTTAGGGCTAGGGGCATAGGAGACTTCCTTTAGACCATCCTGGCTGGCTCTTCTCCTAGGAACCCTGGCTTGCTCAGCTCACCCCACTTCTTCATTCTCCTCCTCCCTCTTCCTCAGCACCCTGTCTCCCCCAAGGTGGGAGAAGGCTCCCTGTGCACCCCCCAACCTCCTGCTAGGACTCTAAGCTGGAGCAGAGAGTGGATGGCCTCTCTGCTCGCTGGGTCCCAGGATCACACAATACCCCCCCCCCCCCCACTCCCCCCCCCCCCCCCCCGGGAACCGAGAAGACAGAGGTCAGGGCTTAGGTCCCTCCCAGGGCCTCAGTTCCCTCTACAGTGCTCTGTTGGCCCTGGAGCCCCCAGGCCTCTGCTTTGACCGGGGTTGTAGCCTTCTATCCCAAAGACTTCTGTGTCCCCCACTTCTTTCCAATATTAGCAGATATTGGGGTTCAGAAGGCACCTCTGGAGGGGTTCCAGGTTCTTGTGTCCCTGAACAAAGGACAGAGCAGAGACACACACAGTTGCAGCCAGAGCGGCAGGTCTACCCGAGGCGTGATCCAAGTGAGGACGTGAGCCTTCCAACTTGCCGGGCCGGGCTTAGAGCAGGCTTTCCCCTCATTTGCATAGCAAGGGTATTTTGGTTCATTTGCATGGAGTAGGCTTTTCTGAGTCCTCTGTTTGTCACATGGAGTTCACACAAATGCGTGTGTCAGCATCTCTCACTAGCGTCTTCAATCTGCACCCCCAGGGCTGTGCCACAGTGTTACAATGAGCCCCAGGCCACCCACAGACTCTTTGGAGTACTTGTGTCCCGAGCCAGAGGCACATGCAGATTTTTTCAGATTTAAAAAAAAAAAAATTTCTTTTCTTTGTCAGCCTTGGTGGGCTGGAGGTGTCCACTGTGGGAAGGGAGGGATGAGGGATTTCAGGCTTCCAGGGTTCTCTCTTTCCCAGCTTGGTTTTTTTTTTTTTTTGTTTTTTTTTTTTTTTTTTTTTTTTTTTTTTTTCATATTCTAATTTTGCAAGGCTTCTGTCCTCTGGTGGCCTCCAGGAGGGAAGGATGGGGACTTCTGTGCTGATCTGCTTGCACACACGAGACAGCAGATTCTGGTTCACCAGAGAGGCGATGGGCCACCTCAGGGAGCCATGGGCATCCTGCGGAGGACACCAAGGGCTCAGATGCCTTCACGCTGACCTCTGCTGACCCTTCCCTGTGGTAGGAGTCAGAGACAGGGCCAGGAGTGGGAGAATCATCCACCTCTCCAGGAGAGCTAGGAACCGAAGGTCCAGCAGGAGAAACTGTCGTTCCAAGTTGTGATAAATGCAAGCAAGCCTGGACCCTTCAGAGGAGGTGGCCTTGGAGGGCAACCTGGGGACAGTGAGGCTGTGTCAAAGGTCCTGAGGCATGTTTGTGCCTCGGGGCTGCAGAGAGGCCATTTTGTAAAGCCATGGAGAAGTGTGGGAGGGTGCCCATCTTGTTATATGCATGGGAGAGAGGATGGACCACAGTCTAAGAGGATGAGAGAGGAGGTAGGTTTTTCCATGGGCCAGTGGTGAAAAGACAGTTGTACTTTTAGAGTCTGGCTGACGGGGGAGAGGCCAGTTAACCTGGAGGCCGTGGCCATCCCCAGGTCAGGGGTGGTGGACCAGGAATGGGGGCAGCAGACCTGGCCAAGAGTAGAAGCAGTGGGATTCACAGACAGTGATAGAGCTTAGGGAAGGAGAGGCAAGGATACCTCAGGTGCTCAGTGGGAGCATGTAGGTGCCCATGTGGGACCTGGCATTCCATGCCCAAAGAAGTTTTACAGATTGTTAAAAGAGCTCGAGAAAGCCCCACCCGCCCTTGGTTCATAATCCAGCTCACGATCCCGGTTTTACTCACACTCAGGGACAATGCCAATCTGCAGGCCCCTCTGCCCTGGCAGAAACTCGAGGGATCAAGCAGGCTGGAACCCCAAGGCAGAACATCCCAAGGGGTCAGGGTGGCTGTTTTCAGAACTGATGGCTGCAGGTTGGGATGAGGGTAGCGGAGTCCCCTCTAGAACTTCCACTCCATGTTCTCTCTTGCATGTCATGGCAGAGCGGGATGCCTTCGACACGCTTTTCGACCACGCTCCGGACAAGCTCAACCTTGTGAAGAAGGTAGATCTTTGCGCCCCCCCCATCCACACCCCTCCTAGGACCCGTGCCTATGCAGGCCCTGTCTAACCGCTCTGTGGGTGCAGGGAAGGCGGAGATAAGGGAGGAGAGGTGTTTGGAGTGTCTAAGGTTGGCCTTGTGTGTTGAGACCACGCTCAGCCATGTGTGGCATGGCAGTGCCCTCTCACAATCGGGTCATATAGACCAGAGTGAATGTACAGCTTGATTCCTGTTGGCACTGTGCCGTTAAGACTCGGGCTGGCTTAAGAGCATGGTGTCCGATGCACAGCCTTTTTGTTTTAGCCGCCAGAAGAGGGTCTGGAGGTCTCAGCCCGTCGTGGTGGGGGCTGGGGGTGGTCTGCAGAAAGTTGCTGATATTGCCTTTGCCTCTCTGCCTTGACAGTCTCTCATCACATTTGTGAACAAACACCTGAATAAGCTGAACTTGGAGGTGACCGACCTGGAGACCCAGGTAGGCAGAGCTTTGGTGAAGGGTCCCTCTGGCCTGTGCTTCTAGCAGCTCTAAACTCAGGTCGGGTGTGGCAGCAAGTGGGGCCACCTTGTCCCTCTCAGGAGGAGCTCTCAGTGCATCTCGGACCAAGCTGGCTGCTCAGACCCTCTGCTTCCTGTAGCTGTGGCAGAGACTGAAGAGACTGAAGGCTGAAGCCATGGACTCTGTAAGCTGGGAGTCCAGAGTCCTAGGGTGGGCAGGCTAGCTCCTTCCCAGTCCCTCTGTGCTTTCTGCCCTGTTTCTGCAGGCGAGCTTTGGTGTTCTTGCATCCACAGATACATTACTTCCATCTTCTAGGACCTCCTCCCATGTCTACATCCCTGTGTCTGTACATCTGTATTCTGCACACAGCTCTCTGTGCCCCTCCCCACCCCCACCTCGTCTGCTTCCCCAGAGTTCGTGTCTAGAAATGGATGCATGAGAGCAAAGAAACATCATGCTGGATTAGAGCCCACCCTAACGATACAAGTGCATCAGGGACCCTGCTTCCAAATGGCGTCACGTACACAGAGTCTAGGGATTAGGATTCCAACTTACTTTGGGGAGAGACGGTTCAACTTTTAGCACCCACCCCCACGACTCCATCCCACCCTGCCACAGGACCCTTTGCCTCGAAGGAAGGTCTACGGGTCTGGAGCACTCTGTGCCCGCTGCTTCTGGGGTAGAGACACTGCAGCCTCACATTTGGTCCTATGGCGGCATGGAGACAATGCCCCATCCAACCGGGGGCTGGCGAGATGGCTCAGCTGGTAGAAGTGATTACCGAGCAAGCCCGAGGACGCGAGTTTGATCCCCAGGGACGCACCCAGTGGAAGGGGACAGCTGACTCCTACAAGTTGTCATCTGACTACATACGCACTGTGACCCAAGCCTGGTGCCCGTCCCGTGTGTCATACAAGTTACAAGAATAGGAATAAACATCCATTTGGGGAAACAGGGACAAACCCTTTCTTCCATGAGTATCTCAAACGCTCTCTCCTCCAGCTAGAGCACCATTGTGGTGACTGTCTCTGAGCAGACAAGAAGCCCTGAGGGTCCAACAGAATTTTCTCCAGCTTGGTTGTGTGCTTGAGTCCTGAGTCTGAATCCTCGGCATAGGCATCCCTAATGCTCAGTTGATCCTCCCTAAACCCCTGGGCGTTTTCTTCGATTGCTTTCTCTTTCCTTAACTTCTCTCATTTGCTTTTCTAATTAAAAAAGTAATTCAGGTTCATCGCAGAAATGTCTGAAAATGAAGATAAGGAAAACAAAATGAAAGTCACCATAATGTGTCACCCCACTGCATCCCCGGGGTTTGTTCCAAGCACTTCTCCTGGGGATTCTGGGTGTATGCCGTGTGGTCTGCCTTAGGGAGCAGATTGTGTATGTGTGCGTGTGTGCACATGCACACGCATGCCCGTGATTTGCAAATGTGGCTCTTATCCTTAGCTGTTTGCTCATGCAGCACGCTTGCTGGGTGACACTTTAGATTTCCTGAAGCCGGGGAAGCTGAAGTGAAAAGCTGTTTCTCTCCCTCCCTCCCTACGGCTCACCCCCCAACTCCGCCTGGTCTCTTTCAAAGTGTTCATGCATAAAACAACACACTCACTCTTTTTAATAACAGTCGATCACACTGGACAGCTGTTTTGTAATGTGTTGTTGGTTTTTTTCTCCCTAAATACATTTGGGCATCTTCTTGTGAGAGATGGATGTCTCTGTCTGAAGCTATTTCTCTTTTCAGTGTCAGTCATATTCATTCTCTCTCTCTCTCTCTCTCTCTCTCTCTCTCTCTCTCTCTCTCTCTCTCTCTCTGCGTGTGTGTGTGTGTGTGTGTGTGTGTGTCCCGTGTCCCTCCCTCCCTCCCTCCTTAAGATAGGGCCTTAAGGTTAGCCTTGGATTCACTTTGTAGCCCAGGCTGGCCTTAAACTTTTGATGATCTCCTGTCTCAGCCTCCAGAGTGCCAAGGTTATAGGCACGCACCACCATGCCTGGCACTGGGCTCTTTTAACCGTAACTTTCTTAGGTTGGGAGGTGCAACTCAGCTGCATAACATTTGCTCATGCTCACGGCCCTCGGTTCCCTCCCCAGCACTGTTAAAATAATAACTGCCTTCCTTTCGGGTAAGGCTGCATTAGAGGAAAGCAGCCCTATGATTGGACCCCTTCCCCATCCTGTGCATGCCGAGTGGCGGGTGTTCCACCCACAGTTATTTGTGCCCTGCCTGTTTCCTTGGGGTTAACATCTAGAAATGGAGGCAGACATGGAGGTGTGAGAGCAAAGCAGCATGCACCATGAGGCCTGGGGTGGTCTAATCATGGAGGCTGGCATCATCTGTGTGAGCGACTGACTGACCCACATCCACGGCAGCCCACCTAGCATTTCCTTTGTGGCCCTGCAGGACTCATAGCCAGAGCATCTTAGACCAAGGGGAAAGCTGTATTTTTGCTCACGTCTTTTTCTTCCCTGACATACACACAGTGTAAACTGGGCAAAGTCTGCTTTGGCCATCGCTGGCATCCTATTAAGTCTGTGCTTGGTGGCTGGTCCCCTGGAAGGCCTATCACCTGCTCACAAATGACTTTATGCCTTTTGCTTCTTAGGGGGGCATTTCCCCCTAAGCTCCTGGTTCTTCAAATCAGATATTTGCGGATGTTCCCTTTTTCATTTAAATGCTGTCAGGTGGGAGTCTCCAAGATCCTCGGGGACAGTGGAGGGCTGGGTTGAAAGGGTCTGAGCTTTTAAAGGGGTACCTCCCCCTCTTCAGGCTGTCATTGACGTATTTGGAGATGCTAGTTCCTGGAAGCTGAAGGCCTCTGAGGGGTCCTAGCCCTACCACCTCTCCAGGAGTCCTGCCTGGGAATGTTAGAAAAAGGCCCTGACAGGCAGACCCTCCTTTAATGATCGAGGTATTCTGTGGGTATGCCATTTACTACGGCAGTCACAGACCATTTATGTTGAGGTTGAAATATGGCTGGTACCCCTAGAAGCTACCTTCTGTGTTTTAATAAGCTTTTAAAGAGCCAAATTCAGGAGCCAGCAAAATGGCTCAGATGAGGGTGGGGATTCTTACTGCCAAGCTTGTCAACTTGAGTTTGATCCTGAACCCGAATGGTTGAGGGAGAGACCTGACCCCCACAAATTGTCCTCTGACTTCCACATGTGTGCCGTGGCGTGAGTGGGCATGCGTGGTGGGCACACGTGGTGAGCACACATACTCACCACATAAATCATGTAATTAAAAGAGAGTCAAGGGGGTGCTGGAGAGTTGGCTCAGTAGTCGAGAGCAATTGCTGCTCTTGTGGAGGACCTTGGTTTGGTTCCTAGCACCCATATAGTCGCTCTCAAAAACCGTTTTTAACTCCAGTTCCAGAGGATCCAATGTCCTCTTCTGACCTCCATGGACATTGGGCATGCGCCTCATGCTTACACATACATACATACTTGCAGGTAAAACACTCATATACAAAATGAATCCAAAAATAAAGAATAGTGTCCAATTCAGGGGTTCTGAATATTGCTTGCCCAGTAGTGATGCTGCTACTGTCTGAGTGGTCAAGGTGTATAAAGAGCCACACTTAAAATGGTTTGCCAAGAAAAAGAGGCAGCAGAGCTAGGAAGGATAAGGGGGCTGAGGGCACATGTTCCTAATACTTGGGAAACTGAGGGAGGAAAACGGCTGAAAATTCCAGACCAGGCTAGGCTAGAGAGAGAACCTGTTTAAACAAACAAACAAACAAACAAACAAACAAAAAACTGGCCTGGGGAGTGGGCTCAATGGGCCAGAACACATGCTGTGTAAATATGAGGACCTGAGTTCAAATCCCCCACACCTAGGTAAAAAGCCAGGTGTGGTCATGAGCATCTGCAACCCCAGTGCTGTGGGGGCCAGACAGGAGGATCTGCAGGGCTCGCTGGACAGCCAAAGTAGCTGAAAATGGTGAGCTCCAGAGTCAGTGAGAAGCCCTGCCTCAAGGAAATAAAGGAGAGAGCAATACAGGAAGACACCTGGTGTCCTCTGACCCCTGCATGCTTGCCTATAGAAGTACTCATATATACACAATGCACTATCACATCCGTGTGCGTACACACACACACACACACACACACACACACACACACACACACACCAAAAATAAAAAATTAAAAAAACAAAAAACAAAAAAAAAACCAAGCAACAACAACAACTACAAAAATTCTAGCACTCAGGAAGCTGGGGCAGGAGGATCATTTTGAGTTTGAGGCCAGCTTGGGATACATTGATGACCCTGCCTCAAAAAATATAAATAATAAAATAATAGTAATAATATAACCATAGCAATGGAAGGAGTATGGGGGTTCCTAGGGAGCCTGTGTCTAATGGAGACAGAATTCTGGAGATGGTTGGTGGTGATGGCGCATGGCAGTGTGAATCGCTCTTTATGCCACCGGAACACTTAAAAATGGTAAAGACGGGGCTAGTGAGATGGCTCATCACCAGGTCAAGACATGTGTCACCAAGCCTGATGACCTGAGGTCAACCCCTAGGACCCACGTGGTGGATAGAGAGTTGTCCTCTGCCCTCCACATGCTCACTGTGGTATATGTGTGCATACACACACACACACACACACACACACACACACACACACACACACACACAAATTCAAATTTAAGGGTTGGAGAGGTGGATCTGTGCATTAGAGCACTTTTTTTCTCTTTCAGAGGACCTGAGTTCAATTCCTGGTACCCACGTAGTGGCTCACAGCTGTAGTTCCAGTCCCAGGGCATCCAATATCTTCTCCTGACTTCCATGGGTGCCAGGCACACATGTGATGCACATACATACATGCAGGCAAAACATTCATACACATAAAGTCTAAAACTTGAAATTGTTTAAAACTGGTTAAGTTGGCAGATTTTGTATTCTATATCTCAGGGGTCAGTTGCTGCCACTGAAAAGCAGCCGTGGCCCCTCCCCGGCTTGCTGAGGGCAGGGCAGGGTGTCAAGAGTGAGGGTCCTTTGTTCTGAACCCCTGGTCCCCTCCTGTGGGTGACTAGGGCATGGGCCTCTTTCCTTGAGCTCTGCTGAGAGTTTGCAGTTCAGGGTGGGGATGCTGAGGTGGGGAGGGGGTCCTGGGGGGGGGCACTGCAGTTGTGGGCATTCCCACACCCTCCTACATACGTGCAGGGTGTCTGTCCGCCCCACACATGCCCCAGAATTGTCACTGAATTTTCTCTGCAGTTCGCAGACGGCGTGTACCTGGTTCTGCTCCTGGGCCTCCTTGAAGACTACTTCGTCCCCCTACACAACTTCTATCTGACCCCCGACAGCTTTGACCAGAAGGTAAGTGCCCTGTCTCCTGGGAGTGGCCCCAGCCACATTTACTGGGGTAGACAGGAGGAGTGTTCCCTGGTGCCACTGACCAGCTGCAGCCCCTCAGTATCCTTTAGAATGGGGAGCCACACAACATGTGGGATTCAATCAGGGATACAGCTCCCTGAAGACAGACTAGGAAACCCCTCTGTGGTATGCAGTGCGTCCAAGTTTGCTTGGTCGTGTCTCCTCCAAGTCTTTCCCACAGGCTCGGGTTTTTTTGTTTTTGTTTTTGAATGACTCTGGTCAGATGCCACACACAGCCCTCTGGGCTGGCCTGCTTTGGGAGCCTTCAAATGTTATGTCCCGGGGTGACACGTGTGTGGCTCTGTGACGTGTGCCTGCATGTGTCAATTTGCTTCTATTTTTCCCTCCTGCCGCAGTAGGGCTTTTTTTTTTTTTTTTTCAAATATTTACAGTCGTCCCTCGGAATCTGCTGGGGACGGGTTCCAGGGCCCCCTCGGGTACCAAAACCTGCAGATGCTCAAGTCCCACATGTGAAATGTCGTCTAAAGCCTACACATTTCCTCCTGTGGATGTTAAATCCTGTCTGGTGGCTTATAATACTTAATGCAATGCAAATGCTATGCAAAGTAGCTGCTTTCTGTATTGTTAGTGATCGACAGTGGAGGATGATTGTTCAGAACACTGCAGTCCCCCAGACACTGTCTGTGGTCTGCGGTTTGTGTCATCTGAAGACGTGTGTGTATGTGTGTGTGTGTGTGTTTCTGTGTCTGTGTGTCTGTGTGTCTGTATGCATGTGTATGTCTATGTCTGCATATGTATACATGTATGTCTCTTCATGTGTATATATACATGACTGTGTGCAGCCATGTATATGTATGTCAGTATATGTATATATGTATGTACATGTGTATGTCTGTGTTTGTGTATATATATATATATATATATATATATATGTGTGTGTGTGTGTGTGTGTGTGTGTGTGTGTGTGTGTATGTCTGTCTTTATGTTCATGAGTATGTATGCGTATTCATTTATATAAATATACATGTCTGTGTATGTGGGCGTGTGTTTATGTATGCATGTATGTGCCCTCATATATGCCTTGTGGATCTGTCTATGTGTGTATGTATATGTGTGTGTGGTGTGTATGAGCATACATGTGTGTGTGAGTATATATGTGTATGTGGTGGGGCTGTGTGTATGTATGCATATTTTATTTCTGTGCTTGGTTTCCCAGACAATTCCTCTTGTAGGACCCCCCTGGATGGACCCCACCCCACCTGTGTCCCTGTTGTGCCGGTCTCTGTCCCTCCCAGGTTCCCTGCAGTTAGGTCTGCAACTGAAGAGTTAGTGCCTCACTTACGGGGACTTGGCAGAGGCCAGTCTGGGCTGCTTGGGTCTCATGGCACCTGCCAAAGTGTGAGGCCCATGAGGCCTGGAGGCAGACGGTGGCAACCGCAGCGGGAGCCAGGGGAACAGCAGGGGACAGGCCAGTGTTTATCAATCTGCCGGCTCCTGGCACCGAGCAGTCTGTCTGCTCGTGGCCAAATGTCGTTCCTATCTTGTCTGCAGAGATAGAATTGGGCAGATTAGAGAGGTCTTGGCATGCTGGAGTCCACACTGGGGATGGAAGGTGAGCGAGTGTGGTGAGGAATGAGCAGGACAGAGCTCATCAGGACCAGGAAGCCTGATGGAGTTGTAGAGACCAGAGGTCAGAGTGTCTGGTGAACAGGTCCCTGTGTATCCAGGCCCCCATGTAGCTATAATATCTCTGGGAGATCTTGTCTTTGTTTAAACTAATGAGGCTGGTGAGAACTACGGATAACCAGAAGAACTGGGTTTTTGCCCAAACAAGGCTTTGCCCAGGTGGGAGAAGCCACATTCCTCAGCCTGGCTTTATTCCTTTGAAACCAGGATGAACATTTATGCTGGCCACTGCCCTTGCCTAGAAGGCTTCAAGGATGCCTCTGGTGATGACACACATCCAGAGGGTCCACCCATTCTCCAGGGAGGCAGGAGGTCGGGATGTGGGTTCTCTCCTCAGGGAGACATGAGGATTGGGTCCCTTTCTTATTTACACGTATATTAACATACATTTACACACATTTACATATACATTCGGACCTCTTCCTCCTAGGGATGGTGGTGAGGGTCATCATCACAAGTTATTGCCACACCTCTCTGAGCCTTGACCCACGGATCTGTCTCCTAGTCCTCGTGGCTGGGAGGGTCATGCCCTGCACTGGGGCAGGGCAATGTCTCTGATCAGCTCTGTGGCCTGAAGTTGGGGGTCCTTTGCTCTGGCCCCCGGCATCTTGGTGATGACATCTTAAGGGTGCCGAAGGAGGCAGAGAGTCAGCAAGCAGAGCAGATGTACCATGCGCTCCCTCAAGCAAAGCAGCGGCCTACATGGTTAACCAAAGACGCTAGTCTGGGGATGTGGCTCAATTGCTAGAGTACTTGCCTAGCATACGCAGGTCCTGGGTTCGATCCCTGGCATTGTGTAAACAGGCACGATAAATAAACATCTGTAATCCCAGCACTTGAGAGGTGGAGGCAGGAAGGTTAGAAGTTCAAAGTTATCCCCCTAGACTTAGTTTGAGGCCACCCTGGCCTAAATGAGACTGTCTTGCAAAAACAAAAACAAAAATAAAAACAACCAACATTAGGCTGAGGAACAGGTCAGTGGTGGTGCATGTGCCTGGTGCCCAGGAAACCCTGGGTTCACTCTCTGGCGCTGGGGTGGAAGAAGCCACACAACCAGGCAGCTCAGACCCCGTGGGCTCCTGCCTTCTGTTAATTCACGACTGACATTGTAAGGCAGATTATTGCTGGCATTCCTGGCTCACTCACGGCAGAGTGACAGACACTGTCACTACTGGAGAGACAGTTGGTCACTGTGAGCTCTCAGGCCTGTCCAGCTGGTGTCTGTGAACTTACTGGTTTGCTGCTCCACCTTCCCATCCTCCCCTGCTCAGGGCAGGTAGAAGCTGCACATGGTTTGGTTGGTCTTGACTCCTGTAGACTTTAAACAGGACAGAGAGACTCCTGCTTGGAGCCTCTGGCCGTCATTAGCAGAATGGAAGCCTCAGTGGAGTGTTCCATTGGGTGGGCAGGGCAGAGCAGGATGGGCAGGCAGATGGTTGGGGCTGTAATAACCAGAGACCTTCATGCTGGCCTTTGAGCTAACCTGAATTCCAACAGGATCCCCAGTTGCCTCAAGAACAGTGTACCTACCTCACAGAGACACAGGCCTCCATGGATGCCCAGCTCTTTAGTTATCTGACAGGTAGCACAAAGTTGCCCTGTGCTGGGAAGAATGTCCAGAGCTGAGTGCCTTTGCAAGGGAGTTGTCTTCCCCAAGCCTCAGTTTCCCAATCTGTCATGTCTCATCATGTGGCAGATTCTGGCTCAGAGGGAGCACTTGGCTATCAACCCTGGGGGAGGAGGGCAGGCTGGAAGCTGCCATCCTTCCATCCCCTAAACCCAGATCTGTTGACATGGGGAACAGGAATTATTAAGGTACGCCCCGTGGACTCCCCGTGTGCTTCCCCTGTGTCCTGGTGGGCTTTGTACAAAGGGAAGCAGTCACTTCTTTCTACACAGAAGGAAGGAATGTGTGGACATGGTCAGGTGTGGGGGACGTGGCCCCCACTGGCACTGACCCTTCTGCTGTCTTGTCTCTGGCAGGTGCACAACGTGGCCTTTGCCTTTGAGCTGATGCTGGATGGAGGACTCAAGAAGCCCAAGGCACGCCCTGAAGGTGAGACCCCGCCAGAGTAGTTCAGAACACTAAAAGAGGACATCGTGTGTGTGTGTGTGTGTGTGTGTGTGTGTGTGTGTGTGTGTGTGGTGTGTGGTGTGTGTGTATGTGTGTGTGTGTATGTGTGTGTGTGTGGTGTGTGTGTGTGTGTGGTGTGTGTGTGTGTGTGTGGTGTGTGTGTGTGTGTGTGTGGTGTGTGTGTGTGTGTGTGTGGTGTGTGTGTGTGTGTGGTGTGTGTGTGTGGTGTGTGTGTGTGTGTGTGTGGTGTGTGTGTGTGTGTGTGTGTGTGTGTGTGTGTGTGGTGTGTGGTGTGTGTGTATGTGTGTGTGTGTATGTGTGTGTGTGTGGTGTGTGTGTGTGTGTGGTGTGTGTGTGTGTGTGTGGTGTGTGTGTGTGTGTGTGTGGTGTGTGTGTGTGTGTGTGTGGTGTGTGTGTGTGTGTGGTGTGTGTGTGTGGTGTGTGTGTGTGTGTGTGTATGTGTGTGTGTGTGTGTGTGTGGTGTGTGTGTGGTGTGTGGTGTGTGTGTGGTGTGTGTGTGTGTGTGTGTGTATGTGTGTGTGTGTGTGTGAGGGCCCCAGCGACAGTTTTCTGCTACACATGTAGCGGTGCAGCTCACAGCTCCTGAAATCCCTCCTCTTCAGCCGACTCTCTCTGTTTCCTCCTGCAGATGTGGTGAACCTGGACCTCAAATCCACTCTGCGGGTCCTTTACACTCTGTTCACCAAGTACAAGGATGTGGAGTGACAGAGTGGCCGATCCTCCCGGAACCATTTCCCGGGCAAGAAAAGTGGGTGTGTCCATCCACGGCCCCTGCTTTCCCAGGAGACACGTCCCCAAGGAGACCTCAGGCTTCCCATCCCAGCCGTCCTCTCTGCTCCCTGCCTGGTTTGGTTGTTGTTTTAAAACCCTTTTCTTTATGGTCCCCCCGGCCAGCCCGTTAGGCCTTTGAGAACTTGGTGCTTAAAACACGCTCTCAGGTTTGAGGCCTCACTTCCTCTTCCCCTCTGCTGCCATCAGGAGATGGGCAAGAAGGAAGCCCTCGCCTAGCCCTCAGCTGGAGAAGGCTGTCCACCTGCGCTCCAACCCACAGAGCAATTGCTGATGGCAGGGCTCAGCGGCCCCGGCTCCAGGGACTCCGCCCCACTTGTCCTCAGGAACCCCCTGGGCTGGGCTCTCCGTGGAAGCGGGGTCTTGTCTTAGTAAAAAAGATCCTCGCAGTTTTTCACTCCTGTCTCAGAAGACTTAGACTTGTGACGTGTGTCTCCACCCCTCATCCCCACCCCCACCCCATTCGTCTTGTGGTTTATTGGTTTTGACTGACCTTTTACATAAACTCTCAGGACCCAGAATGCCTCGGGGTGTGGGGGGGAGGCCGAGGGGAAGCTGCACAGGGCACGTCTGGGTCTCTTGCTGGCTCTGAATGTGCAGCTTGAGCCGGAACCTTTCGTCTCCGAGGCTGTGTTAGGGAAAGGACATGTTTTTAGAGACTTTACAAGGGGGTGGGTATCCACTACTACAGGCGCCCGGAATGACAGAGGCGTGCATCTGGAGGCTCTGGAGGCTGGAAGTAGGAGATGGAGGTGCTGGCAGGGCTGGCTTCTGAGGCTTCGATTCCACCACTTCCGCTTCTCTCGGCCTTCACACCATCCCCTTTCCTGTGTTAGTCTCCTCTTCGTTCTGATAGGGAACCCATCCCCTCCCTGTACGACCTCACTGACCCCATGGCAGCCGCAGGGGCCCTGTCTCCAAATGCAGTCTCCCCGGGACACGCCAGGAGTAGGTTTGTGGAGCATGTCTCAGCGGCTAGTGGGGGCATAGGAAATGTCCACATCCTTCCTAGAACTCTGCTGGCATCCCCTGCAGCATGTCCTAGAAAAGAAAGGGCTGTTGTTCCCACAAGCCATTCACCACCCATTCTCCTTGACTCCAGAGAGGCGTGGTGATGCCGTGGCTGGCTGGCTGCTTGTCTCAGGAATCCTAGTTCTGTGGCTCACCCCTCTCCTGTTCCTCCTACCTCCACACAGCCACCCTCTTCCGTGAGCCCTCAGCGTTCACGGCAGCTACCGTGAACCTCCCTCTTCTGATTCCGTCCTTGCCATGTACGGACCAGGGCTGTGGAGCAAGGTGTTGATACCGAATAGCCCCGCCGACAGCGAAGTTCCAGAAAACAGTCCAATATCCCCCCCTTGGTTCCGCTGTTGCTAAGCTGGGGATGGGCTTGGAACCGTCGGCTCCGATGGAGGTGGCTTCCCAGCAGGGGAAAGAGATAATTAAAACGGCATTACCGTGTCTCCCTGTGGGATGCGGTGACATTCAAGAGCCACACTGACAAAATAGCCGCGACTGGAACGTCCTGTGCTGTCTTCCCTACACGCTCAGAACCACAGCAGCATCCGGGAGCTGCCGGCTCCGCCTTGCTCTCCTCACAGGTGGTCTTGGCAAGGGTGTCTCTTGTCCCTGGGGCAAGGAGCCTTGATGCAAAGGGTTTTCAGAGACCTATGATGCTGAGGGGGAAGGAAAGGGTTGCTCTGGGAAGGGTGGTGGTGGTTTCCTGTGCATCCCTATCTGGAGGACATATGTTGCACTTGGAATCCAAGTGGGCTCCTTTGCCCTGCTGCGGGACTGGTGAAGCCAGGATTCCATGAAGGCGTGACCTTCCCCACTGTGGTTCTGAAATGCCAGGGAAGGGCTACCTAATGTCCTTGCTGTCCTCTCACTGTGGCATTCATACCACAGCCTGGACAGAGGCACCAAGAACCAAAGTTCCTAGGCCAACTTCAGGAAAGCAAGGCTTTCTTCACAGACAGCCAGATGGTGCCCCCATTAGTTTAGAGAGAGCTGTCCTCCTCCATGCCCTCAGGTAACCAGTGCCTCCTCCTCCAACTTTCCCATGGCTCTCACTGGGGGCCCCCTGGAATGCAGTTGTTAATTCAAGGAAGTTCTGGTACCTTCTACTGCTTGGGTCTACATTCTCTCCTGACATGTATTTGAAGAGAGGTCTGGCCACCAAAACTGGTAGAAATGCCATCATCTGTCACCCCCTGCACACAGAATCACAAGGAAGGGTCAGGCAGGTCTGCACCTCCTCCTCCTCCGCCAGGTCTGCAGGACAGGTCTCTGGGGTTGCTGCTCTCCGTCCTGCAACCGATCGATCTGCGCCTCCCCTGGAGCCCTGCTGACCTGGGTGGGCCTGCAGGCGGCTCTTGTTCCCCATTGACACCCAGTTGTGCAAGCCCTGACTGAGCCCAGAGCCCCTGCACCCTCCTCGGCCGCCGGACGAAACGGGAATCTTATTTTCAAACAGCCCAATCCATCCCCCCTCTGTGTTGCAGCGCTTCATTGTCTTTTTAATTGTTCGAAGCCAAGCGTCCTTTGGATTTCTGGATATTAAATAAAAGCCACTGAACCCCTGGCCGTGCTTTGATCAGACCCTCCTGGCGGATGGCAGGGACGGCGTGCTTGGGACAGCTCGGACTCATGGCTTCTTCCTGTGCCAGACGTGCAGGCGGGAGACGGAGCTCGGGGGGTATCACAGTGTGCTCCGACTGACTCTAGTCATGAGCTCGGATGCACCAGCTGGCCTGTGGCTCTTGCGGGGGGGGCAGCTTCTCACACATTCCCTGTCCGTTCTCCCTGCCCAGAGCTGGGGCTGCCTCATGTCACGTTGCCGGGCTGGCTCGAACTCTCCCTTCTGATGCTGCCAGGCACAGGCTGAAGGAAGAGGCTGGTGAGGAGCAGGAGGGCTGGGGGATGGGCTTCCCTGCTCTCTCTGTGGACAGAGCAGGAAGCCAAAGCCGGCCCGTGATGGCGACCTCAACTTGGCGTTCCACAGCCACTTCCCTGAAGAAGTCCCGTGCCTCGGGTACATTTTTCTCTACAGAGTTATGTTTACTGGGAAGCCAAGAAGAGTTCTATATAGTTCCAGAGTAGCCTGGGCTATGGAGTGAGACTTTGTCTCAGAACAATTTCTCCGATCCCCCAATGCCTAGCTGGTCTAGACAGCAGGTCAGCAATGTTCTTTAAATGGACTAGGGTTGAGAGATGGCTCATGGGTAGGGTACTTGCTATGTACTTAGGAAGACCTGAGACTGAGTCTCTAGGGTTATGTGCTGGGTGTGGCATTGGGAATCCATAATCCCAGACCTCCTATGAGATGGGAAGTGGACAGAATCCCTGGAAGCTACCTGCTAACCTAGCGACTCTGGTGAACATGGCAGAGAATAGCAAAGGGACCCTGCTTCAGAAGAGGTAGAAGGTGAGCGCTAACATCTGAAGTTGTCCTCAGACTGCTACACACAGGCCACATGTGTCCGCCCCCCCCCCCCACTTCACAACAAAAATACATGTGTACACACGGATTTTTTTTGTTAAGCTAGCTAAAAATGACAAGCTCTGGCTGGAAAGGATTTAGGCTTTGGATGGGCTCTTGGGCTCCAGGCCAGCTTTGTTTTTTCAGTGACTGCTGGTGGCTTACTCTGCCTGAGCCTCCCAGTTCTGAGGGACAGAAACCAGCCATCTTCAGTACCATGTCCCTCGGCGATGTGTCGTAATGTCTGGAGGTGGATCAGCTGTCACAGCTGGAGAGGCTTGGCTGACTACTGACACCCACAGCTCACAGGACCACAAAGAATTAATGTCCCCCAAAGTCACTGTGCTCAGTCGGGGACACCCTGAGGTCAATTGTCAGCTCCCGGGGCAGTCCATCTCCACTTTCTTTTGTTGTACAGGAGTTTTCTTTTACTATTGATGAAAAAGTTTTCCTCTTAGCAACTGGGACCACAGCTCAGTTGGTAGAGTTCTCAGGCCCTTGTTGGGAAGCTGAGGCAGGAGGAGAGCCTTGAGTTCAAGAGCAGACCAGGATACATAGTGCTAAACTCAATCCCCCACCCCCCCAGCGCTAGATGGACCACACCTGGGAGCACATGTCTATAATCTCGGCACCAGCGGGATCAGGAATTCGAGGTCACCCTCTGCTGTACAATGAGTTCAAAGCTAGCCTGAGCTACATGAGAGACCCTGTCTGAGGAAAGAGTGTGTGTGTGTGTTTGTGTTTGTGTGTGTGTGTGTGCGTGTGTGTGTGTATCTCCTAGTTTACTTTCTGTTGTTGTGATAAACACCACAACCAGAAGCAACCAGTTTCAGTTTACAGTTCACATGATAGTCTTTCAATGAAGGAAGTCAGAGCAGGAACCCAAGCAAAGCAGGACCCTGGAGGCAGGAACTGAAACAGAGGCCATGGAGGAGTACTGCTTACTGGCTTGCTCCTCGTGGCTTGCTTCCTTATAGAAACTAGGACCATCTACCCAGGGGTGACACCGCCCACAGCGGACTGGGCTCTGCCACATCAATTATAATCGAGAAAATGTCCCACTGGCTAACCCATAGGCCAGTCTGGCGGAGAAGTTTTCTCTGTTGAGAAACTCTTCCCAGGTAACTCTAGCGTGTGTCAAGTTGGAAGGGAAAAAAAGCCTACCTAGCACATACTGGACACTAGTTTTTTTTTGAGGCCAGCCATGACATGTGGTCCTCCTGGGACCTTCTGACTGGCTGTTCAGAGCTGATGGAGTGGCCAGAGACAGCACTGAGTTCTGGATCAGGAGACCGTGTGGATGACTTCTGG
This sequence comes from Peromyscus maniculatus bairdii, assembly GCF_049852395.1. Taxonomy (NCBI): domain Eukaryota; kingdom Metazoa; phylum Chordata; class Mammalia; order Rodentia; family Cricetidae; genus Peromyscus; species Peromyscus maniculatus. Next base: position 53,631,845 of record NC_134871.1, read on the forward strand.
TGAATTAGGATGCCAGGGCGCAGCAGGGGATGGTTAGACATGTTTAGGAGCTCAAAGCCAGCTCGGAGGAGGGACCAGAGCTGAGGGTTTCGTGGGCAGCTCCGGCCCTTGTATCCCTTATCTCTCACATCCTCCTGGGCTGACTGTGTTGTCAGGCCCCCAGAAAAGCCTAACCACTTCAGGAGTTCCTCGGCTTGTGTGGGGCCCCTCCTTCCTTTATAGCCAGTCTGGGGAATGGGACCACAGGGAATTCAGACGAGGAGGGAGCCACCTGCTGTGACCCATACAACCTTTCCCAGGCTAAGGGACAATGTCTTACAGCGGGGAATGTGAAGCCCATTGGGCAAACCCCGTCTCAGCTTCAAGAAGTTATTATTGCCCGGGCCAACAAGGGTGGTCTTTGCTCTGGGCAAGGTGTGGGGAACCCCATGTAGGCACCGCACAGAGGAACTGTTTACTGAACATCTACTCCATGCCACATCTCATGCTACTTGCACTGGGGTGCAGCAGGAAGTGAGGACATGTGGAAGTCAGTTGGCCCGTGTGTAAAAAGACAAGCTAGGGCCATGTGGACCGGGAGTGTGGGAAGAGCATGGATAAGATGGACCATGAGACAGGCCCCCAGTGAGGGAGCTACAGCCAAAGAGGTAGTGGATTGAACCCCACACTTGTTGGGTCCCCATCCCCCTTACATTTCAGCGAGCCACATGGCTCATCCCAGAAGCTGACACCTAAGACAGAACACTTGTCACGCTGCCTCTGAGTCACATCTTCACATCTTAAGTACACGTCACCTTTGTTGAGCACTGTTTCTCAGAAGGCCGACAGGGACTCTGATGTGCTGCCAGATGCACTGGAGCCCTTCTCCCAACACACCAGGGCTTTACACTGTGTCAAGGCAAGTTCAAAACAGGCGAGGGATGGTGGCGTGGGCCGGAGGGACCTGGGCTCAGGGTGTCCTGGGCCCGGGGGCCCGGGGTGACTTGAGCATTAGAAGGAACGTGATGGTGAATGCCTGTAACCTCACACCAGCACCTGAAAGGCTGAAGCAGGAGGGAAGGGAGCCTTTGCTGCACAGTGAGTTCTAGGGCAACCTGGGCTACAGAGTGAGACCCTGCCTCAAAAGACACAAACAGAAGATGGATATTAACTGCATGATAGATAGACCATTGATAGATGATGAATAGATCTCTATGCATATAACATCTTACCTTTACATAGTATCAAACTTACAGAGAAGCTACAGGAATTGTACGAAGTTCTCATGTTTACCGGATGTCTATAAATGATGCTGTTCCCACCGCCGCTTTAATATATTCTGCTCCCTGTTTCTCCATTCCTGTCTCTATTTCTTGGTATTTAAAAGTGAGTTCTGAAAGCCGGGTGGTGGTGGCGCACGCCTATAATCCCAGCACTCAGGAGGCAGAGGCAGGCGGATCTCTGTGAGTTTGAGGCCAGCCTGAGCTACAGAGTAAGTTCCAGGACAGGCTCCAAAGCTACAGAGAAACCCTGTCTCGAAAAACCAAAAAAAAAAAAAGTGAGTTCTGATCTATCCCTCTGTCATGTACCGATCAATTCATGTAACATATCACCTATCTATCTATCTATCTATCTATCTATCTATCTATCTATCTATCTATCTATCTATCTATCTATTCTATCCATCAATAATCTATCTTCTGTATCAGTCTATTATCTACCATCCACACCTGTCTATCTATATAAACCGATGACATGACCACTCCATGGTATGGTTAAGGGGAAGGTTTTTACTGTAGATAGAGAGAGAACAGCCAGAGGATCTGGAAGAGTTCAGAGCAGAGAGACAGAAGTAGACTGAACACGGCCAGCAGTCTGGACGTGGCCAGGGCTGTCACAGCTGGGGAGGCTTGGCTGACTACTGACACCCACAGCTCACAGGACCACAAAGAATTAATGTCCCCCAAAGTCACTGTGCTCAGTCGGGGACACCCTGAGGTCAATTGTCAGCTCCCGGGGCAGTCCATCTCGACTTTCTTTTGTTGTACAGGAGTTTTCTTTTACTATTGATGAAAACAAAGTTTTCCTCTTAGCAACTGGGACCACAGCTCAGTTGGTAGAGTTCTCAGGCCCTTGTTGGGAAGCTGAGGCAGGAGGAGAGCCTTGAGTTCAAGAGCAGACCAGGATACATAGTGCTAAACTCAATCCCCCACTCCCCACCCCCCCAGCGCTAGATGGACCACACCTGGGAGCACATGTCTATAATCTCGGCACCAGCGGGATCAGGAATTCAAGGTCCCCCTCTGCTGTACAATGAGTTCAAAGCTAGCCTGAGCTACATGAGAGACCCTGTCTGAGGAAAGAGTGTGTGTGTGTTTGTGTGCGTGTGCGTGTGCGTGTGCGTGTGCGTGTGCGTGTGTGTGTGTGTGTGTGTGTGTGTCCTAGTTTACTTTCTGTTGTTTTCCTGCCTTGCCCAAGTCAGGACAAATCTTTGTCACATGCCAGTCCCACAGCCACTCAGACCCGACCAAGTAAATACAGAGACTTATATTGCTTACAAACTGTATGGCCGTGGCAGGCTTCTTGCTAACTGTTCTTATAGCTTAAATTAATCCATTCCCATAAATCTACACCTTGCCACGTGGCTCATGGCTTACCGGCATCTTCACATGCTGCTTGTCATGGCAGCGGCTGGCAGTGTCTCCCTCCACCTTCCTGTTCTTTCTTTTCTCCTCTCTGTTAGTCCCGCCTATACTTCCTGCCTAGCCACTGGCCAATCAGTGTTTTATTTATTGACCAATCAGAGTAATTTGACATACAGACCATCCCACAGCACTAGCACATACTGGACACTAGTTTTTTTTTGAGGCCAGCCATGACATGTGGCCCTCCTGGGACCTTCTGACTGGCTGTTTAGAGCTGATGGAGTGGCCAGAGACAGTGTTGAGTTCTGGATCAGGAGACCGTGTGGATGACTTCTGGTGAATTAGGATGACAGGGCGCAGCAGGGGGTGGTTAGACATCCTTCTCGCTGTCACAGTAGAAGACCACCTGCCAGTCAAGCTTCCCGATTCTTCTTCAGTGATTAGATGCTGGAGACTGCCCATGAGTCCTCAGAAGGAGCTGAGGGAGAGGCTGTCCCAGTCACCTGCTCATGAACATACTCCACGTATGTGATCAGGACCTGCTGGAGTGTCTCTCTCCCTATTGACCATGGAACATTTTGACTCACTGGTTTTGTAGACTGCCAGATCAAATGACACCCAGTGTCTGGTGAACAATTCAGAGTCCATGGTTGCTTGGGGGTACGGTCTTAGTTTTGTTTTCTGTTGCTATGATAAAACATCCAAGATGGTAATTTACAGAGCATAGAAGTACGTTTGGCTCATGGTTCTGGAGGCCGGGGAGTGAGTCCTCCAGCAGTGTTGAGATCTGTTATGGGACCTCCCAGGACAACAGGACAGAGCACAGCTGATGGAGAGGCAGAGTAAGCATGCCAGCTTATGTCACCCTTCCTCTTACAGAGCCAAGCCTGGGAATCCCATCCCATCCTCAGAACCCCATCTCATCCTGGCTCCATCCCTTCAGCCCTGTCTCCAAGCACCATTAGCACGTGATTCAGGGTCAGGTCTCAACACAGGAACTTTGGGTGGGGGACACATTTAAACCACAGCCTGTTCAGGCTTTAGCCCATCCTGGGAGTGGTGGCAATCTGGGGGACAAGGGAGGGGCATGATTCTCAATAGGAGGGAGTCATGGTGTCACTGGACGCCACTGCACCCCACAGCTCTGAAACCAGGACTGCTACTTCTCCACTGCCCACTGTCCATCATCCTGGTGCACGGTGGACCCATGGAACCTCCATGGCCCGGCTGGCTCAGAAGAGCCAGGTGACCGAGCTGTGGGTACCACTACCGCTAGGGTCAGGTGCAGAGCTTCTAACTCTGTCCCCACTTGGCAGCCTTGTGAGTGCTGAGGCCCAGGCATGGCATACGTGGCCTTGGCGTCCAAAGAGCCGCCATCACGAAGCACAGGGCCTCCTTCCTAGCTGCAAGAGAAAAAAAGATTCAGGCCTTGCAGTTTCATTTGGGAGGGATGGTCCTTAGATTTCCAGACAAACAGATCCTCAGAGGGCTATGGGGTAAGCAAGCCTCTGAACTAGCATACAGGTGTCCCCACAAGGCATCTGGAACAGGGCCACTTACTGCTGCTATACCACAGGATATATACAAAGAAATAGAATGTTCAGGGCACCCTGGATGGACAGATGAAGTCACTCATAGGTAGTCATGATGAGACTGAACACTGACTGCGCTGTAAGCAATACATCAGTACACTACAAGCCGTGTGTGGGAAGCGTACTCGCTCTGATGTGCCCATTGGCTCCTGTTGACTTAATGGCAGCCGTAAAGGGGAAAAGCTAGTTGTCCCTTGGATGAGACCATCTCTGCTGCAGCCTCTGGGCTTGAGAGTATGCTGCTGGCCCAGCCCTGGATTGAGAGTCCCACTTGCCAGCTGCGGGTGAGGAGCTGTGCTCTCTAAGGAGAGCAGAGAGCCCGAGGAAGCAGCTACAGTCCTTGGCGTCCCCCTGGTGAGATTCCCTCTCCACCCGTCCCTGCAGAGGCAGGAAGGCGATGCACCCTCGGAGCTTCAACTCTGCCTTTAGCTTTTTCAATTTGGCAAAGATTGAGAGCTCAAGGCTCTGGCTTGGCCTTTTAAACAAATGCTTTAAATCCCTGCCCCCGCCCCCAACACACACTCCCTGCCCAAGGGGAGCAAGCCATTGTGTGGACCCTGGTCTGGGATTGGGTTTGGCTGTGACCCTCTGTCATGGTTAGCTGCACTCAGGGCTGCTGAACTGGTTTGGATTTCTCTGCTGTTGATTGAGCCGATCCTTAGTGGGTGGCCATCTGCTTCAGGGCTGGATCAATTGTCCACAGCGTGATGGCCCTGGGCTAGACCCTGCTGAGCATGGCCCTGATCCCCTATCCTAGCACAGCACCCAAGCTGTGTTGGTTTCAGTGTTGGTTGGTTAGAATGGGCTCCCTCCCTCCCCTTCATCCATGCCCTCGGGTAGCACCTTCCTGTGCCGACTCTTGCCTTGGCTGGGTGGCTTGCTTTGGCCAAAGGGACAATAACAGATGTGACACTGAAGGAAATTTGATGAGTCTTGGGGCTGCGTCTCTCCAGCTGGGGATGAGAGTCATGCAGTTAACGGCCAGAAACCCTACTTTACAGGAGCCTGGGAGTGAAGCTGTTTTGGATAACCAGCTGCCAACTGACCACAGATACTGCGAGAGCCAGTCAGGGTCACCCTATCCAGTCCAGACCTGCCCAACCTATTCAAAACCATACAGGGGAGGGCTATTGGGGTGAGCCTCCACACAGCATCAACTCCCAGAACTGAATGGTTCCTGTGGCAGATGTATGCCTGGGAGTGGGAGGTGACAGAGCCTAGGAGGGAGGAGAACGACATTCCCTGGAGGACAGACATCTCAGACGCTGCACTTTCCAGGCAGGGCAGGGTCTCTTTCTGCAGACCTGGGGCGGGGGAGGCTCATGGTTACGAGGCCCTTCCCCCAAGTTTTGGGATGCTCAGATCCCCTCTTCCTGTCCACAATGCCTTGCTTTCCTGTGGAGGCTTGGTAGGCTGTAGTTTCAGTTTGTGTCACAATTTCACGCGTCACAGGCCGAGATTCTACATCTGTCTCCCAGCTGCATCCTCCCCACAGCCCCAAGAAGACAGGGACTCCTTCGGCACCATTACAAGTCTCCTTAGTGTCCTGACCAGAGCTCAGTGGAGAGTGCAAAGCCTGGGCTGGTTGTTTTCATATGTTCGACTCTCCAGGGGCCACCAAGAGTGTGCTCACTGCCATGTTGGAATAGACCCTCTCCTAGCATTCATGCAGAAGCTGCCATTGAGCCAAGGCTGTGGACTTAGCCACCCTTGGCTGCCCGTGACCACTGGGGATTGTGTCACCCCATCTGTGGGGAGTCTCCAAGGACTCCTTTCTCTCATGGCTACTGAGTCCTCGTACTTCTGAATCTACCAAAGCAAGAAACCAACCCCAGACGCCCATTCCTGAAGATACCCGGTTTGTGAGTGAGACTGATAACCCACTCTTTAAGAATCCAGTTCAGTCCCAGAAAGTCCACGGTGACCTCGAGAGAAAGGCTCAAGGAGCAGCCTGCAGGTGGCTCCTGGCAGCAAGTGGTACCTGCTGCAGAGCTGGCCTGTGACAGGAGCTGCTAGGGCCAGGGAGCCGTGATGACCACGGCTCCTGAGTGTCCTATCCATCTCCTCTTTGTACCTATTCCTGTTTTGTGTCCTGACCTCTGTGGACCCCATTGCTGGGCTTTTCTTGGCCATGGCTCCCAGCAGTGTTTGTCGGCTGGGGGAGGAGTTGAGGACAGGGAGGTGTATGTCATGGGTGTTGGGGGGTATAGTCCTCTTACTATGTATGCCCTCTTCCAGTCATCACGGGTCGCCACGGCCCCCTCATTCTTTCTCCAGTGGCTGCCTCTTTCTGGGCTCAGTATCCATCCACTGCTTGCTCTCTGGCTTTCAGAGCCCCACCCCGCAATGCACTGGGCTAGAGAGTCATCTCTTCTAGTCCACTCATCTGGTGCCGTGTCTCCTTCATGGAACCATGGAACACACTCTGGGTTACACACTCGGATGTGCTAACTGCACTACACAACACTGACTGCTGGGCCATGATGCAGGGGCCAGAGGGCTCAGAAGCCACCCAGAACATTGGGCCTGAGTTCGGGGCTGAGCTACTGTACTGCCCAGCCGCCCGAGTCCTGGTCATGGCTGCTCCCCATTTCCTCATGAACCCTGCTCCTGCATTGGTGTGTTGGAATGGCAGTGGGGGAGCCCGGGGCCTCGGTTTCCCCTGTAGAGCAGAGGTGACAGTGGAGTGACATCTACTTGCAGAGTAAGTCCCATGCAGGGACCGCCCTTAGCATTTGCTTTCCTTTTTAGCCTAAATTAGGTTAAAACGACCAGAAGTGACAGTGCCCACCCTGTCCCTTGGACAGTGCCTTAGGACTCCTCTGGGGTGCGTTTATGCACTTTACCTCTGCCTCCCACCTGCTCTGGCCACTTCGGTAGTGAAGTGTCACAGAGCAAGGGTGGCTAGCTTCCTGCTCGCTCAGCTTGTCACCTGTCACTATGGAACTCTCCATCTCAGGCTAGATCCTGAACATTCAAGCTCGGAGGCCAGCTGGGCTCGGAAGGGCTCCGACTGAGCCCTTGTGCTGTGTGTCTCCAAAGTCCTCCTGACCTTTGCGTGGCGATTCCCCCATCTCCGATGTCATTTCCACACCCTGGAATTGGCAAACTGCTATTGAGCCACCAAGGCGTTCTTCTCCAGGAAGCCCGCTTGGTCACTGTGACAACTCATTTGCACTGTCAACTTGACGAGATTTGGAATCCCCTGAGAGACACGCCTCTGGGTGTGTCAGCGAGGGCGTTTGTATAAAGGGGTAACTGGGAAGGAAAGGCCCACCCTGAACGTGGGTGGGGGCATTGGGCCACGACTAAATACAAAGCGGAATGTGAGCTGAGCACCAGCATTCAGCGCCCGGCTTCCTGACTGTAGATGCGACGTGATCAGCGGTCTCACACTCCTGCTTCCCTGCCTTGACCACACCCTCCACTGCAAGCCAAAACAGGCCCCTCTTTCCCTAAGTTGCTCTCTTCAGTTTTTCTTTCTTTTTTCTTTAAAGACAGAGTCTCGTGTACTCTTACATCCTGGGCCGACCTTGAACTTCTGATCCTTCTGCCTCTGACTCCTGAGAGCTGGATTACATGTGTCAGCTATCACGCCCAGTTTATGAGGTGCTGGTTTATGACCTCCGGCATGCGAGGCAGGCACTCTAGCCACTGAGTCACATATCCAGAGTCTGTCACCCATTTTGTCGCTTCGATAAGAAAAGTGACCAGCACAGTGCTTTAAGCAATAATAGCCATCAAAAGAGATTTGTTGAACCTATTTTGTTCTGGGTTCTTTTGTGGGTGCTGGCTTTTAATAGTGAGTGGGAGAGACGGGCCCCTCCCTGCAGAGCTCCTGGCTTGATGGAAGGACAGCTTTCAGACACCAGCCAATGCCATTGGCTGACCTGTGGTGATATTTGTAATCTAAGAAATAAAGCTCATCTGAAGATCAGAGGACAGAGCCAGCCAGCCAGAGTTAGCCACAGAGGTCAGGCAGTGGTGGCACACACACCTTCAATTCCGGCACTGGGGATCACACACCTTTAATCCTAGCACTAGAAAGATTGAGACAGGAAGTGAGGTGGCTGGCCAGAGAAAGAAATATAAGGCAGGAGGAGACAGGAATTTGCTCTCTCGCAGAGGCTCTGTCAGGCTGAGGAGTTGGTGAGGTAAGAGGTGGTGGCTGTGGCTGGCTCTGCTTCCTGACCTTTCAACTTTCACCCTGATACCTGACTCTGGGTTTTGACTATAAGACCATTTAGGATTCGTGCCACTCTGACCCAGGATGGTTGCAGGCCCAAGCCACATGTGTTAGTCAGGGATGTTGTGGAAGGCTTCCTAGAGGAGGAGGAAGAACCGCAGCTCATGTCAGGAGTGAGGTCCGAGCGGTGTGAAAAGCTGAGCAGAGTTTACAAGCCATGGGGGACAAGCTGTGTGACGTCAAAGTGAAAGCCCATGGCACTGACAGAGAACAGGCAGGTATTGGTGGGTCAAGTGGGGAGAGGAGGCGGGGGCCGGGAGCTGTAGCAGGTAGGTTATGGGTGCAGTGACTCTGGCTGGGACCAGCAGACTGGCTTTTATTTAGGGGCTATTGGGTGGGTGTAGTGGCCTGTGGTGGTTTGAAGGAAAATGGTCCACAAAGGGAGTGACACTATTAGGAGGTGTGGCTTTGCTGGAGTGGGTGTGGCCTTGTTGAAGGAAGTGTGCAACTGTGGAGGTGGACTTTGAGGTCTCATGTATGCTTAAGCCACACCCAGTGTTTCCAAGACCACTTCCTGTTGTTACCTGTGAGTCAAGATGTAAGAACTCTCAGCTCCTCCAGCACCACGTCTGCCTGCATGCTGCCTTGCTTCCGGTATTATGATAATGGACTGGACCTCTGAACTCTAAGTGAGCCACCACAATTAAATGTTTTTCTGTATAAGAGCTGCCACGGTCATGGTGTCTCTTCACAGCAACAGAACCCCTAACTAGGACATGGCACATGACTGGAACCCAGGCATGTGAGAGATGGGTTGGGGCAGGAGAGTTAGAAGTTCAAGGTCAACCTCAACTTGATGAGGCCAGCCTGGGCTGCATGAGACTGTCTTGAAATCGAGAAATTAAGCAAGCAAGAAAGTTAGTTAGTTAGTGGACAGCCCCCGGGGGCTGCTGGGTTGGCATGTTGCCCTGGTGGAGCCAGAGATGAAGGTTGGGCACTGTGAGAAAAAGGAGGTAGAGAGCCCACCGTTTGCTATGGAGGCCCTAACCTCGGTTTTCTGCTCAGACAAGCAGTTGTTTGGACATGGAGAGGCAGAGACAGGAAGGGAAATAAGAGACACTATCCAAGATGCCCTTGAGCCTTGGGAAACTAGGGGACAGGGCAGGGCTGGGGCTCTGGCAGTCTCTCAGTGGATTTAGGGTGCCTCACTTACCAGCAACTCGGAGGAGGAAGCTGCCTGCGGCCACCAGGGTGGCAGAGGAAGTGAGCAGAAGCCCTGCCTTCCACCTCCGGGCCGGAACCTGTCTCTGTCGGGAACCTGGTTGTCCTCTGAGCTAGTGGGCTTCGTTTCCTGGTGTGGAAAGAGGAGGCAAGGTGAGTGCATCTGGCCTTCAACCTGTGGGATTCCTGAGCTACTAGAATCTTCTATCTGCTCACACGCCCGGGTACTAACACTCGCGGAGGAAGGCAGAGATATCCCGTGAATAGGAACCCAGAGCCACATCTCAGCTGGGGCCCCAGAGTTAGGGTGTCTGTCAAAGGGGAACCCTGAGTCCTGCCCTGTTGCTGAGGCTGTCACCTCATTTTATGGAAGAGCTGTGAGCCCTGTCCACACAGAAGGGCCCTGCCTACCTCTCCTGCAGCCAGATGAGCAGTGTTTTGGACCAGGGGCCCTCAGAACTTCACTGCGTGAGGAGAAAGTTGAGCTCCCCCGACCACGAAGAAACTGTCATATGGGCAGGGAAGGGACTTATCTGGGACTGGTCACCAGAGGCAGTTTCAGGTCTGTGTGTACTCGGCTAGACACAGGGTCCAGCCTCCTCCTGTAAAGATGCATCAGGGCCAAGAAGGGAGCGAATTGGCCTATAATCACTCAGCTCAAGCAAAGAGGAGCTGGCTGGAGCCCAGGCTCCCCCACCCCAGCCCAACTCTTCTCCTCTTCTTCAGTTTGTGGGGCTCGAGACTCATTCCCAGGGGCTCTGTGCTCTTGCTTCTGGCTTCAGAGCAGGGCTCAGCTTCTCAAGGTCCCCAGGCTGCAGCCAGTTGGAGGAAGGCAGCTCCCAGGTCCCGCCGGTGCCTCTCCCTCCACATAACTCGGGGGTTCCTCGTTTTAACTTCTCCTGGCTTGACCCCAGACCTCAGCTATCTGGGCGATCCTGGAGCTGTGGGGCAGATGCAGAGACTGAATGAGGGACAGGAGGGGAGGGTCAACGGTGACCATGCAGCAAGTGAAACTTTCAGAGGGGAAGTGGGCAGAAGAACTCCAAGGAGGGTAAAGAACCAGAAGGGTGTTAGCTTCTGAATCTGACCCCCTCTGGGTGTGGGGCAGGCCTGATACTGTCCATCATGAGGCTGGGGGTGGGGGTGGGGGTGCAGATATTGAAGGGGACTAATACCGCCCTTCAGGAGTCTGAGTGGGGATTGCTGGTCTCAGGCCTGATACTGCCCTTGGTGAATCTAGCGGGGAGGGTGCTGCTTGTCTTCCATAAGAAGCATGTGCTCTGGGCTTCATGAGCAAAAGCCCCACACCCCAAGTCTGGGGATGCCAAGCTCATCTGAGAAAGCCCCATTCAGAACTAGAGGCCAGATGGGCCAATCTCCCTCTGCAAGCCAAGCCAGCACGGAATGGGGAACAGGTCTGGGTGGCTTTGGCCTGTGGCCTGGTCCACCCCATCCACAGCTGGGGGAGTCGGGTCTTGGATTCAGGGACCCTGAAGGGATGGATGGCCACTCCACCCCACTGGTTCATCTTGATACAGATTGACCCAGAGTCCCCCCTCCCACACTAGTCTGAGGCTCTGTGGGAACTGGGGTTCTGTTCTGGCTGCAGAGAGAAGGCTGGAGCTCCTGGCCAGGAGTGGTGGGCAGGCTTCTGTGTGCCTGGCTGGCAGGGAACCCACTTCCTCACCAGGCCTTTGCCCAGGCTTTGTCCCCAGCCTGTGTATTAACTTAATGCCCCGACGAAAGGACAGAAGGAACTGAAGGAAGGAAGGAAGAAAGGGAGGGAGGGAGGGAGGGGGGGGAGGGAAGGAGGGAGGGAGGGTGGGCTTCTTTAACTCAGACAGACCCTCGCGACAGGAAAGTCATGCAGCAGAGGAATGAGGTAACTGGTTAAATGTATCGGGAAGATGAGAGAGAGAGAGAGAGAGAGAGAGAGAGAGAGAGAGAGAGAGAGAGAGAGAGAGAGAGAGAGAGAGAATGTGTCCAGCTCACTTTCTCCTTTCTCATTCAGCTCGTGCGTGAGATGGTGCTTTCTCTCTTACACTGAGGGAATCTAGGCAGATGCCCAGAGCCTTGCCTATCTATCAGGTGAGTCTAGATCCTGCCACAGTGCCAGTCAAGGATAATCATCACAGACCGGCACCATCAGGCTCGGCTTCAGATGTCTCCACACCAGGCCCCTCCTCTCCCCCTTGCTTGGCTCTTCACGTCTGCTCAGAGTCACGCCATCCCGTCCTCCGTTTCTCCCAAGTCTGAATGAAAGAATGAGCAAATGGCCAGCCTGGGCCTTGGGGCCAGTGATGCGCTCTGTCTCCTGTCTCCTCCAGGGAAGGCGAGGAGAAGATGGAGTCAGAGCCGCTCTACAACCTGCTGCAGTTCCCAAAGGAGGTGAACCAGCCCGCAGAGGAGGAGCTCCCACGAGGTGCTGGTCCTGGCGGGGCAAGGGTTGTTGAATCAGAGGAGGGAGGGAGGGAGTGTGACCAGGTGACTAGAACGAGACAGCTGTACCTGAGGACTGTCCACGTAGCCATCTATCTGTCCATCCGCCATCCATCCTCTCTTCATCTCTGTCCACTCACTCATCCATGAATCACCCATCCATCCTTTCATCCATACACCCATCCATATATTTATCTCTCCCTCCTTCCTCCTATCCCTCTACCCTTTCTTCTTTCCATCCCTCCCTCCCTCCATGCCACGCTCACATCTTCCCTCCCTCCCTCCACATCCATTCACTAACTCACTCATGTTATCACTAGTTGACCCCAAGCCATGAGCGCAATGTTCTACTTATTCTCCCAGCAGGGGTGGGGGTACTCCAAGGTTTTGGGAGATCTAGCATCTAGGTGGGTCACATGGCAGGTTATATTTTATGAGCTTGGGCAGGTCAGCCCCATGTGCTGACTCAGTTTCTTCATGTGCATCGAGGTCAGCTGATCTACAAAGTCCCTCTGGGCCTGATGCTTTGTGGGTTGTAAGATTTTTTTTTTTAAATAATTGATTTATTTTTATTTTATGTGCATTGGTGTTTTGCCTGTGTGTGTGTGTGTCTCTGTGAGGGTCCCTTGGAACTGGAGTTATAGATAGTTGTGAGCTCTCACGTGGGTGCTGGGAATTGAACCTGGGTCCTCTGGAAGAGCAGTCAGTGCTCTTAACCGCTGAGCCATCTCTCCAGCCCTAAGGGTTCTAAGAATTTAAAATGTGGGGACCCTGCTGACCAAGGCCTCATGGAAGGGAGTGGCTGAGCCAAAGAGGGCACAGGGGACCTTGGTGCTACACCCTGGCCAGAGCTGCCTGGCAGCATAGGTGATGCCCACCTCAGCCTGTTGCTCCTTTTGGGCTGTGCCTCCACTCGAGGCAGGTATAGGTAGGGTTTCTCGAAGATGCCACACATCTGCTTGATGACCTTCAGAGTAAGGGGTGACCTCAGAGTTTAAGTGTGCACCCCCAGTGCTCATGAGAAAGTGAGAGTGAGAGGCAGGGCTAGGTTCCCCCTGGGGGCCCAGGTTCAGTGGGTAACCCACAGGGAGATATCTGCCAAGGGCTCTCATGGTCCTCACACACGTCATACCCACCTCGGCTTCCAGGAGGAAAGAAGAAATACCTGTCCCCCAATTCCCGGAAGGACCCCAAGTTTGAAGAACTGCAGAAGGTACCCGATCATGCCCAGCCCTGAAGTCTCTGGAGCCAGGCTTGGTGCCCCTGACTTATAGACACCACACCCCTGTCCACCTCCACCCTGACACCACCTTCCTCCATTCCAACATCACACCGGTTCTTTTCCTCCTGAGACATCCCCAGCATCACCTGTAGCCTCCGTGTTTCTACAACCCTCTCTTGGAGGCAGTCCAGGCTTTGTAACCAAGTGCCCATGCCAGCCATTGCCATCACCCCAATTCCACAGCCACGCCCCCGGTTTTAAGTATTTGCTACAGTGATGGCGACTCCCAGGTAACAAAACCCCATGTACAGGATAACAGCCTCTCAGGGTTCAGGCAGGTATTTGGAAGATCTTGGGAGGAGCGTCTTTGAGATCTCAGAGGAGGCTCCACATGGCCAGGGAGATCAGGGAGAACTTTCTGGAAGAGACACCACTTGACCAGGCCATGAAGAATGGGTAGTAATTGGTGGGTAGAAGAGGTCACTCTAGCCTGAAATAAGAGCTTGGCCAGGGGACTCCTACCCCTGTCAGCTGTCCCCTTGTGACCGGCAGGTGCTGATGGAGTGGATCAACACCACACTCCTCCCAGAGCACATCGTGGTCCGCAGCCTGGAGGAGGACATGTTTGATGGACTCATTTTGCACCACCTGTTCCGTAAGCAGAGGCCCAGGTCCCGCTTCACCCCACCTGTGCTTCCTAAGCAGCTGCTCTGGGGGCTTTGGAGCCAAGTGCATCCCCTTGACCCCTCAAGTGGCTTCCTACTATAACCCTGGGGGAAGGGACTCCTCTGTGGCTTTCCAGATTGCAGAGCTGCAGAGGTGGAGACCCTGCCCACACCTGGGCATGGCAGGACAGAGCTGGGATTCCACCTGGTGTCTAATGTCTGGGCTGTTGCTCCTTCTGGCACACTGTGGCCTATCTAGCATTTATGAAGTGTCTGATCATTTTAGGAGATGGGACATCCACTGTCCCTGTCCTTAGAGTACCCTGTGCTGCTGGAAGGACCCAGGCTATCCTGAGTGGGACATTCCAGAGGCAGAGGCAGAGGCAGGGGTGGTTCTGCCTGGCGGGTCCCAGTGTGCCTGGAAGTGATGTCCAAAGTCAGGCCAAGTTCCTGCCTCTGGCTGGTTTTCCTACCCGTGTCTGGCCTGCAGATGTCTTGTGCAAGGAAGGGGGTCCTGGGAGCGGTAGGGCCCAGATCCATAGTCTCAGAGCCTCTTCAAGCCACCACTCTGCAGAGCTTGGCATACGAGCTCCGGAGTGATCCTCCAGCCTCCGCCGAGGGCTTCTGGGTACTTCTCGGGGAGCAGGCGCTGTCAGCTTTTCTGAACAGTTCACTACTGTTCCTCTCTCTCTGGCTATGGGTGAGACCAAGGCTCCCAGACACAGAACGATATGCCTGGGTCTCAGTGGAGAAAGCAGGGGTGCTGCCCCGTGGGAACGGTATGGCCACAGCAGTGCAGAGACCAAGGTGTGGGTCAATGATCAAGATGAGGTGGGCCAGAGGGGATGGCGTGAAGGGTTGCATCCTGCTCACAGACATGGTCCATGTGCCCTGTTGGATGGGCCCATTTCCCATGTGGATGGGGACTCCTTGGATAATGAGCATGTTTGGTTGAGGGTTCTGGGTTGCCCAGGGCTCAGCATTAACAGTATATATCCCCATATTCTAACAGATCCGTATATTCTAACAAGGTGGCATTATCCTCATGGCAGAGGGCCCCAGTGACAGCTGCTGGACACTTCCTGGTCCTTACTGCTCTTTTGCTTTCAGAGAAGCTGTCAGCCCTCAAGCTGGAAGTGGAAGAAATCTCTCTGACCTCAGCTAGCCAGAGGCGCAAGCTAGGGATCGTCTTGGAGGCCACCAACCGGAGTCTGCAGGTCGAAGAGCAAGAGGCCCAGTGGAGCGTGGAGAGTAGGTGGGGCCGAGCCAGGCTGGTCCCTGGGAGGGGAGGCGGGACCGTCTGCACTGGCTTCTCCCTTGATAATCAGCACACTCATCCACCCAAGAACCACCACCGCAGGCTGGAAGGACACAGAGGCCTCAGGCAGCCCATAGCTCGAGCACAAGCGCTGGACACGAAGTCAGGTGTCTGGTGGGAGAGAAACTGACCTACGCACATGGCCCTGGGGGTACCACTGCGGTCAGTGCAGCCCAAGGATGATGACTTCCCAGGGACATGGCTTCTGCTGAGCCTCAGAACAGGCCACACCTCTCAGCCGGGTTGCATGGCGCTCACAGTCCGGCCTTCACTAATTTTCTGCCTGTTAACAAATGAGTGTGCTGTGTGTGTATGCCTCCCATCCACCCTTCAGACGGTGTGGTACGTACACGTACACACACACACACACACACACACACACACACACACACACGAGAGAGAGAGAGAGAGAGAGAGAGAGAGAGAGAGACAGAGACAGAGACAGAGAGACAGAGACAGAGAGACAGAGAGAGACAGAGAAAGAGACAGAGCAACAGAGACGAAGAGACAGACAGACAGACAGACAGACAGAGACACACACACACACACACACACACACGAGAGAGAGAGACAGAGACAGAGACAGAGACTCAGAGAGAGACAGAGATAGAGAGCTACAGAGACAGAGAGAGAGACAGAGAACAACAGAGACAGAGAGACAAAGAGACAGACACACACACACAGAAAAAGAGACAGTGAGAGAGACAGAGAAAGAGAGACAGGTAGGAAGAGAGAGATAGACAGAGACAGAGAAGAGAGAGAGAGAGAGACAGACACACACAGATTCTGACCTCAGTGGTCTTCACAGCACAGTTCTGAGGGTGTCTGCAGGTTTTGGTGGCCCCTCAACTCTGACTTTCTGTCTTCTCCTCTTTAGCCATCTTCAGCAAGGACCTGCTGGCCACCTTGCATCTCCTGGTGGCCCTGGCCAAACGCTTCCAGCCGGACCTGCTTCTTCCAGACAACGTCCAGGTGGAAGTCATCCACATTGAGGTACTTGTGAGACGGTGGAATGGGGCAGGTCATCTGAACATATTGCTCCATGCCACTACATCTATGGGGGGGCGGTATTTGCATGGGGAGTGACTCCAGGAGCCTATGGGGACATCTCATCACATCAGGACAGCGGTGGGGGGCTGGGCTGGCAGAGACAAGGAGGGTAGGAGGAGGGCCCTGGCCAGCCAGCCCTGTTCTCAGCAGCCAGCTCTGCCTAGCAGAGGCAGAAACGGGTATACCATAGGGAGGTCGGCTGGTGCCACCATATTTCCTGGGTCACAGGTGGCCATCTCTCCGTGGCTACCCTAGATATCATGTCTTTCATCTGTCACTGAAGACCACATCCTGTCTCCTCTTCTGAGAAACCTTGGTTATTGGGCAGCGCAAGCTTGTCTTCTATGGTGTGTGTGTGTGTGTGTGTGTGTGTGTGTGTGTGTGTGTGTGTGTTCCTTCTACTTGCCTTACAGAACCAGCTGTATCCAGCTGGGCCTTGTCAAACCCCTTACCACCTTTCCCAAGTCTATCCTTAAAGTTCACTGCTCAGCAGTTTCATGGCTTTCTCAAACTTACATAAATCAGGTAAGGCTGACAAGATAACTCAGCAGGTAAAGGTGTTGGCTTATCAAGCCCGACAACCCGAGTTCATTCAGTCCCTGAGACCCACATCATAGGAAGGGAGAATTGACTCCTGAAACTTGTCTGTGACCTTCATATGTCCAACATGGCATGTGTGTACTACACACACACACACACACACACACACACACACACACACACACACACACACAAAATAAGCAGGGGAAAAATCAGAGGCGACCATTAATTTGTGTGTTCATTCACAGAACACATATCCATTTACACACACACCCCTCTCTAGGGTGTCTTAGGAATGAGGCATCTATAGTGCTATCCTCGTGGGTTTTTAATAACCACAGGGAAAACGGACAAGGAAGCTGGCCCATGGTAGCATCCTGAGACGGGGGCAAAGCAGAGTGTACTAGGTTCTCTTACTCTGCTTTGGTCCTGTGGGACTGGTTCTGGGGTACTCTGGAGTCACCCCATTTCTTCCTCTTTCCCTGTTGTAGAGCACCAGGACCGGCCTGAAGTCAGACAAGCTGGTGGAGCAGCTCACAGAATGCAGGTGAGGGTGGGCCGGGCCTTGGCCCCGTGGGAGATGCAGGGGGTGCTGGGCCAGAGAAGCCCTCATTGTGCCTGCTGCTTCTCAGCCCCCAGCAGGCTGCAGAGACCCCCAGCCCTGTGCAGCCCTCCCCCCCCAGCCCCTACATCCTCAGCCCCACAGTATGCAAGTGTTGTGAGGTATGTGCATGCAGGGCAAGGCTGCCAGCCTCTTAGCCTTGCCTTCCCCACGCAGAGTCTCTGCACCTCCCCTGCCTTGATTGCCCAGGAAAACGAGCCCATCTCCTTGCCACCTGCTGGCACCAAGCTTGTTACATTAGGGGATGAGAGGGCTGCAGACTTTTGGCTAAGTCTTTGATTGCTTTTCTGTCTCCTGCAATTTCTCCTCTAGCACACACAAGGACCGGCCTTCACGTAAGTGACTTAGGAACTGCGGGAAGATTTTTTTTTTCCTTCTGATGGGGTCAAAGCAGCGGTGATGGAGCGGTTAACTGTTTCCACTGTGGTCCCCTACTCTCCTGTGGCAGGATTTGTTCATGAATGTGTCCTTCCTTCTGTCTGTCTGTCTTTTAGCTGGCATCTTCGTACTGTTATTATGGGGAGAGACCCACAGTCCACACCACAAGGGCAGAATGGTGGTGATGCCGAATGCCACTAACTCTTCCCTCACTCATTAGCCATGTAGGCTTGGGTAGGTGCCTTAACCGGTCTGTGCCTCAGTTTCCTCGTCTGGAACCCACTTCTTCAGCTGGTGGTGAGGGCTGAAGGAGGTGTCTGTGGGTGTGCTTAGCACATGGAACACTCTCAATGGTAGGTGTGCAATAACATGGCTGCGGCTAATGTGACGAGTGGTTCACCGGTCAGTGCACTGACCAGCTGTTACTTCTTTCACTTATCTGTTCCTCAGATGGACAAGTCAACTGTTCACCCATTTATTCCTTCTTCCAATTATCCATCTATCTACCCACCCACTCATCTTTCTATCAGGCAGCCAGCCAGCCATCTATTTACCTATATAATCACCCATCCATCTATATATCCATTAATTTATATATCCATCCATCCATCCATCCATCCATCCATTCATCTATATACATATACAATCATCCATCCACTCATCTGTATATCTATTCATTTATATATCTATCCATCCATCTATATATATACAATCAACCATCCACTCATCTGTATATCCATTAATTTATATATCCATCCATCCATCATCCATATATATACAATCATCCATCCACTCATCTATATATCCATTCATTTATATATCTATCCACCCATCTATATACCTATACAATCATCCATCCACTCATCTATATATCCATTAATTTATATATCCATCCATCCATCTATATACCTATACAATTATTCATCCACTCATCTATATATCCATTCATTTATATATCCATCATCTATCCATCTATCTATATACCTATACAATCATCCATCCGCTCATCTATATATCCATTCATTTATATATCCATCATCTATCCATCCATCTATATACCTGTACAATCATCCATCCATTCATCTATATATGCATGCATGCATCCATTTATATACATATATAATCATCCATCCACTCATCTACATATCCATTAATTTATATATCTATCCATCTATATACCCATACAATCATCCATATACTCATCTATATATCCATTCATTTATATATCTATCTATCCATCTATATACCTATATAATCATCTATCCATTCATTTATATATCCATCCATTCACCCATCGTTCATCCAACCAGCTATGTATCTGCTTAACCATCCATCCATCTATCTAGCCACCCATCCATACATCTGGCTATTTATATATCCAACCATCTATCTGTCCATCCATTCATAAATACATATATATCCACCTATTACACACACACAAGCACATATCCCTCATTCATATCTATCTATCTATCTATCTATCTATCTATCTATCTATCTATCTATCTATCTATCTATCCATTTGTCATTCATATACATACATACATACATATCCATTATTCATATATATATATATATGTCATTCATACACACACACCCATTTATCCATTCATTTATCTATACACAAGGCAGCCAGATATATATCTACCCGACCATCCTCCACCTACCCACTCACTTATCCCACTGCAGTTACTGAGATGCATGCCCATCACCCATTTTGATCTCTAAATGACCCAACCTAGCAGGCATCATTCACTAGGTGTTTGAGATGAGGAAATCGAGGTACTGAGAGGGAAGCCGCACTCCACCCCACCCCACCCCCAGCCAAGGAGCTGTGTGTCCCAGATCTAGGCCCTGTTTCATTCAGGAACTCGAAGATCAAGCTGTAGCTCCCGTGGGACTGTTTGTTTCTGGGAAACTTTTGTGTGGAAACATTCTGTTCCGCACAAAGATAACAGCATCGTAATGAGCTGTTTATCTCTCTGGTCTGCAGAGGACGCCTTTGATGAATTATTTAAGCTGGCTCCAGAGAAAGTGCATGCCGTGGAAGAGGTAGGAGATCAAAGCTTCCCACGCCCACCACCTACCTGTCTGGGTCTCAGGGTGATGGGGGAGGACACAGGTCTCACTCCATGCCAGTTGGGTGCTGGGTAATAGAAGGGAAGGCTTTCTGTCACCCCAGGTTGGAAGGTGGTGTGAGGGTCCCTGAGTGGTCTTGAGGTCCTTGCTCTTGTGTCTTAGGCCATCGTGAACTTTGTCAACCAGAAGTTGGAGCGCCTGGGCCTGTCTGTGCAGAGTCTGGACACCCAGGTAGGGACACTTGTGGGTCCTCATGCAGGGACGAGAGCTCCTGGGCCCGAGAAACTTACTGTGTGACCGGAAGTGAGGCATCACCTTCAGTGATCTCAGGGCCCTCTCTAGTGGGATGTGCTGCTGGCAGGCAGTATTGCCACAGGGAGCCCCTGGGACCACTGGGTTGGGGGCCTGTGGGAAGCTGTGAAGGCTGGGCCATCTCTACTGCTGGCTTTGTTTACTCATTTATCAGAATGACTCCTAGGTCATGGGACACCCTAGGGCATACTGAAGCCAGAGGGAGGGGCCTCCCCTGTGATCATGTTTATTCAGATGTAGCACTGAGATTCATGATGGGTCCATTTCTGAGGTTGGTGCCAGGAGTGGTTGGAGAAGCTGATGCAGCGCCACCCTCGGCGGGCTCCGTCCTGAGCCCCGAGGGCTTTGCCCACCATGAGGACACAAACTGAGTCGTCCTAAGGTGGGAGCAGGTTCAAAGTGCCTCACCTAACCATGCCCTCCACGGAGATTCTGTGTCTCTAGTGTTCCCACAACCCAAGGGGATGGAAATGCAGAGATCTGACACTGCTGGGATCTACAGGGTGCTGATGGGGTCTGGTGGACACTGGGCAGACCTCCACAGGCTGTGGGTATCGGCCATGTCTCAAGGCCCATGCAGAACCGGCCACAGCTGCTGTCTTCTCAGGGACACGTGGGTGGCTGTTAGCTAGGGAGGGCCAGGCTACATAGTCCCCAGTTTGGGGCCAAACAGGAAAGTTCTTGGTACCTGTTCTGCCTGGAGCAAAGTTCTCCCTGCCATCAATCAACTCTGCAATCCCCCCTACCCGCTGTGAGAACTGATAAAACCCCATTCAACAGATGAGACTTTTAAGACACAGAGAGCTTAGGTAACTTAGCTAAAGTCACACAGTGACTAAGGGGTGGTCCTAGGTTTTGGACCAAGGCAGTTGGGGTTCAAGTGTACGCTTACAGCCACTGCTCATGGTGGGTGGTCATGTGAGCTTTGTGAGTGCTGTGGCAACATAGAGGGGTGGAAGCACAGACTTCAGGGCCATGCGCATGTGTGTTTCCATCCCGTGCCTGCCACTTTGTGCCCCTGGGCTCTGAGGACACTTCCATACGGCTGTGTGACCTTGGGTCAATTACTGGACTTCTCTGAACCTTAGGCTCGCCGCTTTATAAAATGGGAGCAATTCCCCCTCCTGGAATTGTGAGTCGGGGAACACTGCTACTTAGTGTCATTTTGTATCTGTCACTTGACTCACTGTTGATCTCCCGGAGCGACACACCCATCTCTGACTGTGTTTTCTGTGGGGAGCCATAGGACGACATCTCCGGTTTACTCACTTCTCCGGTCCTTCCCTCCTGTGCTAAAACAAGAGTGAGTGAGCAGGGGGGACATTTGGACCTGACGGGATGGAAGAGGCAGCCTCAGAGTTAGGTTTTCCCAGCTACCTTTTGAGGACAGCAGTAGAGAAGCTTCTGGGCCCAAACTAATAACATCCGAACAGACTTAATCGGGGGAAATTCCATTAAAGACCGAACAGCGCCTTTCGAACAGCGTCTCTCTGCGGCATCCAATCTTGTGCTTTGTGCGTTTGAAGAGATTCAGTAGGATTACATTAGCATATGGTAAGGCTCGTGGCTGTGTTATCTCAGAGCGTGCACACAGAACAGACAGAAATATTAATGGGCCCGTGTGCTCCTCTCTGCCTGTCCTGATGGGCGAATTTTATACGAACTCTGTTTTCACACATCTCTCATGGAATAAATTGTCATTTAAAACCGGACATGATGGGGGTGGTTCCGCTGGTAGAGCACTCGCCTGGCAAGCCAGCATCCTGGGGTGTGGTGGCACACATTTCTTTTTTTATATGTGGGAGTGCTGGCCTATGGGTGTGTATGCGCAACACGTGTGTGCCTGGTCACCGCAGAGGCCAGAAGGAGGTGTCGGAGTCCCTGGAGTTTATAGATGGTTGTGAGCTGCTGGGTGGGTGCTGGGAACCAAGCCCCAGTTCTGTGTAAGAGCAGAGAGTGGTCTTAACAGCTGAGTCCAGGCACACATAGTTAAACCCAGTGCCGGGTAGGCAGAGACAGGTGGAGTCCTGAAGCTTGCTGGCCAGCCTGCCTAGTCTACTTGGCAAGTTCTAGGCCAGTGAAAGATTGCCCCCTCCCACCCCCAAATAGGTAGGCTGTTCCTGAGAAATAATAAATGCCCTAGGTTGCTCTTATGGCCCCTACATGCACATGTGTGTATGTGCATGGGTATTCACACATATACACATACATGCACACATATGAAAACACACACACACACACACACACACACACACACACACACACACACACACACACACACACCCTGAGACTATTCCATAGTAAGGTTAGAAACTGCTCTTTTAATTGAATGTATTCGAAGAGGCAGACAGCCCCTGAAACTGCTGCTGTTGACAACCCCATGCGGCTGGGCATGCCATCCCCACTTCTCAGAAGGAACACGAGGCTCAGAGAGGTGGTGCAACTTCTTTCAGCTCACACAGCATGTAAAAGGCAGGACGGAACCCCCTCCCATGTCAGCCTCTCCCACACAGGCGGGAGCTCTGGTTCCTTTCTTTGGCATGTTAGTTCCTTGTATGTGGTTCCTTGTGTGTCACTGTGACAAATGCCTGAGACCAAGGGGAAGGGTTTGTTTCACTCACAGGTTCTGGCGGGGTCTCTTTGCTTGGGCCCCACATGCCTGGGCAGGAGTGTCTGGTGGAGGGCAGCTGTACACAACATGGTGGATAGGAAGCTGAGAGCCCAGTAGGAATGGGCCAGGGAGACTGCACCGTCCAAGGACCCACCCCCAGTAATCTAGCCAGGCCCCACCCCACAAAGTGTCCAGCTGGGGACCAAGTGTTCACAGCGTGCTGTGGGGATGGTTTTGGACTGATACACAACACCTGTAGTTTGCAGATGGCGTCATCCTGCTCCTGCTGATCGGACAGCTGGAAGGCTTCTTCCTGCATCTGAAGGAATTCTATCTCACTCCCAGCTCTCCCACAGAAATGGTAAGCTTCCAAGGTCTCCCTCCATGGATTTTTTTGGGTGGTGGTGTTGGACAGATTTATGGCATTGGCCTGACAGTCTTTATTCAATTCCAAGCCATGAGGAAGGTCTCTAGATGAAGCTTCTCCCAGGCCTCTTGGCCTTAACCTCCCTGGCCTTTCCTTCTGCACCCCCAGGAAGAGGGAGGCAGATGGTGTCCCCACTTTATAGAACAAGACCGAGATCTTGGAGTCTGGTAGTGCTCCCCTGGGACCACACAGATCCCTGATGTAAGTGTGGCCCCCAAGAACAATCCATCCCTGAACCCTTCTTAGGAGCAGGGTGAGCCTATGGGAGGCTCACAGTGTGGGACAAACCTGAGTCCATCGAGTGAGACATCAGGAACGAACCATGAGAAGAGTCTTAGGAGGGAGGCAGGCACCACAGGAAGCCAGGCTTGGCAATGTGGGCCCATGCCCACGGCCTTCAGCAGCCAGGCTTCTTGGGATGCAAGGCCCGTTCTTGCTACTTCACATGTTCCAAACCAGGTCAAGCCAGTGCACAGAGGGCCAGCATTCATGGCACAGCTAGCCTGTGAACCCACCATTAGATCCTCTTCTGACCCTTCTAGGGAATAGACATGGAAGCATGGCTTTAGTTCAGAGCCCAAGAGGAGACTTGGGGCAGGAACATGGCTGACAACACTCAGGTCCTTAGCTGGAAGCCGGAAACCCGGGTGGTTCTCTTGTGGAGCGGCCTCCCAGGACTGCGGTTTTTCATTCTCAGGTTGTGCTTGATTGCAGTGTAGATGCAAGGATGTCAGCATTCATTTCTGGAGTCAAGCTAGGGACACAGAGAGAGGGGGTCATTTGCTTTGCAGAAATCAACGCGCCCAAGCCAGGAAGCTCTAGCTTCCTCCCACGTTCAATTATCTCTCTCAGGAAGATAGAAATGCATCTCCTGGGTCCTGGCCTTTCTAGGCTCTGTAGAACGCGGAGCTTTCTCTTCATCATCCCAAACTGCTCAGAAGCAAAGGACAGGCTGGGGAGGGTGAAGTGGGTGTCTCAGGAGCCTGACCAGATCTTTGGCTCACGAGCTTGGCGGAGGAAGTGTGCTCAGGGAAGCCCGGTGTTCTCTGAGTCGCTCAAACACACTCTTCCAAATGGACTCCCTGAGAGCAGGCGCTGTTCTGATTCTGGGCTTTGTGTATGGCCAGGACCACATTTGATGGTCCACAAGTATTTGCAAAATATAAGAGTGATGGGAGGGCCAGATGGCTCAGTGGCTAGGTGTGCTTGCTGCCAAGCCTGATGACCTGAGATGGATCCCCAGAACCCACGTGGTGGAAAGAGAACTGACTCCTGCACGTTGTCCTCTGACCTCCACGCATGCTGTGGCATACAGTCCCCTCCACAAATAAATAAATAAGTGTAAAAATAAAATAAATGTAGTTACAGGCCAGGGCAGCCACACAGGCGTCCAACATTCCTGGCACAGTCAGCCCTCAACCCCATGACATCAGAACATCAGATCGTGAGTTGGAATAAGTGAGGGAAACTGGGTAGCTGTGTAGCTCAGGGCCCAAGAGAGGAGGGGGCTGGTGGAAGAAACTGCAGTGTAGGAGACCCGCGGTTGGCGCCTGCTTCCAACCCCAGCTATTTGAGAGGCTGAGGCAAAAGATCACAAGTTTGAGGCCAGCCTGGGCTATAGAGTGAGGCCAAAGCCAGTCTGGACAGCTTGGTGAGACCTTGCCTCCAAATAAAAAGTAAAAATAGGCCTGGAGGTATGGCTCTGTGGTAGAGCATGTGTGGGAGGCCAATCTCCAGGAGTGCGTGAATGAAGCATTCCCCAAAATTGGCCACATGAGGTGCTGTGATAAATGGAGTCTGCGGTCAATTAACTCAGGGAAAATAGAAATACCCTGGAAGCTTGGCATGCATTGGTGTGTTCAAAGGCTCTGAGAGGTCCTTCAGTGAAGGATCCAACAGTTTCCAAAACCATTTTGGCCACAGATACCTCTTCCTTGACATCGCGGATCCCTCTCTAGGGAGGTGCTGTGTTGTCAAGAGCATCCGGGGTGGGACTCTGAGGTGCAGGGCAGGGAGCTGGAGTTCTCTCTTACTGATATTTACTTCCGGGGTGCTGGCCAGCAGCACTCCTGCTGAGAATGTGTCAATAGTGGGGAGTCCCTCTTCCCAGGATGTTCTGTGGAAAGAGACTTGGGACCACAGAGGCAGGCCTGAGCATTTACTCAGACTACTTCCCTCTTGGTCTGGACCTTCCTGAGGGTGCCTAGTCGTCCTGTAGAGCTGTGGGCCAGTGACCCGTCTTCCCAGTGTTCTTGTTTTGCATCATGACCCTACTCCTGATGACCCTCCAAGCAGAAAGACTGCTTATCACCTTCTAAGGGTGAGGGGTGTGCTCTACCACCTACAAGCCCTAGCTCCCTTCTGAGACAAAATCCCTTCACCCGACAGACTCACACGCAGAGTGTCACCTCCACCAGAACACTCTCCCCTCCCACTCCCGTGGAATCTCCTCAGCGAGGGTCTTTCCCTCCAGCAGTGTCTGCTTGATGGCCCATGTCCAGCGTGTGGCATCTGCTGAGGGCTATGTGCTGATGAGGGTCTCGGTGCGAGGGAGTGAGCTCTCCATTCACAGGGCATGGAAGGAGATGTTGGGTGTCCCCTAATTGCTGCTGTGGTTCAGGGATTCAAAACCTTGGATGGGCAAGGGCAGATGCCATTGGTGACAGCATGGGCCTGGTGCCTGGACCCAGGCAGGGTCTCATTGGCTGACATTTGATCGGCTTTATCATCATAGCTGCACAATGTCACCCTAGCCCTGGAGCTGCTGAAGGATGAAGGCCTGCTCAGCCACCCTGTCAATCCTGAAGGTGAGTGCATGGCCGCCCATTGCCCGGATGACCTGCTGTGGATGTGACTGAGAGCGGTTGTGAGGAGTTGGGGGACAAGCATTGGTAAATGGAGTCCACCTGCTTGCTGGTCCATAAAGAGATGCTGACTGTGAGGTTTCCTAGGAGGGGTGCTGTGGCCATCATGTCTGCATGCAGGGACTGAAGTCCATGGGAATGAGTGTTCAGAGCAGCCAGATTTCCAGTCACTGCTGGGGGAAGGAACATGGATGCAGGGGAAGCCCAGACAAGAGAAGGGACCCTCCTCCATCCCTGGGGACCAATGGTCCTCCCTAGCCTGGCCTGACAGGCTGCCTTCTCCCTCTGCCCACAGATATTGTGAACAAGGATGCCAAGAGCACACTGAGGATACTCTACAGCCTGTTCCAGAAGCATGCGCCGAGGGCAGAGGGTGATGGGGCACCCCGTGGTACCCCAAACTAGTCACCTCTGTCTCCCCCAAGCCATTTCTCAGGACCTGCCACCTCTGGAGGACCCAGCAATCCTACATCCACCCACCCCAGCCTTGTTACTGTGGGTGGGTGACATGCTTCCCTCCCACACCCGTCCTGCTTACATGTACACGTGGGCTGATACCTTTGACCCCACCAGATGGGGATCTGTTTTGAGCCACCCCTGCTTTGCTCAGATCATTTTGACAGCTGTATGGATTGTATTCTGTGAGTGGGGGGAGGGTGGTGCTCTGGGTGCCTGTGGAGTCCGGGGTGAGCCTTTAACTATGGTGAAAAGACTTGAGTTCTCAGGCTAGACCAGACCGCAACAGCCCCCAATCTGTCTGCTAAGGCTATACCAGGACAGTTAGTGGCTTCCCAGCTCTCCACAAAGCTGACTTTCCCTAGCCATATGCTCTTTGGCACCAAGGCTGATGGCCTGAGTGCACTCAGCTCCTGGCTGTCTGCCTCTTACTTGGCCCAGGGTCATCACCCAAAGACTGGAGGAGCCCCATGAGGGAGAAGTGGATTCAGTTTCGTGTCAAAGGACCCTGGCCAGGCTATCCCTACAGCCGCAGTCCTGAGCTTTGCCCCAAGGGAAGAGAGCCTGTAGTAGGTTCCCGGGTTCAGGCTATCTCTCTGGTCATCTTTAGGGAGCCATGAGCATTCTGTCCTATGAGACTTTGTGTCTTCTGCAAAGACAGAGAAACAGCTCAAGAACTGAGCTGGGTCCATCCTGGCTGGAGGAGAAGCTATTAGGGGAGACACAAGGCATGGGGTGTGAGGTTGCAGACACATAGAGGTGTACAGGTTCGAGGGTGCAGGGATGTGGGGGAGGCCAGCCCATTGTCACTCCTCTGGACTTTTTCCTGTCTGCCCAGATCCAGACCTCTGGTAGGAAAGGCATCTAGGTTTGGGAACAGCTTTGCTTTTGGGGACTTTGGAGCAGAGTCTGGACAGGACAGGACACCCCTCCTAAGACAGTGGGTGGAGCTGGGAGTGACCTGGGGCACTGGTGTCTGATGTGAGAAGTCTAGAGGCTCTTCTTTCCACCCACCTCCCATCCACCTGTCCCCTTGCCTGCTCATAAGTCTTACAGCAGTGGGGGTTCTCATCACACATCGCCTCTGTCCCACTGACTCTGGGACATGTCCCTCTCCCATGGCGGCGGCATCATCACAGTAGCTGGGGGATAGTTGCCTCTACTTCAGGTAACCTTTCCATGAAGGCCTTCCTCTAGGGCCCATTTGTTCTCTCTGGAGCATCCTGAGCCATGGTGGCCGGAGTCCACACTCACTCACCTCCTGGGCTCTTGGCTCCCTCTTTCCTCCTTCACTGCCTGCTTGCCCATTTGGCTCCTCCACGACCTCACTTCCACGTCCCCACCTCCTGCCTGATAGCAAACTTTTAAGTGCTGACGATAATAATAATTTTTGTAATTTTATTGAGGAATAACTAACATGTCCCAGTTGAAGTGTACAAGTGAATGACAGCTGGCAAGCATACGCAGTCACATACCTCCACCAGAAAGAAGGGTCAAGCGCTGAAACAGCCTGCCGCCTGGTGTCCCAGCCTTCGGAGTCCTGGCCTTGGAAGCGACCGATCCACTTTCTGTTACTGTCATTTCCCCTTTTCTACATCTTTTGGAAACTGCATCAGAGGGGAAGTGGTCTTCCACGTGGGGGTTCTTTGCCCTGGTGCAATTCTGCCATCTCCACGGTGACCCCACAGCCCATCCCTCTGCTTGCTGACGACGGGCCCCCTCAGTGGGTGCCAATCATACGTCCATGCTTTCGCTGCCTACAGAACTCGAGGACTCTCCTTACTGTCCAGTTTTTATGTCATCGACAGGGATTGCTCTTCCTGTCTTTCAGATTGCGGAGCATGCGCTCCTCTTTGTCTGGACACTTCCTTTCACTTTTCCTGGGTGAATACCCAGGCCTGACACGACCAATTCCTACAGTAATTGTATGTTTTATTCTGTAAGATACTGTGAAATGGTTTTTGGAAGTAAACATACTGTTTTCATTCCCACCTGCAATGCCCAAGAGCTCCAGTTACTCTGCATCTTGACAACACTTGGTATTATCTGTCTTTTCGATGTTAGCCATTCAAACGGTGCGTGGTGGTATCTCACCGTGTGATTTTTAAATGTTATTCCTCTAGTGACGGAGGGTTTTGAGAATCTGTATTAGTCAGTTCTGGGTACTGTAACAAAATGCCACAGACCAGGCAATTTAAATAACAAACAGTCTGTTGAATAGTTATGGTGGCTGGGACTTGGAAGATGGAGGAGCTGGCAGATCTATCTAGTGGCTGGTGAGAACCCTTCTCCTGGCCCAGAAATGTTTTTATTTCTGTGTCTTCACGAGGGTGTGTGTGTGTGCATGTGTGTAAGGGGGGCTACCCGAGAAGAGATGGAGAAAGAAAGGCTTCACTTTCTTCTGGGGACCCCCACCTTCATCTGAATCTAATCACCCCCACATAGTATTCTTCCACATAGTGTGGTAGTCGGGGGTTGGGGGTGGGGCAAGGGGGTCAACACAGGACTGGGGAGGGACAGCGTCCATCCCAGGTGATGTCTTCTGTGTTTTCCACCCCTGTGTCTTCCTTGGCAAAGAGTTGGTTTCAATCATTTGCCTTAAAAAATAATCACGCTTTGGATCCCCTGGAGCTGGAGCTACAGGCCTGATGTGGGTGCTGGGAATGGAGTCTGGATTCTCTGGATGAGTCGTAAGCGTTCTTGCCACGGCGCTACCTTTCCAGCCCCATTTGCCTATTTTTTTTCCTTTAGTGTAGAAAAATTATTGTAATTTAAGCTTCCTGTGTAGCATTGGATGCATTTTGAGTTAATTTTTACATAGAGGGCAAGGGTTGAATTGTAATTTTTCCCGCTGGGTGCCTCATTATTCCAGCGCAATCTGTTGTAAAGACTTTCCTTCGCCCACCAAATCTCCGCGGTGCCTCGGTGGAAAATCAGTTTGCCGCATGACTTCCGGCCCAGGGCCGGGCGGCGCTCATCTGTGTGCAGTGCGCACCACGGTGGTGGCGGTGGCGGCGCCAGGGTCTTCGCTGCTGGGGAGTCCACGAAGTCGTGAGACCAAGCCGTGGGTCCCCAGCTTTGTTCTCTCTCTGCAAAGCAGCGTTGGCTCCTCGGAGCCCTATTTAATTCATTTGATCTGGATGTAAAATTAGAGTCCGTTTGTCATTTTCTAATTTTAAAACAGCCTCTGAGATTTTGATTGGAGCTGTGCTGACCCTTCAGTGAAGGGAGGGAGGGGGTCAGCCGACGGCCTAGAACTCTGGGAAGCTGGGTCGCCGCCGCCGTGGGGACCTCCTCTCTCCTCCCTCCTCTCACCCTCCACTCCTCCTTTATCTCTTTTCTTTCCTCTTCTTTCCCTTCCCTCCCCCTTTTTCTATTGTAATTTAGAAATATTTTCATTAATTCTTTGAGAATTTCACACAATGTATTTTGATCATATTCACCGGAACTCCTCCTCTAATTCCTCCCAGACCCTTACCTATCTCCTTAGCCCCCAACAGACTCCTGGTGTGCGGCCATCCACTGCAGCATGGTCCAGCAACCAGGAGCCCCCACCCTCAAAGAAAACTGCCTCTCCCTCCCCAGAAACCATCAACTGTCCATAACGCCTCAGTAAGGGGTAATGGTTTGTTTGTTTTTATTTGTTTTGATATGAGATCTTGTATTGGTCAGGATTCTCTAGAGGAATAGAACTTATAAAAACGAATCTCTCTCTGTATATATATAGCAAAGAGATTTACTAGAGTGGTTTACAGGTGTGGTCCAACCAGTCCCGACAGTGGCTGCCTGCAAATGGAAAGTCCACGAATCCAGGAACTGCTCAGCCCATGAGGCTGGATGTCTCAGCTGGTCTTAAGTACACGCCGGAATCCCGTAGAAGTAAGCCCTAATGCCAGTCAAGGAATGGACTTGCTAATGAGAATGAGAATAAGCAGGCAAAGAACAAGAGCTTCCTCCCTCCACGTCTAGTTTATAGGCCCCCACGCCCCCGTATCCCCCCTGCCCCACCCTGGAGGTGTGGTCCAGATTAAAGGTGGATCCAGGCTAGAAGTGGGTCTTCCCACTTCAAATGAAAAGCTCCCTCAGGTTGGAGAGATGGCTCTGTGGTTTAGAACATTGGCTGCTCTTCCAGACTACCTAAGTTCAATTCCCAGCACCCGCTTGGCAGCTCATAACTGTAACTCCAGTTCCATGAGATCTGACATCCTCACGCAGACCTACATGCAGGCAAAACACCAATGCACATAACATAAAATAAATAAATCATTAATATTAAAATTATATAAAAATAAAGAATGATCTTTAAAAAAAAGTCAGGTGGTAGTGGTATATTCCTTTAATCCCAGCACTCAGGAGGCAGAGGCAGGTGGATCTCTGAGTTTGAGGCCAGCCTGGTCTACAGAGAGAGAGAGTTCTAGGATAGCCAGGGCTATACAGAGAAACCCTGTCTCAAAATACCCCACCCCACCCCCCCAAAAAAAAAGAAAGAAAAAGAAAAACATTTCCTCCCTCACGGATGTGCCCAGCCATTTGGGTTTTAGTTAATTCCAGATATAGTTAAGTTGTCAAAACCAAGACTAGCCATCACAGATCCAGTGTAGCCCAGGCTAGCCTCTGGTCTCACTATGTAGTGCAGGGTGACCTTACATTGCTGATCTTCCTGACTCCACCTCTGAGTGCTGGAATTACAGTTGTGCATCATCACACTTGGATCTGAAAACCCTGCCTTTTGATTATGCTGTCTAGTTCATTTACATTTTTAAAAGATGTAGTAGGTTTTTCTTTGAACTGCCAGCTCCCAAATAATGACCTAGAGATTTCTTATTAAGTATGAAAGCTTAGCCTTAGCTTAGGCTTATTTCCAACTAGCTCTTAAAACTGAAATTAACCTGTTTATTCATCTGTGTTCTGCCATGTATGTGGCTCATTACCTTTTCTCAGTACCTTCGTCCATGTCTGGCTGGTGAATCTCACCTCTTCCCCACCCCCACCCCCAGAGTTCTCTCTCTTCCTGGAAGTCCTGCCTATCCTCTCCTGCCAAGCTATTGGCCATTCAGCTCTTTATTAAACCCATCAGAAGGTGCCTTGGCAGAGACACATCTTGATAGTATACAAAAAGATTACCCCACAACGTATCTCCCTTCTTATCTAAATAAAAAGAAAAGGTCTTAACTCTAACACAGTAAAACTATATACAATAAGAACAATTATCAGGTAAGAATTATATTCATAATGTCCAGTCCATTTGTATTTGGCAAATTCAGAGAAAATAGTCTATTATCTATTCTATCTTGGTGAGTTCAAAGTTTTATACCCAATTAAACCAATTTTTATCATAACTTGTATTACCAACCTAAAAATATCTTTTTAGACCTTAGATAGTTTTCTTAGATAAACAACTTAAGCTTCTATGTTGCTCAATCTTTATAAACTTTACATCTCTTCTGTGAGTTTTTTTTTTAATTTGGTAACAGAGAAAATGGTAAAATTATCTAGTCTTCAACTCCCATCGGAGACCTGAGGATAAAATACTGCTTGAGTAAACAAGAAGTGCAGAGCAAACAACTTCCGAAACTATAGAAATGACAGAAACAGCTGGCTGCCTGGACAGTCACCCAAGGTTCCTCTACAACATTGGAGCACCCATTTTCAGCCTACAGGCCTAGAATATCTGATAGACTTTTCTGTGAAGCAGGGATTTTGAAGGACTAGCCTACCTTGTCTTGGCAAGTTCAATAGTCACCTTTTTGTGTGTCCTGCTTGTCCAATTTGGACAGCATACTGTCAGCAGTTGAGGCAAGGGCAGTTTCTTGCCCAATGGCTAGCTTTGCCACATTGAAAGCAAATTCTATATGGAGATTCTTTGATGCCCATTATCTTCTCTGAAGTAGATTGGTGTTGTCAGGAATAGATGTGACTTACTATCATGAAAAACCTTATGTTATTAAAACTTTTTAAATGCCATATTCTATAGATCTCTGAAGTGCTTGAAGACTGCCTCTCTACCTTAATATATTGGTTTAACCTTGAAAACATATCTAACATGACTACAAGTTGGATTTTTATCTTAATTATCCTAAACAGTAATAGTAGTTTTCAAAGACTAGAACTTTATATTGCAATTTTAAATGAGTCTCATAGGTATAATACTTTACAGTATGTTGTAACAAAAATAACCTCAAATTTGTATCAATATATAAAAATCCATACCACTGTAAAATATTTGAGATGAGTGTTTTTTTAGTCTAAAAGTAGATTCATTAATCTATTCTTTTGTCCTATCATTCTTATATTCTCCCCCTTTTTTTCTTTTAATCTCCCTCCCCATTTTTGGGATACTATTTAGAAGAAATAGGATAGAGAAAAAGAAAAAGGAGAAAAGAAAGAAATTCCTTAATCTAACCTTCTTTGTTTAGCTTTCTCCCTGACCATGACCAGTAACAACTTGCAACTAACCCTTCTAAACAGTGACAAACACCCAAACAACCAAACAACCAAACAACCAAAAACCACCCACCCCACTACTTGGGAATGTGGGCATCATGCTCTTAAAATTACCTCTTGATGTCTGGGGATGAAGGCATCTTTAGGGGACCCTGAGAAAATTGGCATAATTAATGGTCAAGTCCTGGGAGAACTAGCTGTATCATTTGTTTTTCAGTCTCTGTGTGATGAGAAAGTGTAGGGCTTATCTGAAGTTCTGGCTGGAGTAGTCTGTGAGACTAGACCATCTTAGCTGGTTGCTTTGAAGTTGCCCTGAATGCAGATTTCTGAGGAAATGGCAACAGAGGCATTTTGAGAGACTGGCTCACCTGAGCTTCTTGTCTTTATTGGTGTCTGGTTCTTTTTTTCTGAAAACACACAAACTTTTAAAGGTAACATACATATCTGCATTAACACAAGTATGGGATATGCACTGGCACAAGTCAGCTAAAGATGATTTTCTGTTCTATAATTGAGCAGGTAAATGTCACCTGTCAACTTTATAAGTCCATTTGGACTGCATAACCAAACTGTAATATAAATCTCTATCCATGCTGTATGAAAGGATGGCACGTAATAAGTCATGAGGACTCTGTAGCCAACAAGATTTATCATGTCTCATCCAGTCTCAGAGCTGTTCCCATGGATCAGCATATACATCACCTGTTTTGTAGTTTCTCTTGGTTTCTTCCTTCATGTCTGCAGCCAAGATTTTCAGGAGGTTTCTCCCAGTCAAATCTGATCTTTATTGATTTTGAAGGAATCCATAGTTTTTTATTTCCTGTGGAAACAAAGGCATAACCTCTACCCCAATGTAACACATTTCCTGACTTCCATGCTGAAGTTAAAACATTCTTAAAATATATATAGGGTGGTTTAATTTAGTAGTTTTTTCTGCTGTCCAATGTTTCTCAGCAGTGTTTGTCTTTTGCTTATTAGCTTTTTAAAAATTTAAAGTTAATAAAACACTATATAAGATGCAAATGCCCTGTATATTTCCCATCGTTATGTGGCTTATTCTCTTTGTATTACTTTACTTTACTCTTCCCTTAAATATTTTATTTTATTCTTCCCAAAGTTCCTATCTCTGCCTGGAAGTCCCACCTATCCTCTCCTGCCTAGCTATTGGCCATTCAGCTCTTTATTAAACCAATCAGAAGGTGCCTTGGCAAGAGGCACATCTTCACAGTGTACAAAAAGATCATCTCACAACAAAAAGACTGATTTTTAAGTCTGTGTATGCACATGAGTGCAGGTGCCCACACGGTCCAGAAAAGGGGGTTAGGTCTCCAGGAACTGGAGTTACAAGTGGTTGTGAGCCACCCGGTGTGGGTGCTGGGAACCAAATTCAGATCCTTTGCAAGAGCAGTGCATGGCTCTGAGCCTTTGAGCCATCTCTGGGGACCTCATTCACATTTTTTTTTTATTGTAGCAAATTTTTCTGGCATGGACTTCACCAGGTCATCATTCTCATCCACGATTTCTGTGGCACCAAGTATGTTCATACTGCTGTACCACCAGTTCTCCGTCCAGCCGCACCCGTGTCTCCAGGCTGAGATGTTACCTCACCCTGTCTTCATCCCAAGTCCCCTCCCCAGCCTTGGGGAGGCCACTTTTCTGTGTCCTGTCTCTGTGACTCTCTCTCTTCCTTTTTCTTTTTGAGACAGGTTCTATTTCGTCCTGGCTGTCCTGGAACTCACTCTATAGAGTAGGCTGGCCTCCAGCTCACAGAGATCTGCTTGCTTCTGCCTCCCCTCAAGTGCTGGGATTGAAGGGGTGCACCACCCCACCCCACCCTCTAGTTCTTTCTCTGAACCCTCTTCCTGGGTCTCCTGTAAGAACACTTGCTGTGGGATTATAATCCCCAATCACCCGAGCCCATTTCACACTCCCTAACTTGGGAATGGGTGGGTATCACGTCTGCCAAAGTTTGTGCTTTGTAAGTGCAAGGACCTGAGTTCGGGCCCCAGAACCTGTATAAAAGTGCCAAGCATGGTGGTATATATTCATTTTCTGTTGCTATCGCAGGATACTTGGATGATTTATAAAGAACAGAGGTTTGTTTCTTACAGTTCTGGAGGCTGAGAAATCCAGAGTGAAGGGGACCACACCACTGGGTATTCTTACATCACCCTGTGGTGGAAGGCAGGTGGGTAAAGAGAGAAACAGACCTTGGAGAGGCAGCCTCGAGCCCTTTTATAATGGCTGTGCCTGTGTTCATGGAGGTGGAGCCCCAGTGATCTAGAAAAGTTTTTAGGCCCCTGTTCCAACATCTGCATGGGGGATGAAGTTTCTAGCCTATGGGCTTTCAGGACAAACTCAGCTCATAGCAGAGCAGCTCCCTTTCAGCCTTCACCACAGTGCCAGCATGCTGTGAGGGAGTCTGTATCTTCAGGAATGGATTCACTCTAAAGAAAAAGATCTCTGGGTGTGACATTCCAGGTGGACAGGGTTTTCGTTTACTCTTTTTTTTTATTTATTTATTTTTAAGATTTACTTTAACTATTCCTGTGTGGGTATGTGCATATGAGGGCAGCACCCATGGAGTCCAAAAGAGGGCGCCAGATGCCCTGGAGCTGGAATCAGAGTCTGTTGTGAGCTGCCTTACATAGGTCCTGAGAATAGAACTCGGGTCCGCTAGAAGAGCAGCCAGTGTTCTTAACCACAGAGCCATCTCTCCAGCAATTTATTATTTGTTTAATTATTTATTTTCACCTCTTTCTTCATTCTTTGTTGTTCTTTTTTTCTTTTTAGATTTATTTATTTTCATCTTATATGCATTGGTGTTATGCCTGCCTGAGGGTGTCAGATCCCCTGGAACTGGAGTTACAGACAGATGTTAACTACCATGTGGTTACTGGGAATTGAACCCAGGCCCTCTGGAAGAGCAGCCAATGTTCTTAACCACTGAGCCATCTCCCCAGCCCTTTTGCTGTTCTTTCTTTAAACTTTTCTTTCTTCCAACTTTTAAACTTTGCAAACAGGAGAAGCTGTCCATCCCTCCCCTCTTACCCACTGTATCTTTTTCCATTTGGCTGTTTTATGTGAGTCTTCAATTTCTCTCTGTTTTTGT
Organism: Peromyscus maniculatus bairdii; assembly: GCF_049852395.1. Classification (NCBI taxonomy): domain Eukaryota; kingdom Metazoa; phylum Chordata; class Mammalia; order Rodentia; family Cricetidae; genus Peromyscus; species Peromyscus maniculatus. The sequence goes on from NC_134871.1 coordinate 53,668,007, forward strand.
TGTTGCTGGTTTTTTTTTTTTTTTTTTTTTTTTTTTTTTTTTTTTTTTTTTTTTTTTTTGAGACAGGGTTTCTCTGTGCAGCCCTGGCTGTTCTGGAACTTGCTCTGCACATGAGGCTAGCCTCGAACTCAAAGATCTGCCTGCCTCTGCTTCTGGAATGCTGTGATTAAAGGTGTATACCACCATGCCCAGCTTATCCCTGTTTTTCAGTTATGTGATCTTGCAGAGTCTTGACATCTGTTTGTGTATTTGTCTTAGGTTTTGAGTTTGTAGAGAATTTTGGTTCTGCAGACTTACAATTTTTATTAAATTTGGGAACATTTCAGCCATTATTTCTGCAAACTTTTTTTTTCTGTCCCCTTCTCTCTGATTCTTCCTGAATTCCAGGTTAAGTGACTTTTGACATGGTCACATGCGGATGCTGTATTTTTGTCTTTCCTTTTTCTTCAGGTGCTGGGTGTCAAAGCCGGGGAATCATGCCTGCTGGGCCAGTGCTCCATTTGTCTGTCCATCTGCCCTGTTGCTCAGTGGTGTCCTCTCTTGTGTCAGCCTTTCCTTTGTTTTCAAGCTCATCGATCGCTTCTCCAGCACAGTCTCCTTTGCTTTTATCTCCATTGTGTTCCCAGCCCCGGACGCTGGACTCCATCACCTTGGGAATCCATTTAGGTCATTTAAAACATCTCCCAGCTCTCCGCACACTCACGCTTCCTTTCACTTCCCATGAATCTGAGGCCCATTTATCTTGTGTTTAAACACTTCCGTCTACTCATCTGTTGTCTGTGATATTTCGGGCTTCTTCTTTTGATCAGCTCTTCTCCTGATTATGTTATATGTCCGTCTTGTAAAAAAAAAAAAAAAGCATGCTCAGCAAAAATTTACATCATGGATTTTATATCATTGAGCGTTGAGTTTCTTTTATGATAGTTCTTGGGGTGTGTGAGATGAGTTGGTGCGTTGGCCCGAGACCAGTCTCTTGGGACCCACAGTAGAAGGAGAAAACCAGCTCACAAAAGCTGTCCTCTGACTTCACTCCACATGGGTGCGGTGGCATTCATATGGTAGCTGCCAAATAAATAAAAATGTAATACAAAAGTATTCCTTTCTTAAATATTTGCCGCCTCCCTGTCTCCATGATGGGAGATCTCTAACTGTGTGGTTCAGCAGTACTGAGTTCATTCACAGCACTGAAGGATCATCACCACCCTCTCCACACGGAAACTGTCCTTTTTTAAAACATTTTATTTATTTTTATTTTATGTGTATTGGTGTTTTGCCATGGGTGGCAGGTCGCCTAGAATGGAGTTACAGACAGGTGTGAGCTGCCATGTGGGTGCTGGGAATTGAACCCAGGTCCTCTATTAACCACTGAACCATCTCTCCAGCAGAAACTGTCCTTATTAGGTAACAACTCCGCCCCTGTCCCCTGCTCTTGGCAGCCACCAGGCTACTTTTTCTTAATTCATTTACTGTCCAGAGCCTGGCTTCTGTTGGGGTGCCACTCAAACTCCTCTCCAAGTCAGAGCCTGCTCTCCCTGACCCTGTCCCCTTACCTTGCTCTCTCTCTCTCTCTCTCTCTCTCTCTCTCTCTCTCTCTCTCTCTCTCTCTCTCTCTCTCTCTCTCTCTCTCGGTTTTTTTAGACAAAGTTTCTCTGTGTACCTTTGGAGTCTGTCCTGGAGCTCAATTTGCAGACCAGGCTGGCCTCAAACTCCCAGAGATCCTCCTGCCTCTGCCTCTGGAGTGCCGGGATTAAAGGCGTGCGCCACCGCCTGGCGCCTTGCTCTCTTGCTTCCATTGTCATGATCCCCCATCCTTGAGATCAGTGGCCCATTCTAACCCAGTCTGGGCACCCAAACCCAGTGCTTCTCTCCAGCTCACCCCTTCTTCTCACACTCCTGCCCCCCCAAGTCTAGATCCCTGGTCTCCCTGCCTTATCCCTTCTAGCTGCAGTTCTACGACAGCCTGAGTGACCTGTTGAAAGCTGTTCTAACCCTGTCTGGCCTCTGGGCACAGCAGGAGCTGCTGACTCATGGTCTGGTCTTCTCGCTCCTGCCTCTGTTAGTGCCTGGCGTCCCCAAGCTCTCTCCAGCACGTCTGATGTCAACTCTGCCCAAGAGGCACCATGCCATCCAGCCAGAAACACACCATCCCCGGAGGGAGTGGGGGCATCCCCGGAGCTTGGGGGAGGATGCTTGTGGGGTGAGTGGAGGAAGTGTGCCCCACAGGAGGCTGAGAGGAGAGCCGCCCTTCCCATGCTCCTCCATGGTCCCGCGGCTACTCTTCCCTCCTCCATTGCATGAAATCTGACTCCAGTTGCAACTGCTGTTGACGATGAGGCTGGAAGCAGGATAATTATAGTGGGCTGCACGGGAAGATGGGAAGACATCCAGGGCGAGAGAAGGAGCTGGCGGCCCTGGTGGGGCATGCATACAGCTTCGGAGTGACGGGAAATGCCTCGAAGGCCGGGGTGCCTCGGTGTTGAGCCGATTCCCAAAATAATCCAGGGGCAGCTGTCTCAGCTCCCGAAACTGGGTCTGGCCGCCGGAGCCGCGGGAGCCGCGGGAGCCCCCGGCCCCACACTAGCCCCGCTCTGGGAACAGATGGTGTTAGTGAGTTTCCTTTCTTTTCCCAAAGTCAGCTGGTGAGAACAGCTTGTCTGCAAAAGTGTTGCCCACTCCCCACTCTTTTGGCTGCGGACCAAAGCTACCCTCCCCCATTGCCTCCATCTCCTTTCCTTATAAGTCTTGTGGAGGGACCTGCAGCTCCTTCCATGCCAGAAGGGTCCTCACCAGCTGGGCGGCAAGGGGGGTGGGCGGTAGCCCAGGGAGCATCCTAGCCTTCTCTGTCAGTGGAGGGTCTTGGTTGAGATGCTGCTGTAGATTCTGAGGAGGCCTGGTTGGGTGGAGAACGGACAAGGAGGACACCCCAGAAATGAGTCTTCCAGGGCCTGGCCCACTCTCCCCTCCCCAGGCTGGCCAACAATTACCTAGATTCTTTCATTCACCCACATGCCTTTCATACTGATTGACAACTGAAAAAAGGGGCTTCCCCACCCTGGAGCCTGCTCTGTCTGAACTCGATAGGCCTCCCTGTGTGTACTTCCAAGTGCAAGGCTTGGAGCAGGGGGCAAGCGGGTGGAGAGACTGTAGTCGGAGGAGCTCAGGGTCCACTGCTTGACTGCTGCTTTGGATATAACGTTTGGGCCAGCTTTTGCCATGTGATCCCTGAATACATCTTCTCCCCATAGGAGACTCTGAACAGATTGCTTACCTCCCTGGGCCTCAGAGTCTTTGTTAAGTGGAAGCAAGAAGGAATCTATTCCTCATGAGATTTTTGTGAAAGTTACATGGAGAATCCATCTGAAGAGCTTGAAGTATGGCCAGACATATGACACTCAATAAAATATTGCATATCATTATCACCACCACCACCACCACCACCACCACCACCACCACCACCATCACCACCACCACCATCACCACCACCACCACCACCAGTACCACCACCATCACCACCACCACCACCACCACCATCACTACCACTACCACCATCACCACCACCACCATCACCACTACCACCACTACCACCACCATCACCACCACAACCACCACCATCATCATTATTACCCTCAAAACCAGACTATCCTCACCGTCATTGCCATCGCCACCACTGGCAGCACAATTATCATTATCACCACAGGCCTCACCACATCATCATCTTCATCACCACCATCACTATTAACAGCAGCAACCCCTCACCAGCATCACCGTCCTCATAATCATCACCATCATTATCACCTTCATCACCCTCACTACCACCACTCCTCTCGAAGACAATGCTGGAAGTCCCCTCCTCCATCCTAGTGAACCTGCCGTGACCTGAGGGAGGGGAGGCCAGGGGCCTAGTTCACAGCAGGCATTCGGGGCCAGGAACTGAGGAGCATTCTGTGCATCTTTGCCCCAGTCTCACCTGTGGGCACGCAGGTGGCACTGTGTACATAGTTGGTGGAAGATACACTGATGGTGGCCTCTTAAACCTTCCAGGTCAGGTAGATCTTGCACCCCAGCCCCCAGCCTCTGAGACCTTAGCACCCCAGGATGCCAATGGTAAAGCTGGAACCGACTCCTGACACTTCCCTGACTCCTGGTCTGGACTTGTGGGCTCCTCAGCTCAGCCAAGAAAATGGGGATGAAGGAGTTCTCTGCTTTCTTTCTTCCTTCCCCTGCTATCTAGAGGGAGAGGCAGTGGTGTGAGGTCGGGAGGCTGGGCCCCATCTCCAACCAAGGCTCTTAACAGTCATGCGCTGTTGGGTAAATCGTGGCCTCTCTCTGAACTGGAGTTTCCTTATGTCAAAAATGGGAATGAGCCTCCCTGCTTGGGTTAAATAGCGGGGAGGGAGCTGACAGGGTAACTGAGAGAGTGATGGACAGTGTTTGAGCTGGGCGATGTGCTAGACAAAGGCCACAGCTAGCTTTGGCTAGATCCTCCCCTTCCATCAGCAGCCATACCCCAGACAGCCTGGATGCTTGCCAACCCCTTTCTCCCTCCCACCAGGCTTGCACTGGACTACATTACCCAGCCTCCTTTGCAATCTGATGGAGCCCAGGGAAGCCTAGTCAATAGAGATGAATAAAGTGAGATGTAGGCTTGTGAGTCTGGTTCTGGAGGATGCTGGGGCTCCCCGGTGCTCAGGAGAGGCAATCAACCATGGCAGCCTTGGAGGCTGTGTGTTCAAGGTGGTGGAGCCACAGACAGACGGACCAGGGAGCAGGGCCTGGCTGTCAGGAGCACCTGTTTCCAGCTCTACACGGGTAAGCAACACCCAAACTCCCCGCCTGGTGCTGACGGCAGCAGCTGGTGCGCCACACCTGTGCACCTTGATCAAACAGAGACTGCCGTGGTGGCTCCATCACTCACCTTGTTTCTGTCACAGTCTGTGTTGTTTCTAGAAGTTCTAGCTGCTCTTTTACCAAAATGCCATGGCCATTTCATAGTCTTTTAATTCTTGGTCAGCAGAGACCATTGAGTCTGCGACAGGAAATATGTTAGGAGTAGAGAAAAAAAAAGCCCTCGTGATGCATCCTGGGGCCCCTGGGTGACCACCTCCATTTCCTTATTATGTGTTCTTGGCTTTGGACCCCGACTCCAGCTGCCATCTCTGGATCACAGAAGTTACTTCTAGCTTTGGCCTTGAAGCAGGGCAGTCAATGCGGTGTCTCAGATCCTGTTATGTGCCCCGTGGCTCTGAAACACAGCCCCATCCTCGCTGGGACACCACCATGTCTCTGGCAGTCTTGGACCAGCACTAGCTCTATCTCCTGGCTGACTCTGTAATGTTGGGATCAGAACTGGGATCAGAACAGTTGCTGAGGACCTGCTGAATGGCTGGCTGGACAGGGGCTAGGGGAAGGCTCTGGGGTGCACTGGCTACGTCAGTCTGTTGCTCACCTTCTGGTTAGTTGGCTTGGCGTGTGTCCTTCTGGGCCACATAGGTGATGCCTGTCCTGCCTGAAGAGGTGGATGTGGCCTGTGTGGCAGCCAAATCATCCTATCCTCAGGCCATCCGCTGTTGGTTCAAGTAGAGCAGTTTGGATGAATTCTAGGGCCATGGTGGTGGGAAGGGGGACAGGACCCAGGGCCAAGGGAAAGCTCTGTGTGGCTGGCCCTGCCCCATGGCCCTAGGCTCCTTGGAGCATCTACTTCCAGGTCATCTCTTTGCTTTCTAAGCTGTCCTTGTCTCTGTAGCCGTTCACACCGGCAGAGAGGACCACCTGGCACACCTCATCCTGCTACCCTGGGTGAGAGGACTTTCCTTCTGCTCTGCCTTATGTACTCATGCTCCAGCAGGTGTCAGAGTTAGCACTAGAGCCGCCATGTTGGCCTAGAACATTCTAGATGCTTCTCACCTTCCCTCTACCCTGGCTTTGTTTCCATGGAAGCCTGGCTCAGCTTGCAGATAAGGGACCAAACCAGGACTGGGGACAGCCTGGAACTATGCTGGAGGCAAAAATATCCGACTCCTTTGCCTCGGGTGTTTAGAAAATGTTAAGATTTGGGGTGGGGGAGAATCTGGCACTGCACCACACACCGCTACAACCAACCACGCACCTGCTTTATGGGGGAGCACTCTTGTGTGTTTCACAACTGATGTCACGAGTCTTTCCCGTTGGCACACTTGGTGTTGAGAGCACAGCAGGTCTCGTGTCCGACAGATTGGCACCAAAGGAGCGCCGAGAGATGAGGATGTGGGCAGCAGAGGTGGCCTGAGGTCCAGCAGGAGACAGAGCTCCACTGGGCTCTGTAGGCAGCAGAGTGGATCACACTGTCACCCCCCAGGTGCCAGCCTAGTCCTTCTCTGAGCAAAGACCGAGAGTCTGTTGAACCTGGGTTTCCTCAGAGCTCAGATTCAAGAGCATCTATGGGCCCACATGATGAACCCAAGGGAGCTGTGCCAGAAGCTGGGGGAGGTCCTCGGCTGTTTCGTTTCCGGGCATAGAGAGTTCCCATTCTCTCAAGCATTGGAGGAGAAGGAGAGCCGTACACGCTGCCCGGCTGGACTTGAGCTGTGCAGTGCAACAGAGAACACCCTGCCCCTCGGTTTCTGAACACCTCTAAGGAACATCTCACATGGGTGTAAAATCCTTCAGACACACTTAGCTATACATGTGTCCAGCAGCGTCTGTGGGAAAGAATCAAATCACACATGAAAAACATCCGCCTCAGGCAAAAATACCCTGAGTTTGGTGCAAGGTACAGGGTACTGATGACTTGCTGGCAAGGTGGAGGAGATGCACTGGTGCTTGCTGTCTGCACATCTACCGTGAGCTGTTCCTGCCTGTGTTTCCAATCCCCCTTTGCCCACTGCAGAAGCCCGAGCATACGCATTCACCAGGCGCCCAGAGTCTCCAGGCCACAGAGTGGCAGGGTGAGCCAAGAGAACCATTCGTGGCAGGCATTAGGCAAGATTGGGATTTCCGAGGGGACCAGATGAGGGGGACTTTTTGGTGTCAGCAGCAGCAGCAGCAAGCCCAGCTGAGAGAAGCTTGGCTCTGCCTGTGCTGGGCCAATCGCCCATCTGACGCTTCCGGCTAATGTTTGCAGAGTCCTCCCTGGTCTTGTTAGCAGGTTTTTGCTATTTTTTCCACCCCTCGGTGCCGGAGATGAAACTTGGATCTTGCCAATGCTAGGCAAGGTCTCTGCCTCTGAGCCTTATCCTGGCTCTCCCCGAGGGTGGTAACAGGTGATTACAAGCAGGGCAGCTCCATAGAACGTGGCTGCCTTCATTCACAGCATCTGCCGTTCAGGTGCATGCTGGGCCGGGGGCTCCCTGGAATCCTTGAGGGAATTTGTTCCCGGCCGTTTCCAGGTCTTGGTGGTTCCTTGGCTCTCTGCTTCATCGCTCCTGCCTCTGTCCCTGTCCTCCTCATACACCCGCCCCTCCGGGTCTCTTCCGCATTTTGTGGCTCAGACCTCTCTGCCAAACACTCATTTCACTGTTTTAAAATGTAAACAAGGGGCCTGGGGATTTGGCTCATTTGGTAAGTAGCTTTCCGCTCAAGACCAGAGTTCAGTCCCCAGCACCCATGTGAAAACCAGGGGCTGTGGCACATACTTGCAACCCCAATGCTGGGAGCTGGGTGGGGGCAGCGACAGACAGGTACTTGCTGTCTAGCAAGTGTAGCCTAATTGGTGAATTCCAGCTTAGTGAGAGGCCTTCTCAGAAACTGAGGTGGAGGGTGATCAGACACAGACACACAGGCACACACACACACACACACACACACACACACACACACACACATACACATACACACACCCATAAATTAGGCTGGGTCTGGTAGTGTACACCTGTAATCCCAACACTCAGAAGGCAGAGACAGGAGGATTGTCACAAATTTGAAGCTAACCTGTGTTACTTAGTGAGTTACAGCCTAGCCAAGGCTATACAGCAAGACCCTCAAAACTCCCGAACAAAACCAAACAACACCAATAAACAAAAATCAAGCTATAAAGGGGAGTCTGGAGCCCTGCTGGCTGTCCACGGAGGGCCAGTGCAGACAGAGTGGCTGTGTACATGGAGGTCAGTTCAGTGTTATCAGATAATAAGATGAGTCTCACAGACGTCATGTCCACAAAGCCTGGGTCTTCTCTCCCAGGAGGCTGATCAGCCCGGATTTCTGCAGGCTGCCTGCCCTCGTGGGAACAAGCCCCTCCATCCTCAGCTGAGGCCACATAACCCCCACCTCGGGGCTGCACCAAGAAGTGAGGCTCCCCAGTCAAGCCTGTGACTGGCCTGTCGCCCACACACTTGTATGCATTTCCCGTCTGTTACAGGAGTTTGAAAGCCTTTTCAAGGGGACATTTTAATCAATGTGTTCCATAAAAGAAAACTCTTGGTTTGAGAATGAATGCTTTCATCGGTTTAATTTAACAGCAGAAGCTTAATAGGGGAACAATTCTGCACTGTTTAAAATAATTTACAGCTGCAGGGACATGTTCGATTTTGAAAACATAACCAAGGTGAGGGCGAGATTCTGAATGATGCGATACTGGAAACCAACCTCTGCTGGGTCTGGTAGTGTAGGCCTGTAGTCTTAGTTCAAGTCCCCACTGGGGACTTAGTAAGACCCTGTCTCAAAATAAAGAGAAAAAAAAAAAGAAAGAAAAAAAAGAAAAAGGCAGGGCGTGTGTCTCATTGATACACCACTTACCTATAGTCTGTGAGCCTGTGCCTGCTGGTTGATTTTGTTTGTTTGTTTGTTTTGTCAGCTTAACACAGCTAGGGTCATCTGGGAAGAGGGAAGATCAATTGAGAAAAATGCCAGTTTGACCTGTAGGCGAGCCTGTGGGGCCTTCTCTTGATTAATGATTGATGTGGGAGGGCCCAGCTCTCTGTGGGTGGGGCCACGACTGAACAGGTGAACCTGGGATGTATAAGACATCAGGCTGAGCGCCGGGCGGTGGTGGTGCACGCCTTTAATCCCAGCACTCGGGAGGCAGAGGCAGGCGGACCTCTGTGAGTTTGAGGTCAGCCTGGGCTACCAAGTGAGTTCCAGGAAAGGCGCAAAGCTACACAGAGAAACCCTGTCTCGACAAAACAAAAAAGAAATCAGGCTGAGCAAGCCAGTGAGCAGCATGGCTCCACGGCTTCTACTTCAGCTCCTGCCTGCAGGTTCCTGCCCTGACTTCCCTCAGTGATGGACTGTGATGTAGAAGTGTAAGCCACATAATAATAATAATAATAATAATAATAATAATAATAATAATAATAATGACAACAACAACATCAACAGCAGTGATAATAAACCTTAGTTCTCCAAGTTGTTTTTGGTCAGTTTATATCACAGCAATAGAAAACAAACTGAGACAGAGGTCCTGGGGTCAGACCCTGGTACTGAAAACAAATGATAAAGCCCCAGCCAGCCACTGAGGAGTCGAGGCAGCTTCTCCTTGGTAGCATTTGCAGTGGGGACATCAATGTTATCTTTTTCTGGTTTCAGATGTTCTGGTGAATTGAGTCTTTCCCCCTTCTTCCTTAGTACCACCTTGAAAGGTGATTTAAGATTATTAGTGAAGGTGCTGGAGAGTTAGCTCAGCAGTTAAAAGCACTGGCTACTCTCCAGAGGACCTGAGTTCAATTCCCTGCAGCTCCCAACTGTCTGCAACTCCAGTTTTCCCAGGATCTGACGCTGTCACACAGACAAGCATGCACACAGGTGAGACACCAATGCACACAAAATGAAAAATAAATGATTTTAAAAGAAGACTATTAGTGTTCTCTAGTCAGAGATGACCAGCGATGTCTGCCACATGTGAAGGGCTGGCTGCCCAACTTTCCCTGGCCATTTTCTTTACTTCCTGCCCTGGCTCCACCTTAACCAGTCCCTGGGACACATGGGGGATAGGCAGGCCACTGCCACTTGCTCAGGAGGGATGCCTGTGGAAGTTGTCAAGAGCTTAGCTTTTCATGAATCTGGGCCCAGACCACACGGCACCACACCATGTCTGTAGTTCCCTTGCAGCCCCGCTACCGTAGAGGCTTCTGAATGACTTGGGGAGTTCGTCTCCTCTCAGTCTCTAAGTCTAGATACAGCTCGCTTGTAAACTGTACCTTCAAAGGTCCAGCAGCTTATGTCATCACTTCTGGGGCCTGGGGTGTGAACACATCTTTTAGGGACATTCTTCAGCTTGATGGAGACTAGGCAAGAGCCCTGGAGGGACAGCATGTTCCTTTGAGGACCCTTTTTTGGGTCTCTGTAGGGCTGTCCCCAGGGACAGTCAGCAGGAACATGGGTCTCCAGGGCAGTACTGGACAGGGGGAGAGGTGGGGAGAACAGACTCGCTGAGGGCACAAGCCTCACCCCTATGTCCACAATGCACCCTCACCCGACCCCGCTGCTCTGATGCCTAGAGTTCTGCCTGTCGGCTCTCAGATGAACTGTCCCAACCCTGGTCACCCCATTACTCTCTCAAGTCACCCTTCATTCTCTGTGCCGTGTTGACTTTCTCCGCCATCATCTCTTTCCCATTGCTGCTGTGGTTTCCTGTGAGTCTCTCCCCTGAGGGCAGGAACCCTGTCTCATTCGAGGTACCCTGTGTCTAGAGCAGTGCACAGACTTGGTCAGATGGAAAAGTTTGGTTCATTTGACCATGGACAGACAGACTACCGGACAGTAGTGAGCTCCTCACCCTAGTGGCATGTAGGCTGTACCTAGGGATAAATGACTCCTCCGACCTGTGCCTCCTGCCCCTCAAGACCCCGAGTCACCCCATCCTTCCTCAGGCATTCCTGTAGTCCTGAAAAACAAGAGGCAGCGGCAGCCTGTGTCTGAGCCATGAAGACACACGTTGCTGAAGGAAGGACAACTATTCATTACCGTCCTCAGACATTAGCCGGAGAGCCACAAATAGACATCTCTAGCAACTGTTCCTGCCTGCGGGGCTCTCTGCACTTTCCTCCCTCATCACATCTCGCCACCTCCTGCTCCGAGAATTGGATATTTGCCAGGCGCTTGGTTATTTCCTGGGGGATTAATGAGAAGGTGGGTTGTCCGAATGCCGACAGGATGTTATTCTGAAAGCACATATGTCCCCCCGGCCCCATCTGAGCACCACAAGGCCACATGTACAGAGGCTGGCCTCGTCTTGGAACAGGCAGCAGCAGCAGCCAGAAGAGCCATGAGTGACGAGGGCTTCTGGCTGGGAGGCACCCTCGTGAAGCTGGGGTTTCAGCTTGGGTACAGCACTCCGACTTTATTCTCTGTTCTGCACTTGGCCGGAGGCCATCTGCACCCAGCTCAGGACAGGTGTGTGGATAACGCCCTTGCACCCTCGGCTCCCGGCAGCTGTATTCATCCAGCTGCTGTTTCTCTCATCCATCCTTCTCTTCCCTGCCCATTCCCTTCTCCCAGCAAGACTCCATGATACGATACTCCGGAGCAGCTCCTGGTAGGATAGGCAGGGATTGGGCTGAACGAGATAGAAGAAACTGGAAATAATAACTGGATGTTATAAAGCATATGCTAAGGAAATACTAAATAACACAAAGTGGAATTGAGCTAAAGAAGTGCTCAATGCTGAGTAGTATACACCGACCAGACGGTCATAGAAACGGCAAGAAGGACATATCTGTGCCTCTAACATAACTAAGCTTTAGGTTTGTCGAGAGCACATTTCTTAAGATTCTGACAGAAGGTCACTAAGACTGCTGCCAATTAGGCTCTATTCATGTAACAAAAGGAGACTCCCTTGGCTCACAGCCGGCCACCAGGCCCATCCCCACATCAAAGAGCCTCTATAGGGCACTTCAAAGGGGACAATACTGGGTCAGGGCTGCATTAAGTCCATCATTAAGCTCTGTGCCTCTTATCTGGAAGAGCATAATTTTGCCAGGCTGGCAGGACGACCCTGGCACCGGCCCAGGAAAAGCAGCCTTAGTCAGTAAGGATTTCTACATTTGTTAAGTCTGCCCATTTGTCCTGACAACCAAGCCCTGGAGCTCTGTCTCTGTGGAGCACGTGAAACTGCTCAAAGTGTAACTTGGGGCCATGAACCTATATAAACAGGGATATCCGTTCAGGGCCGGTTCCCTTTTGTGCATTAGCCAGAACGGGTTGCGCACTATTATTAAAGAGTTTTTCCTTATTAATCTCTGAGCGCTTGGAATGATTTCTCACTGGGGAAGGCCCATTAATTGTTCAACACTAACCCAGAGTGCTGCATCACCTCTCAGCCACGCCAGCCTTCGGGAGCATTTGTTCCCAATACTAAGTCCCTCCCTGATCGGCCCTGGCACCCCCAGGGGTTGCACAGTGTGCCTTCCCCTTGCCCTCTCCTCCTGCACTGTTGGTCCCCTTGAACGTGTTGGGGTCCTCTTGAGTTCTGTATCTTTTTTCACACCTGTCCTCCCCCCCGCCCCCCCCCCCCCCCCGTTATTGATCTGATCTAGCCTGGTGGCTTTACATGCCACGGAGATGTCCAGGTCTCAGCTGTCACCTCCAGTTGGGTTTCTACCTCTCTTCACGGCCTTGACACTTGCATGTCAGAGCTATTTCCAACTTTCCTGCTTCTCAGAGTTTAAGAGCCCCAGCCTCATCCACAAGGCTCTCACCCCAGTCTCAGGCTATCGGAAAAGCCCGCAGCTCTGTCTTCTGAAAGCATCTGAACCTGCTTGCTTCTCCCCACCGCCATTCTGCCCCTGCCGGTCCTCCTCCACCCTGGCTCCCTGCAGCCAGTGCTTCCTCAGCACTCTGGATCCTTATAAATGTGAAGCCACAGCACACCACCCCTAGCCTCCAGACCTCCCTGAGCCATCCTGCCTTATACTGGAAGTTCAGTTCAAGTCCTTACCAAGGTCCCCAGAGTCCATTCAGGGTCTCCCTGTGTCTCCTCTCATGTTAACTCCCTGCACTCGCCTTCCCTCTTCATGTAATCACACTACCTACCTTGAGATTCCCCTGACAATGCACCAGGCACCCCTATCCCAGGACCTTTGCACTTGACATTCCTCTTCTTGAATGCCATGCTCCAAGATGCCCACTGCCTCCCATCACACATATGGGATAACTAATGTTTAATTAGTTATTGTTGCTTTTCCATCCTCTATGGTTGGAACGGAGGCTCCTTCAAGGGTATACAGTAGGCAGTCAATGTACTTTTGCTGAGCCCTAAGTCAATAGGTGAGTGTATATAAAGGTGTGTGCACAAGCTGACCCTGGCAGACACGCCATGATGCTAGTTGTCAGGTGTGGGGTTCATTGCTAATCTTTCTGACCTTCAACATTGTCATCCATAGAATGGGATAACGGTGGGACCAACTTCTGAGGTTAGTTACAAAGAAGGGAGACAATGAACTACCATGGCGCCCAGTGCCGTGCTGGGAGCAAAGCATGTCTCTGTTTTCCTGTGTTAGTGATATCGCCAGGATGCTGGATATCGATTGTTACTGCTTCTCATGGAGTCCCTGAAGCAGGGGGAGCATGAAAACGCAACTTGTGTGGTGCTTGCTCAGGATTTCAGGAGCATCTTACTCTGCTGGGGCAGCTCCTTCCTCACTTGTCTGTCAACGGGAACATGGCTGAAGCCCTCTGTTCAGCTGTGACGTAACGCTACTCACAGGTCACCCAGCTAGCTTCCTAGGACTGTCACTGATGGTTAAGGCCTGGAGACTTACCCCAGGGAAATGAGGACTGAGGAACAAGGACTGAAGTGACTCATATGGGAAACACAGGTGACAGGCATCCACAGGTACACCAGCCTTCGCTATCCAGCATGGTGGCCCAGGATGCAGGTAGATAGTTGGAAGGGTACAAGATGAATGGATGGGCAGTAGATTGGTCACTTTTCTTGTTGGGGTGACGAAATGCCTAACAAGAGCAACTTAAGGGAAGAGGAATCCATTTTAGCTCACAGCTTAGGGACACGGTCCACGGTGGAGGGGAGGCGTGGTGGCAGGAAGATAAGGCAGCTGCTGGTCACACTGCATCTGCAGTCAGGATGGAGAAAGAGCTGAATGCTGGAGCTCAGCTTGCTATCTTTCCCACGCTCTATCTTAGTCTTTTGGAGTGATCAATTTCTCCTTTTGGTTCAGTCTCGAACTCCCAGCACGTGGGATGGTTCTACCCACATCCAGGCTGGGTCTTTCTTCCTTAGTTAAAGCTTCATGGAAACACCTTGTAGGCATACCCAGAAGTGTGTTTCCATGTTGGTTCTAAATCCAGTTAAGCTGACAATGAATATTAATCATCACAGACAAATAAATGGTGAGGCGGATGGATGGGTGGGCAGATGTGTGTAGGTGTATAAATGTGTGTCTCTAAGTATGGCAGATGGATAGTGTGGTGGCTGAATAAGAATGGCATAGGGGCTGGAGAGATGATGGCTCAGCGGTTAAGAGCACCCGCTGCTCTTCCAGAAGACCCGGGTTCAATTCCCAGTACCCACATGGCAGCTCACAACTGTCTGTAACTCCAGTTCCAGAAATCTGACACCCTCACACAGACCTACATGCAAGGAAACCACCAATGCACATAAAAAAATAAAAATAAATTTATAAAAAAATGATCCTCATAGGCTCATTATATTTTAATGTTTAGCCACTTACGGAGTGGCACTATTTGAGAAGGATTGGGAGATATGGCCTTGTTGGAAGAAGTGTGTCACTAGGGATTAACTTTGAGGTTTCAAAAGCCCATACCACGCCCAGTCTCGCTCTCTCTCTCTCCGCCTATGGATCAGGATGTACTTCTCAACTACTCCAGCATCATGTCTACTGCATGCCACCAGGCTTCCTGCCATAAAGATAATGGATTAAATCTCTGGAACTGTAAGCAAGCCTCCATTAAATTAAGTGCTTTCTCTTATAAGAGTTGCCTTGGTCATGATATCTCTTCACAGCAATAAACAGTGACTAAGACAGATATGTGGTTGGATAGGTGGGTGGGTGGATGGATGGATGGGTAGGTAGGTGGGTGGGTGGGTGCATGGATGGATGGGTAGGTAGGTGGGTGGGTGGGTGCATGGATGGATGGGTAGGTAGGTGGGTGGGTGGGTGCATGGATGGATGGGTAGGTAGGTGGGTGGGTGGGTGGATGGATGAATGGGTAGGTAGGTGGGTGGGTGGGTGGATAGATGGATGGATGGGTAGGTAGGTGGGTGGGTGGGTGGATAGATGGATGGATGGGTAGGTAGGTGGGTGGGTGGAGAGATGGATGGATGGGCATGTAGGTGGATGAATGGAAATACATGTAGTCCAGGCAAGGACAGGAAAACTAGTTTCTTATCAATCAAGAGTCAATAGAGAAACAAGGGTGACCAAGGCACTATCTTGTCTGTAGACTTAGCTGGTATCTGTTCTCTGTCTCTGGGTGATGGTAGACACATTGCCTTCTCCCCTGGAGCCTCTATTTCCTCATGGCCAAATGAGATATTTGGACTGGATGCTCACTGATGTTCCCTCCATCTCCCAGTCTCAATGAATCCAGGATTCTGTGTGTGCTACATGGACCCAGAGGGCTGTGGTGATTTCCAGAAGGCCCCACAGTCTCTGCTACCCTGTGCGGTCTTACTACTTCCTCATAAAAAGGGAAGCTCTGTTTCTCCTCCCCATGAATCTGAGTTGGCCCCGAGGCTGACAGAACCTAGTAGAAGTGACCCTCCTCCACTCTCTCCCTTTGGAGTGTTCCTCCTTAGAGCTGGGCCATCATCATGTGAGGGCACTCTAGCTGCCACGAAGAGAGGCCCGCGGAAGAGAGCTGAGGTCCCATTCCATGGCTGCCAAGGGAGGTCATGTGGAGCCTCACATCATCACACCCCACGACCCAGCCGACACCACGCAGAGCCACCGAAGGGGAAGCACAGCCCACGGCTTTGCCACAGAGCAGGGTTGTGGGTGACTGCTGCTCTGTGCTGTGTTAGCTCAGCAGAATGCTCCATAGCCAATGCTCTACAATGAACAGAAGTGTCTGTTCTTACAGTTCTCGTGCCTGGAAGTCCAAGATGGAGTCCAGGAAACTTGCTGCACCCTTGAATGGTGGAAGGCAGAGAATCTAAAAGCACCCCCACTTGCCTTTTTTTTTTTTTTTTTTTTTTTTGAGACAGGGTTTCTCTGTATAGTTTTGTGCCTTTCCTGGAACTCGCTTTGTAGACCAGGCTGGCCTTGAACTCACAGAGATCCGCCTGCCTCTGCCTCCCGAGTGCTGGGATTAAAGGCGTGCGCCACCACCGCCCGGCTCCCCACTTGCCTTTTTATGGTGCCTTTTTATGGTCAGAATCCTCTCCTGAAGGTATAGCTACTATGATCTAATCATGGTCTAGAGGCTTCCACCTCACAGTCTAGTCACTTTGGGGATCAAGTTTCCAGCTGAGGAATGCTGGGGGGGGGGGTGTCTCAAACCGAAGTACCAGTTTCAACTGGAGTGGCTCGCTGCACAGGCAGAGATCCCAACCACCGTCCAGAGGAGACTGTGGCTGAAAAGTGGATTTTTAAGCAACATTAAATAAACTAAATGCATCCATAGATTTTACACAGATGCCAAATGGGTTAACATATGCACGCTTTGCTTTCTTGGCCGCCACTTTGGTTCTGTTTTCCTATTTTGTTTGGCTCCTTTTCTCTTTCCCACCCAGCCCATCCTTGGGCCAACCAGACTCTGATTAATTCTTCTGAGGCTTATGGTACCATGCACCAGTGTTCACAGATGCATGTAGAGAGGCATCAGGGTTCACGGTGCTGCAAAAACATGATCAACTGTATGCCTTGGCCATCTTAGGTCTTCTCTGCTTTGTGAATTGACAGATTCCTTGCGAGAATCCTTTTAAATCCACTACACAACATCCTGCAATTCATCCTTCTAGATAGTTGCATGGAATTCCAGGCTCTTCCAACAGTCAGCAGCGGCCTGAGCCAGTGTGGATGCCTGTGATGGTACATTGTGTATGCCCCAGGGAGTTTATGAGTCGCCTGTTAAGAGTCAGCGAAGGTTCAGAATGGGAATTTTCCGTAGACACATTATGCCCCCACCCCACCACCCGCAGCTCAGGGACCATCCTGGAAGAGAGGGTGGAAAGATCGTAAGAGTCAGAGGTCAGGCAGGACCGAGATGAAACAGTGTCTCCTGGACATGACAGGACCACTGCCCACATGAGCTCCCAGCAGCTGTGGTTGTCTGCACAAGATCAAGCCAGTCACCACTGAGGCATGGAGGGAAGGAGCTCAGAGCCCCCACCCCTGGCTGAGGAGCTTTGGACACTTGAGGGCCTCTGGGGAGGGAGAGTCAGTTTCCTCTCAGGGTGTCACTAGCCCCTGGCAGGTCAACCATGCTCCAGTGGGTGGCCACACATGTGAGAATATATGTGCAGCTCATTGGCTTTTATTTTTAAAGAAGAGAGAGAGAGAGCATGAGGTTGGGAGTGTATGGGGAGGGGGGTGAAAGTGGGTTTGGGAGGAGTTGGAGAAGGATTGAAGAAGAATATGATCAAACTACATTGTACAAAATTCTCAAGAATGAATAACATTTTTAAAAAGCACATTATATTGAAAACAAAGCTAGTATGTGTTCAGAATATTGATCGAGAGCCTCTTTTGCCATTGTAGGTACTCTGGAAGTTGTTGACTGTTGCTATGAGATGTGACCCAGTGATGCACGGCACATCTCTCCCAAGATAGTACTCGGGGATGACATGTTGGCATTTCAAGTTGGCTATGGGCGAGTGTGCCCCCACAGAGCCTGGCAAGCACTGCATCTCAGGGCCAGATGGATTGTTTTGTTGACTGTCTAGACTTGAGCAAGTCACAGAGGGAACATTACCAACCCGGTCAACTTCAAGGTGCATCATGTCTGTGGCTACTGTGTCATGAACAGCCGGATGAAGCTGGAGAAATGTTCTTGAGATCTGAAAAACTCTTCCTCCACTCAGAAAGAGGCGGCTCGTGCCACGGAGTGAGGCACCTTCCCACACCACTGCTCTGCTTTCGTCTCACTGTACGAGTGAAAATCACACTGAGTATTCAGAAAATTGTTCATTAGTTGCTAACACATCCTGGAGGCTATCCCCTGTAGATAGAACACACACACACACACACACACACACACACACACACACACACACACACACCCCTACCCAACACAGAATTCCATTCTGTTCATTTCATACAGGATCAGAGGGGGTGCTCCTTTTTGAATAGACATTTTCAGGTTGTTTCTAGACTCTTCTTGAGAGTACAGAACAGGTGGCCTAGTCAGACTTGCCCACAAAGAACTTGTAGAATTGTTCCTGCCAGTCTGGTGGGTGCCCAGCTCATCATTTCACCAGATCCCTTGCCTGATGGCAGCCTCTCATGATCAATGCCTCTCCATGTCCCTCACACTTTCCTGCTGAGCCCATGTTTTCAGTGTGTTAAAACCAAGACTTGCTTGTGGCTTTTGTGTTTCGGGTCTCTGCTTGGTGTGTTGATGTTGACCGTGACATCTTCTTGTTTTTTAAGACAGGGTTTCTCTGTGTAGCTTTGCACCTTTCCTGGAACTCACTTGGTAGCCCAGGCTGGCCTCGAACTCACAGAGATCCACCTGCCTCTGCCTCCCGAGTGCTGGGATTAAAGGTGTGCGCCACCACCGCCTGGCCCCGTGACATCTTCTATCGGCTAAAAATTAAATTTTTTTTTATGACTAACTGTTCATTGTGTCTCTTGTAACATCAGGGCATCTAGTATTGGTTAGGAATATTTCCCCATGTCTAACAATTTTATATGTCTCTGCAGGACTTCTTGCTTCATTTTCAGTCTGTCTTAGTCACTTTTCTGTTGTGACAAAACATCATGACCAAGGCAACTTATAAAAGAAAGTGTTAAACTGGACCTGTAGTAGTTCCAGAGGGTTAGAGTCTGCAATGGCCAAGTGACGGCATGGTGGCAATGGTGGCAGGAATGGCTGAGAGCTCACTTTGTTCCACAAGTAGGAGGCAGAGAGGAGAGAGAGAGAGAAAGTGAGAGAGAGAGAGAGAGAGAGAGAGAGAGAGAGAGAGAGAGAGAGAGAGAGAGAGAGAGAGAGAGAGAGCTGGGAATGGTGAGGTCTCTTGAAATCTCAAAGCCCCACTGACTGACACATTTCCTGCAACAAGGCCACATCCCCTAATCCTTCCCAAACAATTCTACCAAGTGTTCAAACGTATGAGCCCATGGGCCATTCTCATTCAGACCTACACAGATCGTCAAGGAGACAGGACAAAGGGTGCCCAGTTCCCCCAGCCAAGTGTAACGGAGGCTTCTCACCAATCCACATTAGATTATGTGTGAATGATGGGTGTGGTTTTCTTATGCCTACCTATTGAGCTTAATTTTTTTTTTCAATTATTTTGAATTCTCTACCTACACAATCGTGAGAAGTTTTCAGGACACAGGCGTAATGCAGCCATATTGCTGGATCCTAACAGCTCCCTCAGGGGAGGGGGTGAGAAGACACAGTGTCAATGACACAGACATCAGGAGTCAGTTGAAGGCAAACAACAAACTCATTTATTTATTAAGGGGAAAGCCTATATACCTTCCTCCTAGCACCGAGTCTGTGTCACAACATGATGACATCGTGTGGTCGCCCCTCATTGGCTGGGCATGATCAGGAACTCTGACAGCTCCTGTTGCTAGGCCCTCAGGCAGACTCCAGGTTGGCTCATAAGGAGTACGTTATGTACCTGCCTTGGCAACTGGTCTGAGCCAATTTCCTCAACCCTATGGGCCTGTCCTACTACACAGCCAGATTCTTGGCTCCAGCCCAGTTTCTGGAAGAGTCTGCTCTCCTCTCTGAGAGCTCCTGAGTATAGCTTTTTTTTTTTTGCATAACATTTTTATTGAGTATTTGGGGATTTCATGCAACGCACCCTGATCACACTCATTTCCTATTCCTTCCATGTCCATCTTCCCCATTGTGCCTTCCCCAAAGGAAGAAAAAAGAAAAAAATACAAGTCCAACTTGTGTTGCCCGTACACTCACTGGAGCATGGTCAAACTCCCAGTGACCAGCCCCTAAAAGAAAACTGAGTCCTTCATCACCCCCCAACACTGCCAGAAGCCACCAACTGTGAAGAGCTACACTTTAACATTCTTATCACAATTTGTAAGGATTCTCTTCAATAGCTTCCTGCCTAGAATGTTTCTTTTTCTTTTCTTTACTTTTCTTTTCTTTCTTTCTTTCTTTCTTTCTTTCTTTCTTTCTTTCTTTCTTTCTTTCTTTCTTTCTTTCTTTCTTTCTTTCTTTCTTTCCTTCCTTCCTTCCTTCCTTCCTTCCTTTCTTTCTTTCTTTCTTTCTTTCTTCCTTTCTTTTTTTTGAGGATGGGGGGTGCAGTTGTCGGAGAAGCCTTCAATGTCTTTCATTCTCAATTGTGAGTCTGGAGTCATCGATATCACTGCAAAAGAAACTTCCCCTGCCCATAACAGCCAGTGGCAGCAGGAATTGTGGACTTCCACATGGTTTTTGGCAGTAGCAGGGACCACGGACATCCACACAGCCTCTGGGGACAGCACAGAACATGGACTTCAAATTGGTCCCCAGTGGCAGCACAGAGAATGGACTTCAACATGGCCTTCGGTGGCAGCAGAGACCACAGACATTTATGGTCTTTATTGTTTGTACTTTACTCAGCATTCTGACCTTCTAAACTCCAACATGACTGGCCTGCTAATCTTTGCTCAAAGCATTTGAGGGCTTCTTCAGCTCTCAGCTCCCAACTCTTCCACATTCCCTCCCCCAACCAGTTCCAAAGGCCTAAGAACCACATGGCCAGGTTTGTTATGGCAGCCCTGTGCTGTGGAATAATCCTCTTGTACACTGTAAAGATTTGTCACTTGAATTGGTTTAATAAAACACTGATTGAGCCGGGCGGTGGTGGCGCACGCCTTTAATCCCAGCACTCAGGAGGCAGAGCCAGGCAGATCTCTGTGAGTTCGAGGCCAGCCTGGGCTACCAAGTGAGTTCCAGGAAAGGCGCAAAGCTACACAGAGAAACCCTGTCTCGAAAAAAAAAAAATAATAATAATAGTAAAAAAATAAAACACTGATTGGCCAGTAGCCAGGCAGGAAGTATAGGTGGGGCAACCGAACTAAGGATGATGGGAAGGAGAAGGGTGGAGTCAAGAGTTGTCAGCCAGACACAGAGGGAGGAGATGAACATGACATGCTAATAAAGGTACCACCATGTGGCAGAGTGTAAATAAGAAATAGGGGTGAACTTAAAATGTAAGAGCTAGTTAGTAATAAGCCTGAGCTAGCAGCCAAGCATTTATAAGTAATATTCAGCCTTTGAGTCGGTTGTTTGGGACTGGGCAGTTGGGACAGGAAAACTGCCATTTACAGCCCTGTTTCTCCACATCGCTTCTTTACATCAGTTGCCTTTTCTGTGTTGTGAACAAACAGGCAGAAAGTCTTGGAAGAGAGACTTATTTTGGCTTGTGGGTTGAGGTGATTCAGTCCATTAGGATGGGGAAAATGTCAGCAGGTGGCTCCATGGTGATGGGGGCTTGTGGCAGATGCCTGCTGATACCTCAGCAGGACAGGGAACAGAAGGCTGGAAGCAGGGCCACTCTGTAACCCCTCCCTCCCCCAAGACCCACTTCCCCGAGACTGGTCCCACCAGCTAAAGGTGCCATAGCTTCCCCAAATGGGATGAATCATCAGCCAGGAACTAAA
The DNA here is from genome assembly GCF_049852395.1 of Peromyscus maniculatus bairdii. Taxonomy (NCBI): domain Eukaryota; kingdom Metazoa; phylum Chordata; class Mammalia; order Rodentia; family Cricetidae; genus Peromyscus; species Peromyscus maniculatus. Next base: position 53,689,681 of record NC_134871.1, read on the forward strand.
TGTTCAAAACACCAAGACCCTGGGGGACATTTCACTTTCAAACATCTCTGTCTTTTATAAACAATAAAAATATATGGGGCTTGACACATTGCCTAACCACACTAAAGAGTCAACCACATGACTGGGTGTGAAGGCCAAGATCAAGGTGGCTGTATGCATGGTGCTGGGTAGGGACTACCCTCCATCTCTCAGGTACCCTTGTTGCTGGCTCCCTGGGGAAGCATGCTGTGTGCTCACACAATGAAAGGAACAGAGGCCATAAGGGACATGACAAGAAGAGTCAGAAGAATAGGGCCAGATACTTGACTGAAGTCCTTTATAAGGTCACTAATCCCATTCCTGTTGGCTTCCTGGTCCCAACTTCATCCCCAACAGGCTCCATGGTGATAGGGGCTTGTGGCAGATGTCTGCTGATACCTCAGCAGGACCGGGAGCAGAAGGCTGGAAGCAGGGCCACGCTGTAATCCCTCCCTCCCCAGAGACCTACTTTCCCAGACTGATCCCACCAGCTAAAGGGACTAAATGTTTAAAACACCAAGCCCCTGGGGGACATTTCACTTTCAAACATCTCTGTCATTTATAAACCTCTCAGTGCTGTGGAGCTGGTCCCCCAGATCCCTCCATGTGAGTCTCAGGAACTCAGGTCCACCCAAGCACAGCGGTCTCTCATCTTTTTATGCTTGTTTTACATGTGGTGGCATCCTAATTTTCATCCTGATGAGTTTTGCTGAGGATTGATGGGCTGTATTAGCTTCTCTTGTAAATCATCCCTTGGCCTCGTGGCCCCCTTTGTTGTGTTTAGTTTCTTCCCCCCTTGGTCGCACGTTTATCATCGTTGCTCTTTTCCTTCTGTTTTGTGTTTCTCTTACTCTTCTATTTTTAATCTGTGGGAGGTGTGGCTCACTCACTAGCCTTCAGCTAGCTGAGCTCCAGCATCAATTTGGATGCAGTTGCTGATCATGAGCTGTCTGTTTCTTAGTCATTCAACTCTTTTCCCTTCCCTCCAATCCCCTCCCCTCCAATCCCCTCCTGTCCCTTCCCCTTCCCTCCCCTCCCCTCCCCTCCTGTCCCTTTCCCTTCTCTTCTCTCCAATCCCCTCTTGTCCCTTCCCCTCCCCTCCCTTTCCCTCCCCTCCCCTTCCCTTCTCTCCCCTCTGTTCCCCCTCCTTTTCTTCCTCCATTCCCCTCTCCTCTTCTCTTCGCTGGTTCATCAATACAAGCTCTGGTTGGTTGGCTGGTTTGGGTTAGTGACCACGGTATGCTTTCCTGTCCTTTCACTTTGATTCTCCCCTATATACTCATGCTGTGAATATCTTTATGAATACCTGGGTTTTTTTTTTATTTCAGCAGCATTCTCATTTATTTATTTTCCATGCATGCACACACGTGCATGTATGTATATGTCACAGTACACATGTGGAGACATTGTGCTTTTGTTAGAGCTTTTCATTCACAAGTGTATAATGGGGTCATTGTGGGGCTTGGGTTTAAATGTTTTAACTGTGTGTTCTTGTACTCTCTGTTGTGTTTTCAAATATGTAGCTATGTAGACCAGGCTGGACTGTAACTAGGTACCAGGCTGTCCTCAAACTCACAGAGATCCTCCTGCCTCTAAGGCCTGATCTACTCCTCCTCTCATAACCATTCCCACTTCCCTCCTGCCTTCCCACCGATACCTGGCAATCATTAATATATTAGCCATATCTTTGATAAACTTTAAGCATGTTGTAGAAATGGAACCATCCAGTATATAACCTCTACATAATATACAGTATATTACAGTATATAACTTCTATATAATAAACAGTCTATTACAGTATATAACGTCTATATAATATACAATATATTACAGTATTATAACTTCTATATAATATGCAGTCTATTACAGTATATAACTTTTATATAATATAGTTTATTACAGTATATAACATCTATATATTATATTGTATATTACAGTATATAACTTCTATATGATATACAGTATATTACAGTATATAACTTCTATATAATATAGTTTATTATAGCATATAACTTCTATATAATCTATAGTATAATATACTATATAACTTCTATATAATCTACAGTATATTACAGTATATAACTTCTATATATATGCAGTATATTATAGTAAATAACTTCTATATAATATACAGTTTATTACAATATATATGTAGTATATTGTAATATATAACTTTTCCCCCTCTGAACACTAATTTTCACATTTCTGTATATATCAGTAGTTCGCTTTTATTGCTATCTGGTATTCCATAGGATGGATGTACCACAGTTTCTTGATGCTCTCACGAGCAGACCTGTCCTGAGCAGTGCAGGCTTTTACGTGGATTTTAGTTTTGAATCATCTGGAACAGATGCCTGGAGTGTGACTTCTGGGTTACGTACTAGTCTCATGTTCAGTTTTAAAAGATTGATCTCTTATTTTTAATTATGTGTGTGTGTGTGTGTGTGTGTGTCTTACTATGTGCACTAAAGTGCAGTGTCTGTGGAGGCCAGAAGAGGGCATCATATCCCCTGGAGCTGGATTTACATGAGCTGCCATGTGGCTGCTGGTAATTCAGGTCTTCTGGAAGAGCAGTCAGTGCTCTTAACTGAGCACCCTCCCCCACCCCACTTAAAAAGAAACTGACCAATTATTCCCAGAGTGGCTGTTTGACACCCCCCTGTGACGTGGATGTCACCCCCTTCTCCACGTGCCCACCAGCGTTTGCTGTAGTTCCTGATTTTGCTGTTCTGTCTGTTTCGTGATGTTGCACTGCAGTTTCAGTTTGGATTTCTCTGTCACGAGGTCTTACACTTCCTTGTTTCTTTCTGTATTTAACACAAGGTGTGCTATTTTCATACGGTTGCTGTGATAAACACCATGACCAAAAGCAACGTGGGGAGGGAGGTTTCTTCTTTTGTTTTGTTTTGTTCCCCTCCCCCTCTTACAATTCTAGGTCACAGTCCATCGGTGAGGGAAGTCAGGACAGGAACTCAAGGCAGGAACCTGGAGCAGAAACCACGGAGGAACACTGCTTATTGTCTTGCTCTCTGGTTCATGTTCAGCTACATTTCTTATACAACCAAGACCACCTGCTCAGGGATGATATCATCCACAGTGGGCTGGGCCCTCCTACATTAAACATCAGTCCAGGCAATCCCCATAGACATACCCACGGGCCAGGCTGATGGAGGCAATTCTTCCATTGATCCCTCTCCCCAGGTGTGTCAACTTGACAACCAAGATTAGCCTCACAAAGGTTTCAGAGCCTCACCTGGGCTCTGAAAGTGGAAATGAAGCAAGATTCAGGCAAATGAGAAGACATCCCATGTTCATGGATTGGAAGATGTGGTGGTGTTCAGATGGCCATGTTCTCCAGGCTGATCTGAAGGCACAGTACCCAAATGACTTCACTGAGTAGATCATGTGGCAGATCCTAAAGTTCACATGTTCCAAAATGAGCCAGAACAGCCCAGACAGAATGGAAGAGAACAGAGAGGACTCAGATGTCTACCGAGCCATGCTAGTCAGGACAATGTGTTCTTGGCATTAGAAGATTATTAATCACTGCGATAGAATTTGGAGTTCAGAAATAAACCTCACATTTATAATGATTTTTGACACAGGATGATTTCTCACGGTACTGGGACTACTGGATATTCACATGCAAAAGAAGGAAGTTGGACCTAAACTTCACCACATGCAAAATTAATTCAGGGTGGACCAAAGACATACATGAAGAGGCTAAGTTGTCAGGCTGAGAGAAATCTTCACGGACTTAGATTAAGGTGTTTTGTTTTTTTTCAAGTCTAAAAGCACAGCCAATAAAATAAAAATAGGTTACTTGCCCTCTATCAGAATCATTTGCCTTCTGTGCTCTCTTTAGTGAATGTCTCTTCATGTCCAGTTTGATTTTTTTTCCTAACCATTTTCTCATCTCTTCTTCCCTTTTTTCTCTCTCGCTCCCTCTTCTCTGAGATAGGGTCGAACAAGTCTCAGGCTGACCTCCAGCTTGCTGTGTCACTGAGGATGATTTTGAACGTCTCATTCTCCTGCCTCTGCTTCCCAAACTCTGAGATTACAAGCCATGCTTCACCACGCCCAATTCATGTGGTGCTGAGGAATTGCACAGGGTTTTGTGCATGCTAGACGAGCATTCTACAAACTGAGATACACCCCCAGCCCCTAATGTGATGCTTTCTTGTTTAGTTTGGAGTTTCCTTTATGTGTTTTGGCCCACTGGTTATTTGTTGCCTATGTGTCTGCAAACGTTTTCCTCTCATCTATATAGGGCTTGTTTTTTTTCTTCTTTTTAATGAGACCCTTCACAGAGCAGAGCTTTGGGGAGGAAGAATTGACTTTTTTTTTTTTTTCATCATGCTGGGTCTTTCAATCCACGATCAAGGTATGTTTCTCTTTGGCTTAGAATTTCTTTGATTTCTTTTGGTGGTTTTGTTTGTTTGTTTGGTTTTGGGTATTTAAATCATGCATGTTATTTTTATATCTGCATCTAAGTAATTAATTTATGGGGGGGGGGCTTCTGGCTGTTATAGCATTTTAAACATTCCTGTTCTTATGTTTGGTATCAGTAGGTAAAAGTCAATTCATTAATGACCTCTCATCCAGTGTTCTGCAGCGTTTTGAACTCATGCTTCTGAATCTCTGTAAATTCCTTGGAATTTTCTCTATCATGTGCAAGGAGGGATTTTTTTTTCTTCCTTTGCTACCTTCTCACCCTGGCTTCCAGCACCCAGCACTACCCTGAGCAATGGATGGGTGCAGGCATTTTGCCTTGTTTCTGGAGTCATTTGCTTTTGAATTTTGAGCAACCGTCTTTTTGTTTGTTTGGTTGGTTGGCTTGGTTTGGTTTGGTTTCAGGTTCATAACACCACCAGCTGTCCCCCACTCCAATGCACACACTTAGTGTCCCCGATTCCAAAATTCCACTAGAGTCATGTTCACGCCATGGTCAGTGACCTGTGTTCAGGAGTCATCATCACTAGGCTTCTGGGTTTTGTAGAGGGTGGGTGCACTCCCAGCTCCATAACCTGTGGGTTTTGACACAGGTATAGTGATAGGGACCCAACCTTATGGCACCATACGGGCTACTCCAGCTGAGTATTTAGAGCAGCAGCTCAGTCATACCCAGGCTCCCAAACCTTCCGCTGTCTTCATCCTCATCCTGTGACCCAGGCTGCACCCACTCAGAATAGGATCTGCCTGGCTCTGTTTTCTGTTCTTGACCTCAAACAAACCTTGAGGTCTTCAGGATGGACCCCACCCTCTACCCCTCAGCTGAGCCCCCAGACTCTGGTCCTCTTCCCTCCTCAGCCCACAGTGACAAGTTCCACGGCTCAGGTTCCCAGCCTGTGTTTGAAACATCAAAACAGACTTCAATCAGGAGAACAGTTAACTTTTCTCCTTTATTAAAACTAAGGACGTCATTATAAAAACCACTATATAGAAAGACAAACGCAGCGAGACACCGTCAGTGTAAAACACATCATTATTACATCGGATTCAGGAGGGGGAAGATGGTCTGACATCAGTATTTTTGTTTTTGGTTTTCCCAGTCTGAAAGAGACCCCCACGCCCTCTCAATATGAGCCTGGCTCTTCTAACATAGAGATACCTTCCTGTCTCACACTGCCTACCTGCTTCGCCCCACTGACCTGGGGAGAAACAAGTCCTTTGTAGGAAGGTCCCTTGCCCCTCTAGGGTGGCCAGGCTCTCACCCTACAGCTTTGTTGGTTATGGCACGTTGCCCATATGCTCACCCGTGGATATTAGATGGGGACATTACTGCCTAGCTTGAACACAGGCAGTGAGGAGAAATGGGAAGGGACCGGGTATGAGAAACTGTGAGACGCAAGCCTAAGAGCTCACCTTAGTCAAGTACCAGCTGTGACCAAATGGGAGGCCACGGTGGCCCTGTGACTCCAGTGGCTGGTCCTATGCTTAAGGTTGACACTGACCGCAAGGGGACTCTATGCTTTGGAGGGTAGTTTTAGTTTGTCAAGGGTAAATGGGTCAGGGCTTTGACATAGATAGGAAGGAGTGTTAGCCACTAATGGTGAAATCCACCCACTCACTACGCATTTCTAGCACCGACTACCTGGCAGGAATTTGGACTGGAAACAGGGTGGGGTGGGACAGGTAATGCCACCTCCAAGGTCACTTTTGTGGGAGGGATAGATAAATGTTCTGTGTTTATTTTGCGGATGGGAGTGTTTCCGTTAGGCACGGCGAGTCAGGTCCGCAGTGGTGGGCGCTGCCTCTCACTGGGCTACTGCATGTTCTCTGATGTGACCCATCTGTCTATGCAGGAGGGGCTTCTAGTGGACGCTGGCAACAGAGCAAGGGGGCAGGGGCTACTCAACAAGTGTCTGCTCGACAGCTGAGGATTTGTGCAGCGTGTGGGTGGTACACGTCCCTGCGCTGATGGCCTCAGCTGCTAATCTTTCCAACCACAGCCTGTGAAGTGCAGGTACATTGTTGAGGCTACCGAAGGGGTAGGAAACCGTGGGGACACCCGACACACGGTAGGCATGAGGGTTCATTTTCTTTCCTTTTTTTTTTTTTTTTTTTTTTTTTTTTGAGACAGGGTTTCTCCGTGTCATTTTGAAGCCTGTCCTGGATCTCGCTCTGTAGACCAGGCTGGCCTCCAACTCACAGAGATCCACCTGGCTCTGCCTCCCGAGTGCTGGGATTAAAGGCGTGTGCCACCACTGCCCGGCTGAGGGCTCATTTTCTACGGGGCAGAGGACACCACCTTTGACCTGTGACATCATCTCCTCATAGTCCTCTGACAAGACAGACACTGGCACACACGTGGTGAGCTGTGTGACTCAGCCCAAGGCCGCCACTAACCCAGCAGAGCTCCCTGGCAGACAGTGTGCTCCCTCCCTGCCCTTCACACACGCAGGAAATGCCCAGGAGGCCACTCAGATAGTCACCTGTGCCCAAATGCCAGGGGAACCTCGTGTTTACCTCCCAAGCAATTCCTGTTAGTGGGAACCAAACAGCCAGAAGAAAAACTAAAACAAGCCAATAAGAAATGTCTGGAAGCCTGAGGCTCTGGATCCTCTCACACCCTCTTGCAGGGCTGGGGACCAGCTGCGAGGAGCAGTCCAGGGGACTGTGGCTGGAATGAAAAGTGGGACTTGCCCCACTGGTTGGGACAGGGGTGGGGCTGGTGACAATCAACCCAGGACACAGCCGCATCATGTCCTGCTGTTTGCACGGACCTGGCTGGGGGGGGGGGGGCGCACTAGACAGGATGAGGGAGGACCAGCTCTTGACTGAAGACATCCTCAAGCATCACCCCTGGCTTGTTTTCCTGTTATCCCAAATCCTTTCCACTTTGGAGCTAAAGTTGCCTGACGGGGTTTTCGGATGACCCAGGAAGTGGTCCTGCCCCAGGAGCACAGCTGTATACACCACTGTTGTCTGCAGTATCTGAGACTGCGAGGGACCAGATCAGAATCATGTGTGTGCATGTATGTGTGAGTTCACGTGTAGGTGCATGCATATACATGTGAGTGTATTTGTGGACATATGTAAACATGGACATGTGGCATACATGGGTATGCATGCATACATGGGGGTCTATATCTGTTCTCATATATATATGTGTGTGTGTGTGTGTGTGTGTGTGTGTGTGCATGTATGTGTTCATAGGTGTTTATTACTGAACCTGTGAACATGTGTAAATTACATTTGTAGGTGTATGTATACATGTGCACACATGGAGGTGTACATATTCATATACACGTGAACATGCATGTGGATGTGTGGACACACGAATGCGTACAAGTTATATTCATGTGTGTGGGTGAATGTATACATATGTGTGCATACATGTGTGTGCTCATGGGTATGCCTGTTTGTGTGTGTGTGTGTGTGTGTGTGTGTGTGTGTGTATGTGTGTGTGCATGTGCTCCTGTTTGGATTAAGGCCCGTTGCACACTGGTGAAAGTCACCATCAGATGCTTGGCCACTCCCACACGGGGTGAGCAAGCCATCTCCTTGGTGACTACAGCCAGCCAGGGAGGAGTTCTGAATGGAGGTCCCAGATCATTCAGACGACAGGGCATAACACTGCTCACAAAGGACACACAGTTCCCAGTGGGAAATGCCAGACAGATACAAGGGCGTCTCATGACTCTCCTTGGGCACACGGTGTCACCGGCTTCTCTGCTTCCTGTGGCTACTTGTTGTTACAGGAGTGTACTGTGGCCTGAGACTCACAGAAAAAAAAAGGGGGTGTCAACACAGGCATCTGGAGGAGGCAGCCGTGGGAACCGAGGCAGCCACGACCGCTCAATAAATATTCAGGGACTTGTCTCTACCCTGTGTCTTTTCAGGACATGCTACTAACTGGCACATCTGCCAGCCACAGACACCATGAGCTGGGAACAGATTTTCATCACGGCCACCTGAGGTCGTGCATCCCACCCAGTCCTCACACCCACACGGACACAGCTCTTGCCTTCCGTAGCTCTATGAAGCGGCATGGCGTAAGACCCTGACCTTTAACCCTGGCTTGCCAAATGAGGGAAGGAGGCTCGGAGAGGTTGGGGGTGTGAGCCGGTGTCACCCAGCTGGGAAGGAGCAGGGTTACCAGGGCCTGGAAAGTCAAATTCTATGCTGACCTCCGGCCATGGGGGCACTCCTGTGTCCTGGCCAGTGTCTAGACCCTTAGCCTCAGATATATATACGAGAGATGCAGTCTCTCATAGATGAGAGATGCAGGTCCTCAACCAGAATCTTCATGGGGGCCTTCAGCTATTCCCTAGGAGACCTCTTCTGGAGAACCCCACCCCCACCCTGTACCCTGCTGTCTGTATGGCCATGGCCTCCTGTGTCTGAGGAAGGAGGCTTCACAGAGGAAGTAGCCCTGAGCAGGAGGCAGCTGCAAGAGGGTTACCCAGAGCCACCCAAAGCCAGAAGTCCCCTCAACACCTGATCTGACTCCTTCCTCTCACTACTGGGGAAACTGAGGCAGGAGGGCCCCGGGTCTTGCCTGTGATCTCTTTCCTCAGGTGACATCAGAATCTGTGCAGCTTGGGGCAAGGATGCCTTTTCCTGTAGAGGCTCTGCATAGGTGTGGGCTGATCCAGCCCGTCTATTGCTAAAACCCTCCAGATGTCTATTGCTAAAACCAGATGTCTATTGCTAAAACCCTCGGATGCTGCAGCATGCGGGAGAGGGCCCATGCCCATCTTTAATCAAGATCCAAGCATAGGCTTTCCAGGCTGGGGGGGGGGCGGGGGCACGGCAGTGCATCTAAGAGCAACCGACTGGGTGCAGAGACAGAGGCCTTTGACCCAGTAGGGCCTCTAGAGCCAGCTAGAGTGACAGCTTCCATGTCCACCAATGGGACCATCTCTCCCTCATGTGGGGCTGAGAGGATGAAGAGCCAGCCAGAGTGGGAAGAGTTTTATGTTCTATCACACAGTACTATGGATAGAGAAGCATTGTGCGTGCGTGTGTGCGTGTGTGTGCGTGTGTGTGTGTGTGTGTGTGTGTGTGTGTGTGTGTGTGCATGTGTGTGTGTACACCATTGTGGGGACTACAGAGATCTGCAAGAGGAACTGTCCCTTCACCTCTGTTGCGCTTTGAGGCCTGGCCACCCTAGCTTGTTTGCTTCTAGGAACCCAACGGGATTGTGGCTCTTGTGGCCTTTGGCTCTTCCTCTCTAGGTCCCATTGCTGGTCTTGCGTGTGGTTTGAACCCAGGCTTAAACACCCCTGACCACCCAAGTCTCCACACACAGCCTCCACAATATGCCTTTGTGACCCCCAAGGGCACCTCCACGCTGGCTCTTCCTTCCTCGCTGCCCCTTGCTCACTCTCCCCCACAGTGTGTGGCAGTTGGGTGGCCATCCCGTGTGGGGTTACCGCCGATCAAGTGAGGATGCAGCTTCAGGAAGAACGGGTCACAGGGAGGGCAGGAACACTTCAGCCTCGCTCATAGGGGTGGGGTGGCCATGTCTACATTGGCAACGTGGCCTCTGGAGATCCACAGGGTTAGTTACTCTGGGGGGATGTCTTTTCTTTTGTGTGCCCTAGGACAGTGGGTCAATGATGATGAGCTCTGTGGGCAGATGTTATAGGTACCCAGGCTTACTTGGAAAACCCCCATTTTAAGTAGACAGATTCATGGAACCCTCTGTTCTGGGTTTCCTTAGGACCCTTCATCCTGTCTATGTGGTTCTTCTCCCAGAGCCTGGCATTCCTTACCCCTGGATCTGATCACTGCCTGGCCTAGTGCACAGCAAGCGTGTGGCTAGTGTGAACCCCTGGGGGAGGCTCAGGCAGTGACGATGGAGGATCTGGGTTGTGGAGATGCTGCACTCACTGTAAAATGTCAGGCGGGTGCTCCAATGACCATATTGGGGACCTGGGCTGTGGAGCCTGTTAACACCGTGGGAATCAAAACCTGGACCTGGGTTCCTGTCACCCTGGGGTCTCCACAACTGTGGAGCGGGCCATGCCCTGACCATATGACTGTGGCACCCTTCTCCAAGCTGTACTGTTCCAGAGGTGTTACACGCCCACCTCCCAGGAACTGTGATGGTGCACCACACAGCACATCCCACTAGGCTGCCCAAAGCCTGCTGAGATATTTCCTCATGCCTGCTGCTATGGGAACAGATTTCACCAGAACCCATCCTCAACTGGTATGCTCCAGTTCCTGCCACCTGTGGCACAGGAAGGCTGGGCCCTGTGCCTGGCCACTCTACCAGCTCACAGTTGCTGGACACAGCAAGAGGTCTGAGCCTCAGACGAGGACACAGGGAAGACTCTTCAGCCACACGGTGACCTGTGCCCATCGGAGAACCTTACAGCCGGTGGCGAGGGGGCTCGATTAAAAACTAGCTGAACGGACACATAGAAAGAACACCCTGACCATACACGTGCGCGCACACACTCACGGTCGATATTCCGACACGGATGGGCCTAAGGGGGCCACTATTGGAGGGAGTGGAGGCAGGAAAAAACGTCAGTGTTTGGACCATGGTACAACTCACGGCCCCAAATCCTTCTGGCTGGGGTCAGCCAGGGCAGCTAAGTGTTGGTCATCTCAGTCCACACCGAGTCTCTTCTCAGAAGCCACCAGCCCAAAAAAAAGAACTATTGCTTGCAGGCAGGTGGCTCAGAGCCCCTTTCCTGCACCCTGTTTGTCCCCGGACCCTGAGTTTGCTCCTGATCTCAGAAGTCCTCGGAAGGGGGTTCTGGGCACAGGTGGTTTTTCCTCTTCTGTTACCACACCGTTGCCCCGGCTCTCCCTGGTGTCTTGGTTGAAGCTGTTCTTGGAGGCTGCACCAGGTGCTCTGGGTCTAACCTCCTCCATCCTGAGGCACAGCAAAAGGGTTTTCTGGGGAGAGTGGAAGAGAGAAGTATTAAGCGTTAGAGTGAGGAGAAGCCAAGAATACATGCATGCCATTTTTGTACTTTAGACACAAGAAATTCTGTGATGCTGTGGTTGCATGGGAGACTAGCGCTCCTGGCCCATGCAATAAGACAAGAAACATGTACAGAGTGCCAGGATTTGAATAAAAAAAACTCAACTCACAATTAACTGTATATAATCTATCTGGAAAATCTAACAGAGCCAGCAGGCTGCTTATCAGAACAAAGATTGCAAAGGTAAATATAATTCTCACTCTTTAAGCCATCAGATCAACTTATAAGACTCAATGGGGTTCATCTCCTACAGCTTGACTATGTATCTTGGCTGGAGACAGATCCAGTGAACATCCGTCATCAAACATAATTATTTTACTTTAATACTGTTAGTTTTTAGCCTTCCACGGTACTCTGATTTGGATGAAAAATGAATACAGCATCCTTTTGTCATGAGCTAACAACTACTCAAAACAGATACAGAAACCATTCATATGAATAACAAAACCCATTATGCCTCTTGGACTCATCCCATTGGACAGGTCTCCATGGCTTTGGACATGATAAAGTCATGAAAAGGAACCCAAGGCATTCCTGGGCCAGGGATGGGCCAGGAGACCAGTGGGTAAGGACAAGGATGTAAGAGAGGCCTGAAGACTGAGGGCCCTGAGTGGCTGAGCCGGGCTACAGGCCGGACAACAGGGAGCAAGGAACAAACCCCATCTATGCCTGCTCCACAGATCACCACGCTAAGAAGAACTACCCAGGGCTGGTGAGCTGACTCAACAGTAAACTTGCTTGCCGCCAAACCTGGTAACCCACACGGTGAAAGGGGAGAGCTGACTCTTTAAAATCATTCTCTGACCCTCACACAGGCACGGCAGTGTACACACCCACACACAGACATACACGAAATAAAGAGATGAATGTCATTTTGAAGAAATAATAAAACAGCTACCCAGTTACAAATCCCTGTCTTCCCAGAGGCCTTTGCAGACTAGAGTGACCACATGACAGGGTGGCTTGATACAGGGAAGTCAAAGACTACTAGGCTGCAAGAGGGCTAAGGTGACCGGCTATCTCCTTATCCTGTATTTCCAGGGCCTAGAATGGCAACTGGCACCCAGTAGGACTCAATAAATACTTGTTGAATGAATGAATGAATGAATGAATGAATAACAAACCAAGCAATTTAAAGCCTGGGTATGGGAACCATCTTTCCAGTGTAAAGTTAGCAGTAAGAGTTGTTTGAATTCCTATCTCTGTGAGCCTGTCTTAAATAAGTCACCGGAGGCTAGGCTTGGGCCCGTGAGGGGGCACGGAGGAGGTGCTCGCTCTAGGAGTGTGTTTGAAAAAGCCCAAGGGTTCTGACAAGTACAAAAGAGAATGGGAATGAAAACAGAGAAATGGTATAAATAACAGACCGTAGGAGGGACGAGGTGAGGAGGAGGCGGTGTGGATAAACGAGGTCTGACTCATTTAGAGTTGGGGGTTCTGAAGAATTCCTCAGCCGTTAAAGTCAAATCAGAAATGTGAAGGGGGGCCCGGGACAAGAGAACACAGGGATCGGGGAGACAAGGGGAGAGAAAGGCGAAGACACCGAAGACTGACATTGTTCACTGTGGGGAGAAAATAAACGCCGTATCACAAAGTAAACGATTAAGCCTATTGCATCCCATTATAATTATGGAGGTAACCATGGCATCCAAACACAGCTTCCCGAGTGATCAGAAGACATTTACACGGAAAATAAAACAAAGAAAAACCCAGGCCATATGGGGGGAAATTGACAGCCCCCACCAAAGCTATAAACGCAAAAATGTATCATAAACCGGGACGACAGGAATGGGACTGAGTGTGTCTGCGGCAGCAGTAGACATTAATGAGCCATACGAACTTGCTAAAAAAGAAAAGACGCTGAGCGGGGATCGCAGATCCATCCCACTTCGGGCCAAGCGACTCAGAAGAGCCCGCACTCCACACCATTGGAGCCTACGCTACAAAAGGCTCGGGTGATAGGCTCTGTTTCCTGCACCCCACCCCATCTCAAAAGAAAGCGTGGGTGGTGATACATGCAACAGTATACCGGGAGGAACTCCGGGTCACGGCCGGACTATCAGACGCAGCCGAAGTTGGGTCTAGCTGGGACGGAGCGGAGCCCAGTTCAGTGCTTTCCTGAGGCACAGTCCTGGGGTCCGTCCTCAGCGCTGAATCAACTGGTGTGGTGGGAGTTCTAGGTTACCTGGGCTACACAATACCTAAAATGACATGGGGGGCGGAGCAAGAGGCAGAGAGAGTGAGCAAAGCAAGTGCCGTGTGAGAGAATGGTAGAGACAGCTAACCGTGAGGTCCAACACTAGTGAGTCCCTGTGCACAAGACAGCACAGCCTTGGTATTTGCTCCGCAGGAACAGCCAGGGATGCAGGAGAAAAGGAGGCAGAGTGTGCTATCGTTGGTACACCCAGTTCCGCTCTCTCCATGGCAGATGGAGTGGCCAGCATAAGGGAAGCCCCCCCTCCCAACAGATGCACACACACACACACACACAGAGAGAGAGAGAGAGAGAGAGAGAGAGAGAGAGAGAGAGAGAGAGAGAGAGAGAGAGAGAGAGAGATGCTGACAATCAGGCTTAAATTTCAAACAGCAGAAATAAAACATTATCTGGTCATAATATAATTTGAACAAAAAAAACCACAAGTCAGGTGTAAGTGGTACACACCTAGAATCTCAGCTTTCAAGATACAGAGGCAGGAGGATTGCTGCAAGTTTTGAGGCCAGCCTGGGCTACATAGCAAGACTCTAAATAAACAAACAAACAAATAAATGGCTGGGGCTCAGCTGGTGAAGGGCTTGCCACACACACGTGAGGACCTGAATTCAGAGACCCACATAAAAAGCTAGGTGCTATGGCAGGCTCCTGTAATCCCAGCACCGAGGAGGCAGGTAGGAGGATTCCTGGACCTGCTGGCCATCCAATCCAGCCAAATCAGTGAGCGAGGCTCAGTGAGAGACCTTCTCTCAAACAGTAAGGTGAAAAGCAATTGAGGAAGACACATGATGTTACCCTGTAGCTGCCACATGCATGTGCACACACTTGTACATACACACATGAACACACACCAGAAAAACCCACAAAACAAAATAAAGTCTGCCCCTAAAGATTTTATAAACTCCTTTAAATCACCCAAGGCAAAGAGATTGGAAGAGTGAGGAGTCAAAAATCACAAAACATCAGTTAAGAAAAACAGGAATTTCTTTTTTTTTTTTTTTTTTTTTTTTTTTTGGTTTTTCGAGACAGGGTTTCTCTGTGTAGCTTTGCGCCTTTCCTGGAACTCACTTGGTAGCCCAGGCTGGCCTCGAACTCACAGAGATCCGCCTGGCTCTGCCTCCCGAGTGCTGGGATTAAAGGCGTGCGCCACCACCGCCCGGCTTGAAAAACAGGAATTTCAAAACTAGCCAAAAATGAAAATAACATTTCCAAAGCTGAGTGATGCAGCCAAAGCTGTACCAAGAGGTGGTTTCATAGCCTTAAAATAAGCCCTCCAGAAACATGAAAACACAAATGATTTACCAAGCTCAAACAGTTAGAAAGGACAAAAACAAACAAACAAAACCAAAGAAGACACAGGAAAGATAGAAAGAGATTAAAATGGAAACATCTCATAAACAAATCTAGATGTTGGTTCTTTGGAAAGCAATGGGCTATGTGAACAGCTGGGGATTCCAACACAGCAGAAGGTGGAAGAGACAAAAGGGGAGATGGTAGCTGGTGAGGGAGTACCCATGTGCTTTCTGTCCAATTCCAATCTCCAACTAGAATGACATCATAGTCTCCAGAGACCCCCCATGCTGCTAAATCTATGGCTAGCAATTGCCATCCCCGCCCCCCAGTACTGGTCTAGTGGTGTTGACTCAGAGATGCCTCCTGTTCTAGTATGCTCCTGCCCTTTGTCTTGATTCTTCTTGGCTTCCAAGGATACTCCTGCCCAGGTCCCTGACAGCCAACCCTCCCGGACATCTTCACCAGCTCAGATTGTCTCAGCATTTCCCAAGGACTTCAGCGCCATCCACACTGTGCTGTTCTAATTTGTTTTCTGTGGCAGTGATAAACACCATGACCATGACCAACTTGGAGAGGAATGGGTTTATTCTGTCTTACAGGTTACATTCCACCATGGAGGGAAGCCAAGGCAGGAACTCAAGGCAGGAGCTTGAGCAAAAACCAATGAAAGGATATTGCTTAGTGGCTTGCTCCCAGGCTCACCTTCCTTACACAGCCCATGCCCACCTGCCTAGGGAAGATATCGCTCATGGTGGGCTGGGCCCTCCCACATCAATTAACAATCAAGAAAATGCTTCACAGACATGGCCACCAGCCAATCTGATGGGGGCCATTTTTTAGCTGACCTTCCTTCTTCCTGGGTGTGTTTCAGGTTGACAAGCAGGGATTAATCATCACAGGCTAATGTTACTTTCCTTGTTGCAGAGACTCTGAGAAGTAAAACATACAAATGGACCATCTGGGTCAGCCTAGGTCCAGCTACTGATGATCAGGAGATGCCGGGCCACCAACACTGGCTCGTCTAGCTTCCCCACCCAGGCTAGAAGTTTAGAGTAAAAAAATTACTAATTGCCAAGTTTGCCTAGTGACCCGAAGATGTGACTCAGTCATGCACCCCAAAAGCTTTAAAATAAACAGGATGGAGGATGTACAGATAAACCCATGCACCTGTTTTGTAGGCGACAGATGACATGTACGACTGTACCCCTGCTTACTCAACCAGTGAGGGAAAAGGGGCAGGGCCCAACTTGGGGCTACAGAAACAGTCCTTTGGGTTCCTGCTGTGGGCCCGTTTGCTGACCAAATTTACAAAGTCCAAATAAACTAACCCTTTGCTACTCCGTTGTTAGTGGTTGTTATGAGTGGGGTTCCTCATTCCCCACAGTGGCCAAATTCGTGACAGAAGCAATTTAGAGCATGGTCCGCAGTTTGAGGATATAGTCCATCATGGCCGGGAAGAGCATGGTGGAGGGAACAGCCCCAGACTGTAGGTGACAGAAGCAGGGGGCTTCTGGCTCACATCTGGGAGGACCCAAAGGCAGACAGCTGACAGGAAGTGGAAGCCAATCCCAATTACCTACTTCCTCCATTGAGGCTCCGCCTCTCAAAGGTGACGCCGGTGAGGTTAGTGTATGAATGGGAGATGAGTGACATGAGGAGGCCTCGTCACTGTGGCCACCTGTCTCCCTCCCATGGCGGCTGAAAAGGGGAGATGACCTCTGCCAAACATCTCCAGGCTGGGACGTTGGTCTTTTGCCTTCAGACCCAGCTTGGACTGGATCTCATTCCTTTGGTGCAGTTGTGATGGTTGACACCCACTGTGAACTTTGACCTAGAATGACCTAGGAGACAAACTCTCTGGGCGTGCATGCGTGGAAGCAGCTAGATGAGCCCAACTGAGGTGGGGAGATCTGCCCTGAATGTAGGTGCACAATTCTGTGTGTGGGGTCCTAGGTGACTAAAAGTTCCTCTGGGTCAGCGGAACAGGATCTCTCCTCTCTCTGCCTCCTTACTGGATGTGGTGTGACCAGCCATCTCCCACTCCCTCCCACCATGCCTTTCCTGCTATGGTGGCATAAACTCTTCCACTATCAAGTGGCTTTTGTCCAGCATTTTGTCAAAGCATTGAGAAAACTGTGGCCCTGATTCCTACACCCTCATCTGGAACCCTAGCTGCCCTGTAGATCCCTGGGTCCGTGGCTTGCTGAGGCCCGTATAAGTGCCCCCTGGCCTCCATGCTGTGTGATCTATCATTATCAGCCACTATCGACGCAGGATACTCATGCCGTTTACCCAGCATGCTCTGTCCATTCTCTCCCATTGGTACCTGCTGGCTGCCACGGTCAGACCACACCTCCACCTTTCCCCACCCAGCTCAAACCGCTCTCTCTGTGGCAACTCCCACCCTGCTGACAGCTGGAGTCATTTACACTGTGTCTCTCCCTAAGCAAGGCTTAGTGTTGGCTTGGCCACACTAAAATCCTGGGGCCACTACGGTGCCCAGCACAGAGAAGGCCCTGATTAAACTGATTGAACCAATAAACCACCAAAGAAGGCCAGACTTCCCCGTGGGACAGATGCCTGTGTCCTGATGCAGTGATGCCACTCAGTCCCTCTAATCACAGGGTGAGAAAGTCATATGTCCAGCAACAGAGGTCACAGCTGAAGGCTGTGCCCGCTCAGAGACACCCAGGCGGACTGAACCAGAGATCAGAGTGGCCAGGATGCTGAGGCTGACCCAGGACCAGGTGTCTGGTTTTAATGTCCTTGGTTCTTGGTCTCCTTCCCAGGGTGTTATCAGTGACCCGGCTGGCATCGATATGTGCCGAGTGAGATGACCTCGGCATGGAAGTCCCAGCCTCCTCCTGGATCCCACACCCACCCCACCCCCGTGCTTCCCAGGCGCCTTGCTTTTTATCATACCTCACATCAAACTCCTACACATCCCTCTAAACTCACTCCTCCCTCCCTCCATCACCCGGCCGTCTCCAACTCCTGCAGCTCCGCCCTCGCCTTCTTCCTGTCTTTCACCTCCAGGTGCACTCCATCGCCAGCAGACGCCCTGAGTCCGCTTTCAAAACAGTTCAAGTGCACCAAGAAAGTTTCTTCCAGGACCACCGGACTTCACATACGCGTGCATGGTAGATCTCTTTTGCTGGCCCCATGCTTCTCCATGAGGCCACCTTGGTACCGTGATGGTGGGTATCTGGGTGTGCCTCCCCGGCTCCTCTCTAGCCAGGACCACCTTACTTCGCCTTCAGTGTCTGGGTACCTCTGCCTCAGGGCCTCTGCTCCTCTGGTCCCTCTGCTTGGACCGCTGGTCTGGCCATTGAGGTGGGGACTCAGTTTTCCACAGCCTCTGGTCCCAGTACAGATGGCTTTTTCACACCTGGCTTTTTTACATGGGTGCTGAGGGCTGGACTCTGGTCCCCACATTTACATGGCGAGCACTTTACTGACTGAGGTCAATGTGACCCCATTTCCTACCACTTGACTACATTTTAAATAATACCTTGTTGCCGGGCGGTGGTGGCGCACGCCTTTAATCCCAGCACGCGGGAGGCAGAGCCAGGCGCATCTCTGTGAGTTCGAGGCCAGCCTGGGCTACAGAGTGAGCTCCAGGAAAGGCGCAAAGCTATGGAGAGAAACGCTGTCTCAAAAAACCAAAAAAAAAAAAAAATACCTTGTATATAATGAAATACTTTTAAAATCAATACATCTGGGAAGAATCCATTCTATACGGGCTTTCTCAGTGGGCTCAGTCCTGATGTCAGGGCCTCTCATTGCTGGACTGTACCTCTTCTAAGTTCATGGATTCCGTTCCAAAGGTCTCTCCAGAAATCCCAGTATACTTTTCACAAGCTAGACACATCCTCCCCTTTTCACTGGGAAAACTCCTACACATCCATCAAGAACCCTCATTGGGTGTCCTTTACTGAAGCTTCCCTACCTCCCACAGGCATCAGTAACATGTTACCCCATATCCCACATCACTATAGAGAGGTCTGGGTTTTATTGAGCACTGTCAAGCAGTCCTAGGGTTTGAAATGTTGTGCAACTCTAGGCAAATTATTCAACATCTCGAGGCCTCAGGCACCCCCCCTGATGCCACTCCAGGCCTGCAGAAGTTTTTCACAGCTGGCTGTGGACCACCGTGACAAGCCTCGGCTGGACATTAGCCACAGCATAAACCAAGCATGTTGGGATGCCTGGCCCTGGTCTAGGCTTCTGGAAGAAACTGTTGGCTTTCATGGCGCCCACAGTTGGTCGCGGGGAGCCCAGGATTAAGAAACTGTCCCTAACTGGCTATTGGCACCTGTCCCCCAGGGGTGCCTGTCCCCCATAAGTCTTGCTGGCCCCAGGCACTCACTGGCTCCAGCCCCAGGTCTTCACTGGCTCCAGCCCCAGGGCCAGCCATACTCCTTCCCTCAGAGTCAATGTCTCTGTCTCCCATGTGACTTTTGGAAGCTTGTCCTAATGGAGTCTTTTCCAGTCTATCTGAGCTGGTGCTGGGATCATGGGACTAAGTCACGCGTCACTGTCGTCCTCCAGGACTCTGAGCTGGGACAGAACACAAGGACCCAAGATAGGAACGGGGGGGGGGGGGGGGAGGGTACCTGCCGTGTTAGCTATATCAAAAATTGGGTCCTAGGGGACCTGGCTTGGTCCTGGGCTCAGTGGGGGCCTGAGAAGGAAGCTGGTTGATGTTGGGGGATGGGTGGGCAGGGGACAGCCTGGTTGAAGACATTCAGAAAGCCATAGTGGGCCTGATAGGATGGCAATGGCTACTAGAGACTTGGACTCTAGATGAAGGTCCTCAGACTCATCCTAGGGTTATGGGGTTCTGGAAAATTCTGTGAAAGGCAGGTTAGGGATGGGCAGTGCTCCTGATCCAGGCCTCCTCAGAGTGCTGTCCCCTGTGCTCCATCCTCAGTTGCCCATTTTCAAAATTTACTAGGAAAGGACTTGGGCTCTGAGGGGCTCTGAGGGGCTGACAGTTGACTTACCAAGGGCCAATGGCCAGCTGGGGCGCGGGGGGCGGGGGGGGGCTTGGAGTCCAGTCAGTGCTGCTAACCATTGGGACACACTGCCATTCTGTACAGTGTCACCACACGGGTGAGCAGAGCTGAGCCGAGTAGGGGGCGGGAGCACAGGAGGTGCCGTGCAGCTGGCAGGCAGGTGGGGTGGGCCCGCGTCTGCAGCCTGGTTGAAATGAGATAGATGGAGCACCTGGCAATTTGAATAGTCATGAAAGCTTCCAGAATGCCGGGAGAGTCTGGAACAATGAAAGCGAGAGGCTTCTGTCTAACTGCAGGTGAAGTGTGGACGCGGCTCCTGGGATGGCAATTGCTCATAGCCGTTTAGCGCTGGCTGGCTGCCGGGCCAGGGCGGGAACCGTGACACATTTCCTGGGGGGTTGTTCTCCCAGCAACCCCACAGTTGGGATGGCTTTAAGTACATTTTCCAAGGGAGCGGAAGGAAGGCAGGGATGCTAGAAGAAGCATGGCGGGGGCCAGATGCAGTACCAGGGCACGGTGGCAGCCTGGGCAGCAGATGTGGTCCCGGCAGGTGGCAAGGAGATGCTCTTCCTGCAAAGGGATGGCAAGCTACCCGCGTTCAGATGGGGCATGCTCACCACAGTGGGGCTGGAAGAGGATGTGAACAGGCCAAGCCGCTCCTTTAAACTGCAAGAGAGCTGAGTGCGCGCACGCGCACACACGCACACACACACACACACACACACACACACACCTGAGTAGACCTATGTGGGCAAGGCCCCTAAGGTCCCCTGCCCCGATGCCTGGCCTGGGAACTGTGGTCCCACCTTACAAGTCAGAGAGCTTACTTCTGGGATTCCACTCCGGGTCCTAACAAGAGGCAGGGGGGCACGCTCATCCGGCTGGGCACACCCAGCAGAGTCTTAGAGATGGGAGGGTCTCAGAAGCAATGGGCTGAAGAGAAGGTTCAGCAGTTAAGAGCACTGATTGTGCCGGGCGGTGGTGGCGCACGCCTTTAATCCCAGCACTTGGGAGGCAGAGCCAGGCGGATCTCTGTGAGTTCGAGGCCAGCCTGGACTACCAAGTGAGTCCCAGGAGAGGCGCAAAGCTACACAGAGAAACCCTGTCTTGAAAAACCAAAAAAAAAAAGAGCACTGATTGCTCTTGCAGAGGACCCAGGTTCGATTCCCAGCACCCACATGGAGGCTCACAACTGCCTGTAGTAACTCTAGTTCCAGGAAATCCAACTCCCTCTTCCGGGCCCAGCAGGAACCAGCCATGCAAACAGTACACAGAATTAGGCTGAGAACCCGTATACATGAAATTTTTAAAAAAGTTTTAAAGAAAGGAAACAGAGACAGAGGTCAAGCAGCAGCTGCTGTGGGCCAGTGAGCGCAAATACCTCAAGAAGTCCTCTTAGGGCCTCCCGAAGGAGCAGACCTGCCACCCTGATGTAGGTGTCACAGCCTCCCATGGCTCTGGGGACCAAGCCCAGGGCCCCTTGGCTCTGGTGTCCCTCAGCTCTGGCCTCACACTATAAAAGTGTACGTCTTTGCCTCTGCACCCAGCCTGCCTGCATCTCAGCTTTGGGTCCCTGTTTTGAGTGAGTCTCGTGTGATCAGCAAGGATTCAGGCCCAGGTTTGGCCACCAGCAGCATGGACCAGGTCCTGGCTAGCCCTCAGGAGGAGACTGTCTCCCTTCCTCCCAGCTCCTGTCACTTGTCACCTGCCTCCAGGAGCTTCTCCCTCAACTCACCTGCTCAGCAGGGATGTGCATGGGTACTATGGAAGTAGGGAGAGCATCTCTGAACAAGAGGACAGCAGTGACCTCCAGAAGCCAGTGGCCTGTACGGCCTTTACTCCAAGAGTAACAAGTCAGCCTGCCAACCTGCTCCTGGGGCAAGGAGGCTTCCAGGTCCAAGTTCAACCAGCATGAGGTATCAGTAACCCATCGGTTCCAACACAGGCACTGGAGTGGGACAGAGGTGTGTGGGGCAGCTGCCTACCAGCAAGTGCTTTAGTAAGGGTCCCTTGGGTCACCCAGCAGGACAGACATCAGCTGTGTATAAGAGATGAGTAACGAGGGTGGTCTGGAGGAGAGTGATTCTGGCTTACACTCATCTGTGCTGGGGACATGGAGGCTTTGGGGGACCAACTTCTCCTTGGCTGTTTGACCTTGGATGTGCTCATGACCTTTCGGAACCCCAGGACCATTAAATGGCAGGAAGAACTCCCACCCAAGAGATTGGGAGGGTGGAATGGCCTTGACCTCTCTCCACCCGGGGTCCGGCTCCCTTTCACTCCCCACTGGGTCTCCCTGAGAAAGGTTGACGCCTTTCAGCGACGATGCTGTCGGCAGAGAGTTGCCTTCCAGCGTCCACTCTGCCTGAGGACACTGTGGTACTGTGAAGAATTTTGTGTGGGAGATGAAGGTGTGGATCAGTTGGGAGAGGGCTTGCCTAGCATGTGTGAAGTCCCGTGTTCCACCCCCAGAACCTCGTAAACTGGGTATGGGCAGAGAGGAGGATCAGAAGTCCAGGGCCAGCCTGGGCTACATGAGACTCGGTCTCAAAGCAAAGACTTTTAACATGAGCCCTGTTCTCTCCTTCAGAAGGAAGCTATCCGGCAGCTGAGGGAATGCCCTTGTCCTGCTGGCCTGGGGGGCCTCTGTGGGGCTGCAGCCTGGGGGACGGGCCAGGCATCTCTATGGCACAGGGCAGCAGGCAGCACATTTTGGGAACGGGGCTGCAGGGTGGGTTGGGGGCTCAGGAACTCCCCGATTCTAGCCCTTCCTGCTGCCCTCCTTCCGGCCGCCTCTCTCGGCTCTGGGAGGCTCAGGCCTTTTAACACACACATCCTGGCAGTTAATTTTTAATGTCCCACTGGTCAATAATTGATGGTACCGCTTTAACAGGAAGCTTGTGTTTTACATCAGCTGCCGCTCGGGCCGTCCTTCCCCCGAAGACCTCTGTCTGGAACTGCCCGCCTCCCCCCATGGGGATTAAGCCGCCTTCACCCACTGCGCCAAAGGTTTCAGAGCACGTACCCACTCTTGTCCCATTAGCTCGGTCAGCAGCCCAAGAAGGTCGGGAGGTTCTGCGGAAAGCTGGAACCGAGACACGGCGGGTCACGGCCGCCCACGGTTAAACAGCAGGAGGGGGGTAGAGGGTAGACTAGGGTACCCACTCCTGCCCAGGACTCTGCCCTGGCCCTATGAACTCTGATGACTCAGGCATGCCCTGTCCCCCTCCTGTGTGTGGACCAAGTGGCTAGGGCTCTTACTGTGGACACAGGGAGAGTGGGTCATCAGAAGAAGGAGTGCCACCCCCCTCCTCCACCCCTGCATCAGAGGAATGGCCTCAGCAAGGTTCTGAGGGATGAATAGGAGTTTGCTATGGCTGGGATTAAGTCTGTTCTGAGTCCTCAGCCTGACCTGCAGCCCAGTCTTGAATGTATGTCTTATGAATCATGTGGAGCAAATATCATTTATTGTGCCTACGTGTGTCTAACTATCCATGACAGTTGGTCACGCTAGTCCCACTTGCACCCTCTCAAACCTGGGTGCAGACTGAGACCTGTTTCCTCTTTCTGCTGTCCAAGCTGCGAATCACGCAGGCCCAGCGCAGAGTCCCTGTCATGGTGGGCTTCAGCAGTTGACTTCACACGAACTTGGAGTTGCCGGGGAAGAAGGGCCCTCAGTGGAAGAACTGCCCAGATCAGAGCAGCCTGTGGGCATATCTATCCCCAGGGCATTTTCCTGATTGCTGATTGCTGTGGGAGGGCCCAGCCCACTGTGGGTGGTGTCATCCCTAGGCAGGTGGACCTGGGCTGTAGAAGCAAGCAGGCCGAGCCACCTGGGGGAGCAGCCACTTAACAGCATTCTCCCGTACTTTCAGTCGCCTGCCTTGAGTTCCTGTTCGGCTTCCCCAGACGTAACCCATAAGCCAAATAAGCTCTTTCTCCCCTCGAGTTGCTTTTGGTCTGTTTTTATCAGAGCTCCAGAAAGCTTAGGACACCCTCCTGCTACCCTCTCACAAGGGTGGGATGTGGAGAGAAGCTCCATTCAGGGTCAAACCCATGCACGGCGCGTGAACACATTCATTTCCTGCCTGGTATACCAGGACAGACATTGTCACACAGACATCACAGCACACCCACGTGCTGGTACACATTCAACCATGAATCAGAGAATACAGACACACAGATACACACACACACACACACACACACACACACACACACACACACACACACGGACATACATAGGCACACACACAGCACATATGCACACAGACAGACAGACAGACAGACACACACACACACACACGAACATACATAGGCACACACACAGCACATATGCACACAGACGACAGACAGACAGACACACACGCCCCCACCACCACTACCACCCCTTGTCCTTGTCCACTGCTGCCAGAACAGCCAGAGACAAGCCATCTTTCAGGGGTGGTGGCCTACCCAGCATCCCTCCTGGGCCACTGTGCCTGCTGGAGACCCACGCATCTGTCCTTTGGGCATCTCATGCCTCCTGTTTACCTGTGACTTGTCCTGCCTACTCGGAATCCTCGTCTCCCCTGAAACCCAGAGTGCCTAGCCCTCAGTGCAGTGACCCTCCATGCCATGCCCAAGTCTCTCTGGAGTCTACTGTACTCTCCTACCTGCCCTGCATCCACCTATTCCAGGTCCCATCCACCTCTAGAACAGCCCCTGAAGCCCCCACCCCTGGCCTGGGCACAGTCACTGCTCCTCTTGGTGACACCTGCCCACTGTGGTCCTAGGCCTCCCCAACCCCCATCTGGCAGCTCGGATTTCTCGGACTAATGGACGAAGCTGCTCCTGTCCCCAGGCTCCACAAAGAGTTCTGCCCCCCTCCCCCTCCTGTCAGCTGGGAGACACACTGCCACGCTGCCATCGACTGACTAATGGCTTTCAGGAAGACAGTAACGGTCCATTACATGCGTGTATTGATCGGGACACATCTGGATTTGAGCTCTGCGAGGCAACAAAGATGTGTCCTTGGAAACACAGAAGTGGCCACAGTTAGAGGCAGGAGGACATAGTGATTACAAGAGAGAGACTTGGAGGGGCTGCTCTGGTGGACTCTCAACCAGTCCTCCCTCTACCCTCCGACCCCTGACCCCATCCTATGGAGTAAGGTGTCCCATAGGAGAGTCCGGCTCCCACACTGTGGGGGTACTGGTCAGGGAACGACTATTGAGGCTATTGGGCAGCTCGGGTCAGGAGGTCATGGGGGGAGGGTCAGTGGAAGGGAAGCCTGTCCCCTTGCTAAATAGCAGCCAAGGGTCCCTGGATTGGAGGCGGCTCTTGTCTCGATGAGACTCCAGTGAAGTGTCTTAGGTGGTCACCTGGCTGGGGCAGGAATGTTAGAAAGGAGGACTGGAGAGTGATGGAGACTGGCGGCGTGGGGCTGTGGGCCCTGCAGAGCTGTGCATCCCGGCTCTTCCCACTCAGAACCACAGCGCCCAGCTCCAGGTGTTGAGTCTTTCTGAGCCCCAGAAAATGGTGAACAGTGCAACTGAGGAAGAGGATGCTGGAGTCCAAAGATCCAGGGGGCCGAGCCGAAAGCAACAGGACTCAACCCAGGTCCCTTCTTCTGTGTGCCTGGGGAAGTAGTGACGTCCAGCTGGGGTGAGGGCATGGAACAGCGTCCCTTCCTCCAAATCACATGAGTGGGAAGAAACAGGCAGGTGTGGGCTTTTGGGGTCCTTCTCATGGGTAGGTTGCTGTGGCTCAGAGTGTGATTATAGGGATTCTGTCGTGGGCGTGGAGGGTTGTCCCCTCCCCTCATGGTGGGGTCGTACCTGGCCTTTATGAAATGCCTCTTTATTAATGACTCATGGGCTGGCATCTCTACCTAACACAATTACTGTGGTAGGACATTTTAATGAAAGTTCCATACAAGTGTGTGGGTTGGGTCACTGCGGTCTCCACACCAGGGTACAGGCCTGGGTGAGGTTAGCTAACTAGTAAATGGATGCCTGTCACCAAGCTCCCAGAAGACCTTCCCACAGTCTCCCAATGTCCTCGCTCTCTCAGGTAAGTAGGCAGTGGCTTACTCAAAGATGCAGGGACCCAGATTCAAAGGCCGTCCTACCCCAGCCTGCTGAGAAGCTCCTGGCCTTCCAGACCGACAGCCTGCTGGGAACCGAGGCTGGAAGAGGCGCCCACGACCTCTCTGCTCCATCAAGGTCACTCTGGAGTGGCCTTTGAAGTGGCTTCCCTGCTCATCTCTAAGGTGTGTTTGCCCTTGACGGAAGGCATTGATTTTTCCGAGCAAAGAAGGTGGAGGTCGGCGTGGGCCGTCTCTGAGTCGGGGATGGCTTCTAAAGGATTCTGAAGGCTGCCTTCTCTGTCTCCTGACTCCTAACCCTCAACATGGGGCCTGCACCCAATAGCCGGCCTCCAGCAGGCTCCGCTTGTCTGAGTGAGGGCTCTGTGATGCCCGTGGAACCCTTGCCACCACTCAGGTTGGCACGGAAGCAGGCTGGGGCCAGGAAGCTGATGAAGAGGAGCCTGGGATGGCCCCTTCAGGGACAAAGGATCCAGCAGTACAGAAAAAAGTGGCCAGTCCTGCTTTCCACCCTCCCCTGGAATGGTCTGGAGCTGGGAGGAGCTCATAAACTGACCTTGGAGAACCACGGTGGCCCCACGTGCTGACCACCAGCCACCTGCCTGTGGGTGACCCTGTAGCCACGGCGTTACTTGTTAACATCTGCGAAAGAGACACACTTGTCCCCAGAGAGGTCAGAGGTCAAGCTACTTGAGGTGGCAACATTCCGGCACCTCATGCCTGGTGACAGGAAACTAGGTAGCAGGCACTGAACATCCTGTCCTCAGAGGCCAGCAGGGTCCCCACACCCTGGCCGAACCCCAGCACACTGGGCCGAGCACACGCTGCCTGCCTTTGAGGTGCAAACACCCCAGCTCACTGTCCCTAAGTGCAGAAGGGAAAGCCCAGGCTAGCCCATCCAGCCCATCCTGCCAGGTATCTTCCAGGCAGACAAGATGGAGCAGGACATACATCCCCTAACTCAGGAGCACAGCCATACATAGCTAATGCAAGACCGTAGCGAGAAGCATGGCGTGGGGTGCTGAAGGGTTACCCTTTCCATGTCTACTACGCTGTATTTAATCAGCAGCTTATACATATAGTTTGGCTTTTTTATCCATTTAACAGGAGGCTTCCAAATTCCCACCATCTTCCTAGCCAGTCTTGGCATGGGGCAGGGAACTCCACCGCACGCGGGACACCCGTAGGAAACTGAGCATCCAGGCTGAGCTGCGCCGCTCAGAGCAGGCCTGGGCTTTCCAGAAAAGCAACTTGACTGAAAGTTAATTAAAAATGTATCTAGTAAACAGTAAGAGGAGGGGGGTGGAGGAGAACTCCAAGGAACCAAGGTTTGAGAAACAAATGCTGCTTTATGGAAACAGAGACGCTTCCCCGATTCCCCGTGTGGTCTTGGAGGCAGTAAAAGAGCCGGGGAGGCTCACGGAGAGCGGAGACACGGAGTGGATTAATAACATTGCCATGACGATTAAAGAGATAGCGCCCCAGAGCTGCATCATGAACCCATCTGTGGTGCCACCAGGCCGGGCAGCTGTGCGTGGAGCCATCAGGCTGCCACTCCAGGCTCAGGCTGGAGTCCCTCCCGGAGGAAGCAACTCACTTCGGGGAGGGGCCTGAGCCAGCGGAGGGCTGGCTGCACCCTTGTCTCCTGCCACCGCTGCTGTCACTGTTATTTGTCACAGCAAAAGAAAAAAAAAAGAAGAGGGGGGAAAAAAAAGTGCGAGCTGCCTTAAATGTCGCTCTGTGGGGAGCTAAGTTAATGCCAGCGCGCGGGATCTTCACAACTGAGTAGATGCTAAAATGATGTTTAGAGACATTAAGGAAATTCGCACGATAATGGCCAATTTGCTGTGAATAAAGCTAGAATGCAAAGTCCTCGCACTTCTTTGAAGGGAAGGCAAAAAGTGGGCACAGGGGATGGCAGGAAACCAAACAGCAGCCAGGTGGGCCCGATGGCTTTCCCTTCTCCATCGTTCACTAATTAAGTAACGGCAATAATAATAACTCGTGTTCCCTGAGAAACTTTCCATACCTGGGACACTGGAATCCTCCATAGGAGTCTATGAGGTAATCTGGTTTGCACCCATTTCACATATGGGAACACAGAGGCTCCAAGATGTTAAATAAATGATTGGCCTGAGGTTCCCCCACTGACCCCCAGAGGCGGGTGTGTACGAATCTGGGTCCAATTCCGAGACAGCTGCTCTCAACACTGCGAGTCTGCTCGAGTATGACCAGGAAATGCGGGGATTAAACTGACTGGAAATAAGCGTGGGTGCTGTACAACTGCACTGTCCCGGCCTCCTGTGGTGGGGAGGGGGAGACAGATAGACCAGAGAGCAGGTGGTTGGCTGGTTGGGTAGACTGTCAGGAGGGTGGGCAGGAGGGCGAGCAGGGGGTGGGCAGGGGTTAGGCAGGCAGGTAGGGAGGTGGGCAGGCAGGAGGTGGACAAGGGGTGGGCAGGGGTGGGCATGTGGTGGGCTGGTGGGTGGGCAGGTGTTGGGCAGGCAGGTGGGCAGGTAGGTGGGCATGTGGTGGACTGGCAGGTGGCTACTTCTGCTGCGTCCTTGAGTGCGAGGCCAAGCTTGGCGCTGGAATAAGAGAAAGGATAAAGACCCTGAAGTCCAAGCCCCTGGGCCAAGCAAGTACCAGGACAATGAACTGGTCTCCTGAGCTTTCGGGGAGGGGCTGGAACAGCGGGAGCCCAGGCGGAGTTCAGATCACTTCTGCCCCCATGCCAGAGAGCTTCTTATGGGGCAACTTGGAGCCCTAGGCTTCCGGGGATGGGTAAGGCCCACTTAGGGAATCCACACTCTCTAGCTGATGACATACCCAGCCTGGGACAGGTGTCCCAGGTGTCTTAGGAGGCAGATGTCCCAGTGGAAAAGGGACCTACATTTCCAGGACACAGGCTCTAGCATCAGTCTCCTGAATTCCATGTCCTGCCCAGCCTGCAGGCCACTGTGGTTCCCCCTGGGCCTCGGTCTCTGATGGGCCCAAGGACACACATGCTTCAGGGCTGTTGGGGAGATTCAGGGGGCCCCATTGACAGGAGCTGCACAGCTCTGGCTGCAGTCTCAGGCACTGGGAACATCTGCTGTACATTTTGTGGTTCATTCACTGAACTGACCTTCGCCGGAGCCTTCAACACACCATCCTGAGCGACACGGGGCACTCACTCAGCGTGTGCTTGCTGAGCACCTACCATGAGGTAGGTGTTTATTCTCAATGCTGGAGCTCCATAGAGACCAGCTTTCTGGGGTTCCCTTCCAGTGGGACAGACTGACAGATGGACAGACACCAAACAGGAAACCAGACACACTGCCAGGTGGTGGTAACACATCAAAGGGGCTGAAAGAGTGTGTAGGGAGTAGACCGTGATGGGGGGAGGTGGTATGGAGGAGGTGGGGGAGGTATGAAGACTGTCTCTCTGGGCGGAGCCTCTGGGCATGTACCTGGGCTGGAGGGGGGGCGGGGAGGGGAGGAAAGGAGCCAGCCCTGCAGGTTTCTTGGGGGAGGCCCTCTTTGGGTTGGGAGCAGCAGCTGCTGAGGCCCTGGGACACCATCAGGGAGGCCGCTGTGCTGGGTGAGCACGTGAAGAGGATTTTGATTCCATTAGCTGGTTTTGATTTATGTTTTAAAAGGGTCACTCTGCTGTGAGGGACAAAGGATAGGGCAGGGAGACAGGCAGGAGGCTCTCGCCTCAGCGTGGGCAAGAGGCGGATGGCCAGCCAGACAAGCATTCTTCTAAGCTGCCTGGAGTCAGGCCCACCTGCATTTTAAGTGCTGACCGCTGATTGGCTAGGGTCAGTCACCCAATTGCTACGTGCCTCAGTTTCCTAGACGTAAGTGGTGTGGAGCGTGGGGCAGGGGACCTAGCAGGCAAGCTGTGCAGATATTTGAACTACTCCCTCCTGGTGGAAGGGGAGGAAAGACAGAAAAGTCACAAGACTCAGACACCCCGCCAGGAGGTGATAAAACAGTGACTGGCAGCTGGGGAGAGGAGACTCCTCCTTGGAGCTGACTGTGAGGTACACAGGGAGCTCCAGTGTGCGTTGTGAGCCACCACATGCTGGAGTGGGCTTTTTGGTGATGTAGCTCCTGAGTCACCCGAGCTACAGCTCTGCCTTCAGCACCCACATGGCCCACATTCATACTGTATGAGTTTCGGTTTACCCATCTGGGAGGTGAGGATAACTCTAACCCTGAGATCCTGACGAGCTAACAAATGCCCCCCTGGGACTGGGAAGGTGTGTCTGTGATTGTGGGCGTGCTCTCGAGCATCTTCCCCCGGATATGTGCCAATGACTACAAGGACAAGGATGGGGTGACCAACATGACAACGGACCCTTCCTCACCTGTCACAGGACAGGCAGGATGCAGAGGCAGATGTGCTGAGCTTCAGGGCACCAGCCGCTCCCCCAGTGTGGTCCTGGGGGCCCGGGCTGGAGGGAACCACACTCAGCCAGATCCTGCATGGCGCCTTTGCACTGGGCTGACCTGCTGCAGCGTCAGAGCAGACTCAGCGAGCATCTGCTGTGAGCCACGGGCAGCCCCAACATGGGCTGAGAGCCTGGAACCACCAGGAACCACGGTGTGACAGGCAAACAAGCTGCGGGGCCCATCAGCAGGGGGACAGGACCAGAGAGGACACCTAGAAGCCTGAGTAGGCCGATGGTCTGGGGCTAGCAGCTGCCACAATCTGCAGCCGAGGGGGAGGCTGGAGAGCTTCCTCCCGAGGAAGGCAGAGCCCTGGGGGGAAAGGCAAAGAGAGATTCAAGGTGTGGAGGGCACTGGGGCCTCAGGGAGCTGAGTCTTGGGTCACCTGAACAGAGACGGAGTCTGAAAAGCTGGACAAAAGTTCCTCTGTAGAATTCAATGAAGGCAGCTCACCCGGGGCTTCCCTGTTCCCTAACTCAGTTAGAGACACGGAACAGGACAGCTGGCTGAAGCTCCATATGCCTGGCTGTTTAATTGGCACCTGGTTCTGCCTTCAGCCAGGCAGTCACTTTGCTTAAGAGGAAGATGAATGGAGTCAGTGCCCATAGGGCCTGAGGGGCCAGTGCTGTGCCACAATCCCTAGGGTCTCCAGTATTGCTGTAGAAGTGGCAATTGAGGGGCTACCCAGGGCTTATCATTCACCAAGCCCCAGCTGGGAGCCACAGACCTGATGGTGGCCCTGCTGCGAGCGGGTGGTCATTGTTACAGCTTTCCCGTCTCCCCCATGGCAGGGCAGGGGTGCCCTAGAGCCTGGGCAGCTGAGACCACCCACACACAGCTGCCTGGATCTCCATCTTGCAGGAGACCTGCCCTACCCAGCTGGCCACCTGGCCTTGAGCCTCAGTTTCCCTAGAGAGTCCAGATCTACTGCTCAGCTCAGCTTACAGAAAGCCTCCCCAGGGGCAAGGTGACACATGGGTCTGCCACCATCACCCGGCTCCTCTGCTGGAGGCTTTGTGCCCTAGCGAGGGGAGGCTGCGTGCCAGAGAAGCCAGAGAAGCAGGCAGCCAAGACGCTGCCTTCTACACAAGTCAGAATGAAGAGAGAGAAGCCGCAGGCTGAGCTCAGCTGTCCTCCATAGCCCTGCGCCCTGTCCCTCTAGTCTCCCAGGGGATTCTGGGAGTGGCAAAGGAGGTTCCACATGGCTGTCCAACCTTTTCCCCTTGCTTCTCTCCTGACAAAACTGAAGCTTCATCCAACATCACAGCACATCCGAAGGCAGAAAGGGACCGGGAGGCGGTGTGTGAACGTGGCCAGTGGACTAGAACATTCCCTCACAACACATCATACCCTATGGGCTTCTAGGCTACGGTTTGAATGAGCAACCGGGTGGCCTCAGGCACAACTTCCCAAGTCTATAGAAGGAACCAGGAAGGCAAGGACATCTGAGCTCCACAGTATGTTGAGTCCCACACGGCCGGGCAGACACCTTCCCTCAGAGCTGACTAACTCTAGTTTTTGTACAATTCCGAGCGCTGGGCACAGCCCTGCCGCCTCCTCTGCATCCCAAAGGTGCGGCACTTGGCATACGGTCAGTGCACCGTGTTCATTTTGGTGACAGCCAGTGTGGGAAGGGCAGAACACTGAGGCAGGCACCGTGCTCACGGCAGGTAAGCCAGGGACATCGGGATCAGAGGGGGCGACTCAGTACCATGGGCCTCCACGCAGGCAAACACCCCAACTGTGTGTAGAGAACATGAATAACCTTCACTGCCCTCCTTGGCAGCAGGTGGGGACACCACCAAGACGTTTCCTGGTGACTCTCAGGCCCTCTTGGCCAGTGAGCTCCGGGTGGCCTGTGACAGAGATGTGAGGTGCACACTTCAGGAAGTCTTGCCACTGGGCACAGTCAAGAGTCTGCTCACCTCGCTTTCCCCATGCCTGTGCCTGGCTCCCCACCTGAATGTTGGCTCTCCGTGCCCTCCCCTCTCCTAGCACAGGAGCCAGCCCAGGGCCCATCCAAGGGAAGACAGACAGTGGCTGTCTCCTGCGTGATAGACAGGCAGTTACTTGTTCCGTAAGCACAAGAGGCTGTAAGTGCATCCGATTAATTATTCACGCCATTCATTATTGAAAAGGTCGCTACCTGGGAGCCGCTCCAGCAGTGGCTAACAAGCTCGTCCGTGCCTCCCAGGAGAAGCAGCAAAGGTTCGCGGGGTGCTTACCATGTGCCAGGCACCCCCCCCCAGAATAACTCAAGAAGGGGTACACAGCCCTGACTTCTCATGAGGACTGCAAGGTCAAAGGGTTTCAGACCTGTCTGAGGTTGTCGCACTGGGAAGCGGCAAAGGCAGTCTTGTGCTGGTCAGTCGCCCCCAGAGCCCAGTGGTCACTGTGCTGGGAAGTGTAGGTGATGGGCAAGAGGGCACAAGATTACCTTGTAGCCTGGGTTCTGGCCGTGACCCCCCAGGGATACTGTGCCCAGAGTCTGAGTACCCTGAGTCTATGCCCACAGCTACTATCTAGGCCCCCAGACTTTGTCCACCCAAGACCCCGGGCCAGGGAGCAGGCCATGCCTGCCTCTGTCCTTATAAGACACCCGCTCCCAAAGCCTCAAATCAGGGCAACAATGCTGCCACCCTCCGCCATCACCATCGTCCTGGGGTGTAGGGCAGAGATGACAGCTGCCCAGACCTGGCCATCCCCAAAGCCAAACCTCTGATATGTCACCTCCCTTGCCGGCATCCTTCTCTCTTCTGAGTCACCACAGGACAGCCTGCCCGAGTCACCTCCAGGTACGTACAGAAAAGGAACTAAAGACTAGGTTTAGTCGGGCAGTGGTGGCGCACGCCTTTAATCCCAGCACTCGGGAGGCAGAGGCAGGCAGATCTCTGTGAGTTCGAGGCCAGCCTGGGCTACAGAGTGAGTTCAAGGAAAGGCGCAAAGCTACACAGAGAAACCCTGTCTAAAACAAAACAAAAACAAAAACCAGGTTTGTACCCTGGTCTCATGCCGAAAACTCTCCCCCCAACCC
This sequence comes from Peromyscus maniculatus bairdii, assembly GCF_049852395.1. NCBI lineage: Eukaryota > Metazoa > Chordata > Mammalia > Rodentia > Cricetidae > Peromyscus > Peromyscus maniculatus. The sequence goes on from NC_134871.1 coordinate 53,723,228, forward strand.
CTGACGCGCTTCTCTTTCTTTCGACCGAACCACAAAAACTTGAAAAGCCATCCAACGTCGCCTTTCACCTTGGCAGCTAGGAAACTCAAGTGACGACCTGTCTTTGGCTCTTCTCCTCTAGACTCGTGTGCCACCACGAGTGGCTTCAAGTCCTCCCGGGCCAACAGTAAGGACAGCAAGTAGCCTGGTCCGTCACCCATGATCCAGACGCAGCGGCAGGGATCGTGCCAAGTCCACCCAAGCTGCTACTGCAAACACTCACCAGGCAGATGAGCTTTGGAAGGCCATCAGGGGCGGGCTGTGTGTGTCTCCCCGCAGCGTGTGCACAGCCTGGGGCGCTTGCGGCAGGGCACCGGGGGGAGGCTGCTGCGGCTGCGGGGCTGGCTGTCCGGGTCGAGGGGCTCGAGCAGGGTTCCCCCACCGCCTGGGGTCCTGTTTCATCCACCGTCCGTGGATGCCCCACCGGGTCAGGTAAACCTTGCAAATGTCGTAGTTCATGGCGGAATAATAGAGCAGATCCAGGACCAGCAGGGTGAGCACGAAGAAGCCGTAGATCCACACTCCCAGCAGCGCTGTGTAGTTGCTGGAGAAGGGAGAAGAAGTGGAGACTGAGCCACACCCCTAACAGCACCAGCCCTGTGTGCCAGCATCCACCACAGGTTGACAGACACTGCAGCCATCAGGGTTCACCCCCCCCCATGACCCGCCTTGTCTCCCTCGCACCCCAGTGTCCACTGCCCTGAACCTGACTGTGCTCTAGGCTAGACTCCCTGGGTCCTTCCCTAACAGGCACTCCGCAAGAGCTTTCTGAGCTGAGTATTGGGGGGTCCCATAACTAGGGCCCCTACCTCACCCCACTTTGCCCGTATGTGCCGTGGCTCCCTGCTGGCTTTGCACATGCCACAACTGCCCCAGGGCACTCCTAGTCCATCTGTCCTGGCCTCACTCCCAGGGGCAGGAAGTAGCCTGCGGTTGCCTGGGACACACTACACCAAGTCACACCCCATGTGCCTCAGAACCCCATGCTAACAGCCCTCTGGGGGGGGGTGCTATGCCTCCAGGCCCTCTGCAGAACTCCCCAGTTGTCTGGGATACCCACATCAGCTCAGCGCCCACCCTGGTTAAGGTCCTTTCATTCTGATCACAGGGAAACCTTAATCTCCTCCACGACTCTTATTTTTTTAAAGAGAGGAGGACCTTATGTAGCGCAGGCTGGCTTTGAGCCAAGGATAACCTTGAATTTCTGATCCTCCTGCCTCCACTTCCAGAGTGTTGGGAAGACAAGTGCTTGGTTTGAGTGGTGATGGGAATGGAACCGGGGCGGCTGTGTGTGTGTGTGTGTGTGTGTGTGTGTGTGTGTGTGTGTGTGTGTGTGTGTGTGCGCGCTTCATTTATGCTAGGGAAACACTCTACTCACTGAGCCACATTCCTGGCCTCTCCCATCACCCCTCTATTCCCTCACACAGCATTTCCCCCACAGAGGCTGCAGAGGTGGTGAGAGCCGTCAGGATTTAGCACTTGAAATGCTCTCAACCCGCTGCAAGCCCTGATGACTCTTTGCATATTGCCCGAGCACTGAAGCACACATCTGGCCACTCCTAGCCCAGGGCCTTTGCACAGGCCATGCCCTCTGCCGGGTAGCCTTTTCCACATCCCCACCTCCTTCCCCTCATTTGAGAGTCTTCCAACCCTCCAAGTCTTCATTAACCCCAACCTCTCCTCTGGCCCCTATCACTTGGGGTATATCTGTTTCCCTTCACATCCCCTCCCCCAGCTTGAGGTCTTCGTCCCCTAGAGTGGGCTGGCTCTGGGCTTGCCACTGCAGCTGGATTGCTGAGCTCCTGGCAGCATCCCCCAGGGACTAGGGCTGTTTAAAGGGACTGATTTATCAACTGCTCAAGTGACACCCACCTCAGTCTGTCCCCTGCCATGGGCATCTGCTTGAGTGGGCGTGGGCCAGCCAGAGTGTGGAGAAGAGGCTGACCAAGCAGGATGGATACCTCCACTCCAGGGGGTCCTGTGCCTCTGTCCAGACAGGACCCTGGAGTGCTGAAGCCCCTGGAGGCCCTGTCTGGGATTGGGGCTTCTGCCTGCCTGAGCTAGGAGCCTTGGCCTCCTCTGTCTACTTTGCCCTGTGGTCTATGAGAAACCTCGCCCATCTCCGGGTCTGTAGGGTACTGCCTTAAGTCTCTCCTCAACTTAGATTCCTGCCTCTGCATCTTCCAAGGCTGCCAGCCCTGGCTCCAGCTGCGGCATCTGGTGGTGAGGTGGTGGCTATCCCCTGCCCAGCCCTGTCAAGATGGAAGCAGACCCAATAAGCCCATTTTCATTCTCTACTCAGGAAAGTTTCTCAGCTGGCCAAGTTCTTGGACTGATTTCCCTTCCAAGTCAGGGTAGTGGGGGCGGGGGCGGGGCGGGGCGGGGCTAATGGTGAGGCTCGGCTACGCTGTGCACATGGAGCTTGGCAGCGTCAAGACAGGTTCTCAGAACTCAGTACCACTCAGGACTTGGGCTCAGTACCACTCAGTGCTCAGTCCCCAGTAAATCCTAAACACTGGACGTCTTAGCTCCTTCCCGCAACCCTACCTCTCCGACAATACCACCCAAAGGTGCGAATGACTGACAGCCAAGCCCTGGGCCTTTTATTGAGGGACACTAGCTTTACCTGGAAGCTTCAGGGCACCGTAGAGAATGTCTGCCAGAAGAAAAAGGCCAAGAGGCCAAATCAGCCCTTACAGGCTGGAGTCTCACGGGAGACAGATGTCTAGGCGGGCTCTGGTCCCAGGCACCCAGCTCTCCCCAGATTTCTCTCTCTTGCAGCCCCCATGGCAGGGCTCTGAGAACCAGGCTGTTCCTGGTGGTTCCCATGGCAGCAGCCTGGGGGCTGAGGAGGCGGGGAGGGAGCAGGGCCGCTCTCTGCAGATGCTGCTTGGCATCCAGAGCAAGAGGGGTGGTGGCCCTGTCTGGAGCTGGGCACACTCCAAAAGCGAGCCTAGGGCGAGGGGCAGCTGAAGGTCCCTCTGCTCTGCATAGTGCTAAGAAGGAAGAAAATGGACCCGCCATGCCTAAGAGGGAAACTGGGCAGGGAGAGCCACCTCTGAGGGACCAAAGTCCACTCTAAGATCCCCCAGCCATGCCAGCAGTACCGGGACATGAATTCTTAGGAGCACCTGAGCCAACCCCAACACAAACAGCTTCAGAGGTGTCCCACGCAAGACATAGGGACCAAGACACCCCACCTGCGATGCATCTCTGCTGGGCTCAACTCCCCATCTCATGCACACCCAACTGACCCTGGTGCTAGCTCACAGCTTGGCCAATAGCAAGAGCCTCCTGGAGCTTCATGTGGGTCCCAACATCACCGGGCTTCTGAGGTCACCCCGTGGCCTGTTTTCATCTGTAAGACTGTTGTAGAGATGGCTCAGCGGTTAAGATCACTGGGTGCTCTTCCAGAGGACCCGGGTTCAATTCCCAGCACCCACATGGCAGCACCCACAACTGTCTGTAACTTCAGTTCCCTGGGATCTGACATCTTCACACCAATGCACATAAAATAAAGTTAAATAAAAAAAAAATTTTTTTAAAGTAAAAATGCCAAAAAGCAGTTAAGTCTATATAAAAAAAAAAAAAAAAAAAAAAAAAAAAAAAAAAAAAAAAAAGACTGTTGTCCTGTGAAACTGGGGACTCCCCGAGGGCAGGTAGGGATCAAACATGTCCTTGCATGCCCAACACCTTGTTGTAGTGCAGACACAGACACGGTAAGAACTGAGGATGGGCAGGTCATGGGTGGATGTGACACTGACCAGCACTGGCCGGGTCTTAATAGCTGTGTGCATAGCATACCAATGGTAAACGGGGACACTTTCAGTTCTGAGCCTGTGCCACGTGCCCCGGTCTCAGAGTAATGACCCCATTTCACAGAGGAGCCCCGCAGGTGAGCAGTGCCACCACTCACAGTGACTAATTCACTCCCATTTTTTTTGGGCGGGGGGCGGTGTTTTGTTTTGTTTTTCGAGACAGTGTTTCTCTGTGTAGCTTTGTGCCTTTCCTGGAACTCACTTGGTAGCCCAGGCTGGCCTCGAACTCACAGAGATCCGCCTGCCTCTGCCTCCCAAGTGCTGGGATTAAAGGCGTGTGCCACCACCGCCCGGCTTCACTCCCATTTTATAGAAGTGGAAACTGAGGTTCATCTCCCTAAGACTATGGAAAGTGAACTTTGAAGAGCTGATTTTGGGTCCCAGGGGCTCCCACATGCAGAGCCCATGTCTCCATTGTAAGGCTGACCGGGCCACTTCCATGATGTATTCTACATTCCTGCTTTATAGCTGAGCTCTGCAGAGGACTGTTCTCATTCCACCCAGACAGCCCAACCAGCTGGCCAGGGATGCTGCAGCCAGGGTCTTCCTGCTCTGATTGACAGGCTGGACTGTTGTTCCCATTCCACCCAGACAGCCCAACCAGCTGGCCAGGGATGCTGCAGCCAGGGTCTTCCTGCTCTGATTGACAGACTGGACTGTTGTTCCCATGACCTCCTGGTGGGGACGGGGATTTCCATCCCAGGCCAGAAGTTTAGAGCCAGGTTTCTTCAACCCCAGAGTATGCTGAATCCTGGGCAATCCCAAGGTCAGATCTAAGGCAGACATCATGGAGGGAGTCTCTGGCTTCTGTGCTCTCATCCGGACTCCACCTGTACCAGGAATTAAGAACAAGTCCTGTACCCTCTCCCTTGAGTATTCTGCCTAATGAAAGGTTGATTGTTCCACCTGTATGTGTGGCTTGGCCAGAGGCCTCTGCAGCAGGACGGTATCCCCACCTACCTGTTTATTCCCTCTTCTACAAAAAGTGCTGCTTACAGAAAACATGCCCTGTGTGTGGTAGGTGGAGTGCCAGGACCACAGACCTCTCCGCCACAGCTTGCAGCCCCCAGGCTCTGCCCTCCGTGGCCTGCCAGCTGCAAGGATTTGAGTCTTTAATTTTTAAAATGTAATTTAAAATATGCAATCTGGAAATTAACTGCATCCAGATGCCAGGGCTTGGCCCCCCTCCTTCGTGGAGGGAGAAGGCAAAAGACCGAGGCTGTGGTGGGGCATCTGTGACTGCCCAGCCTCAGACAGTGGCAGGCGCCGTGTGCGGGTCCGTGTGACTCAGCTTCCTTGGGGTTTCCCAAGCGATAATAGAACCTTACCGCTGGAGGAATCACAGTGTGTCTGTGGAAGCAGAGCGGCTACGTCAGCAGCCATCAGCAGCCAGCCTGGCCTGGCCTGGCCTGGGATGGAAATCCCCGTCCCCACCAGGAAGTCAAGGGAATAATGGCCCCATCTATCAATTAGAGCAGGAAGACCCTGGCTGTAGCATCCCTGGCCGGCTGGTTGGGTTGGCTGGGTAGGAATGGGAACAGTCCTCTGCAGAGTTCATTCATAAAGCAGGAACGCAGAATACACCATGAAAGTGGCCTGGTCAGAGATGGGCTCTGCAGGTGGGAGACCCTGGGACCCAAATTCAGCTCTTCAAAATTCACTTTCCACAGCCTTAGGGAGATGAACCTCGGTTCTGCTTTGAAGTAGGAGTGACTACATGTCCTGCTTTGGGGGTGTAACTGTGAGGTCTCGCAAACTGACATGAGGTCCAGGAAAAAGAAGGGACCTTGGAGGCTGGGGCTCAGCTCAGCCGGTAGAATTTTTTTTTTCCCCTTGGAGTGCATGAAGCTGTGGGTTTTAGCCCCAGGACTACATAAAAGGTTCATGTTGGCAGATGCCCGTAATCTCAGCACTTGGAAGGTGGAGACGGGAACATTAGGCCTTTAAGGCCATCCTTGTCTACATAGAGAGTTGGTAACTAGCCTGGATGACATAAGATCCTGTCTCAAACAAAACAAAAAGAGAGAAGAGACCGATGAGGGCAGGCTCATGTGACGCACAGAGGAAGCCAGGCTGTGGTAGCACACACCTGTGATCCCAGTACTTGGGATGCTGACGCACAAGGATCTCCAGTTCATGGCTAGCCTGGGCTACAGAATGAGATCCTGTCTCTAAACAATCACAAATAAAAACCACAGGGGAAGTACTCCACGGGCTCAGATAGGCATAGTACCTTGCCTAAGGCCACACAACAAGACGGAGGTCAGTCGGTGCGGTCGTGGGTGGCACAAGCCTGAGTCTTGGGTTTAGTAACGTGGAAGGCAGAGTTCACATCTGTCAGAATTGCCCTCTTCCTTGCCAGGGAGATGCCTCAGTGGAATCAGCTGTTGTCTCTCCTGGCCCTGCTGTTCAGAGGCATCACCAAAGGGCTGGGCCACCAGGTCAGGAAGCAGCATGCTGCACACAAGAGCCCCCTGGACCTAGTGGCACACCCAGCCTCTCTCCAGAGCTGGGGCAGAACTGAGTTGGCACTGGTCAGAGCCATGTGAGCAGAGGTGCCATGGCCATTCCTAGTGAGAGCCACGAAATGAGTGGCACATGACATCATTGCCCCTTTCCCACAGATCATCCTGCTCTAGATGGGGACCCCTACACCAGCATGGGCCATGACACTCCGTGTGCAGAGCCACTGTGTCCCAGGAGGACTTCACCTCGGTGCAGCTGGATCCAGACGATAGCTGGACAGGTGTTGCTGTGGCCTTGTGTGCTGTGTGGTTTCAGCCAAACTTCCACCCTCTCTGGGCCTCAGCCCTGGCAACGGAGCTTGTTCACATGTAATCGCCCTGTATGGACAGTAGGGAAGCCCTGGGGGTGTCTGTCTGGAGTTGGAAGGAGGGGTGTTCAGGCAAGAAACCATGGTGGTTCCAGATCTTCTCAAGCATGATGATGTGTAAGGAGCTTGGTGAGACCGTGGGGTACATAAAATGACTCAGTGATTCCCACCCTATGCTGGCCAGCCAGGTTCAGAGTTCAAAGTATGCTTCAAGATGCCAGGAGGCCAAGGGAGGAGCCACATGGGCAAAGCAGGGTGCCGGGACTCAGGCCGATAACTCCACACTGCGGATGTCACTGTAACCACTAAGAAAGGAGGGCTTTGGCAGAGCCCATGAAGGAGAGGCCTTGACGAGCCTGTGAGGCCCAGGAGTGCCTGCTGCTCTGTCTCCCTGGAGACCCCATCCCCTTTTCCTGCAGGCCCCTCTTCCAAAGCCACCTCCTGGTGTCCTGTCCCTGGAGAGAGAGACAGAGACAGAGAGATAGAGAAATAGAAAGAGAGAGAAACAGAGACAGAAAAGGGGAAAGGAGGGAGGGAGGGAAGGAGGGAGGGAGGGAGGGAGGGAGAGAGAGAGAGAGAGAGAGAGAGAGAGAGAGAGAGAGAGAGAGAGAGAGAGAGCTGTCTGCTCTCTCCTGAGGCTCTAACAAAGGCCTTCCCTGACCCGTCAGGGGCAAGGCCTGCCAGGGAGGGGTGCAGGGGTGCCTGGCTGGCCCTCATTTGGCCCTTGGCTGCCTGCATGGCTGGAAGCAGGCATCTTGCTGCGGTGGTGGAATTGGCAAAGCAGTCTCCTTTCATTCCATGGCTTGCCTTTCTGCCAGGCAGCCGGAACCGCCACACACCGCTCCTCCGTTCATCCAAGAAACACAAATAAATAAGGCAGCAGAGAGAGACGTAGCTTCCTTCGGCTAGGTCGCCAGCCCACCCCCTGCTGACTCACGGTAGAGAAGGTGGAGCCTGCACTCTGAACAGGGCCCTCTGGGGTCACCACAGCTGGCTTGAACCATCAGGCTACATGCCCCCTCCTCCCCGCCCCCCCGCAGGTTTGGGTCTGCCTGAGATTCTGGGTCTCCGGCCTCAGTTAAGATGTGACAACTTCCCTGACATCAGACAAGGCCTGGCTTCCTGGACCTGCGTATGGAGTGACAGAATAAGGGCTCCCCTGTTCCCAGCCTCAACTCTTGTCATCACCAGGTGGGGCCTAGGACAAGAGACCTCCTCAGTATGTTTCTGGTCCCTCCCTTCTTCTACCCAAGGGCCTATGAGGTTGACTCCCGGGGAGACTCTAGGCCCAGGGTGGCTGTGACCCTGGTGTGGCAAAGACCCTAAATGGTAGTACAGCCAACAGGTGGCTTCCCACTGTGGGCCCACCCTACAGTGACCTTCTCTGGCTCTCTCTCAGGCTGTCATCCTGACGCCTGCTCCTGTCACTCCCTCTGCTACTGACTAGAAGTCAAGCCCTGCGGCAGCTCCTTGGACCTGGGTCCTCCCCACCAAGTCCCTGAGCAGGACAGAAGGCTCCCATGGCCCCTCAGTGAGGTTTGCTTCCCTCGAGGGCCACATTCTGGCTTTTGTGGACTGATCAGGTTCCCCGGGGCCTCATCCCAAGAACAGGCCCTGGGCTTAGAGCCCTCAGGAACAGATTCCGGTCCCAACCAATTGGGAGGCCCTGCCCCTGCCTGGAAAACCCCATTCCTGGCTGGGAGGCTCTGACCTTGGCTGACAAGCCCTGTCCCATCTGGGAAGCCAGGCCTAATAAGGTCTCATCCCATCCCCTCCTCCTCTGCAAGGAGTCTGCCCAGAGTTACCCTTCCCTCCTCCGCCTGTATTGACCTCACTTTGCTTCTAGGTCTGGCTGCCTCATCTCCCTTAGAAGAGGTGCTGACTTGATGGTGAGGAGCAGGGCCCAAGCTGCCTGTATGGGCTCACTTCACAGCCTCAGAGGGCCATGCTCTCATCTGTGGTAATGGCGGGTATCAAAAAGATGGCTACTTACGAAGGAGGATGTCCTAGGGCAGCACCCTCCACATCTGTCTGCAAGGTGTGTGGGGGATGCTCCTGACATCTGACAGGTAGAGGCTGGGGATAGTCCTACAAGGCCTAGGTGATCTCACACCAAAGAATGACCAGACCCCAGCATCAGGGTGTCTTATGGGTAATCCCTGCCTGGGCCTCTCCCCAAAGGTCTGCCTCTAAGGGGCCTTCCAGAGTCCTAGGATCACGGTGGTCACCACTCTCCTCATGTGTCAGACTAGCTGTGGTTGGGAGTCCCTGTGGCCTGCACCTGCACCCAGGATGGACAGCACAGAGACTCACAGATGTTGTACCCCAGCTGTGCTTCTGAAGGCCGAGGAATGAAAACTCAAGCTAAGCCCTGGAGCGTCACTGTTCCCACTCCCTCTGGGGGATGGCCCTTGTACTGGCAGCCAGCAGCTACAGCCAGGCCCCTGTGCCTGCTTTGTGGGAAACCCTGTGTGAGCAGATTATAGAAACCTGTGGGCTCCTAAGGGAGTCTCCCAGACCCCAGGTGCCAGACCTCGAGGAAGTCTGGTTACGGGGCTTTCACGGGCTCCTGTAGCACCCTGACCTCCCAACCTCCGTCCTGGTCCCATACTTCTTCCTCCTGGAGTTAGCCCGTGGTCTCACAGAAGGCTTAGGCCAAATTCCAGGCTTGGTTCCAGCCTGGCTGTGACGGACGGGGGCTTACTGAGCTACTTCACACACAGGATTATTCCGAGGCCCAAGCAGATGGCAGGATATTCAGGGGGAAGCACCGAGCGCGCATCTGAGAAAGGAGCTCTCAGGAGCTGGCCGCGGTGGGAGGAGGAGGGGTTTGGATGGTAATCAGAGAGAGTCTGCATCTCCTGCCCACCCAAAGGAAAGAGGTACCTTCCCCAGCGTGAGCAGACTCTGGTAGCGAAACCTCAAGCTCCCGCGTCAGAAAGAGGTGGAGGCTCCGTTCCGCAGCCCCGCTGCCCCCAGCACTACCCTGGATCTTATCTACAGTCACTCCATTATACCCCTATCCAGTCCCTCATTCCTACCAGGGGGGAAAAATATGCTTGGACACCAGGAGTAAGCCTTGTGTGTACTGGGAAATGATTTGAAACTTCACATAATGCCAAGGAAGATAAGAATGCCTGACCATTGACCCATTTTAGAGATTCTAGTCTATGCAGCTGGAAAACAGAGAGAGAGAGAGAGAGAGAGAGACAGAGAGAGAGAGAGAGAGAGAGAGAGAGAGAGAAGGAGGAGGAGGAGGAGGAGGAGGAGGAGGAGGAGGAGGAGGAAGGAAGGAAGGAAGGAAGGAAGGAAGGAAGGAAGGAAGGAAGGAAGGAAGGAAGGAAGGAAGGAAGGAAGAGCTGGGGCCAGAAAATTTGGAAATAAGCCTGGCATGAAGGCCCATTCTGTGATCCCAGGACTAGGAGGCTGCGGCCAAGTTCCAGGGCCTTCCTGTGAGCTCCTGCCTCAAAAGCAAGGAAGAAGGGATACAAAGTTATTGCTTCCGAGTGGCATAATTGGATCCAGGAGAGAATCGATGGAGGAAGTGTTACAAAAACCGAGGAGGCTATTCATAAATAAAGATCCCTAATTTTTATCATCTATAGTCAGAAGAGGACAAGGAGAGAGGCTATTTCTGACAGCAGCACGAAAAGAACAAGCTAGAAACAAATGCAGATGACATGCACGACTTCCCTACGGAGGAAAATCGAAAGCATTACAAAAGAAAATTTGAAGGGCTGGCCTTAGCTCAGCGGTGAGGAACAGTTGCCTAGAAAATTTGAATCAGTGGGCAAAGAGGCTGCTGTGTGGCCTTTTTATTTTTCTTCCTTCAAGACCAAGTTTCTCTGTGTAACCCTGGTTGTCCTGAAACTCACTCTGCAGGCCAGGCTGGCCTCGAATTCAGAGATCCGCCTGTCTCTGCCTTCCAAGGCGTGTGACACTACCACTGCCAACTGTGTTCTTGAGTAGAAACAGTAAACACCAAAAAAAAAAAAAAAAAAAAAAGGAAACAATATTACAAATGTTGTTTCTTATATGAAGCTGTAACTCAGTAACTGCAGTAGAGAATACTAACAGGATTTTTGGGTTTGTTTTGAAGGGGAAGGGAGAGCAGGAGACTCACATAAACAGGTTCTAAAACTCAGGTGCTAAAGAGCCCGGGATGTGCACCCAGGGTTGATTAATCCACAGAAACACGAAGAGTAGAAGTCAGCACTCAGCAGCATAACGCTAGCATATGACATGGACCAGTGAAGGCCACGAGCTATGACACTCTGCCCTGGGGCTTATGTGTGGCACATCACAGCAGAGGGTGAGTCTGAATGTCATACCAGAAACAGTTCAGAAGGGACTTTGTTGGTCTTTGGAAGTGTGATGCCCCTCACAGGCGCCAGGGCTGGTGGCGCTGTTGGGCAAGTCTGTGGAATCTTCAGGATGGGAAGCCTTGCTAAAGGAAGTGAGTCACCAGGATCCAGCCTTGAGTCTTTATAACCTGGATCCACTTCCTCTTCAGCCTCTGCTTCTCAGGTACAGTGTGACCAGCCAGCTTGCTTTTTCCTGCCACACTTTCCCTGCTGGCTGCCATGTCTTCCCTGCCATGATGGACTGTATCCCCAGACACTGTGGGCCAAAATAAGCCCTTTCTCCCTTAGGTGGCTTTAGTCGGGGTATTTTATCATAGCGATGCGAAAAGAAAGTAAGACACTCTCTATATGTAAGACATAATAAAACCAGTTCTTGTTGAAAAACTTACACCAAAATAAATGTCACCTAAACAACAGACCAGAGACTGGGAGGCAAAATTTGAAACACAAAATAGAAGACATAGGAAAAATTTTCAATGACCTTAGAAAGAAAGGCCTTTCTCAATAAGGGCAAACATTAGTCACCATTTAAAAAAAAAAAAACAAAACAAATAAATGAGTGTCCTATGTGTCCTGTGATTGTAAGACTGTTGAGCATGTGCAAAAAAAAAAAAATCTCAAAGTGAAAGGCATGCTAGAAAATATTTGTATCACATTTCCTTCATATATAAAGAGTTCCTGGTAAAAAAAAATAAGAAAAACACCAAGAATATAACAGAAAAAGAAAATGCCAAAACTACATCAACAGCCAGTACACAATAAACTCAATGACCCCGAACACAGTGAAGGACAGCCACCAGTGTGCAAAGAGAAGTGTGTACCACTATGACCCACCATGCTCCTCTCAGTACAGCCCCCTGATGCTCTGCCGGTAAATTCCTCTTGGAGACCTGATCTCAATGGGGTGCCTCCAAAGCATCAATCGCTACACCAATGCTATCACCAATATTATCGGATGAAAACTAGGTAAGCAAAGCCAACAAACAGTTCCAGTAAATTCCAAGCTTCACAGGCTTGACCCCACTCAACTTCTGCAGCAGAACTGCCAGGTGGACATCCTATCTATACCCATTTCTCAGGTGGGAACAATAAAGCTCAGAGTCAAGTCAGGAACCTAGGTGGCCCGAAGTCCTTGCAGGCAACCTTCTTCTAGGCCTGCCTCCTTGTACACGTGGTCTTGAGCATTCCCAGGGCAGGGGTGGGCAGTGGCCAGAGCAGTTGAGTGGGGTGGGAGGTGGGGGTACTCACTTGTGCATGTAGCCCTCGGGGCCGGCTGTGAGGTTTGCCTGCATGACCGCCTGGAACTCTGTCTCGTTGCAGCAGTATTTGAAGACGGTGTTGTTATGGTGACAGCAGAGGACGAAGGTTTTGTTGTCTGAGAGCCGGGGGCAGTGGAAACCGAAGTGGTAGCGGCCTTTGTGGTCGGTGTAAGGCTCACAGACCCGGAAATGTGCGGACAGGACTGGAATACAGAGACACCAGGTTCACCAGGGTCCCCTTGGCAGCTCACGGGTGCCGAGCAGAAGGGACTGGCAGCCGGTTCCAGGGTCCTGCTGGCTCCTCCCTTCCCTGGGAAGTCTCCAGGGTCCAGGAAGAGCCTCACCTCTACCCCAAAGCCTCCTGGACCCCTGGTCCCCAGCTCTGTCACAACAGCTCTGCTATCCCAGGCTGAATGTTCCTTAGGGCTCCTTGAAGCTCACGCCTAGGTGGGTCCCCTCCTGCACCTCAGCCCATCGTGACTAGGCACCTGCTCTACTTAATCCACATAGCCACCTTAGCAGCAGGCAGGCTTGTGATGTCACTTTGCAGGTGGAGAAACTGAGGCTCAGAGGCCTAAAGGACTTGGTGGAGCTGGTCAGTGGTGATGGTAACAGGATTCAAACCCAGCTCCTGCTCCTGCAATCTCTCTCTCTCTCTCTCTCTCTCTCTCTCTCTCTCTCTCTCTCTCTCTCTCTCTGTGTGTGTGTGTGTGTGTGTGTGTGTGTGTGTGTGTGTGTGTGTGTGAGCCAGGCTTTCCTGGGTGTCAGGCTGCATAGGGGTGTAGGACCTAGGGTCCACCTGCATTGAAAGTGCCAGCTCCCCTGTACCTCACATTCTAGAAGCTGTTGCCCCAGACCCAAGCTAGGACCTATCTGGGTCCCACACATACAGGGCTGCGCTGGCCCCAGATCCTCCCCACTCCTGGCCCACAGAAAGAGGCCCCTGTTCAGCCCCTGCTGCTGCAAACCAGGATGAACTAACTGATGGTAATCCACAGGACTGAATACGAACGAAACAACAATGGAAAAGCTGGAGCGGCTGCCTCTGGCTTAATTAGTATCTTCATAAAGGGCTCACTGTATCTAATTTGTATCGCTAAAAAGGGGCTTCTTGGCGCAGGCATCTCCCAGGCACAAAGGCCCTGGCTTCTTAGAGCTCCCACAAGAAGCGTTGTCGGCTGAGAGGTTATTAGATTGCAGCCCACACAGCGCCACCGCAGGGGACCCCAGCGGACCAGCTGGCAGGGGGGCGGGCACCCTGAGAGCTGGCACCTAGGCTGGCTCCAAAGGCCCTTCCCTGAAGGATAGTTCCTCCTGGTGGACACAAGCTGGGTGGGTGGGCGGTGGGGGGGGGTAGTGGCTCTCCAGGCTCCAGCCCGCTCCTGTTCTTGAGAAGAGCCTGCCCAGGGACACAGAGGCCACTTGGTGTGATGCCCCAAGGAGACATCTCATCTACTCCCACCATACAGAAGAGAAAAGTGAGGCTCAGAGCCTTGGCTCACCAAGCATATTCATCAGAATATGGAGGCTCTTTGGCCCCTTCACAGCACAGAGCTCTGGGTTGGGGTGGGGCGGGGGGGGGGGGTGGTCAATCTATTCTGACAAGCCCCTGCCACGGGGATGTCCGTGTGCTTGGGCTTGGAACCACTGCCCCTGAGCAACTGCACACAGTGGCATTAACGGTGAGAGGACAGAGGAACGCGGTCAAATCCCGTGACTCCTGCGTGACTTGAAGCCCTGTTGTGGCTCTGTGTGCTCAGTGTGGGCACCTGGGGATGCTGGACACACCTAGAGTGCCACCTGAAAGAGCAAGCCTGGCTCTGGGACTGGCCTCTCGGCCATGAGACACAGCAGAAGGCTGTCAGGCCTCTGCAGAGGCAATGGTGGACGCGGAGGTGAGAGGGGCAGGTCCTGCCCAGGGCCCATGTTACAGTCCCATAGCCATCCCTGGATGCTATGGCCACCGGCCTTAGTCATTTGCCGGTGATCAGAAGACCCTGCGGCTTCCCCCAGGGACAGAGGAGCCCTGGGCTGGGGCCAGGATGGCTGGGTGGATGCCCAGGTAGAGGGTGGTACCCCAAGCTCTTAGAGAAAGATCAGCACCCCTGTGGTGGGGGCCACAAGGAGCTCCTTGCGCACCCTGAGGTGCAGACTCACTGCCTCCAGCTCTTGTGGGTTCCAGCATCCTAGCAATTGTGTGAAGCATGGCGAACCCCAACTCTGGAGTCAGACCGTCTCCAGTTGTGTGACCCCCACCCACTTGCCTCTCTGAGTCCCTGACCTCAGTAGTGACAAAAAGGGACTGGTTCTTCACAACCAGGGTGATGAGGACCAGCCACACACACACACACACACCCATCACATGGGGAAAGCTGGGGAGGTGAGGACCAGCCTTCCCCCCATCACATGGAGAAGAGCTGGGAAGGTGAGGACCAGCTTTCCCTCCATCACATGGGGAAGAGCTGGGGAGGTGAGGACCAGCCTTCCCCCCATCACATGGGGAAGAGCTTGGAGTGGGGGTGGCCCCAGACTCTGGCCTCAGCTTAGCCTCAACTCTTCTCTCCTGGGAGTCCTGTCCCCACCCCACCCCTTCACAATCTCCCTCTGAGCTACACCCCAAGCAAAGGGTGAGGGAAGGAAGCCACCAGTCCTGATCAATGGCGTGGCCACCGTGTGGGGGAGTAGCAGAGAGAAGAGAGAGAGAGAGCCACACACAACAGACAGAAAGACACAGAGACACACAACTGAGAAAGAGATATGAGAGACATAGGAAGGAAACCGAGAGACACATAGAGAGGTGGAAAATACACAAAGAGACAGAATGGCACAGAGACAGAGGAGGAGAGAGTGTGAGGCACAGACAGACAGACAGACAGACGGGGCCACGAGAGCCTTTGTGCAGGGCCAGACTCGGACTAGGTCCTGGCTGGCCAGCTGGGCTGCCTCTGTTCTTGGCTCGGGTCTAGTTTGGAGGCGCGGAGGGTCTGGTTACTGAGGCCAAGCTTGCCTGCAGCTTCTGTCCAGGGACTGACTAGGATCAGGAGGGTGTGGCTCCAGTGCCCGGAGTCTGAATCCTGGCCTCTCTGCTAGCTATGGTCTCTAGCCTCAGTTTCTCACCTATCAAAGTGGTAGACTGGCATTGCCTACTTTCTGTCTTGCAGAACTAGGGGAACAAATGTGAGCGCAGGCTCCTGGGCAGCCCCTTTGCCCCCAGCATCCAACAGTTCATCCCCTTGACGGAGAACAGCATCAGGAGACTAAGGTACCCTTGCCCTGTCGGCATACAGAACCCCAGATGCAGCCCCACTCTGGAAGGGACCCCCCCCACACTTCCCGCTAGCCACGGAGCCCCACGGAGGTTTTACCTGCAGGAAACAGCAGGGAGAATACTGCGAGCGCGTTCCGGGACCGCTGGCCACAACTGGTCATCATCCGGCTGGCATTGACCCGTCCGGCGCTGCCTGTGGGAGACACAGAGAGTCGCGGCAACTGTCTCCCCACTCTTGCTTTGTTACCCGCAGAGGAGGGACAGCAGACAGGCAGCGGCTTTCGGGGGAGCCGGGGCGGGCGGGCGGATGGAGGATGGAAACACCTCCATCCAATTTCCTCTCTGGAATGAATGACCTTCCCCCAGCAGCCCCGTCACCTCCTTTGCTTTTCACGGCAAAATGAGACTTAATCAAAGGATGCCGATGGCTCAGGTGGTGAAATCACCAACCAAAGCGTCCAGGCGGAGGGGGGTGACAAGTCTGCTACTTCTGCCACCTCGGGGCTTGAGACCCTGCCTCCCGGCTGGCTCTCTGAGGATGACTTCCATTAACCTTTCTGCAAGTAGACACGGACCGGGGCCACCCGTCTAGGCACCAGGGACACAGCAGCCGCTTAAAGAGAAAGCAAACGGTGGAGGAGGAAGCCTTCTCCGATGGTATGTGTCCCACTGTGGAAGCCACAGCACTCACAGGCAAGCAAGAGACGATGCCGGGAGACTTGGAACACAGCACAGGCTCCACTGTGTACTCACAGCGCCCCCGCCCCCCCCCATACCCACAGCCTTTATTTACAGCAGTCCAAATAACCTAAGTCTCCACAGATACGAGGGAATTAACAACACACATATATGTACACGGTAGAATACTACTCAGCCTTAAAAAAGGAAGGCAATGAGCTGGGGGAATACAGCTCAGTGGTAGAGTGCTTGCCTAGTATGTGCAAGGCCCTGGGTTCAAGTCCCACTATTGAAAAAAAATGGAAGGAAGAAGCCTCTGAAACACTCCACAATATGGAAGAATTTGCTGGCCATTGTGCCTGGTGAAGTAAGACAGACCCAGAAATACAACGGAGAGTGATCCAGCTCACTCTCACTCAGGGCAAATGCAGAAACAGGCACCTAGACCTTGGCGACCACCGGTCGACATGGCGCCTAGGTAGCAGACCTTGGCTGTACACCCCCATCCCTGCCATCATCAGGGCAGACTCCTGCCCCCTTCATGTGGTTCTAGTGTCTCCACAGCAAGGATCAGCATCCCAAGGACAGTCAGGGACGACGCCCAAGTGCACTGTCAAAAACACAGTTCAGCACAGGAAGGGCCACGCCCAGGGGGCCCCCCTCTCTCAACCCATACAGTCCCCAACCCTTACTCAACCTTCTGCAGCCAACTTGGTACCACCCCTGCCCTCAGGCACTCTCCACCTGGCCACAGAGGGCAGAGGGACCCCAACTCAGGCGGGACCCAGGGAACTCTGCCTCCGTAGGGATCAGCCAGGGTTGGCTGAGGGCCCCCGGGGTGATCCAGAGGTTGGCATCTGGCTCTAGGTCAGGCATATAAGTGAAGAGCCCTTCTCCCGGTAGCATGGGTCTTGGGGTACATATATGTACCTCTAGGGACAGGTGCTGACCCTGGGCAGAGGGGACAAGCTTGACGGTCAGACAAATGTCACCAAAGCTCAGCACCGTGAGTCCTGGTGGTGGCATTGGCATAGCTCCTATGAGTCTTGCGGTGGGTGGGGGGGAGCTGTGTACCCCCTTCTATTTCCTCTTAAAGCTGTAAGCTGCTTAATTGCTCTGAGCTTGGCCTCCTGCCCCGGCCCTCCTGGGAGGAAGAGCAGAGATTAAGGCCTTTGAGGGCACTTAGGAAAGATTTCTGTATGGAAACCCACAGGGTCAGCTCCGAGAAAAACGCACTGTGAGGGGAAAGCATCTCTGAGATACCCACGCCACCCAGGGGGCACTGCAGACTCAGAGAAGGAGCGGCCTGGAGAGGCTGGCTGGGCATTCAGGTGCCCATCCCGCCCCCCCCCCCCCGCCCCCCACACTTTCAGGCCTGTGGGGGCGGGGCTGCCCCACTTCTCTCTCTGTATCAGGGAGGGGCTGGGGGAGAAGCTGAATCTAAGAACTGTTAGGCATCCACCTCAACCCACCTCTCAGCTTCCACTCCTCTCAAAGGCCCAGTATATTGGCTGGGGCCGAGGCTGTCATTCATGCTCGGGTGAGTCCAAGCCCTGCTGCCATCTTGGAGTCACAGACCTACTGCCCCCTCTAGGATGTCTGCCCTTATTCAACATACCCTTTCCACCCAGACCCGTGGAATCTCAAGCTCTCCTGAAACCAATGCATTAATTCCCTTACTCCCCGGGTAGGTTCTCCTCCACCAAAATGGACTGAGTTCACTCTCCTTCCCATAGCACCCAGGGCCTGTGAGGCCTTCTGGGAAATGCATGCCATTGGCCTCCTCTGAGATGTGGGCTCCTGTATCCCAGCACTTGGAGGACTGACCAGGCCCTGGGTTTGGCTCTGAGCACATGGAGGAGGAAGTCCACAAGGTGGGCTGTTCCTGGTGCCCACAGTTGGACTTTTGAGGGCTCATCCCTGGGTTCCTCTGTCAGGCCAGAAGGGTCCTGGGCTAGGTCCTGACTGCAGGGCCCAAACAGGGGGCTTAGCTTAGGGTTCCCAGGCCCTGTGGGAATCCTGGCCCTACAGGATCCCAGCCTCAGATCCTCAGGTCTCACAGGGATAGCGGCATGCTGCTGCCCTCAGGGCCAACTGTGTACACTTCAGCCTGTGGTCCCAGCAGGTCCTGCCCACGGTAAGTGACCGTGTGGCTGAGTCTGACTGGGAGCCAGCCTGAAGTCTCAATAGTTTCAGCTCCATGGTCCAACCTAGCCGTCAGCCCCCACCTGGGTCTGGCCTCAGAGCAGTAAACCAGGACTGAACGCCCTGCCAGGGAGGGAGCATCACGCAGTAAGCTACTCCTACCTGGGACATGCAGAAAGTGACACCTGCTGGATTTTACTCCACTGGAGAAGGGCAGGGACTGAGAGAGGGCTTATCTCCCCTCTGTCCTGCCTCTGAGGGCTGTGACACCCCAGGGGTACCTGCTTGATGCTGGCTGGGTCTTCACTGAGCATGCTCCGCTCTGCACATCACAGTATCATCTCAGCTAATGTTCATACTAACCTAATACATGCAGACCAGTTCAGCCAAGAGGAAATGAAAGCTCAGAGAGGTGAAGTAACCTGCCCCATCTCACACAGCCATCTCACACAGCCCAAGACGGGAGGCAAAGAACATTCTACCTCTAAGTGCCAAGACAGCGTGGAGGTCTGTGCGGCCTCCCAGGGAGCGCATGGCGCCAGCTCCTCCAAGATTTATCCTTGTGTGTTCCAGCACTTTGAAAGCCAGTCAGCTGCCTAAGATGGTAGCTCTCCCGCCAACAATAAAACCCCCTGAGTGATGTGGAACTTCCCTGGCTGAGGTTTGACAGGGTCCAGGATCATGGTCGGCACACACCACCACGGCCCACCCTCTCCACGGGTCAGCTGGGGACTGCTGCTCTAAGATTTCTGGGTTATTTTTAAACACCGAATTTGGCGAGGCTGGGAGGGGAGGAAGAAGGGCATGTGAAGAGAAACAGACCTTGGTGAGATGGATGAGACCCCCACCGCCAAGAACGGATCTGTTTTCTCGTCAGCGGGGCCCTGCGGGGCGAGGGCATGGTATGTAAGGGACCGCGGGAATTGGTGGGAAGATACTGGAGGGCCTCATCAATGCCCCGTGGCCTGGACACTCAGCAACTTCTGGTGCTTCCTGCTGCCTGTCTTCAGTCCTGATGTCAGCCTGCTGGGTGTGAGCAGGGTGTCCCGATGGCCTAGAGTCAGGGTCAGCCAGGCTTGTGGGTGGACCTCAAGGCCAGCCACTCTGCCTGCGTCTACTTTCTGGCTTTGACACCTTTTGTAACCAACCACACCTCCAGTGATTGGGAGAGCCCACCTTTGGTCTTCTGGGTCCTAGAACAAGGGTAGAAACCGACTCAAGTCACATGGTTCCTGTAGTGCCCCAAGACTCTTCCTTTGGCACGAAGCCCTTGCACAAGGCTGCGGCCAGTATCCTTGCCTTTAGCTCTCTGCATCAGCATCACCTGCCCATCCAGCTCCCAGGCAGCCACGGTCCACATTCCACAGTGCACATCAGACCACTCCCCCACCCTAGACATCAAGACCTTGCTCCCCACTGGGGCCGTGGCTCTGCCTCACCACCCCATACCACCCGTTGCGTAGATTTCTGCCTCCAGGGCCTGTGGCTCCCCTGAACCTTTGCAGGGGCTGCCTCTCAACCCCAGGGCCACCCTCCCCACCCTGCAGCCTGGGCCAGAGGCTCAATGGGTTGAATCCACTTGCAATTTTCCTTCCAGATTCTCGCCCCTCAAGAGACCCCTCCAAATGGTGCCCCACCCTGAACGTCCAGATGCCTGGGCAGGGACTGTGGTGCTCATGTGGTTAAGTGTCCTGTCTTGATAGTGAAGTGAGGGGCAGAGGTCTGCTACTCAGCAGACAGGAGCCACAAGGATAAGCCATTGGTCAGCCCCAGTCCCTGAAGCCCATGAAGAAGCCAAAAGCTGTGGAGAGGGAGTTCTCCTATGCTTTCTGGGTTCCAAGTGGCCTGAGGTGGAGGCCCAGAGTCATGCCTGTGCTGTAGCCACCCATGCCCTGGTGAATCGTCTGGGATGTCCACATCAGGACTGCCTATGTGGCACAGGTCAATGTCATCTTGCCTCTGAAGTAGCCATGGTACCCCATGAGCACCAGATGAGCTGCCACAGGGAGCCACACAAAACTGATAGACAAAGTCCTATGGCCATGGATGAAGGGCCTGGGAGGGACTGGCATTCAACCAGTCACGTGATGAGCTAGTGCTTAAACCTGGGCTCCACAGCTAGTGGTAGTGACGTTAGTGTTAGCATGAATAATTCCACCAGGCCTCGGCCCTCCAGGGTCCCATGCATGGTCTTGTGGGGAGCAGCGCTGTGGGCAGATGGGAGCCATAGACAGGAAACACAGGTGGCAGCTAGCAGGACCCACCTGGGTCGGGACAGAGATCATCATCTTCCCCACTCTCCCTGGTTCACCATGCCAGTCTGTGCCAGAGACTGTGCGTGTGGGTGGAGGGAACAGAGGGCCAGGGACGAAGTGTCAAACCTGGGTCCGTACATCGGAAACCAGGATGTGAGGCTATGGGGACACGGGCCTGTGCACACTCAGACACACGCATCAGGACAACACATGTGCCCACATGTCTGCTCAGCAAATAGACAAGCCAAGAAACACGCACTCATGCATGCACGCACATCCCACAACCCAGAGGCGTGGATATGTACACCCAAGGCCCAAGAGCACCCCCCCGCCGCCCCCCCCCCCCCCCGCCCTCCACAGTCACAGACTTGTGTGTACACATCATGAGTGACAAATGTCACTCAAGTTCCCAGTGCTGTTCCCAGCAGTCAGCCTGACGTCAGTTTCCTGAGTTTGGGTTTTGAGGACAATATGTACCTGGAACTTAGGACACGTCACTGTGAGTTTGAAGGCAGATCAAAGCGTGTGCCTCTGATCTGTCTGAGGCAGTAGGAGGAACAAGCGTGAGTTCACTCACTGTGCTAGCCAGAGTGGGGTGGCTGCAGTTTGGGTCGGGGAAGAGGCAGGAGAGGAGGTGACCAGCTGCAGCCAGGATGCACGGTCAGCAGTGGGAGGGGTAGGCTAGCCCCTCCTACCCTAGGACAGCTACTGTGAGTCTATCCCTGCTGGTGCCAGCCCTGTGTCCCCCTGTTGAGACCACTTTGCTTTGGCTCCTTGTCTTACGGGGGGGGGGGGGGGGGGAGACCGCGGGGGTAGTGGGTGTGGCTCCCGGAAGGCATCTCAGAACCCCGTGCTGAGCTGCCTGAGTGGAGCCAAGTCTCCTTTTATGAGATCCACAATCCAGAGCTCAGAGAGGCCAGGAGATGCGCCACCGGAGCTGGAGGGGGGTACCCTGCAAGATGAATTGCGGCTGCTCAGCTCCAGTGACAGAGGGACTCACGTTGGATTCGATGTGCGGACTCTGCTCTGCATCAGTACAGATGGCTTTGAACGGGAGCCTTAGCACTGAGCCCTGAGCAAGGGCAAGCTGCTTTACTGGTCTGCTTCCTGGTGTGTGACAAGGGACTCCTGCCACCCACCTTGCAGAGGGTAGTGGAGCTAGACAGAGGGCCCGAAGCCGGCGGGGTGGTGGACATCTGGCAATGGCTCTGAGCTCATAGGTGAAACTGCTCACACGCAGCTCCCAAAGGCAATGATTAAGTCCCGAGAGGCTCTATTGCCCCTTAACAAACACGTGGTAGGGCTGTGCCGATGCCACCCCGGCTCTCCCTGGCTCTGCTAGGCTCTTCCTCAGCCCCACTGCCTTTACTATGCTTGCTGGGGACAGGCTTCCCAGCCTGGCAGTCTCCCAGACTTTTAACTCCACCTCTGTATTTTGCACACAGCAGGCACTAAATAAGTACCCATTTTCCCTCACAGTGGGAACTCTGAGGACACCCTGGACATTGGCAAAGCTTTAGAAACTTCTAGATAAAAAGCAAACAAACAACAAACAACCCAGAGGCAGACAGGCGAGGTGAGAAGGTTAGCTCCTTCTGCTGTGCCTCTCAGTTGGGATCCAGCTGAAAGTGCAGCCGCATCCAATCAAGGGGTCCCACCCAGCTCCAGGGCTGGTGGGACAGGCACCAGGCTTAGAGCCCCAACATGCACCATGTCGTCTTCTTGTCAGGTGAGGGAGGGGAGAAGGCTCGTACATTTGTGTCTAACTGGGGAAGAATGCAGTTCCCCGCTTCCCTAAGCCTCCCGCCCCGCACCCCACCCCCGCTTCCAGAGAAGAGTTTATCCCCACTGAAGGCTCCCTTCCCTCAGCGTCTGCTCCCCACCTCACAGCCCACCAGGCTCTAGAGGGTCCAGGTTCTGAGCCCAGCCAGGGCTGCTCCACCTGCCCCCTTCCAAAGCCTCCCCCCCCACCCCCGCCCCCGCTGTACCCATCAGCGGTTCCGGTGTGTGACGCTTGCTAAATGTTTGAGGCCCAGGCCCCCATCGCCACCCTGCGTCATAGGGGAGGAAACTAAGGCCTGAAGAAGGGAGGCTGTGTGGAGATGGCTAACTGTGCCTTTCCAGGCCTGCTGAAGGAGCATGGGGTCCTGCTCTTTGGGGGCCACAACCAGCTCCCCACTGGGCCTCGGTCTCCCTCTGTCCCAGGTAAATGGAGGGTCTGGCTGACATGATCCTCTCCCTTTTCGGGATGGCCGGCCTCTGCCTCAGGCTTCCCAGCAGACAGCTGTTCAGAGGAGGGGAACCAGCCTCAGGAACCCTAGGCGTGGAAAGAGATGTGAGTTGAGGGATGTCCCTTACAGTGACAAGTGGGAGGCAAGACAGGCACATCCACTGCCTATCAGAGTGTGATCTGGCATCTCTCCCAAGACCTTGCTTGGTGCCACGGGCCTTCACCAGGGAGAAAAGCAAGGCCCTGAGCTTGTCTCCTATCTGTAATGGGGGCAGCCCACACATCCTAAGGGACATGGGAAGGGCTAAGGAGGAGATGAGGCATTGATTGATTGATTGATTGATTCATTCATTCATTCATTCATTCATTCACTTCTTCATTCATCTACCCAAACACTCGCTCCCTCATACTGCATGTGAGACTAGCCTGGGAACCCCAGACCTGCAGGGAGCTAAACAGATAGGAATCCCGAGGGCAGAGGGACAGATCAAAAGCCCTAGAAGTTGAGGTCTGGTAGATAAGCAGACCCAAATCAGACCACAGCGGACTGAGTCCGTATGAGAGGGCACATTGCCAGCAGTGAGCCCATCGTGCTAGGGCCCTGAGGCAGGAGGTGGATTTAAAACTGTGGGAGTAGGGTAGAAAGAGAGAGGTGAGGCTAGGATAGCCCGTCAGCAGGGCCTGGTGAGTGGTCTGGGCACAAGGAGGCTATCACCTGCTTCATTGGAGTCACCCCGTGGCTCACAGAGGCTGCCAGCCCTGGGGTGCAGGGGAGGAGAGGATGGGGGAGGTGGAAAGGCTGCACCCTCGGAACACCTACTGTGTACTCAGGGAGGGGCTGGGGAGGAAGTGTGGCCCACTGCCCCCTGGGGACCTGATCTGTCCCCATGTTCTGCCTAGCCACACTGGGCTGGCCTACTGGGTGGGCATGGAGGGACAGAAGAGCGTTCCTGGACACTGGGTGGGGCAGGGACCTCATGGAACAGGACACGTGTCTAAAGCCAGCTGTCACCAGGGTCAGAGATGCTAAGGTCGGCCAACCTTCCAGGAGCTGAAAAAGTGGGGAGGCCCGGGTCAGCACCCGATCCTCCCCACTGCTCACCACCACCATGTCCTGCTGGTCCACGGAGCACCCAACTTAAGCCCACCCAGGCCCGCAGCTCTCAGCACACACCAGGCCCTGCTGGTCTCTCATCTAACTCTCTCTTCCCAGCCACCTTTCTTGCTAGACTCTCTCGTAAGGACGCGGACACACAGAGAGGGTCAGCACTAGCCCAAAGTCACACAGCAAGGGGTGGCAGAGCAAGGACGTGGGCAGGCCATGAGCCAACTGTCTGTGCACCCCTACGGAGAGTCTGCCCCTCGACACCCGGGCTCCTACCGCTGGCCCCAACCATCTTTACCCTTTTCTAGAAACTTCCACGAGGCATTCCCTATTTGCAGAGTTCTGCGAGGCAGGGGCCAGAAACATCTGCACACACTGGCTGCAATCCCTCCGCAGCCGCTGGCCTCTCCCCGGCTCTCACTTGCCATCAGCCCTAAACCCCAAGAAAGGCGAGAAGCTAGGTCGGGCCTTGTTTAGGCAAAAGAGGCTTCCAGCCTGCCAGCCCATCCACCGTGCGTGTGCATGGGAGGAGTCTGGCTGCTCCTGGGGCCGCAGAGGCTAGGAACATGTCGCCAGTGACCCCCCCGCCCCGCCCCTCTCCATACTCTCTGTAGGCTAGACTCTGGGCTCCCTAGCCCATGGGGCCCTTTTAGCATCCAGTGAGAGCCCCAGTTCTCAGATGAGCAGACCAAGACAGTCCTGTGAAACGTCCCAGGGTGTGGCAGGGTTCTGGGGGTCTTGATTAGCACACATGTGAATCCCCCAGTCTTGGCTGGGAGGAGGCAGGTAGGCGGCAGGTGTCACTGTGTGGACTCGCTCCCCTGTGCCCTCATTGTCCCGAGGTGTGCAAGACCACAAAGAACTTCAGCAATGAGAACAGATACCTCAGGAGCCCAGAGAGGTGGCAGGAACCCTAGGGAGCTGGTCGTCATTGGTTGACTCCATACTGACTGGGCCGAATTCCTGTCCTGATTCCACGATGGCTGTCATCATCTCCCACCCTTTAACCCACTGCCCAGAGCAGAGGTCATGGCCTGCTGGTCCATGGAGCACCCAGCTTACCCCCACTGAGGCCTGCAGCTCTCAGCACACATCAGGCGCGGGTCTCTCACCTAGCTCTCTCTTCCTAGTCACCTTCCATGCTAGACTCTTGCGTAAGGACGCAGACACACAGAGAGGGTCAGCACTAGCCCAAAGTCACACAGCAAAGGGTGGCAGAGCTAAAACATGGGCAGGGCTTCTGTGGGGACTCTCTGCAGGGAGAGCCCCGCTTCTCTGCTCTTTGAGATACTTCAGGCTGGACACAACCCTGGACCCTGCACCCCGGTTCCCACATCAGCCCTGTTCCTGGCTGCCCCACCTCACAGCACCTCCCACACCAGATCTGTGTGGCTCAGTCCCCTTGCCTGCCTTGGACTGGCATCCCCACAGCAGCCTGCACTTCAGCTTCTGGGTGGCATTAAGAGCCCGGCCATAAAGGAGGCCAGCTCCCTGAGCTCCCACCCGCCCGCTGCCCCTGGAATCCACCCTCCCGAGCCAGGCCAGAGATAAACCTTTTTTTTTTTTTTATCCTTCTTGGCAGGCAGCACACACAGGCCTGTGTGCCCTTATCTAGCCATAATCCAGATGGACTGTGGCAGCCCAGAGGGCTGGGTGCCACGCGGGGCACACAGTCATGTGACCACCTTGAGGTTGGGGCTGGGAGGTTACATCATCCTTGAGGTTAGGGGTGCTATGGTGACCCCCGGTGCATAAGCAAGGGCACAGGGTGGGAGTAATGTGCCCGGTTAGCTCGTGACACAGCTGAGACCCAAACCAAGGGAGCTGACAGGGAGCAGGAAGGGCTCTGAGCTTGGAGTCTGAACGCAGGTTCGAATCTCAGCTCCGCCACTTCTTAGCCATGCTTCCCTGGGTGAGTCACTTCACCTTTCACTTGGGCCACCAGGCTACTTTTGTCACTGCCCCCTGAGAGCCACGGAGGTACAAAGTTGACACCACATCAGGATCTTCTTCTTCCCCCTTTGACAGAGGCAGAGTCCCACGGAAGCCAGCTGGGTGCCAGCCGAGCAAAGAGCACCAGGACCAGGAGGGGCCTCTCAGGGAGGTTCACGGTATCACGTCCTGGGTCTTTCCCCCTCTGCCCACCCAGACACCAGGTCTAAGGAGTGCGGCTTACACCTCCTTCTTAGCCGAGCGGAGAGAGGCCCAAGGGCACCGAGTTCTAGAATGGTCTCACAGAGGCACTGTTTATGAGCGAGACCTGGAAATAGCCCAAAGGCGAGAAGATGAAAAACATTGTCTCAAGACGGCCAAATGCCGGAGCTTCCTCAGCTGTCACAGCAAAGAATGGTCGCACCAGACATCCCAGGCCACTCCAGCCATGTAAAACCACAGGAGATGCTTCCAGTCCCAAGATTGAATTCAGACTGACACTCTTTTACAAGGCTGAAGAGAGCTATAAAATGTGTATCTCCTGGATGTATCAGAATACATCCAGCTTGTGACAAGGACCACGGGGGACGGAGAATGGGGGACTCTGAGGGGACCCACAGCAGCTGGAGCCTGGCCCTGGTGAAGACAGACAAACAGACAGACAGGGATATTCACTGTGTCACTGCCCAACAACAAACAGGTAACCATTGACAGCATCACATGGCTAAAGATGGGAGAGAGCCAGAAGCCAAGAGCAGCAACAGATCTGATTCCACAGTCTAGATCCCTCAAAAATAATACAGAGCAATGCAGAAAAGTCCTACATTAAAAAAAAAAAAAAAAGACGGGGCCCAGGGAGACAGCTCAGTGGGAAAAGTGTCTTGTCACGCAAGCATGAAGACCTGATTTTGGACCCCTAGTACCCATGTAAAGAGCCAAGTGCAGTAGCGGGTGATTGTCCTCCCAACACGGAGGAGGCAGAGATGGGTGGGCCCTGGAGCTCAATGGCCAGCTGTATTGATGAACACTAGGTTGGGTCAATGAGTGGCCCTGTCTCAGAACATAAGATGGAAAGGCAATTAAGGAAGCTCCAGAAGATACCAATGTTGAACTCTGCCCTACACACACGTGTGCACGCGCGCGTGCACACACACACTTAAAAGTAAAATATAAATGTCTCAAGAGTGACAGGAAGGCCCATGTCTGCAGAGAACTGAGGACACAGGGGACCCTAGAATCCAACTGGGCTTGTGTTTCCTAGGGCCCTGTCTCTGACCCCAGGAGAGACTCCCCCCGCCCGCCCCGGCCGCCCAGTGATCCCCAGCATCCTTCACGTGAGCCCCAGATCCCTGTCCCTTGGGAGACTCAGTTCCCTCACTTGTCAACGGGGACCAACAGTCACAGACGTCCCCATATCTCAGTGCTTTGGTCTAACCTAGGGGATTCCACTCTCAGAGCCCAGGTTACCTCTCACCCGGCCCCACCGCATGGCTAGGGGACACCTGGCCTCTTGGAGGCTCGCTCCTTCCACTGTAGATAGTTCCTCTCGGTGCCGGGGAAGGAATAGGCCTGTGCTCTGGTCTCCTCCTTCCCTCCAAGAGTTCACAGCCCAAGTGGGTGGACACCTGGACAGATGCTGGGAGCAGAAATCCGGTTCTGCAGACAGGGTGTGTGTGTGTGGATGGGTTCTCCTGAGAATCACGTTCCCACAGCCCGAGGGGGACCAAGTAGATTATTCTAAGACCTGCCTGAAGGGGGCACCATTCCTAGCCGAGGCCTTTATTTTGGATTCAGAATGGGAAGAGACAAGAGCAACAGGCAGGCCAGCTGGCTAGGGGGATGATCTGGGACAAGGGAATTGTGCCAAGGATCACAAGGAGCATGGCTCTCCTGCTTGGGACCTTGGGCCAATGAGGAGCCTCTCCCAGCCTCTGTGTTCCCATCTGTCTAATGGGATGGTGCTCGGGTGCCACAGTTTCATGTCCGTGCACTAAGGGTTTCATCTCCTGCTTGGCACTATTGGAAGGTGGTGGTCAGTTCTCCCTGAGCCTAGTGAGAAGTCCTCCAGCCGCTGGGGGCGTGCATGAAAGGGGTGCTGAGGCCTCAGCCCCTCTCCTTTTGTTCTCAGTCAGCGGTGGGTAAAGGAGTTTCCTCTACATCCCCTCCACAACGCTCTGCCTTACCAGAGGCCCAAAGCGACAGGGCCCACTGACCACCGTGGGCTGATGGTCTAAAATGATGAGCCCAAACAACCCTTCTTTGTTTTAAGTTGATTGTCTTGGGTATTTTGTTGCAGCGTGGAAAGCAGATTCCCCAGACAGGGCTGACTACCATGCCTGGAGTGTGACTGTTACAGATGATGGGGGGGGGGGTGGTTAGGAAGGCAAAATCACTGCTCCCAGACCTGCTTTAGCTCCAACACTGCTGGTCTGATCAGAGGCCGTACAACCTTTCCTGTAAGGGGTGTTGGGGGGGAGGGTGTTACTAGGTCTCTGTCGGCCCTGTAGGTGGGAAATGGCTGTGGACAGAGCTAGTGAAAGGCAGATGCTTGTGTTCAATAAAGCTTTATTAACACAAACCATCAACCCAAGTTTGCAAGCCTTCGGGCTACCCCTGGCCCAGCAGGTCCTCTTCTCCTGGGAGCTGGGCAGAAGTGCAAGCTCTGGGTTACCCCATCCCTGCCTGGGAACCTGGCTACATGCTAACAGCTCAGGTGTCACAGCTGCCCATGTCTGCAGGGTTGAGCTGCCCTAAGCTGGAGTACCCTTGGGGGACCATGCTGAACCCAAGGTGTGAGTGGGAGGGAGTGTGGGGGTGGGCGACAGTACCAACTATAACAAACCAAGTCACCAAGGCAGCTAATTGACGGCGGCTGCTGTTCCAACCAGAAGCTTGTCATCTGTGATCAAATGAAGTTGCCTCTAGGCCAATCAACTTCAAATTTATGCAAATAGGACCACCACAGAGATGGCAGAGCCCCCCCTCCTCTCCCCAGTCACAGTCAGCCTCTCAGCCAGCCTGGAGGACTGTGGCCACTCACACATCTGTCCCCAACTTGGTCCATGGCTGGAACTAATGAGCCCCGACTCACGCTCCACATAACTGGCACTAAAGCTGCCACTGTGAGCCAGGCGAGACTTGGATGTTCTTCCCAACAGTGGCAGTGGCCCCACCGATGACCTGTGACCTGGCTACTGGCCTCGGTGGGCCAGGCCGAACTGTTCTCATTAACTGTCATCCAGGATGGCTTCTCAGAGGCGTGGCTGGACACAGAGAGGACCAGGCACTTCGAAAGGCTACAAGGAGTGGTATCTATCTTGGATTGTCACCTCCCTGACTTGCTTTTCACCCCAGGATGAGTTACTGGGCTGTGGGGAGTGGGACCTGTAGAGTAGGTATATGACTCCCCCACCTATACCCCAAACCAAACACCAGCTAAGACACCAGTGTCCTATCTGAGCCAACCATGTGGGGACCTCACTCCTTACCCAGGCGTGCCTAGGTCACTGTGTCACAGCTTCCCTCAGGACCAGACCACACCCTCTGGTCGTCTCACCTGGAAGAGTGGGAGATACCTGGCTCCCAAGGGCGTTCTTCTCCTGCCAGAGTCTCCTCCCAGGTTAGACCCCAGGGCTCCTGCACCAGGGGTTCCCTCCTCTGGCTCCCTCACAACAGAGAAAGCATCACTCACTACCTCCCTTCACTGTATTCCTTAATCCCCATCCCCCCACCCCCTGACCAAATGGAGACTAGAGATCTAACCACATTGACATAAGAGTAGCCTATCAGTGCTTCTGTCTGTGGGCCCAGCACCCGGCCTGCCCCTCCCATCACTGCCCAAGATGTCAAGATGGGGATGATGGAAGGACCCTCCATCAACCCACCCGGCTCTGGGGGCACTCACCTTGGGGAGAGCTCACCCTGGGGGGTCTACCTGGGGAACTTCCTTTGTGGGGGGGGGCTCACCTTAGGGGAGCTTAGAAACTGTGCCTGTTAGTTTTTTCACCAACTCTACACAAGCTACAGTTATCTGGAAACATCACCTGAGCAAAGACCTCCATCAGATTGGCCTATGGGCAATGTTCGTGGTGCATTTTCTTGAATGATTGATGTGGGAGGGACCAGTTCACAGTGGCCGGTACCTTGTGGTCCTGGGTACTGTAAGAAAGCACCAGGTGAGCAAGCCGGTGAGCAAGCTGTCAGAACCCAGCCAATAAACAGTGTTCCTTCCTGCCTCAGCTCCTGTTTCCAGGTTCCTGCCTTCACTTCCTGCTCTGACCTCCCTCAGTGGTGGAGGTGGTGGAGTGTGATCTGGGGTATGTGAGCCAAACACAGCACTTCTTCATATTGGTTTAGCTCAGTGTTTTATCGCAGCAACGGAAAGCTAACCAGGAAAAAAAGCTCACTTTGGGGGCTTGCCCTAGGGGGAGCCTGGGCGGGGGGGGGGGGGGGGGCAGAGCCCCTTCATGCATACGCAGAAGGCACCACGTCCCTCTAGCCCACCCTAGGAGACTTGGCCTTTTCTAGCTGGAAGGTGTCTGGTTATGGAGAGGAAATTGCCATGTCTTGCAGCCTCGGTGGATGTCTGGGTATGCGGCATTCTGGAGGTCTAATTAGCAGCACTTTGGGGGACTGTGGGCTCAGAACTTTCTTCCACCGGGGAGGTAACATCAGAGGCTTTTGTGAAAGAGCTTGGTCTGCAAAAACACAGGGAGAATCGGCAACAGGGGGGAACTGGGTGAGTAGGTGGGTGGGTGCCCGCAGAGCGTAGCCACAGTTACAGTCACTGGGGACAAAGTGAAGCCAGTCTGGGAGAGAGGACCCTGCATACATGACTTAGCCCTTAGGGTGCCAACTCTGGCCTGACATGGGAGGCTTGGGGGTGAATCTTTGACCTTGGAATGGTCCTTCTCCCTGCCCGTCCTCTGTGTGTGTGCTCAGGGAAGGCGAAGAACGGCCAGGGCCACTTGTGAGCCTCAGAGGAGGACCCAGGTCTGACCTGAGACATTGCGACTTGCAGGGGGCATGCGCCCTGTGGCAGGTCACATGCAGCAGATGGGAAGTACGGCCATCTCAGACTTCCTGTCACGGGGCTGTCTCTACGCAGTCTCCAACTAATCCAGCCCCATCCATGTGACTCCTGCGTGGCTCAGGGTGGGCACTCAAGATACCTGGGGCTCAAGGTTTGCCTGGTGCGCTGGCATTGATCCCATTGTCACCTGGGGAAACACCCCCTGTCCCAGGGACTGGAATCCAAGGAGTCAGAGCCTCAGCAGAGGCTGATCTGCTTCCACACAGTGGAACCAGGAAGGAAAGACTACCCTGAGCACCTACTGTGTACCAGGTGCCACAAACCTCAGCACCTTAAATATTCAAAAGAGGAGGGGCCCTGCTCTCAGTCGGCAGGACAGAAAACTAAGCCCAGAAAGATGCTTTGCCCGCCTAAGATCACACGACAGCCGAGTTCCTCCTGGGGCTTAGACTAAGCTGGTCTGGTCTCCACAGTTCAGATCATTTCTGAGCCTTGGCTCACCATGGCTTTGGACTTGAGAAAGAAAGTGGGGTTTAAGGGAGAAAATTACCAGTCCCTGAATCAACCAGCTTCGGTCACCAGGAGTCCCCTCCCATACCTGTGACACATTTGAGCCACCAGCATTCCCACAGCCCAGAGGTGCCTATGACACCTGCTGACATCAGCTCCCTACAGCCCCTGACCCCCCCTCAGGGGGCCACTCAGGCCACCTGGGAAGTGCCAGCTTTCTGGCCTGGTCCCTCCCCGGACTCTGCTCTGCCTCTGTATTCAGTATGTCACTCTAAAATAATTAGCTTGTGGCTCAGGTTCCAGCTGTGGGGTAATGAAGAATGGACAGCTCCACGGCCTGGGAAAGAAGGTGCTCTCAGACATGGAGGCCTACCTCCTGACCCCGGGGACAGGACAGTAGAGACTGATCAGGCTTCAGTGCCACCTCCACCAAGAGCGGCATGACCAGGAGCATGACACTTGAGTTAAAGCCTCATTTTTCTTCCTCTTTTCCTCCTCTTGTCCTTCCGTTCACCCTTCAGATTAGAACTGTTTACTGAGCAGCTACTACATATGCCCCCATCCTAGGGCCTGGGGAAACCTGCCAGACCAATCCTGGGGACATCCTGGGTCCCTGGTGTGCAGGGCCTTAGTCCAGTGCTTTTCCTGGGAGCTCCCCACCCCCAGGAGCCTGGGGAGCACAAAGCCTACCATGGCTGTCCCTGTGGCCCCTGCCAGTGTTGATTCCCCAAGACAGAAGCAGGGTGAGGCCCTTCAGGAGGCCCCCAGGTGTCCAGCTGCAAGTGGGTGTAGAGGAGGCGGCTGTGGGCAGGGAGGGCATGAGTGGACTGTGGGGAGGGGAGAGGCCTGGCTAGCCTTGGCCAGGTTACAAATAAACTCCAGCCCAGCCGCTTCCCAGCCGCGCGGAGGGAGAGAAAATAGCTTTCACACTGTATTTGCTGATTTTTTTTTTTTTTTCACTCTGCTGCTTCTAAATCGATCCCGAACAGATTGTCCGATTGTTTGGATTTCAGGAGAGAAGTCGCGCGCCTTTGGGCTGGTCTCTCTTCTGGTGACATTCTCCCCTCCTCTTTTTAGCCAGGGTTTGGATGGAGACCTAAGGCTGTCTTGGGCTCATCCTGGGACCTGGGACCTGCAGGTGATGGGTAAGGGGCTGGCTCCAGAAGGGAGGGTTCTGCGTTCCACAGAGGCACCCCTGACTAGGGATCCATAATGACAGGATACCCTTGGTGGAATATCTCTGCTTCCCTAAGGACAGGCTCCTCCAGGCACCTGGGACCATGGAGCCTCACCCCCCAGCTCCCTTGTCCAGGAGAGCACTGTAGACACAAAGCTGAGCCACAGACACAAAAGGACTACATCAGCTCTGTGATCCTGCTGCCCACAGCAGGCAGGGTAGCTACACACCCTCTTGGGGGCTCATAAGACCATATTGCACAGACGACTGGGCCACCTGTCCTGCTAGGATGAGTTGATTAGTAATGTCTGCTTTGGGCACAGCAGTGGGTGGTGGTGACATTCATTCCACTTATCGTCATTCTGAGTCTATGCACTGAAAGACAGCTCCATGCTGTATCTGAGTGGGCGGGATTCTCTGACCTCTGCTTCCACTCAGCATTCCATGGAAGTTTTGGGATAGCCAGGCCACAACATGGCTCTCGGAGAGGGGGGTGTGTGTCCTCAGACTCATTCCTCAATGCTCTACTGTTGCTCCTTCTGCCTCTCTATCCCCTCCAGCACCTGGGGTGTAACCTCCTCCAGGCAGGCCTCCTTGATACCCCCACCCCTGTCAGACAGAGGTGCTCCATGTCTGTCCTCCTCAATATCTGTGAATCCCCTCACAAAGCAGTCATGCCCCAGGGCAGAGCAGGGGACTGTCCCAGCCCCACTAGAGGCTCTAACCCTGTTGGACAAGTGTCCTAGAGGTCAGACACACGGGACAACTGACCCTCTCAGTCCTGTTTCCCTGTGCTTCTTCTAGCCGAGGGAGCCAGGCTTTGAGTGCTTCCCGGCACATCTCATACCCTAGAGAAGGGGTCTGCACCTCTCCTGCAGGCCGTCCCTTCCCCAGGCTGGCTACCCCAGGCATTTAGGTAACAGGAGGTGAGGAAAGGACCCTGGGCCCCTCAGCCATCTGATGTGGACCCACTTTACAAAGAAGTAAACTGAGGTAGAGAGGGAAAAGGGGCCGGGCGGTGGTGGCGCACGCCTTTAATCCCAGCACTCAGGAGGCAGAGGCAGGCGGATCTCTGTGAGTTCGAGGCCAGCCTGGTCTACAGAGAGAGTTCCAGGGCACCAAAACTACACAGAGAAACCCTGTCTCGAAAAAAAAAAAAAAAAAAAAAAAAAAAAAAAAAAAAAAAAAAAAAAAAAAGGAGGTGAGGCCACCATGCTGAAGGTAGGCCCAAGACAGAGACCATTCTTCCTTCCCTCATCATTCTCCTCCTGCAGGTGGGAGAGGGAACGGAGCTGTCTGGGCTTCCGGTGAGTCCTGCCTTAGAAAGACCCTCTGCTGGGACTGGCCATGAACCTGAAACAGCTGCTGCTGTTTGCAGAGTAGCGGTGTAGAGCTGTGGTCAGGAGGTGGGGGGGGGGTCGCCCAGCCACTGGGGCTCCAGGGGAGCTGGCAAAGCTGCCCCGCCCTGTGGCTGCTTTTCAGCACCGCTGGCTTCTGCCGCTGCGGTCCCGTCTCTGTTCTGTGCCCTGGGCTCTTGGGAAGAACTGGCATCGGCATCGAGGACTGTGTGGCACTCACTCCTATGCCTTGATGCTCCTGGGCTCCAAACACACCCATCACTGCAGCTCTGAGCCCAGGATCCTCCTCTGATTTTGTTCCCCTTACAGGCGGCAGGTGCCCTTTGGATGCACACATGCATGCATGAATGCACACACACACACACACACACACACACACACGCACGCACGCACGCACGCACGCACGCACGCACATGCGAGTGTACAGTCTCTGCTTCCAGGGCTCTGAGCAATGACAGCACAAGGTGGTCTCTTGTGTGATGGGAAGGAGAGAGCCAGAGACACTCCAGGGCGATGAAAAGGAAGCTCCGGCTGAAGAATGTGCCTCTGCCCAGCTGCAGGACCAAACTCTGGGACACCAAGGAACCTGGGCCCCAGGTTGGGCCACCAACCCAATCAACAAATAGTAGCAGGGAGAGAGATGGACAGGTGCCGCCTCTGCACTAGCCTTTTGAAGTTTCCCTGGGCTGCCCTGACATGAAGCTGTGGTGCATCCCCTGCCACAATCCATCCATTCACTCATCTACTCACTCTTCACTCACTCATTCACTTGACTATCCCTCTCTCCCTTCAGTTAGAACAAACCTGTCCAACATGCGAGGCCTAGGTGGGGGCAAAAGGCCTCCACCCTGAATAGAGAAGGCTAGCCCTCCCCTGCCCCGCCCTCTCTGGTATCTGTGTCGTCCTATGACACTGCGTACTGAACATTTATTATGTACCAGACACACTTCAATCCCACAGGAACCCTGAGACGAGGGCACTGAGGGTCAGAGAGGAGCCAGAGCTGGGGTGGGACCGAGGAGCCACTGATGGGACTGGGGTGGGGTACTCAGAGTGCCGCAGTCCCCTCCTGCATCCTCTCTGCACCTGTGTGACAGACGTCACTGTGCTCATCCAGATGCACCGGACGTTAAGATTCTGGGGCTCGGACGGAAGCCCGAAGCACCTGGCTGGCTGACGGGAGCGGAGTGGACCAGAGTGTCCCAGCCTGTCACTGCCTCGTCACCCCCTGCTCAGCAGTTGCCATGGTGCTGGGGCAGGGATGACGCTGGGTTTCAGCATCCTTTCCTGATATTCCAGTGACAGCTACCATTGTGGATAAACCCTGCTGCAGGGGCCGGGGGCACCATGGGCTTGCTTCCTCCGGGTCTCCTCAACGTGGAGGTGGCAATGGCAACAGAGTGACAGGGGTTTTGCATCATAGAGTGTGGCTTCTGAGAGGGCTGGCTGGACACTGAAGGTGGCAACGAGTGCATTCTCCACAGTCACCCATTTTGCAGGTGAACAGACTGAGGCTGCAGGGCTGCATAACTTAGCCCGGGTCCCCCAGTGAGCAGCATGCGGAGGAAAGACTTGTCCAGAACGGAGCCCAGTATTGCCTCCAGGACTCCCAGGACTTGTTGCCTTGGTGACGGGCCCCAGCACAGCAGCTGGGCTTAGTCCCCAAAGGGCTCCGATTCCAGGCAGTTACACCCAGCAATGCCACATCCCGGACCTGCTCCCAGAAGCCTGAACCATCTAAAGTCCAAACAGTGGTCCGAACAAGGTGATGGGGTTGTGGGATTTCTGCTGTGCTGACCGAGGCTGGGCCTCTGGGGCCCAGAGATGATGCCGCCCTGCCTACAGACTCATGAAGCTTCCATCAGCCCGTTTCCAGGTGTGCAGAGAGTGGGACTCAGAGCACGAGTGGGCTTGGGCAGCCCCAGGCCCCCACATCCCGAAGTCCAGTCCCTACCGAAGCCCAGGAGGGAGGGCTCCAGAGCCAGTGTCTGAAGCTCTTTCAGTTCAGTGATGAGTTTCAGCAACAGCCTCTACACTACTCCCCACTCAGTCCAGGGTCATGCCGCATCTGTCTGACTGGCCGCCGTCCCTCCGGCTCTCAGGTCCCAGCTCTCCTGAGAGAATCAGAAATCTGCTTCAAGCTGTCTAAGGGTGTCAGGTGACAATGGGCATAAAGGGCTAGGAAAGAGACACATGTCAGGCTAGATTGTAACAAAGGAAATGTATTCGAGCCTGAAGATGTCACTTTGGGGCCAGGCCTCTATGGGACATATAACATTCCTTTTAGAAATGTCCTCCACCTCCTCTGCTGGGCATGACTCCTGCACACCCTTCAAGATGCTAGCTGAAGCTCCCCTTTCCAACAGCCCCTGCCCCGGGGCCCCTCTTGGGTACCTCTGGATTCCTGCTTCCAATCTGCCCAGCTTAGCAGGGCAAGTGGGTCAAATTCTCTCTGCCGCTCTGAGCCTGGCTCCACGGCGGCATGCAAGGTGCTCTGGGAGTTGGGAGTGAATGAACGCTAACTACGCTTGTTCTCAGCTGGATTCCAGCTGCAGGTTCCCAACGAGCCTCGGTGAAGCAGTCCTCGTCGCTGCGGAAGCATGCCGGGGAGCACGGACGAAATGCTGGAAGGAATCTGCCTTTAATTTGTGCTGATGTCTAAGAAAGCAACATTTTATCACGAGCCCCTCGTGCATCCAGGAGCTTCAGGACCTGGCGCAGGAGCTGAACTCTCCCAGCCCTACTTCCCAGTACAGGGCTCTCAGCCAGGGCAGCTCTGTCCCTCCTCCAGCCTTCCCCTGCCTATTCCAAAGAGGCCGCCCGCCCGGCAGGAATAAGCAGATTACAGAGCTGGTGTTTAAAAGACCACGATTGCTCTTGTTTTCCAGAGAAGTGTGAATAACAAAAATATTTTTTTTTCTCTCCCAGGGCTCACAGAACTTAATTCACTGCTAAACGGGTGTCATTTGGGATGTTCAAAGACTATTTCTCTATTCTCCAAGATGTGTGTACCCATGTCTTCTGGGGTCAGCAGTGCAGACATATGGGGGGGGGTGCTCAGCACTCCCACAAGGGGTCAAGAGCAAGGTGCTGGGCACATGGGGAACTGTATGCCCTATTCATTGAGATTTATTTTGATAATGCAGATGAAAAAAATACAGATGGATGAGTGTTTGCATGGCCAGGGAAGGGATTCCAAAGGTAATTCTCAAGACTTGGCCTGGGTTGGGGGGGGGTGAGTAGTGAAAGTCCATCTTTTAAGGCATTTGCACCCCAACCTCCAGGCTCTGAGTGACTCCCACTATCACTGGCTCGATAAGCTTGGCTCTCAAGGACCTCCTGGAGATATGCCCTGTCTGCTCAGATTCCCAGTGTCCACATCTATCTATCCATCTCCAAAATAGGCTATGTATGGAGAGCAGGGTTCACAGGCTACAGTCGCCAATGCCCTCAGAACTTTCCAAGGCAAGGTGTCCCCAACCTGCCGGGGACAGGCTAAGTCAAGATACCCAGAGAAGGACATGATTATCCTCAAAGGGAGGGAGTGGACTGAGGTGTGTGTCTATGGGGGCAACATCATCAGGACCAGGGCAGCTGAGACAGCCAGCGTCCGGTTGGAGATGGTCCGTTCAGACAGCGAGTGCTGAATGAGGACTTGGCCCTGGTTGTGTCTAGATGGGGCTTCCTAGGGGTAAGTCTGAGCAGGCCTCAGGTCCCTGCCACCTTTCCGGGGGTGGGGGGTGGGTATCATCTAGAGGCAGCTCCAGCAAGGGGCCCTGGAATGTAATGAGCTTGTTGGAAGGAGGCAAGGGTAGGAAAGAGGAGGAGGAGGAGGAGGGAGGACCTTGTCTACCAGGCCTGTAAGAGCAGCGTCCACAGGACAGGGGACACACAAGGCTCCAAGGCGGTGTGACCCAGCACAGACAGGACAACCTCCTCACTCACACCTGCCGCTACTGCATAGGTCAGTGGCTGGGAAATAGGGCCCCGTGATGCTTAGGGATTGCCATAGCAATGGAGGATGAATGATCAGAGGTAGAGCACCTCCAGGAAGGAAGGAGCCACATTCTGAGGCCAGCGCAAGGAGACCAAACAGGGAAATACTGGCGAGAAGACCACCAGTGGTCACTACAGTGTCTGCAGAGCCAACTCCTTTCTCTCTCTCTCTCTCTCTCTCTCTCTCTCTCTCTCTCTCTCTCTCTCTCTCTCTCTCTCTCTCTCTCTCTCGGGTCCAAGGCCAGGTTCCACACAATGTGGCCTCAGTAGCAGGGTGTTAGCTGAGCTCTGATTAGCAGCCTCTCCAAGCCAGGTCCTCGCATTTGTACAGAAGAAAATGTACCCTGGGGGAGGGGGGTAGGGTGGAGGGGGCTCGTGTGAGAGTCCATAAGACACTCAGCACAAAGCTGGGCTTTGCTCCGAACAATGGCCCTTCCTGGCGCCGCCGCCACCGCCTGCCTCACGGAATCCCGTCGCTGCAGGCGCAGCTTAGAGTCTGTGTCAGCGAAGTCCCTTCCTGCAGGCACAGGCAGCTGACACAGCCAGGCTGGGAGTCCACCTGCCACCTTCTCCCAGAAGCCAGGCCCCAGGCACAGGGCACAGGAGAAGGGCCAGCAAGGGCTATCTGTGCTGGAGGGGGTCCATTCCTTCCTCTGCGTACCTCTTCCCAGCGCTCCCCTCTGGGAGCCTTGAGACCCGGGAAGCTTTGCTGACCCCCCTACTTCCCATCTCCACTCCTAGACTGAAGATGGGGGTGTCCGTTCCTAGGGCCCTGCCATGTCACCTCCTCTGCCCTCCCTGTCTTATAGTGTGGCCTCCCAGCCCTCCCTGGTTAATGAGGGGCTGTCCCTCTGTCCACAAGTTTGCATGTGGAGAGTTCATCTCCCTTCCTCTAGCGCTAATCCATGATTCTCTCCACCCTACCCTCTTCTGCGCGCCCACCTCTTGTGCCCCCCGCGATCAAAAGGCTCATCGGGGGGCCTCTCCTCAGCTGCTTCCTTGAGAGCCATCAAGGGCAAGGCCTAGGCACGGGGGCCACTGAAGAAGGGCAGTGAGGGAACAGATGGATGGCAGGTGATAGGGAGTGGCCCCTCAGCTGCCTTCCTTTTGGACAGGTCCCAACCGCTTCCTTTTCTCTCGCCTCCTCCATAAAGGGCTGAGCAAGCAGAATTGCCCTCAACCCCCAACCATGCCCCTCCTTCCAGCCCAGCTGCCCCCAACAAGCCCTAGGCTGGATGGCAGGACAGCAGGGTGGCCTCTCTCAGGAGCTTTTCTCCCCGACTCCCAGTCTATCAGTTCTGATAGATGCCAGAGTCAGCACAGGAACCCAGAGTGCCTGTGAGGTTAACAGTACCATCTCCCCACCCCCACACACCCTGGCTGGCCCCGCAGTGGTGGCTCCCGCCTGTAATCCCAGCCCTTTGGAGGCTGAAGAAGGAGGATTGCAATGAATTTAAAGCCACCCTGAGCTACAGCATGAGTTCCAGGCCATCCTGGGCTACAGCGTGAAATCATGTTTCCACAAAACGGAACACTAAGCTAAAACAAAATTAAAAAGAAATCCTGATCGAATGCTTTGGGCTTAGCTTGAGCTGGGAGGTTCAGGGGCTGCTGGGCAGCAGAACTTTCTAGTCCATCTCTCTTCCAGCTTCTCCCTCCACCAGGACTGGCCCAGCAAGCAGCCCTGTGTAGAGGAAAGAAAAATTGCCCTAGGGAGATCTCAGCATTGGGGAGAGACCTCAGTTCTGGGGAGCCCTGACCAGCTCCGGTTGATACCAGGGACCAAAGTCTGGCTTCAGAGTCTGGTTCCAAAGGACATTTTCAATCACCCCCCACAACAACCGATAGACAGTCAGTCTCAAAGGGTCCCAGGCACCTTTAGGCAGTTGAAATGAAGCAAAAGAACAAAGAGGGACAGAGGGGGGAAGTTCTGGGTTGCCTGGCTCTGGGTGGAGCCCACCTTGCAGGATTACCAATATTTAGAGTCACAGAGTGTCAGTGACCAGGGCATCTTAGACAGCATCCAAGGAAAGAGGTCCAAAGACGGGCCTGGGGTCACACATCACCGCTCCTCACAGGAACTTCAGCAGGCTTGCTTTCTCAGTGGTTACAGCAGCTACGGCTGATGCGAACCACTCCCCTTCTGTCTTACAGATGAGGAGGAGATGGTCTCAGAGGAGTTGAGAGCCTTGCTCAAGGTCACACAGCCTCAAGAGAGGTTCCTGTAGTTTCCCACGCAAGGCACTTTTCTCTTCCTATATTGGGCCGGGGTTCCCGGGCAGGAGCACTCACTGAAGCCAAGGCTTCAGAAAACAGAAAAGTCTTGGGGGGTGGATGGGGGGGGAACAAGGATTCTTAAACATAAATACTCTCGGAACTCATTATGTAACTGTGGTTCCCCATCCCTCCATGGCTCCAGGGGTCTGACTGGGGCAGAAAGCACCCACTTTGGCACCCACCCAGGGACCCTAGCCTGGGGGACTCCGTCAATAACCAGACTCCGTTTGGCCCATCAGGCAGTCAGCGCTGCTCCTTCCGAAGAGAACAGTTGGAGGCGCCAGGATGCGCTGCCCCCCTTCCTTTCTTTTCCCCTCTGGCTGGATAAGAAATACTAATACTAATAATGATAATAATAATTAGAATAAATAGAACCCGAAGACGCTGGGGTCTCGTTGCTATGACAACGGCTGGTGCTAATGAGCTTTTCGGAGGCCGCCGCGGGGCCACCCAGCCCCGGGTACGGAATTACTATCGATCTGGCCCTGGAAGGCGGCGGTGGCTCAGCCTGGGGGTCCCCGGTATAGCCGAGCCAGGACCCCGGGCAAGCAAACGGCTCCCAGCGCGGCTCCATAGCCCTGCCCCGCGCGCACTGGGTCCCCAGCCGTCCGCGCTCCACGGCTACTCCCAGCCCGGCCCCGCTGCGGTCTGGGACAGTTGCCCGGTTCCGGAGACCACCACTTCGCCCCGCCCCGGCGCCCCCGGCGCCCCTCACGCCGTCCCGTCCGCACCCGCCGCCGCGCGTGGACCCCGCAGCCCCGCGCCCAGCTCACCTCGTGCCCGCGCCGGTCTCTCCTCGCTATGCAGCCGGGAGCCGGCGCCCGCGGGAGCCGCCTGCAGGGGCGCGGGGCTGCCCACGCGCGCCGCCGCAACAGTTGTCTGCCAGGCTGCGGGCGCGTGGGGCTCCGGGGCTCCGGCCGCGCTCCGCCCGCTGCGCCCCACGCGCGTCCCGCGCTGCGTTCAGCCCGGCCGCCGCGCCCTCTGCTGCCCTGTGCGGGCTCGGCCTGCGCTCCGCACGCTGCCTCTCGCTGCCTCTCGCTGCTTCTCTCTCTCTCTCTCTCTCTCTCTCTCTCTCTCTCTCTCTCTCTCTCTCTCTCTCTCTCTCTCTCTCTCTCTCTCTCTCTCTCTCTCTCTCTCTCTCTCTCTCTCTCTCTCTCTCTCTCTCCCCCCCCAGTCTCTTCCCTTCTCCACCTTGCTCTCGCTCCGCCTTTGTTTTTCTTCTCCATCTCTCTCTTCTGGCTCTTCCTCCTCACCCTCCCCTTTCTTCCCTCTCTCTCATCCTTTCGCTTTCTTCCTAGCTTTCTACTTTTTCCTCTCCCACTCCGTCTCCCCCTCCTCCTCTCCTCCAGTTTCTTCCTTCCCTCTCCCTCTCCCCAACCTCCACCAGGGGATTCTCCTCAATCCCCCTTATCTCTTCCTTCCCACCTGCTTTACCTGCTCCGAGAAAGAAAGACTCCTCTGAAAGACTCCAATACCAGTAATTGCCTGCAGGATCCAGCCTCTTCTCCTCCCAGGAGAGACCCCTGCAGTCAGTGGCGTTCTGACCTCACGACATGGTGCACATCTCTGGCCCCGGGCCCAGAGATCTTGCCTGCCACCCCTGAGTCAGGCAGTCAGCGTCAGACTTGGTTGGAGTTTCCTTGGAGGAAAGCCATGCTTCCCTAGCCTCCTAGACCTACCTGGGTCTAAGCCCTCACCCTATGTCTCTCTCCAGAACACCCCTAATTTTGACCTTACCCCCATTTCATCTCCAACCTGAAGGGCAGGGAAGTGCTGGACTCCACCCTCAAGCCTGTGGGCCTCTATTTTCCCACGGCCTGGACAACCTCAGAAAGGCCTGTGGGTAGCTCAGGGTGGACCTGCATTCCTCTCAGGGGATAGCCAGGACAGAGCATCTTTACTATTCACTGAAGAAGGGGAAGACTCTTGAGCACCTGGAAAGGCAGACACCCGGCCCCAGATCCACCCCTCCAGGCCCAAACTGCTGCCTCCCACATTTCAGGGTCACCTTTGATTTTTGAGACCTCCGTGGAACCTCAAGGAAAGCTAGCCTGGGCCCTTCCTACCCTGAACTTACTCCTTGCCACGGCACTGAGTGGTCCCTTTCCACTGTCCTGACAGACAGACAGACAGGCTCAGAGAGGTTAGGATAGTACCTTAGAGCCACACAGCTGACAAGGGGCAGAATGAAGGCCCAGACAGAAGTCCAACAGCTTCACTCATCTCTCCAGGTACCCACATAGACGGGGAGGGATCCTTCCAGAACAGACCCCCCCCCCACACACACACACACTATAGAATCAGACTGAACTTTCTGCAGCCTCTAGAAAGAACCTGCCTGGCACTTCAGCTGCTTTTGAGGCGAAGGGGGCCCCGAGAGGTGCCAGATGGGAAGCACCAGAACGGTCTCTCACCCAAGCCTGTGTCAGCCAAGGCCTTGGTTTCCATCTGTCAGTATCTGAACCCTTGTCCCCTTCATGGATATAACCTGGACTGACTCACCGGACCCACCTGAGACCAGGGCTGCCCTTGGGAACTGCTCCAGCCAATGGCCAGGGCACCAAAGCTGCCTAGGCTAGGTGAGGCCAGGCTCTGGAGAGGGCCTGGGTGGCAAAGCCTGCTTGGTAACTGGGGGAGGGCACCATAGGCAGGGGGCCCCAGCACTCAGGGGTTTGGACATACACCAAAGCGACTCTGTGTTCCTTCTTGGCCACATGGCCTTGGGCTGGCACAAACCTCTCCTTCCAAAGAGGAAGTGGAAGAAGGAAGACCCTACTTCAGCTGAGGTCAGAGATGGCGGAAGGCCCTCTGAGCTCTCTGACCGTTCCATATCAGCATGGGGACCAGAGATACTGAGACAACTGCAGGTCCTGGAAGGAGCAGGGCTTAGGTAAGATTTGGGCTCTCGGGCTCTGTTGAGACCCTGGCCTCAAGCTCTCAGCCGTGGGGGTCGAGACCGGAAACGCCCCCATGTGGACAGCAGGGAACAGGACATGCATCAGGGTGAAGCATGTGATACACTGTGTGCGACGCCTGTGGTTGATATCTCATATGTGTGTGTCAGGCATGGGTATTGTGCAGTATATGTTGTGTGTGTTGGGACTGTGTTATGTTTGTGTGTGTGTCGTCTGCATACACAGCTGCATGTGTGTTTTATGGTATGGTACGGGGTATTTGCATATGTGGTGTGACGGGGCGTTAGGTGTGGTGCGATGTGTGTGTGGTGTATCCGGTGTGTGCAGGGAGCTGGACGTAGCAGGGTTGGTGTGTGTGTGTGTGTGTGTGTGTGTGTGTGTGTGTGTGTGTGTGGTGTGTGTTAGGTGAGGTGAGTACGTCATGGTGTAGATGGTAGCTGAGGGGATGTGTCAACAGATATTTGGACACGGGGGTGGGGTGGGGTGGGGTGGGGTGGGGTGGGGTGGGTGGGATGAATGGGTAACTCACTTTGCCACACACTCCCATGTGGCCTCCAGGTATGGCATGCTTGTATGTGTCTCACGTGTGGGGCAGGCTATCTCGGGTGAAAGGGATCTGTGGATGGTGCATTCTGGGTGGAGGCACCCTGAAGACATGTGGGGGCTCACTGCCCTGAACCTCACAGGTTGCCAGTGACAGCTGAGGTCTGGCCTTGGGCCAGCCCAGTTCCACAGGACACAGCCCAGGCCCCTGTCTCCAACCCTTGACCACGCCCTCTGCAGGCAGCCTGTGCCAGCCACACTGAGGCCAGCCTGTGCCCATGAGGTCCTTCACACCTCCCTGCACATGTACTTCCTCCACAGGTACAGGGCCCGAATCTGCGCCCACCCCACCCCCCACTCCACCCCCATTGTGCAGATGTCCCGACCTTGAACAAAGTCCCTAAGCCTCCCCAAGCCTCAATTTCCTCATCTGTGAAGTAGAATGACCACTGGGACCAGTGGGAAGATTAACGACAGACCACATCACATCAGCCACGTGAGCCCAACAAGCAAGCACTGGCTTAGTAGGTCCTGGGTCCTGCCAGTGTCCTCCTGTCCTTTAGAGAGAAGGAGGCTTTGTCCTTTGCCTGGCCCCACCCCATTTCACTATCGCTTGCTTCCGCATCCCAGTGCCCTGTGGTTGCTATATTAATGACCACGCACGAAGCATCTCACACATCTATTCCCGTCCCTTACAGTTCTGAAGCCTAAGTCAACAGTTCTGCTGGCCCCGGACCAAGGTGCGTCTGAGGACCCGTATTTCCCTGAGGGGCTCCAGGAGAGGGCCCTTCCTGCACCTGCAGTCCAGGTGACCCCAGGATCCTTCACTGGTGGCTGTATTGCTTCAGCCTGCACCAGGGGCTACCCCAGCTATCCCCGTTAACCTCCTGTCTCAGCATCTTTAACTCAACCCCATGCACACCTATTTCTTCTTTTCTTTTTTGCTCTTTTTAGACAGGGTCTCAAATAGCCCAGGCTGGTCTCAGA
The DNA here is from genome assembly GCF_049852395.1 of Peromyscus maniculatus bairdii. Taxonomy (NCBI): domain Eukaryota; kingdom Metazoa; phylum Chordata; class Mammalia; order Rodentia; family Cricetidae; genus Peromyscus; species Peromyscus maniculatus. The sequence goes on from NC_134871.1 coordinate 53,767,949, forward strand.
TTACCAAGGGTGACCTTGAACTTCCTGATCCTCCTGCCTCCACTCTCCAAGGGCTAGGGTTATAGGCATGCACCACCAGGCACAGTTTATGTGTTGCTGGGGACGGAATCTAATGTGCGTGCTTAGATGCACACTCTACCAACTGAGCCACACCCTGGCCTCCGTTTCTCCTCCTCTTATTGCATTTTATTGACTTATTTTGTGTGTGCATATGTGTGTGCGCACACACACTCACATGCCACGGTGCACATGTGGAGGTCGGAGGAGGATTTTCAGGAGTCAGTTCTCACCTCCCACTATGTGGATCCCAGGGATTAAACTCAGGTCTGTCTGGCTTGGCAGGAAGGCTTTTACCCACTGAGCCATCTTGCCAGCCCTTGAGAGACCAACAACAGACTCAGGAGTGGGACTGGGGTACCAAGGGGAGAGGGGAGTGTTCCCCAGCCTCCTCTGCGCTGCATCTGCAGAGCAGGGTGCAGGGAGGACCAGGAGAGGCAGGCAGCTCCACCGGTCATCTCTGGAGCCATCAATACATCTGGGCTGAGTCCCCTCCTCCTCCCGGTGCTGAGCTGGGAGGGGGGTTTGGTCTCTTCAGAGCTGACCAAACAGCGGCTCTCACCCCATCTGGGCATCTGCAATGGGGAGCCCTGCTTCTGCACCCCAGCACCAACCCTCATCCCCCAGCCTTATTTACTATTTCTCAGCCTTCGGGAGGCCTGCTCCCCCGCAAAAGCAACTGCTCTCCGGGCGGGCAGGCAGGCAGGCGACCGGCAGGCGGGCCGGCCTGACGATGACTCATGCTCTCTCTCCGCGGAGTGCAGCCTTTTCAAAGGGCTGGCTGGGGAGGAAGCTAAATTTAAAGCCAGGCTTCCCGAGAAGATCACCTGCCACGTCAAAATCGTTGCCATTTAATTAGAAGTTGGGGGCATAAGGCTTTCCACCCTGCTCTCTCTGGAATCCTCCTGGGGAAGGCTGAGGGGGAGGCACAGCCCCAGGGGGCAAGAGCCAGCTGACTCCCCAGCTGTGACATGTCTCTCCCAGACTTCCTTCAGGGAGTGGCCCCCACCTTCCAGGGACCATCAGTCCCTTCCTTCCTCCTCTTCGAGCTTTTAGGGTTCTAACCCTGGGCCCCAATTCCCCGGTGTACAATACACATAGAGCTCAAGAAGTCTAGAGTCAGGATAAGGCTGCACCAGGCCTCAGCTCTGTCCTCAGACACATGCTGGACCACGAGACCGTTCCATGGGACTTTCTAGTCCTTGCATTGGGGGATGGGGGTGCCTGTTGGCTTGCTTATCCACAAAGGATGAGAGACCTGTGCTAGAACAAGCACTTGGAGGAGCCCTGGATGGCTTCCTGGTGGGAGATTACAGACCCTGAGGTGAAAGTCACCCAGGCAAAGCCGACTGGCCACTGCTGCTCTTCTGCCTGGGTCAGAAGGTGAGACCAGCTACCCAGCTGCATGTTTCCCAGTGTCTTCTGGGGCCACAGATCACAGCATAGCCGTGGCCTCCCTGGGCTGTAGGAACAGGCCTGCCAAAGCCAGGCTGCCTAGAGGCTTAGAAAGCCAGCTATGATATCAGCCCTGAGCCAGGCTCTCTCTCCCATGGTACTTCCAGGGCTGCGTGTGTCCCTGGCTTCACTGCACATATCAGGGAGGTACGTGCAGCTGACTAACCAGGTCAGACACACTGAAGTGAGCAGGATGCATATGCCGCAGCCATCTTGGGGACTTGGGAGCTCAGACTTAAGAGAACTGGCCCAGGGGTCCAGAAAACCTCCCAGACCACACGCCCCACAGGATGGCCGAAGACCTGATTGTCTACACTGGAACTCCTCGGAGATTCCCAATCCTCCCCTCTCTCCTAGCCTGCTCCCTCTTGATCTGCAGCTGTCATAACCACTTTCCCTGCTAGTCCTGAAGGAGGTGAGGCAGGGCAGCTCCCATTGCTCACAGCTAAGGCAGACACTCATGACTCACCCAGGTTCAAGATGCTCCCCCCCCTCCTGCAGCTGACCTGGGATGTTACAGTCAGGAAGAAAGGTACAGACATTACAAAGGGTGTTGATCTATTGAGTATAGGATGAGGAAGCTATGAGGTGTGATGACTATACTCCATGAGCCCTTAAGAACAGAAGATGACCCCAATGTCCCAGTGTGTGTGTGGGGGGGGGGGGGTTGGTGTGAGACCCGCAGATGCTGATGAGGTTCTCCAGGCGAGGAAAGGAGAGGCTGAGGGCCATTCTGGGAGGCAGGACCTTGTAAGTGGAGGGGCCTGGGTTCCACCTGAGGATACCATTATGACAGCCTGTGTGGCCCGAGCAGATAAATCCCAGAGCCGGTGGCATGTCTGTCTGCCGCTGACTGTGAGGGCCTCCGAGGGATGCTGGTGGTATGCCAAGCCTAACTTTCTAACCAGCGTACTCCGGAAAGGCTCATGCCTGTGGCCTCTGAAGACAACCTCCCCGAGAGCTCACCTGTCCCACCACAACAGATCCGAGCCAGCAGAGCCCTGACCTGCTAGCCCCCTGCTTTGCAGACCTGTGGTCTAGCCTGGGGAGGGGGCCCTGGTCTGGTGTTTATCCTAGGAAGACAAGGAACTGCCACCATCAGAGGAAGCAGCAAGGGCCCTCAGGCTCCCAATTCACCGAGCTGCCCTGCTATTTAGGACATCAGGCTACCAGGGGGCATCTGCCTCTAGGGTCAGTAAGAAGTCAATGGATAGGTCACCTACTTCACTGCCCCAAACTGGAAGGCAAGAGACCCCAGGGGTGAGTGTCATGCCTCAGTTTCCCCATCTGGGCCTTCACTGATAGGTCCCCCCCCACCCCACCCCCACACACCCAGGAAGCACCAGTCTCCATTCTCAGGGTGGAATGCACAGCAAATCGTAACAAGTTCAGGGGAGGTGCTGTTACAGCCTGTCCTCACGAACAGCGTCCCAGGTGACAAGCTGACAATGGGGGTGAGGAGCCAAGATGTGGCCTTCCACTTGGACTTCAGTGACACTCTGAACCCTGGGCCTGAGCCCTAGCTCACCGTGCGCCAGCTGGTGACCCAGTCAGAGGGTCTCCCAAAGCCCCGCTTCTCACTGCTTACAACAGGAAGAGTTCGTACTGGGAAAGGCCGGCCCAGGCCTTGGGGACATTGGTTTGTATGGGCAGTGGCAGCCTCCCTCATTTGGTCCATGTGGGTTTGGATTCTCCACAGCTGGTGGCTCTCACAGCTCGTCTCCTCTTCCTACGGAAGCATCAGAGTCCCAGTCCAGAGACCACAAAAATGAATAGGGTAGATATCGGCTGGCCGGCTGCGCACGCTAGCCGCAGACCTAACCTCCACCCAGTCCCGACTCTCCTTGGCACACCCAGAAGCCTGGTGCCAACATAAGACTAATTGTGCCCCTGGCACAAATAGAAGCCTCCCTGGCTCACCAAGTGTCCTTGAGGAGTACAGGGAGCAGGTCCAGGGCCAACCTTGTGTTTAGGCTCTGGGAAGGGGGCTCAGAGAAATCGTCTAACTGGCCCCAGGCCACACAGCTCAGATACTGGGCAGGAGGAGCAATCTGAGGATTCCCATTGGCCTGGGCTACCCCTTCTGGGGGGGTGGAGGGGGCTCTGTCATAGAAGGTTATTGTGGTGGGCTTAGCTCCACAAGCCAGTTGTATTAAGTTTCCAAGCAAGGCACCCCTGATCAGAACAGGAGCCTCCGCTTGGCTATGTGGCTTCACGTCACAGCCTGACACTATGCCGCTCTCTCTGACCTGCTTGTTGGGCCTGGAAATCGCCCTCTAGGGTTAGGTGAGAGGGTGGGCGCAATAGCGTGTCTGTGTAACTGAAAGCCGGGAAGGGGGCTGTACCCCGGCTTCAGTACCACTCAGATACCCCTCAAATCTTCACAGCTGTCACGGAAGTCACGTCTGAGTTCCTAGTAGAGAACAGGGCAAGCCCAGAGATGTCAAGTGACTGGCATAGAGTCACACAGCCAGGACCACTGCTCTCTCCAGACTGCTACCCAAGGCCCTGGAATAGGGGCATGTCTCTCTGCCTTCTAGACCTCAACTTCCCGGCTTGCTCATGCTAACTGCCAGCCAATAGTGCAAGGCTCTGGCAAGCTCGGCCTTGCTGGCTTCTGGATGTCTCTGCCCAGGCATGGAGATGCAGGCTATCCAGGGTTCAACGGGTCAAGCCCCAGGGCCCCACAGGGTTCCCAGCCTCTTCAACACCCTAGACTGTTGGCTTGGCCTCCCCAGTGAACTTCATCACTAAAAAATGGTGTTTCTGTACAGCTCAGGGAGTGAAAGGCTTGGATTCTATTCTGGATAGACTCCCAGTAGAGAGCAAGCCATGGACTTACCACTGGCCAGCCACAGTGGCTCATATATGTGAAGATTCTAAACTTCCAAAAGGCCTGGTGGGGTGTGGGGTGGAAGGCTGGAGGAGAGGGTGTGTCATGGCCAATGGCCTAGGGGCATCCACAGGCCCTGTCAGAGGTTTTCCTAGCTGATTTATCAGTCAAGCTTCGGTTCCTCTGGAGCAGGGGAATGAAAGGAAATGCTGATGTTCAGAGCCTAGGTTCACATACCTTGGCCAGGCCTAGGTCCCTGTACATGTTTCCTCCTGAGTCCCACAAGTCCACCACCAAGGTATGAGTTATACATAGCAAAGGCTACAGAGGATCAGAGAGGTTAAGTATCTCTCTCAAGGTCACACAGCAGACCCCAACCTTGGAGGCTAAGAAGTACCTTTATCTAGCCCTCCTTACCAACCCCCCCCCCAAGCCATGCAAGGGGCCAGAGCTGTACAAGCAGACTCATTCATGGCTGGTTCCCAGTCTCCCTTGACTACTGGATCCCAGACAAAGGAGACAGGCTGCCTCCTGCCCCCAAAGCACCGTGGGAGCATCCAGGACACTGGGATGCCGATGGCCCTCACCATCCCCAGCCCTCTAGAGATGCAGGCCAGGAGCTCACCACTTCATGTGCGTCAGCTCCCCTGTGTGGAGGGCTCCCGGCTACTACGTGTTGGCATTATCCCTGGAGACAATAGGGTCACGTGTCACTTGATGGCAGGGATGCCACGGAGAACAAGGACGTGAGGAAACCATGTCACAATGCAAATGTCCCATAGTAGGACGGCCTGTTGCTCCCAGGGTCACAATGAGCAAATCCATACTAGTGACTCAAGTGTAAGGTAAAATAATGGCATTGAGAGACGCGGTCATGAGAGAAAGGACAAGTCTGTGGCTGGAAGGGCATAGCGGACTGGCCCCTCTTAACTCCTTGGTGAGCACAGACCACACAACCCAAAAGAGCAATATCAAGTCAGGCAGTGCTGGTTACACGACCACTTACAGCCACTACCCAGTGCCTCGAACCCAGCTCCACACTGGCCCTGCCGTATGTTCTCTAGCCCAGCACCAAAGACACGCAGGGACCTCGCTGCCTGCAATGCCGCTAGACAAGGGGGCTTTTCCGCTGTCCTAATCCCGTGCAGTGGATGCTGCCATTGAGGAAAATGTCCTCGTTTTACTTGTGACCAGAGCCAAAGCTGCTGTTGGCGCCACGTATTGGGTAACAGCACTCAAGCCGGGGTCCGGTGTCATCTGCCCTACAGTGAGGTGGCCGCCATCTTTGCCAACTCCACCTCACAAACACGCCAAGGCTGAGAAGCAGCATGTTTCGGGGCCAGAGTCTGGCACCCTTCCTTGTTGCCGTGACCAGTGCCTCACAAAAGCAACTTAGGAAGGGTTTGTTTTGGCTCACGGTTTGAGGGGGCAGCCCATCAAGGCAAGGAAGGAACTTGGAGGCAGGAACGTCAGGCGGCTGCTCACTTTGTGCCCGTGGGAAGCGGAGAGAAGATAATCTCCGGTGTTCAGTTTCCGCTCTTCTCGTCATTCAGCCCAGAACCCCAGCCCAGGGGATGGTGATGCTCACACTCAAGATGGCTCCTCCCTCTTCAGTGAAACCTCTCTGGAAACACTCCAAGAGACAAATTCAGGGGTGCGTTTCCATGGTGATTCTAAATCCAGTCAAGTTGACGATGGAAGTGAGCAGTTGCTGCTGCTCCATCCCCTCACAAACTTGACACAAACACATCACTTTAACTCACAGCATCCCGCCCTGGCCCGTAAAGTCTCCCTTCCATCTCATAAAGCAAGACGCGTTTGGTCCGTCTCTAAAAGTCTCCATGGCCTTTAAAAGTTTAAAACACCATTCAAAAGCACAAAGTCTCTTCTGAGACCAGGCAATCTCCTACCCACAGACCCCTATAAAAACTCCCAAAACCAAGTTACAGATTTCTAATGGTGTCACAGAGCAAATGTTCTCATTCCAAAAAGGATGAATGGGAACACAGTAGGGAAAGGTCAGACCGAAGCAAGACTCAGATCCGTGAGGCAAATGCCGAACACTGCAGATCCATAGCTGGCATCTGGGACTCAGGATGGAATTATCTGTGTGCCAACAGCCCTGGGCCACCCTGCTTCCCAAGCTCTGCCACCTCAGTATACCTGACCTCTCTTTGGGGCCAGCCTCACTCGGTGCCTGCAGCTTTTCTCAGTGGATGTCCCATGGCCCCAGCATTTCCAGTATCCTGGGATCTTCACAGCCATTTAGGCTTCATCTTCAGAGCGGCATGCAATGGCCTCTCAGGCCTTCCTTGCAAAGATTCTGAGGTTGATCTAACAAATCAGTCTTTATTTTGGAGTCCAGTCTCATCCAAGGTCTCAGGGCATGGACAGAATGAAGCTGGATGATTTGCCAAATTCATGGGTCTAGCCCAATTCCTGATAGAGTCCCACTGCCCCCTCTGAAACTTCGAGATCCCACTAAACCAGACTTAGAGCACTCTGGGGCTTCCTTAGCCTGTTAACTCCAAACTGCTCCGCACCCCTCCCACAAACGGGCCCCAAAGTCCCGAGAACCACACAGTCAGGCTTATCACAATGTCAGCCCTACTTCTCAGCACCAGTTTTCTGTTTTAGGCACCTTCCTCGTGGCTGTGAGCAAATCCTTGAAAGGAATCAGAGCGGGGAGGGAGGGAGGAGCCTTGTGGTTTCAGAAGGTTTAGTCTGTGACGGTGGGGAAGGCATGGTGTCAGGAACATGAGTCAGTGGGTCGCATTGCGTCCATCCGTCCGTCCGTCCGGAAGTGAGGTGAACGCTGGTGCGCAGGCAGCCTGGCTTCTCCTTTTCACTCATTCTGGGACTCAGACCCCTGAGATGGTTCCTCTCCACATTCAGGATGGATCTTCTCCGTGAAACCTTTGGGAAGCCCTCATAGACGCACCCAGGGTTTTCTAAGCCAGTTAAGCTTCATTGACAAGGAAGATGAACTATCGCAGCTGTAGCGCCGAGATCCTACGTCCCTGAGAGAGACGCCTCAGCCAGCTCGGGGACTCTGCAGCAGACCCTGGATAGCAGGAGAGGCCGCATATGCAACAGGAAAGGTGGGTGAGGGGTGGGAATGCCTGGGACCTCCCCCAGTGGATGTCAGCAAGGCTGAGGAGCCTTCCCAAGGTCCCTTCCCAAAACTGGGGTTGGAGCTCAGGGCAGGAGGCTTGTGGGGGCAGGGCTGAGAGTGATGGGAAGAACTCACCTTGCCACCGTGGCCTTGCTCACCCTTACCAGACAGGCTCCCCATCATCAGCATGCTCGCCTCACTGAGCAAAGCCGTTCTCCTCAGCTCTCCGCTGCTACTCCCATAAGCTCCCCTTGATACCCACAGGTGCCCCTTGACCCACACCTCACTGTCCCCCACATGGACTTGTGCGACAGCCATCAAGCCTTACCCTCACTCCATTCTCTAGCCCCTGAGTTATCAATTAAATACAGCACAAAGAGGTCTATGAAACTCCAGTGCAAAGCATCACTCCCCTGCTCACACGCCTGCTCTGGCTCCCCACTGCCCTCAGTGAAAAGCTGTGGTGCGTCTGCCATCCTGCTACCAGGAGGCAGCTCATCCTCTCAGCCTTGCTGTATCGATGGGGGCGACAGGTCACAGGGGCCAGCACTGTGTCCTTTCCTAAGCATCTTCTCAAGTCCCAGCTAGTCTCGGGCCACTGTGGCCATTTGTCTCCTAGGAGCTCCATTCAGGATCTCTGCATCTCTTGGGCCTTCTGCCTGTCCCAGCCCTAAGCATGGAGGCTGTCTAGGCTTATATGTCACCATCAGGAGTTCCCTGGAGCTTCAGCTCAGTGGCCCCAGTGTTGCCTGTGTCACAGGGCTCTGTGTGCGTCCTTGCAGGCCCAGGAGAAAGAGCATGGGACAGCGCTCAAAATTCCTGGGATGTCCTGTACGGTCCAGCCGTTGTGCAACTTGATGCTGGTGGTTTATTAGTGAACACAACTGCCACTGGCGTCTCACATCTTCATCTGTTCCCTTTGAGTGTATCCCCAAGGTAAATTGCTTCTCCCCATACCCTAAGTGCAGAGACCCTTCCCACAGCAGGTAATGACATGAGAAGTAAATATATATATATATACACATATATATATTTACTTATATATATTTACTATATATATATATATTTATTTATAAAGGTTTTGCAATCAATTTTACACACTATTAGAATTCTCTCTTCAGCCTTTTGGCCTCCCCACAAACCCACAGGTAGACTGGGGGCTCCACCAAGGGTGTTAATATAGCATGCTATTGTTATAAACCTATGCACAAGATCACTGCCTCTAGATCTCTGCAGCATCACTAGAAAGATGACAAGATAATTCGGGCCGGCCATTGCAACTGAGTTCCTGTAAGTCACTGGATCTGCTCAGAGGACAATGGAACTCAAAACTTCCCTCGTCCAGGAAGCCTAGCAGGCCTGGCCAGTCCAATCAGGGTGGCCTTGCACTTTGCAGCTTCCTTCCATCCTCAGAGCAGTTAGGCCCGGCTTCCCTGACTACACTGAGAAGCCTCACCATGGATCCAAGTTTCCACGTCTGTGCATCCTGGGAAATTATGACAAGTGGGTATCCAGAGGTGATGTGTATGGGTCGGTGAATGCAGGATTGAGTAAATGAGAGTAATTAGAAAGATGGATATGTGGGTAGATGGATGGATAGTTGGGTGGGTTGGGTGAATGGATAGAAAGGTGAGTGGATATGTGGATGGGTGGATGGATGGATTGGTGGAGAGGTGGGTGAGTAGATGAATTGGTGGAGAGAGGGAGGGTGGGTGGGTGGATGGATGGATGGATGGATGGATGGATGGATGGATGGATGGAAAGGTAGGTGGGTAGGCAGATGAGTAAGTAGATGGATTAGTAAACAAGTGGGTAGGGGAGTGGGTGGGTGGGTGGGTGGGTGAGTAGACAGCTGCCTATGCCTTGATACGTATCTTTGCACTTCTCAGAGCTCTGAGTGTCTACACCCCCAACTTAATCCCGTAAAACTCTAGTGCATTTTTGTCCCCACCCTCCTCAGCTGTTTCTTACATGCTCCCCACCATGACAGATAAAGGGGCCTTTCTAGGCAACTTTATTTTACTGCCTCCCTTTCCCAAACCCTGTTCTGTTCTGCCCCAGGTCACACATATCTAGTGGGTATAGCTTCCAAAAGACTGGACCACCATCCCGCCATACCAGGGTCCCTTCATCTCCTGGCATGGTCATCATCATCATCATCATCATCATCATCACCACCATCTAAAAGTCAGCAAATCTCTCTTCCACCCAGAGTCTGAGACCAACACGTGGTGATAACCTTGGCTTCTTCTGTGACTTTGAAACTGGTCCCAGCCACACAGGAGGGTGGGAATGATGCCAGCTCATGTCTTGTCATGGGGACTAACCAAGAGAAGCCTGTTTTTGTTGCTATTATCACGGTACTGGCACCCAAAGCCAGAGACTTGCACATGCTAAGAAAGTGCTCTACCATGAGCTACACCAACTCCTAGCCTTGTTTCTACTTTTTACTTGGAGACAGGATCTCACTAAATCCCTCAGGTTGGCCTGCGACTCACTGTGCATCCCAGGATGATCTCGCACTTGCCGTTTTCAGTCTCTGCCTCTTTCTTAAGTAGCTGGCCTTGTAGGTCCGCATCATGCACCACCTGCATTGGACTGTGATGTGTCTGTTTTTCCCCACCAAATGGTGGGCTTCTGGAAAAACAAGACCCCCAGCTTCCCCAGGGATGCACAGTTACATCTGAAAGGTATTTATGAGATGCCTACAAGATGGACATCTCAGTGAGTATGGACTGCGCCAAGACATGGTCCAGGCCTTTGCCACCTATTAAAGAACAGTGACCAAATGGTGAGATCCTGGATTTGTCTAAATGACAGCAATGGGACAAGACCGGGGGCCTATTGGGCCCCGCCCTCACCTGGCTGTTCACCTGTGCCAGTTGCTAGGCAGTGAGCACTCTCCCTTCTGCCCGGGTAAACCCACTGCCTGAGTCTTCTCCATCAGAGTGTCCCGGCCAAAGTAAATTCCCTCCCAAGGTGCCTTTTTTTCCTTCTACAGCTCAAGGATCTGAGATGGGCCTGGGACACAGCAGTCCCATGGCCCACACCTGCTGTGTGCCATGCTCCCCACAGTGTGGACAGCTGCTGCTGGTGTCTCTGGGCACACAGCTAACCCCTGCCAGCTGTTGGAGGCCAAGAAAAGCACCTAGATGGGGAGAATTTCCACCTTCAAATGTGCTGAGCCAGCACCTGGCTGTCACTCCTGTTTCCGAAGTCTCTAGGATGAGGACATCCTTCTGCCATTTACAAAGGGATGACCTTAAGCCTGCTGCCCAGAAGAACTTGGCCTTGCCTGGCCTTAAGGTGGGGGATGGTTCCCTACTACCCTGATTCTGCCCCCACTGAGTGACCCAAGGATAGCGGCCCCATCCAGCCCTGCAGCTCTCCACTCTTGCTGGCTGCCTGCTTGGCTGTGCCGACTTGCAGAAGCAAGAAGGACTAAGAGCCGAGTGCTTCCCCAAGCCCTACGCCCTGAGCAAAGTCCAGGTCAGGCACTCCTGGACCTGGTGACACCAGAGGGGTCCCTGCACCTCTCCCAGCCTACTGTCCTGTATCAAATGGGAATGTGCATGTACATGACATACAGTAGGAGCTTCTGACACTCGGTGGATACCTCCCGTTTCCTCTTGGGACCCCTGCTTTGGTGATGGTGCTTGGAGAACACAAAAGCATCCCTGCTCACTGTGTCTGAGGGCAGGGGGACCCTGGGGATGTCCCAGAACAAGAGCCCCAACGGTCACTTTCTGAGCTGGAGAAGACCATCTGCATGGGCTGCCAGGCAGGAAGTATAGACGGGACTAGCAAAGAAGGGAATTGAGAAAACAGGAAGGCGGAGAGGATGCCATCCAGGGAGCATCATGTAAAGGCAACAGGTAAAGCCACAGAATACGTGGCGACATATAGATTAACAGAAATTGTAAGAGTAAGAGCTAGCCAATGGTAGGACTGAGCTAATGGCCGAGCAGTTTAAGTAATATAAGCATCTGTGTGTTTATTTTATAAGTGGGCTACGGGATTGCCGGGGCATGGCAGGACCTGGAGAGAAAACCTCTAGCTACAACAGGCTGCCACTCCTCGCAGGATGCTCCCCACTCCTAGAGGCTATCAAGTATCCTCTGGACCTAGGGACAGCACAACACAGGTACCCATGTATAGGTCAGGGACTGTCCTAGGATTTCATGACCCTGTGCCTGTGGTTCCACAGGCAGCAGATTCAGACTAAACAGACCCTGCAGGCCCCCCTCAGTCCCATGATGGAGCTCTGTGTTCCATTGCAAAGAACAGAAGACCAGCCATGTAGACCCCACCTTAGGGACCTTCCTCCCTGCCTGTCACTTGGGGACTGAGGCTCAGCTAAAGACCGGGCAATGACATTAGGTTTGGACTTCAGAAGAGTCTGTTGACAAAACGGAGAGAAAAGGTCAGCATCCTAAACGGAAGGAGGAAATTTGTCCCTCACGCTGCCCTGAGGAGTACCGATCTGACTGGAGCTCTGCCCGCTACATCCTCGCTGATGCAGAAACGAGTCCTGGTACATCAACCTGCCACAAAATGCTCCAGAGGCCTCTGAGAGTGAGGAGGCCCAGGAATGCTGATGGGGGAACATGGGAGCCCGCAGGTGGGCTCCTCGGAAGCCTGCTGCATTGATGACAGAAAGTCACAGCCAGCAGAGGTCATGGGGTAGGGGACTTCTGCAGCCACTCTTTCTAACTGGCCAGTGGGGACGTTGGGCAGGGGGATCCAAGGAAAGGGTATTACAGTGATGGTATGCTAGGTTCCTCAGCCCTCCATGTCCCCTGTGTGGCACCCACAGGCCCCTCTTTCTAAAATGGCCCAACCTAGGGCTAACTGGATTGGCTCATATGAGCCTTTCTAAGTGCCAGTGTCTCATCAGGACCCTCTGGCCCTGCTCACCCACCCCTGGATGGCCTCCCATTTGTTCCTCTTCTGTTGTTATCTCTTGTTTAGGCTGATGGCTTCCCAGCCCCTCAGCAGCTCGCCTTTTATCCTTGTTACAAACTCATCTCTTTGATTTAGGTTTGCTCTCCAGAGCGAGTAGGCCCTGGTGGGTCTATGTGGGCCTCCCATGGGCCTTAGGGACAAGTTGCCAGATGAATAGATGCACCCTCGGGTACCACTTTGAGGGCAGCAATTGCCTGGGGCTCTGGAAACTGGGAGGGGAACGGGGGAGCTAGGGCAGGAGGCTTTTACTTGGGCACTGAAGTTTTCTCTTTTCATTTATCAGCACCCATGAATCTAACACAGAGCAACACATGAGGAGGAGAAAGATGCTGGGTGGCAATTAAGGTGAGGCCAGAGGACTCAGGGAAGTCTGCAAATTCCTTTGAGGTTTTTCTAGGGGGGGGGGGACTGATTCCCACGCAGCTGTGGGCTTTGTTTAATTATTTCTAGGGCTCTCTTCAGCTCTCTGCCCACGGGTTACATGATATCATTACATAAAGCAATCTCAATAATGAAGCTCGTGAGACTTGGTTCTTGCTGGGGTAGACCAGGCTCAGTGCACACAGAGAGCAGCAGATGGGGTTGGAATGTGATCTGGGATTGGGATTGGGATTTGGATATGGAGGTGCTGCTCCTGGCACCAGAGACGGGGAAGTAGAAGGGATTGGGCTCCGGAGAAACCAAGATCTGGGCTGGGCTGGGACCTAGAGTGACAGCCGCCCCAAGTCTCTTGTGTTCAGTTCTGTGGGCCTTCAGCTAAGCAGTCTCCTGCCTCGGCACCTTTGTATTAACTGCTCTCTTTCTCTTCCCAAGGAAGTGTCTTTGACATACCTACATCCAACACTTCACTCTCCTCCTTCTTGGCCACCATTCTCTCCCCACCCCCACCCCACCCGACCCCAACTTCCACACTTATAAAGAGTGAGCAACTGGATTCCAGATTTCTGTAGACTATGTGGGAGAGGAGGCAGAAGGACTTGCGAAAGAGGAGTGATCCCCTAGTTTCTGGTCTGAGGGAATGGGGTGTAGGTGAAGCCATTTGCCTTGTGAAAAGATCCTGAGATAGTACTTGCCCAGCAAACTCAGGTTTCCACCTGTGCCCAGTAGTCTCGCTGTCCCTTGGTCCACCCCTCCACCTTGGCTATAGCCAGTTACACCTGGTAATTGACCTAACTGTAACAGGCCCCAGACCTTAGCACAACTGACTCCATGATGGAAGTATCATCCAGGCTATAAAACTCAGCATGTAGCCGGGCGGTGGTGGCACACGCCTTTAATCACAGCACTCAGGAGGCAGAGGCAGGCGGATCTCTGTGAGTTCAAGGCCAGCCTGGGCTACCAAGTGAGTTCCAGGAAAGGCGCAAAGCTACAAAGAGAAACCCTGTCTCAAAAAACAAAGAAAACAAAAACAAAACAAAACAAAACAAAACAAAAAAAAAAACAACTCAGCATGTAGACAGCACCTCTTGCCATAATGAAAACGAAGACATAATCCATCCAAGTCCATAGTTCTGGGAAAGTCTCTAAGTGTACTAACTAACCTTGTGTTTTGGCTTTGGGAGTTCTGCTTCTGGCTAACTGTTCTTGTTAACTGAAGTATGTCAACCTAGGATATGGTTTTGTGATCAGACGCTCACCCTGAGAAAGGCTCGGGGCTTCACTGGGATTCTGAACACCCAGTGTAGTTGCCGACTGGTTAATAAAGACTTCCTATTGTATTAAACCCATGTCTGAGTAGTCTCTGGTAGACACGCCACAATGCTAACCAGCTTCCCAGGTCGGCAGCTGGTTTCCTGCAATGCTTGGGTGCTACCGCCTGGAGCTGAACTGTCTCCAGATTCACATGCAAAGTCCAGTCCTTGGGGCTCATCATGTGACTTTGTGTAGAAGGAAGAGCCTGCCCTGTAACTGATTGAGAGGAGAGTACTGGCAACTGCCCCCCCCCCCCGGACGCAGGGAACAGGAACTGGAACGGGCATGCTAGGAAAACCATGCATGCCTGTGAAGACAGGGTGGTGTGACCACAGGACCAGGAAGGCCAGGGCCGAGGCTGAAGGAAGCCTAGATGGCTGCTTTCTCCATGTTTTGGGAGGAACCTCACCTGGCCACACTTTGGTCATTGATTGTGGATGCCATACTGTACGCCACCCTCAGTCGGTGGCACCTGTGAAGACAGCCTTAGGAAGTTAATGGTGTCACCACACTGAACCAGCCCGTACCTTGTCCTCAACCTTCTGCCCTGCTCCGTCTAGGTGGCTCTCTGTGCACTCCTGACATGTGTGGGGAGCCCAGGCAGCCTCGAGTGGATGTGTAAAGAGCAGAGGAAATCTTGAGTAAATGTGTTCTGTTGACACCATGTCAGCAACCAAATGCATCAGACCCATGGGAATGGCAAAGCATCCCCCCGGGCCAGGCTCAGAGGGACGGCAGAGCCTTCTGCCGATCCGAGTGCAAATGTTGACAGTGTATGCACAAACCAGCAGACACAGCTTTCTCCTCCCGGAATCTAGGAGGAATCTAGGGCCTGGATGAATGCAACCCAAGACCTCCCACCTACAGAGGGCTCCTACAGAAGCCCCACCCTCCTACCCCCTACCCCCACCCAACCCCACCTCTGCACACCGCAGGGCTGTACATAATAAATGTGTGTACAAATAAGTGGGTTGCTCTGTCGATGCTGCTTCATCAGAGTGCATGCAACCCATCTGACCTCAGCTTTTCTGTGCTTCCGTCTGTCTATCTGTCCTTTCTTCTTTTCACCCCCCCCCCCCCGCCGCCGCCCCCGCCAGGTCAGGTCAAGTCTAAAGCCATATAGGACATGGTGGACATGCACATCAGAATCCATGTCAAGTTCACCGACACCAGCTTCAAGGAAGGAGTCATGCCCAAAGGTAGCGCAGGTGATCAGGGCTCTGAGGATATGACCTCAGGGGCCTTGAAGGCTCAGGGGGACCCTAACCCAGACTAAGAGAGGCTAGGATATTCAAGAAAGTGCCACAGAACAGGTGGTCTTGGATGTTTCACACCAGACAAGAAACAGGAATTCCCAAGTCATCCCCCCCCACACACCCAGAAAGGCTCAGAGACCACACATTTGTTGAGCCTCAGTATCCCCAGGCCCTGCTCTTAAAGCCAACCAACGACGTAAGGACACATGTCACCTGTGAGACACTCAGGCAAGATAAGCCTGGCTGTTCTGACTTCACAGTTAGAGCCCGGAGCTGCGTGCCTGAGGATAAGAAAAGCCTTCCTGACCAGCTGCTGAACATTCCCTAACAAAAGACAGAGCCCATCTGGAGGGAGACCTATGCCCAGTGCCGCTGCCGCCAACAGCCCGCACCTACCCCCTCGCCCCCCTGCTCTGGTGAGCAAGCCTGGCCACCCACCCGTCCTTTTGTTGGCTGAAAGGGAGGACTAAATGGGGAAGCTGGCAGATGTGGCCAGCTCTGAGAGATGCCACCTGGGATTTTGTTTTTTCCCCATTGAAGACAGAAAGCCTCAGCGACACGCAGTCTCTCTTTGCTGGCAGGCTTAAGGCTTCGTGTAAACAGGAGCCGGGGAAAGAAAAAAAACAAGCTTGCCAAGGCTCGTTCCTGGCCAGGCTCTGGGCGCTGGGCTCCGCGTGTGGTTCTCCACTCCACCACCATTTTACAGAAGATGATGAAGGAGCAGAGACTGAGCCCACTCCGGAGGGTGGTGGCCTGGGTGTGGCTTGAGCGTGTGCCCCATGAGGCTCAGGTGTCAAGAGGTCAGTCTCTAGTGTGGGTGTGTAAGAGGCAACCGGACCTTTAAGAGGTGGGGCCTAGTGGAAGCCCGCCCACTTTTACAGGGTCTCTGGGCTCCTTCAAGCCCGCCCCCAGGCACACTGGTTTCCTCTTCCTTCCTCTCCCGCACATGCTCTCACCTTCTGCCTCACAACACTTGCTAGAGCCAGCCTGATGCTGTTTAGGCTTTCAGCCTCCAAAACAGTAACTTAAATAAACCTTTTTTTTTTTTCTTTGTAAAACAACCTGCCTTGGTGTATTTTACTATAGTAACAGAAAACAGACTAAGACAGGGTGCTAGGTAGTAAAGCCACCCTTCTGAATGTCAGGCCCCAGCTTAACTAGTCATGGACTAGTTTCAGGGACTTTCAGTGGAATGCTGCCTGGGGCTCAGGGTATGTCCATGGAAGAGAAATTGCACCAGGTGCCAGTTAAAGTGGCGTAAGGAGGGTTGGGAGTTCCAGGTCAGCCTTGGGGACTTAGCAAGTAGATCCAGGATTGATGAGGAGGGGAGGTGATGAGCTGTTGTGAGACTGTCCATCAAGGAATCCGGCTGAGGGCCTGAGGGCTTGGACCACAAGGGTGGAAAACAAGGAAGCTGACTGAAAATGGGGGGGCCCACCCAGAGCTGGACTGAATAGCGGGGTTCTAAGTGGCCAGGAGCAGCTCCTAGGAGGGAGTTCAGGGCAGCTGCTGGAGCTTGGGGTCAGGTTCAGGGGGGATGCTTAACCAGAGATCTGGCAGAGTGTGACTAGCCAAGGCATCCACACACTTGGCAAGGCTCGGCAGCGTCCTAGACACCACGGTGAAGGTAGAGGATGGGTGTCCAAGATCAGGAGGAAGATGGCTAAGGTCATACTGAGGACCTGACAGTGCTGGGACCCAGAACTTGGGGCCCCTGTGGGTCCTGGCAGAGTTGAGGTTTCCAGCCATGGTTATGGGAGGAGTGGAGGGTTGGGGTGATAGCCTAAGGTGAGTTGGCAAGGGGAAGGCAGTGGACTCAGGGCTGGTATGGACAATCACTCAGTTTCCCATGGCACCATGGGAGTGGTCCTTGCCTATAGTGGAAAGCAGGTCTCAGGTGGGTAGATGGTGGGCCAGGCCACCCCCAGGCAGTTGTCTCCTGGTTCCTGCTAGCAGAACACAGAATTTGGTCAGATAGCAACATGCCCCGTCTCATAGGGAGAAACCAGCACAAGAGATCTGTCTGGAGGATGGGCCAGACCCCTCACCTGCTACCCCAGGGTCTATAGCGAAGCCAACAGTCAGTCCTTGCGACTACAGAGACCCATCCAGCCTGTCCAGGCAGGGGAATACAACATTCCAAATCCGTGGCCTGCAGACAGGTAACCAAGGCACCTGCTCCCCGGGCACTGTCATGGTTTTGCATGGCTTTAGCCTGGCCCAGGTAGTGACTTCATGATAATGAAGAATGAGCTCACCTAGTGGGCTCATGCTGGCAAGCCTGGCTGATAGGCTAAGTCCCTCTTCTGTGGGACTGCTTAGGAGTTGGTGCAAAGGGACAGGCAAGCTTGTGGTAGCGTCCTTTGACACGTTCTTGTTAGAAAGCCATTCCCTCCTAGTCCCCATCCATCTTCCCATGATCCTCGACAGGACCTTGCTCACTAGCCCATCACTGTTCTATGGAGCAAGTACAGGAAGGTGGCTGACCAGGCTTCCCCTGAAGGAGAGGAGTTCAGAGGACACTCAGCTTTGGGGCCCACCAGGGGCTTTCCTGTCCCCAGCAGGGGCTGATGTGGGCTGAGAGAGAACAGGTCCAAGGAAGCAGGAAGGAGCTGGGACCTGCAAACTAGGGGGAGGTGTGAGAAATGGCATCCACCGGAACATACTCTGGTGTTCCATACTCCAAATGTTACAGGCAAAACTCCACTCTGTCCCTTCCTGGGGCAGAGCCTGTACCATTGAGTTGACTCTCTGATTTTGACAGCTTAAGTGAGTGGCTAGGAGCACCTTGTACACTCAAAAGGGACTCTGTCGTATGACCCCTACTGGTCCTCCTCTGCCCAGTAGCTCAGGGTTTTGCAAATTGACTCTTCACAGGGCAGACCCACCACATGCAACTCGATCTGGAGAGGAAATTCTCAGCGGGAGGCAGGCACACATTCTTCACGACCCAGCTTCGTGCCCTGCAGTGGCTTGGGCTGGTGACAGCTGGCGGGGGGGGCCTGGGGGACCAAAGTGGAGGAATTCAGGGCTGAGGCCAGCATGCCGTGTCCTTCCAGCCAAGACGTGTCCCTGATGCATATTTCTGGTGGTGTGTCAAGTGGCTCCATCCGGCTGGTGAGGAAGGGGCAGAGAGAACATATGGAGGCCAGATTTCCCTGGGCAAGGCACCACCTTCTCAGTGACTCGGTGAGGGCTTTGGGTGGAGCCAACAGGGGACCCGGACTAGAATCTGACTCTGAGTCTCCGTCATTCTTGGTGTCCAGTGTGACTAGCCAACCTGCTACATTGAGGACCTCGTATACTCCTCAAGGCTGGAAACTAGCACTGTGTCACCCACAGATTCAGCCGACAGCTTCCAGGCAGCAGCCATTGCTGAGAGAAGTGTACCAGATTCCCTCTCCTACCTGCAACCAGTGCATCCCTGTCAGAGCCACCGCAGGCGGCTTAGGAAGCTGCAGTGCTTGGGAGGCAGACAGCAGGCTTTGGGTCCGGTGGGATGGCGAGTCTCATGCATGGTGCAGTTATGAGTCTTACTGGGTGATATTGTTGGGACCCAAGGAATAGGTGATTCGGAAGCTTTAGAATCCTGATCAATCCTGTGGCTGAGGCCATACTGTGCTCCCTTCTCAATGAAAGTCAGCCCCCAGCTCCTGAGGACGCCACGATGCTGGAGACTTAGAGAAGGAACGGAGTCAGAAAGAGGGAGCTAGTGTAGACAGGGTCCTAACAGGAAGGGGTCAGGACATCGACCAACATAGGCAACCTTATGAGGACAAGGACTCTACAGTAGAGGAGAGTCCAAGAGGCCATGCCTTGATCTTGGACTTGGGGCCTGAAGCATAAGGCAGTGAAATCTGTTATCTAACCCTTGCATGCAAACTCGGGTGTTGGTGGAGGCGGCAGATAACTGAGTACCACAGTGGGGAGGGAATTGAGTACCTTAGTAGTGAGGGGAAGAGAATGGCCTGAAGGTCAGAGCCTCTGGTGGTCACCATGGAGTCTCACTGACATCAGCCAGCTCTCCTCGCACCTTGAGATTCCAGGCTGGGATGCCACTGAGCACCGGAAGCCTGCCCAGTGTGTTTGAGGCTCTGAAGTCCATTTCCAGCAATGCAAAAACAAGAATTGGCTTGAGGCACACAGTTGGTCATGATGACATCGTCCTGCTCACTGAGGAAATGGGGTTCATTGATACAGTTTGCACCAGCTCAAACCTGGTGGATCTACAAATTACACTTGGGCATGAGAGGATGGGGACCCAGGTACTTATTGCATGGCCTCTCAAGTGACTGCTGGTCTCCAACCTGCCTTTTATTCTATGTATTTTCTTATCACTTGAGGACAGTGGATATTTTTATCCTAGCTCTACTCTCCAGACTGAAGAGCACACCCCAGAGCATGCAGCAGTTAGCCTCAGTGCTGGGGTTAATTCACTAACCCAAGGAAACAGATTTAATCCAGGCACCAGCGAAGCAGGGTGAGCCTCGCAGCGGCATCCTGGCCAGGAGAGGGTGGTGGGATTTAGAGGGCTTTCTTTTCCAAACACCACCACAAAAGACAGAACAAGAGTGTTCAGCACAATGTCTCCATGAGACCACCCCCCGCCTCCCATCCAGACTCACACTGACTTCTGGACTGATCGTGGCGCTGTCTGCCAGTGTCCTGGGCATTGTGAAGGCAAGAGCGGTGACTCTCCACTTCCCCCGTGTCCCCAGAATTGCTCCCCCTCAAGGCTCTGTGGCGGAAAACAACTGGGCAAAAAACACTGGGCAGTACCCTAATACATGCTAACTCATATCCAGTACCCCCTGTGGCCAGGCCCATTTTACAGATTCATAGATGGGGTCCAGAGGTGCAAGTGACCCACCCAAGGTGACCCAGCACAAAGCCAGAACTTCAGCGAACAAGCCCAGTGTTTCCTGACTCTCAGCCCCTGGCTGCTGAGGGACGGAGATATGGTTCTGATGCTGAATGGCTACGAGGTCTGTGCGATTCCCTTAACCTTCCATACCAACTGGACCTCTGTCTGTCCCCGCCAGAGCTTCCTCAGGGTGCTGTGGGAGAAATCGGACAGGAATTGGTGTTAAGTGGAAATGGATTTCCAGTTGTGTGAATGGCCGACTTTGAAGCAGAGGATAGTGGCCATGCAAATCCACCTGTGACTTGGAAGCTGGGAATACAGTGTATGAGTGACAAAAACAGCCCCAGTCTTCCAAGTACGGTGGCTTTCGGCTCCTTTGGTCCCTCTATAGTCCCAGAGTCGGCTCAAGGAGCCTCCAATGGGACCATCTGCGTATTAGCAAGCCCTAGCGCTCTTGAGGGCCAGACAGGCTCACTTCCAAGCTATGAGGTCATGGTGACCATACCCTGTCCCTCTGCCCAGGACAGCCCTGGTCTTGATGGTTTCCAGCACTCCAGAAGGAAAGAGCCTCTCCCACTGGATCTGGGATGCTGGCAGGTGAAAAAAGGGTTCCCTGTGAATGAGAGTTTCCATCAGCGGACGGTGTGACCTGGACAGTGTCCAGAGCCTTCCCAGGGCATTCCGGGAATCCCGTCTGATGTGGCTGGAGTTGGGGCTGGAACCAGCTGGCTCTGAGCTGACCCAGAGATGGGAGAGAGTACAGGAAGAGGCCACAGCCCTGACGCAGAACCTCCCATTTCACAGATGAAAAGGTCAAGACCTCGGGCCTGCCTCCTGTCCATCATTACCACCCCTCCTCCTCCTCCTGATACACATAAGGTGGAACCAGTATGATAGGATCACCTGTACCCCATCTCGTGCCACTGGGGACTCATTTGGCTTAGAGAAGATAGGAGCTTTGTGTGTGGGAAGAAGGCCTCTAAGATGAGCCTAGGAAGCCAAAGCAGAGGGCCTATAACAGGGACACTCTCAGGACACCCATCCCTAGCCAGGCTCTGGGGGCCAAGCTCCTTTCCCAAGGAGTTTTGGCTTGCTCACACACTGGCTGAAGCCTTTCAGTTGTTTATGAACGCCTTCATCCCTGTCCTGTCCTGTCCAGGAAGGTTTCTTTTCCTTGAGCCCTTGCGGCAATGTGGTTACCTCTCAGCACCATGGGAAGGACATGGTGTGACTAGGCGAGCAAGGGAGGGAAGGAGTTTTGAGTCGGCAGCTCATCCAGAGATGAGCCACCCTGTGTGGCTGGGCCTTCCGGGTTCTCTGGCTGCTATGATTCAGGCAGAAGCCACAGCCAATGGCTACCTGGAATCATCAGCAGGGGCCATGGGCTGTGATAGAGGCTGGGCTCGGCCACTTGTCCAGCTAAACCATGGTGAGGCCAGAGGAAGGGCTTGTCTGTGTCTGTCCACATCTGAAGCAAGTTCTGGGAGCCATGTAGGAGGGTGGGGACAACAAGAGCTAGACACACATGCCATGGTGGCCGGAGTCCATGCTGTGCTTGAAGCTACTAGACAAAGGGACTTGGTCCGGTCTTCAACCAGTGTGGATTTGGGAAAAGCCAGCAGATCCTGGAAAGCTGAGGATAAGGGGGGCATTGGCCACCAGGGGCCAGTAGAAAAGCTCACCAAAGAAAAAGGAGAGAGGAGACTCAGCCCCAGTCAGTTCTTGCTGTCTCTCTGTGCCCATGTGAGAGCTCCAGAGAAAGATGGTCCCTGGGGCCAGGAGAGGACAGGCAGACATCTGGCCTGGTGGCTTTCAGCTCTCCAGTGCCAGTGTCCGGGGTACCCAAGTTCACCTACGGAGGTCTTCACACCCTTAAGCTGCTGAGAGAAGGTGACTAGGTTGTGAGTCAGAGCCCTCTGAGGATTGGGTCCCCCAGCATGAGAAGATACAGCAGAGGCGGAGCTGGTGATCCTCTGTGAGCTGGGATTGTGTCCTCCTGCCCAAGGTAGCCACCCATTGCCACAGCCTGGTGCAGAGCTGGGCTGGGTCCATCAGGTATGGGGAGAGGAAGGGGCAGGCCCCCGGATTCCCAGGAAGTCAACTGAGACTAGGGGCTGGGGCATTGCAGAGTGAAGGCGACCGCCACAGAAGAGCCAGCCCTTGTCCAGGAGACCAGAGGCCCGCATTAACCATGCTCGGCTGTGGTCGGTAGCGCCAGCCCAGCACACAGTGACTCTTTTTTCCCCACCATCTGACTGTCCCACGCTTCCTGAAAGTGTGCCTTTATGACAGGCCTTTCCATCGAAGCCAGGGACATTGAAAAGAGGCTCTGGTCTTCAAAAGCTTTTTGAAGCAAATACATCTTTTCATAACATAAATGACAGTTTGAAAAAGCCAAATATGGGCTTCAGTACTGATCTATCCTTAGGTTCCGTGCACAGAGGAGGGGATGGTTATTCAACACACACACACACACACACACACACACACACACACACACACACGCTCACATATGCTCACACACACATACTCATTCATGCATACACATGTCTGTGCATGCACACATACACACACACACACACACACACCTGTATATATGTGCCACATATGCTTACACACTGACACACATGCACATACATTGACATGCATACACATAGAGACACATGGACACCTATGGACACATGGACACACATATATGTTCACACACATGCACTAACTCTTACCTAAGGCACATGGTCACCACCAGTAACAACACAGCTACAAACTGAAGGGCAGCATCTGGAGAGCACCTCATAGTGACCTGTACCAGCCCAAGCCAAGTGCCTTAGAGCTGAGACCCAGGGGCTGGTCAGGGATTAGCTGGTTGGTGGGAAGACTGGGCTGGGGGAAAGACTGTGCAAAGGCCCTGAGGTAGGATCTTGGGGTGTAACTGAGACAGAGAAAGACCCAGGATGGCCCAAACAAGACTGATGGACTTTGTGAATTCCATTGAGAAGTTTGGTCTTGAAGGTTGCTTGTGGAGGATGTCACCAGGCCTCTGGACTCTACTTAGCCGTCACTCTGGTCTCTGGAAGCACTTGGGGGCCTCTCTCCAGTAACATCCAAACCAGATGCCATGGGCAGCATTAATGAAGTGTTGATGCTCGAACATCTGGAACCAGTTTCCTGGTTGAGAGAGGCAACTGGCTGCAGCTGCTCCTGGCAAGGACAACTCTAAGCACAGGATCCCACAAGGTAGTCTTGGGGAAAGTGACCTGGAAGAACTGGATGGAGCTGGGGGCCCAGTGCAGGACCCTGTGTGGAAGGTGTGATGGCTCCTTAGCAGTTACAGGGGACAGCACACTTCCTTTGGCTCACTTGTGAATACCCACAAGGCTCTTGTATGAGGTGACCAGTGTCCCAAGACCACCTGGGAGCTCAGAGTGTGATTGTGCCTGGTGCTCTCACTTCCTTTCTGTTGCTGTGACAAACACTATGGCCAAAACTACTTAGGGGGAGAAACTGTGTGGCCTTCACTTTCAAGTCACAGTTCATCACTGAGGGAAGTCAAAACTGGAGCTCAAGGCAGTCGGTCCTGATTGCTATCTACACAGCGCTACCGCCAACCAATGGACTCACTTCACAAAGAAGTGGGGCAGGAACACAGAAGAGCTGCTGGCTGGCTAATGCTCAGCTAGCTTATACAGTTCAGAATGGCCTGCCTAGGGAATGTTGCCACCCACAGTGGGCTGTGCCCTCCTACACCATTATTGAGACAATCCCCCACAGACCCTCCCACAGGCCCATCTGATCTGGACAGTCAACTATGACTCCCTTCTCAAGTGATTCTAGGTTGTGCTACGTTGGCAGTTGAAGCCAGCTGAGAACTTGGAAACAGGCTCTTGGCCTATGTGGGTCATCCAAATGAGGTTGTGCTGGACTTGGGGAGCCCCGTGTCCACGGAAGAGACATACAGCCGATGAAGAGACAGGTGTACAGTGGGCAGAGACTGGAGCCACACAGGGGCACTGCACCCACCATGGTCTAGAAGGGACAGGATGTCTAGAAGGCTTCTCCCTGGGGCCTTTGAAGGGGGCCAGTTCTGCTGACACCGTGATCCGTTTCTATATCCAACACCATGAAAAGGTGCAAGTCTGTCATTTCCAGCCTCAGGTATGAGGTCCTCTGGGCCAGCAGCTCTAGACAATGGCCATAGGCTCCAATCCCCGGGGATGCCTGTACTACTGTGACAAGAGACCTCTGCCTGGATGACCCCAGTTGTCTGCCAGATGACTCGAGGGCACAAGGTACCTGAGCTCTCACCCATCTTGGGGAACCCACTATCATATGCCTTTTTTTTTTTTTTAAACTAGAAATGTCCCATCAGGAGATGGTGATCATGTGACTGTCTTAGCCAATCAGAGGCTCACCAGAGCTTTGCCTGGAGGCACAGAAAAGAGGCACCTGGGAGCTCCTGGAGGAGACAAGACCATCAGTGTGGAGTGCTTGCAAGGCATCCAGAGGTCTGATAGCCAGATCTGCCTAAGTCCTAGGCCACCAGGAGCCGCCAAGTGGTTCCTGTCCCTTCCCTGGCTGGGAGTTGGGGCTGCCGGATGACACTTTCTAAGTGTGATGGCACTGAAGAGACATATCAGCAGTTAAGAGCACTTGCTGCTCTTGCAGAGGACCTGGGTTCGATTTCCAGCACCCACATGATGGCTCACAGGGGATCTGATATCCTCTTATGGCCTCTGCAGGCAACAAGTGAATACGTGGTACACAGACATGCATGCAGGCAGACACTTACATGCATAAAATAAAATAAACTCTTTTTTAAAAGAGGGAGATACAGATATGACTTTGTTTTGGTTTGGTTTTTGGTTTTTTTGAGACAGGGTTTCTCTGTGTAGTTTTGGTGCCTGTCCTGGATCTCACTCTGTAGACCAGGCTGAACTTGAACTCACAGAGATCTGCCTGGCTCTGCCTCCTGAGTGCTGGGATTAAAGGCTTGCGCCACCACCGCCCAGCCAGATATAACTTTTTTTTAAGATAAAAAAAATGGTTTTTGTCTGTGAACAGCCTCTCATGCTACCTTTCCCCAGGCTCTGGCCACTCATGATAGATACAGAGGCCTGCATGCGACCTATTTGGGGTACCATGCAGCCCCCAGAAAGTGTACCATTGCCACCATCAGAGGAGAGGGACTGAGGGAACCCACCCAGAGTGTTGCTGGATGGACCCAGTCTCTGCTGATGGCCATCCCCTTCTCCTGTTGCCTGTAACCTGTTTCCTCTTTCCATGCCCTCCAGGAACAGAAGACCTGAGCATGATCAGTGCTGGGGATGAGGTATGGGACAAGGATGTGATGGAGTTGAGATGAGGATGGGATGGGGATGGGATGGGATAGGATGGGGATGGGATGGGGATGGGATGGGGATGGGATGGAGATGGGATGGGGATGGGATAGTGATGGGATGGGGATGGGAGGGGGATGGAATGAGGATGGGATGAGCTGGGATGGGGATGGGATGGTGTATGGGATAGGGATATTGTGGTGATGGGATGGGCATGGGATGGGGATGGGATAAAGATGGGCATAGAGATGGGATGGTGTGGGGATGGGATGGGATGGGATGAGGGTGGGATAGTCATAGGATGGGATGGGGATGGGATAAAGATGGGCATAGGGATGGGATGGGATGGGGACGGGATGAAGATGTGATAGGGATGGGATGGGATGGAATGAGGATGTGGTAAGGATATGATGGCAGCTTTTAAGCTCTGAGGAATGAACAGGAGTCCACAATCATGGCCTAGAGATTATAGGAAGTGGTTAGGAGCTTAACTGTGGGCCAAGAATATTCTGGAACTTTAGAAGAATCAACCATCCTGGGACCAACCCTTATGCCTCAGTTCACATTGCCCTACATAGACCTTCTTCTGGTCCCACCTCAGAACCCAAACCCATCACAGGCCCTCAGAAAGTCTCCATATGACACCCGTGAGCGGGACCTAGTGAAGGAGTCTTCAGTGGGTGGTTTGCATTGCCTCTTCCCCAGCCGCGTGCCCTGTGCCCCACCTCTGCCCCCCCCCACATCCTTGCACATCCTCTGGGCTGGGACCCACTCCACAGGAGGCCCCAGTCCCCTTCCCTCCCACGTCACAGCTAGCGATGGCTGCTGCCTTTCAGCTTTCCCAGGCTGCTGTGAACACAGGCTCCCCCCCCCCACCGCATCCCCCACCCCAGTCCCTCCAACCTAAGAGTGGGAGGAGGCTTGGACCAGAGTGCTTGGAGGCTGGGGACAGACCCAAGTCAAGGGAATGGCAGAGCAATAGGCTTGGGACTCAGTGGCCCACTTAGAACTGGGTCCAGGCATGCCAGCTGCCTAGGGAGGGGACAGATGGTATGGGGCCTGGGGACCATCCAGCTTCACCATGCCACTCAAGCCCGGGCAAGGTACAGAGCAGTGGTTTCCGGAGCTTCATGTCTCACCACAGCTCACTGTTCATCAAATCCTCATATCTTTAACTAGTTGATCCCCTCATGGTGACTGGGGGCTGGCTCACTGTTTGGAGCAGGGTGGGGGGGTGGAGGTGGGGGGATTAAGCCAAGCTCCCGCCAGCTGCCAAGGAGACAGACAAGGACACACGTAATGGACACATGGAATGGCCAGGGGTGTGTAGGGGGCTCAAAGAGGAGGCTAGGAGCCCTGCTGAGCTGGGGAGGGACACTTAGTGGTATAAACCTAGCATCCCAAAGAGATAGAGGACATATCGATATTCACTATGCATCTCCTTCTCCTCATCTGGTAAATCCCCAGAGAGAGTTGTCCCTCCCCCCTTTCCCCTCACTAGTAGACACAATTTTAAAATTTAAATCTCTTACAATGGCATCAGAAACACAGAACATCCAAGAATGTATTTAAAAAAAAAAAGCCGTGTGTGATCTGTCCAGAAGCATCAGAAAATTACTGAAAGAAGGAAATAAGGTTTTATAGCAACAGAGAGACACCCATGATAAGACTGGGTCTTGTGAAGAGCCTCGTCCCATCCATGGTGACCTGTGCATGCCACACCCTCCCAAACCCAGCAGGCTTTGGGGTATGCATTTAGAAATTGATAAACGGCCCCTAAGACTTGCAGAGAGACAAAAGCGTCCTGTCATATTCAAAACAGCACGGAGTTGGATGTCACAGCACCAGATCCGAGACTTCCTAGTGAGTCTTGCACACCTAGCTTTAAGCTTAGGGGCCAGGCAAAACGGGCAGCAGGGTCACAGAGACAGCAACCGGTAAGGGCAGGGACTGGGAGGGTGACAAGGACACCTGCTATTTGCCTGATGCCACAGAGAGAACACAATCGTAAACTCACGCATGAGCAGTCTGTGGGACCTCTTGTCATCCCATTTCACTGGTAAGTAAACTAAGCTCAGAGAGTGACAAATCACTCACCCCAAGTCACCCAAGGTTGGGATTCTCACAGATCTAATACCAATAGTCTAGGCCTGGGCCAGAGAGGAATTCCAGGAGGGATCAGGAACAGCCACACTGATAGGCCTGCATCCTCCCTCAGAGTTGAAACCCTTTTGAGAGGTGGGCACAGTGTGTCTGGGCCATCTTCACTGTTTTTCTCCTGTCAGCAGGTTGTAGGCTCTCCTAGCTTCCGCAACTGGGTGGCACATAGCTCAGGTGGCTTCTGTCTATGCCTCCTAAGTCTGGGAGGGAGATAAGCTGTAGCGGAGGAGGAGGAGGAGGAGGAGGAAGAAGAAGAAGAAGAAGGAGAAGAAGAGAGAAGGAGGAGGAGGAGGAGGAGGAGGAGGAGGAGGAGGAGAAGGAGAAGGAGAAGGAGAAGGAGAAGGAGAAGGAGAAGGAGAAGGAGAAGGAGAAGGAGAAGGAGAAGGAGAAGGAGAAGGAGAAGGAGAAGGAGAAGGAGAAGGAGAAGGAGAAGGAGAAGGAGAAGGAGAAGGAGAAGGAGAAGGAGAAGAAGAAGAAGAAGAAGAAGAAGAAGAAGAAGAAGAAGAAGAAGAAGAAGAAGAAGAAGAAGAAGAAGAAGAAGAAGAAGACACAGCAGCAGCCTCGGAGCAGGTGGACAAGGCAAGAATGGGCCCCTTGCTGTGCAGCTGAGCTCAGCCATGCCAGGAGGCCCCTAAAGACCACCTGAGCACCTGTTCCCCAAGCAGAGGAAAGCAGAGCCGTGAACTGCCCATAGCAGCCCCGGTGCCAGCAGATCCTGAACTGTGTCTGCTGTTCTCATTGGTGCTGCTGCTGTAGGGTTTGTGCTAAGAAGGGTGCAAAGGAGGAGACAGGGTGCCAGGGCCAGGAAGGCTTGCGACTCCACAGCAAGGAAACATCTTGCCGGGTGTCTCCATGTGCCCCTCATCCTCACCCTCTGTGGGCATGAGGAGAAGGACTTGGGGGGAAGAATGAGCCCACAGTGTGACCGGAGCTGCGAGGAATGTGTGGCCCACCCACACCATCATGGCCTCTGGGATCGGGTGTGGAGCAAGAGGATGAGGCAGAGGCAGAGATGGGGAGAGGCCCGGTCAGGTGCAATGCCCTCCCCATCACCCACCCGGACCACCAGGGTAGTGAAGGTTGGTAGTGAGCACCCTATTGTTCAGGGTGTGCTTGCACAGGCTGGGTGTGTGGGAGAGGCTCCCCGGCCGGAGGTGCCTCTGATTTTCTGCATACACACAGGATGGTATGACACATGGGGTGACTCCCGGTTTAGGGGTCCCTGTGAGGGCAGAGTGCACACCTCGTTTGCAAAGCTGAGACAGATTGTTGGTGTGCAGGGACACTGGCTGGGACCGCCATCCTGTGCTTGTGAGATCTAGACAGGATAGTAAATTCAACCTGCTGCCTCGCTCCTCTAGACTCAGTTCAAGTACAGGAAGGTTGAGGGGCGGGGGGGTGGGGTGTGGGGGGGAGCTGGGCCTGGGGACCGACACTCAGCTTGGCTGGCCCTCGGAGCATTTGTCTTGATCCCAGATCTCAATTAGCGTTGCTAGACCGCAGGGCGGCTTTATGGAGTGGAAAAAATCCATTAAGGATTTTAAAGCAAAGCTCAGGACATCATCGCCTCATTGCCAGGGCTTCCACATGAGCTGCGGTCTCAGCCAGCTCCCAGGAGGCCCTCGCCCTCCACCCACCTGGAGGGATGAGGTGTGCCTAGGGGCAGCTAAGTGAGCCACGCCCCTAGCAGCAGACCCCATGGCTACGGTCACACCCACGAGACTCTGGGGGGGGGGGGTGCCTTTTGGAGCTGTTCCCTGCATAGGAATTCAGTCGGCCAGCTTCCCTCCACCCCGGGGAGCAGGGTGGGATGGTTCGAACCTGATGCTGTCTTTTCCCCCCCAGACACCCAGCTGAGTACACATTGTACCCAGGTTCCCCCTACTAGATGCCAATCCTGCCACCTGCCAGTGGCCATCTAATCTAGCCTCTCTGGATCTCCGTACTCCCCTGCCTGTATCGTGGTAGAAACAAAGGAACTGCTGGGAGGGGGGGGGAGCAGGGGTAGGGGTGGGGTTGCTAAGGAAGCAGGTAAAGTGACAGGTGCACTGGTCAGCACGGGTGACAGCCACCTCCTTTGCCACTTTCTCTGCCTCCACCTTTCCCATGGGTTAGCTCTGTGTCTCTGCAAAGACTGTGCCCATTCCACGCCTGGCTGCTGTCCATGATTGCCTCTAGGAAGCCCTCCCTGGTTACCTAGAGCAGTCTGGCTTTCCCACCACAGTGAGGAGCACACAGGACCGGTGGAGGTGGTTGGTTTTTGCATGACCAGCCTTTCTGAGGCAAGGCCCAGGATGGGGCCCCAGCACAGAAAGTGTCCCAGGGATTCCAGGAGCTTCTGACATAGCCTTGAGTCTGGCCAAGCTCTCCTTAGCTTTGTCCCTCTGCTGTGGGCTGGCACAGCACCCTCCCTCCCCTCCCTTGGTTCTACTACCTTCTATTCCTCCTCTCTTTTACCCAGGCTAGCCCTTCTACCCACTCCTCCTGTCCTGGCTTTCCATTTGGGCTTACAGAATCCAAACCCACCTGCTGCAGGAAACTCCCAGCTCCCATCACGGTCAGTCACCCCCACTCCTGCTTTTGACTATTGGCCCCAGCCAGACACAGTCACACGGACACTTGGCTCTGAGAGCAACAGGGGACACAGAAGACTGAACCAGAGAGGCGTCCCACAGCCCATCCAGACAACCCCATATCCCTGAGTCTGGCTCAGCATGGAGCTTGTTTAGGGTCACACACCAGGAGTACAATGTGAACTCACTCAGGGCCGCCCTGTCTCCTTCCCGACTCAGACCCTTCCTCCAGCTCCGGCGCTGCTCATGGAGCTGAGTCTCTCAGGCCATGGCTCACTGTGCTAGGCTGAGTGCGGAGAGGAGCCTGCAGGGCCCTAGAGAGAGATGAAGTGCACTTGCCTGGAATTAATGGGGGGAGCAGAGAGCGTCTCCCTAATTGTCCTTGTATCCAGTGTCTGCAAGCACTGATTTCCCCTGGCTCCAGGCTGCCTGTCTGTGGGGCCAAGAACGCAAAAACCCCAGGTTCTTCTGAGACCCTGGGCTTGACCACTCTCGGGGTTGCCGCGGGCAGAGGCATGAGAACTGTCTGCCTTGAAAGGACCTGGGAGGTGGGGTGGATTGCCTTCCAGGACCTGGAAATAGCCAAAACAAGCTTGAGGAAGAGCTAGGGATCTCAGTGTCTGGGTCCTGCTGGAGGGGTGGGGTGGGGAGACTGGTGTGAGAAAGTCCTCATCCTGGGCTCCTGTACCTCCTCTGCTAAGGGCCAGACGGCTATGACCCTGTGGATGAGGTCTAACTCAGAGGCAGGTGTGAGCAGAGCTGTCTTAGACACTGTAAAGTGCTAATTCCTGTGGTGAGCAGATTCAGAGGCTTTTCATAGTACAGGTGAGGATGTCTGGCCAGCTCCCAGACCTTTCGGGTTAACTTCCCGGGCAGTGGCATTGTGTTGTTTACTGCTTGCACTCAATGTAAGTCAGCTTTCAACCGTGTCTGTACTTGAATCCCCAGAAGCTGTGAGTGTGTCCCCTCCCGCGGCAAAGGGGACCACCCACCAGGGGTAGCCATGTGCTTTCTCTTTTCTCCACTAGGATGCAAGACCCTGGCCAGCAGGGACCCAGTCCTCTGACAGCATGTCACCATACCATGGCCTGGAGGACCTGTGGCGGCCCTCCTCTATGACAAAGGGACTTTCCAACCGGATAGAGGGAGGAGCCTCCTGGGAAAACTGGGCCTTGCTGCCTGTCTGAGGCTGGGTTAATCACAGTCCCTGGACCAGGAACCAGGAAGCAGGGTAAAGTGGGAAGATGGGCAGATGTGACCTCGACTGTGGACCTGGACACTGTGGCAGAGGTTGTGAGCTGGGGACCTTCTGGAAGCTGAGAACAGTTTTCTGTCTTCATCCAGCAAGGGCACAGTGGACCCAGTCCGCCACCTTAAGGAGCTGATTTCCCACAACCCCCAAGTTCCCAGAAACTCCACTGAGGAGTGCAGAGGCTTATGCCTTGATTTCAGACAGGGAAAGTGACCAGGCTCCTCCTCCACAGACAGGGGAGGGAAACAGGTAGTTCTGGGGCTGATTTTGTTTGTTTGTTTGGGGTGGCACAGGTGCAGAACCCAGGGCCTCACATGCATTAGGCAAGCATTCTATCTGAGTCTTCCTCTGGCAGAAAGGGTTGCTTAAACTCCTGAGTCTGTAGTTGCTTGGGGACACAGCAACCCACCATAAAATCCCTCCAGAAAGGCACTGTCTGGGAGCTTATGGTGGTCCTCGCTGGCAGCTGGCAGACCCTGAGGTCCAAGAATCGTCAGGGCAAAGAGCCAAGGAAACGTAGGAGACATTGGCAGAGTCCCAGGCAGTCAGTGGGAAGATGACAGGTTCACCCCAATCCCTATGGCGGGTGGTTTCAGAGGCATGGCAGCCAAAAGGTAGGCAGGGACCATGAAGCCCTCCTCTCCTGCTTGAATGGTGCTGAGGACAGGTGGCCCTAACAGTGGGTCTACAGCGAGACGACCCCGATGGCCACAGAATGCTTCCTCAGGTTGTCGCTGGAGACAGGGCTGCCTGAGCAGGGTAGACCCGGGGAGGTGGGCCGAACCCTGAACTAGGCACAGCCAAGGCGCGTCAGCTGGTCCACACTTCTTTTTTCCCCCACTCGCTTTAACCACACGTGACATCTCCTAGGGTCTGAGGTCTGTTGTCACCAGGGGTTCCTGGAGGGCAGGGGTGCACTGGTGCCCATGTGTCTCCCCTGTCCTGTGCGATGCATGCACGGGAAGCACCCACTGTAGGCCAGACCCTGGGCTGCAAGGAGTGGTGAGTCAGGGGCCTCTTGTGGGGGTGCTCAGGCCTGGGTGGTGACGATGGCAGGGGGCGGGGAGACCTAAGTGTCCGTGGGTATGGTGAGCAGAGCAGCTGTGGGAGTGTGGGGGAGAGGCAAGTGCCTGATGGGGCATGCAGAAGTGGTGATGGATGTGCAGTGCTGGGGGGACTAGCAGGGGCTTCCTGTGGAAACTGAGGCAGTGTGGAAAACATGCAGGCGCTGAGCAGGGGAGGAAGGGGCATGTCCCAGGTGTCAGGAACAGTGTAGGTGAAAGTACAGAGGGCCAAGGGCAGGAGCATGGTGGAGGGATTCCAGAGGTCAGGGGGAGGTGGCTGGGTAGAGGAGCAGATCCCAGGCCCTCGAAGGAGTTGAGATTTTGGTGTGTGGATAGCTGGGGGATGAGAGAAGGGCTCTAGGGAGAGGGGCCCGGGCAGGTTTGTGTCTGAGAAACTGGCACTGCCCCCTCACCCCCCTGCACACAGCATTCTATAAGCGCTATTGCCAGAGGCAGCTGGCCAGCCCTGGGGGGGGGGGAGGTGGGATGGGAGGGGCGAAGCCCGGGCCTCCATCAGAGCAGGAGGTCCCGGCAGGCAGGCCTAGCTCCTTCCTGGGCTGCCTACAGCATCTCCCTGACAAGTTGTCTAAAAATGTTCTTGATTAAAAACAGAACACCGAGTGACAGAATTCAAACAGCCCGTCTGTCCCTCTCTTCGCAGGATTAGCTGCCGGGAACTAATGATTTTTATTAATGCCGTCGGCTGTCACAAGTCTGATTACAATGACCACAGCCCATGGTCTCTCCTGAGGACTGAAGGAGCATTAATCACACTAGATGATTACTTCTGAATGCTGATGGGCTGAGCTCAGGGCCCACGGCCAATGGCAGAGGCCAGCAGAATAGCCAGGCCCTCTCTTCCAGGCGGCAATGGCGATGGATGAATACCAACTCGGCCACAAACGAGCTGCCTCTCCTTCTTGGAATCTGGTCTCATTTGTCACCCCCTTGAACCCACACTACCACTGCTGGCAGAGAGGGTATTATTTGTGTTCTCTGGTGTGCAAGAGCTGTGGTCCAGAGAGGTCTTGTGGCTTCCCAAAGGTCACACAGCATGTTGGTGCTCAGTTGTACAGTCAAAGCCTGGGAATGCTGGGTCACACTTCATCTTCCCCTTCAGGCTAATTGTTCTCAGGGAAGCAGAGCAGATAGAGGTAATTCCCACAAGAGAGAAAAGGGCACAAGATGAAAGGCAGGAGAAAATGGTAGGCATCCTCTGTGATATCCTCCTAAGGGGACCACGCACGAGTCCTAGGTGTTGGCTGGTGCCTGCGCCATCTCCACATGGTGACGCAGACTTGATGCCAATCTCCCCCGTACCCTGTGTGGCTTTAAAATGTGAACGTGATGTGGCATTTTGAGTCCCTCCTGGTGCCCACTCCTGGTCCATGGGCCTCACAGCATTCCAGGAATGCACCTATTCCTCCATGATCCCTCTTTAGTTCCTGCCTCCAGGTTCCTGCACTGAATTTCTGCCCTGACTCCCCTCCATAATGGACTGTAACCTGCAGGCGGAAATAAACCTTCTCCCCTGCGGATTGCTTCGGTCATGATGTTTACCACAGCAGCAGAAGGCGAACTAGGGCAGTTGGTAGAAGCCTGAGGGACTCGGGGAAACCGAGGCAGGGGTGGTGCTGCTTGGTGGGACAGACACAGGGTGAGCTGAGGCACAGAGAGGGGAGGGGTGTCCGGGTGGAGTGAGTTCAGCAGATGTCCCAGGCTCAGGTCACCTGGGCACTGGACCCTGGAGAGTTGGAGTCCAGCTTTGACCAGAGGTGCTGTTTGCGGGTGCTGGGAAGTTTGAAGCAGGGGACACCATCTGGCTGACGGAAGACACAGGGGCAGGAGGATGACAGAATTAGGAGGTGATGGTTGGAGTCAGGCAGGCCTGAGAGGCCTAAGTTTGAGATCATGGAACCACATAAAGTCTGTGAGGGGAGAAAATATGACGATGGGGAATGGCAGGAGATGATGAGGGAGGACCAGGGTATGGAGAGTCACACTACGGAGCAGGAGACCCAGGTGTGATGCCGAGCTGGTAACATGTGTGGACGTGTGCTGTTAAAGGTATAAAGAGAACAGACAGGATTCAAAGCCCAAACGCAGAAGAGCCTTCGGTTGAGGGAGAAAGCCTGGGTGGAGGATGGGAGCAGGTGGGAGAGGCTGGCACACTCTATTTTATGCTATCTGTGAGATTTACATGCATAATTCACATGGCCATGCTCACGTGCAACTTTTTAAATTAAAAAGGGGAGTTGAGAAGCTAGAAAAATGTAGCCTGGGCCACCTTCGGGAAGAGTCAAGTTACTGAGATGTGGTTAGTGATGTGACCTTGAGACACACAGCTGTGACCCCGAAGCAGATGGGAAAGAGGCAACCCATCCAGGAAGCCAGGAGCTTAAGGGATGGGGAAGTGTTGATTGGTAAATCTTGGGGAGGTGGGAGCTGTGGGATCCAGAGAAGCTGTGAGCATGTGGTTGTCTTGCTATGTGGGGTAGATAGGGCAATGAGGCAGGAGAAGGCTCTGGCCCGGGGTTGGAAGGCACCCGTGGATTTTTGGTAGCAAGCCTGGCACCGTGTGTAATTTGTGGCTGGGTCTGAATTTCACTGTAGGCAGATGCTCTCTGTACCATGCTCACATTGAACACAGGACACAGGCTGCTTCCTGACCCCTCGAAATAGGACCGGACAGTTGTGCCCATTGTGTGGACAGCCAAGTGGAGGCTCCAAGGGGTACGTTAGCTTGCCCAGGGCCAGAGGACATGCCAACAGCAGCGCCAGGACTTAAACCAAGATAGCTAGGTTCCTGGCTTTCCACGGACAGCCCCTGATGCTTCCATCAAGGAACAGGGCCACCTCTTACAATCTCCACCTGTGGGCAGGTGACAAAGGTAAAAATAAAAGTCCATCCCTACAAGGGGACTTCATGGCGGTGGCACCAGCCAGGTCCAGGACTTCCCAGGGAACAAAATTCAGTTCAAATGTAAGTACATCAAAATGACATCAGAAGCCTTGGGTCCCTGGAGAGCCCCCAGAGCACAGAGGTGGGTGGCAGCAACCAGTCCTGCTTCCTGACCAGTACCCCAGATCTCAGCGTAAGTGTCCCTGGCTCCCTGAGCTGGAGGTGCTGGGGTTCTAAAGGAAGCATGGGTCAAAGCCGGGGCCTTGACTCTCTGGAACAGAGCAGGACAGGAGGCAGAAGCCAGAAGGAGCTGCAGAGGCTAGGGAAGGTGGGAGGGGCTTTGCGGTGGGCATGAGAGCAGCTGATGGACTAGAAATGCAGAAATGCAGAGTGTGGGATGTACCAGAGCGAAAGGCTAGGGAGGAACCTGCCCCAGCTCTGTGCCGTGCAATGTTGAGTGGGTGAAGGGGGGTGGAGGGTTGCACCCCTGTAACCGATAGACCTCTTCATAGACATGGTCACAGAGAGATCACACACAGCCAGACAGCCAAGGCAGTCTGCATTCAAAGCATTTCCTCTCGCCTCCTGAACTGGAGCTCCTGGGACGGACCACGGAGCTCCTGGGACCAACACAGAGCAAGTCCCAGGCCCTGACCACACATGCTCATGGACACAGATGGGTTCGAGCAACTTCCTTTGCTGTCTGTACAGCACTGTAGGCAGCAAAACATCTGCCTGTGTCATTGCAGGAGATCTGGACAGCAGCCTGGCGATCAGTTACCTGTGTCTGTCACCGGGCCTGCCGTGCATTTGGCACCTGCCAACTAAGAGCTGTCACCGCTGACTCTGTTGGCCTCTCAGACTTTATCACCTGTCCCGGGAGACCCAGAGGCCAGGGCCAGCATTCTGCAGCTCCTGCTCTGTTTCCCCACAGTGCTGGGATTACAGATGTTCAGTACCACTCTCAGCTCTTACGGCTCTGATCACAGGTTGGGGAAGGGTCCAGAGTCACTTACTGAGGTCACAGGGCACCGAGTAGGGGATGAGCCCATTCCCACCTCAGCTCCAGTCTCCCCTCAGCACCCTGCTGTGAGAACCCAGGTCTGACAGCAGGGTAAAGCCAGGCCCCTTTGGGTCCCCTTGGCCCTGATCCCCTTGGACCACCCTCGGGAGCTCAGACCTCAGACCAGGGACGTCAACGGTCCCGACGGTGCTCAGAATCCTCGGTGAAGTGGCTCTTCTGGGGAGCAGAGGCAAGAACCAGGCGCACAGTGACCCTAATTGCCTCCCAGGCTTTCATCGTGTGCGGCGGTCTCTCCACAGATCTACAGGGCTAATTGGCAGGCGAGTGGAGCTTGCCGGGAGCAGCTCTTCCCTCCAAGTGACTGTTCTCCAGGAGATCAGAAAGCCGGGAGCCACCCTCTGAAGAAGCTCGGAGCGGGCTTGGTGACAGGGCCGCACAGTGCTGGGGGCTCACGGCAGGATGACATGCGTGGGGCTCCGGCGGAGGTGCTGAAAGGATTTATGACTTGGGGCTACCAGCTGAGGCCCAGGGAGCTCCATGCTGAGGTAAGATGGCCAGATCAGGAGGCATTGGGTCTTGACTCAATGTGACAGGGCACAGTGCAGGTTGACAGCCACCAGGCAGGGGAATTTCTCAATCTTCACTATATCACCCAACCCCAAAGACTTGCCCGTCCTATGCCCAGACTCTGCACTGGGCCCCAGTCAAGGAAACATCAAGTGACCAGGAGGGGGTCACCGCATATTCTACCCTTGGATTGATGTTCTCAAAGGACCAGAGAAGGGGGGCCAAATTCCTCTCTACCCAGCCTTCAGATCTCCCAGAGTCTCTTAGGCTCTGCTCAGCCCTGGAGATAGATAGATGATAGATAGATGATAGATAGATAGATAGATAGATAGATAGATAGATAGATAGATAGATAGATAGATAATAGGTAGGTAGGTAGACAGGTACACACACATACATACATACATACATACATACATACATACATACATACGTACATACTACCCACTTCTATCTCAGGCCCTCTGGCATATCTCAGACACATTTGCATATCATTTAAACACCACCCCAGCCCTCCCCAACGATTTTTCTAGCTTTCTCTCTACTTCACCGACTACTGAGGAGAATCAGCCACAGTGAGGAAGGATCCAGAACAGGACCTGGCTCTGCCTTTTCCCTTGGTTCAGTGAAGCTTATCTTCAAATTATGTTTCTCAGAGATCCAGGGACCAGCTGGCCTCAGGACTGTCCTGGGATTGGAGGGGCAACACGGGTGTGTGGACAGATCTTGCCTAGGAGAAGGTTGATGGCCAGGGCCTCTGTGCCGGGAGCATTGTGCTGCTGGTGTTCTCACCAGGTTCCATGCCGAAGTCCCCATCAGCCACCACTCCTGCCCTCGGGCAATGGTTGAATGAGGACTAATTATTTACCAAAAAGACAGGTGTCCTTGGAATAAGGAGAAGAGCGGGGGGCAATGGAAGGGCCAAGGAACTCTACAGTAGAGGGAGATGAAGGACAAGGCTTTGAAGTATCCGGGGACGGGCTGCTCTTTCTGGGTCAGCACAACACACGCTGGGTCCCTGTAGTTATCCCCACGCATTAAGTGGCCAGCAAGGTCCTTTCATCCTTGGTCCTCTTCAGAAGGGGAAAGGACGGATGGTGCATTCTGGAAGGAAGCAGCTAGGAGAAGAGATTGGCCAGCAGGGCCCCGAGACCTGGCTGCATCACCTGTGTCTGAGACCCTAACAGTCATTCTTCTCCCTTGAACCAGGGCAGGGCTCCACAGGACGGAAGAGAGGGAAGGTCTGCGCTCCGGAGGCTGAGCTATGGGGCTCTGGAAGGGGTAATAAAGATAAGCATTGTGCGACCAACTCCGCCATCACCAGCCCCGCCATCACCTGATGACAAGGAAAAACTGGAGCCGGACCTCCAGACCCGACAGGGCGGGTTCCCAGCATTAAGTACCTCTTGCTGGGGAGGATAGGCATAAACGATTGAGGGCCGTAGGCCTCTCAGGCAGGGCTGGAGGATGACTCAATTAGCTCGGGCGAGTGGCTTTTATTGCACATTTGTGAGACAGGAGAAGAGAAAATGCCCCACTCATCCACATTTCAAATCAAGAAGGGAAAACATGCCCTGCATTTGAATTGCTGAAGAGGCCACTCGGGATGAGGGAGGGAGATGAGGGAGAGAGGTCAACGGAGAGGCAGGCACACAGGAGGCCATCTGCAATCGTCTCCAGGAACCCAGAGGTACCTCAAGATGTGACCCATCTGCCCACACAAGTTTGCTGTCTCCTGTCAGCCATCCTGTTCCCCTGGTATAGTTCAGGGGTGTGTGTCTAAGGCAGAGCCAAGGGAAGGCTGGGAAGGGAGGAGGGAGACCCAGGAATGAATCCCCTGGGCCCTTTGCCCCCTCCAACTGTCTATTGCTCCAGAGTCAGATGGGCTTCCTAGAAGACATGGGCTCAGCCAGGAGTTGCCATATTGTCTCTAACCAAGAGTTCAGGGGGTAGTTCCCACAGGGAGAAGCTGGCCCCACACCATCCCACAAGCAGGGCATTCACTTAGAAGAGATGGTATTTGAAAGCCCATCAAAGGAAAGCTCAGACTCTTCACACGGCAGTTCACTGTACCCAAAGTGAAGGCATGCCCATCCAAGGCCCACCCAAGGCTGGCCTTCCCCCAGGAGCTGCTGTGAAAGGGCCATTGTTGCCTAGGACCAGGCAAGGTTTCCTGAGTGCCAAGGAAAACACTGTGTTGCTTGTTGAGACTTACTTTGCAGCTGAGGATGGCCTTGAACTCCTGATCCTCTTGCCTTTGCCTCCAGAGTGCTGGGATCATGCCCAGGGCTTCATGCATGCCAGGCAAGCACAATCCTAACTAATCCACAACTCCTGTTCTGGAAGGTTCACTTTGAGCGGAGACATAGGTGCTACAGCCATGAGGCACGGAGAGGTAGTGACCACTAGCTCTCATGGTGACAAGTAGCAGTCAAGGGCTATGCTCAGGCCTGGCTCCAGAGT
This sequence comes from Peromyscus maniculatus bairdii, assembly GCF_049852395.1. Taxonomy (NCBI): domain Eukaryota; kingdom Metazoa; phylum Chordata; class Mammalia; order Rodentia; family Cricetidae; genus Peromyscus; species Peromyscus maniculatus. The sequence goes on from NC_134871.1 coordinate 53,807,524, forward strand.
CGTCCCCCGCTCCCCACCTTCCTGAGCACACAGTTACTACAGATGTGAAGTGACCAAGCTCCTCTCCCTTCTCTCCCTGTGCCCCCATGGCACACCTTCCATATCCCCCCCTCACCCAGCCTTGTTCCCACTCGCCCTGATGCTCACGTCTTCACTCCCAGAGTTTCTACTTCTTAACTCTCTCCCTGCCCTCTTGGAGAGTGGTCCCCAGCAAAGAGCATCAGCCCATTCCACGTGTGGGTAAACAGAGCCTCTGGGGTGCTGCAGACATGACAAGGATATACTCTCACCAGACACAAGGACCCTGGACTCCGAACCTCTTGGGTCTCCGCAGAAGGCTTGGGTGAGGAGGAGACATCTCACACAAATGCCTTGGTCTGAGATTCATGTCCAGTGTCAGCTCTCTGCCCGGATCCTTGAGGTATTGACGGGGGCGTGTGTGTGTGTGTGTGTGTGTGTGTGTGTGTGTGTGTGTGTGTGTGTGTGTGTGTGTGTGTATTTAGCCAGAAGAAATAAGTTCAGTTTTCTGAGTCGTCTGCACCGGCTGGCATTTAAACACACCTTCGTCGATTAAGGACTCTGAGCCGTGGATTCTCTGTGTTGCCGATGAATGTAAAGTGGTGCCGTTGAGTGACCTTTACAACTCCGGGTCTCTCTTTACTCTGGCTGGCTGGCAGGCTCTCCAGAGCCCAGTCTCTGCCTCTGAGCCTGCACTGGCATGAACAATTAAAGTTCATGGGGTGGGGGCAATTCCAGTTCCAGGATCGGCATCACGGGGTCCCGGCACTGGATCCAGGCCTGGAGCCAGAGGGTTCATAGCCATTCTGAGGGAGCAAGTCCAGTGAGTGGCACAGCCTCTGCTGGGGTCCCAGGGTGGCCCCTCTGTGGGGTCCATACTGGAGAGAGATAGGCTTGCTCAGCCTGAAGCAGCAAGACAGATTACAGATAGCCTTCCAGTTCATCCCAGGTCCCCTCCTCTGCCTGCTGAGACCCAGGCATCTTGCCATTTTGGGGGACACCTCCCTGGGAAGAGTCTCCTGTCCTCTCCAGAGTCCTCAGATGCTTGCTGGTCTCCATTGCTCATCCTGGGCATTGTGCATTTGGAGGAATGTTTCTGCTTGGTGGTGTCTCTGAACTTGACTTTGCTCATTGTAGTAGTAAGGAAGGGGACGATTATTTGGGTCACAGTTGCAGGGCACAGTCCACCATGGGGAGGAGTGCATGAATGGCAGCTGCTCACATGGCATCCATGGTCAGAAGCAGTGAGGGGGGGGGGATGCTGGGGCTCAGCAGCCCAGGACCCCGATCACCACATGACACTGCCCGTTGTTCACAGGGGGTCTTCCCTCCTTAGACCACCTAGTCTAGAAACTCCCTCACGGGCATGCCCAGCGGCTTGTCTCCTAGGTGATTCTGATGATCCTGATGAGCTGTTGATATTAACCGTCGCGTTTGCTGACCTCTGCATCCACAGCCGAAGATGCCTCCTCTGCTCTGCCCACCCCTCCCCCACCACCATGGAAAAGCGGCATGGGTGGGCCTGCTTTCGAGAAGTCATGGTAAAGACAGAGGTAGGGGTAGATGAACCAGAGAGCGGAAGAAGATGAAGGTGGGTGTGGAGGACAGGGTCCTTTCTGTCTGTTCTCCCCTTTCTCTAACCTTCGACCTTGCAGGGTGTCCAGGAGAGCAAAGGAACTCCGTGGCCTGGGCTGCAGCCCTGTGAGTGAGCGCCGTGAACAGGCAAGACTTCAACGGGCTAGTGGAGTTTGCTTTGGCCTCTCTGCCATTACCAAGAGAGGCATCGGCCCCAGCCTGGCTGAAAGGTCAGCATCCCTGACCAAGGCAGCCACACCACAGTGAGAAGGAGTGAGAAGAAGCTGGGTATGCTTCTGGGAGCCATGGGGGATGCTTGTTACACAGCCCTGTTGCCTGTAAAAGCTGATCGATGTAGTGGAGATGCATGTGGACTAAAGGAAGGTTCCTTCCTCCCTGGTGGGCAGTTAACGTGAATGAATGGTGCAGTAGTGAACCATGGCACACTTATGGGCAGAATTCACCCTCTGCACCACCAGCTGGGTAGCTGGTGCCCCGACCCCAAGGTCTCTTTAAAGGCAGCACACACAGCAGCATTTGGGTCTGGTGTGCTCACACTGGAGTGTGAATGGAATCAGATAATTTTTCACCGGGAAGGACCAGTTAAACATCCTTTCAATCCATAAGAGATAAGCAGGCTGTCAATGCTACTCTAGGACCTTGCTTTTGTTTCCAGGAATCCTTTACAAAGCAAAGCCTGCCTGACCATGGCCTGGGCCTTTCTGACGCCATGCCATTTCTGACTCCTCCGCCTCCATGGAAAACTGTGGACACAGAACTCCATCCAGCCCCAGGCAGGTAGGTATAAGAGCAGCTTGGAGAACACGCTAGACTCAGAGGCACCAAGGGAAAGGACGTGACCTCAAACCTGCATTAGATAGGAAACCACATGGCCAACATAGAGCCACTGTTCCCAGGATAGAGGTCCACCCAGTGGTTAATGAACTGGCCATGGTTTCCAGACTGGGCCTCAACATGAATATTCTCCCATAGCAAGGAGCTGTGCAGGGCTGTGGACCAACCTCTGCATATAGTACTGGCTGGCTCCTCAGGGCAGAAGCAGCAGGAGTGAATATCGGGGAGAGGAGCTGCTTCCAGGCCATCGTCCTGACCAGCTGAGTTTGGTGTGAAAGTTGGAGCCAAGGAGACGAGGCCCAGGGCCTAGCCCGTGTGTGAGTACTCACGTACATTTACCCTGAGCATGTCAATGTGCACGCTCACCAGGCTTTGCTGTCGGCCTGTGATGTGCCCAGAAATGCTGGCCCTGGTGGCACAGAATTTAATCAGAAGACAGGAGCCATCCCTGCAGCAGCTGAGGCAAGAGGAGTACCACAAGTTCAAAGCCAGCCTGAGCTACATCACAAGTTCTGGTGCAGTCTGGGTTACAGAGTCAGATCACATCTAAAATTAAAAAAAAAAAAAGTCCAAAATAATAGAAGACTGCAATGTACAAAGGCTGCTCCTCTCTGGGTGCAACCCAGAGGGTAATATACAAAGCCTGCTCCTCCGTGGGCATGACCCCACATCGCTCTCCTTCCTGCTTCCTATACCTGAGCTGCTAATCCTCTGGCTCCCTGATAAGAAGGGAGCCTCACTCCATTTTTATCGATGAGAAGATGGCGTCGCTGAGGGACCAAGGCTTTGTCAAGTTCACAGAGCCAAGGTGTGCTGACCCCAGGAGCAAGGCCATGCTGGGATTTTAGCTAAGATGGTAATCACCTGGTCTTGGCCACACAGGCCACATACAGAGAGTTGTGTGGAACCTGGGAGTCAGGGTAGGTGGACTGGGATAGAGTCAGAGGGCAGGGCCCCTAAGCAGATTGTCCAGAACAAGCCAGAGAAGAGATAGCAGGAGCCCACCCTTATATGACTGTGAGTGGGCAGCAAGGGAGGTGTGGGCATGGAGTCTTGGGTACTTCTAGCAGGAGCCATGGGCCCAGCCCGACCCTCTGTCCCAGACCCCAGCCCCCAGTCTGGTCCCAGTGTGGGATGCCTGACATTTCTCAGCTGACCACGTGTGGAGTGCCTCCCTGCCAGGCCCATGTCCCTTCTTGAAGGCACATCCATGGGCCAAACACTCCTCAAAGGCCCTGCACTGGAACCAGCCTGACAGGAACTGGCTATGGCAATTGCCAGCTCTTCCATAGCAAGGAGAACGAACCATCGCAGCTCATTCCTCCCTCTCCAAATTCCACCGAGTATCATTCCAGGCCCCTCAGGCCTGCCCACGGCACCCGCACCCACAAAGCCCATCAACACTAATGGCCTCACCATTGGGGGAAGATGCTGCGTGTCCGGGGACAAGGCACAGAAAGCCAGGGAAGCAGAAAGCCCAAGCCGACAGCCCTTCTGAGCTCCCAGATGCTTGATAGGGCACACGCTTTCCCACCAGCCCCCTTGGAGCTGGCTTAGCACCCAGAGCAGACCCCACCGAAACGGGCTCCTCCTGGTGAGCCTTGAAAACAGCTACAGAGTCAGAAAACCGGAGACTCGGGCCCAGAACGGCCTCCATCACTTTGGGGATCAGTAACGGTCCCCCGTCCCCCAGCAGTTCCTCAGCCACACTTGCCCCACTCACCCCTCAGCACGAGAAGGAGCCACCCTTCTCCTCCCAAAGGCCCAGGCTACTTGCCACCCAGTACAGCATCTCTTCTGAAAACGCACGGCCATGCCAGCCACACATCCTCAGGAGGGGACAAGACTGTGATGTTTGGGTGGTGGCCAGAAGTAGCAAAAGATGGAAAGGCTGTTAAGCGGGCACGGACATGGCCCCCCTCCCCCGGAGCCAGATCCTTATACTTCTCTTCCCAGCTAGAGCGGACATAGGAACCATAGAAAGCCACTCCTACCCCCCACCCCCCTTGAGCCCCTTGCATGCCGGGGCCACAGGCAGCCCCCCTTCCCGAGGGAGCAATCCCTCACTCCTTACCTGTGCACGAAGCTGGTCGCGCGCTGTCCAGCAGAAGGGGGAAGGCGGGCTCGCTAAGCTACTCCAGGCTTTCCAAGGCCAGGCCACATCTTTCCTCAAAGCAGCCCCTGGCCACCCTCCCAAGGCATGCACATCTCGGTCACATGTATGCAGGTGCTTTGTGGGGGTGGGGGTTCTCGGAGCCCGGGGCAGATATTCTTAGAGGTCATCGGCCGCCAGCCCACCCCAGGGGACCACTACCCCAGAGCAGGGCTCCACAGCCAGGCAGGGGCCACTGTCATCTGCGTGAGTATCAGGCACTGTGCTCAGACTCCGGCTAGGCTGGCCGCTCTCAGGCTGAGGCTAGGTTTATTTTTAGAGCCCGGCCCTTCCCTAGACGCCAGGATCCCAGCTGAGATTTCCAGCCACTCAAACTAGCCCATTATGGGCAGAGCTGTCCCTGATTGGGAATGTTCTAGAAGGGAGTGGAGACCCTTAGAGCATTTGGTCCTACTCATCCCCATGTAAAAAACGAGGGCTGGGCCTGGGTGCCAAGGTCCTTCTGTCGCTAGGCTGGCTAAGCCTGGGATGAACAGAGACAGGGTGCTCCCTTCTCTGGACTGTCTCGGTCCCCTCATCCCAAAGATGAAACAGACCAGACCCACCTGTCCAGAGCACATCTGGGTTGGTGTCACCAGCAATTCCTATTCCATGCCTTCCCCAACTGGGGTCATACAGGGGTCCCATCACATCCCCCCCCTCCCCACGGCTTGCACACATCACAAAGTACTGGACAATCAGGGCACAGTAACCTTCCCTTCTGGTATACTAAAGTCAGCCCGCTCCTCTCCTACAAGCTCTCCAGAACGGCACATGTCTGATGGATGGACTCCAAGGTCTAGGAGGGTAAGGGACTTGCTCAGAGCCCCACCAAATGGTGGCAGCATGGGGTTCTCCATGACAGAAATTTGCTAATCTTTGCAAACCGGACTCAGCGAGCTTTGGCCTCAGTGTGGTAGCAACGTGTTCCCATTGCAGACTCTGAGCTGAGGAAGCTGGACCTTTATGGCCTGCCCACTGGCCTCCTGGGCAGGTGTTGCTCCAGACGCCTCAGAGCCTCCAGGCTGATAGCACGACCTCCGTTCTTTGAGACTAGCCTGTGTCCTCAGGTCCCACATACTTGTTCCCCCACCTCCAGTCCCTGCTACCTTCTCGGGGAAGGAGAAGATCGACTGACCAGATGGTACAGCAGGGTAGCTAGGGATACAGGCAGAGATCCCCTCCCCACACGGAGAGAGGTGTCAGCGTTGACTCCTCATGCTGCAGGAAGGCTTTCTCTGCCATGCTCACAGACTTCTTATAAGTCCTACCCCTGGAGACCTCAGGCCACCAGGCTCCTAGACTACTCTATGACAGGGCCTGACCCCTTGAGGCACACAAGTGGCTAGCCCCCCACCTCCCCACCCTCACCCCCCAGCCCTCCCCACTCCCCACCCCCATCCCCACCTAAGGAGTTCTACCAGCTAAGCCCTGCCCCTGAGGAGCTCCAATGTCCAGGCCCTGCCCTACAAAAAAATCCCAGTGGTTGCCCCAAGTTCAGGCCACATAATCCCTCCAATCCCGGGCCACCCTGGAAAATTCTGCCTCTCTGCCACCACCTAAACCCTATATAAACTCTGTCTTTTGCTCAGTTCTCTGCTGCTTCTCACCCAAGCAGAAGCAGCCACTGTCCTGGGTTTGGTTTTTGTTGTTGTTGTTTGTTTGTTTGTTTGTTTGTTTGTTTGTTTGTTTGTTTTTTCCCTCCCAATAAATTTCTTGCTTGAAGTTTGTTGTGTGGTATGACTTTGTGGTATTCCTTGGCTCCTGACTGCCAGGACACCTTTCCATCTGAGCTGTAATACTTACAGTCAGCCCACTGGAGGACTTCCAGTCTTCTATCAGGAAAGAGGGAGCCCCTTCACCCCGGCCCCCACTTCTCAGCCATGGCCATGCATTTCAGGATGGCTCACCAGGCTCAGCCAGAGGATTATGCCTGGCCTGTGTTACAGAAATGCCTGGGGTGGTAGTGGCCGGTCCATCTCCCCCTCACTCGGGAGGAACCAGGACTTCTCCCACCTCCCAGACGCAGGCCAGGGCCAGCCAGCCTGCCCTGCGGGAGTTACTGCTGGTGTCCTGACTTGACTCCACACATTGCTCCCCCACAACAGGGGAGCAGTCCCCGAGGTAGGATGGTAGCCCCAAAGGGCCCCAGTGCCTGCAATTCCTGCTCAAGGACAGGGCCTCCCAGAGGAGGGGGCAAGACATGATGGGCTCCCCATGATGTCATACCACAGGGCCGTTTCAAACTGTTTTCTAAAAATTATTTAATATCCTGGGGAATGGTGGTGAGGGAGTAAAGTAGATTACAGGCTGTAAATATAGAATGATTTCAATTTTGTCTAAGACATATATTTATAGTTGGATACGGGAGCTGGTGCCGCTCCCAGCACCAGCCTGGTGCCAGTGCTGCGCCGGGACGCTTTCCTCTTCCTGTTGAAGTTTTGGTGGGTTCTCCTTATTTTACACCCCGAGGAGGGCTTGTCCAGGATTCAGAAAAGGACACGAGACACTTTTTAAAAGGGTTTTTTTCTTAGCCCTGCCATCCCTAAAACACCATCCCATCCCCGGACTCTTGTTTCAGAGGAGTCTGTGATTGACAAGAATGGTGGCCATGGCAACCACAGTGACCTCTGACCTCTAGGAGGCTTGGCTCCCATTCCCCCCGCCCCCCCGCCCCGCCCCAAGTCGCCTGCTTCATTGAGGCAAGAAGTGGCTCCTGAGGCCTCTGCCTCTGATCCCAAGATACAGGCACAAGCCCTCCCTGACCCAGTGACCTCAGGAAAATGAGAGTCTGGCCTCACTGTGGCTGGTGGAAAAGACTAGCCTTGGGAAACCCCTGGAGACTCATGAGAGGGCCGGGCACTTGGACACCAGGGTCTTCAGGGGAATGATTTGGTGATGTCATTCTGAATGTATGCTCTGAGGAAACCACAGTCCCCGAGGCCAGTCAGATTGGCTCTAGAGGGAGGTGGGCAGGGGCAGTGCCTTGATGGACAGACACCCAAAGATGGCTGTGAATGAGGAAAGGCAGGGCCAGCCATGGCGAGGGGGAGCTGGCTCTAGAGATGTACAGGCCTGATGAATGTGACTCAGGCAGGTCCCTGTTCTCTCTGGCCTCAGTTTCCCTATCTGCTCAACCAGAGGTTCAGGCTGCAGGACCTCTAAGGGCCTGTGCACCTGACTGCAGAAGGGCCTGGGGGCATCCCTAGCAGGTGGGCACACTGCCCCTGGCTTGAGGGCTGTGCACTTGTCCGCTTGGCACCAGCCAGTCACCTGCCTGGGCAGCTCTTCAGGGTCCTGGGGACCGGGTGGGCCAGTGGTGTGAATATGCTGTTAGCACATGTTTGGGTCTTTCCACGGTGTCAGAATTTATTGAACAACAGTTCTCACAGTTCGGTGGTTTCAATGGCAGCAATGCACTTAATGTCCCCGCTCTCCTTGATGGTGAGGAGGACGCAGGCTTTTGCTTCGATCTTAATTACTAATATTAACTCTCTAGTCACACACAGTAAACCTCGCCATGGAATGTGGATATACAGAACGGATGCCAAGGGCTAACAAGGCAAGATGCTGAGATCAAAGCTGGGAAACCAATGGGGACTTAGGAGCCTCCATACTGATAACGAACCAAGCTGAGCCGGAGAGGCTGCCAGCCACTGAGTCAGGCCCGAGAGTCAGAGCTGAGCTGCAGGAGTTGAGTGAGGCACAGGGCCAGATCCAGACAAACAAGTGGATGGATGGCGGATTCTGACGGTGAATATGAAGATGGACAGGGGCAGTCCCAGTAGCCTGTATCAACAGTGGGAACAGAGTCAAGCTGAAGCCCTGGGGCGGTCAGGAGTTCTCTGCCTTCCAGTCCCTTGGCACATACACTGGGTAGTCAGGTTGACCAGTTGGTGGGAACATCACCACTGCAGTGCTAAATGTCTACCTCTCTATGGGTCCAGGTGAGAGAGTTATAGCCTTGCCTTGGTCTAACATGTCTGATAAGTTCTTGGGTCTGTTTTTCCTGATATGATTTTACTATGCATGTGTGCCCCTACTTACAGGGTGGCATCCTTTCTAGTCTTAGGAATAAGTCATTTGGCAGTATGCACTGCAAAGATGGTACCAGGCAGATGAGCTGTTCATGTGCCCACTCACGTGTCCAGCCATCCTCCACCCTCAAAATGGGTCCAAAGCTTCTTGAAAGATTGAATCTCTCAGGACAAGGTGCAGAAAGACTGCTGTCTTCCACATATGAAGTGACACAGGGCAGGGCACAGCCTGGTGTCCACAGTCAGAGGGAAGCTTGCCCTTAGGAGCTCTCCAAAAGTGCTGGAGATGAGCAAGAAGACAGCGAGAGGTAAGGGGGAGTATCTGGGGTAAGTACAGGATTGTGGGGAGGCACAGAGCCAGAGGTGTATGAGGAGAAGGGGAATCAAGTGTAAAACAACTTCCCAAGTGGGGCTGGAGAGATTGCTGAATGGTCAAGAGCACTGGCTGCTCTTCCAGAGGACCCAGGTTCAATTCCCAGCACCCACATTGCAGCTCACAGTAACTCCAGTTCCAGGGGGAATCTGATCCCTCTTCTGGCCTCTACAGGCACTAGGCATGCATGTGGTACAGATATACATGCAGGCAACACACTTACACACAGAAAAATAAACATTTAAAAGAAGAACTCCCCAAGGCAGGCACAGGGCCCCTCTTCACAGAAGGAGAGCCGAGACTGCTCCCGACAGTTGGTGCCAAGGCTCTGCCATCAAGAGTGGCAAACAGAGGCTGCAGGCAGAAGGGGTGGCCTCGGTACACATAGCATGACCTTGAGCTGAGCAGACTGTCCAGATGCCAACAGACCGGTAAACCAAAGACAGGAGGGTCAAGGTCAGGTGACCTGTCTACGCTCCCCCAGCACCTCCACCTTCTTTCTGTCTGGAAGTCTCATTCCAAACCTCTCCGCACTTTATGCTGCTTCTGCTGAGAAGTCCACCCCAGGCGCTCTCACCGTGCTTCCCTGCCTGGGATGTGACTGGCTTTGTCCGGCTTCCTTTTCTCCTTCTCCTCCTTTTTCCCTTTTCTCCTTCTTCTTTTTTTAAAAGGTGTATTTATTTTGTTTTTGTGGGTGGCTGTTTTGCATGTGTACATGCATATCTCTCATGTGTTTGTCTGCACTCTCTGAGGTCAGAGAGGGCATTGGATGCCCTGAAACTGGAGCCCTAGATGGTTGCGAGCTGCCATGTGGGTGCTGTCAATCAAACCTGGGTTCTCTGCAAGAGCAGCCAGTGCTCTTAACCACTGTGCCATCTCTCCGGCTCCTCTCAGGCCACTTCTAAGATCCCCTCTATACCTTCAGTCTTGACAGCTTCCATATGACATGGAGGATGGCTTTCTTTATATGAATCCCGCTTGGTTTTACAGACGTGTTAGTGTCGTTTTGTTTTGTTTTGTTAATCAAATTAGGCAGAAGGGGTGGCCTCGGTACACATAGCATGACCTTAAGCTGAGCAGACTGTCCAGATGCCAACAGACCGGTAAACCGAAGACAGGAGGGTCAAGGTCAGGTGACCTGTCTACGCTCCCCCAGCACCCCCAGCTTCTTTCTGTCTGTTGAACGCTTAATCAAATTAGCGTTCAATTCTTACTTCCTACAAGAGTTTTCTTCTGCAATGTAAGTCTTTACACTACCAGCTACACAAAGATTGCCTGATGTTGTTTTTTAGATCTCTCTCTCTCTCTCTCTCTCTCTCTCTCTCTCTCTCTCTCTCTCTCTCTCTCTCTCTCTGTGTGTGTGTGTGTGTGTGTGAAATAAATAAATAAATAAAAATGGATAACCCCTGTAGACAACACCTGAGGTTGACTACGTTCATTGCACACGTGTGTGCATATATGTGTGGGGGCTAGTGACCAACCTCAGGAGCTGTGTCCGGGTGTCATCCACTTTTATTTATGTTCTTACTTACTTGAGACTAGGTCTCCTACTGTCTTGGACCTCAATGACCCAGTTAGGCTGGCTGGCCAGGGAGTCAAGGGTGCTCCTGCCTCTATGCCCCAGTGCTGGGAGTGCAAGGGTGCACCACCACGCCAGACTGCTTTACATGGAGGCTGAGTCTTGAACTCGAGCTTGCTCGGCAAGCTCGCTATCCACCGTTATCCACTGAGCCCTCTCCCCATCCAGGTCTCTGGTTTCCAGTGTTTTGTTTTCTGGCAGCTTTGCATTTGCAGAATTTTTACAGGACCAGTGTGGCGTTCCTGTGCACCTCAGACCGCTTCTCTGCTGTCACTTGTCACAATGGGGGATGGCTCACCATGAATGAACTATTTTACATGATTGTCAACCAATGCACATACTTTATGCAGGTTTCCTAGAGTCTTTACTGCCCCAGGATCCTGCCAGGAGGTATTTTATAATTTCTTGTCTTTTTTTTTTTCCTTTGCCTTTTCACGGTTTTAAAGTGTCTATGGCTTTGTTTCTGATGCCTTTGTGGTGTAAAGGCTTTCTGTGTAGATATTTCATAGACTGCTCTGTAATTGGGGCTTTAAATGGGTTTCTTATAGTTAAACTGAGGATGCAGGTTTTGAGGGGGAGGAGAACCCCCAGGGAGAGATGACCACACCTCCCTCACCCGGGACACATGTCATCAATGGGACATTTCTCTGTTGGTGCTGGCCACATGACTTGGTCCTGTCACTGAGAAAGCAGCTGTCAGTTTCTCCCTTGCAAGCTTGCTCTTGTCATCGGCCCACCCTGTAGTCTTTAGGGGAGAGCCATTGTGCTCCTTACTCCCTTCTGGAGGGAGGACCTCCTCATACCCTTTCAACATGGAGTCCCTACTACATGGTTGTCTTGGAAGCCCTCCGCCTGGGAGATTTGAATTCTCTCCCCATCTGCTTGTGGCTTGCGGAGGTGTGGGCTCATGAGTCCTTGCCTAACACCTGAGTTCTCACACGGCCACCGCTACTTTATGTGATGGCTCACATCAGTCCATCCATCCTGGGCAGCTCTTCCAATGGCTTGTGTGTCTTCCATCCTCCCTCACTTCTGGACACAAGGAGATGTCCTAGGCTCATATTGTGTTTTCTATCTCTGTCTTGGAGTTCGCCTGTCAAGGCACCCTGAGAGGACGGTAGAAAGATAGACTGTGTGGGGGGCTTCTCCGGGATATTACAGCCTTTAGGTGGTTGCAGCTGGCAAAGCAAGGAGTGTGTGTGTGTGTGTGTGTGTGCGCGTGCGTGCGTGCGTGCGTGCGTGCGTGCGTGCGTGCGTGTGTGCGTGCGTGCAAATACATGGGAGTGCACACACATTAGTGGAAGCCAGGGGCCAACATTAGGTATCCTCACTCACTCTCTACTTTTGGAGACAGCCTCTCACCGATCCAGGAGCTCCCTGATTTGGCGGAGCTGGCTGGCCAGCGAGTTCCGGGGATCCTCCTGTCTCCACCTCCCCGGCATTAGGATTCCAGATGTACATGACCACACTGGCTTTTAACTTGAGTGCTGGGAATCCCAACTCAGGTCCTCACGCTAGCCAGGCAAACACGTTCCCCACTGCACCATCTACCCCGCCCCCAGAGTATCTTCTACTGACCATCACAGTATCATAGGGAATAGTCTCGCAGCCAAAGAAAGACTCCTGCTCTTCAACCTCTCCCCTGCCTCCATTCCCCCCACCAGGTCTCTTGTCAATGACTGTTTGGTTTAAGAAGCTCTCGCTCTCCTCTCTGCAGCACGCCTCACTAGGAAGCATGCTCAGCTCAGCCTCCTGCACCAGCAGCGATGAGCATTCCCGATGCCTCACACGGCTTCCTCCTGACAGCTCATCCCTCTTTGTGGCTGAATGATACTCGGCTGTAAGGACTTGGTACAGTTTAGCCATCCTCCTACCGGCCGCTGTCTGACAACTGTGAATAATGGCTCTATAAATAGCCGCTGCAGGTTTTTGTAGGGGCCTGAGTTTTCAAGTCCGTTAGATGGATACCGGGAGAGCAGTGGCTGGATTGTCAGGTAAGCCAGCGGCTGGCTTTGAAAGAAAACTGTCGAGCAGCTGCATCGGTTGCTGAGTAGCCAGGCCGGTTGGCGTTCCCTCCAGTCAGGGACACAGGTTCTAGAGCTTTTTGCTCTGCATCCTCGCCAGAGCTAGGCGCTGTAAGAAAGCTCAGCTCGAGTCCCAGACCAGGTTGGTTTTCTTCTGCTCCTCTTTGACAAGTTTTGCATTTTCCTATCTCCTATTTGGGTCCCAGATCTCCATTGAACCAGTTCTCACATAAGGCCCTTCTCAACTCTTTCTTTTGTGCATCTGAACGTATTGCATATGCCGCATGCAGGTGGCACCTACTGTTGCTGCCATATGCAGGTGGTGCCTACTGTTTAACACCGTTGGTGCAAAGACCGTTTTCCACCTTGTTCACTTGTTATGTTTTCTCTGTTCTTAGGTTTGGGTGACTTCTATTGTCTTTTCTCCTGTCACTTCCGGTCATTGTCACCACCCAGTGGGTTTATCATTGTACCTAGAATACATTTTATTTCTCAGACTTCCATTTTATTTTTAAAATAGGGTTCTTTTTGTTTGTTTGTTTGTTTGTTTGTTTGTTTGTTTGTTTGTGCTGGCAAGATGGCTCAGAGGGTCACAAAGCCTGCTGCCAAGCCTGAGGGCCCCAGGAGTTCAATCTCTGAGACCCACACAGTAGGAAGAGAGAGCTGACTCCTGAAAATTGTCCTCGGACTTCCACTCGCATGCTGCGCTATGTGCATACACACACACACACACACACACACACACACACACACACACACACACACACACACACACACACATAAACAGATTGTAAAAGAGGCCCTCTTGATGACTGACCAGTCCCTGTTGGTGAGAGAGGTGCCCTGGGTCTCGATGGGTTCCCCCATCCTTAGCTCTGCCTGACGTACTTACTGGCTGTTTCATTTTCCTTGACTGAGCTGTGGCAAGCCCTCCTGCACCCCTTTGCCGTCTGCTGTGCTGTGCCTTCCATTAGCACCCCGCCCCCATGCACACACATTCTCATTCATTCTTTTCTCCTGCAACAGAACCAAGTAGACACCCTATCCTGATAGAGCCGGGTCTACCAGAAACCTCCATCACACTCCCATGCCTGGGCCCAAAAAAAGCAGAGCAGGAAGTCCCTGAAACACAGCAGGTGAAGAGCAGGAAGCAGGGCTCACACTGGCGGCTAGATTCTGAATCCTCTATCCTGGGATGGGTACAGAGCCCCGAGATAGCCGTCACATGGGCTCTGAATTCCCAAGAGGGGTTGGCCTGGAAGAGGGCCTCAAGTGTCCTTGGAGACTGATGGAGTTGAGGGCAGGCGGCTCAGCATCTTCAGCACCCATTAGGGCTCATCCCTCCTGACAGCAGGGCTTTAATGATCGGGCTGGCGAGATGGCTCGGCAGGTAAATGAGCTCTCCCCACAAGCCTGGCGACCTGGGTTCGATCCCCAGAACCCGTCCAAAGGTGGAAGAAGAAAACCAGCTTCACAAAGCTGTCCTCTGACCTCCACACACGCGCCAAGGTAGACATCCACGCCACACACATACATCATGAACACACCCCCAAAGAATCTTAAGCTATGCTGCTGCTAATGTCTGTCCTCACCAGGACCATGCACCTACAGTCTCCAGGAGTGACTTGGCATTGTGTCTTTCAGAGGATCTGGGAGATTCTGAATCCCCACCTTTAAGGGACAGAATGGTGCCTGACACCCGCCAGCTCCCAGGTGGAGAAGATGAGTTTCCTGGGAATCTCAGGGAATACTCTGCTGCTGCCTCTGCCCTGCAGGACTCTCCCCCGTTCCCTGGGCCAGCAGGCACCGGGGTCAACAAGATGGCTGACCTGTGGCTGCTGGAGCTGCTCTTCACGCAGGCTTAATGAACTATTTGTAAACTCAGTGGCAAGTCAGAGCCTCTCCAACTGACAAAATCGGCGTTTGTTTTCCTCTGTTCCCAGAGGCAGGCGGGAAATACGGAACATTAAGAGTTGCTGACTCTCATCTGAGTCTAAGACCTTGGGGATGACCTGGGGGTTGTGGGGTGGCCTCCTCCACCACAGCTTCTTCTCCTCTTCTGTGGACCCAGCCAGGCCAGGGGGAGGCCTACACACTTGGGTACCCACAAAGCCCATCCTCAGAAAGTATACCAGTGCTTTATAAGAAACTAAATTCTCAAAACCAGTCTCTAGAAACGTTCTAGAGGTTGTTCAACCAGGTTGCCACTGATGCATGCAATGGATACCTCCAGGACTCTTCTCTAGGAGGAGTTGGAGGGCATAGCTGGCACAGAGGATGGGAGATTGCAGGTCCTAGGTTCAATTCTGCCTATGCCACACCAAGCCACTGGGAGGGAGAGGATTCTCTCACCTTTGCTACCCCAGGGATCCCCTGTGGGTTCTGTTGTCCCGCCCCCCACCCCACTTACCCAGGCTCTACACGGGTTCCACACTCAACACCTCATCACTTTTCTCCTAACAGCAGGGTTTTTGTGCAAAATGTCTCTTATCGCCCATGCAATATTCCGTTGCACACACACACACACACACACACACACACACACACACACACACACACCTGCTCAAGACTGCTCTTAGCAAATGTTTCTGGCCAGCGGCGTAGGCTGTTTTCAATGCCCCGTTTAGACAGAATTGCCTTGTTCTGCACCTCTGCACACATCACCGGTGATTCTTCAACAGAAAGCCCTCTAGGGGAATTTCCGGAAAGAAATAATCAGATTTTTCAAAGCTTATCTCTGGTGTTTCTATTGATTTTACAGTTAGGAGCTATTACCCTCGCTCTGCAGACGGTAAGCGATTTCTTTCCTACCATCTGGGAAAGGCTCTCTGTACACCCTTGCCCTCAGCCCACGCTACCTGTCTCCAGGCCTCCCTCCAGCCCAAGACATTCCAACCTTGAGTAGTTCCCTGGGCCTGCCTGACTCTGGGCTCTGCAATGCACGTGTGGTTGGGCGGAGGCTCCCTTCACTATTGGGATTTGCATGCCTTTATTCTGGACTGTGAGCAGCATCCAGGCAATGGCAATTTCCCCAATACCTGAGCCTCTCTGTCTCCCTCTGGGGCTGTCTCTCCAGCTGATCGGCTGACCCTCCATTCACCAGGCTGTGAATTAATTACTCACAGTATCTGTCAAAGAACTCAGGAAAACGATTTTAGAAAAGAAAGCCCTTTTTCTCGCCTGGTGGCTTTTGTTGTGGGGGCAAGGGATGGTTATGAATTACATCAGAGCTATTCTGGGATATGTGGGCAGGGCAAGAGCCCCAGCTCCACTCTGAGCAGGCACTGGATTTCCAGGTACCAGGGATTGTGCCCTAATGTCACCCCAGTAGACAAGAGTGCCACCCTGAGCTGCTGGTTATCTACTTGCTGAGTAACCTTGGTACGGAGAACTGTCATCAGGGACCAGGATGCCCCCAATTCCTAAAGAGCATCTGGAACAATCTTTTCATTAAGGAACCAGGCACCCTCAAGAAGGGAGAGGTTATTCCTCATTACAGAAGGACTGACGGCAGCCTGGGCTCTGCAACCTTCACCCCTTCACTAGGTGACCCCTTAATTTATAAAGGGGGGGGGCATCATCTTAGGTTGGTTTCCCTGGAAACAGAGATACTCAGCATAGAAAGCAGCGGTTGGGGAGGGTGCTCCTCAGACACTTGGGGTGGGCTGGTCAGTTGGGGAGGACTCTCCATAGATCAGTGATTCTCAACCTTCCTAATGCGGCGACCCTTTAACACAGTTCCTCATGCTGTGGTGACCCCCCCCAACCCTAAGATTATTTTTGTTGCTACTTCATAACTGCAGTTTTGCTGCTGCTATGAATCATAATGTAAATATCTGATACGCAGGATATCTGATAGGTGACCCCTGTGAAAGGGCCATTCAACCCTCAAGGGGTGGGTCTCAGCCCACAGGTTGAGAACTGCCGCCATCGATGCTTCCAGTAAGTCGCATGGTGGCCTCATCCCAAACCCTGAAACCTGAGAACCTGACTTTCTTTGAAAATGAGGTCTCTGCCCATGTAAATTACACATCTCAAACTGCAGTTACTTGGGACAACTGGGAAGAGCTGCAAATGCAAGGCCATGCATCCTTATAACAGAGGAGGAGGAGGAGACGGGGACCAGACAGCCTCATGGTGACATATGGCAAAGTCTGAGACTGGGATGATGGGGCCACGAGAACTCTGGAGCCATAGGGAGCTTGAGCGGGGAGGAGGAGGGCCCTCCAGGAGCCGATGGAAGGGAGAATGCTCAGTGGCCAAGAAGCCTTCCGGCTTTGGGCATCCAGACTAAGGGGCTGTGCGTTCTTTTGCTTTAAGCTACTGAACGCTGAGAATTTCTGTGTGACAGCCTCCAGGAGCCAGCACCACGCATGGGCAGGATGGTGAGTAAGTCAGGGCAGAGGGGCTTGGATGGATCCTCTCGGGAGCTTGAGGGCTGGGTGGCTCTTGGGAGGTTTCCAGTTGCCTGCAGGGAGGCATGAGACCTGCCTATGACCCTTCTCCCCCCCCCCCCCCCATCCAAGTCTAGGCCCAGCCCAAGTGCAGCAGAGCTTGGTGCTACCGCTACGTTATGACAACAGTAGTGGGGAACCGTGACTCCTCACAGGAAAGAAAACAAAGGGAGGCGCTGCCAGTCAGAGGGAGAGAAGGCGCATGCCAGCCCCGTAACAAAGGCTTAATCACCTCCTTCTGAGAGTGTGTGAGAAGCAACGTGAACACCATCCCGACAGGGTGAGAACACCCGGTGAAATACGGCAGGAGAGAATAAAAAGCAAATGCACCCGCCTCGCTAGCAATCAGAAGGCAGGGTGAAGACAATGTTATCCTCCCCCCAGTCAGGGTGGCTCGTGGTGCAGGGAGGGGCGGGGATCTGGTGTTTACTTAGAGAATGGGGTGCAGAGAAGTGGAAGTCTTGAGTGGCAGTCTCACACTCGAGCTGCACACTGTACCTTTTCGTGTAGGCAGGTTTGTGCAATGGAGAATCTCAACAGCACGGACCACGGGCCAGCCTTGGCTACCACACTATGCACGGGTCAGTCTTGGCTACCACACTATGCATGGGCCAGCCTTGGCTACCACACTATGCTTCACAAAGCCACACACACGTGTTCAGGCCGGCGCCTAGCACACCAGCTGTGCTGGGATTCTCAGCGGCATGCATGCAAGCACAGCTTGGAAAGGCCTCCACAAGGACACTGGGCAGGCCAGCTCTAGTGTGACCTTCACACCAATGAGGATGTGAGCAGACCGCACTCAAGGCGTCCTCACACTCCCTGGTCTCCGCTCAGCGGTGACCTTGCCACACTCTCTCTAGGGAACAGAAGCCACCAGGCGAAGCTGACCTGTGCCTTTTCCACACTCGTCCCCTACCACAGGGGGAGAGCATGTTGCTATCCCCATACAGACCCAGCCATGAACCTTCTCTCTCTTCCCATACATTTTCCCATCAGCACACAGCACCCCAGCCATCCTGCACCCCAAAGAAAAATCTTGTCTTTGAGTGTCCTTCAGAGCCCCCCACCCCAAAAAAGGGCAATGTCCCCAATATCCTCTGAGGTCTCAGGCCACCTCCTGGCATCCTCCCGAAGGCCCCTTCTCAGCCTCTGTCTGCCTTGCTGCTAGGCAGCTTGCATATCCCTTGCCCATAGCTCTTCTTCTCTCCTATTCCTCCTTTTTCTTCCTCTTCCCTCTTCCCTCTCCCCATATTCTCCCTCCTCCTTTTCTCCTGCCTTCTCTGCATGTGGAAACGGGAGAACAACCT
Source organism: Peromyscus maniculatus bairdii (assembly GCF_049852395.1). Taxonomy (NCBI): domain Eukaryota; kingdom Metazoa; phylum Chordata; class Mammalia; order Rodentia; family Cricetidae; genus Peromyscus; species Peromyscus maniculatus. The sequence continues at coordinate 53,825,901 of NC_134871.1, forward strand.
CAAGTATTTCTCAGGCACCACCCGCCTTGAGACAGCGTCTCTCATTAGCCCAGGGGTTGCCAGTTCAGCTAAGATGGCTGACCAGTGAACCCCAGGGGTGCACATCTCTGCCTCCCCAAGCCTAGGATTATGAGTGTGTACCCCAGACCCCAGCTTTTTTTCTTTCCACGAGGGTTCTGGGGATTGAACTCAGCAAACACTTCTGGCGGAAACATCTCCCCAGCCCAAATCTCAATTAGTTTATTTGTAATTGTAAAAATTATTTTGATGTATGTGGATGCTTGGGCTGCATGTATATCTGTGCACCATGTGGAGGGCAGAGAGGACATCAGATCCCCTGGAAATGGAGTTACAGACAATTGTGAGCTGCTGTAAGGGTGCTGGGAATTGAACCCGAGTCCCCCATAAAAACACTGCTCTTATCTGCAGAGCCATCTCTCCAGCCCCTTATTTAATTTATTTTTGGGGTAAGTTATATGTAGCTCAGACACGTGGCTTTGAGCATTTTCATTGCACCTGGAGCAGTATTGGGTCCAACACGCAGCTGTGCAGCCCCCATGACGTCACCCCCAGAATGTCACCTCCAGAACTGTCTTCATTCTGCAAAACCAAGTCAGTATCTGTGAACATAGCCCCGGAAGCCTCCATCTACTTCCCGTCTCGGTGAACTTGATGACTCTGGGGACCTGTGAACGTAGAATTGCTCAGTGTTGGTCCGTTCTCCTATTTCCCAGTCGGGATAACAGGCGTGCACCACCACGTCTGGCTTGGGAGGTGCTGGGCGCAGAACTCAGGTCTTCCTGCCTGCTAGGTGCACCTCACACTGAGGCACATCCGGCCCTTGGACTTGATTCTTGCGTGAAGCGTCCAGCCCCCTCCCCAAAGCTATAGCAGGTGTCGGGATCCATTCCCCCTTCGGGAATGACTCCCTATTGTTATCCAGCCCATCAGTGTGGTGCTTGCCAAGGCTCAGCTATCACTGGCATTCTCTATTCCACAAACCCGTCTGAGCACCAGAGAGCATGCTGGATACCACTGAAGGAGCTTGGGTACCACTGAGGCAGTCTGTCCTGGCTGTGGCCCTGGAAGCAGAATGGAAGCCAGCAGCTTGTCATGTGACGTGGGACATGAGTGAGGTCATCTGTGAAGGCTGAGCAGGGCTGAACACAGATGGCACTTCCCGAGTAGCTACAGTTGCTGTAACCCCACCAGATGTGAATCTGCTCGGTGCCTGCTGTAGATTGTGCGCTTTTCTGAATGACACACATCAGCTTCTAGGGAGGACAGTCAGCCTTCACCCCTCCAGGGGGTGTCTCCAGGCCCCACTTGACAGAGGAAGACACTGAGGTAAAGAGAAATGACCCAGCACTGGCACATCTGGGCTCGGCTTTGCAGCGTCTCCACCTTAGGCAGCCAGGCTTGGAGCTGCAAGAGTCTCTGGGGAGAGGGGGTGCTGAACTACCCTCCCCCACAATCAGAGCTACCCCTCCCAGATACTGGAGGATGTGGCTGTTAGCCTGACCTCCGGGGCACAAGCTTTGCTTCTAGAAGTTTCCAGGCCTTGCCCAGGCTTTCAGCTGGATGGGGATTTTTCAGTAGAACCAGGATTGTCCAAGAGTGGGCTCACCTCAGGGAGAAGAAGGGAAGCCGTGGACTGGGCGTTTTAACTGGTGTGACAGCCGTGTGGCCTGTTGGGTATTAGCGGGTGACGGTGAAAGCTCTGGAAGCCCTTAACACTTGTGCCACCCAGAGCCGGAGCTCTCAGTCCACTTTGCATTGAAGCAGGCAGCAGCTGAGGGAAAGAGTCCCGGTGGAGTCGTATGATGTCTGAGAGGCCAAGCTGCCGTCCTGTGCCCAGCATGGTGGTCCAGACCGGCTTCCCAGAAGCGCACCTTAGAGCTGATAGAGGAGCAAGCCACGCTCCCAGCGTGGCTCCGCGGAAGGCAGTGACTTCATGGCAGCAAGGCCAGTGGCATCCTTATCCGGGCTATGAGTAACTGGAAGTGACAGGCGGCAGAGCAGGAGCAGGTGGCAATTCATCTGCTCTGTCAGACATCAGATCTGCAGCGAGGACCCCCTCAGGTCCCTGGGGCCAAGGGACCGTAAGCAAGGGGGCAGGCGGGGCTATGTGGAGAGTAGGGTGAGGACATTTAGAAGGGCTTAGGTAACAGAAGGCTGGCCCCTGTGCTGGCTCCCGGCTGGCCATCCCATCCCAGCAACCCACTGTGCCTCTCCGCCTCAACAATGGGTGGACACCAGCACTGAGTGGATCGAGAGGACAGGACCAGTGAGGGCCCAGGCCCAGGCCTAGTGAGCTCTCTCGGGGACTGCTGTTTACCACCACAGTGCTCTGCAAAGAAGGGATGGACTTCCCTGGGAATGGCCAGCACCTGGGGAGGACTTGGGGTTCAGTAGAAAAGAAACTAAACTAAGGATATCATCAAGGCTGCGCCCCCGGGGCTGAACCCTGAAGTCTGACCCCAGACCAGGACTCCTCCCTCCCCTGAATCCAGCCCCACAGCTCCCAAAAGCCTACCGCTATATCTTGACCTCCAACCTCTGACCTCTACCCCTGCCTTACACTGGCTCAGCAGCCACCCCCAGCATGCCTTTGCTGTCTCCGTTGTTATCAGGAACTTCAAACAGTTGTTCACGTCACACCCACAGGCGGGAGGGGAGAGAGGTGTACGCATGATGCTCACTGGCTTGCTTGTGCTCAGCTGGATTAACCCATTGTCTTAGTTAGGGCTTCTACTGTTGTGAGAAAACACCATGACCAAAAGCAACTTGGGGAGTGTGCTGGCTGGTTTGCGTTAGCGTCCTTTGGGAAGAAGGAACCTCACTTGAAGAAATACCTCCATAAGATGGACCTGTAGGCAAACCTGTAGAGTCTTGTCTTCACTAGTGATTGATGTGGGAGGGCCCAGATCCGGGTGGGGGGTGGGGTGGGGGGGAGTGCCACCCCAGTTCAGGAACCCAAGGTAGGAACCCAGAGACAGGAACTCAAGCAGAAGGTATGGAGGGGTGCTGCTTACTGAATTGGTCATGGCTTGCTCAGCCTGCTCTCTCTCTCTCTCTCTCTCTCTCTCTCTCTCTCTCTCTCTCTCTCTCTCTCTTTGGTTTTTCAAGACAGGGTTTCCCTGTGTAGCTTTGTGCCTTTCCTGGAACTCACTCTGTAGCCCAGGCTGGCCTCAAACTCATGGAGATCCGCCTGGCTCTGCCTCCTGAGTGCTGGGATTAAAGACATGTGCCACCACCGCCCGGCCAGCCTGCTCTCTTATACCACCCGGGACCACCAGCTCCATGGTGGAACTACCGACAGTGTCCTGGCCCTCACACATCAATCACTAAGAAAATGCACCACGAGCCAATCCGGTAAGGCATTTTCTCAGTTGAGGTTCCCTCTTCCTGAATGACTGGGGATTGTGTCAGGTTGACATAAAACCAGCCATCACACCCATTTGTACAGTAAGACCCTCTGCCTAGGTAATGGTGCCACTCACAGTGGGCTGGGTCTTGCCGCATCAGTTAATTTAAGTAAGCCAATTTCCCCACAGATATGCCCATGGGCCAACTTGACCTATGTAGATCCTCACTGGGGCCAGCGAAGGAGCCCGGCTACCCTGCCCCTCCCCACCACATACTCCACCCTCCGGCCTCTCCCCTCTGTGTGCACCAGGGAGCAATATTTCCAGCAGCCTTCATTCTTACTGACTTCTCTCACCAGCCATGGCTCCTGGGATTTACTGGGATTTTCTGTGACACGCATGGCAATCTAGTTGAGGAATTGGACAGTTTAGAGGCAGAATGAGATTTATTCGGGAGTCACGCTCTGTCCTGAGCCACAAGGCTCCTCTTCAGCCAGCTCTGGGGAAGAAGGGCGCTCACTCTGGCCGCTCTGCTGTTGACGATCTAAGTGGCGTGGGACTTGGGAGCTGTAACTCAGGTTTCTTCAAAGACACTGGGAAGCGGGCGATGTGATTGCTTTCCCATAACTAGGGCTGGGAAAGCATCACTGAAGTAGCCTCAAGAGCCCGAGGCAATTTTGCCAGGAGATAAGAGGAGCTGACTGTGGCGGCATGGGGCAGGGGGGTGGCTCCTATAGGGAGGAGCCTGGCAGCCTTTGCGATCTGCGGAAATAAACAGACTGACTATAGGGGACTTCCACCTCAGCCTACCAGCCCCTCACCCCCTCAGACACCCACCCCACCCCGCCCTCTCAGCGGTCCTTCTCAGTATCTGGATGCCACCCTCTTGGCCACATGGGCCTCTCTACACATGGGGTCTGAGTGCCTGCCCTGCCTCTGAGGTTGAACATGTTTTCTCAGTCTGAGCTCAATTGTAAGGCCACCTCCGAGGGCGACATCCCTGTCTTCCTGGCTCAGTGTCCCTGTTCCTCCTCTGCCCTCCCAGCACCTTTTGCAAGGAACTTGTAGTACTATGTATATGTGCATAAATGTGTGTGTGTACGTGTGTGTGTGTACGTGTGTGTGTGTGTGTGTGTGTGTGTGTGTGTGTGTGAGAGAGAGAGAGAGAGAGAGAGAGAGAGAGAGAGAGAGAGAGAGCTCATGTGTTTGTGTCACACGCAGGTAAGCACCTTCCCTGTAAATATTGATCCACCCCCCAGATAAAGAATGAATACCAGGGCTGGAGAGATGGCTCAGTGGTTAAGAGCACTGACTGCTTTCCCAGAGGACCCGGGTTCAATTCCCAGCACCCACATGACAGCTCACAACTGTCTGTAACTCTAATTCCAGGGCCAGGAAGACAGGGATGTCGCCCTCGGAGGTGGCCTTACAATTGAGCTCAGACTGAGAAAACATGTTCAACCTCAGAGGCAGGGCAGGCACTCAGACCCCATGTGTAGAGAGGCCCATGTGGCCAAGAGGGTGGCATCCAGATACTGAGAAGGACCACTGAGAGGGTGGGGTATGTCACATAGACATACATGCAGGCAAGAACACTAACACACATAAAAATTTTTTTAAAATTAAAAAAAAATAATGAATACCAGGAGACCACACCTTTCACCGCAAGTCTATGCTGGGTTCACTGCCAGCTGGGTCTGTGGGAGACAGACCTCTCTACCAACCCCCTCACTGAGTGCTTCTCAGAAACCAGAAGGGCTTAGTGAGGCAAGTGGTGTGACCACCCTGAGATGACAGCAGGTAGGGTGGTCTCCTCTGGCTGCCTGCCCACACAGCCTGGACAGCTAAAGGAGAGCTGAGTCCTGCTGAGCCCTGGGGGAGCAGGTGCCGAGGACTGTCATCCATACTTAGCACTAGGAGAGGGAGAGGGAAGACAGGAGGAGGAGGAGGGAGGGGGAGGAAGAGGGGGTACAGGAAGGGGGAGATAGTGGAGGAGGGAGGGGGAGGAGGGGGGTAGAGGAAATGCAGGAAGGGGAGAGATGGTGGAGGAGGGAGGAGGAGGAAGAGGGGATGCAGGGAGGAAGGGGAGGAATGTGGGGGAGAGGGTGGATGAGGGAGACAGGTAATGATGGAGGGGAGTTCAGGGAGAGAAGGAGGAGGAAGGGGAGGCAGTAGAGGAGGGAGGAGAGAGTGGAAGGGGAGGGAAGGGAGCTAAGAGGAAGGGTGTGAGGAAAGCTGCCAGGGGTAGAGGACGGAAAGACACTTAGATGTTTGTGAAGGAGGCAGCGTCTGTGATGGGGACCAGGAAACTCCCTTCTAGTCCTGGACACAGAGGTTGGGAATGGGTGGGAGTTGGCTCTCTGCACTCTTCTTCCTCTGTTTCTGGAGCTGGGGAGGTAGGGTCCTGTTGGGCCAGGATCACAGAAAACTCTAGAAGCTCCCTGGAACAGAAGCCCCTCTGGAAGCCATTAGGCAGAGGAGCTCAGCCTCGGATGGCCCAAGGTTGTCCTAAATCTACCAAGACCCTGGGCCCTGGGAGACACAGAGGGCTCTGGTGGGTCTGAGACCCACGCTTCCGTCCTGAAAAGGCGAGGTGCCTGAAGGGAGACATCAGCTGACAGAAGAGGTAAGTTCTGAAAGCATTGACCTCAGTCCAGAGGGGTTTAATGCACAGGGTCCGGCATCAGGCCCTCCACACATCTATCCGCAAAAGGAGGTGGTGTCGCCTGCCCATACAAGCAAACACACAAAAGGGGTTGGGGGGGTTGTCAAGGAGTTGGGGGGGGGGATTGACAAGCATGGCCGCGTTGTGACTCTTCTAAAGATCCACAGACAGCCATCCACAGGGAGCCTGCCCGAGAACAAGGACAGGAGGCCATCCAGGGGTATCCAGCCAATCCAAATTCAGCCTGGCTTTGCCAGAGAGCAGCTGACCTTGGACAAGCACCCTTTCTGGGTGTTGGATTCCACAGCTGGGAAATGGAAGTCACAGCAGGACAAAGTGCTCTCCTGAGTCCCGAATGAGATCCTGGAGGTGATGGGTCTACACAGGGCCTGGATGTGGCTTCAGCCGTGTGGAATCTTCTGGCCCTTCTCCCTCCTTTTCCAGGTTTCTGGAGGCCTGAACGAAGTGAGCAAACCTAGTCAATGGTGTCTTCCCTTCCGACGATACCTGAGTACAGGCAATAGCTCCCATGAGCCCTCCTGCTCCAACAAAAAGCCACAAGAGCGATGGATGCAAGGTGGCGATCCTCTGTGTGACCGGGGACTATCTGGACGCACCAAGGCTTCTGTCACAACTCCACCTTCATCACCCAGGACCCTGAACCACAGATGACAGGACCTCCAGGACAGCCAGAGAGAGATACCCAGTCTGGTGGCAACACACAGCAGCTGCCCCCAACAGAGGCCTCCCCCGCCCCACCCCCCCAAAACCTGGGACATGCGGCTGTGCCAGATGCCAGGCACATTGAACAGAGAGGGAGCGAGGTCATAGCAGGATAACATGAGAGATAATTAGTGGTTTTGTCAGTAACATGTTAATCCCACCGCTGTCTGCGCAGCCCAGGCTCCGAGCCAGGCGCCAATGGAGAAAATGAAATTTCCTAACCTGTTCCAAGCACTGGCTCTTCTCGAAGCCCTCGGCCTCCGATGCCCACTTAATCCCAACAGAGTGATGAGGGAGGGCCTGTGACCCACTTACAGACGAGCACAGAGGCCAAGAGAAGCTGAACTGTGGGAGCTGATGAACCCTGGATTTCTGGTCCCCCCTGCCCTCCCAGAGCCCTGGCTGGTAGATCTAGCAGGATGGGGAATGGTATGTATGGCCATCTGTCCTAGCAAATCCCCAGGTAAAATTGGGGAAGGCTTCCTGGAGGAAGTGGTACTTGAACTGAGACCTCAAGAGAGATTACCATGCCACAGCTCCTGCCTCCATCCATGCCAGGGTCTCTGCCACACTGGGTACTGCTACAAAGCAGGGCCCAGGTCTGGCTTCTCTGGGTTGCTGGGGCCACTCAGCTTGAGACACAGGAATCACAGAGAGATCCAGGCATGATTGGGAGTGTGGGCTGAGGCGGAGGGCAGCAGGGTGGAGGAGCCGTGTGCCCAGTGGAGCAGGTGACCTGATAGACCACAGCAGCACCCTTCCAGGGCCAACTTGCAAATGGCATGTGGGAGAGAAGCTGAGATATACAAGCTGCTGGCCGTGCACTCTGGCTGTTCTGGAAGAGGGCATTTTCTTTCTTATCTTCCTTTGTCCACTGCTTATCCTCAGAATGCCACTGGTGTCCTCAGTTGGACAAGCTGAACTGACATTTGCCTTATAGCAATCTGCTGCCCTCACCCTCCCTGTCTCTAACACAGAGCAAAGGTAGGCTGGTGGTTATGACGAGGGACAAGCTTGCTTCACCAGCAGCCACGGTGCGGTTTCTAAGCCAGCCCTGGGGTGAACTGCACCATGGTGGGACTCAGGCTCCCATGCCTCTGGAGCGTGAATAATAAGACAGAGAGGCCACCACTAGCTCTCCAAAGGCTCAGGCCAAAGGCTGAGGGTGTAGGAGCAATGAGGGTGGTCCTGAGTCAGGCTCTGCATCCCTATGACCTCGATCCCAGTGTCTCTAAAAGGCCTGGAACGAGGCGATTGCCAACTTCACAGGACTGCTGTGAATGTCAGTGTTGTGTCTACAACTGCTGCCGAGGTGCTTGGGACACAGTAGTGCCTAATAAGTAGTGAATGGTCACCCCTTGATGCCCAACAAGCATCTTGTGTCTGCCACCACCTAAGCCTCAGAAACCCAGGATGACAGGAGATGGTGTAGCCTGGATCCTGTGTGCTACCAGGACTTCTGTGACAGTGTGTGTATGTGGGGAGGGAACCCCTAGAACTTGAAGCCACAACATCCCCACAAGGGCCATCATCAAGCCAGCTCACTCGGGTTGGCTCTGCAACACCTTAGGCCTAGAACTTGGTTTGAAATGGTTTCCTCTGGCTTCTCACAGACAAGTGCACGCCTTCTAGGAGCTGGGGTGGGGTTTGAGGACCATGAGCATTGGACAGGCAAGCCACTGAACCAGGAAACGGGGCACATGAGTGAGATCCAGCAAAGCCCCTACATGGCTGAGCCAAACCCACAATGTCTTTAGACAGTAGAACCTCTAGACAATACATATAAAATGAAGGCTTAACAGGATTAAAGAAACATCAAAGGGGGAGGATTAAAAAATAGGAGCCAGGAGCCAGCAATGGCAGAAATAATCAAGCAGATTGGAAAAAGAATAAGGAAATTAATAAGTCAGTAATTGTATAAATTGGTGTAATTACTCTGGGAAGCAATTTGCCATTATCTAGTAAATATGGGGTGATCAACCCATCATCCCACTGTCTCCCAGGAGACAGGTGCCAAATTTCTAGAATCCCTGTTTGGGAGGGTTGGCTGTTTGGTTGGCTGGTTAGTTGGTTAGTTGGTTGGCTGGCTGGTTGATTAGTTGTTTGGTTGGTTGGGCTGGGTGGGTGGCTGGGTGGGTGGCTGGATGGATGGATGGATAGCTGCATGGATGGATGGATGGATGGATGGATGGATGGATGGATGGATGGATGGATGGATGGATGGATGAATGGATGGATGGGTGGTTGGTTGGTTGGTTGGTTGGTTGGTTGGCTGGTTGGTTGATTAGTTGTTTGGTTGGTTGGGCTGGCTGGTTGGCTAGATGAATGGATGGATGGTGGATGGATGGATGGATGGATGGATGGATGGATGGATGGATGGATGGTTGGTTGGTATGAGAATGTCTCCTTAGGTAGCCCAAGTTGGCTTTGAAGTTAGAATCCTCCTGCCTTAGCCACCCAGAGATTTATGTGTATGCCATCATGCCCTGCCTGGGAGTGTTGTTTGTAACAGCAAAACCCAGCCAACCAACCAATCAAGAAAACACAACAGAACTAAAGAAAAGAGGGAAGCAGGGAAGAACAGAGGGAGGGAGATGGGGGAGGAAGGGAGGAGGAAGGGACTTAGGGAAAGGGAGGAAGGAGCTTTTCAAAGGTAGAAATGTCTGGTCTGGGGAGGACTTGACTTACAAGGTAGTAGCTCCTCATCATGGGTAGGAGGGTAAACTAAGGCAGACGACTCCCTATGAGTCTATTTAAGATTCTCAGAGCTGCCTAGCATGGGGTCCAAGTCTGATATCTCCTGAGACCCCCAGCTTTGGGTCAGGTACCAGGGCCCCATGCACAGTGGCATGTGTATGAATGGCAGCACACAGGGTGACTGCAGCTTTCTTCTTGCTACACCTGTGTGTCGATACACAGCCCCACCACACCAGCTCCCTGGAGCCCTGGTCTGCATGCCTGTCTCCCTGGCATCTGACTCATATGTTCCCAGGAACATGGAAGGCGTCCAAGCCCGGGTCTGTCTGGCCCTGCAGACAGAGCTGGGCTCCCTGCGTGAGGGGCTGGCTGCCTCTGCCTCTGCTTATGCACGCCCAGCCAGACCTGGTCTCTCCAAGCGGCTGCCTGGGGGGGTGGAGGGTGGCGCCCCTCTACAGTCAGACAGTCCTGGGAGTCACTCTTGCATCTTCTAAGCCGTGTGACCTTGGTGAATGAGTCAAAGTCTCTGAGCCAGAACTGCTCATTTGCATAATGGAGAAAAGAATAAAGGCCCTTGGGGCTGCTGAGGGAGTGGGGGAGCCGTGTGATTTTTACAAATTGGAAGACTCTGTATAAACAGGCTGGGCTCAAGCAGGGGCTCCTAAACAACCTGAGGTGGCAAACTCCATTCCCAGGGCTCCCTGCACTAACCCACTTCTCTCACTATCGCCAAGTCACCTAAGCCACAGAGGATTCCGCTCCACAAAGGACAACACTGAGGCCTGAGAGGAAGAGAACACACAGGGGACATCTCAGACCTGAGAAGCCACAGGCTTCAATGTGACCCCTGCTGTGCACTTGAGGACAACCTTTGCCCTCTCAGACTCGGTTCCTACTCTGCTAGATTACTCATAGCTCTGAGAGGGGCACCAGACCGTAGGATGTCCTATAGCGTATACCCTTATGGCCAACCAGGAGAAGCCCTGCCTGGGATAGCCTGTCCCCAGAACTGCAGTCTGAACCCCAGTCACCAAGCAAGGCCAGCTTGGTCAGCTGAATCTCGGTGACCTGCCACCACCACAAGTATGAGAATGACATGGTCGCCTGAGTGAGCTGCCCCCGGTTGGGCGCCTGCTAAGCGGACTTACTTTGGCGACAACTCACTGATCCGTTCTCTGAGCTCTGCTCCTTTATCAAACACGGAGGAGAAAGGCCAGCATGCACAGGCAAGGCCCTGGAGAACGAGCGGGCAGCCTGAGTATGCTGTGCTTATGTGAAGCTCAGGGTCCCTTGAAGCACACCACACACACAGTCAAGCCACACCGCCAGACCTGCTCTGTCTGCTGGCCGGCTGGCCCGTCTCCATGCCCAGGGTCTGGCCAAGCACCATGCTGAGGGACAGCGTCTTTTCTATATTGGTGTGCACATTGTGACCCTGACTTTCAGAGTGTTGCTTGAGGTCAGCTTGCTCTTAAACCTGGAACAAACTCTCTCATGCCTCCTTGTCGTCCCCATGATCCATGAGGTCACTCCCAGTGGGAAGAAGCAGGCAGATGCTGGCTTTCCCCTCCCCTTACACAGTATTTGCCCCGAAGCCAATGTCCAGGCTTGCAGGCTGGGGACACGTGGCCTTAGCAGAATAGGAAGAAATTATCTCCAAAACACAGGGACAAGAGCAAGACTGGGCATCCCCACATCAGCACACTAGGGTCCCATGTCACCTGTAGGTAAAGCCAACGCAGCACCAGGATGCACTGGCCAGGGAGACAGACACAGCTAAAGGACCAGAGAAGAGCCAGGGGTCAGGAAGGGCACCTGAGACCCTGACCTGGCCTCTGCCCACTAGCATAGAGGCAAAGATAAGAGGAGCAGAGGTCCCTGCTCATGCCAACCTCTGCCCCTGCAACACGAGGACACTGAGGCATCAGAAGGCAATCCCACACCCTCTGCCCTCCTCCACCCAGGTGACGTGTCTGGGAGGCCAGAATGCCAGCCTCAGCCACAGTGGACATAGTCTTGTCCAGCTGTCCTGCACCAGCCCCAGAACCTGACCATCTGCTCTGAGGGCAGGCTGGGACAGATAGTGACAGCAGTGAGTCACACACGCAGGAGAGACAGCCTCTGTGTGACCTTTCCTGGTGCGGGGACGATGGAAGCGCTGTTCCAGATTGCGATGACTTCCTGTCTGGGTGAGAATGCTGTTTCCGATTCTGTCCACAGTCACTGCACAGGAGACAGGGAGCCCAACCCTTCGAGGGAGTCAAAGTAGGAAAGCGCACTGTGTCCCTACTAAGTGTCAGCTTCTGCTGAGCTTGCCCCCTGTCCAAATGTGGTTCTTAGACAACAGGCTGTCCCCATTTCACTGAAGGGCAAATTCAGCCTTGAAGACATGAAACCCCTCACCCCGGGTCAGGTAGCAGCATAGAACCCAAGATTCCCCGGCCCCCATTTGGTTGTCTATCAATTTGTCCATTTGTTGTTCTGGTTCTGTGAGAGGGAGTCTTACTATGCAGCCCAGGCTAGCTTTAAGCCTGTGATTCTCCTTCTCCAGCCCCCCCCCCCCCGGTTGCTAAGACGACAGGTGTGTGGCCCCATCATTTACTTGTTCATTCACTAGTCCTTGACCGCCTGGTCTTTGCCAGATACTGTGGGACTTCTACTCAAGCGGCTAGGTTATGCTGGGGCTGTGTGATGCTCTACCCTAGAGTAGCTGTGCGTGTTGTGGAGGGTGGTCCCCGTTCTGATTTGCCATTGCTCAGACATTAGCTGTCCATGTTAGGAACATCTCTGTCTAAGTTGTCAGAGCCACTGCCTTTAGGAGAAGAGTCCTGCCTGGGCTTCTGTCTCAGTTTGGATTTCTAGTGCTGTGAAGACACACCATGACCATAGCAACTCTTATATAACGGAAAACGTTTCATAGGGCTAGCCTACAGTTTCAGAGGTTCAGTTCATTATCATCATGGCGGGATATGGTGGCATGCAGGCAGACATGGTGCTGGAGAAGGAGCTGAGAGTTCTACATCTTGACTGTAGGCAGCAGGGAGAGACTGTGTCACTGGGCATGGTTTGAGCACATGTGAGACCTCAAGGCCTGCCTCCACAGTGACACACTTCCACCAACAAGGCCACACCCACTCCAACAAGGCCATGCCTCCTAATACTGCCAACTCCCTATGGGCCAAACATTCAAACGCATGAGTCTATGGGGGTGGGGTGCATACCTATTCAAACCACCACAGCATGCATTCCTGAGCAAACTGTTGCCACCAGGACAAGTGGGGAAAAGGAAGTATGCTTCGCTCCTGGTTCTGGGAATTCCAGAGTGGATGGTGTAGAGGCCAAAGGAGGCACAGGGCTTCCAACACTGAGAGATAAGGAGTACCGCCCTGTGTGGTTAGAAAGCTCCCCAAAGGCCCGTGGCTTGGTGGCTAAGTGGCTTGATGTCCAGCCCCTGGTACTACCAGGAAATCATGGAACCTTAGAAGACGGGGCTAGTAGAAGAAAGCCAGGTTGCTGTGGTTACAATCGGATAGGGTATCAGATGCCTGCCCTGCGGCTGAGGCTGGCATTCTGGCTCCTCGGACACTTCCCCTGGTTGGGGCAGGGGAGTAACCTGCCAGAGGCTGTGGGATTCCCTTCTGGCACCTCAGTGTCCTTGTGTTTCAGCAGAGGCTGGCATGAGCAGGGACCTGGAGAGGAATGTGCACTGCTGACACTCACTGCTGATGAGCCTGCTTCTTCTTCCCGCCGCCATGATGAAGAGCCTTGTTCCCTTACACGCTTCTCCCATGGGGCACACGGGTCCCAAAGCAGCAGGGACAACTGACCATGGACCAGAACCTCTGAAACCTTTGCTTCTGTAAGTCGGCTTTCTCTGGCATTTTATTATACAGGAAGCTGATGAGCACAGCTAATTCTATGAAGCCATCAGGATTCAACACAGGGCTCTGACCATCGGTTTTCTTGAACCATAAGTCACCTCCTGAGGGCTCCCAACTCCAGCAGCTTCCCTGCTTGGGACCTCACTATGGGGGTTCATCTCAAGTGGAAAGTTGGGGAACAGACCATATCCAAGCTGCAGCAGAGACCAAACCCAAGGCCAAGTGAGGTTAACAAAGCTGGGCGGTGCACCACCGCGGTGGAGTAAAAGGGATGTCCCGGATTTCTGCTCCTCCTTTATCTATAGATCGGCCTCCCTTGAAGGTAGCCACGGCTAGCTGGGTGTGTCGGTCACTTGCCTTATTGCTGTGACCAAAGACCCTGACAAAAGGCCCTTAAGGAAGGACAGGTTGATTGGGGCTTGCAATTTGAGGCTGCAGATCATCATGGTGAGGAAGACGTGAGAGCAGGACCTTGAGGAAGCAGCTGGTCACATGACTTCTGCCGTCAGGAAGCAGAGGTCTGAATGATGGAGCTTGGTTTAACCTTCTCTTTTTTTTATGCAGTCCGGGACCCCAGCTCATAGAAGGGTGCTGCTACTTCCAGGGTGGGGGACCTCGGTTCACCTCACAGGCATGCCTGGGGCTTCTCCCAGGTCATCCTAGATCCTGTATGGCTGATGAGATTAACCATCACACCGATTCTCTTGCTCTGGCCAAGTGTGTGAACCGGCATAGCAAGCCTCTTGTCTTAGATCTACAGCCCTGTCACTAGCAGGCCGTGGTCTGGGGACTCCCTGGACTATGGTAGTGAAGAGGCAGAGCATGCTTTAGGGAAAAGCCGCGGGAGCTGGTGGCTGTTTGTTATTGCAACATCACTGAGGTTAACGACCCATGCAAACCTATCACCCTGATCCAGTTCAGGTCGCATCGTGACATTGATTAGTTCCACAGTGATTTACTCAGTACTTCTCTTCCTGCCCCAGGTCTACATTCCCTGATGGCAGATTTGAAGGATATTGTTTAGACAAACTCTGGTCCATCTCATTCTCTCCCAACACTGCAATGTGCAGAATCCAGGCTGCAGCTGTGGCTCAGGGAGAGGATGCTGGGTACCAAAGTGTGGACCTAGAGAGCTACCGTCCAGAACCTTCCCTTCTCTCTTCTCCCTCTGACCACATGCCTATTCTCAGGGACTTCTTCCAGGTTCCAGGGGCCAATGTGGGTCCTGCCAGGGTTTATGGCTCTACCTGGGAGCCATGACACCTTCTGGCCACTGTGGGTCCCCATGCCCATAGCCACAATCTTTGTGCTCATCTCATGAGGGACACAGTGGGGTCTCTGGTAATTGGATCTGTTCTGGGAATGAGACCCACCCAAGGGATACCTCCCTCTGGCTCACCCTAGTCCATTAATCAGCATCCTGTCCCCACACTGGTGTTGTCTTTAATTGGACGGAGGAGGCAGCAGGCAGTCGGAGGTGACGGCTGTGCTGTTCCAGCCCACACACTCGCTGGTCTCAGACACAGCCTCGGCAGGCTCAACTCTTCCTTCACTGGGGCCTGGGCACTACTGCCCTGTGACACTCGGCTCTGATTGCCCTCTAAGACAGACCCAAAGGGTCAGACATCTCCTTGCTAAGTAGCATCAGCTCAGAGCCAGCTACAGAGGGTGGGGATAGACAGACTGCCACTGAACTGCAAACAGTAGGCTCTGCTCCCACGGACATGGCTGGAAGTGAGCTGTCACTCTTGCAGTTCGACATCCCATGCCCTCCCCACTGCAGGCACGGGGCCACCAATAAGTCCCTTTTCCCCTTAAGCTAGTTTAAGTTGGGTGTCTTTCATACAATCTAAAGAGTCTAGACAGGCCACCCACGGAGACTCAAAACTTAATTGCATTCGACTTAACTCTGAACATCAACAAGGACGCAAGCAGCAGCTCTGGGGGCCACGGAAGCCACGGTTAGGAAACCCATGGCAAGAGGCCTTATTCATATCCCTCCTGGGTCTTTTCTGCCCAGTGATCTTGGAAATGGTCTCAGCACCATACTGGCTGAACCCACTGCAGACACAATTCAGGGTATGAACCAGTTCCAAGACCCGGAAAATGGAACACACTGATGGGCTTGACTCGGGTCACACGCTCCGTGGGAAACCCACCCATCATTTGAGAGTGCCACAGGGAAAGATAGGGGCGGTGGGATCTAATGACATCGGGAGTCTGCCCGCCAAGTCGCGCAAGAAGCCCTCCGTGGGACGTGTCAGCCTTGGAAGTTGATTCCTTTGTAGTTCTTTGCCATACCTTCTTAGAGTTCTGCCTTGCACCCTGCAGAAGTCCTTCCAGACCGGAAGGAAGGGCTGCCAAGGTCCCTGAGGTGCAGAGCCTGGAGCCAGCTGCAGGGCCTGGCATAGACACTGGGCTCTCACTCTCACTTTGGGTCAGAATCATTATCTTTATGCGGCCATGGGCGGCTTGGACTGTTCTTGGAAGGAAGAAGAATCCACAGGAATGCTAGGTAGCTAAGGAAGGACTCTGGTGAGCACGTGCTGGTCAACGCCCACCTGTCAGCTCCCTCTGAACCATCTCCTGTGTTTGGGGGTGGGGGTAAGGGAGTGGAGAAACTATTTTCAGGACCAGGGCAGGAGCATCCTTTTCACACCCAGCTAGCTTCATCCTCAGACTCTAAGAGTCCTTGCATCCCAGGAACCTTCACACCTCAGGAGCCCTCAGACCAAGGTGCCTCACACTCAGGAGCAGCCCTCACACCCCAGGAGCCTACACTCCCAGGGGCCCTCACACCTCAGGAGCCCTCACACCCCTGCTCCAGGAGTGGGCTGGAGTCGAGGGACCTCAAAGTTCATCAGGGCCGCCAGAGCATCATTCAGAGAGCTCCATGCTAGGCATTGGCAGGATGCTCGTTTTCCCACCGGCCTCTGTAACAGCGTTGCCTGATCCTTAAGACGGATCACTGTTCAAACCACACAACAGCCTCTCTGTTATCTCAGTATAACCAGCCTCCACGGGGTGATAAACAGCCCCGAATTGAATCGTTCCTTCTCCAAATTAAACTCTGCGGGGCCAGAGGACTGCCATTACCTTAATTATATTCCAGAATTTTCCATTCATCTCCTGCCTGGTGCTGCAGGTCCCATGTGGATCCGTCTGTGGACAGTGATGGACGTGCAGTCCTGGAGCCAGCAGCTGGCGATGTCACCCTCGTGGCTATCTCTGCAAGAGGCTCTAAGCAGCCTCGGGACTCTGCCTCTCTTCATCCTGCTACAGTCTCCAAGATGAATCACCTCACTAGTGTGCCAGCCTCCCTTCTAAATGCACGGGGGTTTCAGTCTGCAGGTTCCCAGCCAGGGGCCGGCAGCCCTGGGACACCATTGGATTTATCATCTGGTTCTGGCATCAACAGATCACTACATCATTGTGGTCTGGGTTCTTTTGTTGCTGTTTTATTGTGGTTTTGAAACAGGGTCTTATCTTACTATGCTATCCATGACTGGCCTCAGATTCACTATGTTCAAGGCTGGCCTTGAACTCTGAGTGCTGGGACTAAAGGTGCTGCCACACCCTGCTTATTATGGTCTGAGTTTAAATCCAGAAAAAGGGTGGATGCTATCTGAAGTCCTGCCACAGCACCTGTCCATTGACCTAGGGTATTCCTCGGGTATTCTGGGGGTGAGGGGGGCAGGGGACTCTTTCTGGAAGACAGGAATAAAGCAAAGATGGATGGATATCGGGAAGATGGCCTGTGGGGCTGGGTCCAAAGCTGCTCTCATATCACACAGCTGGAATGTCCTTGGGCTTCAAAGCCCACTCCTGGGGATCTGATCTGAGCAGGTCAGTCAGGGTATCTGCACCCATCACATGGCCCCAGCAGCTGCTGAAAGGGTCCAGCAGCTAAATGGCTGATGCTCAGGGAGGAGGTGCTGAGCTACAAACAGACCGGTATCCACACATCTGCTCGTGAGCTCCGTTTGCAAGCAAGTCTCGGTAGTGAGTGATAACCATGCTCTCATTTTTCATTAAAAAACGATTACAGATGGTCCTTGACTTTGAATGCTTCCACTGGGGAGGCATTGACTTTGCAGAGAGTCCTGTACATTCAGTAGAAGCCATGCTTCAGATGTTGGAGAGTTTGGGGGCTAGGGATCCTCCCTGCAGCCAGCTCCAGCTGCCTGCAGTTCCACGGACACTGCCAGTGTACCCCCAGTGTGCTGTATTCCCGAACTAGGAGGCTTGCTGGGCTAGGGGGATTTGATCCATTTCCAGCTTACTGTGGGCTTACCAGGGCACGACCCCATCAGAAACCTAGGACAGCATGCACACTCACACACACTATTGCAATAGAAAAATCTGGCAAAAGAGTCACCAGTATATAGACAGCACTTACCCTGACTCTCCCTTCCCAGGCTCTCCTGAGGCCTGACCCCCATCAGCTTCTGGCTCAGCGCCCCTCCTTCTATGTTTTGGGTTTTTTTGTTTATTTGGTTGGTTGGTTGGTTGGTTGGTTGGTTGGGGTTTTTTTGTTGTTGTTTGTTTTGTTTTTGCCCAAGAAGCTTAACCAGTTCCCTAATGCACCAGAGTCCTATCACAACAGTCCCCACAGAGTTCTCCATGTTTATGCTCTCCCACTTGGTGACGTCTCTGCTAAGCTTGGACCCTGCAGAAAATCTCCTGCTCTCCCCACTGTGCCCCTCCCTCTTACAGCAGAGGGTTTTCTCCCCCTCCCTCCCCCCTCACCCCCACCCCCTGCATCTGTAACCCACTGACATATTACATTTTGGTATGTGCGTGGTCAAGGGCCTATTTCCCCACTACCCTCTCCCCACCCCATCCTCCTCGAAGAAATGTCCTAGATCAGGGACTTTAGCTCGTGCATGGCTGTGCCTCAAGGCATGGGGATGAGCCAGTTCACAGAAAGTGCTCGAAATTATTCTGTTTTTCAGGAGCATTGAGACCATTCAGTGGGGCAAAACATCGCATGCCCTACAGACGCTGAGCCAACAGGACACCCCTCTGCAGAAGAAGCTGAACCCTCATCTCATGACGTGGTCAAAGGCTAATCAAAACGGACTCCTGACCCAGATGTAAGAGCTGAGATGATAATAAAACCCTTAGTAGAAACAGGAGTGAGTCCTCATCACATTGGGTCAACCAGTGGTTTCTTGGAACACAAACTAAAATATACTCCATCAAGATAAAAACATTCTGGTTTTAATCCCAGCACTCAGAAGGCAAATGTAGGTGGATCTCAGTGAGTTCCAGGACAGCCTGGTCTACATAGTGAGTTCCAGGACAGCTAGAGCTAAATAGTGAGACACAGTCTCAAAACAAAACAAAATAAAAAACAAACAACAACAAGAAGAAAAAACAAAAATACAAAACTTTGTCTTAAAAGAAATACCATCAAAAAGTAAAAAGGAATTTAAGAATGGAAGACATAATTGCAAACTACATATCTCCTGAGAATTCTTTGTTACATTAAAACAAACTCAAAACAATTCAATAAAAGACAAATAACCAGCCAGGTGGTGGTGGCAAGAATCTTTAATCCCAGGACTCGGGAGGCTGGGATTCAAGCGAATCATTGTGAGCTCAAGGCCAGCCTGGGCTACAAAGTGAGTTCCAGGAAAGGCTCCAAAGCTACACAGAGAAACAAACAAACAAAAAAGACAGTACAGCTGGGTGTGGTGGTGGCTCT
The DNA here is from genome assembly GCF_049852395.1 of Peromyscus maniculatus bairdii. NCBI lineage: Eukaryota > Metazoa > Chordata > Mammalia > Rodentia > Cricetidae > Peromyscus > Peromyscus maniculatus. Next base: position 53,844,945 of record NC_134871.1, read on the forward strand.
GAGGGTTCATCTCAACTGTCAACTTGACTGGGTTTAAAATCACCTAGGAGACACACCTTTGGGTGTTCCAGAGAGGTGTAGCTGAAAAGGAAGGCCCCCTCCCCGACTGAGGACTATGCCATGAGCTGGGTTCCCACACTAAATAAACAGAGAAATTGAACTGAGCACCGGGATTTGTCTTTCTGCTTCCTGGCTGTGGAAACAATGTGAGCAGCTGCCTCACACCTGCCTCACACCTGCCTCACACCTGCCTCACACCTGCCTCACACCTGCCTCACACCTGCCTCACACCTGCCTCACACCTGCCCCACACCTGCCCCACACCTGCCCCACACCTGCCTCACACCTGCCTCACACCTGCCTCACACCTGCCTCACACCTGCCTCACACCTGCCTCACACCTGCCTCATGCCCCTGCCTCACGCCCTCTCAACCATGGTGGACTGTGCCGTCAAACATGAGTCTTCCTCTTGCTTGTCACAAAATGAGAAAAGTAACTAATACAGTGGCACAGGCCTGTGGAGGGTAGGTGGAGGCAGGGGCATTGTGAGCTCAAGACACTGTCTCAGTAATTAAGTAAATACACACATCCATGCATATGACGAACCTAACACAGACAGGTACACGATTTTATTCGACACCTTCTCAAAGCAGATACACAAACGACTGATAAGCATTGCCATATTTTCCTCTCTGTTGCTGTGATAAAACACCCCGCCCTAAAGCAACTTAGACAAAGGGCTTGTTTGACTCACACTTCTGGGTTACAGTCCATCACTGAGGGACGTCAGAGCAGGAACTTGAGGCAGAAATCCCGGAGGAATGCTGCTTGCAGCTCACTCGTGCTCAGCCAGCTCTCTGAGATAGCCCAGGACCACCTGCCCCGGGAATGATGCCGCCCACAGTGAGAGTGGGCTGGGATCTACATCAGTTAACAATCAAAGTGAGCCCTCACAGACATGCCCACAGGCCAGTCTGATCTGGGCAGTCCCTCAGTGGGCACACCCTTCTCAGATGACGCTCAGCTATGTCAAGGTTACAGTTAAAACTAGCTGGGACAGCACATAAAATGTTCAACATTCCGGCTAAAGAGATGACTCAAAGGTTAAGTACTTGTCTTGCTCTTCCAGAGGACCAGAGTCCAGTTCCCAGCACCCAAGTCAAGCAGCTCACAACCACTGCTAGCCTCTGTAGTCACCTGAACTCATGCCTGTTTGTGTGTGCCCCCCCTCCACACACACACACAATGATGATGAAGAAAAAAAAAGAAGAAGAAAGAGGAGGAAAAGAAGTATAATTTTCTTTTTTAAAAAATGGTAGCTGTGAAAAACACCCAGGGGGCAGTGTCTGGGCCCATTTGCTTCTCAAATCTCCATGTTCCTCAGACTTGTGTGGCTGTGACAAGCTGCTGAGAAAAACTCTATCAGGGAAGAAAGGTTTGGGTTGGCTCCTGGCTGCGGAGGCTTCAGACTGAGGTCACTTGGCCTCCTGGCTGTGGCCTGTACTGAGGCAGAGCCTCATGGTGGAGCGTGTGTTCAGGACAAAAGTGATTAGCTGACGGGCACGGGAAGAGGGGAGGGCTTTGGAACAAGCATGCCTTTCCAGAGCAGTGGCCTCGGCCCCTGTTCTACGGCTGTGAGGAGACACCATGACCAAGGCAACTCCTACAAAAGAAAACATGTAACTGGGGGATGCTTACGGTTTCAGAGGCTTAGTCCATTATCATTATGGTGGGGAGATTGGCATCAGAGCAGGCATGTGGCTGAGACCTACATCCCGATCCTGCAGGCCGAAAGAGAGACACTGGGCTTTGCACGGGTTTTTGAAACCTCAAAGCCCCCTCTCCCCCGCCACCCCCCCCCAGACACACTTTCTCTAACAAGGCCACAGCTGCTAATCCTTCCAAATAGTGCCAGTCCCCGGGGACTAAGCATTCGAATATATGAGCCTATGTGAGGCGCTCTTCAAACCGCCATACCCCCACCTCCCATGTCTACCCAATGGTGTCACCAAGGAAAGAATCTACCGAGGACTGACCCGCTGAGTCAGACCCTCAGCATCCAGCTGCTTCCCTGAAGCTCCGTCTCTGAACACAGGCGCTTTGAGAGCCAAGCCTCCAGCTCCCCAACCTTGGTGGGAAACACTTCACACACAAACCACAAAGTCCTGCCCGAGCCCTCAAAGGCGCCTGTCCATCTCATATCACAAAGGACATTTAATCCGTCGTCAAGAAGCCCCAGAGGCTTAACGGCTCTGATATCGTTCAAATGGGGAATTCAAAGTGTCCTCTGAGACTCAAGGCAAATTCTTAGCTGGGTCAAATACAAGGGCATGGAGCAGTAACCTTCCCAGCCCGAAACAGGGGAGCAGGCCATTCAAAGGAAGGCAGAGGACAACCAAAACCCGGCAGGGCAAATGGGAGATCCTGGTGCTCCTCGGCTGGCATACGGGCCTGTGCGGCATGATCTCCAACAGGCTTGGGCAGCCCTGTCCCTGTGGCTCTGTCCCTCCGCTCTTATTACTTTCATGACGTCACCCCCTCCCACATTCCTGTTGGGACTTGATGCCAGGTGCAGGGGGAGATGTGGCCTTTGGGGGGCCCTTAAATCCCAATCTCGAGGACACCATCTTGGCCAGTGTGATAGCATCCACAGTGAAGGGCTTGACAATGGATGGCCAAAAGCTCGAGATCCCCGTCCCTTCCACCTTGAGAAGACACGGTATCCCTCCCCTTGGTGTTGGGAGCAGAGAGCAATCCCACCAGGCATCCATCCCGCGGATGAGAAACAAAATTCTGTGCTTTGTAGATTAGATCTGCAGCATGTGGACCTCCTCCTGGGCTGGCTCTGCACACTGCTTGTGGTGTTCCTCCGCAGGCATTCCATGTACTCAGCATCTCCAACACCCTGGGGTTTCCAGTGACGTTCAGGCTTTGCCCTCACCAGCTATGGGCGCAGTTGTGGAGGGCCTCTCTACCCTGCTTCCCCAGACCTTTCCAAACTCCCCCTGTAAACTCGTTCCAAGGGGCACCACCAGCACGCTCCCACTAACACTCTTGGTCCCCAGTCTCTGTGTTGGCCAGACTTTCATTGCAGTGACACACACCAAAGAGGAAGAGTCTCAGGGAGGAGGGCTTTCGTTTGGCCCCATCTCAGTGGGAACATAGTGAGGCGGAGACAGCAGAGATGAGCATCTCATGGTAGCTAGGGAGAAGAGCGGAGATGCCGAGGGGCCCCGGACAATATATATCTCTGCACACCATGTCTACAGTGGCTAGCTCTTCAAGTCGGGTCCTACTTGCTAATTTCCACTGCATTCCAGCAGTGTCAACAAAGTCTGAAGCCATCAGTAGACTGATCCAGTGGTGAGGACAGAGGCCTCACGATCCAATCGCTTTCCTGAGGCCTCACGACTCTGACCCCACTGCACTGGGGACCAAGCCTTCAACTGATTAGTTTCTTGGGAGACCTTTTATAGCAGGGCCTTTGAAACCACAGCTCATCTGACCTACAAAAGCACAGAATTTTGTTTCTCATCCGCGGGATGGATGCCTGGTGAGATTGCTCTCTGCCCCCAACACCAAGGGGAGGAATGCCGTGTCTTCTCAAGGTGGAAGGGACGGAGATCTTGAGCTTTTGGCCATCCATTGTCAAGCCCTTCACTGGGGATGCTATCACACTGGCAAAGATGGTTGGGATTTAATGCCCCCCCCCAAGGCCAATCTCCACTGCTCTTGGCATCAAATCTCAACAGGAATGTGGGAGGGGGTGATGTCATGAACTAACAAGAGTGGAGGGAAGTCACACCCACATATTACTAGTAACAATGCGTGTGGTGTAGCCCGGGAAAACAGAGCAGTCTTTCCGCAAACTGTTAGACGTGTAGTCAGTCACAGTCGGGCACCTGGAGGTATATACCCAAGAGAACTGAGGATGTCCTCCTCCACGTAGACGCCTCTACTCAGACACTCACAGCAGCGTTAGCCTCAAAAGTTTACAAAGCAGAAGTAACCCACACACACCCCACCAAGTGGGTGAACATGGGGTGTGCCTTTTCAATTGAATAACCTTCACCGGTGGCAAAGAGTGAACTTATGGAGAGGAGGTGGAAAGATCGTGAAAGTCAGAGGACCAGGCAAACAGTGCCTTCTGGGCATGACGGGACCACTGTACCCATGAACTCACATCAGCTGTGGTTGCCTGCACAAGATCTGTAAAAGAGCAAGTTAGTCAAGTAAGTTGACCATACTCTATTGAGTGGCCCCACACCTAGGAGTATATGGTCAGCACATGCCAGACTCGGTTATAGAAGGAAAAGGCATGAAGTTGGGAGGGGGGGACAGAGGGACAGGAGAATTCAGAAGGAGTCAAGGGAGAAGAATAGGGGGTGAATGTGATCAAAACGTATTGTATGCATGTATGAACTTCACAAAGAATCAATAAAAATATTCTATTTTAGTTTTAAAAGGAACAAAGTGTTGGAGAGATGGCTCAGCCATTGAAGGCTGAAGCTTACAACCAATTGTATTTTTAACAGAACTTTACAAACAGAACTTTATATACAACTTTATTGCGTATAAATTCTCTTAACATGGTGGTTAAAATATATATATATAAAATTAATATATAATATATTATTATATAATATATAATATAATATTAATATATATATATATATATATATATATATATATATATATATATATATATATATATATATATAAAATTGCCAGTGGGCATGGCTCCACGGCAGAATGCTTGTGTATCCAGGTTTTTGTTTGGGTTTTTACTATTATTATTTTGTGTGTTATGGGTGCTTTGCCTGCATGTATCTGTGATCATAAGTGTGCAGTGCTAGCTGTGACCAGAAGAGGGTGCCAGATCCCCCAGAACTAGAAGATCAGCCAATCCTCTTACGCACTGAGGCAAGCCTCTAGCCCCAGGACCTTGAGATTTTATCTCCAGGCCCCATTTCCTGTCCCCTTCCTGCTTCCTGTGTGAAGATACAGTGTGACTGGCCACCTGTTTTTGCCACAGCCGTCCCTGCTGGGACTGATGCCTTCCCTCCAACCAGGAGCCAGCATACACGCTTGCTCCCTGACCTCGTTAGCTTTCTATTGCTGTTGATAAAACGCTGACCAAAAGCAACTTAGGTTTATTTCTCATCTTACATCCATCGCCGAAGGAAGCCAGGGCAGGACCTGAAGCAGGGACCTTGGAAGAGTGCTGCTTGCCGGTTTTCTCCCCACGAGGCGTTCAGCTGACTTTCTTGCACAACCCAGAACCACCAGCCCAGGGGATGACACCACCCACAGTGAGCTGGGTACCACGCACATCAACCACTAATCAAAAAGATGACCCACAGACACACTCACAAGCCAATCTGATGGGGGCATTTTCTCAATTGAGGTTCCTTTTGCCCAGGTGACTCTAGTTTGTGTCAAGTAGGAAAACAAAACAAAACAAACAACAACAACAAAAAAAACCTGACCAACCTACTCCATTAAGTTGCATTTTGTCAAGCCATTTTTATCACAGAAACAGGAAAAGTGATGAATACATTCAGCATTTGAAAAATGTTTTGCTCAGGACTATAATTCAAGGTTAACTTGGCCCATGTGCATGTTGGAGCCAACATGTGTTTTTTTTTCTGCCCCACCTCAGCTCCAGCACCTACACTCCCCCGGGGTATCACATGGCCCAGAAGAAGGCACTAGGCGGCAGTGTTCGGGCAAGACCACAGCACCAACAGCAGGCAGTACCCCAGAGTTCCTGGGCTAGGTTACTGCTCGCCCGCACATCTCCAAGCCAGGATGCTTGCACTCAACGATGGAAACAGCTTAGGAAACGGCCCACAACCGACGTAAAATTACCAGATTGTAGCCCACCCTAGAAAATCAGTCAAGGCTTGACCCTCCATCACCCTTCTGTTTTGTGAGCTGTCTGGTTCCTGCCTTGGCCAGCGCTGGCTCCCGTCTGCTTGCTTGCTGGAGCCCCAATTAAAGCGCATTGCTTGTCTTGTTCACAGCATTTGGCTTCGTCTTGTGTCTATTGTTTCCATGCCAAAAGATTCTGTCTCTGCCCACCCCGATCCCACCGCCAGATCTCAATAACGGCCACAGGAAGCAGATAGAAAACAATTGCGGACGCACAAGATGCACGATGCACCGTCAGCACGCTGGGCCTAATTGGAGCATGAGAAACGTACACACGGCTGCAGACTGCTCATTAGCTTTAGACACACGTGGAACCTTTTCAAAATCTGGCCAGATTTTTGGCCGTAAAAGAACTCTTAATAAACTTCAAAGGGTCGATGTCACGTGTAAGAGCCCGGTGCAAGGTAATTAAAGTTCAAAAATCAGGGGAAGATAACTATGAATAAAAAATGCTCCTTTCAATAATCTACAGGTCACAGAAAGAAACACCATGCGAATGAGAAGATATTTTGTCTCCTGTGAAAATAGAAGCAGGAATTTCCAAACATATGGGAGGCAGGCAGTGCCGGGAGCACTCGAGCCGTGAATATTAAGAAATAACCAAGGCTGAAAATTAATGGCCTAAGCATCCAGTTCACACACCTAAGAGAACTAAAAGAAGAAAAATACCAGAGGAAATCAAATAATAAAGATAAGCCCAGGAATTAATGAAATAGGGGGCAGAGGGATGTAATAAATTAATGAAATTAGAGATTAATTCTCTGAAAAGACTTGGGGGGATGAGCGTTAACTTGTCTGAGCTCGTTTCCCTGGAGACCAGTCTCTCAGCATGGGAGCTGGCCTCGTGCACGCCTCAGTGACAGCCAGATGGAACCCAGGGCCTGAGACAAGGCTTCCCAGCAGCTGTAAGGCTGGAAGCCAGGCCTTGCCTGGCACCTGGCAGGTGCTCACACAAGAACACTGCAGAATCAGGCCCTTGGCCAGGACAGAGAAGAACCACAGTATCCCAACATCACAGCATCCTAAGCCCAACAGTCCTGAGTGCAGGGTCCCTTCCTGACTCTAGATGCCCAGTCAGGCTAGACCTTTGTGAGCAGTAGACTGCTGTCACATGGATAGCTGCTCCCTCTTGGAATTCCCCTTTGTGCTTATGACTCAAGGAAGTACATTCTGTATCATGGTCATCCGTCACCCTGGCTTGCACGACCTGATCATGGATAAACCTCTGGAGAAATTGATCACAGGGAGAGAGGAGAGAGGGAGAGAATATGAGCAGAAACCAAATTGGAATGGGAGGGCCAATGCTGTGAACCCTGAACGTACTGCAAAGTCAGAGAGATTTGACGCTAGGCTGAGCAACTCGGTCTTCAAGGAAACCCAGAGCCTCATCCCTGGGGACCATGAGTGTTACAGGACAGAATACATTGCAGGAAACTGAGCCTCTGGAGGTGAGATGACCTGAACCGTCTGTGACCTGTGATGTCATCACAAGGATCCTTACAGCAGATAAGTGGAGAGAATTTAGCAGAAGAAGAGGATGTGATGGGGGGGGGGGGTCAGTAGAATATTTTAAGGTGTGTTACTTTTGTTTATTTTGCATTTGTTTAACTCTGTGAAGTTTACTGTGCCTGTCTAAAACACCTGTTGATCTAATAAAGAACTGGCCAATAGCAAGGCAGGAGAAAGGATAGACAGGGCTGGCAGGCAGAGAGAATATATAGAGGGAGAAATCTGGAAAGAGAGATCTAGAAGGAGCCAGAGAAGAGGAGGACATCAGGGGCCAGCCACCCAGCTCCACAACCAGCAAGCCACAGAGTAAGAGTAAGATTTACGCCGGGCGGTGGTGGCACACGCCTTTAATCCCAGCACTCGGGAGGCAGAGGCAGGCGAATCTCTGTGAGTTCGAGGCCAGCCTGGACTACCAAGTGAGTTCCAGGAAAGGCGCAAAGCTACACAGAGAAACCCTGTCTCGAAAAACCAAAAAAAAAAAAAAAAAAAAAAAAGAGTAAGATTTACAGAAGTAAGGGAATGGGAAAAGCCTAGAAGCAAAAGGTAGATGGGATAAGTTAAGATAAGGAAAGCTGGTTAGAAACTAAGCCAAGCTAAGGCTGGGCATTCATAAGTAATAATAAGCCTCCGTGTGTGAATTTATTTGGGAGCTGGGTGGCGGACCCCCAAAAAAGAGTAAAAAAAAATAACAACAATTGGGGTAGAGGGGAGCAGCAAGCCTGAGGTGATCACTCTGAAGGTGAGGGAGGCCACAGGCTATGGGATGCTGGGAGGCACAAGGGCCTGGAAAAGGCAGGAGGTGGATTCTGTCCTCTAGCCCTGATGGCATGCTGGTTCAGTCCGGGGTAACCTAGAAGGGGGCGTGGCACACCACACCCCTCCTCTTCCTAGCTCTGTCCCTTCCAGCCCCAAAGTCATCAATTCCGCCACTTTACTTCCAGGAGACGGTGTTGTCGCTGCATAAGCCAAAATCAGTGATGCCAACACACCACAAATGGAAATTTCCAGATCCTTGAGCCCACACGGACCTTTCCTCTTATTAAGCTGGTTATCCAGGGTCTTTTGTTATAGTAATGGAAGGCTGGCTAACACAGGCTGTAAGGGAATAAGTTTGTGCCGTGTTTTAAAAACTCGTGTGTGTGTGTGTGTGTGTGTGTGTGTGTGTGTGTGTGTGTGTATACACACATGCATGCACACATGCCAGGGAAGGCAGGCCCAGAGGATCAATCTCTAGATCCAGTTCTTTGTTGTTTCCGCTGTGCTTTGTACCCCACTTGCAGGCGATTCTTCTGCCTACCTCCCCATCTCCCAGGAGGAATGCTGGGATCACAGCTATGCACCACCTCATCTGGATTATTTACATGGGTTCTGGCTGTTGAATTCAGGTTGTCAGGCTTAAATAGCAAACATTTCTGCCACTGTGTGTGTGTGTGTATGGGGGGAAGGGATAAAGTGTATGGGGGCATGCCCATGTAGGAAGGGGCATGCATGTGTCACAGCATGTGTGTGAAGGTCAGAGGACATCTTGCAGGAGTCAGTTCTCTCCTCCTGCAGTGTGCGTTCCAGGCACACACTCAGGTCCTCAGGCGTGGCAGCAAGCCCCTTCACACACTGCTCCATCTCACAGGCTCATCGTGAGCTCCATCCCCACAGGATGTCAGGATGGCTATTCTCTTCTGGATTTTCACATTCACTCTCTTCTTTACTGCGAGTCTGCCCTGTTGCTGCGTGGGTGCATTCTTCCTGCTCCAGGCTTTCTATCTGGAAGTGTCTTCGGCCTCTGACTTCCCTTACTTCCCACCTGTACACAAAGCTCCTTCCAGGGGACTCTTTCAGGCAGCATGGAGTTGGGTCATCTTTTTCCAACCCACTTTGGCAATGACCACTGAAGCTGGTGCCTTTGGGCTGCACCTGGTGGCACCATTGCCCCTTGGGAGCTTTCGCTGGCTGATTTAACTTTCCTGTTCTCTTTTCTGTTTTACCCTTCCTGCATCTGAGAGACCCTTGGATATTTCTTTCTGGAATCGTTTTTTGATCTGCCTGATGGGGATTTGCACGTACCTTGTTGAGCAGATTTTAAAGCCCATACTATGGGTTTTACAACACACCCTCCACGCTCGCTGTCGTCCACTCACCACTTGGAGTGAAATAGGGATCCTTACCCCCTCTCCATCCCCCCATCCTTCTGTTTGGTATGTAGCTGTCCTAAACACATCTATATACATCACGAGCCACATAGACCGCGGGGAAAGTTTTGCCTTATTCCTGGGACACAATTTAAGACGGTTGAGGAAAGTCACATTCCCTGCATTTACTCAGAGTCTGCAGCTCCTGGCGGTTCCCCACTGTCCTGCTGATCCACTTCGGGGCCTGTTGGCCATGGTTCTTCTCATCTTCCTTCACTTGGGAATGGCTCCACTGCCCCTCCATTCCGAAGGGGTACTTTCGCTAGGTATAGAATTCCCGACTGTCAATACTTTAAGAATCTCAGTGCTGGGCCACACAGCTGTCACCACATCTGTCTTTGTCTTACTGTCTGAGAGTCCTCCCGTCTTTAGTTTTTTTTTAATGTTTGACTCTGATGTATCTCGGTATGTATTTCTTTGGGTTTATATTGGTTGGGATGAGTTCAACTATTTGTATCTGTAGGTGTTAATCTTTCACCAAATTTGGAAAGTTTCTAGATGTATTTCTTCAGTTTCCTAAGGGAGGGGAGATTTATCTTAGTCAGTATTCTGAAGCCAAATCCTGTTTTTACAAACCCATGTACTTTCTCTTCTCCTAACCACCAGTGGCAGGAATGCTGGATCTTTTGCCATGCTTCCACAGGCCCTTGAGGCCCTTGAGGTTCAGTGTTTTTTTTAGATAGGCCCCACTATGTAGCCCTGGCTGGCCCCCTAAGTCACTCTGTAGCCCAGGCTGGCCTCGAACTCACAGAGACCCACCTGCCTCTGCCTCCCAAGTGCTGAGGTTAAAGGTGTGCGCCACCATCCCGGTCGAGGGCCAGTTTCTAATATTCCATTTCTTCAGGTGTAGACTCCGTCTTTGAATCTCCTGGTTCGAATCTCCCGGTTCTTCCTCAGACCCCTTCCTTCTGCTGATGAGACCCAGCCAGTAGCTTTCTATTCTGATTCCGACTCCAGTTCTACGGTTTCCACCTGACTTCTCCATTATGCATCTGTTTGTTTGTGGGAACCTTCTGTTTTCTTGTCGTGATCACAGCAATGTGTTACCATGGCTACTGTGCAGTCCTTGCCAGATAATTCCAGTATCTGTGCTGACTTGACGTTTGTGCCTATTGATGTTCTTTTTTATTTGAGGTTTTCTTGGTTCTCAGCATGACATATGATGTTCTATTTTTTTTTTTTTTAAGATTTCTTTTAAAACCATGTGTAGACAGGGGAGGGAGCGTACATGAGAGTTCAGTGCCTGAAGAGGTCAGAAGAGGGCACCTGATCCCCCTGAGCTGGAGTTAACAGCTGTTTGTGAGCCCCCTGATATGGGTGCTGGGAACTGAACTTAGGTCCTCTACAAGAGCAGCAAGTGCTCTTAAATGCTGAGATTTCTCTTCAGGCTCCTCATGTGATTTTCAGTAGTATCCTAGAGCCTTGGAGTATGTGTTATATGTTAGGAACATGAGTGAAACTATTTTGTGTAACTTGGAATAATGTGATGTCTGTAAGATTAGAACTTGCCAACCAGGTAGCTCTGAGAGGTAGGCCTCAAACAAGCCCAGGACTGACTTTGATATGCTAATTATGTGTTAGTGGTATGCTAATGAACCAACTCCAAGGTGGTGTTGATGTGCCAGTGAACCAGCCCCAAGATGAGAGCCCTGATAGCACAAAACAACCATCCATGAAATGAGAAAAACTGGAACTTTGGAGATGGTCTCTAGGATCACACTGCCATGCTCCTGAGACATGGCTGCTCTAGCCTCTGTGTTGATACCCGTCGTTGAGGGGACTTGAGACTCTGTGTGGTCTTGGCTTTAGTGACTGCTGAACTTCCAACCCTGGTGCTGGGCTCACACATGGCTGCTGGTCAGTGCTGGCCAGTGCTCTCAAGGATCTCCATCAGTACCATCCTTCCAGCCTGCCAGAGTTGAAGGATTCTGTGGCAGATTTTGGTCAAGCCTGTGAGCTTCCAAAGTGTCCCCAATGAAACCCAGCATTTTCTGCCCAACCATCCCCACTTAGTAAGATGTCTGTTCAGCTTTTGTATTGGAATGGTATTATAAGAGATGTTTGTGTGAATAAACCAAACCTATTCAAAAGACAAATCTTGTGTGAACATCCTAATTGCCAAGCTCCTCACAGCCCATAGGCCTTGCTTCCCCACATTAAGAGACTCTGGAAGAGGTCAAGACACCACAGGAAAATGGCCCACAGAATCAACTAAGCAGGGCTTATAGGATCTCACAGAGACTGAACCTACATCCTGGGAGCCTGTATGAGTCTGACCTACGTCCTCTGTCTATATGCTATGGTTATGTAGCTTGGGGTTCTTGAGATACTATTAACAGTGAGAGCAGGACTATCTCTGACCCTTTTGCCTGCTTTGGGGACCTTTTCCTCCTACTGGATTGCCTCATCCAGCCTTAATATGAGGGGATGTGCCTGGTTTTATTATAACTTGATAAGCCATGTTTGGTTGATATCCCTGAGAGGCCTGCCTTTTTCTCAAGAAAAAGGGGCACTGGAGAAGAGGAAGGAGGGGAAACTGATTAGGATGTAATATATGAGAGAGAGAAAAAATTTAAATGACAGAATGCATGTTTTAAAAGGATACACAACAAATTTCACCCCAGTAAACCACTTGCTGAATTAGAGAGACAGGCAGACAGACAGACTGACTCTGGATCTTGTAATCTAATGTGTAGGAACACCTAAGACTTGGGCTAGTGGGGGCCAGAGGGGAGACCTGTCGGTCTCAGTTGGGGGAAGCCTCTACGCGCTGGCCATCTCTGCCAGCAGGGAGAAGGGGGTCGCTCTCCTGGGTACAGAGTTTCACCTTAGTTATTCTTCAGTTCTGTAACGTTAGATCCGTGGTTACAGTTCTTGGCTGTGCTTGGCTTTCAGTCCTTTGGTTTCGTCTCTGTTGTTGTTTGGAAAGACAGCTGTCGGTGGCTCCTCACCCGCTCCGTGCTCCCTCCCCTCTGGGCGCTGTGTACAAGGGAGATTCCTCACCGCTGTGGTCAGTGCATCTGCTTCTCGGTGAGAACCTCTGCGGAGTGTGTTTGGACTTATTAATGCTGTGGAGTTTCTTCTTCTTAATTGAAGTTGTTAGGTTTAGAGCGAGACTCGGTTCTAGGAAGCCACAGTGCAGGATCTGCCTCCAGGCAAAACACTTATTAATGTCGTCGGCAACCCTGCAGAGGGAAGCAAAACCCCAGCCTGCCCAGGAAAGGCAGAAAGGCATTTCACTTTGTGTGTGTGTGTGTGTGTGTGTGTGTGTGTGTGTGTGTATGTTTTATAGGCACGTATGTATGTACACCACAGGCATGCCCACTGCCCCTGGAGGCCAGAAGAGGGCATCGGACCCCTGGGAACTGGACTTAGAAAGGTTGTGAACCACTATACAGGTACTGAGAATTGAACCTGGGTCCTCTGAAAGAGCAGACAGTGCTCTTAACCACTGAGCCAACTCTCCAGCCCCCCAAAGGGCATTTCTTTCAAGGTCCCTTGGGAAGGAGGTGGTAACATGGGAAAGTAGGTCCAAGGTCACATGACATCATCAGATTAAGCTGAGAGGCAGTATGTTCTTTGTTCAGGTTAGACAGGTGTTTGGAAAACCTAAGGATGTTTCTGGTTAAGGGGCATGTGGAAAATTCCACAAAGCAATGGGTTTTCTTTGGTGCATGGCTCAGTGAGCACTCAGCCTCTGGGCCTGAGAATAGGGACCCCGGGTGTGTTCATACATTGTCTGCAGCTTTCTCCCCTAGGGCTTTGTTAGCCAGAAGCCCTGTCTCCAAGATGGAAGACTCCCTGCCTATGTGATGAGACAGAATGTCTCTCCTGGAAGATGGAGGGAGACTTGGAAGACTCAAAAAGCTCCCCAAATCCACAAGGCTCAGGCTCAGCTCAGCAGTTAATGGGGTTCACACAACTCCTCCCTGAGGTTTTAAAAACAATGAACACTTTCTGGAGAGAAAAGACCAGAAAGGTGGACTTTCTGGCGATGTAGCCACCTCTGAGTCACCAATGTCCCTAAGTAACCCCCAAACACACACTGGCTCCCCATCCTGGACTGCAGTGGGATGGTTTCCTTCATCTGTGCCCATTGGAAGAATAACTGTTTATTCTCATCTCTCCAGAAAATGTCCCTCAACAGTTGAGCTACTCGAATCCAATGGTGGACTCCTGTCTCCATCAGCAGAAAATCCCCCAAAGGTGATCACTTCGGGTCTTAGCTGTACTCAGTCCGCTTTCTTCTCCTCTGACATTCTGTTACCCTCTTCCAGAGTCCTCTCCTTTCCTGTCCTCCCATTCAAGATTTCACTCTGCATATGGATTTCCAGCTCCCCCTTCTGCTGTTTGAATGAAAAAATGAGGACATGGCCGCTCCTCTGTATGGTTGAGGAGAAGGTTAATTGTGGGTAGGAGGGAGAGAACAGCCAGAGGCGTCTGGGAGAGTCGAGACCAGACATGAACCAGACCATGAGAGGCGAGGTGGGGGAAAGGGATGGGAAAGAGAAGAACCAGGAACCAAGAGAGCAAGTGACCAAAATGGCTGGGTGATACAGGAATCCAAGGGATGTGAAACACAGCTCCTAGGTTGGAGAGGTTGAGAATAGGGGTCGGGGTCAGCAGTGCTGGGAGGAGCCACAGGTACTGAGTGAGACTTCTCCTGGGTTTCTTTGAGACCTGACGCTGTTAAATCAGTCTCTCTGTTGGTTCCTTATTGTTGGTTGTTGGTGTCACAGTCAAATTTAATTAGCGTCTTCCAATGTGCCCGTTACCGTGTCTACTCTATTTCTCTACATACGTATGCGCACAATTATATACATACTGATGTGTATGTGTGTGAGTGTGTGCAGGCATGTGCGTGCCACGGTGCATGTGTGTGGGGGGGGTCAGAGGATAATTTTCAGGACTCTGTGCTCCACTTCCACTGTGGGTGCTGGTGATCAACCATAGGCCACCAAGTTTGCCACAGCAAGGACTTTACCCTCCAGGCCACATCACCAGCCTTTCATGTTCTTCTTCCTCTCTTTTTCTTAAGAATTTTTGTGCATGTGTGTGTGCGCCCGTGTAAGTTCATGTACACCACATGTGTGCATGCCCAACGAGGCCAGGAGAGGAACTGGATTCCCAGGTGGTTGCGAGCTTCCCCCACCCATGTGGGTGCTGGGACTCAGCGCCCATGACCGCCGCAAGAGCAGCAAGTGCTCCTCACCATGGGGCCGTCTCCCCAGCCTTTCCCCAACGCTGACATTTTCAAGTTCTGCTTTTAGCACCGAAACCAGCTTGAAGACTGTGTCGGGTCCTGCTCCGCTGCCTGGACATCTGCGGGGTGTCCGGTGCTGCCTCTGCTCTCCTTCCTCTTTTCTTATTTTCCTCTCTGTTAATCATCTGTGGCGATGGATCGGATGTTATATTTGAGCAAGTCTTCGTGGAGATACTTTAGATGGCTTTATTCCCCCTCTAAGGAGAACTTTTCTATTTCTCTGGTTGCTTGGGGGACGCCAGCATTCAAGGCTGGTTTGATCTGAACCGGGGGGATGGGAGCACCACCTTGATCACTCAGGACAGCCACTTTAGAACCCACTGACTACTTAGCTCCTGGGGTCCACCCCTAAATGCTGAGTGGAAAAGCTTGTCATCACCCTGTTCGCACCCCTCACCCTCCGTCTCTCACCATCTCCTTCCAGAACAGCTGCTCTCTGGGGAAAATGAGTCCAGGCTGCAGACTCCACCTCTCCAGGCTCCTCACCTCTTGACTCAGATTTTATTCACTGCTTTTCTTCTCTTTGACGTTTCTAGGAGAGATTTCCAAGTCTCTCCAGCCATGCCCTCACCTTCACTGGGATGATGGCGCTGCTGTCGGGTTAACTCAGGGAGCCCGGGTCTGAGATCCGCATTCCTGGAGCTCTGCCTGCCTGCCGGGTGATGGCCAGGGGCTTCTGCTCTCACGCTCTCCCCAGCAACTTCCTAGGAGCCTCTTCTGAGCATGTCACCCATTTCCTCCTCCCGTGTCTTTCTGGGTCACACAGTTCTGGTCAAGAGGGCCCTCTCCTCTAGCTGGACTCAGACGTTGGAACAAAAGCTTGAAAGACATGCTGGAAAAATTCTGCTACTTGCCTGGAACATTCCATGGCCCAGGCCCACAGAAGAAGGTGCCTGCCTGAACAAAAGAAAAAAAAAAAGAAGAGTAAGTGTGATTGTACTGTGTGTACGTGAGACATCATTTAAGAAAAGTTAAAGAGTGAACTATGCTTTTTAATTTTTTACATTAATTAATTTAGTGTGCATAAACGCCTTGCATGTGCATACACCATACACCATGGCATACATGTAGAGGTCAGAGGCCAACTTTCAGGAGTTCTCTCCCTACCATGTCGGCTCCAAGGATGGAACCCAGGTCATTAGCCTTGTTGTCAGGTGTCTCTACCCACTGAACCATCTGGCTTGCCCTCTAGTAATCTTTTTAAACAATGATAAATCCAAGATTCTGGGAGTGGCCTGCCCAACTGGACCAGGCTCCACCACTTTCCTTCTTCACTTCTCCAGTGACCTCCCAGGTCCCTTGAACTCTGTTCCCAGTGAGCTCTGACGCAGGTGCTGTGGCAGGTCTCTTGTTTTACCTGTGTAAGGGAAATTAACCCAAGGGAGAAGACTGAGCTTCATGGTGCACAAATCCTAAATGGTCTTTTAATAAAAAACCGGAGCCATATATTGAGGTAAATGCTGAGATCAGAGAGACAAAGGAACAAGCCACTAGAGAAACTTCTCACCACCACCGAATCCTCAGGCAAAATGGAAGGTGGGATCCTATGTCCACAAATCCTCTGACTGAATTCCTCTGAGTCCTCAGCCGAAAAGGCTCTAGTTCCTGTCTCCTTATATATCTTTCTCTGCCCAGCCATTTCACTTCCTTCCTAGTGCTGGGATTAAAGGCGTGTGTGCTCCCAAGTACTGGGATTAAAGGTGTATGCCACCACTGCCTGGCTCTGTTTTTCTCCTAGACTGACTCAATCTCATGTAGTCCAGGGTGGCTTTGAACTCACAGAGATCCAGACGGATCTCTGCCTCCAGAGTGCTAGGATTAAAAGTGTGCACCACCACTGCCTAACCTCTATGTTTAATCTAGTGGCTGGCTCTGTCCTCTGATCCTCAGGCAAGCTTTATTTGATACATAAGATATCACCACAGCTTCATGCAGTCCTGTCCTCTGGATGCAGTTGCCCTGGAGCCCTATTGCCTCCCCACATCTAGTAACAGCTCAGGCATACATCGGGGAGCAGCGAGGTTAGCCCTTGGCTCCCCACTCCCACCCTCCCACCCTCCCAACCCACCTCCTACCCCACTGCTGAGCTGTGCTTCTGGGGTGAAGATTTAACAAAAAGTTAATGAATAAGAAAGAAAAATGACAGGATGTTGGTTTAAACTAGTGGCTTATCCTTTAAAATAAATAAGCATAGTGGTCACACTCTGGTAAGTCACGTCCACAAAGACAGAAAACAGACTAAACCAGGAGTGAGGACAGAACAGATGTGGCGGCTCCACAGCCTGAGAGAACATGCACACACAGTTTAATGCTGACAAATCTTAAAATCTCCGAGAAATGGATAATTTCATTGAAGTTCCCCAGATGTCAGAAGTAGAGCTAGGCGATGTAGGACAGAAATGCCATCTGTCATCATCTCGGTTACCTGGGTCAGAGGTTGCAATCAGTTGGGAGGGGTGGGAGCGAGCATCATGGGAGGTGAGTCCCCAAGGTGAGGCAGGGACGTGCTCAGCTGATGGGGTGCCCTGGAGCCATCACAGAAAGACCCTGGAATCATAAGATTGAGAACTGGAGTCACGGCACATGGGAATGAAGGAACCCAGCCATCCCTGGGCAGAGGACACAGAGGCAGATGGGCAGCCATTAAGCAGGGTAAACGTAACTAGAAACAGGGCAGATTCATCTTATGGAAAACACACAAGCCTCAGCGTTGAGACTGAGATGAAACCACTTTAAGAATGCTGTCCCCTCAGAAAAGAGAGAGCATGGGCCCAACCATTTAAGTGTGTGTCGCTGTAAGAAGGCATGTGCAGTATATGTGTCCATGCTGGACAAGGGCAGAGAGATGCCAGCAGGGCTCGCATGCCAGGGATGGAATTACAGAGCGTTTGAGTCTGTCTTCTGTTACTGTAACGAAGTACTCGAGACTGGGTCATCTCAAAGGAAAGAGTTATCGGGGCTCATGATTCCACTACTGTATAGCACTAACAGTGGCTTTGTGCTGTGTCAACCCGTGAGGAAAGGTAGAAGACAGGTGTTGGGTGGTGGGGGGAACCAAACAGAACTGCTCTGCAGCAATCATCTCTGATGGTCACTAATCCAGTCCTGAAAGAACAGCATTAATTCCCCCTCCCTCCCCGATCTCCAAAGAAGTCCATCATCTTGCAGCATATGACACCAGCAGCCAAAGTTTAACAGGAGCTCTGGGGGAGGGGGGGGATCGCATTCAAACCAGCATGAGGCTCAAGGGATCAGCAGCTACTTACACACTTTACTCCGGATTTTCCTGCATTCGGATGCTTAATACGTACGGATTATTTTGTACGTAAGTAGTTTTATTTTAAAACTAAGAAGAGAGACGCATATATTAAAACCAGCACATTTTCAGTGGAAGATCCTGCAATAATTCTACAGGTTGCTTTTTTTTTTTTCTTTTACCAGTGAACAGGGGCCGCATTTCTAAATAGAACAAATCAATAAACGTCATTAAAAGTTAAGCTCACACACACACAAAAAAAAATAAGTGGGTATAAATAGCAAGGACATATTTGAAAAGCCACAGTGATGAGGGACAACTTGCAAATATTTAAAAGTGACAGCAGTATGAATCAAGAATAGAAAGTTATTTTCCCTTTCCTTGTTTTTAAAATGCCAGAGGAGGCTTGGGATGTAGAAAGTCACTCAAGACTGTCACTTCTAACCTAGCAATGAGGCCACACGGCATCAGCCACTCACCCTTTTCTTGAGCCACAGAGACCCCCCACAAGCAGCAAAAAGAAGTGAGTACCAAACGATAAAGCCACTTCTCCCAAAAGAGGGGCAAGTGGCTCACTGGGACTCCACCACCTTTAGTTTGCAGGGGTAGGGGGACTGTCATAAAGACAGGGCTGGCATGGCAGTCATTCTCAAAGTCTAGGTGCATTCCCTAAGGACGAGCTCCATCACGCATTTCATGGGTTCACTTGCTGCCCACCAGAAATAAGGAATAAGTTGGCATTGTATTGCCATTTTCCCTGAATTGCCGTATTCCATCCTGGAGGAAAGTTCCTTAAGACCCAGGAAATCAACAACTCACAAGTCTCAGGAATTCCCTGAAGCTGACCAGATAACAACACTAGGCCCCTCTCTCCCAAAGGTCATATAAGCAGTAAGGGCTGCCAAGAAGAGAAGAGTCTCTGACCTGTTGAGCTGCCTGAGAGTTGTGCAGAGAGCTCCAGGGTTCCAGCTTTCATGATCTGTCAGCTGTGCTGTGCTGGGATTTGATGATGCTTCTGCCTTTAGGTAGTCCCTGCTCCTGTAAGTGACCCCTCACCCACCATCCCATGAGTAACCCCAATAACTCAGCATTTCACCAATTTAGCATCCTTGCCTTAGCCTGACATAGGTTCACTCTCTGAGGAGTATAAACGTTTTCCCCCAGAATAGTGTCACCTACATGTGGAAGGAAGAAACCATTTAACCTTGCCCAGGCTGTCTCAGAAAACAAACCAGATACCTGCCCTGGCTGCCTTTGGAGACCGGCAAAGCCCTGTCCTAGAGACAGGAAAGATGGTATAGCAACATTCCCGCAGATAGCAACCACAAACATCAGTGAACCAATCGCATGAACCCATTGTAGAGGTCTGCAGCAGAGAGGGTGCTCTGTTACCCAGTCAGACTCACTCCAGCTGTTCAGACTTCCTCGTCTGTCACTCCAAACTCAGTTCAACTCACTGTGTTAACAGAACGAAAGAGAAAAATAGAACCTTTCAGACAGACTCGGAAAAACACAACTAAAAATAATGTTTAAAGACCTTCAGCAAGGAGGGAAGTCGGACCGATGGGGAACCCCTGAATCTGATTCAGGACAGCTATCACTGACACCATCCCTATGATAAGATACTGACCAGGTGCCCTGCCAGGTGAGTAGCCAGAAAGGGGCTCGCGTGTGATGATGTCACAGTCATCTGGAAGCCTGGATAGAAGAGGAAAGACACAAGAGAAAACTAGAAATCTCTGTCCTCCCCTTCCCTCCTCTCCTCCCTCTTTCCACCTCTTCTTCCCTCGTCCCCTCCCTCTACTACCTCCTCCCCTCCCTTTTCTCCTCCCCTCCCCTCCTCCTCTCCTCCCTTCCTTCCTTTCTTCCTTCCTTCCTTCCTTCCTTCCTTCCTTCCTTCCTTCCTTCTTCCTTCCTTCCTTCCCCACTTTCTCTCAAAACAGGTTTTTCTCTTCAGACTAAGTCACCTTGAACTCAAGCTCCTCCTGCCTCAGCCTCCTGGATGACGAGGTTACGGGTGTGCCACTACACCTGGCTATAAAGCTCTCTAACTCCCTTTACTCGACCGTACGGCTTTGTGTATAGGAAATCTGAAGGACCCCAGAACTGTCTGAGAACTAGTAAGTAAACTGGGACTGGTCACAGAATAAAACTGAGTACAGACAGCTCGGATGGGTGGGCGGGCAAGATGGCTCAGGGGGTAAGGTGCTTGCCTCTAAGCCTGGCAACCTGAGTTCGATCCCTGAGACCCGTGTGGTAGAAGGAGAGAGCCTGGGGTATCCTTGGACACTAAATAAATACATTCTTTAAATCAGCTTTCATTTTCTACAAGAGCAACAAATAATTGCAGAAGGAACTTTAAAAAAAAAATCCGTCTA
Source organism: Peromyscus maniculatus bairdii (assembly GCF_049852395.1). NCBI lineage: Eukaryota > Metazoa > Chordata > Mammalia > Rodentia > Cricetidae > Peromyscus > Peromyscus maniculatus. The sequence goes on from NC_134871.1 coordinate 53,865,472, forward strand.
CCATAAACATCAAGAAACAAAATCCTCGGGAAGCCATTTACAGAAGGGTTTAAGGGATTATTAACTAAAAACTAGGAAATGTCGCTGGCAGAAATTAAGCAAAATGAAAGAAGCCGCATTCATTTAGCCAAGGACTGGGTCTCACTTAAACATCAGTTCTAAATGACTGCTCTGTTCAATGTCTTCCCTGCCATGGTCCCAGCAGACTCTTTTGTGGAAATTGATGGAACCGGTCTAAAACTTAACTGGAGCTGCAAAGGACCTAAAAATAGCCATGCTGTGAGATACTCTCTGAGAATAGAAATGTTCTAGTGAGCATTTTAAGTGGGCCCTCGTACCCGGGGAGCTAAATCTTTAGCTTTACTTAATTTTAATAAATTAAATTTCAATCTTCACATACCTCTAGTGACTGGCTGTATTGGAAAACACAGACCCAGAATCTCAACAGAACTTGAGCCTGCAGCCCAGAATGCAAAGCCTGAGGGCAGTCGAGATGATCCAGTGCACACCGTGCAGGTATGAAGAGGGACAAACACAGACGCCACGTGGAGACCTCTGTATGCAGTCATCCGAGTTGGATGATGTCGCCCAGACAATCAACTGAAGACACAGGAAGTCCCTCAGTGAGGAGACTGACACATCCATCTGTACAGGAACTAATCCGAGTTAACCCACCCCACATCACCACATACAGAAAGCTCAGTTGAGATGAGTCATGAACCTACAAGTGAATATTAAAGCCTTACTGTATGGGGGCCGGAGAGATGGCTCAGAGGTTGGGACTGTTTCCTGCTCTCCCAGAGGATCCAAGTCAGGCGACTCACCACTACCTGTAACTCCAGCTCAGGGGACCCAATGCCCTCTTCTGACCTCCTTGCACACACATATGTTTATATATATATATATATATATATATATATATATATATATATATATATATTAAACATAAATAAACAGATATATTTTTAAAATAACAAAACTGTACACTAGAAGATATCAGAGTATTGCTATGTCCTGGATGTTGGCAAAACTTTTGGGTACAGTAGAGGCCCCACATTTCTGAATGCTGGTGTTCTTCGTCTTGACAGGGGTTAGGGTTACCAGTATATATCAGAGTGAAAAATTTCACCACGTATGAATTAGTAATCCAAGAATTATAAAGAACTACTACCAGGTGTTGAGCTCTAGTCAACGAGATGCCTGTTGCAGTGCCCTGGTTCTCAACCCTCCTAATGCTGTGACCTTTTGATACAGTTCCTCATGTTGTGATGACCCCTCACCAACCATAAAATTATTTTGTTGCTACTTCGTAACTGTAATTTTGCTACTGTTATGAATTGTAATGTAAATATCTGGTATGCAGGGTGTCCGATTGTGGGTTGTAACCCACAGGTTGAGAACCACTGTTGCAGGGTCTCGGAGCCACAGGGGCTGACGTCTTCCTCTAGCACAAGCGAAGCCACGAGACAGCAAAGGAGGGTGGGAGAGCAGAGGGGCACGGACCAACCACAGCACACACAGAACAGCGCAGCCGCAGACATTCATAACCAGCAAAGGAGGGTGGGAGAACAGAGGGGCACGGACCAACCACAGCGCACACAGAACAGCGCAGCCGCAGACATTCATAACCAGTCACCGCACGGAGAGATGACGTTTGAGTGCTCAACCCTAAATCCAATGTCTCTATCCTCCTATCTGAGGCTCGGGGAGCATTCCAGAAGAGATACTGGAAGGAACAGGAAAGCCAGAGGAAGGGGAGGACTGTTCTGAAGCACCATCTTCCAGGCATGAAGCAGCCATTGCACTCTTGAAATCACAGGAGCTGTGACGACCCTCAGGAGATCCATGGCTCAAGCCGCCAACATCCCGTCACGTTGAGGAAGGGGCTCACAGGTGTCCCCAACAGCTAATGGAAGTTAATGGTTGGCTGAGGGGTGGTGTTTTCTTCAGTTAGGTAGCCACTGGCAAGATGCTCTTGCCCCTGTAATAACCCCTTACCCACATTTCTGTAAGTGACCCTAATGAAACTCATTGGGTGACAGAAAGGAAGGAATGGAGAAAAGAAAAAAAGTAGAAAGGGGTCCAGTTGGGAAGAGAAGGGGTCAGCAGGTGGGAGGGAATGAGAATATAATCAAAACCCTTTATACACATGTAGGAAATGTAATGAAACCCATTGCTATGTATAACTGATACTTGCGAACATGAAGGGCAGTGAAGCTGAGCATCCCTCAGCTGTAAGACAGTGATGCCAGCCCCAGGAGTTCATCTGAGAGATGCGGTCAGAGCAACTTCAATCTCAGTTGCTCAGATGGCACTGTCCATCCAAAAACAATATATGAAGTGAGAGAGGAATGCTTTGGGAGATATGGGGAGAGCTGGAAGGGAGGAAGTGGGGAAGGACGCAATCTTATTTCATTGTATGTGTGCAAGAAATTCTCACAAATAAGTTATTTTAAAAGAGATTATAATCTGTAATATAGTATTTTTAAAAGATGGTTGTCAAATTAAAAAAAATTAATATGGCTAAATGGATCATCAACACAGCTTGTCTGTGGGATGGAGCCTTCAGAAAAGTGACCTGAGCATGCCCGGACACCACCATCCATGCGCTTAGGTCCCGCGCATAGGAAACAGGAGAGGGATCAAGGCTGACCTCAGGCCAACCTCCAGTGCAACAATCAGAGTGCCGATTACCAAGCAGGGTAGGGAGGGATTGGCTGGCTGGAGGTACCCAGAGCTTTCTGAGTGATGTAAAGGCTCTATATTGAGGTTGTGGTCACACTGTGCAGGAGCACATGTCTGTCATAACCCTCACACTGTTTGTGTCAGTTCTGAGAACTTCACGGTGGGTAAATCCAATTTTTTTTTTTTTTTTTTTTTTTAGGATTTAAAAAAAAAAAAACCAACATAGCTCACCAACCAGGGGGGAATAACTACAGAAGCCATATACCTCCATGTAACAACATGTTGTGGATTCATTAGATGTATTTTTAAAGTAGCATTTTAAACAACAGTAAAATGTGTATTCTACAAAATTCATTTTATGAGTATAAAAAATGGTACATTTGGTGACTGGAGAGATGGCAAAGTGGTTAAAAGCACTGGCTGTCCTGCCAGTGAACCTAGGTAGATTCCCAGCACCTACATGGTGGCTCACAACCATCTGGAACTCCAGTTTGAGGGGCTCCAACACCTGTAAGTCCAGTTCCAGTCCAGTTCCAAAGCCCTCTCCTGGCCGCTGAGGGCACTGCACACATGTGGTACACATACGTACATGGGTACACACTCAACATACATAAAATAAAAACTAAACAAATCTTCCAAATATTTTTTAAATGGTATACTTAGTTCATTCCCTGAGCTGATTTACTTGTTCCTAAGTCACAACTGACTTTAAGGCTAGACTATTTTGATAGCTTTTCCTACCTGGGCTACATCCCAAGTTCAAGGCGCAGCAGCTGCCCAGGCTTCTGGGCTGGTGCCAGCCCTCCAGGCCAGGTCTGAAACCTGCTGCTTCCACTCTGCATTCTCTTCCCTCACACACCGGTGACCAGACCTGTTCCAGAAAGAGTTATGTGAGATCAAAGCCTGGTTGGGCACTGCTCGCCTTCAGTTTTCGAAATGGTGCCAGGTTCAGCAGGAGTTTGGCACACGAGTGTCGCTGGAGCCATTTCTCTCGCTGAGACCCTGCACTTCCTTCCAAACACTCTGGGCAGCTGGCGTGGCAAACACGGCACCACCGCGCCATGCTGCTTTCCTGCCCCACACCCCTTCCTACCTGAGAACACCACCTCCACACACCGCTCCTCTGCCTCTCCCAGTCAGGAACCCACAGCTCCTTGAGTTACCAAGTGAATTATTCAGAACCAGTTTATTGAGGAAGCTCAATTCGATGGGAACATCATATAGAAGAGAACTTAATCCAAATGGAGTCCCTGGCTTCTGCCCCTCCCAACTCGAAGGCTCTCCTATTACTTTTGTCTTTAGAGTCATCTCTTAGCATTCAATGCCTGTTTATGATCAACTTAAATGCAACCCAGAATGGGGCTGGGTCTCTGTGGCCCTGAGGCCTGGTGGGGCTAGGGTGTCCGTCTATTGATGCTAGCCTATGCTTTGCCATCATCCAAGGCCACATTCACCCTGAAGTGGGGATCCACTCAGAGGAAGGGAGCCAGCAGCAAGGATTCCTGTCGGGGACAGAGTGTGGCTTCCCCTGCTGTTTCTGTAGCTCACAACACCCAAGTGTACCTTGGACCTCCCAGGCCTACTGTCCCCTGACAATGTCCCACCCCTGTGCTCAGCCACCTGCTTCCCCATGTGCCCTGCTTTGGAATTTCCTGCGGTATGGTGGTCCCTAGATTCAAGTACCTTCTTCGGGGAAGCAGACATTCTGAAAGATGGAAAGTAGAGGATCAATAAAAAACCAGGAGGTTGCCAAAGACACACTATTCCCTTCTTAGAGGCACTTTGGAGCCATGCACTGTGCACTAGCAGGGACAGGTGACCTGGAGAGACATCTGTATCCATGGTAGAATGGTAAGCACATAGGGACATCCCAGGCTGCCGCCAATGCAGTAAAAGAAGACAAGCCCACCACAAAATGCTGCCATTGTCTTAGGCAGGGTCATTACTGCTGTGATAAAACAACAGAACCAAAAAGCAAGTTGGGAAGGAAAGGGTTTATTTGGCTTACACTTCCATATCACTTTTCATCATCATTGGAAGTCAGGACAGGAACTCAAACAGGGCAGGAACCTGGAGGCAGGAGCTGATGCAGAGGCCATGGAGGGGTGCTGCTTACTAGCTTGCTCCTCACAGCTTGCTCAACCTGCTTTCTTATAGAACCCAGGGCCACCAGCCCAGGGGTGGCACCACACATAGAGCTGGGCCCTCCCCCACCAATTACTAATTAAGAAAATGCCCTATAGGCTTGCCTACAACCTGATCTTTTAGAGGCATTTTCTTAATTGACATTCTCTCCTCTCCGATGACTTTAGCTTGTATCAAGTTGACATAAAACCATCCACCTCGGCCATCATAGAAAACACCACTATCTCAAGAGAAGTGGATCTACGAAAAACCCCAAGAGTCAGCTTTAGAAATCGCCTGCAGGTTGGAGATTTCGGTGTGGTGGACTCTAGCCCAGGGGTGGTTGCTGAGGTGGCTATATTATTAGTCACTTTTCTGTTGCTGTGATTAAACACCACGACCAAAAGCAGCTTATGAAGAGTTTGCTTTGGCTTGCAGTTCTAGAGGGAGAGGCCATCCTGACAGGGAGAGAGCAGACACCTGGTACAGGAAGCTGAGAGATCACATCTCCATCCACAAGCGGGAAGTGAGAGCAATCGGCAGTGGGAGAGGCTGTGAGCCCTCAAAGCCCCCCCCCACACACACACACTGACGTATTTCCTCCAGCAAGGCTGCATAACCTCCCAAACGGCTCAATCCCCTGGAGTCCATGTGTTCACACACGTGAACCTCGGTGACTATCCTCTCTCAAGCCACCACAGTGTCACAGACGGTGGCCTGACCAACAAACATTTGTTGTTGGCCACAACCAACATTTGTTTCTCAACAGTATGACATGAGGGTGCAGATTTCAACGTTTGAATTTGGGGACATGCTTTCATTCTACTGCAGATGGTAGTGTTTAAAAAATAACACACTGGTCAAGACCAAGATGGCCAGGAGACTCTCCGCCTTCCTCAAGAATGCCTGGGCAAAGGAGCTGGTGCTGGTGGTATCCTTCTCCGTCTGGGGTCTTGGTATAATTATGCCCATAGTCAGCCCCCCTGCGCCAAGTATGCGGGCATGATCAATCAGGCCACACTCTACAACTACCCAGTGCCTGTGTGAGATAATGGGCATAGGCCCGTTTGCCCAGCCACTCCCAGTACCCTCTGGGCCCAAGCCTGGAATGGCTGAAGAACCTGTGAACGTTCCTGCTGATGGAAGAGGCCCCCTTCCCAGTTGCCCCCCCCCAATAAAAATGTGAAAACCAACCCCACAAAAATAAAAGTAAAAAATAAATAAAAAATAACACAATGATCTCTGCTATTTGGAAAAGAGCCTCCTGCTGCCCAGAGAATGCTGGTCACCACAAACTGCTACATTCTGTGGAGGGAGTGAGAAACTGTGTTCCCCAGGCGTTCAGAGGGACCGCAATGTGTTCCCTCTTTCCTATGTACTAGCAATGGCCCTTATTAAGCAGATAGGGAGCTGATGAGCCTGAGAACAAGGTCCCGTTGACAAGAGAGGAAGTGTTCCCAGGAAAATTGGCTACTAGGGCTGTTGTTACAGCATGGCTTGTGATGAAAGAAATTGCCAGAAAGTTACATTTGCAAAGGAATGTGAATGTTTAATCCATGTAGCCAGACCAGGGAATGGAACATTTATTGTTAAGTGATTCCCAAAGACAATGCCCTGCCCTCCCCAAGGCCGGCTCTCCTTGCCTAGTAAGTGGGTCGAGAGGCATAGAAACAGATGATTCCACCTTGCAGAGGAGGACAGAGTGTGGATGTGGGCTTCCCCAGAGTGCCAGGCAGACAGCTGCTCTGGCGTGGGCTCTGTGACCAGGACAGCCGCCATGTCTTTGTCTGCTGTACGACCACAGCTGCCTTGAGCAAGCCAGGCCCTGGGGACACGGTTGGCGGAACCCCTGCCCTCGAGATGCACCATTTGGTGGAAAAGACCCAAGTTCAGCGGAAACATAAAATATTGGACAGATGAGAGGCTGGGGCAGGGGCAACCAGGAAAACCCTAACCAGGTCAGGGGGCGTTCTAACAGTAACCTTAAATCTGTGCCAAGTGTTGTTGGAACGAGAACAAGACCGGCTGTGCAGGCCTGAGAGGCAGGAAAGGATCTAGGCTAGCCCCTCAATGGTTAGTGTCAGGCCTGGGCGGGGAGGGGGGGGGGGCAGGTGTGGGCTGAAGAAAGGGGGGTTGACACCATTTCCACTCCCTTGGGGACAGCGTGGACAGACAATAGAGGTCAAAACCACCAGAGTCCTCTAGGCCAAGCAGAGATGCCAAGAGGAGGCACATGGTCATTGGCATGTTGGCCCAGGTCCCCACAGTCATAGTTGCCAGCTTTTACTTGGGCCAGACAGAGGGGTGGGTTAGGGCCTACACCTCTGTCTCTCTACTGTCAGGTCGAAGGGGATGGTAGACCCTTGACAATCTCCTGGGGACATCTAGGAAGCCACTAAGTGCTCTGCACCTGTGCAAAGCAGAGGACAGCTAGCTGGGACAGATTCTTACACACCAGAGACACAGACACATGGTGGCAACATTGAGGTCTGGGTCTGCTGCTGGCCAGAGCCTCTGATGACAGGGTTCTGCGGCTGCCCAACGCCACCAGGAACCTTTACAGCGATAGCATCCCACCCCAAGTTGCACCTGCTTTGGGGATTTTAAGGGAAACCTTAGAAATTGTTTTAGTGGTAAGAGATAAGAACATGTGAAGCAGGAAATCTCAGTCCAAACACAAACATGAAATGGACCAGAACAGGGCAGTCCGTGGGGCGGGCCAGACACCCCAGGGAAGGACTGCTGTACGGTGTGGGTGTGGAGACACATCTCACAAGACGCACCAAATTAATCCCAGAAGTGACAGTTTATTAAGGGAGGGGGGGGGGAGACCTGAGGTTCAAAGTACTAAGCCATCCCAGAGGCTCCAGAGAGCGGGTCAGGACTGCCTGCTCTTAGCCCTTCCCGGCCCAGTGGCGTCCTCTCTACAAGGCCACTCTGTACGACATTGTGTGACTTCCCCTCCACCTCATCAGCGTGCAGTGGATTTCCTCAGGGGTTCACCACAGTGTCGCAGAGACTACAGACACGAGCAGTCTGGGGCCTCCTGCTGCCTCGTGGAAACCTACCAAGACGGAAACAGGCCATGATTTTGTTTAGAAATATTTTGTTTAGAAAAGCTGTTTTCATTAAAAGACAGTACTTGAGCCTACATGTCGTTGGTTTCCTTTCGTGGCTTAAATGACATTTGAAATGTGACAGGGCATGTGCTGAAAGAGCCTACACGTGTGTGCCTAAGGATCGATCCTGGGGCCAGAGAGACAGTCTGAGGACATGGGCTGTGGCACAGGCACCCACCATGTCTGTCTGCTCTCTAATGGGCCCCTGTCCCGTACAGGTCATGCTCCCGGCTAGGTACCAGAGACGCAGCTGCCAGAAGCACCTCTCCCACCAAGCGTAAGAACTTCTTGGGGCATACACACCGTGACAAGGGACCCTTCTACCATACCTGGGCCCCAAGGCCTAGTGCGTCCTTTTGTGTAAGTGATTTCACAATATCCCCTAAGATGCTGACGTGTCCCAGCCACCCCTCCTGCCTCGTGCAGCAGCCCGGCAGAGCCAGGCGCTGCTTGCCTGTGTGTCCCGGCTTCGATCACACCCACAGCAAAAAACCCAGAGACACTTAGGGCAGACGCGACACACAACAGATTAGTATCTTTAATTGTATACGGAGCTCTTACAAACTGGTCAGGCCCGTCAGTGGAGCAAAGGACATCGGCGGTCTGCAAAAGAGGAAATGCAATCACTTGGTGTAAAAAAGACGCTCAGCGAGCTAGACTCGAGAGATGCAACTAAAGCATGTCGCTGCTGTCCTCAAGTCAGAAAATACTCGGCCCTGGCAGAAGACCCTGAATGGGACACTTACCCTTGCTGCTGGCAGTGTAATGGACACAGAAACTTCTGGAAACTGTTTTGTCAGGAGACAATAAAAGTCTCAGAGGGCCCCGTATTCGTTAATCCAACAATCCCACCTTTGAGAGTCTACCCCAGGGGAGTAACTTGGCCCTCGGAGGAAAACCTGACACAAATTTCTGCCGGTATGCAGCACTGTCCCTCCGCCTGAGGAGAGAGTTCAGAGCCATTCAGAATAAGGTTGGTGGCACATGGCAACAGCTGTGTCATAAGCGTAGGGTGGGGGTCCATGGGTGTGCAAGAGGCAAAGAAAGACGGGGCCAGGGACAGGAAGGAAGCATCAAAGCATGGAATTTGACCATGTCCTTTCCTCTCCCTGGTCCCCTAAGCCTCCCGTGTGTGCTGCCATGGAGAATGGTCCAGCTGTTGGTGGCACTGGACGGGGCAAAGGGCAACAGAATGGACTTATCATGCATGTTACACCGCAGAGCCCTGCCACCTGACGCCCTGTCCCCAGCGTGCTCCAGCCAAGCCCCAGGCTTGCCCCCTAAGTCACCCTCAGCCCACGCCAGCTTCCCCGCCTCCATTTGCTCCCCTGCAGGCGGATGCTCAGGGCATGCTCATCCAGTAGTGGTTCTGTCCTCTGCACCAACAGGCACCTGTCTCGGGCCAACCCAAATGTACCATCGTGCAGCATTCACGCCTGCCACGTACTCGGCTGGAGCCAACGAGGTGGGTCTTTGCTGTTTCCTCAAAGTCACTAAATGCTCTGGGATATGGAGAGAACCCCGAGGTCACATTTCACACTAGGCTGGGAAGTCACCCGCATGCCAGGTCCCGCTGTCAGTTACACTGAACACAGTGAAGCCTGCTTACCAGATGGGCGTCACAGAGTCTGGGGGGGGCAGGCACAGTGCGGCTGCAACAGTCAATGCCGAGAGGAAGGCCACTCCTACGTACAGCAACTCCTCCATCCCCCTCTCCCTGCTCTCTTCCGAGCTCAAGAAACTACAACCTTAGGATATGTACAAGCTGCCCCTCCCCTCCCCCTCTTCCTCAGCTTGATGCCCAGTTATCAAGGTCTCCCTCGGGGGCTGCAGGGGCCTTGCATCTCATCATTTTGGCTAGGGACTAACCACGCCCTCCGCTAGGGCCTCAGTAACAGACCCAAAGCGGCTCTTCCAGGTCCAAGGTGGAGGGCAAGCCTCAACCTTCTCTCATGTGCTCCAGGCTCCAAGCCACAGAGAGCTATCGAGATGGTTCTAAATACGGGGCAGCACTGCCCCCCATTTCCATAAACACAAGCACGGGGGGGGGGGGGGGGGACAAAAACAAAACACAACCACCAAGCCAATGCCACCAGAGCAGCAGCGCGGACCCCACTGCAGCAGAGCGACCCAGGTGAGTCAGCCCAGACGGCAAAGGGAGCCGGTGAAGCCACACAGGGAGACGGCTGGCCTGCCCGGCTCTGTCTCCAGCACCACCAGCCGAGGACTCTGGAGTGGGACATGAAGCCAATACAGCAGCCGGTGGTCCGAGGAGCCAGGGTAGGTGGCATGCCCTCCCAGTGGGTCTCCAATCCTGATCGAGAAGGCCGCAAAGAAACCTTCCAGGTGTCTCTTGCCTCCACAGACACCTCCCCGCTTCTGTGGTAAAGCTGGAGCTTCACTGGGGGTGGGGAGGGCGCCTCTACTGGAAGGTCCTGAGACTCAGCTCTTGGGGACCGGTGAGCACCCTCGGTGGAACCCCCAGGGAGTCTTCCACCTGCTCATGAAGCACCACGGTGCCAGCAGGGTGCCGTGGTCCAGGCTCTTCAGCAAGGGCTATCGGAGTTAACAAGAAGCAGGTGGCCGTGGGCTGTGAGGCCAGTGAGCGTTGAAGACTCCTGGCCCTGCAAGGACGCCGGCTTTGGAGTCAGTCACTTTTTCCAATAATGGAGGAAGTCTCTGAAAGAGGCCAGGTTCCAGGCCCCAGCCTCTGGACTCCCAAGAGGGGAGAAATGTATGTGGGTGGGTGCAGAGGTGGGGTTTTTTTTGTGGTCAAGCTAAGACCATGCAGAGGAGGGCAGGAGAACCCAGGAGAGGCACCCATCTCCCCCAAGGGGCCAAGTAGGCATGTTAATCAGGTGTTGAAGTGTGACAGATGTCACTGTCCAGGAGCTCGGCTGAGTCTGAATACGATTTCCAGGCATCCTTCTGTGAAGAAGTCAATGTTTTGCTCCTCAGAATTGGAATGTGTGTCCATATGAAGACCAAAGCCATTGGTCGCTCTTCACCAGTTCCTCAAACTGGGGCAGCAAGAGGCCGACACCCCCTACCGAAGGTGCCCGATGCTTCCTAGAGGAACTGGCCCCAGCCAGTCTTTTGTTCTTGGACAAAGGCCCGACATTAGGCCCAGGCACAGAGAGGGTATATGTTGGTGGGTTCCTTGGACCCCTAGAGATGGTGTGGGTGGCTGAAAGGCCGAGGTGAAAGCCACATGGCCCCTGGGTGGAAAAGGGCCTGGGGCTAGACAAGGCCACCATGGAGCCACGTGGGCAGAAAGGAGCAGACACCTGTGAGCCTCTCAACAGAAATTCAGGCAGCAAATGGGGTCCCCAGGTCCCCTTCAGTCTGCTATGGCTGACACATGGATGTTTCCTATGGCAGCCTGATGGAACTGCCCCAGGGTCCCAGGTCCATGATTAACTTGGTAGACGAATGCTAGATTTCCCTGATGCCATCAAAACACTGGCAGTCACAGACAGGTGTGGATGAGTCTCCTGCGGACAGGAGAGGCAGAAGGAATGTCTGTGAAGGACCAGATGTTCCCAGCATCAGCAGTGGGGTATGCTGGAACACAGGCTCCCCCATAGAGGAAAGGAGCCCTGGAATGCAGAGGGACTGACTACCTGGCTACCTTGCAAAGGGACCAGATGTGGGCAGGCTGGTTCAGGTACACATCAGCCACCTTCAGAGCCAAGATGGTTTCTTTCTATTCAGAACTCATCAGCAAGACCAGAGTGGCCAGGAAGGGAATCGCCAGGGTGCTTGTAGGGAGGGCACAGAAGCTGAATGTCCACTAGCTGAGCCCACCCACAGAGGTGGTCAGCCTAAATGGTTCCTAGGCAGGCACATGTCCAAGGGGCTGTGTTGTGATTACTAGAGAAGCTGGAATTGCAAGCAACAGAGTGGGGGTCGGGGGACATGCACTGAGTTGCAGGTAAAGCTAGCAAAACGCACAGCAGGGTGGATGACCAATGAGGATGGCAGGATGGCCTCCTACAGACTGGGAGAGACATGAAAGGTGCCTGCAAACAGAACAATACTACTCTATCGACAATTCTTCTCAGCAACAGTCTAGCTACCTGGGTGGCCACAGGTTCCCTAAAGGTTCCGGCTGCGGGTAGGCAAGGCCGGTGCCGGACTGGTCCCGTTGGAGGCAGGATGCACTGGGCAGGCTCCTGTGCCAGCTGTGGCCAGTTGGCGGCACAACATCTGCCGCTCCCGCACAGCCCTATTGGATGCAGATGTCTTCCGGATTTGTGCACGCCGTGAGTGCCTCAGCGGAGATTTGTAGGTTCTGCGCAGCTCGGCCAGAAAGCCCTGGTAGTTGTTTCGCAAAGGGCTGTCTGGCTGCATGTGGGGAATGGCCCACTTCTCGGCCTCCCCAGTCAGTCGGGACACCAGGAAGGCCACTCTCTCAGCTTCACCTGGGAAGCGGGAAGCTTGAAAGATCATGAACCGGTCCATCTGCATCAGGAACCCCGCCAACTGGCCGGGGTCTCCCGAGAAGGGTTCAGGCAGCGAGGTGGGCGGCGTGGTCATGGGTCGGGTCCCATTGGAGGTGATGGCAGAGATAGGTGGCGTGATCTGCAGAGCGCCAGGGATGCGCGCCCGGGTGCGCAACAGAGTAAGCTCGGCCATGACGCTCTCCAGCATGTTGGTAAGATTGGCCTTCTCCGCCCTCAGTGTGGAGGCCTCGCGCCTCAGCGCAGAGTTGGTGAGGCGCAGGGAGGTCAGGGTGTCAACCACGTCATCCATTTTTTGTGCGCTGGCGCCAGGGCCAGAGGCTGGCCTTTCGTTTTTGGAGGTTTGAGGTTGGACCATGCTGGCTAAGGTTAAACCACAGAGAGCTGGAGAACCAGAGCAAAAGGCCTTGGGTGCTGAAGCAGGTGCGCCCAGGCAGAATCTAGGCAGGCAAGCCTGAGGCCACTGGTCCTGTCCTGGGCGCAGTTCCTTTCTGCAGGCTTTGTAGGGTCAAGGTGTTGGGGCGCTGGCTGGACCTGCCCAGGCCTTGAAGGATGTTCAAGCTGGACCTGCTCAACCCTTGCAGAATGTACAGGCTGGACCTACCCAGGCCTTGGAGCATGAGCGAGTAGGACCTGCCCAGGCCTTAGGAGATGAGCGGGCTGAACCTTCCCAGGCCTTGCAGGATGCATAGGCTGGACCTGCCCAGGCCTTATGGGATGCGCAGACCTGCGCTGCCCAGACTTGGCGGGATGCACCTGCCGGAGCTCGGGCTGCGGGTGAAGGCGCTGCCCGCGGGTGACACGCGACTACCTGCGGGAGAACAAAGGGCGGCCGCACCTGAGCTGGCCCGGGCCGGGCCGCGTGTGTACCTGTCGCTCCGCCGCTCCCTCCGCTGCCAAGATGGCCCGCGGGTCGGGGCCGCGCCTTGCCTGCGCGTCACGGCGGCCGCCGGAACTGCTTCCCCGGCGGCGGCGGCTGCGGTTCCCGCGGGGCTGGAGTGGCGGGGTCGTGGCACTGAGCGGTCACCGCGCGGTCTTTGTGCGGGCGCGGCCAGCGAGACGGCAGCGGGAAACCAGGCAACTGGGTCGGGGCCTGCTGGTTGCCATGGAGACCGCCCGCTCCCGGAGCGCCAGCCGAGGGGGGGGGAACTTGTCTTCCGGAAGTGACGCAGCCCCGCCTCCCGGGCCATGCGCCTTACTCAGCAGCCTATCAGCGAGGAGCGTGGGTTCTGCCATTTGATTCTCTTGGAAAGCTTTGGTTCTTTCAGATTCTTCCCAAGTGGGCATGCTGAGCCGGTGGCTCAGTGGCTGTGTATTTAAGGTTGACTTTTCTTACTGTAACTAGAATGCAGTTCACATGAACTACAGGGTCATAGTAGCAAATCTTAGCAAAGAAGAAAACTATTTTTTATTTTAGTTTTTTTGAGCCTGTCTCCTGTAAACTAGACTGGTTTGGAACTCAGGAAGTAGCCAGGGATGACCTTGAACCTCTCCTGCCTCCACCTTCTTAATGGCTGGATTGCAGGAGTTCACCACCACACCGGATTCGGATGGTTTTCTTCACCTCCTTTTTTTTTTTTTTTTTTAAGCAGGATCTTATGTTGCCCAGGCTGGCCTTGAACCCACAATGCAGCCAAGAATGACCATGACCTTCTCATTCTCCTGTTGCCACTTCCAGTGTGCTGGGATTCCTGGCTCTGAGCCCCGTAGCCTTATGCAGTACTAGGATCAAACCCAGGGCCTCATGCCTACAAGCATGCCACCACTGAGCTGAATCCTGAGCCCTGGAAAAGTCTTAGGAAACAAAACAAAACAAAAAACAAAAACAAACAAACAAAAAAACCTTTCTGTTCCCTCAGTGTCCTACCTGTACATAGTAAATAAATAAATAAATAAAGTCTTGTTCAGTAGTCCGCCATTTTCCATTAGTATCCTATTATGAAACATTGACTTTTGTGCCTTGGAAACAGTCGTGTCTCCCTAGTCACGTTGAATTTTGAGACTCTCCTGCGGCGGCGGTGGTTCAGAAGCATGCCAAGGACTCCACTGAAACCCTGTGCAACCTTTTATTCCTGTCTGCCCTCTTGATAGATGGCCAACTTATTGTCCACGCTGAATTTTATAATATGCTCTATGCGAGTCCCAGGCCCCTCCTCCAACACAGCCAAGAGTTAAAATCAAGAAGTAACTTGGGGGAGGCGGAGCTAAAGGGGCAGCTCCCAACCTGTTGAGACCCCTTTGGGGGTCAAACGACCCTTTCACATGGGTCACATATCAGATATCCTGCATATCAGATTTTTACATTAGAATTTGTAACAGCTATGAAGTAATTTTTTGGTAATTTTATGGTAGTGGTGGGGGTCATCACAACATGAGGAACTGTATTAATGGGCCACGGCATTAGGAAGGTTGAGAACCACTGAGCTAAAGGTTTGAGTGGAGAGTCTGGGTTTTTCTAGATTGCCCTGGCTTGGTTGTTCCTTCATGGTCAGTTACACACTGGGGTGCATTGGGAGAGAAAATACCCTCTGTAAAGTCCTTCCAGGATGCAGTCCAGGAGACGGGTGGCAGTAGCCTTCTGAAGGTGGGAGGCAGGCCTGGGGTGGAGATGTGTTCATTCTGCCTATAGTCTTTGGTCTTGCGGTGGGGGATTTTGGCTGAGGGCACCCACATTTGGAGAAAACACTTGCATTCCGCTGTTCCAGACTGTATGTTTTGTGACAAGCTAAAACTCCAGAATGCGAAGCAAGAGAGGAAAGGAGGAAGATACTGTATACTTACATCACTTCTTTGAGGTCTCCAAAGTTGGGTGGAGGCAAGAGCTACATTCACCTTGACTGCGGTCAATGCGTTTGAAATCAGAAATTGTTCTGGACTGAGCCACTGCCGCACATGCTATTTCTGAACACACCTGGACATCCCCTTGTGACTCAGCCCCAGTAGCACAGTGGCGCCTCTCTAGGTACAGCTGTGGTTGACAGTATAGACCTGAAGTTCCCGAGTGCCTTGGAAAGAAGGTGTGTCATCTGGTGCCCAGAATGAGCCACAATAGCGCCACTCTTCGGTTTCAAATGAGCGAATTTATTAAGCACGTAGCAAGGAAAAGTAAAAGGACAATTCGTAAACAGCAGACAGAAAGCAAAACATCATAAATCAGTGTTCACAACACCCAGCAGAGGCAGCTGGACTAGCCTGGCTGAGAGCAGGCCAAGGGAACGGCGTCAGATAGTGGCTGAGGATGCCTAGCAGAATGACTGAGGAAGAAGGACTTAGCTGGAACTCCCGGTCGCAATCAATGACCTCCCAGCTTCCCACTCCCACCACAAGCATTTTTGTGCCGTGGGATAAACAATAGCAACTTCTGCCAGGCACAGTTGGCCTTCTAGCTGTCCCTCAGGGTGCAAGGATTTTAAGATCCTTAGCTGCAGGCTGTCTTCCTATCTCCAAGGCAGAGGCAGGGATCAGTTTGCCCCTGGAATGGAGTTTTAGAGACCCCCCCCCCCGAAACAAATATGCTAGGGTCTGGCACAAGGAACCCCACCCCCCACAGGCTACTTTCAGTAATCTTAAACAGCACGTGAGAATTTGCCAATAAAATGTATATTGCAGAAGACAGAAGGCTCACCCTAATTTTGGAAATGATAAAGCGTGACATTTGCTTGTATTTTGCCTCATTTCAAAGAGGCTATAAAAGTTGTAGTCCAGGAAAAAAAATGGAGTAAAGTGAAAATGTTAAGACTGGGATGTGTTTGTTTTTGAGACTAGGCTGTGTAGCCCAGGCTGGCTGCAAATTTCATGCAGGATGCCTTGAACTTCTGGTCCTCCGGCCCACACCTCCCCAGTGCACACCTGGTTTTTTACAATGGAGAGCAAGCTCTGTGCCTCATGTGTGTTAGGCAAGCACTCTGCCAACCTGGACAAGTACTCTACCAACTGAGTTCCAGCTCCAACCACCAAAACTACAGTGGGAAAATCAGAAAAGCAGAGGGAGAGCCCCTGGGTTCGGTTTGGGTCCAGACGCTGCTGTGACTCTAGATCTGAAGCAGGTCTCAAGGAAACAGGATGATGTGGCTGGGCCCATGGACAAGACCAGCCTCCCCGTCAGCTACAAATATGGCATGCTGAGTTCTATGGCCTCAAGTGTGGGAACAGGGCCAGGCTGTCTTTTGGAGCCAGAGGTGAGAAGAGAAACATGTCAATTGGAAAGAAGAAATTCATCTCAGTCATTTCATGGGTGATGGTGGGGGTGGGGGTGACAGCAAGTGTGAAAGTATGGTCCTTGGACCACACAGACACCATCTCCTGAGCCCATGTCACCTAGAGGGATGAACAGACCATGGAAGGGTGAGATTCTGAGACTCGGAATCACCCGGTCAAAATTATATTCTTCACCACAGACCAGGCCTCAAATACAACATGCTAGGTGCTGGGAAGAAGTGGGGAGGGAGGGAGGGATGGGGGAAGGGAGGAAAGGAGAGAAGGACAGAGGGAGGGAGAGAGGGAGGGAAGGAGGGGAAGAAAGTAGTTTTTATCCACAAATAAGAAAACTCAAATCCTGAAACATCTAGAGCTATGCTTGATGACAACAAAATCAACAATCTTAAAATGAATTAACTCCAAATGAATTAAATAGTTGGAACAATGAAGAGACTTTAAACTGAGCGTGTTTGGGTGTTTGATAAGAATAATGAGTAAATAATATTTATAAAGCGAACAGAGGGGAGGAGCATAGGGCATCAAGATCAGGCAGCTGTGGAAAATCAGGAAAAGGCACTTACCACCAAACCTGACAGCCTGAGTCAATGCCCAGTACTCACAGGGTAGAAGTTCTAGTTTCATTCTGTGCTGTGATAAAACACTACTATCAAAAGCAACTTGGGGTGGAGAAGGTCTGTTGGCTTACACTTCCGGGTCACGGTTCATCATTAAGGAGGTCATGGCAGGAACTCGAAGCAGAAACCACGGATGAATGATGCTTACTGGTTCATTCCAAGGCCTGTGTTTAGCTAGCTTTCTCATATAGCCCAGGACCACATGCCTAGGGAACAGAGCCACCCGCAGTGGGCCATGCCCTTCTGCATCAGTTGGTAATGGAGGAAACTCTCCATAGTCATGCCCATAAGCCAATCTGATCTGGGCAATTCCTCAGTGAAGGCTTTCCTTTCAGACGACTCCAGGCTGTGTCAAGTTGACAGCCATAGCCAACTAGGACAAATGTATAGAAATTTTCAAGCAAGCATCATTCACAACAGTAGAGAATGGGCCCACGTGCCCATCTATGATGCATGGAAAGCAAAACCTATCAGCCATAGGAGAGGGATGCTGGTTTGTGCTACAAGGTGGACAAACTTTGAAAACACCATGCTAAATCAAAGATGCCAGATGGAGTGGAAATGTCCGGAATAGGCAATTCCCAAAGACAGAAAGTAGAGTGGTCCGTGCCAAGGTCTGGGGAGAAGGAGGGAATGGAGAGTGACCGGGCACAGCTGAATACAGGATTTCTTGGGGGTGTAGAATGATGGAAACATTCTGGAATCAGTGTTGATTGACTCCACAACATGGAGAAGAGACTGAAAAACTCTAGGGAGATTTTTTTTTAAATGGTGTGTCAATCATATGATTAAAACAAACAATGGCCCTTCACATCAAAACTCACAGAAACGCAGGGACAGAGGAGACCTTCCTCAACTGGATACCAAGCAACTACAGGTTTGGCGAGATGGCTCAGCAGGTAAATGCACTTGCCATAGAAGCCTGGTGACCAGAGCTCCATCCCAGAACCCATGAGAAGGTGGAAGGAGGGAATCACCTCTACACAGTTCTCTGTCCTCTACATGCATACGACTCCCACCTGCACAGATAATAAATACCACTTAAGAGGAGAAGCAGTGCAGCCCCCCCCCCCACTTCGAGCTGCGGGTGTCGTGGCTGAGGAGGGAGCAATTTCACCCTACGGCTGGGCAGGCAAGGATGTCCCCACTCAGCATTTGTGTTCAGCACGGTGCTGACGGCTTCAACCGGTGCAGAGAGTCAGGAAACAGAACCTGAGATGTTGTCTTAATCACTTTCCTGTTGCTGAAATAAAACATGATGAGCAAAGCCACGTGCAGAAGGAAGCATCTTTTGGCTTGCAGTTCTAGGGGGATAAGAGTCCGTGGCCATCACAGTGAGGAAGTGTAGCAGCCGGTGGGCATGGCAACCGAAGCAGGAGCTGAGAGCTCACATCTTAAATGATAAAGCAGGAAGCAGAGAGTGGACTGGGAATGGTGAATGGCTCTTGAAATTGTAAAGCCCACCCCCAGTGACATACTTCTTCCAGCAAGGCTGTATTGTACCCATTTCGAGAAATCCCCAGAGACCACCAAGGAGCCGGTTTCTGATACAAGCACATAAGGGTCCTTTTATTGTCAAGTTCGAACCTGGGACACTGCATGGCAGATGGAGGGAAATGCGGCAGTGGCCGAGAACCCAGGGGGATACTGCCCTGTATGTGTTCGAGTTGTCATGGCACATTCCTGAGGTCCTTCCTGGAACCAACTACAGCAGGTGGTCTAAGATGGTGGCCCTTCCCTAAGATGCCCTTCCCTTATTGCCTTCACAGCCACACCTCTTAAGCCTCCACAGAGAGTATCACCAACTGAGGACCAAGCATTCAAATGACCAAGAACATGGGAGACACCTCCTTCAAACCACCAAAGACACCAGGTTGGAAGGTAAGAAATCAAACCGACCTTATTTGCATGAGGTGAGTTTTAGCTGCTGGATACTAGCTGGGCATTCAAAAATCAAATTTGCTGTGCTAAACTGAACAAGACCAGCCATGAATCAGTAGGGTCAGTGTTCTCCATCAGGGTAGGCTTTGGAGGCCCCTCCCTGAGGATGTATCAACAGTTAATGGTTGATAGGGAAAGAGAATCACTGGACAATTTCCTGTTTCTGTGATTAAACACACACACACACACACACACACACACACACACACACACACACCATGACCAACTTATAGAATAGTTTATATTGGGGATCTCCCCTGGAGCTGCCCTCTCCAAACCCTGCCCTCAGAAAGTTCACCAAGGGTCAGCTCCTCCCCCGGAGCTGCTCAAGACCACGCCTACAGGGTATTTCAGACCTGGTCACCAGACCTGCCATGTGATTTTTCTCTCTCGCCTTCTTTCCCCAGGGTCACCCGGGAGTTGTTTTGCTCTGTTTATTAAACCTGGACTTACTAGTTGGCTGGTTTATTGCGTGAGCAGAGTTACGCACTAACGGGGGATAGATTTTTCCTTATCTGTTTGGTTTACCGTTCCTGAGGATTCGAGTCCATAGTGATGGGGATAGCAAGCATGGCAGCAGGCGGCAAGCACCGCAGCTGAAGCTGACGGCTGACGGCTTAAACAGCAAGCAAGGAGCAGAGAGAACACACTGGAAATGCCAGGAGGCTCTGAAACCTTCAAGCCCACCCTGGTGACACACTTCCTCCGACAAGGCCACACCTCGTAAGCCTCCACAAACAGGACCACCAGCTGGGGATCCAATGCTCTAAAGCCACAGACTATGGGAGACGCCGCCTTGTTCACACCACCCCAGAGAGACATTCTCTGCAGTGGGGTAGATGCTGATAAGTTGCTGTAAATGACCCTTTACCCATGCTCCTGTCGCTCCTGTCGGCAATCCCAGATGAAACTCATTGATTGGTTAACCAAAAGGGGAAATAAATAAATAAATAAATAAATAAATATATAAATAAATAAATAAATAAATAAAAATCAATCAATAAATTTTATTAGAAGATACTGAACACACGGAGAAAAAACTTAAAATGCTAAGGATTGTTGATAATAATAATAAATAAAAAAACACCTGATGTAAATAAAACAAAAATATGTGTAGAACAGTTGTGTAAAATCCAACCATGAAGGTGAAAGCAATCGAAAATTAATTAAGGGAAGGAGGAGATGGACTGTCTCGCTGTTCCCAGTTTGTTCTCTCTGCTTCCTGCGTGCTGTTTAAGATGTGAGCCCTGGGAAGCGATCGCCCAGTTAAAGGTGTCCATTCCTCCCAGTCTGCAGGAGGCCGGCAGCAGTCTTTAGAGTTCAGCTGAGATTCTGTAGACATAGAAGCGCATCCTACAGTATATAACAGAGAACAAAGGAAATAGAAGATCTGAAGCCGTGTTGAAAAAAAAAAAAAAACGGGTCATTACAGTCTATCCTATTTCAAGCCTCATACAGCTGCACGAATTGAGCCGGCAATACCCGAGTGGAGGCGGAGACTCCGAGGTTAACAGGACAGAACAGAGGGCCAGGAATAGACCCACACACATATGCCCAACTGGTTCTTTAAAAAGTTTTTACATTATTTGCGTGTGGTGGTGGAGCTTGTGGAGGTCAGAGGACAGCCTGTGGGAGGGACAGTTATCTGGTTCCTCCATGTGGATTCCAGGGACCAAACTCGGGTTTTCAGGTTTGACCAAAATGGTGAGCCATCTCACTGACCCAGCAGTGATGTTTACTTTTACACCAACTTGTGGGGGTGTGGGGGGGAAGCAGTTCAGCAGAAGGTAATCTTCTCAATACGTGATGCTGGAACAGCTGGGCTTCATAGATTAAAAATAAGAACAACCTTGATCTAAGTTCCCATCTCAAAAAAAAGAGAGAAAGAAAGAAAGAAAAAGAAAAAAAGAAAAAGAAAAAACCCAAAATGAGTCACAGACCTAAATTTAACTTTTTAAAATTATGTACACAGAACACACTATATGTGGGATGAATCCTTAGGCTATGCAGCTAGACAATTCTTATAGTTAACACCAAAAGCACAATCTATAAGAAGAGAAGTGATACATTTGACCCACCACAGTTGGAAAGTTCTGCTGTGAGGGAGGATATGCTGGGTGGTGGTGCACACCACGATGCCAGCACTTGGGTGGCAGAGGCAGGTGGATCTCTTTGTGTTTGAAACCCATCTGGTCTACAGAGAGAGTTCTGCCAGCCAGGTGGAAATAAATAAATTTTCTGTCTCAGAAAATAAATAAATATAAATAAAATATTAAAAACGGTGGTGGGACGAAAAGGCAGGCTACAGACTAAAGAAGATATTTACAAACCATGTGCCCTGTGTGCGACACATTTCTGTAACATATAAAGATTGGTGGAACTCAACAGCAAACAAGAATCCAATTAGAAAGCAGGGTAAGAGATGTGAGCAGGCTGGCCAGGCAGTGGTGGCACACACCTTTAATCCAAGCACTCAGGAGGCAGAGCCAGGCGGATCTCTGTGAGTTCGAGGCCAGCCTGGTCTACAGAGCGAGATCCAGGACAGGCACCAAAATTACACGGAGAAACCCTGTCTCAAAAAAACCAAAAAAAGAAAGAAAGAAAGAAAGAAAGAAAGAGAGAGAGAGAGAGAGAGAGAGAGAGAGAGAGAGAGAGAGAGAGAGAG
Source organism: Peromyscus maniculatus bairdii (assembly GCF_049852395.1). NCBI lineage: Eukaryota > Metazoa > Chordata > Mammalia > Rodentia > Cricetidae > Peromyscus > Peromyscus maniculatus. The sequence continues at coordinate 53,887,301 of NC_134871.1, forward strand.
AAAGAAAGAAAGAAAGAAAGAAAGAAAGAAAGAAAGAAAGAAAGAAAGAAAGAAAGAAAGAAAGAAAGAAAGAAAGAAAGAAAGAGGATGTGAGCAGACATTTCAGCCGAGAGTCTGTCCAAAGGGCAGATAAGCACACAAATAAAGCCAGTGAATGCTACAGATGTTCAGGAAACAAGGGCTAATGTCATAGTAAGAATCCATACACACACACACACACACACACACACACACACACACACACACACACACGGCTAAAATTAAAACAACACAAACCAAAAACCCAACTAATCCCAAAGGTCGAGATTAGAAATATAAAGAAATTGGGGGTTAGCTGGGAAGCATTGAACTACTACTGTAAAAACAGCTGGGCAACTTCTTTATGAAGAAAGCGTGCAACCTGGCAGCTGCAGGCTTGAATCTTTTGGTCTTTACCCCAGGCAAATAAAAACATGCACACACACACACATACACACACACACACACACACACACACACACACACACCAAGTGCACAGGTCTGGGTAAATGGCTCAGCGGTTAAGAGTGGCATTGCTCTTGAAGAGAACTCAGGTTTGGTTCCCAGCACCCAAGTTAGGTGCTTCACAGCCACTGGTAACTGCAGGCCCAGGGCATCTGACACCCTCTTCTGGCCTCCACATGGCCTGCACTTGTGTGCACATACTACCACACAAACATAGACATAGTTAAAAACAAATTTTATTTTTATTTTTTGGTTTTTTGAGACAGGGTTTCTCCATGTAGCTTTGAAGCCTGTCCTGAATCGCACTCTGCAGACCAGGCTGGCCTCGAACTCACAGAGATCCGCCTGACTCTGCCTCTCAAGTGCTGGGATTAAAGGCATGCGCCACCACTGCCCAGCTAAAATGAAATATTTTTTAAAACAGTGCACAAATATTTCCAGCATTTTTGTTTCTAATAACCAAACTCTGGAAGGTTTAAAAAAAAAAAAGACAAACTTCAAAAGAATGGTTAGATGACAGTGAACTGTCCCTGCTGAGGAATTCAACTCTGCAGTGAAAAGGGACAGGCTGTTTATGCAGACAGAAGCTGGAACAGATCTAAAGGGCGTGACAATAGCTAGTTCCAAGAGATAGAATTTCTCTAAGGTCATGTTCTTCATGTGATAAAGCTATAGGAAAGAAGAATAAGTCAGTGTCTCCAGGGAGTGAGAGGAATTTGAGTGGGAGGTGCATTATTTAACAGTGTGTGTGTGTATGTATGTGTGTGTGTGTATGTATGTGTGTGTGCATGTATGTGTGTGTGCGATTGTGTGTGTATGTGTGTGCATATGTGTGTATGTGTGCGTGTGTACGTGTGTGCATGTGTTTATATGAGTGTGTGTATGTGTGTGTGTGTGTGTGTGTGTGTGTGTGTGTGTATCTAAACAAAGAGTAGTTGGTTCCCACCCTAACAGTCACACCACTATTGCACTAATGGTCACATGTTGCCTGGCAGGTTAATGTTGCTCCAAACCCATCGTCACACAGATGATCCTGTTAAAACTCAGTGGGTGTTTTTAAAGGACATGAATGGAGTAAAGGAGCTTGTATAAAGATGGGGGGTATAGATGGGAGAGAGATTAAAGAGGATGGGGTTACAGTAATCAGAATGCTATTTATACATATATGAAATTGACAACAATCAAACCCAGCAAAAGAAACAGAAGCTTGGTGGAACTGTTTGGGAAGGATTAGGAGGTGTGGCCTTGTTGGAAAAAAAATGTGTGTCACTGGGAATGGGCTTTGAGGTTTCAAAAGCCCTCACAATTTCCAAGTATCTCTGTCTCTTGCCTTTCTCTACCCCTCTCTGCCCCCTACTTTCAGAGAAGGGTATAAGCTCTCAGCTACTGTTCCAGCTCCATGCCTGCCTGCCTGCAACCATACTCTCCACCATGATGGTTGTGGTGATCTAAATGAGAATGCTCCCCCCACAGGCTCATATATTTGAATGATTGGTCCCCAGTTGTTTAGAAAGGATTAGTAGGTATGTCCTTGTTGGAGGAGGAATGTCAGTGAACTTTGATATTTCAAAAGTCCACACCAGGCCCAGTCCCTGCCTCCTGCTCATGGATGAGACATAAGCTCTCAGCTACCACTCCAGCACCTTGCCTTCCTGCTCATTTCCATGCTCCCTGCCATGATTGAAACAGACTAACCCTCTGAAAGTCCAAATGACCTCCCAATTAAATACTTTCTTTTATTAATTTTCTTGGCCATGGTGTCCACACACGTCAATAGAAAAGCAACTAAGACAGATGGATATGAAGTGTAAAAGGGGAGCAGGGACTTGAGACTGCCCCAAACGCTGTAAAGAAGACCACATTGATGGGAGCAGAGACTATGGGATACCTGGGCAGTAAGGGGGAGGATGTCACAGGCAGGTGACTGTGAGAGGCAGTCCATTTTCCACTGCTATACCAGAACAACTGAGACTAGATAATTCACAAAGAAAAGCAGTTTGTTTAGTATTGTGGCAATCAATGAGGCAATTTCCCGTAGTTTATCTGGTAATTAAAAGAGGTTTATTTCAGGGGTAACTTATAACCAATAAGGGGTCGGTTACAGAATCTGGGAGAGATGAGGTGCAGTCCTGCATGGTTCTCTGGAGAACTCTGACTTGGTCTGCAATCCAGCCTTCAGGATCACAAGGAGCCAAGAGAGCCAGCCCTACGCATCTCGGGTCTTAAAGGGTCTCATCTTGGCCACGCCTCAGGGGCAGGTCATAGGCAGGTGTGGCAGTTACCTGCTGTCTCACTGGGGGCAGTGCTTCAAGGTCAAGGCAGGAACTACTTAACTACTACAGTTTAGGCTCCCATGGAGAGGGCAAGAGGTCCTTGTGCTCACAGATAAGCACTAAGGGAACCATGAATGTTAGACATGTAGACTTGTGTCTTCAACACAAGTTTTCCACCCAGAAGGCTGGAGGTGGATGTACTTAGTAGCCGGTAAAGCTGTGCTATCTATAGGGACAGGCCACACCCGAATCCCCCAGACTATTATGTTGATCTCAGACCCTTCCTCCCTAGACCTTGATCTTTAACTTTGTTTCTCCGTCAATAGATCCCATGTATGGGGGCTGGAGAGATGGCTCAGTGGTTAAGAGCACTGGCTGTTCTGAGTTCAATTCCCAGCAACCACATGGTGGCTCCCAACCATCTGTAATGAGATCTGGTGCCCTCTTCTGCCATGTAGGCAGAACACTGTATACATAATAAATAAAACTTTTTTTTTTTTTTTTAAAATAGATCCCATGTATGTTATAGCCTGGTGACCTCTACGCTATCTGTATGACTGAGACCATATCAGATCCTAGGCCCTTAAGCTATAGAACCTATCTTTATGGAAGAGGTCACATGTACTTTGCAAAAGAGTTTCCATATAGTTACACCTTAAGCTTTATTGTGCCCATGAGATTAAGATAATTGTTACCAGGAAACCATTTTGCTAAAGTTGTACTGTACTTAAATATGTCTAAAATAAACAGCTTGGTATCAGACTCTAGATATTTGAACCAACACCGGCTATGGTGTGTCAAATGGATTTCCTTCTTGCCTCATGCAGATTGTTACTCTGCCAGCTCCGGTGACTGCAAGGACCCCCACGCTCACAGTTCTGAAACCTGGGCTGCCTATGAGCCAGGTACTGGCAACAGGCTGTGCACAGTTTCAGTTCACAGTAGAGCATGGGGCAAGCAAGCAGGTGTGTGCGGCAGAAGCAAGCCTTGGAGAGCGGGAACACTTTATAAAAACCTACCCTGGAAGGACCCACAAGAGCCATAATTCATGCAAGAGAGAGAGGCACGAGTCCATTCATGAAGGTCCCACCCTGAGACTGCATCACCTCCAACTATACCTCACCGTGGGGAACCACTTCTCCACGTGAATTTTAATGAAAAACCAACTGTTCAAACCGTAGATGAGTCTTTTCAGATGGGTCCCAGTGGAGCGTCAGTGCTAAGATTCGTGATTCGGGAATCCTGGAGAAAAGCCCCTTGGGGAGCCATGAATAAAGCAAGGATACGGAAAGCCCAGGTGTGCCACTAACTATCAGGAAAAAGGTGTCAACAGGAAGAGAAGAGGGCTAAGGGCCGGGCAGGCCACAGTTCAGATGTCTACAGTGAGGGGGCTGGGGGGGGCGGGGAGGCGGGAAGGGGGCAGCAAAGCAAATTGGAAGAGAAAAGCAGGCACTTGAGGGCCTCAGAAGACCCGAGTGGCCTCAGAGAAGAAGGGCTGTGGCCTGCTGTGGGACATGGAGCGTTGTGCTCGGCCACTTTGGAAGTGAGCCACTGCTAGCGGGAATGGAAAGCCGGAGTGTCTTCATTTCTTTCCTGTCGCTGCGATAGAACACCCCGACACAAGCAACGTGAAGGGAGGAGAGGTTTGTTTTGACTCATGGTTCCAAAATACAGTCCATCAGGGAAGGCAAGGCGTTCATAGTGTGAGGCTAGCCCAGCAGCCATCCAGAAGATACAGCAAAGAGGAAGTGGGACCAGGCTATAAAACCTCAAAGCCTACCCCACTCAGGTGGGTACTTCCTCCAGCAAAGCGTCATCAGCCTCCCCAAACAGCACCACACCTGGGGACCCAGTGTTCAAACGCATGAGCCTGTGGGGTCATTTCTCATTCAAACCACCGTGGTGTGTTTCTAAAATATCACCGACTGCCCAACAAAATAGCCTGTGACAGTGGCAGTCCTCTGATGTCCCTGGTCCTCTGGTGGACGTGCTTTGCTTCACTATGGAATTATGGTTTTTTCCTCTGAGACGGAATTGCCGGGAGTTCCCTCAGAGCTGCGTCTTGAGATGGTGAGTTATACTTGTTGGTGTCCTCATGACTCTTTGGTAGACCATATTTAAACTGAGGACCCTAGAACTGTTGGGACTGAGGAGCTAGGTGGGTTCAGGGAGGACTCCCTAAACAGACAGCAAGTTCAATTCTGGTTTTTGTTTGCTTGTTTCTGTTCTCGAATTACAATTTGTAAATATTCAAGCCAACTGTGGCTGCATACACCTCTCACCCCGGCACTCAGGAGGCTAAGGTAAGACAGTCATCAGTCTGAGGCCAGCCTGGGCTACGGTAAAAGATCCTGTCTCAAAAACAAACCAGAGTCACCAAGATGACTCAGTGGTTAAAGGTGCCTGCTGCAAAGACTGACAAACTGAGTTCAATTCCGAGATCTGCACAGTGGAAGGAGAGAATAGATCCCTCAAGTTGTCAACTGACCTTCACATGTGTGCCATGGTATAAGTACATGTGCACACACACACACACACACACACACACACACACACACACACACACATACACAGACAGAAACACAGATGAATAAATAAGCAAGTAGGGGCTAGAGAGATGGCTCAGCAGTTAAAAACACTTGTTCATGCAGAGGACCCGGGTTCAGTTCCCAGCACCTACGTGGCAGCTCACATTGTCATGGGATAATCTTTTTGTACACTATAAAGATGTGTCTCTGCCTAAGGCACCTTCTGATTGGTATAATAAAGAGCTGATTGGCCAATAGCTAGGCTGGAGAGAATAGGCGGGATTTCCGGGGAGAGGGAGAAACTCCGGGAAGAAGAGAGGCAGAGACACCAGCAGGATGTGGAACAAGTTGGACTTAGAGAATGGGAGAGAGGTAAAAGCCACCTGGCAAAATGTAGATTAATAGAAACAGGTTAATTTGAGTTATGAGCTAGTTGGAAACAAGCCTAAGCCAAGCTTTCATAATTATTAATTAGTCTCCACGTCATTATTAGGGAGCTGGTGGTCCCCAAAGAAAGTCTGACAAGAAGGCTTGCTACACACACTGCCTGTAACTCTACTTCCAGGGGACCTGATGTCTCTTCTGACCTGTATGAGCACTGTATACACATGGTACATATACACACATGTAGGCAAAACACTCATACACATAAAACAAAGATACATCTTTTTTAAACCCTTAAACAAGTAAATAAATGCACAAAAAAGGTCACAAAACAAAAAGAAGTGTGTGGACATCCAGTTCTGTATATCCCTAAGCTCAATTGTTTTGCCTCTATTCAGGGAAATTTTGATCAATGAATACTTTTATAAGTTAAAAATTATCCCCACCCCCCCAAAAAGGCTAATTATTCTTTTGAATTTTTTTTGTCAAATTCTGATGTTGCAAAATAATTTTCTTCCATTTCAGTGCAAAATATAAATTTTTCCCATTAAATCCAGGAATCTCCTCAAAAGATCCTTCCTATGTGTTGTCACCTTCCAAGCACAATGGTGGGATGTAACAGCCAGGTCTCCAAAACCACTGGGACGCTCAGCATTTAATTTCTCCATCTCCTCCTCCTCTTTTGTGGAGCCGGATTCCAGTGTTTCTCTGTTGGCAAGAACTGCTTCCGATAATTACAACGTGCTGAGGCTTCAAAGCTCAGAATCCTTGGCAGTCACCTATTGAACGCTTCCATGAAAGAGTTCCAGCAGATTGGAACACAAGGCAACACCAGTTTAGTGGACTCCTTTGTAAAAAAGTGCAGTCCCATGCTAGGACATCAAACTGAAGTTCAAAACATGTCTTCTGGGTCTCAGTGCCTCCCAGATCCAGTGACTGAGGCAGAACCAGAATGGTGCCCAGTGAGGCTGAAGTCAGCTTTTGTATGTTGGCAATCACCTCATCACAAACATTCTTGGAAACCAACATTCTTCTAACACCGAAAACTGTGGCTTCTGCTTTATTAGTTCGATATTAGAGATGGTTTGGATGTCAATACCAACAAGGAGCAGCTTACCTGGATCAATCCAAGCATGTCTGTGATCCTGGGGGGGGGGGGGTTAATTTCAAGGAGAACATTGCCTTTTAGCAGGATGTGACTGTGAGTTGCCTCTGTTAGTAACCTTCTGTGTTTCCTTGGATTGAGTGTGTCCTTTGTTTTCTGTTTGAACCCAGTCTACCACCAAACCCTTCTGAAAAGAATTGGACATAAACAAGGCTGGAAGTCCCACCCCAAAAATATCATGAACATGAGTCCTAGAAAAACTGAATATTTGTAGAGGTTGTACTCATGACAGCAAAACCCAGAAATAACCCAAAAGTCCATCCACACTAACCTGCAAAAATAAAGTGGAATAGTATATAGAAGCAGTTGTCAATGTAAATGCATTTCAGAACCTTCTGGAAGAACTGATGGCTCTCACCCAGAGTTTCTGGTCCAGTAAGTATGGGGTGGGCCCAAGAAATTTACATTTGTAAGAAAGCCTTGGTTTTAGGAGCTCCATCTTGAGAACAACCATAGCAATGGAAATGATATACCACCATGACAAAGATAAGCTGTCCAAGCACACTAATGTATGAACAGTGATGCCCAGAAGCATTTTAATCTCTGTATATAAAGCTCATAGTCAAGGTAGCTTTATTGTCTCAGGGTGCTCAGTGTATTAAAAAAATTATTACACTAAACTCTAGGGTAATGACCACCCCAACTACCTGGATGCAGGAGGCAGACTTAGTGTCAAGCAAAGACACACACCTGGGCTTCTAGACTAATTGAGCAGGAACTGGAATAATACAAATATTTTTGGCAATTATTAACAAATTTATACACTTATTTGTATTTTATATGTATGTCTGCACATGTATTATGCCTCAAATCTCAAAAGGGCTTTAAAAAGAAAGAGAGTGTGTGCAGATAGGAGAACTGGAGGGGAGACAGAGTTGGGGATGGCGAGCACCTGTGACTTTGATGAGAGAAGGAGGCAGTAACTGGAGGGGTACCTGAGGTCGGATGAGCGACATTAAGTGGTGCTCATGGGGCTTGGAGTTTTTAATTCCAGACTTCACACTTTTGGATCACAAATGTTCAACCTGTTTCTCTCTCTCTCTCTCTCTCTCTCTCTCTCTCTCTCTCTCTCTCTCTCTCTCTCTCTCTCTCTCTCTCATTTCTTCTATATAGCCCCTTTGAAACTGACTGGATTTCCTAATTCTAAGAACCAGTACCTCATATTAATTCTGGAGATTTTTCAGTGGTCTGTGTCCATCAGCCATGGCTCTCAGTGCTCTGTGTCTGTCATCCAGCACTTTCAACATCTTTTGTATAATCCTTGCTGTTTTGTCCCAGTCCTCTGCATTTTCAATAGTTTTCCTCAATGTCTTCTCTAGTTAACACTTTCCTCTACTGTGTTAGAAGATATGAAGAAAAAAGATGTGGTGCGTATTTTCATCGTTTATGTAAAACATCTAGGATGAATAGATGGCAGACAGACAGACTTTTTAAAACTAATGATAAATAACAAAACTTTAAAACTTCTGTAAGAAAATGCTGAAGAATTTTTTCCTATGGGGTTAGGAATTCTTTCTTAAGTAAGACACCAAAACCCAAACAATATGGAAGACTTCATAAGCTCGGTTAATCAAAACATGTAACACACATACACACACACACACATACATACATACATACACACACACACACACACACACACACACACACACACTTTTTTTTTCCTCCCATGGTGTCTACATTAGGCCCTGATCGTGATTGTAGCTGCATAGCCATATTTAAGCTGACCCATACAGCATTCTATGGCTGCTTTTCCCTTACGGTGCTTTTTTCCCTCTCTCTCTCTTTTTTTTTTCTTTCTTAAATCCAATATATCTTACTTGTGTTTGCTTAGTTTTCTAATTCATGCTGATGATTTAGCCTCTCAGTGTGTCCATACACAACTGTTCTGTCACTAACATTTAGTGGCAAGTGTGATGACCCTCCATATCCTGTTGTGCTTTGGTTTTGCTCTTTTAAGTGGTCTGCCACCCAGCTCCCAAATACATCACACATGGAGGCTTATTCTTTTTTTTTTTTTTTTTTTTTTTTTTCCGAGACAGGGTTTCTCTGTGTAGCTTTGCACCTTTCCTGGGACTCACTTGGTAGCCCAGGCTGGCCTTGAACTCACAGAGATCCACCTGGCTCTGCCTCCCTGAGTGCTGGGATTAAAGGCGTGTGCCACCACCGCCCCGGATGGAGGCTTATTCTTAATTATAAATGACCGGCCTTAGCTTGGCTTATTTCTAGCCAGCTTTTCTTAAGTTAAAATTTAACCCATCTATCTTTTGCCTCTGGGCTTTTCCCATTCTCTTATTTCTGTAAATCTTACTCTTACTCCATGGCTTGCTGTGTAGCTGGGTGGCTGGCCCCTGGTGTCCTCCTCCTTCTCTGGCTACTTTTCTCTTTTTCCCAGATTTCTCCTTCTATACATCCTCTCTGCCTGCCAGCCCCACCTATCCTTTCTCCTGCTTCGCTATTGGCCGTTCAGTTCTTTATCAGACCATCAGGTGTTTGGGACAGGCACAGTAACACAGTTTCACAGAGCTAAGCAAAAGCAACATAAACAAAAGTAACACAACTTAGAATATTATTTCCCAGCATCCTGTGGTCACCTTTACCAACCCTCTCTCAGGATCCCCTCATTTCTCCTTAGAGTCCCACCCCCCCACCCCACCCCACCCCGCTGCTTGCTTTCCCTCAGCTTCCCTTCCCTTGTTCATGTTGTTTGCCCATGTAACCCCTTTAGTAGCTTTCTCAGAGTTCGAATCTTTTGTTTTCTTTTATAGTTAGGATCTGGTCACACCTTGGCTCCCTCAGGATTCACATTAGCTCTGCTTCAGAATGCTGAAGACTTTCCAGTTCTCAGGGAACTTACAATGTCTCTGGTAGAAGAAGGCTTCCTGCCTTGTGTTGCTCTGCTGTTCTGAAATTCCAAACTACACGGTTTGTGCTGGAAGTTTAATGAGGATTTCAATGCAGAAACTCAGATTCCTCATTGTTTTGGACATCATGGGTGACTTCCTCAGGTTCGTCGTTTTGGACGTCATGGGTGACTTCTTTCTCTGGTTTTCTTCCCCTTCCTAGCTAGACAATGTCACAATGGGGGACAAGTTAGACCACTTTGTACCCACTGATGAATCTAAACTTGTTGACCAAACTTGAAAACTTCTCTCTCAAGGTTCAAGGCTCCCTGAACCTCACACCACCCCCAACTCCCCTCAGCTGGCTTGCATCCCTCTGAGGATATTGGTGCATCTCTACCGTCCAGTTATCGCTTCTTCATGCTGACCCCCACGGGCTCTTTCTATCTCCATTTGCTCTCTCTTTTGTGTGGAAGGAAACCTCTCTCCGCCTCTGCTGGAGAAGCTTGCAGACTTTTGAGCCCCATCTGTGACAATCCTTTAAAGTCAAGTCCCCTTCTTACTGAAACCAAATGGCTTCCTTTGCCAACATAAACCTCAGTGTGTGGGAGGGAGGCACCCAGGCTGGGCAGAAAGGCTTAGCTGCCTCCTTAGCAGGTGTCCTTTGTCCCCTCCCTTCCTGAGACACCAGCTGTTCTGCCTTTTGGAAGATTCCCTGGGGGGGCAGGTCTGCAAGTCGCCATCTTTCTTCCTGCTTCTGGAGTCTTCTGGTGTCTGTTGTCAGGCTATCTTTGTCTTTCTTGATTACATCTTGTAAAATTCCCTGACTGCTGCAGCAGTGGTTCAGATGGAGGAGGGAGAAGCAGTGTGTACTTAATATACCCTTTTCTCTCGAAGACAGCGTCTCGTGTAGTCCAGGACGATATCAAAATTTATATGGAACCAAGGGTGACTTTCTGCCTCTACCACATGAGTGCTGCCATTGAGGTCTGTGCCACCACAGAGGGGGTAAACCGTACTAGGGACTGAAGCCAGGGAAGTGCTCTACCAACTGAGTTAAACCCCCAGATTTCTTTGTCTTCCTTCTTTTCTTCTTCTTTTAATTTAATTAATTAGTTAATTTTGGTTTTTTGGGACAGAGCCTCACTCTGAGGCCCAGATGAGCCTCAAGTGAGTGGTGAGTCTCCCACCTCAGCTTTCCTAAGGAGCTGCCATGTCGGATTTATTTCCCATCTTTACAGACTAAACTCCATACTGTTGTTTGAATGAATGGATTCTTGCTTTCTGTGGGCATAAATGTTTCCATGACTTTACAATAAGGCCAAAATTTTCGAAGTGTTAACATTTCTAAATTGAGTGAATTTATCTTACAATCATTATTGAAGCTCTCCAGAACTATAGCCGGGCTACGGGACAAACTGTCTCACCTGCCCATGGACTAAGTAAGGGGGGGTCCTAACATGTGGTTGAAAGGGTTGGGAATGTGGCTCAGCTGATGGAATGCTTACCCAGCACACATAAGGCACAGGGTTCTACCTCCAGCAACTCAAAAGACAAAGATGTCAAGCTTGTCACCATCCCCAGGATGCAGAGACCAGAGGATGTGACCTCAGCCTACTGACACCTGCTTATCCTTGTCACCTCGGTTGAGGGTGGGCATGAGTAATATACCACAGCATCTGGATAGGAATCCAAGCTGGAGCCTGGTAGGTAGCACATACTTTTAATCCTAGCGCTCTGGAGGCAGAGGCAGGTGGATCTCTATGAGTTCAAGACCAGCTTGACCTACACAGAGAGATCTAACCCAGTCAGGGCTACACAGTGAGACCCTGCCTCAAAAATAAAGAAATAGGAGCTTTGTATATGCACAGCAGATTTTAGCACAAAAGTGGTTTAAATAGGACAGGGTGATGAAGTCCCTCTCATCCTTGGCTCCCATTACCTGGGAAAACGGCTGATTACCTACATGGAAGTGAAGCCCAGTGGTATCTGGGCACTTCATTACAAGTCAGTGGCTGCACTTCGCTGGACTCCTCACCGTGTCTTTACAGGCTTGCACTGGGAGCTACGTTTCAGTTATGTCTGTAATACTGCTGCATAACAAACTGTCCCCAAACTCAGAGGGTTATTATAGCATCATTCTTCTCTCACACAAGCCTATGACTGACGGAGACCTGGTTCTGCACTACAGGGTGGATCCAGATGTGCCCACCTGGGTTCAGGCTGGAGAGGCAGGAACCACTCAAGCTGACGCTCTTTCTGTTAGTGGCAGAAGCCCAGCACCGCCAGCCCACCCCATAGACACAGCATGTCTCAATTACTGCTCTATTGCTATGATAAAGCACCATGACCAAGGTAAGATAAAAGGAAGCATTCAATCATGGGCTTGCTTATAGTTTCAGAGGGTTAGTCCATGAACATCATTCATGGTGTGGAGCGTGGTGGCAGGCAGGCGGGCAGACATGATGCTGGAGCAGTAGCCAAGAGCTTACATCCTGATCCACAGGCAAGAGGCAGAAAGAGAGCTGACTGGGAACGATATGAGGTTTTGAAACCTCAAAGCCTCCAGGGACACACCTCCAAGAAGGCCACGCCTCCTAATCCTTCCCAATCAGTTCCACCAACTGGGGACCAAGCATTCAAATATATGAGTCTATGGGGGCTGTTCTCATTCAAACGACCACAGACACTGTTCACCCCAAGGCTAAAGGGCTAAGATCCACCAGACTCTTATGTCAAATAGCAATGCCAAATAAGGAGCCCGTAGTTTATCCACATTTCTGCCCCACTTGACTGTCAGTTGGGGCTCTCCTCAGCTATGATTATTCACAGAACTCAGAGAAACCCTTGACATTGTTGCCACAAAACACAACTCTTACCTCAGAGGGAGTAACCGTTTATTCTAAAGCCAATATGAGTGGTTATGGCCCAGGAACACAGACTTAGGTTACCCCAGTGTCCGTGTTCCAATGTGGTGACAATTTGATGAAGTTTTTAATAGTCACAGGAGAAAGGAAGTCACAGATTAGGTGTTTTTAAAATACATCAGTGGAAGCTGGGCTGTGGTGGTGCACGGCTTTAATCCCAGCACTTGGGAGGCAGAGGCAAGTAGATCTCTGTGAGTTCGAGGCCAGCCTGGTCTACAGAGGGAGTTCCAGGACAGCCAGGGTTACACAGAGAAACCCTGTGTCAAACAAACAAACAAATACATCAGTGGAAACATCAAGTAGGTGGTCACAGCACAGCGGGAAAATCGCAGGCATCAGCCTCAGATCCCATCGGATGGCATTCTTAGCCCTTCGATTGGTGGAAACCAGGGTTTTGTCAAGTCAATACACTCAAAGAGGTTTTACCTGTCAATCACAGGATGTTATGTCTGACACAGAGGTGGACAAGGAATGGTCATTTAGTGGGCTAAAGAGAGCCTAAGATAGATTGTAATTTGGCTCTGAACTTGCAACATTCCAATCTTCCATCACTGGAGTTATAACCAGTTAATCAGTCTTATAAGGTCAGTGATGGTGTGGCTTTGTTCTGGGAACTTGACCCTACGTTTATCCATCCATCATACAGGAAACAGATGAACAGCCAAATGGAGAGGTACACAGAGCGATGTCTGAATGCAGGATGGAGGGGTGCATAGGGTGATGTCTGAATGCAGGATGCAGGGGTGCACAGGGCGATGTCTGAATGCAGGGGTGCACAGGGCGATGTCTGAATGCAGGGGTGCACAGGGCGATGTCTGAACGCAGGATGAAGGGGTGCACAGAGCAATGTCTGAATGCAGGATGCAGGGGTGCACAGGGCAGTGTCTGAATGCAGGATGGAGGGGTGCACAGAGCAATGTCTGAATGCAGGATGCAGGGGTGCACAGGGCAGTGTCTGAATGCAGGATGGAGGGGTGCACAGGGTGATGTCTGAATGCAGGATGCAGGGGTGCACAGGGCGATGTCTGAACGCAGGATGAAGGGGTGCACAGAGCAATGTCTGAATGCAGGATGCAGGGGTGCACAGGGCGATGTCTGAATGCAGGATGGAGGGGTGCACAGGGCAGTGTCTGAATGCAGGATGGAGGGGTGCACAGGGCGATGTCTGAATGCAGGATGGAGGGGTGCACAGGGCAATGTCTGAATGCAGGATGCAGGGGTGCACAGGGCAGTGTCTGAAAGCAGGATGGAGGGGTGCACAGGGCAGTGTCTGAATGCAGGATGGAGGGGTGCACAGGGCAATGTCTGAATGCAGGATGGAGGGGTGCACAGGGCGATGTCTGAATGCAGGATGGAGGGGTGCACAGGGCAGTGTCTGAATGCAGGATGCAGGGGTGCACAGGGCGATGTCTGAACACAGGAGCTTCTGTCCCTGTGCACTGGGGTTGGCCACCCTCATGGTCTGTGGCTTATCTGTCAATCAAGAAGCCCTCCAAGATGTGCCCATACGCCATGGGATTTTAAGGAGACTTCATATGAAGCCGTGATGGATGAGGGCCTCAGTTGCCAACCTCTCCTCTCTCCAGAAGACCAGGGAGCTGATGGCTCTAACTTCCTATACACCTTAGTTCTTCTGGGGACCAGTCTCCAGCCAAGAGCCACCAAAAGTGGCCTCGCTAGAACAAGATGCTCCTGTCACCTGGGAAACCATGAGAGTTTTAGGAACTCTAGGTCAGAAACTCAGGCTCAGACCAAATATTAAAATAAAGATGCTTCTAGAATTTTCACTGCCCAGAAAAATCACAAGTTTTAGGAGCTCCAGCTGGGAGCCAGGACAAAGATGATAACCCGTATCCCTTCTTGTTCCTGCTTTGACAGAAGTCATGAGATCTTGGGTCAGAGCTTCCATTTCAGCTGCCCTGGACCACGATTATTGCTTCTCTCTGAGGTGACACCCCACACACACACATCACATCACCACCACACATACACATGCCACATCACACACACACACACACACACACACTAAATCAACACATACACCACATCATCACACACATACTACATCACACACACACACACACACACACACACACACACACACACTACATCACCACACATACATACCACATCACCACACACACACACCACATCACCACCATACACACACACTAAATCAACACGCGCACACACACAAACTGCAGTGCCTTCTTGTATTTGCCACCAACCCATCCCACAACCTCCACATTCTGCCAGCTTACTTCTGAGCTACCCTAACTGACAAAGAGGAAGAAAATCAATTTTGTGTGTAGGACCCATTCTTGTCACCCTGCTGCCAAGGCATTCAAGGCAGGTGACTTGCCAAATCTCTCAGAATAGCTTCTAGAACTCACAAGACTTGGAGAGGGCTGGGAGAATCGAATCCCTCATTTAACGGGAAGACAGCTCATGAGCCAGGCGGCCCTGGTCCAGGGCAGCTCCTGCCTGGCTGGTTTCCAGGTGCGGCCTTTGGCAGCCACAGATAAGCGCTTCAATTATGGAGAAGAAATGGAGCCGCTGCCTCAAGCCGACCCCAGACTCCTGGGTACACATCTACCCCTGCAGCCCACCCCACGGCATGGAATATGGAGGAAAACCTCCCAGTACTGGGAAAATGACTGTGTTCATCCAGGCTACAGAAGTGTAAAGAACGACCTTAGCCTCTGGTTTTGATGGGAGTCCTCCAGGAAATGGATGTGCTGAGATGGGATCACACAGACGGAGCTTTGCGCTTGCTAAGGAGAGCATTGTTGTTGTTCTTGAGACAGGTCTAGTGTGGTCCAGGCTAGCTTCGAACTCACTATGCCAAGGATGACCTTAAATTTGCAATCCTCCTGCCTCCATCTCCTACCAAGTGCTGAGATAGCAGGCATGCACATCACACCCAGCTTATGTGATGCCAGGGATCAAACCCAGGGCTTAATGCATGCTAGGCAAGCTCTCGGCCCTCTGAGTCTTTCCTTACTCTGTTGAGTTACTTACTGGAGTGGACTGTACTCAAGGTCTTGCTTTGACTGTAGGTATTGTGTAGCTCGATAATAACACAATACAGAGACTTTAGGGTAGCTTGTCTAGCATGTTCAAGGTCATGGGCTCCAATCCCATCACTTCAAAATAAATTCATTTGGTTAATTAGTTGATAAAGTGGGCTGAGCACATCAAGGGTTCCAGGAGGTGAGGGTCAGAGAAAGATCAGGGACCAGTGTACCCAGTGGATGTTCGGTTAGTTCCTGAGCCTAGTTGCCAAGGAGTAGGCTAGGGTCTGAGCATTTATTGCTCCCAAATCCTATGTTAAAACCTCAATCTCCAACAGTGATCATGTTATTGGCTTCCTTGACCTAGAGAGAGAGGAACAGACTTTCCAGAGTCCCATCAGGTCAGATCTAGCCAGTCACTCCAAAGCTCCAAGCTGAAAAGCAGTGGTGATCTTGGAGAAGAATTTGCTCAGGCCAGGGACCAGCATCCACATCCCCAGCCCTGGCTCTGTGGTACCCACAATGGCTTTAGGATGCACAGACAAAGCAGGCAGTGGGGGTCGGGGAGGGACAAGGAGGCCTCACTGGCAGCAGACAGTCTTGACAAAACTATTCTTGATCATCATTATCTCAGGAACACACTGGTTCCTGATAAGAGAGATGATCAAGTTGTCCAGGCTCAGACAAGTGTCACAAATGTTTATCCCAAAGCTTGTTATTTCTGGAGTTCACAGTGACTGCAAGAGAGGACAGAGGGAGGACAGGAGAGAAAGACAAGATGGAGTCTGTCAGGACAATGCCTGGTTCCCCTGCAGACTCAGGGAAATGGCTGAAGACTCCCCAGCACCATCCCTGTGCATGGGAACAGGACTTTGTCAAAGCCAAGAGGTGACATTCTGCATTATGATGTCCCCACAAACTTGAAAATTCCTCTTGGCCTCATCAGCCTTGAACGGAGATGTGAACACCCTTTAGAAAATGGGTCTCGCCAGGCGGTGGTGGCACATGCCTTTAATCCCAGCACTCGGGAGGCAGAGGCAAGCGGAACTCTGTGAGATCGAGGCCAGCCTGGTCTACAGAGCGAGATCCAGGAAAGGAACAAAGCTACACAGAGAAACCCTGTCTCAGGGGGGAAAAAAAAGAAAAAAAAAGAAAAGAAAATGGGTCTCAACCTGTGGGTCACAACCCTTCTGGAGTTGAACAGACCTTTCACAGGGGTTGCCTAAGACCATCAGAAAACACAGATATTTGCATTATGGTTCATAACAGTAGCAAAGTTACATTTACTATGTAGCAATGAAAATAAGTTTATGCCTTAAATACTTTGGGTCAGATTCCTGCTTAGATCTGCTGTAGGCATGGTAACCTTCTAAGGCAGTGGTTCTCAACCTTCCTAATGCTGCAAACCCTTAGTTCCTCACATTGTGTGGTTGTGTGGTTGTGTGGTTGTGTGAAGGAGGTGTGAAGCAGACGTAGAGCTGCTGAACTCTCGGGCTGTGTGGTCATGGCGGACTGCAGATCCTGTGCAGAACCAGTGTTCTTCCTACAGCGGCCTCCACAGAGACCCTACTCCCGCGGTCTTAGGAGATGTGACCACCTTTGGGTAGCACTGATACCTCTACCCGAGGAGACCCAGGCCACCAGCCTCCCTGTTCCACTCCATCCTGGCACACTGGAATGACAAGACGAGAGGCCCACACCAGGAAGAGAGCCCTCTCCAGACACGGGACCCATGACAACCTGAGGTTGGATTTCTGCCCCCTGGAACTGGATGTTCTTCAGCCTGCTGGGCTCACCCTGACCCGAGAGTCAGGCTAGTTCATGTTCCCCTCCTCAGAGATCAAGAACTGGCTTACCTATAGCTGAGCACACACAAGAGAAGAACTGGAACTCAGATATTGGGGGCCCTTCCTTGGTGGGATGTGGATGACATTTGCTAAGGGGCCAGCCCCTTTGATCTGTGTTTATTGCCTCAGGCATGCCAGCAGTATCTTAGGTGCCTGAATGTCGTGCCATCCACTATCAAGAAAGCCGTCCCCCACCTTCCCTGTGGTCTGTGTGGATCTCCCAGCTGGGCTTTTCAGCAATTTGCTCTTCAAAGCTCCCTGTGAGATGAAAGACAGTCTAGTGTCTCCAGTTTATGCCTAAGAGGCCTTGAGCAGGGGAGGGGGGCCTGTTCTTCACCTGCACTTGCGACAGCAGGTATTTGTGGGGTGGGTGAGTGCTGCTGAGCCTGGACCCTGGAGTGTGTGTAGTTTCTTCTAGCAAGAACTGTGCCCCCTGTTAGACATACGGGTCAAAGGTCAACTCTTCAGAGACATCTCCTGGATTGTCTGCGATGGTTGGAATGAGAATGGTCCCCACAGAATCATATGTTTGAATACTTCTCGGTTGGTGGAACTGTTTGGGAAGGATTAGGAACCGCCCTGCTGGAAGAGGAATGTCACTGAAGCAGGCAGGCTTTGAGGATTCAAAAGCCCACTCCATCATTCCCAGTGTTCTCTCTCTCTCTCTCTCTCTCTCTCTCTCTCTCTCTCTCTCTCTCTCTCTCTCTCTCCCCCACCTCCTCCTATGTGTAGATCAAGAGATGTGAGCACTCAGCTTTCCTGCCCCTCTGTCTTTGCTCTACTATCATGGAGGTGAACACTCTGAAACCATAAGCCCCAAGTAACTTTTTATGTTTTTGAAACCTGGTTTCTCTATATAGCCCTGGCTGTCCTGGAACTCACTACATAGACCAGGCTGGCCTTGAACTCACAGAGATCCGCCACCAGCTGCAAACCAGTTTTAAAAAATACATGAGCCTTGTGGGGACATTCACGTGTAAACCCTGTCAACTCTGTGTCCCCAGGGCCCAGGGTTCATGCATGCAGCAACCCTGGCCTGTGTAAAACCTCCCAACCACACAGATCCACTGCCTTGCTTCTTACCCCGGGGAGGTGGGGTCTGGATGTTGCCTCTCAGACCTGGGGAATGTGAATGTGGCTGGCTGGGGAGATGCGCAGGCCTCAGCTAGGTGGGGGGGGGGGGAGCCAGGGCAGAGCTGACTTTGTCTCATTTCAAAGATGAGGCTACTCTCCAAACCCAACTCTCCGGGAAACATCTGCCAAAGCACTGGCTGAATCATCTTCTAAATTGCTTTCCTCTCGGAGATGAAGCCCTTGCCGCACATAGCGAGATGGCTGTCCATAGCCCAGCAGTCACGTCATCAGCCCGGCAGCAGGCTGCATGGCCCATACTCTGAAGTTGCAACGGTGCGGGGGGGGGGGGGGGGGGGGGGGGGGGGGGGGACAGGCCTGTCCTTTGGGGAGGGGAAGAGTCACCTCCTCACACTTCTGTTTGGTCTCAGCAGCTGAAAACAGCAGGTTCCTGCTGGGGTAGAAGAGATTTGGCCTCAGCCTGGCAGCCTGCTTCCAACAGTGAGACCTTGGGTAAACACAGTGTCCGGGGAATGTGTAATCGTGGCTGATAATAACCCTCCAACGCCAGCGAGCGCTCATTAATGGAAAGTTGCTAGCAAGGTTATGGGAGTGGGGGGGGGTTCTGTTTGTTCCTCCCTGTACAAGGAAGGCAGTGCCTTCAGCTAGAATGCTTGGTGCTGCCCCCATCCCCATCCCCAGTCATCTCTCTCAGCCAGCTGACCTTGGCTGCTGAGAGCTGCCATGGCCAAAGCCAAGTCCCCAGGAGCTGGCGACCGATGACCCATCTATACACAGGTTTAAAGGCCAGACCTGAAAACAGGTCTGGCCTAGACCTTCGTTCTGGCCATCCTTAGAGGCCTGTTGCCCTAGCTTCCAATGCCAGGAGTGCTTGTGGGATTGGCTGAGGTCTTTGCTTTGGAGGGGAGGGAGAAGGAGGGGAAAAGAGAGGTAACGTATTCAGCATCATTAGTTCTTTCTGTGTGTTTGTATGTAAAAGTCATTCTCCAGTGTTCTCTTTGATTTTCTCCTCCCTCCCTCCCTCCCTCCCTCCCCCCCCCCTCCCTCCCTTCCTTTAGACAGGATCTCATGTAACCCAGACTGGTCTTGAACCAGCTCTAAAGCTAAAGACAACCTTGAACTTCTGATCCTCCTGCCTCCTCTTTCTAAGTGCTGGGATCACAGTCACATGACAACATGGTTTATGTGGTGCTGGGGATCGAACCGCAGGCTTCGTGCATGCTAGACAAGCACTCTGCCGACCACGCCACATCCCCAGCCTCTGGCTTTTATCTCTCACTGCAAGTGTGAGCTGCTGCTGGTTCCTGTGGCTATGCGGCTGCCATTGTGGGAACACCCACAAGGGTCTCTCTTCATACGTGGCCGTAGGCAGGGGCTGGTGCCTGGCCTCCCTTCGCCACCACCACAAACATCCAGAAACATCCACATCTGTGAGCTTCTGCATGTGGGGACATTGTGGCCACTGCAGTTCCCCTGTGGCTGAGATGGGCTCCGGTCCCGGCAGCACTCATTCTATCTGCTAACCAGATATCTGGGCTGCAGAAGTGCCGCAGTCTGGAGGGTGAGACTGGAGGGACAAAGAGGGCTTCTTCCCTTCCAGGAGGGAAGATGTGGCTGGTGACAGTGTGTCCAGCCGTAGCCAGGTCTGGTGCACCTTTCCATGTGTAAACAAACTCCAGAGACACATTGAGGGAAAGAAATACTTTTGTTGGCATGTAGGTACATGTACATGTGACTCAAATGTCCCTCAGGCCACTGCCATGCCCCGGCCAGCGGGTGTCAATGGGGGCGACCCACCTGCGGGAGAGAATGAAAGAGACACAAAGGAGGACAGCAAGACAGGGTTCTGATCAAGCTGCAAATTTTATTCTCCTCAGCAAGGCTTATATAGCATGGGAGGGGGAGGGGGCAGGAAGGAGGGAAGGGGTCACGACGTGCCGTACATGCAGGTGAAGGGAGACAGGTCGTGAGAGTGTTGTGCTAGGTGGTAAGGTCCACTGGTCAGGGCCCATTGTTCTGTTGCTAGGCTACCTGACCTACCTGACCTGTTCTTTATCTTTGGGGGCATCTGGTTTAGGGCAGGGGCTTGCTCTCTGGCCTAGCTAGTACTTTTCCATGGTCCATATTTGGCCCCTGACACTGCCATCTTTCTCCAAAATGGTCCAAAGCATTTATGGACCACTTGCTGTGCGCCAGGCACCGTGGATACAGGGGTGTGCCAGAGAAAGATCCCACATTCAACCAGACTGGCACATCTCTACTAACTGACATGCTGTGTGCTCTGTAAGGACAGGGGTCACAGAGACATGAGGCATCATCCACCCTTAGCCAGGACATCGTGGATGGGAAGGAAATGCCCTGGGCACTGGGAGGGACAGATGTTGATAAAGCATCTAAGGTTGATAAAGAGGCTGGAGGCCGGAGGACAGAGAAGGGCTGAGGGGAAAAGGGGGTGTGAGCTGGAGCCTCATGCTAAGAGTGGGGGAGCCACTGTTCAGGCAGGAGAGTGGCATGGTCAACTTTGGGTATCAGCTTGTGCCTCCCCAGGAAGACCCCTGCCTCGGTTCATCTTCACCGTCAATTTGACAGGCTTTAAAATCACCATGGAAACGCACCTCTGGGTATGTCTGTGAGGGTGTTTCCAGAGAGGTTTATCAAAGAGGGAAGACCCACCCCGACGGTGGGCAGCACCACCTCACAGGCTGCGGTCCTGATCAGAATAAAAAAGAGAGTGGGCTGAGCACCGGCGTCCATCTCTGCTTCCTGTCTGCAGATGCAATGTGACCAGTCAGTCATGTCCCCTTCCTGCCACCAGGCCTTCCCCACCATGGTGGCGTGCACCCTCAAACTGTGAGTCCAAACAAACCCTTCCTTCCTCAAGTTGTGTTTGCCAGTCATTTTTGTCACGGGAATGAGAAAGGAACGAAGCCCCACCGTGGCCTATAGGATGCTCCTATAGGAGGCTGCTCTCTCTCCATCTTAGACTCTGGAAGGAAGGCCTGCTGGAACCCACTGGAGCCCTTCCATCAGCGTCTCTGGATGGCCCAGTGCCATTTCAATGCTCCTAGAAGCCACCTACACAGGTCTGCTGCTGAAGAGGCCTGGGTCTGGGTCTGGACCTGCGGAGTCTCCTATCCTGACCCTCCTCATTCCACATTGGGTGCAGTGGGAGGGTGGGTGGGGGTGGATGGTGGGGTGGAGGAGACACTCAGATCCCAGAGCTCAGGAAAGCCTGAGGAGAAGTCAGAATGAAGTCAACCTAGAAGGATTCTGGGACCTCAGGTCACCCCCCAGCTTCCAGGCTTGCCTTCCCTCCCCATGCAGAAGTAGCCACCAACACTGCCCAGCCTCAAGTGCAGAGCCCTGCCTCAGTCTCCCCTGCTGTGTGCTTTAGCCAAGTATAAGAAGCTGTGGGACCTGGCCAAGGCATGCATGCTCACGGTGTTGCACGGGACTGGGGAGGGGCAGGCTGGGCAGCAGCTAGAAGTGAGTGTGATACCAGCCACAGAAGACAGCCCCGGGGCCGTTCTTCCCTTGGCTTGGCTTTCCAATTCTTATTTGGTGAACCTTTGTACGCAAGCCTGCTCTGGAAGCTTTTATGAAGCCGCCACTGTATTCTAGACCATGCTCTAATTCTGTCTCCAGTAGAGACGTAACTGAATACCCCCATTGGACCGAGACAGGAGCAGGTCTGTTTGTGAACCTCCAGAACAACGAAGCAACTTGCCCAAGCATGCGCACGGAATCCACACACAGTTCTTTCTGTGTCTTCCCCCCCACCACCACCACCACCCCGTATAAAGACAAACCTGCTCTTAAAGCTTAGTCAAATCCTCTCTGAAGTGTGGAGAAGCGAACCAATAGTCAGTAAATAAATAAAAGCATTTGAAAGCCAGCAGCCCTCGGCCCAGCTGTGCGGGGCCACGAGCTGAGGGAAAACCTGACACTTCCGTTCTCAACTGACAGCAGAGCCTGAGCTCGTCTCCAGCAAAGAGCCCCAAATGTCAGAACCCGCTTTTAATTAGCAGAAAACTTTGGGCGCCTGCCGTGCCAGGATCCATCTGGGATGCAAGGAGGGCCCAGCTGTGCCTCAGCTCAGCGGGCAGAGCCGAGCGGTGGGTGGTGGGGTCCCTCGACAACCCTGACTCTACTGCTCCTCCAGGATGGTGACTTCCTGCAGAGAGAGAGAGCCTCATGTGGTCCCTCTCCTACCCGCCCCCCCAAGGGGGTGTGAGGCCCTGCGGTGATGCCCCCAGAGGAAGTCCAGGCCCAAGAGAGTGAGCTCCATGCAGCTGACAGGAAGCCTGAGTTGGAGATGTGGTCCATAGCTTCTGTGGCAGATGTGGGACTTGGCTGGGGGCAACTTTTATCAGCATCTCTTTGATGGTCTTTCTGAAGGACCCAATTAGCACAGACCTGGTCCAGGCGGTACCTTGGTCAGAACCTGAAGCTTGTTAAAAGCAGCTGACAGTGACTTGTCACCCAGAGGCTGCCAGGGCCTGAGCAGGTCTTGGAAACACTCCTTGTCTGTGCCAATTAGAAGGTCGTGAACACAGGACAGCAGCCAACATTTGCTTGTCAAGGCTGTTGTCCCTGGCTGGTCTCTCTGCTGGACAGAGGAGGAAGACGGCCCCCAAGGATTCACCTTCATCTACCCTGACAAACACTCTCAGAGTACTTCCTGGGTATTGCTCATTCCACAACAGCCCTCGGAGCTAGGAGTAGTGCTCAAGTCTAGGGAAACTGAGGCACAGAGAAGCAAAGCCAAATATCCAAAGTAGAATATCCAACAAACTCCAGGCAAGAGCTTTGAACCCTGTCAGTTAGACCCCCAGAGGCCACAGTCAGCCAGGACGTTGCCTGAGGGCCCTTGCACCTACACTGGCTGATCCCACCAGGCAACCTTCTCAGCTCCAGGATTCAACTCACACTTGCTGTTGCAGTAAGGTCAGGACTAAGGGTGTTCCTCCAAATCTCCGCTCACCCAGGGCCCCACTCTTTTTGTTTGTTTGTTTGTTTGTTTTGGGGGGTTGTTTGTTTGTTTTGTTTTGTTTTTTCCAAGATAGGGTTTCTCTGTGTAGCTTTGGAGCCTATCCTGAACTCACAGAGATCCACCCGATTCTGCCTCCCCAGTGCTGGGATTAAAGGCATGTGCCACCGCCGCCCGGCCAGGGCCCCACTCTTAAGAGTGCATCCGAACAGCAGCAGAAGGCAGAGAGCCACAGCAAGCAGGGGAGAGGCGCAGGCAACACAGGCAGCCACCAGCAGCCATCAGTTGGCTCCATCTCAGCCGCAGCTCCCGGGACAAGCAGCCAAGCAGCCAGACCCGGGCTGGACTGCTTCCTGCAAAACAGTAACAGTTAGACAGGTTGGCTTTGGCACACCACTTACCAGCTGAAGACTGGGTGTAACTAATACATTTGACCCCCCCCCCAGGCAGGCAGGACAGACAATGACAGACACAGCCTTTCCAGCACAAAGAGATTAAGTCATGATCAGGGTGACACGGCCAGTTCTTGTTCAGCCCTGACATCAAGTACAGGGCCCCTCATGAAGTCTGAGCCATCCTTTCTGACAGATCCAGGCCATATTTCTTCTTAATCCCTTGCCACCAACACTCCTGGGGAGAGTGTGGACCCCTGGCCTGGAGACCTGGGCCTGCCTGGACCTGCAGCTATGATCATCTTTGTATAGTCACACTTAGCACAGAGCTCCACCCTGCTGGGGTGCCTCTCACCCACAGTCTGCCCACCCTATGAACTCTTACTCTTTTCTTTAAAGCCCAGCCAGGACGATCCCTCTCCTATGTCACCCAGACATTTGCTGCTGATCGTTGTCCCCAGAGGTCACAAACTACCCACACCGAATGCTTGTAAAACTCCTAGGTTTAGAGGCAGCTTAACTTGAGCCCACATAGGGATGCTAAAAAAGAGAGGAAGGCGGCCAGTTTCTGCAGCTCTGACCACTGCCCTCCCAGCCTCTCCTGGGCCTCGGCTTCTTCCCAGCTGCCTGGTGGGAACCAGCCAGAGCCTCTCCCAGACAGCTGTGAGGCTGAATAATTTATAAGCCTTTTACGGGGAGCATTAGCGAAATCTCTCTCTGGAGTCAACATTGTTCATCAAAGACAGCGTCATGCTTAGCTGCCCTTTCCTCGGGATGCCACCAGGGGAGCTGCCCTTTCTTAAAAATAGAAATGTCTTCATGGCCTCTCCTCCAGCAGCAGCCAGGAGGTCTTTCTCAAAGGCAGATTCCCATCTGCTACTGAGCACACAGGTCAGGCAATAAAGCCTGCACTTGTCACCACTGCAGGTGACAGTGCCTGGGGGACCAAACTCCAGGCCTCCCTTGGTGTCACTCCCTGAGGAAGTGACATTTGAACCAAGATCAGCAGAACTTAGAAGAATTGTGTAAAGGCCCAGGGGAGGGGGAGGGGGTTTGGTGTGGGGGACGAAGTAGCTCCCTGGAAAGCATCATTCCTTCCTGGGCTGCATCTGGCAGCCCCCTTGCACGGGACTGGGAGTTATGCTTCTGAATCCTGGCCAGTGGGATGCAGCAGGTTGAAATATCCATGAATGTGCCAGCATCCTCTTACTCCTCCCCAGTGGCTGGGGAGACTGCATCTTAAAGATGGAAGAGGCCTGCAGCCACTGTAGCTAGTCATTGAGTTCCAGGCTCAGTGAGAGACCCTGTCTTGCTGAGCTTCAGGGCCAGTGAGAGACCTTGTCTCAGTGAGCTCCAGAGTCACACCAAGTGGAGTGACTGAGAGATGGCTCAGCAGTTAACAGCACTGCTCTTCCCGGGAGTCCAAATTCAGTTCCCAGCAGCCACATTAAGCAGCTCACAATCTGTTACTACAGCTCCAGGGGATTCAGCGCCCTCTTCTGGACTCTGTGGGTACCTACACGTGTGTGCATATATACACACACAGATACGGACATACACATATACAAATAGCAAAGTTTAAAAAGTGGAAACTAATAGAAGACACTCCACACTAACTTCTGGTTGTGTCCACACACATGTGCACACATGTGCACGTGCACCTACATGCTCAAGTACCCATAAGCAATACATACACACACAAAGCAAGTACATGTTACATTCACATTAATTAATTAGTTAATTTTTTAAAAGGCGAAAGTGTCCAGCTGAGTCCCCAAGTCACTGTATGGAGCTCGAAGTCCAGGAAAGTGACTGTTTCATTTGCACTTCTCACAGGAAAGAAATGAAGTTTATGTGACGCTATGAGGTTTCAGAGAGAGAGAGAGAGAATACATTTGGGGATTATTGAACTAATTTGCTGTTGAAATATCTTGTCTCTTTAAGTGTGGCTACTGGAATCTTTCACGCTGAGCCTGTGTGGCTCACAAGACACTTCTCTTGTCTTTTCTTTAACTGTGACCAGCATGGTCTCTAGTTGATTGGCATTTCTTAGAGTAGAGGCTTTGGAAAACTAATGAGGGTGTGTCATCTGCCTTTGAAGCCTGTGCTTCCACTGAAGGGAGAGAGGAAAGTGGTGCCCTCGACATCAGAGTGCAGATCCCCACCCACTCCAGACTCTTGCGTGCGGTTGACACCTTCTCCAATTCTTTCTCCAAGCACGGTCATTTCTGTGCTCAAGGAAGCAGACTCCCTGTCTCCACTCAAATCTCATTTCCCCATGACAGCTCCAATGGGCATGAAGAGAATTGGGAGGACTCGGGAGATTGACCTGTGTTCAGAGGCAGGAGGAACGGGACACATGCTGCCCAGTGCATTTCCACAGAGGGAGCTCCAGGCATTGAGTGTCAGCTTCGGGGAGGTCCGTGGGGGAAATGTCCTCTGTTGCAGGTCTGAGGGGTCAGGGCTGCACTTGGGGGGGTCTGTGAAGACTATGTGCAGATGCCTCTGCCTAAAGCCTGACACTTGGTGCTTGCCAGGGGAAAAGAGGTGTTTCTGGTGATATAACAGAGATCCCGAGACCAGCCAAGGCTATTGCAATATTTCTGGTGCGATTTCCTAAGCCCCACACGTACATGTGTTAAAGAGTCAGGTCATTCTAGCATCTGTTTCTCCATAACAGCAGATCTCACACGCCCTCCTCACCCCTTCACTCCCCCCAAACTATTTCAACTCTTTTTATGTGACTGTTTTGGCCTCTGTCTTGGTGCATTAGTCAGCTTACTAGGACCACAACAAAACACATGAGCTAATCAACTCAACAAGAGGAGAGGTTTATTTGGCTCCAGGACCCATTTAGCCCATCACTTTGGCCTGTGCTCGGATGGTTCATCATGAAGGGAGGAGCAAAGCCAAGAAATGGGAGGGATCTCACCCTCTCCTGTAAGGACACACCCCCAGTGACCTGAAAACCTCTCATTAGGCTCCACCTTCTAAAGGTCCCACCCCTCTCCAACAGTGCCTAGCTAGGGTCCAAGTGCCGTTAGTACATGGGCCTTTGGGGACATCTCAGATCCACTGGTGCTGCCTCAGTAGCGTGTGTATTTGGTAAGTTGAGGTTTGGATATTCTCCCTTGACGTCCATTATAGAAGTAAGGACCTCTCCAAACCACCACACCTCACCCTCTCGTACTCTGCCATCTGCCATGGTCCCTTCATAATCCTAACAGACTCAGAAATGGTCACGTGACCATGGCCTCCAGCAGGCTAGTGACAGCTATAGGCAGAGGAGATAGCACAGTGCCCCCCACTCCTCACACCCCACTCCTCACTCGTTGCATCTTAATCTCATTCTAGTTTTAAGCCCCCCTCCCCCAACGCCAGCCATCGTCCTGCCTCAGACACCACCTCTCCTGCGGCCCTCTCTCGACCCCCAGAACTCATCATGTCTGGGCTATTGGCCAGCCTCACCATCCCATGAGACATCCTAGAATTCCTCCTGAGGTGGAGTCTCTGTACTCTGTGTCCTATAACTTTCTCCTTCCTGATTTTTCTTCCTCATGTAGAAAGCAGAATCTCATGTAGCCCAGGTTGGCCCCAAGCTCCCTGTGTAGCCAAGGATGACTTTGAACCTGTGATCTTCCTGTCTCTACCTCCTAAGAGCTGGGATTACAGGCATGTACCACCACATTTAGTTTAGTTGGTGCTGGGATCGAACCCAGGGACTTACGTGTGCTCAGCCACAGCACTCTACTGGCTAAGCTACCTCCTTAGCTCTTCTCACTAATCTGTGTGGGTGTATATGCACATATGTGTGTTTGCCTGGGGTGCACACATGCATGTGGAGATCAGAAGACAACTTGGGTGTTGTTCTTTGGATGCCGTCTGTTTCTTGTTTGAGACAGAGTCTCATTAGCCTGGAACTTTGCCAAGGTGGAGCCAGGGTACCTAGAGAGCATCCAGGAATCTGCCCATCTCCACCTTCCACCTTTTCATTGCTGGGCTTACAGCATATACCACCAAGTCTAGCTTTTTTCGGTGGGTTCTGGGGATCAAACTCAGGTCCCGACTCTTACAAAGCAAGAGCTTTACTTACTGAGACACACCTCCCCAGGCCCCTTCTTCCTAAAATCAGAGGTTCATGGCTGTGATGGCTTGAATGTGAAGTGCCCCCCTACAGCCTCATGCATTAAAGTCTTAGCTCCCAACTAATGACACTATTTGGGGAGGGTCTGCAAACATTAGAAAATGAGGCCACCTGGAGGAAGTAGGTCTCTGGGGTGTCCTTGGATGTTGCATCATACCGTACCTGGCTCTTCTCTCTCTCTCTCTCTCTCTCTCTCTCTCTCTCTCTCTCTCTCTCTCTCTCTCTCTCTTTCCCTGTGTGTGTGTTTCTGTCTCTCTCTCTCTCTGTCTCTCTCTCTCTCTCTCTCTCTCTCTCTCTGTCTCTCTCTCTCTCTGCTTCTCAGCTACCATGAAGAGAGGAACTTGGCTCTGCCACACATCCTTGCCACGAGGCTCTGCCTGCCTCTCTCCAGGCCCATAGCAATGGAGCAGCCCACTGTGGACTCTCTGGAACTCTGAAACAAACCCTTCCCATGTCAAGATGCTCTCTAGGGCACCTGTCACAGTGGGGAAAATCTGAGCACAACACAGTGAGAAAGAACCACACGAGGTGACCCCATGAGGTGACCATCTGATGTGGTATCTCGGTCACACTCACACCTGGATGACGGTTGGCCTTGGTCTACTGCTTGGCATCCTTTCCAGGAAAGGAGGTGTGAGGAGTGCTCTGGGATGAGGGTACCCCCCAGGAATTAGGCCGTGCACAGCAGTGGGAGGAGCCAAAAAGAGGTGAAGAGCAAACCCACAGAAGCAGTGCACATCTGGCCATCATGGTGGGAACACTGAGGGACAGTTGCAGAATGCACAGGAATGGCTGCCTCCGGAGATCTGCCATCCCGACACATGGCCGGGCCACTATTGGGAGCAGGGTCAAAGGTCAGAACACGAGCATGGAGCCCAGCAGGGCAACACTGGACTCCATTGAGCCCCTGGCACGGGTTCATCACCCCATAGTATCACCTAGAGCTTGGTGTTCGCCTGTCAGCATTCCATGAGCTGTCAGTCTGATGGCCAGTCACCTTGGGGTCAGCCAGGACGGAGTTCAGAGCCAGGGTCACACCTGCTTAGCATAAGAGGGGCAGAGTTCAATATTCAGATGTCCCCTGCTGTTCCCACCATTTCCTAGGGTCTCCACTTGACCCTCCCCTGAGAGTAAATCCTGGCTATCAAATTATTTGGTTTGAAGTGAACTTCCTTCCATAGCTCTCGGGGAGCTTGTCGTCACAGCTTCCACGCTTCTGTGGCTCCTTGATTTTCCATACTGTTGGCTGAGTGTCTGCCTTCTCCAGCCCACCCAATGGGCTTTCACTCACCTATCCTTTGGCTCTCAAAATGTTATCACTCTGGCTTCCTCCCCTTTGCTGGTCCACCATGAGGCTAAAGCCTCTACAGTGAACTTGGCCATCATTCTAATAGCTGTGGTGGTTTAAATTAAAAATGTCCCCCATAGGCTCAGATGTTTTCCACACTTGGTCCCCAGCTGGAGGTTCTGTTTGGGGAGGTTAGAGCATCTTTAGGAGGTGCAGCCTTCCTGGAGGAAGTATGTCACCAGGGTGGGCTTCGAGTGTATTGGTTCCTTTTCTGTTGCTGTGATTAAAAACACTGTGACCAAAGCAACTGGTCCACAATGGCAAAGGAGGCGTGCATGGCAGCAAGTGGGTGGAGCAGGAAGCTGAGAGCTCACATCTCAGCTGCACACAGGAAGCAGAGAGGACCGGAAACGGGGACACGCGCCATCATGTCTCTTTACGTCTGGTTGGTTGGTTGAGACAGGGCCCTACTATGCAGCCTGCTAAAACCCTTTTTAAAAAGCTTCAGCATCAAGCTCAGCAAAGTTCACAACCAGGCCCTAGCCCCAAGGCCATTTCATTCTGTCACTCTGCTTCCCAAAGACATAAAAGACAGCCCAGCTCCCCAGGCACCCTCACTCCTGAGGTGGGGGCCTGGGGTGGGTAAGCCTCTGCAGCAGATTGCTTTCCACCTCAACCACCCTGCAAAGAGAGGTCACTGGGGTATGACAGTGTGTAGCCACACAACAGGGAAACCATGAGGAGTGCCTCTGTGTCTCAGAGTCATGGTGGCCAGAGACTTAGGAAAATTGCTACTAAGACAGAAGTTGTTCCTCATACTATAGCCCAAGAGGTCTCCACATTCATGATTCTCCTGCCTTTGCCTCCTGAGTGCTGGATCACAGGCCTGCCGCATCATACCCAACTTAGAAAGTTACGGATGAGACAAGACGCCTGTAAGAAGCTGGCAGACTGCCGGGACCTGCCCAGCCCCCTTTGCTTCTGTAGGGGCTGTCTTCAACCCCTCCCTGAAGCCAGGTCCCCAGCGGATGTCATTAGATGTGACATCCAGGAAACACTGTGGGAAGAGCTGATTACCTGAGGATGGTGTCCTGTGGCCCCTTCCTTTCCCGGGCTAGCACATAGACAAGAGGGAGTGCTGTGGGTATCGCTCTGTAGAAATAAAATGCTGATTGGCCAGTAGCCAGGCAGGAAGTGTAGGCGGGACAAGCAGAGAAGAGAATTCTGGGAACAGGAAGGCTGAGTCAGGAGACACTGCCAGCCGCTGCCATGAGTACCATGAGTAAGATATCGGTAAGCCATGACCCATGTGGCAAGGTATAGATTTATAGAAATGGGTTAATTTAAGATGTAAGAACTAGATAGCTGGAAGCCTGAGCCATTCGGCCAAACAGTTTAAATAATGTAAGAGTCTGTGTGTTTATTTTATAAGTGGGCTGCGGGACTGCAGGGGGTTTGGCGGGAGCTGGAGAGAAACTCTCCAGCTACAAGGGAGCTTCCTCAGCCATTTTGTGATCATAAGGTAGCCCTGAAGAGAGCAGCTGCAGGGCACAAAGACCAAAGGAGCCTGAAAGCCTGCTGACTCCAAGAACTCACCATACCAGCTCTAGACGGCAGGCTCACCTACGGGTTTCTTTGATGGACAAGTTTCTCATTTGCCTGTGTCTCTAATGGTCTCTCCTCCCCACAGCTTAAGTAGACTCCTACCCTGCAGGAAGAGGATCTGACTTGAAGGGGGAATGGAGGAGAGACTGCCTACAAAAGTGAGCTCTCAGCTGAGACAAATACAGCGGTCCCCAGTTGTCCTCAGAGAATGAACCCCAAGACCGACCGCCAGTGTTTGCCTGAGCCATGCCAAAACCCTGCACGTGCCTTGCTTTT
Source organism: Peromyscus maniculatus bairdii (assembly GCF_049852395.1). Taxonomy (NCBI): domain Eukaryota; kingdom Metazoa; phylum Chordata; class Mammalia; order Rodentia; family Cricetidae; genus Peromyscus; species Peromyscus maniculatus. Next base: position 53,918,552 of record NC_134871.1, read on the forward strand.
CCTAACTATGTGTAGCCATGATAAGTGGGCTTGATTAGAAACTAGACAAAAAACTGAAAAGAAACGGAATGTTGCGTTCATGCACCTCTCTCTCAGCACAGCTCACGGCACCCAGCGACAGCTTCAAGTAGCAGTTGGCCTGGTCCATAAAACCTCCCCCAAGGTGGAGTGACTGACAGGCCCATGGCCATCCCATGACAGCACAGGCAGCCTGAAAGCCGGGGTTGTGGGGCAGCCCCTTCTCCCTATGACAGAGGTCCGCAGGCCTCAGATTCTGCCCCCGGGACACGGAGTGCCTTCCAAGCAATTTACTGGAGCATGTATCCAACTAATAATAGGGTGAGTGGATCCTTTGTTCAAAAGTTACCTTTACACAGAAGCATTTATCAAGTTTAATTAACGCGTCAGGGACTCAGGCATGAGGGATGGCTCCAAACACAGCCCTGATGGTGCTAATTTTTCTACATTAATGCCAACACAGCATCCAGCTACAAGCAGGAAATAGACTATCAGTGGTAACACCGTGGAAGAAAATAGCGACTTCCCTCCCTAAATCAAATTAAACATGTGGTGGAGGCGGAAGGCGGGGCAGGAGCTGCAAGTTAAGCCCACGGGGACTGCGCCCAGGGCTGGCCAGGGACTCTGGCTGCCTCAAAAGGTAGGGCCACCTCTGAGTTCGAGGCCAGCCTAGTCTATGGAGTGAGTTCCAGGACAGCCAGAGCTACCCAGAAACCCTGTCTCAAAAAAGGCAACAACAACAACAACCCAAAAAAAAAGGTGTACACCACCACCACCCTGGCCGGAGTTGACCTTCTGCTGGGCCTAGAGAGACTAAGCCGCTCTTGGGACTGAGTGGCCAGGGAAAGTCTTCCAAAGAGCTCACGTAGGGGAGGAGCTAGCACGTGAGGATCTGAGGCAGGGGCACCCTGGGAGGAGCACACAACCGTGCAAGGTCCTGTGACAAAGGTGGGCTCGGAGCCCTGGACGAGCAACAGGGAAGCCGGATGACTAGAACGGGGGAGGGGGGCAGGAGGGGGGACAGATAGAGGAAGAGAGCTGGGGCGTGGCAGGTGAGTAGATGCAGTGTGGAGGAGCCTGCGGGAGGCTATAGCTCCTGCTGGCCATTCGGAGGGCACAGAGGAGAGCCAGCTCTCCTGGGAGACCAAGGTGTAGGGGACATTCGTCCGTGCCCCGCCTTTGTGGAAAGTTAACAGCGCAGGTGATGGAGCGGCCAGGCCTGTGCTGAGGTCCCCTGCTCTGTGCCCTAGGGCGAGTCCCACTCCTCTGAGACATGAGGCAGCGGGGCCTGAGAAGACCTGAGACACACAGGTGCCCAGCCCTGAGCCTGCCCCAGGACCCTCAGTAAACAGATGTCAGTGTTGTGAACACACAGACCCTGATGCGGACAGCAAACATTGGGGCTGGGGGTAGGCATCGGCAGTTCTCCTAGGTGACCCCTGTAAGTTACTATGGAAACTTAAAGTCCCCCGAGGGACACCATACAGAGGCAGGCTCTGCTCAAGGTCAGAGACCCCCTGAGATTACACTGTGATATAGGGAGTGAGCTCCCCATCACAAGAGAATGACAATAAGGCTGGGACCAGGTAGATAGGCCTGTGAGCTCTTGTCTCAGGCTCTGGGACTGGAAATGTCCCCACCCTCCAGCCTACCACCATTATAGCATGTGTGGCATCATGGCCTGCCCTGTCACTGGCTCCTGGATGCTGTCCTCAGCTGCTCTCTCCCGGCAGCTTCCTATCTTGTATATTGAGAGGAAGGGTCCATGGTCCAAGGATGGGTGTCCCAGTGCCGCTTTGGACTCCAGCCTGAGTCTCAGGTGTGCTACAACAGCCCTGAGCAGGGCCCCTAGATTGGACAGTGGCCTCAGCTGAGATGGGGTCCAGGTCCTGTGAAAGACGGTGATCTTGGGAGACCCAGAGATCCAAGAGGGTGACGGTTCTCTCTACCGCAGGGAGTCTTGCTCCCACACTGAATCCTGCCTGACCTCCCTTCTTACCCTAAGGTTCCTCCTGGTTTGTGCAGCCCCCATAATGGTGGCTGACACCAAACCAGGTCTGAAAGGAGCCATGGCTATGAGCTATGCACCCACTGGCTGAGCCCCTACCCTCACTCATGGGAACTTACAACTTGATCTCTGCTCGGCTGCCACCCTCTTGGATCTCTGGGTCTCCCAAGATCACCGTCTTTCACAGGGCCTGAACCCCATCTCAGCTGAGGCCACTGTCCAATCTAGGGGTCTCTACCCCTGCCTGAGGCAAACGGGGATGCCAGAGCCCGTGAGGAATTGAGGGAGCAGAACCTTCTGGAAGTCAGTTCTGGGGGCCCCAGGGAATCATCACACCTTCCTCAGCCTCTCTGTCCCTTCCTAGTCTCAGCTTCCATGGTTACCTGGGATATTATGAGGATAGCCAGTACCCCAAAATTCTCCCCTACCCATCCTACCACCTCCCTCATCAGGACCGGCACTTCAGCTGCTTTTCCTGAATAGCTACCATGTGCCACCCTGGCTCACACACACCCCACAGTCCCCATAACCTCACCATGCTAGGTTGAGCAATCCACATGCCCCACCTTGAAAGCACTGGGTCTGGGCTTAAATCTACTTTCTCTGTCCCCAAGACCCAGGCCACCTGGAGTGCAGTCCCTGAGGATGACATTGAAAAACAGAGCTGTCTGGAAAGCTGTGGGAGTCATCAGGAGGTGGCAGGCAGGACCACTAGGTAATTGGATACCTGGGGCCCGGTTCTGACGTGGGCCACCCAGGGCCCAAGGCTTAGCTCCCAACCTTCTTCAGTGAGGCTTCCAGCCACCTTCTTCCTCCCGCAGACTTCACCCAGGTCCTCAAAGTTAATTATTCCCAGACAGAAAATTACTTCCAACTCTGAAAAAGGAGTGATTTGGAAAGGCAGATCTAATTACTGGCCCTTCTCTGCATGTCTCTGGGAGGCAGGAGAGAGTTTCCTGGGCCTGGGAATGCAATTATGGGGAACATTAGAGCCGCTGTGGTCAGTACCTACGTCAGCACTCAGCCAGCTCCAGGCAGGAACTGAGCCCTGGTGGCCAACAGCCCAAGAGCCAGAGATCAGATCCTACGATCTGAAAAGGGTGCTCAGTAGACTTTGGGGTTCATATGTGACATGGTGCCCTGTCCCAGGAGTGAGCTGAATGATATCCATCCATTCCAGGCCTCAGCCTCCTGACCCTGTTTGGAACCAAATTCTTAGCAAATAAAACCAGGCTCTGTTTACTGGCTGCTAAATTTGGTGAGCAGGGTGACAGAGAAGAGAGGATACTGCGAGACGGTGTGGCTTCATCCAGGGTTTGGGGTGGCCCAGGACCGTGGAAAGCTACAAGTGCCTGGAGCCTTCAGAGACTACCTGTGGCAACGTGTGCTTAACTAGCAGCAGGCAGAGCCATGAGAAGACAGTCTTGTGAAGTCCTTTAAGAGCCTGGATCTGGGGTCTGCTAGTTCTATACCCTGAGGACACATCCAAAGTCTCACCAGTCAGGGTCCCTCCAGGCACATGCTTGCTTCTCTCCTACCTGCAACCCATGGCTCTTCCCTGCTTCCTTCCCAAACCCCCTGGGCCCTTGCTACATGCAGTTGCCTGCCCCTCAAGCCCTACAGTGTGCTGAGGAACCCTCTTGTGGCCTTCAGCCCAGGCCCCAGCACCACAATGCCCATTCTGTGGCTCCAACAGCACAGAAGCCCCCAGCTTTGTACTCCGAGCCCTCAATATCATTCCCCACCCTCCTCCACCTATGAGACTGCTTCTCCCACCAGTGCCAGCCACCCCATAGCAAAAATCATAGCCAGCAACTTTGGTGGGCAGGCCCTGAGGATGCCCAGGGAGCAGGTGCTGGGAGAGGGAGGGTGGTGAATTCCAGGGAGAGGTGTAGACTCTAACTGAACCAAAGAAGCCTTCAAGTTTCACCCACTCTTGGAAGCCTTTCTGCTCTCAGGATGGGTTAGGGGTTTCTCCATATACCACCCATTCTTGCACATGCTCAGTTGCATAGTTCCCATACTCAAGAGGACCAGGAAGGCACAGAACCAGCAGACTTAGCAAATACACCATGCCAGTTGGTTTTGTCAATTTGACACAAACCTAGACATAGCTAGGCAGAGGGAATCTTAACTGAGGAAATGCCTCCATCATAGCCTGTAGGCAACTCTATATAATATTTTTTTCTTATAAATGACAGTTGTAGGAGGGTCCAGCCCAGTGTGGGTGGTGCCACATCTTGGCAGGTAGCTCTGGGTTCTATAGGAAAGCAGGCTGAGCAAGCCATGGGAGCAAGTCAGTGAGCAGTACTCTTCCATGGCCTCTGCATCAGCTCCTGATCTGACATCCTTTGATGAAATGTCTCTCTCTCCCCTCAGGGTATAGCACAACTGCTGTGTATCCAAATTATACAGTCATATTCCAAAAAGAATGAAGAGAAAAGCTAAAGGCTGCAAGTCATGAGGTGTCTCCCTGGAAGCCTTTGTCTTCTCATTAGAAGGTGTCTTTCCCCCAAAGCAAGTCTACTCACTTCTCATTGGGTTACATGGCCATGTCTAGCTGCAAGGGAGGCTGAGAACATAAAGGTTAGGTTTCCCTTCTCACCATTAGAAGGAAGGATAAAGTTTAGACTAGGTCCTTCCAGGTATCAGCTGACAGTAGAAGTTGCCCTTGACCAGAAGCCTCTCCCTCTGGGCTCTTCCCTGGGGCATTAGTGATCAAGCCCACCAAAACCTATAGCTTGGGAAACTGTGGGGCTGAGGAAGGGCACAGATGTCCAGCATCTGGTAAAAGAAAAGAGGAGGTGAGCTCACCCGACTTGAGGCTCTGCTAGCGACATCTCACTCACTGCCATACCCCTGTGTCTGCTTACCTCTCTGTCTCCATTTCTAACCAGGGCACATGTCCCTGCTCTTTCTCAGGAGTGTCTTTGATGGCAAATAGCTCTTGATGGCTACATGGCAGGTGGATGAGATGGGATCAACCCAGTGACAGGCAGAGAAGAGACCAAGTGATTGGAGAGAATTTGAGAACAGAGCAGAGATATGGAATGAGGGGATGAAAACAACACAGGGCAGTTGCTGAGCCACCTCAGGGTCTGCCCAGCAAAGGTCTGCAAGGAATTTTCTCTCTGCACCTGGGACCTCCCCTTCTCCCCCTAGGACTTCCCCTTCTGCCCCAGGACCTCCCCTTCTGCCCCAGGACTTCCCCTTCTGCCCCAGGACCTCCCCTTCTCCCCCTGAGACCTCCCCTTCTGCTCCTGGGACCTCCCCTTCTGCTCTTGGGACCTCCCCTTCTGCCCCAGGGACCTCCCTTTCTGCCCAGGGACCTCCCCTTCTGCCCTTGGGACCACCCCTTTTACCCCTGGGATATCCTCTTCCCACTGGAACCTCCCCTTTGGTCCATGAAGTAGCTTGTGGGGTCCCAGGACAGATGGCAAAATGTGTTCCCCACACTTGGGCCTCCACCCCAAGCTACCACATCCAAGCTCAGGAGAGTTTAGATATTCACAGCACCAAGCCAGATGGGAAGACCACATGAGCTGACCCCAACATGGCTGGCCAACCCCAAATAATCTATGTCCTGTCTACCAACAGTCCTTGCCCCTGTGGATTAAGAGATTGAAACCATCCCCCACTGCATCCTGCTGTCTCTATTGGCCTTCACCCCTTGGCACTAACTGGCAGGGGGTCCTCCACCAAGCCTCCAGATGTCCCGAACTGCAGAAGCCTTCCCAAGGACTAGGGGAGCTTAAAGGTCCCCCCCCCCACTCAGCAACAGCTTTCCAAACTGCTACTACAAACCTACAAAGCCACGTGTGAAGACAACGCCAGAGCTAAAAATATCCAGACAGGTAGGGAACAGGTGTCGAGGAAGGCCTCCTTCCCCGCCCACGTCACCCACTCACCTGGCAGCAGGTAGCTGTGTGCGTCTGGTACATGTGAATGCAAAATCACATCCTCAAAGGGGATAAGAGAGCACTCTCTCTGGGGTCAAGGACAAGCAACAACGGCCCAGGAACGCATTCAAGTTAGTCGTGCAGCAGTAGCACGAAGTTTTTATTAACAGAAGAAAGAAAGTCATCGTAAATCGATACTTTCAAGTCCACTGGTCCAACATCAGGTGGGTTCCAGCCGAGTGGGGACATCTCTGCTGTGAGTACCAGATGTTGTCAGGTGACATTCTCAGCATTTGGGTTGGTGGAAGCTAGGGGTCTCTTCATACCTTCCAAAGCATTGATTTGCCTAATAGTCCCAGGGCTGTTAGACCACATACAGAGGTGGACAATAACTGGTCATTTAAGGGAGTTAAAGACAGCCAAAGATGATCTACCGTCAGGCTCTAGATCCGCAACATTCCAACTGTTCCACAATCATTGAAGTCCTCACCTGTCAATCGGCCTTGAAAGGTGTGGCTTCCTTCTGGAGTAACTTTAGTTCAAAGACAAAAGAGCTTCACAGGGCCTTACTGCACATGCTTGCTCTCATGTGTAGTTCTACATCCAGCTTCATACATCCTATGTCTGTGGGCATTCTAAGCCTCCATGCAAGAATGAGCCACAAGTCACCTGCAGACACTCAGGAGTGACTGTCACAACAGTAGCCAGACATAGATGGCCTCATCTGTTTTATCGCCCAGGGCTGATTTTTTTTAAGGCTTTGCACAAGGCCCTTCAGACCAACCAACTGTCCACACTATTCTCCTGCCTCAGCATCACCTCTTGTAAGACCCTGTGACCATGTCATCTCACCCAGATAATCCAGGACAATTAACTACTTGCAGGGTCCTAATCTTCTCACCTCTATAATGTCCCTTTGGCAATGTGAGATTCAGGGCAGATTTGGTAGCTAAAGCCAGAGCTGGAAAGCCTAGTGGGAAGACGGAAACATGCCAGCAGGGACTTCGGCTCCTTCAAACCTCCCCACAACACCTGCAGAGGAGGACTTGGCTCTCGCGAGAGTCGCTAACCTGGAAGAGAGGCGCCATGCCCTGCTGACCAGAGTCAGGGCACTCCGTGAGGATGAAAGCAGTTCCTGTCTCTCAGCCAGAAAGAGGGAGAAGTAACTAAGAGCACCCAGCACCAGCTCAGAGCCAGCTGAACATCCAGGCTCTGTGGATACACACCACGCCCCTGCTCCAAGCTACACCCACGTGCAGGCACAAAGCTTGATCAGCCCCATCTTCCCACAGATGTGGGAGCGCTGACATCAGCAGGAGGGACTTGGATGCTATCTGAGGTGACTTCTAGATCAAGTGTATTCTTGGAGCAGAACTTAGCTACACAGAAGACTTCTATGGGGGGGGGTCGTCTTTTTATAATGACACTCTGGGGGTGCATCCAGCCCACCCCACCAACCGCAGGCTGAACCCTCTAGTATCCAGTCCTTGCCTGGACCTGGATGCTGGGAGGCTCCCCTGCCCCAGTCCAGTCAAACCTGCATCTAGACTAGAGAAGCCTCTACCCATTGCCCTCACCAGCCAGAAGAGCCAGCGATACTTTGCAGCTGGCTCAGTCCCAAGCCGGCCCTTCTCAGCACTGAACAACCTCTTCCTGTCCCCTAGGGGACACCTGCCTCCTGGGCCCCCTCCAACCTCAAATGCCAAGAAAATGATTTCCCTGATCAAATATTCATGGGTCTGCCAAGCCTGAAATAGGCCTGAAAAGAAGAAAGGCAATTTGTGTCCATCGTAAATGCTTGACAGGATGCGCAGAAACCCCCGCAGCTGGCTTCTGAGCTGTCCTGGGCCCCTCTCTACAACCCACTCCCTGTCAGTAGGCAGGTACCTGGTGCAGTCACCTGGGACTCCGGTAGTGTTCTGCCCTTGATCTTTGCAATCCCGGAACAAGAGCCTTGTACTCGCCTGACACCACCCACTTCTGCAAAGCCCTGCTGTCCTGGAAGCAGTGGCTCCAGACTCTGGGGACACCAATCTGTCCTCTCAGATGAGACAATGTAGTCACAGCCCCAGGAAGGGCCATCACTGTCCCGCACATCACCTCCTTCATCAACCTGCCTCACAAGAATGAAGCAACAGCAAGGCAAGGCACTCACATACGATGCCAGGCAGGTGACCCGCTGAGCTCAGGCCACCCATGGGATGCCACCCACCCACCCACTTCACTGTGAAGAACTGCTTTGTCTGTTACTTTGGAGAGACCCTGAGTGGTAAACATGGAATGTTCCAGGAAAACAAAAGGCTAGTATAGAGGGGACAAGAGAGGAGAGATGTGAGCAGACACTCATGAGGCCATGCTGGATGGGTGGGTACAGACACAAACAAGAGGGACTGTGGATGTGGAAACACAGGGAGGAAAGAGGCAGTGTGGCTACAGAGTTGGGAGGCCAGAGCAGGTAGCATGGTATAGACCCCAGAAGTACCAGCCTTTCCTTGAGCAAGATGTATGTGCCAAGCTGGGATCCCAATATTAAGGGTGCCTCAGTACCTGGGGGGTAAGGGGCACAAAGTCGGGTCAGCAAGGGCGGGAAGTCTTGTTTGGAGGGTGGAAACAATCCCAAGGCTGTTGGTGTTTCTCTGTCCTCAGCCTAATGGAGCAGCCCTCTGCCGGGGTCATGTGACCATGTTTGCACTTATCAGGCCTGCAGTTAGCAGGGTAAATGAGGCTGCTGGCTCCTGACAGCCGCAGGACAAGCGCTTCAGTGCATCGGTAATTACTCCTCCCCGGGAGCCTATGAGGTGGCAGGCAGGTGGGGACCCTTGTGGGGACAGAGGCCTGGGAAATCCTGGAAGCCTCTAACCAACCACCATCCTGTTAGCCACGCTGCCTAGGGACCCTCTAGAGGACAGTAGGGAGAGTGCAAGCCGCTGGCCCACAGGTGACACCTGTGACATTAATGAATCAGCCCTGACACAGCATCTGCTATTCACTGTCCCACCCCGTTGCCTTCCCTGTCCATCCTGGGGAACCATGGATAAGGAAGGGCCCAGGATAAAAATTTGGGGTCAGGCTCCTCCTCTGCCAGTTCTGACCAGTCAGAGGCAGCCCTGAATAACCTGAGGACAAGAGGATCTCCTGAAGGAACAGCCTGGGAGGGTGGACTGTGGTCTGGGGGGGCTCCTGCCTCTACCAGGCTCACTTCTCTACCAGGGTTCACGCTTCGAAGTAGCCCTATCCAGGGAGGGAGTGTGCTGCATGGAGCCACAGCCAGATCTGACCTCTAGGGTCACCCCAGGCAGAGAGCCTCTCAGAGGAGCCCCTCGGGAAGGCAGCCATTGAGGGAAAAGGCAGCTGTGTGTGTGCATGGGCAGGAGGCTGAGGCCGGCTCAGAAGGAGGAACCTACAATGTGCTCCTGCACGATCCAGAGCAGCCCATACCACAGACAAAAACAGGATTTGCAGGAGCTCACACATCCTGAGACCCGGGTGTGGGAGCAGAACCTCCTTACCCCTTTCTGTAACCTTCTCCCCCAAACCCAGGGGCCTGTCTGCCTCTTGCCCCAAGCATCCATGCACATAGCATCACCAGAATTCTGCCCCTCCAGTAACGCTCGGGAGCCACATGTGACCCAGCAGGTCCCACACAGCCCACTCTGTACCTGAAGACAGCAAGCTGGGACCTTGTCCCAAATTGGGCCACGATCTGCCACTCACCCAAGAAGCTAGTAGGGGAGGATGTAGAGGTTGCCATCAAGAAGCCCTCTAGCTGAAAACCACAGGAGCACAACCCTGATGGGAGCCCTGGGTCTCTGACCTCTCTCAGCCTCAGTTTCCCCACCTGGGGGATGGGATAATTACAAACTGAATTCCCGGATGCCGGGAGGCTCCATGAGTCAATGCCTGAGACTCAAATTAAGAAAAGCCAGGTGCTGGGCAGATGTGGGGATCTGAGAGGATTGGGCTGTTGCCATGGTGACGGGAGCTCCGTGTTTAGTGGTAAACATCTCCAACGCTCACAAGCATCTTCTCCACATATCTTCTGACATCTTGAAGGTAGGCATAGCCAGGGTGTAGCCACAGGTGACAGGAACTGGCCCAACAAGCTGTCTAGGAACAGGGGCTCTTCCAGGTTTCCTGCCCCAGCACCCTGAGTTTCTATCTAGCGCTCTCCCCCAGGGCCAGAGCCGCCCTGCTTCCTGAGCATGCTTTAGACTCTGACAGCCCCCCCCCCATCTGCCTGTGACAAATGTCCCCCAAGTGCTCCGGCCACAAAGGTAGAGACAGCAGAGCAGGTCAGGGCTGGGATGGACAGGTGGGGAGGCACTATGTGGCCTGAAACACTTGACTGTGGCCTGACACACTTGACTCTAACAAACGTGGAACAAGGGCTTTGCAAGGCTGTCCCACCTGTCAGCGACACCGGATCCTGGCAAATGGGAAGAGCTCATAAGGCCTGTCCACCTCGGTGCAAGGCCGCCCCCTACAGGTAACTTTTGGGGACTGCAGGGCAGATTAAAGCTCACAGGGTCAGATGTAGAACAGTGCCCTGACCCCTCAGGGCCCGTGCCAGCTGTAGGCACCAGGACCTTGGCACTGAAGGGCCTGACCGGCCCACATGTGGGAGGCACAGGGCTCATAGAGAAGCACAGATGTAGCGTTATCAGAGACAGAGCTCTAGGATACAGCCAAGGCTAATCCCCTGGGCAGAGGAACCTTTCTGAGACCACCCAGCAGAACTCTAAGGTGAGGAAAGGAGGAAGGGGGAAGGGGACAGAGGAGGAAAGGGGAGAGGGAAGGAGGAAGAGAGCAAGAAGAGAGGGAGAAATGGGAGAAGGGGGGACTACTGGGGAGGCCCGGGGTCAGTCCCTTACCTTGACCTCAGCCTAGAGAGAGAGAGAGCTATTTCGTGAACTCCCAGGAGTTTGGGGGGAACACAGCAGGCGCAAAGGCCCTGGGGTAGCCCTCTGCCTGCCTTTTGGGAACAGCAAGATCTGGAGTTTAGCAACATAGAGCCGTGTTGCCAAAATTCCTCCTCAGGAGCGGACGTAAGCAATGGTCACCCTTCTCCTAAGGTCCCAGTGACAAACGGAGGCACACACAATTCCACCAAAGTGTTCTCTGGGGAACCAATGAGTTTATTGGGCTTCCTACGGAGTGTAGGTGAGGGGTCACATGCAGGGGTGTGAATGAGCCTGGAAAGCCTTTACCCAGCAGGGGTGAGGGCTTCCTCTTAGTGCATAGATGGGACCCCCTCCACTTGTCTTCCCTGACAGGTAAAAAAATGCTACCTCCTCCCTGTGGCCACACGCAATTAAGGCAGAGTTATAAACAACAGGTGGTAGGGGCTGGATACTCAGGTGAGGGTCTCATCACCTCCCAGCCCTCCATCGGGGGTGCAGAGAGTCAGCGAGTCCAGCTGGAAGGACCTTTTGCAAGGGGATGCGGCTGACCTCTCCAGGATGGCAGCTGCGTGGCTCAGAGGACCAGGCACTCACAAGCCAGCAGAAGGAGAAGCAGGCAGAAGAGGTCAAGGGCCACAGGTAAGACTGTGAAGGGCCCGGAAGGCCAAGGTGCCCATGCTGGAATAGCTGGAGAGAGTCACAGGTCGGCCTCCCATGGCTGACTGCAGTGGCTGCAAGGGAAGAGACAGGCAGGGCTAAGTGTGACAATGAGACAGTGGGAAGGTGACTGTCCACACCAGGGGTGGCCCTGCAGAAGCCAGACAGCAAGCCAGAGTTCCCGGCACTGGGGTTGACTGGGCACAGGGGGCCTGGGCAGAGGTGAGGCCTCCTCCCGCTTGGAAGCTGCTCTGGGCCAGCAGGGGAAGACGCATGGCAAACTAGCAAATCCCATTGGAAATTACCAGAGGCTTCCAACCCTGGACAGCGATCCTACCCCAGACACAAACACACCCCGAGTATCTGTGACCCGGGAGCGGAGAGCACTGGCCCCTCCAGGACACAGCAGCCCTTGATTAGAATTCCTCTCCGGCCCTGCAAAGTCAGAAAGGGGCAGGACCTTCATGCAGTGAAGTCCCAGGAGGAGGGTCCAGCCAGCGTCAGGGATGTTCAGATGTCCTCTGTACCTACTGTGTCTTGTCTTTCCCAGAGCGTGTAACACCACAGCGTGACACAAACAGAGAGCCCCAGGAGTTGGGGTCAAATCCTCAAGCTAGGTACACTGGAGACTAACTCCAGGAGAGCCAAAGGGCAGAAGAAAAGCAGGCACTCCCAAGTGGCTTGTCCCATTTTACTGATGGTACAATTGAGGCTCTGGGAAGTGAAAGGAGCCCCCACCTACCTCAGCACCCAGAAAGTTCCACCTAGACCATGCCACTGCAGACAAGAAGCCCACTGTCTCCAGGGACCCCAAGGCTAAGTTCAGGAGACTCTTCCTTGCCCTCCTGGGCAGGGGACAGCTGCAGCCACCTCCCCACATGCCTGGCTTTCCTAAGCACCACCATCTCCACAGCACCTTCGGGGATTTCCTGCCGTATAGATCAATCCTCCTCTGGATCCCGGGTGCCTCCAGTCTAATTCCGAGTCAGGCCCTTACATTTGCATGGCAGCACCTTCCCGGCTGGGCTTCTCAGACCCCTCACCCATATTCTTTACCCCAAGCTACCCTCAGGTCTCCCACCTTCAGCCAGACTCACAGACTTCATCCAAGGCTGGTGTCTGGGGCGGAGACTCCTTAGGGTTAAAGGAGGCAGAGCAGGGAAGGGAGGCCCAGAGGGCCCTGGGAACCACAGCTGCCCCAGCAGAGTTCAGTGGCACCAGGGTGGGAAGCCACAGACCCTGTCAGTCTAGAAAGGAAGGGAGCTCTTTACGTTTCTGTATAAGAAAAACCCTCAGCCGTGGATGTATAATAGCTCTGATAAGAGTCTGCAGAAAACATGTACAAATCTGCCCTGGTCTGGTTGGCAGCAGATCCAGAAAGAGGTTAGAGGGACCCCAAGGCTCAGGGGCAGTGTGTATGCTACAAGCATTTTTTGAGGTGACTTATCTCCTATAGACTCCAGTGAGCAGACAAGGGATGCTGGGGTTTGGGTCCAGAAAACACCTTGAAGAGCTGTGTATTGAGTTGGACTCAGATGCAGGGTCTCGAGTCACCTGGATCATGAGGGTTCCGACCTTATCCTTGGATTTGTCCCGTGATCTGTTCCTAGCTGAAGTGGCTATTGGGGGGCGGTGGGAACTTCAGCAAGTGGAGTCTGGCACTAGAGGTCTCCCTCTGTGTCTGTCTTTGTCTCTCTGTCTCTGTGTCTCTGTCTCTCTGTGTGTCTCTGTTTCTGTCTCTCTGTCTCTCCTCTCCTCCTACTCCTTCTGTCTCTCTCTGTCTCTGTGTCTCTGTGTCTCTGTCTCTGTGTCTCTGTCTCTCTGTCTGTCTCTCTGTCTCTCCTCTCCTCCTCCTTCTGTCTCTGTCTCTCTCTTTGTCTCTCTGTCTCTGTCTTTGTCTCTCTGCTTCTGGCTTCCATATGTCAAGCAGCTTCCTTAGTCTGTCACATGCTCCCACCATGACAGTCTGCCTCCCCTCTGATCCTAAACAACTGGACGGAAGCACCCTGGACCGCATCCTCTGAAACTGAGCTGACTGACAGACCCAACACGGAGGGACGTTCTCACCTCAGGAAAACGACTTTGTCAAATCAAAGCTGCACCTACCTGGCCAGGGTGGAACAGGTGAAAATACCACCATCATCTCCAACACTGGAAGTACGAGGCCACCAGAGCAGAGGGATGTGTGCCCAGGCCTCTTCTCCAGGTCTGCACAGCCTTTAGGAGGCACCTAAGAGTGAATAACAGTGAAACCTCTTCAAGGAGTCCAAAGGTTTGCACAGCCAGGGAGGCCAGGCTTGGGCCTGGGGGGCTGGAAGGAAGGTTTGGCGGGAGAGTGTGCCTATCTGGCATGTGTAAGGACCAAGGATTCACTCCCCACCCCCACCCCCAGTCAGCACTCAGTGGCTGGTCACTGTCTCCTAACACAGGCTTGGGGCTCCAGAGAGAGCAAAATGCTCCCCTGGGACATGACTGTTCAGAGGCTCATGGGAAAAGACAATTCTGTGCAGCCCCTTCAGACAGGGCAGGCTTCAGGGCCCTCAGACTCTGGCAGCTTTGCTGACAGGCAGCAAGCCTGACTAGAGAGCTGGATCTCATTAACACCACCTCAGAAACTTCCAGTCAGTGTCCTAGACCACTGGAGCCAGCGGGGACCTTTGCACTCACCTTGCCCTGCAAGTTGTTATTGTTTATTTGGGAAACTGAGGCCCAGAGGAAGGCAGCCATGCACACTCCAGTATCGAACAGTGGAGGCATGTGGGACTCCAGCTTCTGAACATCCAGCACAACCCACCCCTGCAGCCTGAGGTAGTTAAGAGTCCCTCCTGGGCAGGAGCGTCCCCACCTCTTCCCCTCCCCCTACTCAGGGAGAGGAAAGAGCTAAATTCTCACTTAACAGCAGGATGCTTCTGGGCCTCATTACCATGATGCAAATTAATATTTATTATGCAATTATTCATCTTTGTAATTGCTAGTATTTCAAAGGGAGCACGGAAGGTTTAATTAGAGCACGTGGAATGTTATTAAAATGGAATGTCAGAAGGAGGGGTGCCCCTCTCCCCTCTGCAGCCCCAAGCCCAGCTACCTCCAGAAGGTTCTGAGAGCTTGATTCCACACCAGCCTAGCTCCCCTACCTGACAATCCCCATGAGATTTCGATCTTTCTTTTTCATTCTTTTTTAAAGGTCTTGACTCCTAGAAACTTTGTTATTATGATAGCAGAAATTTAGACTCAAAGAGCCTGTGGACGCTGCGAGAAGCTTATATCATTATAAACTAGCTCCCTGATGTACAGGCCAGCACCTGGGCCCTCAAAAAGGACAAGCTGGGCATGGTGGTGCACACCTTTAATCCCAGCATTGGGAAGCAGACGCAGGCAGATTGCTGTGAGTTAAAGGCCAGCTTGGACTGCAAAGCAAGTTCCAGGCCAACCAGGGATACACAGAGAGACCCTGTCTCAATGAAATAAAGACTTTTAAATTTTTAAAATGAATAAAGAGGACAATGGCATCAGGACAGGAGCCTGCTGCCCTTTGCACTGGGCTAGCCTGGGCTCTGTATAGTCTCTGTGAAACAATCCACCCACCCAACGCCTAGTAGAAACTTCCCTCCTTTGCCCTTCGCCTGCCTCCCTCTGCCTCCCTCTGCCTCCCCCTGCCTCCCCCTGCCTCCCCCTGCCTCTCCCTGCCTCCCCCTGCCTCCCTCTGCCTCCCTCTGCCTCCCCCTGCCTCCCCCTGCCTCCCTCTGCCTCCTCCTGCCTCCCCCTGCCTCCCCCTGCCTCCCTCTGCCTCCTCCTGCCTCCCCCTGTCCCCTTACCTCCCCCTGCCTCCCTCTGCCTCCTCCTGCCTCCCCCTGCTTCCCTGTGCCTCCTCCTGCCTCCCCCTGTCCCCTTACTTCCCCCTGCCTCCCTCTGCCTCCTCCTGCCTCCCCCTGCTTCCCTGTGCCTCCTCCTGCCTCCCCCTGTTATCCCCTGCCACACAGCAAACATTCAGTTTGCTTTTAGGTCCGTGGCTCCTCATCCATAACAGACTTTATTTTTTGGTGACGCCCTGAGAAGGTCAGAAGGTAAGTGGCGATTCTGGAAAGGCCACATTTGGAACACAGAGACCCTCTCCCTGCCCAGCAGCTACTGTGACCGTGTCCCCACCTGAACAGCCTGGGTGGAAGAGAGTGAGTCTGCAGTGCAGTGGGAAAACCAAGACTGGGGCCTCAGCCTGAGAAGCTGAGCAGGAATGGAGGAGAGGGCTGCTGATCCCGGGACAAGAGCAGGGCTGGAGGGGGCGGGACCAGCAGGATGCTCAAACAGGTGCTTGGTGTGGATGTAGGAGCAAGAGAGGCTAAGCTCAGATGGGAGACATTGGGGACCTTCTGGCTCCCTGTGGAGATGCGTGGCTGGGTGACGGGGTGGCTAACAGCCAGGTCACTGTCACCATCACAGAGACTGACCCTCTAGGAACTAAGATGACCAGAGAGAGGCACAGGGAGACAACCTGTCTCTGGGCCTCAGGCTTCTTCATGGAGTCCTGTCGGCTCTCAGAGAAGGGCCTCTCACAGAACCTGGGGCACCCTGGTTTGGCTGGCTCAGAGCAAGCTCACTTGTTACACACACACACACACACACACACACACACACACACACACACACACCAGTGCTGAGGTTACATGCACACCACCACACCCAGCTTTTCCAGAAGTGCTGCGTGCAGGATCTGAACTCAGGTCCTCACAGCTGCAGAGTAAGCCCTTTCCCACTGATCGGTCTACCCCGCCTATTTGTGAGATAGATCAGGCTAGCCTCAAAGAAGCTATGCAGCTGAGACTGGCCATGAACTCTCGGTCCTCTGTCTCAATCAAGTCCTAGGATCACAGGTGTGCGGCGTAATTTCACATTGGACTGTTGACGGGGACACCTGCAGCTGGAGTGTAGAAAGTGGCCTGGTGGCCCTGGCCCTGAGACTGGCACATCCTGCTCCAGGCTCCAGCTTAGTCCAGCTTCCTTTTACTGTTCTGGACACCCACCCCGCCACGGGTCACTGTGCCTGTGGCTCACCAAGGCAGGTGCCCTGGCCTCTACACCTTTGTGACTCCTCTCCAAGGTCACCAGATGCTCATCCTGGGGCCCCATGAACATCTGACACCCCAAATCCCACAGGGCCTCTGCAGACAAACTGCCCTTCTACCTTATGGCTTAGGCGGGACAGACAATGGCAGGCTTTTTTCCAGTCCTTTCCAACTGTTCCTAACCAGCCAGAAGTGTCCTCCTGCTGTGAGCCCAGACCACCTGCCAGGCAGAATGAATATGCATATATGCTAATCACCATAGCCTGCAATTTGCATGACAATCGGAAGCCAATTCTCCTGCTCAGGAGCGGCTTCCAAAGGCAGCCCAGATCTGCTTTGGAGGCTGCCTGGGGAGGCATGGTGGGACTCTGCATCCCAGGGCTCTGGGTAGCCTGACCCTCAGCCTTGAATTTTCCGCAGGCCGAGAAACTCAGGGGCCAGGAAGGCCAGGCTAGGAGAGCTGTGTGAGATGCCAGCCTGCCTGCCCCTGGAACTGCCCCTCAAGGGAAGTGGGGACAGTGAGGGTGCAGCCTTGCCAAGGCTCAGGGAGGAACGATCTGGGGGTGGATCGCTGAGGGGCCCTCCCATGAGCTTCCAAAAAGGAAGTTGCTTGAGTATGGCCAGGTCTCTTGACCACACCCCCAAAGCTCCGTCCTTTGAGATAGGAGTCCCTCAGGCAGCTGCAGAGTCCCTGGTAACACACACACACACACACACACACACACACACACACACACACACACACACACCCTCAGGTCTGCCCAGTGTTGCCACACACTGCCTTGTCCTGAGCCATCTTGGGGAGAGGGCCTTCAGAGTCTCCCATGGCATCAGGGACAAGGCAACCTTAGATTAAAAAGCCACCCAGGACTCATCCCAGACCCAAATGCAGGCTCAGGCCCCAATTCACCTCCCAGCCTCCCTCCCACTAGCCCAATGTACCTCCACAAAGAGGGGCAGGGCCTGAAGGGAGTCCTGGGGTACCATGGAGGAACACCAAGCAGACAAGATGGGTAAAGCATGGGACTCTAGGGTTCAACAGGGACTCAGCATCTGGTACAAAGCGGACGGGGTTCCCACCCACTGGGTGACAGGTGAATGCGGACATCCCTCTCCCCCTCCTGACCTCACTGATCAGCCTCTGGCTTGTTGGGAGAACCCACGGGCTGAGTTGGCACCCTGCACCCTGTGGGTAAGGGCATTCATACCAGGCATGAAGCCAGAAGGGGCCTGTGGACCTTGCAGTTTGAACCACCTCCATGCAGTTTGTCCCTTTGTGTTAGCAATCTAGGAAGGATATTCATAACAGTGCCGCTTTGTGAAGGACCCAATGACTCTCCATGGGCAGGTTCACATAGTAAAGCTACTAAATATCATTAAAGCATCATGAGCATGCTCCATACACCAACAAGTTCCTATGTGTGTTTACTCTGACTCTACCGTGATTACTTGAAGGCTAGAGATGAAGACTGGACTTGGGGGCCCAGAGCGACCCAGTAATCCCCTCTGCCTCACACAGCTCTAACAGCCCATTGGGATTACTTAAAATATATGCCTCTGATCCAGCTCTTGGGAGGAAAAGGCAGGTGGATCTCTGTGAGTTCAAGACCAGCCCGGTCTACATAGTGAAACCCTGTCTCAAAAAAACAAACAAACAAAAATCTCGTGTGCGTGCAATTGTCCTAAACCCCAGCCATTGCATTCCTGGGTTTTTATCTCAGCGAATGAAATGTAAAATCAAAGCAAACCCTGTTTGCTAGGCTTGCAGCAAGTCTGTGACAATCCGCCCACCCCCAGCCCCAGCCCAGGGACTCAGCCCGGCTGGCCTTCAACAGAATGGTTAGACAGAGGCCCCCCCATGTCGAGGAGCAGGGTCCAGCAAAGGAAAGGAACCCCCGGCACAGGCAGCAAGCTGGGACCCCCTCTGGGGAAGCGTGCCAATCAAGACGCAACCCCCCAGGGAGCGGCTCAGCACTGGGGCATGACTCCACTTACATGATACTTGAAAGGACAGTGATGCTGGAGAGATTCGGGGCCCTCCTGATGGGAAGGGCGCTCTGCTGGCATGGGAACTGTTCTGTATGACAGCGGTGGTGGAGATTTACACTTGCACACATGATAAAGCTGGGCAGGATCCCGCACCCCCTCTCTCTTTCCTGGTGCAATATAGAAAGGATTCCCCCTTTCTCCTTTTCTGTTGCTGGCATTCTTTTAGGCAGGCTCTCACACAGCCCAGGCTGGCCCTGAACTCACTATGCAACTATCATCGATGACCTTAAACTTCTGATTTCCCCACCTCCTGCTGGGAGGACAGGTATGCACCACTTGTTTGTTCAGTGCAGGGGATCGAACCCAGAGCCTTGTGCACGCTAGTCAAGCTCTCTACCTACCAAGCCGCATCATCCTCAGCCCCTTCTCTGCTGTTTCATATAACGGCATGTGAATCTACAATGGTCACCATTGCTTTTAGCAACGTCTTTACAAAATATTGTCACAGTGAGAGGAGCCTGTGGAGAGGCGACATCTAAATGCTACAGAGGATCCTTTGTGGAGGCAGCATGCCATGCACAGCACTGATGCTTGGCGCTAGTGAGAAAGAACCAGGCTCAGGGTGTCCTGGAACTTGGTCCTGTCAGAATTACTATAAATTTGCAACTGTTCTAAACAAAAAAACGATGTCTGCTTTAAAAAAAAAAAAAGCATGTTAAGATGTATCTTAGGCCAGGCAGTGATGTCGCACGCACGCCTTTAATTCCAGCACTCATGAGGCAGAGGCAGGGCAGATCTCTGTGAGTTCGAGGCCAGCCTGGTCTACAGAGCAAGTTCCAGGACAGCCAAGGCTACACAGAGAAACCCTGCCTCGAAACAACAACAACAAAAATGTGTTTTAGGGTTACTACTACTGTGATGAAACACCAGGACCAAAAGCAACCTGGGGAGGAAAGGGTTTATTTTGCTTAGTCCACCTCTGAGGAGGGTCAGGACAGGAACTCAAGCAGGGCAGGAACCTGGAGGCAGGAGCTGATGCAGCGGCAGTGGAGGGATGCTGCTTACTGGCTTGCTCAGCATCTTTTGTTTTGTTTTGTTTGTGGAGTGGAGGGTGTTTGTTTGTTTTTGAGACAGGGTTTTTCCATGTAGCCCTAGCTGGAGCCTTCTTTCTTATAGAACTAGGACCACTGGGTGGCCACACCCACAATGGGCTGGGCTATCAATCGCTAATTAAGAAAATCACCTATAACCTAATCTTTTGGGGGGATTTTCTTAACTTAGGCTCCCTCCTCTCCAATGACTTTAGCTTGTCTTAAGTTGACGTAAAACTAGCCAGCACAAGATGCCATATAACTAGCTCTTGGGAAGGTTTGGAAATCTATAGGAAAGTTCCTAGTACATCCAATCCTGAGTGCTGTCCTGGAATCCTGAGGTCAGGTGCACACAAAGGAATATTCACTGCAGCTCTTTGCTAAATAGCTCGTGCCTGTAACTGGAGGAATTCGAGGCACACTCCACAAACAAAATGCCACAAAGAGAAAGAAATACCACAGACTGTGAGCTGGTGCGTACTCGCCAGCACCTGGGAAGGAGACAGCAGAAGGATGAGGAGTTCAAGGTCACATTTGGCTTGCTTCCTAGTGAGTTCAGGCTAGCCTGGGCTACATGAGACCCTGTTTCAAAAAAAAAGTGTGTGTGTGTGTGTGTGTGTGTGTGTGTGTGTGTGTGTGTGTGTGTGTGTAAAATGTTTCCACTAAAAAGAAGCAACTTCTACAGAGAAGAAGAGAGCAGATCTTGTGGACAGAGTGTTCAGCATTAGGAGCTGGAGAGAAATGGCTCTGAGCTGCCAGACTCCAGGTGCAGAATCCCACACCAGATAAAGCTCTCTGTGGGGGTTGTCGCTCTCAGGATGTCACCTGCGTGGGAAACTGCCGAGGAGCGGCCCCCTGGGGGCAGCGGTATGGTGTGTAGGTGGGTGAATACTTAACCGCCAGCAGCCCTGGAGACATGGGCACCGTAGTCTATGTCATAACAAACAAAAAAAACGAGGATGCCAAGCTGGTATCCTGGATCAAGCCTGCCGTCCCAGCCACCACCGCGGGCTGAGGTAGGAGGAGTTTGAGACCAACCCAGACAACCCAGGGAGTTTGCAGAATGAAGTAAAATAAATAAATAAAAGTTTGTATACCCTGTATGGGCCTGTTGGTACAGCTGAGAGGTAGAGAGCCTGGACTCCCCTAAATTAACCTCCCCAGAGAGAACTCTGGGGACCCGGGCCCCAGTTCCCCCCCAGAGTTCCACACACTCTACAACGATGCCACCGGCCGTACATGGTGCTGATGCTGGGCACTGAGCAAGTCTTGTCACTGAAGCATTTTGAGCGGTGTCCCTGGCCTCTTCCCGGAAGGCCGCTAGGCCCCTCCTCTTCCAGCAGGGACAACCTGAAATGACTCTCGTTGCCATTGCCCAGTCAAGTGTCTGCTAGGAACAAAATCACCCAGTGGAATGTACAATGGCTGGAAGAGCTGGCACACAGCCAGGGAGGCCGAGAGGAATAATAATGAAATCAGTCGCTGTGATTGGAGAAACCAGAATAATTTTGATAGTCACCGCGACGACAGAAGCGATTAAAAAAAAAAGTGACAATAACAGCCTGCCACTCACACGGAGCAACTTCGAGAAGACAAACAAGGTTTAGACAGCCCTTTAACGATAGGGTTCCTGCCCTTCATCCCAAAGCCCCGGAATGGTGGTGCCATCTCCACATAGAACTTGACCCTGCCATACAGCTGGATGGCCGGCAGAGGTCACCCCTGCAAAGCACCTGTCCCAAACGGTGGAGGGATCCCCTGCTGCTCCTGCTCCTTCTCCCGTGAGTGTGAGGCGCAGCTTTGTGCCTGTGTGTCTCATGGGTGTGTCCGTGGTGGGAGGTGGGGGGGACTTCAGAGTGTGTGTATGTCCGAGTGTACTACATGGGGATGCTGCCTCCCATGGGCTGGGAAAGGAACCCTCTGAGGAATCAGGCAGGATGAGGATGAAAGCTCTGAGAATATCACTCCTCACCAGCCTACCCCTCTCTCAAGCTAATGATGTCCACTACCAGTCAAAGGGCAAGACACAGCAGGTCTGACTGAGAGGGACCCCTCCACACACTGTGTCTGGGCTGAAAGCAACACATTGTCACTGGAAGTAATGCGGGTGGGTGGCTGGGGCGGCACCAGGGCTCTTTGTTGCCGCTGTGGTCATCGGGCCTCCCAACTGACCCTTGATGGCTCCAGGAAGTTGCCCATTTCCTACAGCTGCGCTAAGCTGGCTGCACACATCCTGTTTGTATGGTTGCTAGGAGATTTCCATGACAACTAAGGGGGGGGATGAAGGAAGCCTAGCAGCTTACCACATCTCACTCAAATGGGTCAGAATTGGGCCCCTCTGGCAGTAACTTCTGGGGCCAGGTACCTCCCACTGGGGATAGGGGTGGTTGGATCCCACGGCCAGAAGCCAACACCGGGAGAAATGCAACCTTAATGG
The DNA here is from genome assembly GCF_049852395.1 of Peromyscus maniculatus bairdii. NCBI lineage: Eukaryota > Metazoa > Chordata > Mammalia > Rodentia > Cricetidae > Peromyscus > Peromyscus maniculatus. Next base: position 53,940,612 of record NC_134871.1, read on the forward strand.
CTTGAGGATGGAGAACAGGAATGGAATTGAGGACAGCAAGAAGGATATGGGGGCCAGGGTCTGGGACAGAGATGCCTCCAAGACAATACCCTCTCTGTGGCCAAGCATGAGCACCAGCCAGCTTTGGGTGGAGACTCATGAATATTGGTTCTTCCTACAGCCCCTTACCCTGGGACAATTAAGGAACCCAAGACTATAGGAAGTGAAATGCCCTGTCCTCAAGTAGTGCTCATCGGCTGGTCATTGTAGGGCCATGTGGGTTGGAACAGGTGGGTGTCTCCTTATCCTGAGCAATTAGTTAGCAGACATGCATGTTGACCTTCAACTTCGACACTGGGGGACCCAAGCACAGAGAAATAAAAAAGTGTGGTCCCGGGTCTGTGCAACACAAGAGAGGTAACTAGCTAGGGATGGAGGATGTGCTGGCCAGTTTTATATCAACACGACACAAGTTAGAATCATTTGGAAGAGGGAACCTCAACTAAGAAAAATGCCCCCACCAGACTGGCCTGTGGGCAAGCCTGTGAAACATTTTTCTGATTGATATAGGAGGGTCTGGGTCACTGTGGGCAGAGCCACCCCAAGGCAGGTGGTCCTGGGGTGCTTTAGAAAAACAGGCTGAGCATGCCAGTAAGCATTGGTCCTCCGCGATCTCTGCATCGCTTCCTGTCTCCAGGTTCCTGCCTTGAGTTCCTTCTCCGACTTCCCTGGATGATGGACTACAAGCCATAAGCTGAAATAAACCCTTTCCTCCCCAAATTGCTTTTGGTTGTGTTTGTCACAGCAATAGAAACTCTAGCAAAGATAAAGGATGGTGACAGAGACAGCCGGAGCACCTGGTCCTGAGACTCCCAGAGAGAAAGAGATGCAGTCTAGGGACATGTGACGTCAACAGGGGTGACAGGAAATCGTGTAATTGGCTGCCTGAGAGACAGAGCCAGGAGAGTCGTCCCAGGGGAGACAAGCACCAGGAGAGCCAGGTGGTGGGGTAGAAATGGGCAGAGAGAGAGAGATGAGCCTGCCACCCCACCTCAGTCTCCGCAGCTCCCCAGGGGTCCCGGATTCATTGTAAAGGGGAAAGGGAAGCAGAGATTAGCACCTGCATTTAGCAGATGGGGAAACTGAGGCACAACAAGGCTGGGACACAGGAAAGTCTATGGCAACGCCAGGAGCAGATCCAGGGCTCCAGCCCTGTCCCAGGGAACGCTTGCCCCACAGCAGCCATCCCAAACTCAATGGAGGCAAGGGGTGAAGAAAACCCCAGAAGACAGGTAATCATCTTCATCTCCTCACCCTAGTCTTCAAGATGGGAGGGGGGGCAACAAGGCTTTCGCTGCCTCCAAGGAGGCAGTTGTTGCTATGGTGACCCTTGTTACCTGGCAACTGAGTTACATCGTCCTGGGCACCTGCTGTCTCTCCTCGGGAGCTAATGGCTGGCTCTAGGGATGGACCTGCATCCAACAACCGCCTTGTCTCAGAAAACCCACCTGTGAGGACCATCTAAGTAGTCTTGGGCACATGAGGAGGTACAGAGACCCTCCAGGTCTGTGAAAACCAGAAGTGGAACATGCTTGCATGTTCAAGGCTGAGAATGATTGTATTAGTAAATGGGATAATCAAAATTGCGCCAACTCCTCCCCTCGAAAAATCTTCAAATAGTTCCATACAGATGGAATTAGGACTCATTGACATCTCATCTTGATGGCATCTCCTGGCCCTTGTGACGTGTCACATAAAGGCAGGGATGGTTTTAATGAAGCTCCACACCCCAGGGGTCGGCAATGAACCTCCGCTGTGCTGTGCACTAAAGAGATTGCCCCAGGAGAGAGTTGTCAGCCTACATTCGAGGACAGCCACCAGACTCAGGAGTAAGAAGACAGCCCAATGGGCATAGGCTTCAGACCCAAGTACATCACCCATGTGATGCATGCCCTACCTACTGCTGGACCATTTTGGGCCAAGGAGTCAGACCCAGCCTGGGTACAGCCATTCTAACATACAGTATAACAAGTCTGCCCAGGGATGCTGGTGGACCCCAGAAGGAGCTACTCTGTGAGCAGAGCCTTGGAGGCAACTGGAGTGTAGCTCCCTAATGTGGAGGTCCCTGAAGAGCCTTCTGAGCAGCTCTGCAACAGAGCTGAGCTTCAAAGGGTGCAGAGACCCCTGGGTAGTCTCCAAGCGGGAGGGGCTCTGAAGGACAGGTCACCACACACACAGACACCTGCGGCTGCTGCCAGGTTAACAGATGCAAATGGGAGGCACAGGAACTGGGGAGTAAGGTCCATGCCTCGAGCTAGATAGGTCCCCAAGACAGGCTGGCCAGGACCTGGGAGACAGTTCCTGAATTCCAAACAGCTCTGCTTTGGCCTGGGGACTTTGTGGGTTATGTTCAAATTCCGACTCCTAGAAGTCGTGTGATAGGTGTGGCATGGTCTCAGCATCATGGACTGTGAAGAAGGCTCTAAATCTTGGGGTGGACATCCTTGAAAAAGGCAGAGAAGACCAGTGAGATGGCTCAGCAGGTAAAGGTGAACAGGACTGCCATGACTAATGGAAAATTACTCCTGGGAGTTGTTCTCTGACCTACACACAGAGAGAGAAAGAGAGAGAGAAAGAGAGAGAGAGAGAGAGAGAGAGAGAGAGAGAGAGAGAGAGAGAGAGAGAGAGAGAATAAAGTGTTAAAAGTATAGTGGTGGTGCACACCTTCAATCCCAGCACTGGGGAGGCAGAGGTAGGCAGATCTCTGTGAGTTCGAGGCCAGCCTGGTCTACAGATCATGTTCCAGAATAGGCTCCAAAGCTACACAGAGAAGTCTTGTCTTGAAAAAATAAAAAAATAAATCAGGAGAGAAGACTCAAGATGGCCACAGGAAGTGGAAGCAGACACAGAGCCATGTACCCATGAGCCAAGGGATATCCCGGGCTGTGGGAGCCAGCAGAAGCCTTTGGATCTTGATTTTAGACTTCTGAACTCAGGGCATAAATCCACGTGGTTTTAAGCCTTCAAGATGCCGTCATCCGCTAAGGTAGCCGGAGGCTCTGATGGCAGCCTTGGCGGTACCCTCCCCGATACAATCCCTGTGCAGAGTGCAGGTGGCCCAGCACTAGCTGAGCCCTGACTGTCCCCAAGGGACAGAGCAGGTGATGGAGGGCAAAGTGTACAGCAGAGCTCACTTCAGGGTCGGACAGGGACAGTGCCTGATCCTGAGCACCATCTCCAGGCCTGACGTCCAACCATATTCCTCTCTCTCCCTGGACCCCTAGTCTCCAGGCCCATTTCCAAATAGCAGACTTTGGGGGAGACAGAAGCCCCAAGAGAGGGAGGGCCCTAGCAGGATACAGGTTTCGAGGGCACATCATCTCTAGGGACAAAATGGTCACTTTGGTCCCACCCCACTAGAACCACCCCAGAGTGCTTGCCAAAACCTTCAGCCTGGAGCCTGGCCCCCAGGCCCGCACTCTTAAACAGGGTGAAGGTGGCCCCTGCTGGCCCAGAGCCTTTCCAAACCCAAGATGTTGGAGGCAGCTAGGGCAGAGGCGGCCGCACAAGAGCTCTGGAAGGACCAAGTGGGGGGGGGGGGATAGGAACAGCAGTTGCCTGTGTTTGCACACGCACAGTGTTGTTCACCATCATTATCTGTGGACACTCAGTACTAGAAGATCCCTGGCCACCCAGGGAGTCTCCCCAACAGTAAAGCAATGGGCTGGATCTGAGGCTGGGACCTGACCTGAAACCAGAGGCCCCCCAGCCCAGGCTCTATGGAGCAAGATGAACCATCAGGACTCCAGGCCAAGGTGGGAAGGTCCCAGGAGTCTCTGCCCTTGCCTGAGCCTCGGTTTGCCTCATCTGCAGAATGATGATCTGAGCAGCCCTGTGCCCCATCCAGGGCCACTGGAGGGATGTGAAGTTGGTAGGCGAGTGTGTGATGGGCGAGGAGGAGACTGAGTCAGTCCCACGGCACAGTCCTCAGAAGGGCCAAGTTCTTGACTGGGTGCTCTCCACTATCACGAACCTAGCATTCTTAGTTTTTTTTTTGTTTTGTTTTGTTTTTTTTTAATTTTCCAGAGCTGAGGACTGAACCCAGAGCCTTGTACTTGCTAGGCAAGTGCTCTACCACTGAGCTAAATCCCCAACCCCATCATTCTTAGCTTTTTATTATACTCACTTTTAAAGGTTTATTTATTCTTATTGTATGTGCGTGAGTGTTTCGCCTGCACGTGTGTCTGTGCACCACATATGTGCCTGGTGCCCGTGGAGGTCAGAAGAGGGTGTCAGATCGCTTGGAACTGGAGCTACAGATGATTATGAGCCACGATGTGGGTGCTGGGGACTGGTGTCCCCCACCCCCACCCCCACCCCCCCCCACCCCCGACAGCCTCCATTTTACTATTTCTGTTTTCTTAAGCAGGAATGCATTTCCTCACAGCACTGGAGACAAAATCCCAAAATCAAGATGTCTGCAGGTCTGGGTGTGTTTTGATTTTGTCTAGTTTTAGCTTTTCATTACGCTGGGCTCCGTAAGACTGTTTTTGCAGCTGGGCGGTGGTGGCACACGCCTTTAATCCCAGCACTCGGGAGGCAGAGCCAGGTGGATCTTTGTGAGTTCAAGGCCAGCCTGGTCTACAGAGTAAGATCCAGGAAAAGCGCAAAGCTACAGAGAAACCCTGTCTCAAAAAACCAAAAAAAATAAAAATAAAAATAAAATAAATAAAAATAAAAATAAAAGACTGTTTCCGCTTAAGTACATAATACCGTTGGTGGGATCTCTCCTGACACCCTCCACTAAGTGTCACTTCTCACCCTTCCCATCAGCCCTCTTGGCCTTCAGATTCATTCCTATTTTCTCGTGACCTGTACCTCTGCATTTACATATCTATCTAAGGTCTGAGGTCCACAAATGGAGGAAACAGGCCATATTTGTCTTCTGAGGTGGACTTGACGTGATCATTTCCAGTCGTGTTTGTTCTCTTGTAAACAACATAACTTTGTTCTGCTTGGTGGCTGGGGGAAAAAAAGCCTCCTGTGTGTGTACGACATATTTTCTTTATCATCCTCCTCTGCTGATGGACACCGGGGTTGATGTTTGTGTTAATACATGTCTTGGCATGTTGTTCAACCCAAGTAAGAACTCATGGGTTCAAGCAATCCTCCGACCTCCACTTCCCAAACAAGACTGCAGTCCTTGACATTAGCCCTCTTAGTCATGTTTATTGGGCTCCTCCTTCTCTTCAGGTTCCCGACACTATCACGTAGCTGTCATCCCGGCTCCCATCTACACTTCCGTGACCCCGAGCAGCATCTGGCCCCATCACCCTCCAGACACAGGCTCCCCAGGGAAGCCCCTAGCCGATAGAGTAGCAAAACCTCTCCTATGGGTACAGCTTCCCTACCTTCCCTTCCACAGCCTGGGTGGCTCTGAGCAGGCCTCGTCCCAGCTTAACCCTAGACCTCTGTCCCAGCACAGACTCAGGCCCAGCAGGAAGTGTCCCAAATGAGGACAATACAGAAACAGAAGGTGCAAGTGTGACACACACACACACCCGTTCTGCCTCTGAGCACCCATCCTGTGCTGACATGCTGGATGGTGCCAGGGTTGGGGAGCTGGGTCTGACTGGCTTGGGTGAAGGCTGGCATTCCGGCCCCAAGGCTAAGAAGTCAAAGCTTGCATTTGTGGGACACTGGTGCCCTCTAGTGGCGGATCGAAAGAAGGCACCACACAACCTGGGAAAAGGACCAAGGAAATGCTTCTTACAGGGATGTCCAGGTGGGAAGGGACAGGTGCCAGGCAGGGGTTGAAGTCCTCAGGAGTTTCAGATGACTGAACCACCCTTCCCACCCTGCTATTCTCCGGTTAGTTACTGTCTGTCACCCTGAGGGGACCTAGAGGAAGTGGAAAGGAGTCTTGAGTGGCAAGGGATTCCTTTCTGGTGGTCATCCAAAGCCAGAGGCCCCCAGAGCCTCCCATGCCATACTCAGCCCCAGCGGGTCCTCCGTGGGGGAGAGCTGAAGCCAAGGTGGCTTATGGAAGTTTGGGAGACGACCCATCTAAACCCTGACCTCTGTTCAGGATTCACAAACATGGCTACTAGTTCCATTACACACCCCGCTCCAGTACAAATAAACAGGCGTCATCATAGCAAAGACCCCACTTCGCTCCCAGAAACCATACCCAGTGACTTCGGAAATGGTCCTCTGGCCACCTCTTCAATGTGCAGCTAGAGAGTTAGGAGAAGAGGACAGGAGCATGTAGCAGAAATCTTAGATGGTCTTATTAATAAAATCAAACCTGAGGCTAAGCATTGGGGTGAACACTGGAAGATCAGAGAGACAGAACAAGCCACAGCTTCCTCACCTGGCCAACTTCTCAGCTGGTCTTATTTCCTCAGACTGGAAGCTTCTGTGTCTTCATCCCAATGGCTCTCAGTTGAACTGTGCTGCTCCAAAGCCTGAAAGCTTAACCAGCCAAATGCTTAACCAGCCAAATGTTTAAACAGCCAAATGTTTAACCAGCCAAATGCTTCTAGTTTCTGGTCCTCACGCCTTATATACCTTTCTGCTTTCTACCACCACTCCCTGGGATTAAAGGCTCACTTTCTGGGATTAAAGGCATGTGTCACCATGCCTGGCTGTTTCCAATGTGGCCTTGAACTCACAGAGATCCAGAGGGATTTCTGTCTCTGGAATGCTAGGATTAAAGGCGGGAGTGCCACCATTTTCTGGTCTCTGTATCTAGTGGCTGTTCTGTCCTCTGACCCCAGATAAGTTTATTAGGGTGCACAATATATTGGGGAACACAATACCACCACAGGAGGGGGGGCGGGGGGGGGTAAGGAGGACAGCTCAGAGGCAAGCTACACAGTCAGACCCAGGTTCAAATCCCAGCCTGAACACCTTCCCACTCTAATTCACCTCCATCTTCCTCTCTGAGTCTTCATCCCCCTCACTGGGCTGTTGGTGTTTATGCACACGTGATAATCAAACACAAGCTGTCTGCAGAGCTCAAGCCCGAGGCTCAGTGTCAAAAGTAAGCCTGCAGATCCTACAGAGCCCGGGCCATGCACCCGAGAGAACTGCAACACCTGCAAGCACCTGCAGGAGACCAGGAGGCATCAGGGTACCGTTCCTCACAGCAGAGAGTCAACAGAGATGCAAGAGTGGGACCGGAGGCAGGGAAGGATCCCAGTGGAGTGGACCCCAGAGACCAGACCCGGGTAGGCATGTCTATAGATGCAGAACTCCAGAGAGGCAGAAAGCAGGTTAGTGATTGCCACATTAGGGTTGGGTAGGGAGGCTACTCTCTCCACCCTGATCTCTGGAGACAAGGAAAAAGATTTCCATGGCTGAGGATGTAGCCCAGTTGGTAGACCACTTTCTTAGCGTGCATGAAGTTCTGGGCTTCATCCCTGGTACCCCGTAAAAGGAGTGTGGTGGCATACACCTGTAACCTCGTCTGGAAGATCAGAAGTCAAGGTCATTCATGGCTACACTGTAATTTCAAGGATAGCCTGGGCTACATGAAACCCTGTCTCAAAAACACCAAAAAAGAAAATAAAAGTTCTACATTTAGTATACATATATACTAAAACCGCATTGCCCCCGGGCCCCGAGAGGATGGATTTTGTGGTATGTGATTTCAGCTCAGGTTTTCTAAGTCCCACAGACTCTTCAGCTGACATTGACAGCGCCCTCTAGCTCCCTCCCCAGCAGGCCGTGAAGCCGCTCCTGCTTCATCCCAATTCAGCCCCTGCATTAGTAACTTTTCTCATGGCTGATATAAAAACACCTTGACAAAAGCGACCTAAGGAGGAGAGGGTCGTTTGGGCGCACAGTCTGAGGACGCCGTTGGTCATGGTGGGGCAGGCGTGGTGGCAGGACTGTGAGGAGGCAGCTGGTCCCATCGCATCTGCAGACAGGAAGCAGAGAGAGGAATGCTGGCACTCTGCTTTCTTGTTTATATTCAGTCTGGGACTCCAACCCATGGACGGGCACCGCCATGTTTAGGGTTCTTCTCCCTTCAAATAACCCGATTTAGAAAAACAAACATGATCAGAAGATTGTCTCTGAGGTCGTTCTTGACCATGTCAAGTTGACAATATTAACCAACACACACACACATACACACATGCACATATACATGCACACACATGCCACAGACACACCACACACACACACCACACACATACACACACCACACATATACCACATACACCATATACACCACACACATGCCACACACACACATACCACACCATACACATACACTGCCCCCCACACACACACCAGCTAGATATACACTGCTATGGTGATACTTTATTTGTGCTGAAATGTGATTTTATTTGTATGTTAATAAATAAAGTTGCCTGGGGGTCAGAGCTAATAGCAAGCCATAGCAGAAGTCTGACAGTATTAGCACACACCCTTAATCCCGATCACATGACAGGCACATCTCTGTGTGTTCAAAGACACAGCCAGCATGGAGACACACGCCTTTAATCTCAATACCAACCATAGAGACCTGGAGGTCTGTACAGACAGGCAGTGACGAGGAGGTCATGTGGTTGGGTTTACAACCAATGAGAAGGCAGAACAGAAAGTCAATAAAAAGACAGACACACAGGAAATAGGTCTCTTTCTCAGGGGAAGGAGGACAGCGACAGCGAGGGGTAAGAAGTCGGTCTTGGTCTTAGCTCTTGGCTGCTGCTCAATCTCTGGGCTTTTAACTCTGCATTTGGCTCTATGTTTCTTATTTAATAACACCATTCAGAATTACATCTGCACACTGCTGCCATGGGAAGTCAGAAAGGTTTCATCCAGTCTCACTGGGCACACCCATTTCTGCATGCATTATCTGACATTAGGCTGGTGAGTATCTATCTGACTTCCTCTCTTACCCCATCATGAACACCCACAAAGTCAGTGACCATGTTGGCTACCTTTGTGTTCACCATAAAGCAGTGACCTCATGAATCAGACAGCAGACAAGTCGTACAGACGGGATAGAGGATGGATGGATGGGTGGATGGATGGATGGATGGATGAAGATGATGGATGGATGAATGGGTGAATGAATTAGATGAATGGATCTTTAGGAGCCTAGACAGTCGTTCAGAGCCCTATTTGAGGACAGAGGACTAAGCATCATTCACTCCACGCTGTCTGCCTACTGGCTCAGCCACAGCAGATTCTCCAAGACTGGTGAAATGTGGCCAAGAAGGAGCAGCTTGAGCTGGGAGGGTGGGGGTAAACTTATCATTGCTCTCTGCCTGCAGCTCACAGCACAACCAAGCCTCCCTGGCTGGGAGCTCAGGGAACAGGGGAGCATCTCAGAGAGACCAGACGACCCAGCCCTCTGCCAAGTGGGGCCAAGGGAGGATGGGAGGAGGCTCAAGATTGCCCCCCAATTCCCGCTGAGGCAAGGGAAAGTAAGACTCAGAGGAAACTGGAGAGGAGAGGAGACAGGACATCCAGACTGAGCCTGAACTGACAGGAGTCTCACAGATACACACACACACACACACACACACGCACACGCACACGCACACGCACACGCACGCATGCACACAGGCACACATGCACACAGGCAGTCAGGGGCACACTCATCCCTCACCACTGCTGAGTAACCCACAGGCATCATGGGAGGAAATTCACAGGGTCTATTATGCCCATTTCACAAAAAGTAAACTGAGGGTCCAGGCCCTGAGAAGCTCCATCTGGACCTGCTTCCCTCACCATGATTCCTAAACCAGGGCCCCTTTAAAGCAAGCCCACAGGTGCCTCCGCCCTTCTTCGGGCACTCACGTCAATCACGTCAGTGATGGACACCTCATCTCCATTTCTCCCCATGCTCACCCTGAAACAGAAAGGCACAACCCAGAGCCACATGGCTGATGCCCCAGAAATGTCACTGAACAGGTAGGTGACTAGAAGGCTGGTCCCTTCCACCTGAGGCAGCCAAGAGGGCTCAGAGCTGATGCTGTCCCTGGGCAGGGCCTTGGGGATTTCTCAGAGGAGGTGGTTTTGAACCTGGAATGCAGCAGGTGAGAAGGGGGCATCCAGGTAGAGGGGAGCAGAAAAGAAAGGCTGTTCTTGGTGGAGCCACACATGCTGGAGGCATGGAGCGTACAAGCCACAGGAAAACCACAGCTCAGACTAAATCTATAATCTGGTAATGAAGACAGGATCTAAGTATAGCCTTGTAGCTCAGTGGTGGAGCACTTGCCTCCCACATGTGATGCTCAAGGTTTAACCCCCACTACACAGCCAGTGTTGACCTGAGAAGGTCTCTGCATCCACAAATGATCTGAGACCTCCACACGTTCACCAAAATGGCAAGCCCAGAGCACTGGTACATCGCTGGATTTCTGTTGCTGTGAAAAAAACGCCGTAACGAAAAGTAACTTGGAAAGGAGAGGGTCTATTTCAGCTTGTAGGTTATAGTCCCTCATGAACAGAAGTTGGGGTAGGTTCTTGAGGCAGGAACTGAAGCAGAGACCGTGGGAAAACAATGCTTATCGGCTTGCTTCCCAGGGCTTGCTCAGCCTGCTTTCTTAGACAACCCAGACCCGCCTCCCCAGGGGTGGCACCTCCCACAGTGGGCGGAGCCCTCCCACATCAATCACCAATCAAGAAAATGCCCTGCAGACTTGACTGCAGGCCAATCTGATAGAGAGGCAGTTTCTTTCTTTCTTTTTTTTTTTTTTAAAGATTTATTTATTTATTATGTATACTCTGTTCTGCTTGCATATATCCCTTCAGGCCAGAAGAGGGCGCCAGATCTCATTACAGATGGTTGTGAGCCACCATGTGGTTGCTGGGAATTGAACTCAGGACCTCTGGAAGAACAGCCAGTGCTCTTAACCTCTGAGCCATCTCTCCAGCCCAAGAGGCAGTTTCTTGGTTGAGGTTCTTCTTCCCTTGATACTCTAGGTTGTGTTAAATCAACAGAACACTAACAGGGGAGAGCACACTCTGCTGGTGGGGGACAGAGCCACAGGACTGCTCCTTCGTCTAAGTGGGGGTGCAACTTGGCGCAGAGCGTGGAAAGGCACCACACCTATCGCTGGCTGAAATCCAGTATTTTATCTGCTTTTCTCATTGTTGTGACAGACACATGTCAAAAGCAATTTCAAGAGGGAAGGCTTCCTTTTGACTTGCAGTTTGAAGGGATGTATCCATCATGGCGGGAGGTCACAACGGCAGGAGCTTGGGACAGCTGGTCACACTGCTCTGTGTCCTGGTCAGTTTTCCTTGTCAACTCAGCACAACCTAGACTCACCTGGTGTGGTGGTTTGAAAGAAAATGGCCCCCCAAGGGAGTGGCACTATTAGGAGGTGTGGCCTTGTTGAAGTAGGTGTGGCCTTGTTGGAGGAAGGGTGTCACTGTGGGGGCAGGATTTGAGGTCTCTTCTGCTCAAGCTTCAAGTTGACACTCAGTCTACTTCCTGTTGCCGGCATTTCCTTCTCCAGTACCATGTCTGCCTGCACGCCGCCATGCTCCCTGCCATGATGATGATGGACTAAACCTCTGAAACTGTAAGCTGCCACCTAATGCTTTCCTTGGTAAGAGTTGCTGCAGTCATGGTATCTCTTCACAGAAATAGAAACCCTAATTAAGATACCTGGGAAGAGGGAACCTTAACTGAGACAACTGAAGAACTGTCTCAATCAAATTGGCCACATCTGTAAGATATTGTCATGACTGATGATTGACGTGGAAAAGCTCCGTGCACCACAGACCTGGGTTGTATCAGAAAGCCAGCTACGTGTGAGCCAGTGAGCAAGCCAGGAAGCTGCATTCCTCTATGGTCTCTGCTTCAAATCCCTGCTTGAGTCCCTGTCCTGACATCCCGCAGTGACGAACTGTGACCTGTAAGATGAAATACACTTTCTTCCCTAAGTCGCTTTTGGTCAGAATGTTTTCTCACAGCGGGAGAAATGTAACTATGTAACAGAGCTGTAGTCAGGAGGCAGAGTGGGATGGATGAATGCTGGTGCTCAGCTCTTGTTCTTTTCACACGGTTCAGGACCCAGCCTAGGGGATGGTGCTGCCCACAGTGTGGGTCTTCCTACTTCAGTCATCTAGAAATGCCATGACAGCTATCCCCAGAGGCATTGTCTTCTAGGTGATTCTCACCATCACGCATGGAGACAGGCGAAAGGGCACTTCCTAGAGAAGAGGATAAACAGCTGAAGCTTGGAGGATGTCCAAGTCATTGGGACTGTTCCACATGAAGCTGTTGTTGTGAACGTGTTATTCCAAATCTCCAGTGGACTCTGGGGAACCAAGATCTCCTGTCTCCCACAATGCCCTGCCCTAGCAGTCAGTGTCGATGAGAGAAGTGTGTGGAGCCTGTGGAGGACATGCATGAGAAATCGTGCCTATCACTTGGTTTTATTATTATCCTAAAACTACACTTAAGAAACATATAGCTTTGGGGCTGGAGAGATGGCTCAGTGGTTAAGAGTACTGATTGCCCTTCCAAAGGACCCGAGTTCAATCCCCAGCACCCACACATTGGCTCATTATTGTCTGTAACTGGCCTGCATAGGCATGGCACACAGACATGCAGTTGGCAAAATACCCCTACACATAAAAATCTTTTTTTTTTCAATAAAAAAAAAAAGAAGCTTTGGATTAGAGAGATGACTCGGTCGGTAATGTACTTAACCACAAGCAGCCGAATTTGATTTCCCTAAATCCACATAATAAAATCTAGCGCATGCCTTTAATCCCAGTACTCCAGAGGCAAGCAGAGCTCTGTGAGTTCGGGCCAGCCTTGTCTACATAGTGAGTTCCAGGACAGCCAGGACTATGTAGACAGATCTCGTCTCAAAATCAAGCAAACAAAAAATGTGCACAGTCCCAACACTTTTTGTTCCCTGGCCTCCACGTGTACACTCCTGCAGCACGGTAGCTCATGTTTATAAATCTAACACGTGAGAGGAGAGGCGGGAAGTATCAGGAGTTTAAAATAATGCTTAGGTCCATGGTACGTTTGAGACCAACCTTAGCTAATGAAACCTTGTCTCAAGCAAACAAATCTTTAAACATAAAAGCAATCTGGCTATGGTGGTTCATATCTATAATGCCACCATTAGCTATGCTGAGACAGGAGGATTGTGGTGACTTGAAGGGCAGCCAGGGCTACATAGTGAAATACTATCTTAAAAAATTAAATTAAGGCCAAGCGGTGGTGGCACGTGCCTTAAATCCCAGCCCTTGGGAGGCAGAATCAGGTGGATCTCTGTGAGTTTGAGGCCAGCCTGGTCTACAGAGTGAGTTCCAGGAAGGCACCAAAACTACACAGAGAAAAACTATCTCAAAAAATTAAAATAAATTAAAAAAATTAAAACTAAACAAAAAAAGGTTTTTCTAAAGAACAACACATATAATCACAAACTGAAAATAAAGTGAGGTGAGATCCCAGAAGGTCCACACTAGGGGGCAGCCTTGCAGGATTCAGGGTACGGTCTCTGTTTTAAGAATCCATGCAACCAGCATTTAAAACAAAAATGGAAACTGTGTGTGGCGGTGTACTTCTGTCATCAGGCATTTGGGAGGCAGAGGCAGGAGGATCAGGAGCTAAAGACCACCCTCTCAAAGAGAGTCCGAGGCTACATGAGACCCTGTCAAAAAGCCAAGAAAGACAAAAGGAGAGAAAAGTAAAAGCACCTATGGCCATACAGTGGCCTGCAGTCTGCTCTCCCACAGTCCAGAGCGTCAGGCAGCCCCCATGCCTCTTGGCTGAGCTGGACTCAAGGACAGACACAGGCCAAAGCTGGAGAGAAAAGGCCTTGACAGTGCTGAGCAGATGGGGGAGGGGAGCCTGAGCACAGGGAGGGTAGGGGGAGTGGACGTGGGGAGCTGGGAGTCTCTGGGCCTTCAGATGGAGGCTGTGAGCTTGTGAGCGATGAGGAAATCATGTCTAAGTGTTCTCTGTGGTTTGGGATGTCCGTCCGCATTCTGCTGATGTCTCAAGAGGCCGAGATGAAGGCTTGCCTGGACTCCGCTATTCCGGTTTGATGCAAGCCAGACGCTCTTCTAATCGCATGTGAGGCTGCTCTTGGTCCAAGGGGAATGTATTTACTGCTCCTCCGCTGTGAAAATAGGACATGTTGTTTGCTGGGTATTTGGGAAATAAAATGCTGGTTTGGAGAACCAGAAAGAACAGAAAACTTAACCCATGATCATCTGAAGAGTCTCACTCATAGTGATTTTCTTAGTCTCCTTATTTCAGTATCCCACTCCCCTCCTGTTTATCCATTTTGTCTTTTAATTGTTTTTTTGTTTGTTTGTTTGTTTGTTTGTTTGTTTGTTTGTTTGTTTGGTTTTTCGAGACAGGGTTTCTCTGTGTAGCTTTGCGCCTTTCCTGGAACTCACTTGGTAGCCCAGGCTGGCCTCAAACTCACAGAGATCCACCTGGCTCTGCCTCCCAAGTGCTGGGATTAAAGGCGTGCACCACCACCACCGCCCGGCTGTCTTTTAATTGGTTTTTTTAAGAGTCTTGCTATGTACTGCAGGCTGACCCTGGACTCAATACAGCTGCTTGTCACTTTTCCTGGGGAGATGTGGACAAATAGCCATTCATTCATCCCAGACAGGACACTGAAAATAGACCAAAGAAAAAGTCCCATTCAGGCTTGCGTGGTAAACCAGTGAGTTTATTGGGATTACTCACAGAAGTGTGAGGGAGAGGCTACTCCCAAGGGCATGAGTGAGGGGTTACTTATAGGAACCAGGGATCCAAGGGCATCACTAAGAAAGCCAAATCCAGCACGGTGATGACTCATAAAAGTTGTATTCCTGAAGCTGCCTGTGCTGCTTGTAGAGAGGTCTGCAGTCTCTATAGCCTTGGGGAAGGGTCTTGTGAATCTTGTAAGTTTCAGGAGATTCCTGAGCCTTGCGAATTTAGTTTACTTCCTGGGCTTTTTGTGTTTCTTCTAAGTCTTGCATCAGTGGCCTCCCTCCTCAATTGTAGTCTTGGTTGGGTTGTTTTGGCTTTTTGTATGTCTTCAAAACTGTGTTGTAAGCCTGTGTGGTGGTTTGACTAGCAATGGCCCCCATAGGCTCATATATTTGAGTTGTTGGTCATTGGGGAGTGGCACTACTTGGCAGGCATTAGGAGGTGTGGCCTTGTTGGAGTAGGTGTGGCCTTGTTGGAGTAGGTGTGGCCTTGGGGGTGGGCTTTGGGGTTTCCATTGCTCCAGGCAGGCCCAGTGCTTCTCCTCCTGCTGCTGTTTGGATCCGGATATAGAACTTTCAACTTCTCCAGCACCATGTCTGCCAGCGTGCCTCCATGACGATAATGAACTAAACCTCTGAAACTGAAAGCCAGCCCAAGTTAAGTGATTTCCTCTCTGAGAGTTGCCTTGGTCATAGTGTCTCTTCACAGCAATGGAATACTGACTAAGAGGCAGCCGTGTGATTAATCTTTAAAGTCAGCCCGACAGGGTTTAGGATCACCTGGGAGACCACCTCTGAGTGTGTATGTGTGTCTCTGTATGTATGTGAGTGTGTGTGTGTTTATGTCTCTGTGTGAGTGTATACATGTGTGTGTGTGAATATGTGTGTTTATGTTTCTGTGAGTGTATATGTGGTGTGTCTGTGTGTCTGTGAATGCGTGTGTCTGTGTGTTTATGTCTCTGTGTAAGTGTGTGTGTGTGTGTGTGTGTGTGTGTGTGTGTGTGTGTGTTTTCAGAGACGTTTAAATGGGAAGACCCACCCTAAGGGGCAGCAGCAGCCTGTTTCTGCTGGCATCTCAGACTGAACGAGGCAAAAGTGAGCTGAGCACACGTATTTGTCTCTCTGCTTCCTGACTGAGCTCACAATGTGACCAGATGCCTCCAGCACCCCCTGCACCCTCAAACTGTGAGGCCTCCATTTGATAAATAAACCCCTCCTTCCTAAAGTTGCTTCTGTCTGGTGTTTGTCCCGGCCAGGAGGAGAGACAGAAGACAAAACCCAGTGCTTCACCCCCACACCCTTAGTTCCCTCCACACCCTCTCACACACACCCTCTCACACACACACCCTCCCACACACACACACACCCTCCCACACACACCCTCCCACACACACCCTCACACACACACCCTCACACACACACACCCTCACACACACACCCTCACACACACACCCTCTCACACACACACCCTCCCACACACACACACACCCTCCCACACACACCCTCCCACACACACCCTCACACACACACCCTCACACACACACACCCTCACACACACACCCTCCCACACACACCCTCCCACACACACCCTCACACACACACCCTCACACACACACACCCTCCCACACACACCCTCCCACACACACACACACACACACACACCCTCCCACACACACCCTCACACACCCTCCCACACACACACACACCCTCCCACACACACCCTCACACACACACCCTCCCACACACACCCTCCCACACACACCCTCACACACACACCCTCCCACACACACCCTCACACACACACCCTCACACACACACACCCTCCCACACACACCCTCCCACACACACACACACACACACACACCCTCCCACACACACCCTCACACACCCTCCCACACACACACACACCCTCCCACACACACCCTCACACACACACCCTCCCACACACACCCTCCCACACACACCCTCACACACACACCCTCCCACACACACCCTCACACACACACCCTCACACACACACACCCTCCCACACACACCCTCCCACACACACCCTCACACACCCTCCCACACACACACACACCCTCCCACACACACCCTCACACACACACCCTCACACACACACACCCTCCCACACACACCCTCACACACACACCCTCACACACACACACCCTCACACACACACCCTCTCACACACACCCTCTCACACACACACCCTCCCACACACACACACACCCTCCCACACACACCCTCCCACACACACCCTCACACACACACCCTCACACACACACACCCTCACACACACACCCTCCCACACACACACACACCCTCCTACACACACCCTCCCACACACACACACACACACACACACACCCTCCCACACACCCTCCCCCACACACACCCTCCCACACACACACACACCCTCCTACACACACCCTCCCACACACACACACACACACACACACACCCTCCCACACACACACACACCCTCCCACACACCCTCCCCCACACACACCCTCCCACACACCCTCCCCCACACACACCCTCCCACACACACCCTCCCACACACACCCTCCCACACACACACACACACACACACACACACACACACACACCCTCTCACACACACCCTCCCACACACACACACCCTCCCACACACACCCCACACACGCACTCACACACACACCCCATGCACGCTGTTCCAGAGTGGGCTTTGCCTCAAGATGAACTTTTGGGGTGAATGCATTTCTGCAGCTATGAACTGTGTGCTGGTAGACAGTGTGAAGCTCCCTGAGCTCCACCGAGTCGGCTCACTTCCTGAACTCTCCTGCCAGATCAACCTCCAGAAAATGCAGATATTTCAGTTGCCGGCCGAGGCCCAGACTGGCTGACTCTTCCTCTGCGGTGTTCATCCCTGACCTTAACCACTAAGCTCCCTCCATCCACCTGAGGACGAGGGAACCATACATCCATCTCGGGGCTGCTCGACTTCAGGGTAAACCTTGTGTGGTTAGAGACCCAGGGACCCAGGTCCAAAGTGCAGCCCCAGCCCCTGGGCCCTCTTTAAACAAAAACACAAAAGAGAGTCACAAGACATGATGTGTGGACAGCAGGCATGGTTGGCGATGGCCACCGTGGTCTTCTCCCAAAGCCTGTGTACCCTGGCTGGCTGTGGCTGGGCTGTTTAGAAGGACAGGCTGTTCCAGGCCAGAACACTCCGGCCTCTTCCCGGAACAGAAGATGAAAGGCTCTGGGCTTCTGGACGTCGTTAACAATTCCTTTCTTCCCTTTGCCCAGCAGAAGTTTCCATTCAACCAGGGAAACATTTTTCAAATTAAATGTCCCCTCCCAGAACTGTTTGGCTTGGAGACTGAGGAGAGATGGGGGCCTGGGGTTCCTCACAGTCTCAGAGTGTCTGAGTATCTGTCCCCACTTTGGAGGCTCAGGGCCCTAGGGACAGGCAGTTCTGCTTCCAGATGGGCTGAAAGGCCACTCGGGAGGAGAGCAAGGGTCAGTGTGCAACTGGCCAGTGGACACTGCTCCGGTCTCTGAGCTTCTGCCAGCTGTGGCTGGGGAACCAGGGAGGGGACACCAGGGAGCCTCTGTCATTGGTCTTTCTCAACACTCATTCTTCCGCTGGACATGGAGTGTGGCTTGGAGACAGACAATTCTCTCTCCCCTCTCCCTCTCCCTCTCCCTCTCCCTCTCCCTCTCCCTCTCCCTCTCCCTCTCCCTCTCCCTCTCCCTCTCCCTCTCCCTCTCCCTCTCCCTCTCCCTCCCTCCCTCCCTCCCTCCCTCCCTCCCTCCCTCCCTCCCTCTCTCTCTCTCTCTCTCTCTCTCTCTCTCTCTCTCTCTCTCTCTCTCTCACACACACACACACACACACAGAGTCCTATGCAGAGAGTCAGCAGTGACTTATGCATTCACTACACTGAAAAAAAAAAAAACATTTTCTGATGTCTGGTTGTGAGTCACAAACTGGGCTTGCGATCGACATTATAAATCTCTACATCAGGTGTGTGGCTCCTGCCTTTCATCACAGCACTCAGGCTGCTGAGAAAAAGAGGATTGCCCCAAGTTCAGAGCTGGCTTAGGCTACAGAGTAAAACCTTGTGCCAGAATTTGAAAGAAAAAAAGAAAAATCTGTCCACTAGAAAGTGAATGTGTCCTAAACCGTAGCTATCTGAGGCAAACAGTAGCCCAGTGAGGGTCAGCACCTGCTCAGGCTATACCCAAGCTGTCAGCAGAGATGGGACCAGAGGCCTGGAAGCCTTCTGGGAGAGAGCTGGGAACACGGACAGCCACAGGGCCATGGGGGCCAGGGGTCAGACAAGGGGTCCCAGGACGGCACTGTGGGAAGCGTGGAGGAGCATGGTTACCCCCACCCCCACCATCTTGAGGAAGCAGGGACAGCACACTGCTGCTGTGACTCTGAGCTCTTGTCCCTTCCCAGGGCAGGAACGTGGATCCCTGCCCAGAAATCAGACTGGAGATCAGTGGTCCCAGCTAGGAGAATGAGGTGGCAGTGTACCTGTGTAGTGTGCACAAAGCTGGGTTCCGTCCCCAGCACAGCATAAAAAGGATCATGGTGGCTCACCCCTGCGATCCAAGCACTCTGGAGGTAGAGGCAGGAGGATCAGAACTTCAGAGCCATCCTTGACTGCAGAAAGAATTCAAGGTCAACCTGGCCTACGTGAGACTCGGCTTGAACCAATGCTAGAGTCAAACCCAACAGTTCACTTTCAACTGACTTCTATGTCCTGGGACCCAATTCCCTTGCCTCAGTTCTGTCCCAACTAGAGAAGCATTGAGCCTATGGGGAGCCCAGACCTGAGGTGGATTAGAAAGGATAGCTGAGTTGACAGAAAGGCCAGGAGGTATATGGGAAAGACCAAACCCTAGCGTGTGCTCAGACTACTAGAGTAGGGAGCCCACCATCTCCGTCCAAAATGCTCCTCCTGGACACCAACAACATATAGCAGAAAGGGCTCTATAACAGGGATCCGGGGAGCTGGCCACAGTGGCATACACCCAAAAACCCCACCGCTGTGGAGCTGAAACAGAGGGCTGCAAGTTCGAGACCAGCCTGGGCTGCAAGTCAAAACTCTGTCTCAAAGATAAGAGATGATCTCACCAGCATGCACAATCTTGTCAGAGCCCCTTGTAGACAGACAGCCGGCACGCAGAGCCCACAGCTACTCCAGGCCTCCAAGCCACCCTGAGTCAGGCAGATGCCCTGGGATCCCTGTGGGGAACTGATTGTAGCAATAAAGGACCAATGGCCTGATGCCCACTGGCACCATGAGGCCAAGAGTTTCTCTCTTGTGAGCTCAGACCTTCTCAACACCCTGCTACTTAATGAACCAAGAAACTGAGGACCAGAGAGGCCAAGTGCTGCCCCCAAAACTGCACAGCACACCGAAGCAGAGCCTGGGCTGGCTGACTCACGATCTGGGATACATCTCCCCAGAGGCGTCATTCAGCCAAGACACACTACTGTAGTGGCACACTGGGCACACATTCTAGTTCATCTGACCTCAGAAGTCAAGGAGGCTCAGACCTGGCTGGCACTTGGGTGCGAGAAACGTTCATAAACTGTCTGCCATATGCCAAGTCCTGGTGTGGACACCAGGTCTCTGGAGACCCCAGTAGGCAAGGCTCAGCTCCCGGGAGCCTGGTTTCCAAGAAAGCTTTCCACATTGGCCTCGACTGCTTAAGTCTTTAGGCTTTTATCCAAAAGGGTTTGATCAAAGCATTCACTCCACTCTGCTGTTCCTTCCCAGCACGGGTGAGTCACTTGTTGATTCAGACCCAGGGATGGGGCTGAAGGTTCACACACACTGAGTCTGGTCACCAAGACCACAGCCCCAGGGTCTCCGGTGCAGCGGGAGGAGGACCCGAAAAGAGGATGCTGGGGGAGCCGTGGACTAAGCGTGTGCCACTCTATGCAAACCAGGAGGGATGCCTCGTGCTTCAGGCTGCCTTACCTCTCTGATCCTCTTGCCACAGTTGGAGAACAGGGGCAGGAGTCCCCCCACACACACACAGCCTGGTACCTTGTGAGGCACCGGCTTTGTGGGTCCCAGGAATTGAACTCGGGTCATCAGGCTTAGCAACAAGCGCCTTCACCTCCTGAGCCATCTCGTCGGCCCCTCGTCCTGGATTTCTGCCCTCAATCTCACACTCTTCATCTTCGTGTGATGCTATTCCCTCAGGCTTGGGTTCTCCCACTGAGCACTGTGAAGAGCCTCAGAGCTGAGAAGGATCAGCTTACCCAGTGCCACGGATCCTGGCAGAAGACACCGGACTAGTGCAGCTAAATCAAGGGCAGTGGTGACGAGGTAAGCAGCAGGAGCCAGAGGATCTGTATGTCTCATCAGGCTTCCCAGCAACCGCATAGACAGAACGACACTGGCCCTGCATGCCAGACACAGGGCAGGCGCCTGGAACTCAGGGAACTTAGTCCTGGCCAGCAGGACTCAGCCATCCACTCGAGGGGGAAGAAGCATCTTTGTGTGTCTGGGCTGTTTACTCAGGGTGCGTTGAGAAGTATCTTCCAAAGGTTCATATCCACCTGGAACCTGTAAACAGACTTATGCTGGGGTGGGACCTTCATTCAGTGGGACTGCTGTGACACACACAGAGCGAAGATGCCACCACAGGGCAGAGGTGGAGACCGGACAGTGTGCTGGGACTGTAGGAGCTAGAAGAGGCAGGAAGGACCCTCTCCATCCAGGACCCCTCTCTTAGACAGTGCAGGCCCCAGCTCATTCTTCAATTTCTGTCTTCCAGTTTCAAGAGCTGTGGAAAACACACACACACACACACACACACACACACACACACACACACACACATTCCCTTACCCTAAGCCCCGCCTCCCACTCCAGCCACGGGCCTTTGCTCCTACAGCTGAGAAAACAAACTTATCAATGTCAAAGCCTCACAAGCCAAGACCGGAACAAAGAAGAGCTGGAGTCTCATGCCCAACATACACGGGCATGGGACAGTGTGTGGGAATCGTCTCCAAACCCCCCATGATGGCTTTGTTCAATGAGACTGAAGACCCAGCATGTATTATAACAAGACCTTTTATTTTCTGCACCTTGTCCGTCTTTGGGGTGTCTAGCTCCTACAGCCTCTGACTTGTCATGTGATCCCCGTGCTTCTAAGGGAATTTCTTTCTTTTTTTTTTAAAGATTTATTTATTATGTATACCATGTTCTGTCTGCATGTATACCTGCAGGCCAGAAGAGGGCGCCAGATCTCATGACAGATGGTTGGGAGCCACCATGTGGTTGCTGGGAATTGAACTCAGGACCTCTGGAAGAGCAGTCAGTGCTCTTAACCTCTGAGCCATCTCTCCAGCCCCTAAGGGGAATTCTTATAGCGGCTCAGAAGGAAATGTGAAGTTGCTTCTGCGTCACTATTCCAAGATGGATTTCCACCCAAGGGTGTTTGCAAACGTGCAGGACGGATTTCAAAAGCTAAAAAGCTGGAATCTCTAGGCCCTGCTCTTCCGGAAGAGAGCACGGCCAGAAGCAAGTGAGGGGCACTGGTCAGCCCTTCTCCAACCCTAGGAGCTGCATCCTGAGCTGGCCAGAGGCTTCTGCACATCAGTTTGAGGTCAGATTAGAAGACAAGCCCTGCTCAACCATCAGGGACACAGCTGAAGGCCTGTTCGGAGCCTTTGCTGGTGGAGGTGTATGTAGTGTGTCTTTAATAAGCAGCATCCTGGCCAGGCGGTGGTGGCGCACACCTTTAATCCCAGCGCTTGGGAGGCAGAGCCAGGAGAATCTCTGTGAGTTCAAGGCCAGCCTGGTCTACAGAGTGAGTTCCAGGACAGCCAGAGCTGTAATGGAGAGAAACCCTGTCTTGAAAATAAAATAAAATAAAAAATAAAAATAAAAAATGAGCAGCATCCTGGGAGTCCTTCATCCTCCTGGCTCCCATCTGACAGCAGCAAACGTTTCCACATGTGTAACACCCAGCACTCACATTGACATCCAGGAGATTTCCAAAAGTCTCATTTGCTGCTGGACTGACATGTTACAAAAAAAAAAAAAAAAAAGTTCAAGCCTTTAATCCCCATGCTAGGGAGGCAAAGGCAGGCTGATCTCTGTGAGTTTGAGGTCAGGTCTATGTAGTAGTTCCCGACCAGCCACAGATACACAGCAAGACCCTGTCTCAAAAACAAACAAACAAAACCTGCCCCAATAGGGTTACCTCCTCCATGGCCAGGGCCATACATATCCTCACCAATTTCCTTCGAATTCAAACATTCCACCAGGGAGGAAGGCTCCTTAAGACTGAGGATGTCAACAACTTACAAGGCTCTGGAAGTTCCTGAAACTGACCAGATGCACTAGGTTTACCACCAACCAAGGTCAAATAAGTGATAAGCACTGCTAAGGAGACACAGATCAGCTGAGCTGCCTAGAAGATTCTCTGGCCTGTTGCACTGCCTGCTGTTTGGGTCCTGGGGAAGTCCCACAAAAGACCACCATCCACTCATGCAATCAACAAGAGTGTTTATTATCTCAAGAGTAAAGGTACCAACATGCTGGGGCCACCCATCTGACACAAAGGCAAGATGGCGACCTCAAGAGAGGCTTGTAGGCTCCTTTTAAGCACAGCTAAGGGAAGTTTCAGGGGCAGTTAGGTCATCTCAGATATGATTGGCTTACACAAGTGGCAATCATATTAGTACATTCTAATTGGCTAGGTGAAGGCTATGGTTTTCCAAGGCTCCATCTTTATTTGGTGATTACCTTGAGCTACTGAGTATAGGGGTTGGCTCAGGCCCGGTACATGCAGCCCCCTTCTCCCATCTTGGGCATTGGTGACTAATTGCCCTCTGTTCATGGTTCCCTCAGAAACTGCTTGCTCAGTCTCAGAAAACTGAAATTGAGGCCTGATCTCTGACAGAAGACCGAACAGCCTGTTATGGCGTCTGCTCGGTCCTCTCACCTGCAAGCTCCAGAGTTCCAGCTTTCATCAGCTGTCACCCATGCTGGGCTGGCCTTTGTGATACAGCTGTCTTTGAGTCATTACTGCTCCTGTAAGTAAACCTACATCCATACTCCTGTATGTAACCTCAATAAACTCACTGATTCACCAAGTCAGACTTTGATAGTACCCTTACTTTGGTTCTTTATCTGGGGTGAGTGAGCAGACGTTTGTTCGTGTTTCCCCAAGACTTGTGTCCTACAACATCATTTGACACAGTAGGCATTTGTAATACCTAAATTGGGGCCAGGGCCTGTACTCTGCCCATCCAGCTCTCCTCTTCATTGTACGTGTGTGTGCTGAGAACCTCCAGGGGCCAGGCACCATACACGTCCTGCAGTCAGAACATGGCTATAATGACTAATATTGATTGTCAATGTGGTGGTTTGAATGAGGCATCTCCCCATAGGCTCATGCATTCGAACATTTGGTGGTGCTATTTGGGGAGGTGTAGGTGGTGCAGCCTTACCAGAGGAAGTGTGTTATGGGGATAGGCTTTGAGATTTTATAGCCTCACCCCGCTTCCAGTCCCCCCCACCCCACATCTCCTTCATGCTTATGGTTGAGGGTGTGAGCTCTCAGCTTCCTGATCTAGGTGCCATGCCTGACTGCTCCCATGCCTCCTCACCATGACGGACTCTTAACCCTCTGGAATTGTAAGCCAAATGAAACTCTTCTTCTAATAGCTGCCTTGGTCATGGTGTTCTATCACAATGTAGTGATTTGAATAGGTATGGCCCCCATAGACTCATGTGTTTGAATGCTTGGCCCATAAAGGGTGACATCATTAGGAGGTGTGGTCTTCTTGAAGCAGGTGTAGCCTTGTTGGAGGAAATGTATCACTGTGGGGGCGGGCTTTAAGGTCTCATGTGCTCAAGTCATTTCACTCCCTGCTGCCTAAGAATCAAAATTAAAAACTCTCAGCTCCTTCTCCAGCACCATGTCTGCCTGCATGCTGCCATGTTTCCTGCCATGATGATAATGGACTAAACCTCTGAAACTGTAAGCCAGCACCAATTAAATGTTTTCTTTTATAAGAGTTGCCATGATCATGGTGTCTCGTCACAGCCATAGAAACCCTAACTAAGACACATGAGAACAGAAAAGTAACCAATACGGTCTACTTGTCAGGACCTAGACACACTGAAGAGACCATCTTGTGAGTGTGTCTGTGAGGGAGTTTCTAGATTGGGTTCATTGACATGGGAGGATCCACCCTCAATCTATGTGGCACAATTTAATAGGTTGAAGGACTGAACTGAATAAAAAGAGGAAAACAAGCCAAGCACCAGCGTTAACGTCTCTCTGCTTCCTGGCTGCAGATGTAATGTGACCGGCTGCCTCACGCTCCTGCCGCCATACTTAGTTCATCGTGATGGACTGTACTCTCAATCTGCAAGGCAGAGCAAACCCTCCCTTAAGTGGCTTTTGCCAGGAGCTTTGTCTCAGCAGTAAGAAAAATAACTGATACACCTGGAGAGCATTCAGCCTAGAGTCACCCTAAGAAGGGAGTCTCCACTGAAGAACTGCTAGGATCAGATTGGCCTGGAGGTATGTCTATGGTAGAGCACTTTGATTGTTAATTTATGCTGGAGAGCCCAGACCAGTGTGGGAGGTACCAATCTGATCCTAGCAGTTCCTCAATGGAGACTCCCTTCTCAAGGCGACTCCCTTCTCAAGGTAATGTAAAAACCACTAATTTTGGAGGCCATGCCGCTGATATTTACTTCATATGAGCTCTGCTGGAGATGATAAGACTTCTGGCTGCTGTTGATGACGTTTCATCTGCCCTTGTTTTCTCGGACCCAAAGCCTAGTGTTGTTCCAAGTGCCGACTCTTCCCTCAGCCCTGCAGATGTCAGAAGGGGACTAAACATGGGTAGAAAATTATGGCACCTATGCCTGTCTCCTCTGCTACCTCAACCTTGGGGTCAGATTTCTGCTTACCTCTGTGATATGACATGTTCAAGGCTGACAACTAAGGCAGCATCACGCCCTGGCCAAGTGCCTTCGAGTCTCCAGTCATTCACTACTTCCTGACCCATCAGCCCAGTTCCTCCTGTCCCTCCCTGGGAGGACCAAGTTGATCATAGTCTCAGTTCTAGCTTCATTCTGTTGCTGTGATTAAAACAAACAAACAAACAAAAAACACGGAGCAAAACAAAAACAAAACAGACAAAAACAAACAAACAAACAAAACTACCTGACTTAGGGGGAGGAAAGGGTTTATTTGGGTTACACTTACAGGTCACAGTCGATCATTGAGGAAAGTCAGGGCAGGAACTTGAAGCAGAAACCACAGAAGAAAACGGCTTGGTGACTCACCCAGGCTCATACTTAGCTTTCTTGTACAGCCTAGGACCATCTGCCTAGGGAATGGTACCTCCCACGCTGGTCTGGGCTCTCCCACATAAATTAACAATCAAAGTGCTCTACCATAGACATACCTCCAGGTTAATCTGATCCTAGCAGTTCTTCAGTGGAGACTCCCTTCTCAAGGCAACTCTAGGCTGCATCCAGATGACAGTTAAAGCTGACTCTGATAGTCTCTCATCCTTAAGTTTGGTACCTTTTCAAGTCTTTTTCCTTGTTCCAACAACTTACCCTGAATCATTAACCTTCTTCAGTGGTGAGCAATGAGCGTGAGTTTTGTAACAGAAGATGGCCGTGCTGATTTTCTTCATTTCTTCAGACCCTCCTAATTCAGCAGCCAGGAGCATCCACCATGGGAAGAGCTTCACACACTCTTTGGAAGAGGCCAGTCTGAGCAGAGATCCACTGACTCCTCCTGCCTAGTGCCTTATTCTCTATGTCCCAGCACCCTGACTTTCTTATGGGAAGTCATCCCATTCCATTATGTAATTCGTATGTACTGGAAGGTTGGTACTGGAGGAACTAACAATATCTTCTGGCTCATGGTAGGCAAGATGGAACTGCCACTTAGAAGCTGCTTTTGAAAAAAAAAAAAAAAAGTTGACTCCCTTAGGCCCACAGGGTAAGTCAAACCTGAGCCTCTCTGCCTTTATTTTGTGTCTGTCTCCTTCGTTTGGGACCACCTACTCACCTCTGCATGCCAGTATGCCAGTCATTCAAGAAGTGTCTGTCTAACTCATGTGATCGAGTTTCAAGGTCGAAGACACAAGTCACTCTCCTAAACCTGTAATCGTCTTAGATTCCAGGAAGAGCAAATCCTTGAAGGACAGACACCCTAGATACCACGACTGTCAGCGAAGGAGAACCTTAGAATGATCATCTTGACGGAAACGGCTGGAAACCCTCAAGTGAGGACAGTGATAAAGACATCTGCAGACCACCTTGCAGGACCAGAGTCTAGGAAGTGATAACGGGGCTGCATCTTCCCCGGGATGATTTCTCTATGTAGACTTCCTGCTGCCTACCCCAATCCTTCCTCTGTTTAACCGTCAGAACCCCAAAGATGGACCGGGGTTCCTCTTTATTCCTCTTCCCAGTGTGGCCACAATGAATAAATCTATTTTTTTAAAATCACTGTTTGTCTCTTTAATGGGTATATTGGGAACTATATACCCATTATATATTATATTATATTATATTATATTATATTATATTATATTATATTATATTATATTATATTATATTATATTATATTATATTATATTATATTATATTATATATTATATATTATATATTATATATTATATATTATATATTATATATTATATACTGGCCAAGTCCTGTCTGTAGTGCTGGAGCCCAGGATTTTGCCCTAAAAATTTCAGTTATGTTAGGTAGTTAGTTAGACATTGATAAGCTTGGAAATCATTAAGGATTGGGGCCGGAGAGGTGGCTCAGAGGTTAAGAGCACTTGTCGCTCTCGTAGGAGACCCAAGTTTGGATCTCACTATCCATGGTGGGTGGCTGACAATTGCCTGTCACTTCAGCTTCGTGGGAATTGACCCTATCTTCTAGACTCCTGGGTCCTACACATGTGCGCACACACATAATTTTAAAATAATAAAAAATAATTAAAAGGACAAACAGAAAAGATTGCTATCTAATATAGGCTTCCTAATAAAGAAGCAGGACTGTGGTGATATTGTGTCCCCCAATATATTGTGCACCCTAATAAATTTATCTGGGGTCAGAGAATAGAACAGCCACTAGACATAGAGACCAGAAAATGGTGGCACTCATATCTTTAATCCTAGCCTTCTGGAGGCAGAGATCCATCTGGATCTCTGTGAGTTCAAAGCCACACTGGAAACAGCCAGGCATGGTGACTCACACCTTTAATCCCAGGAAGTGATGGCAGAAAGCAGAAAGGTATATAAGGCATGAAAACCAGGAACTAGGTCGGTTAAGCTTTTAGGCTTTTGAGCAGCAGTTCAGTTGAGATTCATTCTGGATGAGGACACAGAAGCTTCCAGTCTGAGGAAACAGGATCAACTGAGGAACTGGTGAAGTGAGAAAGCTGTGGCTTGTTCTGTTTCTCTGATCCTTCAGTGTTCACCCCAATACCTGGCTCCAGTTTTGTTTTTATCAATAAGACCATTTAAAATTTGTGCGACACAGGACATACCTTCTTGTCCCCTCCTTTAAGAGTTCAACCTCCAAGCAGGGCACAAACCAAGTGTGGGGTGCATACCTGCAATCTTAGCACTTGGGAGCTGGAGGCAAGAGGACCAGGAGTTCAAGGTCATCCTTGGCTCCCCAGGGAGTTCAAGACCAGCCTTGGATACCTAACACTCTTCTCGAAAATAATTAAAGAGGCTGGAGAGGTGGCTTTGTGTTTAAGAGCACTGACTGCTCTTGCAGAGGACTGGGGTTCAGTTCCCAGCACCCACATGACAGTTTATAACTGTCTCTAACTCCAGTTCCAGGGGATCTGATGCCCTCTTCTGACCTCCTCGGGCACCAGGCACATTTGTAGTGCACAGACATACATGCAGGCTGAACACTCACACACATAAAATAAAACTAAATCCTTTTAAAATTAAAGTGGCAGGGCATGGTGGTGCATGCCTTTTAACCCCAGCACTTGGGAAATAGAAGCAGACAGATCTCTATGAGTTTGAGGCCAGCCTGGTCTATACAGTGAGTTCCAAGCCCGCCAACTCTACCTAGTGAGACCCTGTTTCAAAAACAAACAAACAAAATTTTAAATGTCACGTTTCTCTGGGGCCACTAAGAAAGGTGAACGTAAGAAAGGGTGGAAAGACAGAGTTCCAAAGAAGATCAGGCAGGACCCCAGAAACTCCTGATCTGGGCAAGACTCAGCCCGTGTAGGAGACCAAATGAGAGCTTTGGAGGAAGAACTAGCTGACTGGTATTGACACACAGACTGTCAAGGTAGATGGAGGTCTGAGGGTCCCAGTGTGGGGCATCTCCTTTCCCATCCCCAGGTTTTACTAAACGGTGCAGTGGTGGAGGGGAAGCAGGGGGTGGGGGATGTGGGGGGGAGGCTGGGTTTAAGAAGCACAGCCTTGCCCGGGGCTGTGAGTTCTCATGCTCTTAGATTCCAGGAAT
This sequence comes from Peromyscus maniculatus bairdii, assembly GCF_049852395.1. Classification (NCBI taxonomy): domain Eukaryota; kingdom Metazoa; phylum Chordata; class Mammalia; order Rodentia; family Cricetidae; genus Peromyscus; species Peromyscus maniculatus. The sequence continues at coordinate 53,969,804 of NC_134871.1, forward strand.
CTGCTTGGTCTAAAGGTGAAGAATGTCTTCCTGAGAATCCAGTGCAGTGAGTGACCTCCCAGCCCAGATGCTGGTCACATGGCCAGCTCAGCACCCTTCTGTGGCAGGGCTGGGGAGGACCAACTCAGGAGACTGGGCTCCACTCAGAGGAGAGCCCAGACTAATGAAAGTCTCAGCTAACCCTGAGCATCAAGTGAGTATTGTAACCTCTGCAATAAAACACATAACAGAGAAGCACGGGGATCCGGAGGTTAAAGTCAGCCGGGGCTACATGAGACCCTATCCCCCAAAATCAAAATTGAGCTGGAAAGATTAAAGAAAATGAAAATAAAACATTTCATTTTTTTTTTAGGATTGATATATTTTTATTTTACATGTATGGGTCTTTGGCCTGCATGTGCATCTGCGTAGGACATGAATGCCTGGTACCCACAGAGGCCAGCAGAGGACATCAGATCCCCTGAACTGGAGTTACAGACAGTTGTGAGCCATCATATGGGTGCTGGGAATTGAGCCTGGGTCCTCTGGAAGAGAACAGCTAGTTCTCAACTGCAGAGCCTTCTCTCCAGCCCCCAAATATGCCAGATATGCATGTAAAGTAAGACGAGATCATTTTAAAGCTCTAAATAGTTAAACAGAGCCAGCTAGGAACCCTGGTGCACACCTGTAGTCCTGACCTAGGAAAATCATTTGAGCCAGGTTTTCTTTTTCTTTTTTAATTAATTTATGTGTTTGATGTTTTGCCTGCATGTCTGTATGTGCACTGTGTGTGTGTGTGTGTGTGTGTGTGTGTGTGTGTGTGTGTGTGTGTGTTGAGAATCACACCCAGGTCCTCTGCAAGAAGAGGCAATGCTCTTGATTCTAGGGTTAAGCCAGGCGGTGGTCACACACACCTTTAATGCTAACAGGCAGGAAGATCTCTGAGTTCCAAGACAGCCAGGGATACACAGAGAAACCATGTCTTGGAGAAAGAAAGGAAAGAAGCAAGGAAGGGAGGGGGAACGAAGGAGAGAGAGGAGAGAGGAGAGAGAGAGAGAGAGGAGAGAGAGAGAGAGAGTTCTCATGCAACTCAAAGTGGCTTTGAATTTGCTTTATAACCTTGAACTCCTGGTCCTCTGGGACCCTACCTGGTTTTATGCCAAGCTGTGGGTAGAACTTGGTGCATTATAGACAAGCATTCTACCAACTGAGCCCCAGAATAAATAATTTTTGAAAGAACAAATGACTTCAATAGATGCAAACAATATTAATCCTTAAAACAAATTGGGAGAATAAGGGATACTCTGTCAATTGGTAAAGAAATTCCAAGAACGTATAAAGCTAATATCATGGCGATTCAGAGGCTCAAGGCTTTCCCAGGATTCTCTGAATCCAGGTGTTAAGACATAGACATCAGCTCCCCCCACTTCCACCCCACCTGATCCTGGAGGTGCTGAACAGCCTGTACGCTCCTAGAGTGCTCGCGTAGGAACCCTAGAGACGCCCTACACAGGCCTGGCTCTGCGGGGGACGCACTGAATGGGCACATTGAGAAGCCTGGGAATGCCGAAGGCTAGCTGGCTACAGACTCTCCCGGAAATCAGCTATCTCAGGGCAACTGCGCCTGTGCCGACTCCACATGGAAACCTGAAAGCAGCCACAGAAGACGGATTGCTGGCAGGCTGCCCGGCCACAGCCTTCGTCACTAATCCCACCCTGGGGCACAGGATGTGGCTGAGTTTAGGGGGAGCTGTCTGCCGAGCTTTCGGAGTCCACACGGAGGACGGGGCTCACTGGGAACGAAGAGTCTCAGCCCAGGATCCTTTATCCCCAAGTTCTATGCCTCGGGGTGGGGGAGGAACAGTTGCCAGCCAGAGTTGTTCCCATGGGGAGGGATGAAGGAAGCCCCCCACCCCTGCCTGGGTCCAGGGACTTGGGGAGTGGATTTGGGCTACTCCGGAAGCCCCAAGGTCCTGATCCTGCTCATCCTCTCAGGCTCTTCTGTGGGGACTCGGGTCCCTCACTGGTCCGGCCTGAGACTCAGAAAGAGCTGGGAACTGTAGAATGGCAGTCTCCCAGGAATTGAAAATCTGTGACCCTACTCTTGAGGAAGACTTTCCCCCCACTCCAAAGTGGACAGAAGCAGCTCAGTCTCCAACCCACTAGAGCTTCTGTGGAAGCTGTTCTCAGGCTGTGGTTCGAGAACCCCACAGGGGCTAACATATTGGATCTTTACATTAACAATTCGTAACAGTAGCAAAATTACAGTTATGAAGCAGCAACGAAATAATGTTATGGTTGTGGGTCCCCCCAACATGAGGCACTGTGTTAAAGGGTCGCAACATTAGGAAGGTTGAGCACTGAACATGGGCTGCCAGCATCCCGGCTTCGATAGTAGGAAGCAGCAGAATCAGTGTCTGGGTCCAGCTCTCCCTGACCTGCAAGCTCCTCAGAACAGCTGTGGATCCTTCTGTCCCCCAACACCAGCGCCCTAGTTGCTAGGCCTCCTCCCTGTGGGCTCGTTACCCAAGTTAAAGTCTGGGCCCTGGCAGCCCCCCAACAAGCCAAACTCAGCAGACTGTCCTCAGCAGACCAGTTATAGACAAGTCACAAGCAGAAAGAAGAAAGTTGATTCGATGTGGCCACAGTGGGAAGACGAACAGAGAGGCCCAGCGACTGCCTTGCCCTTAAGTCCGTCTCCCGTGTCCTGACATGACATTTAGGGTGACTTAGACAGAAGAGGTATGCGGAGCAAAGCAGTCCTGGCCAAAGTGTGAACACGCCCCTCATCATTGTCCGCATCCGGTCTGTCCCGCAAGGTGGTCTGATAAACCGTGAGAACTGTATGAAATCTCTTCCTAGGAGGCAAGCTCCTCCTCCAGCGAGCCCTGGACTTCAGCCTTTTTCTTTTCTTCCAGCATGAGATGCCTGGGAATATTCCAGAATCTTGGGGTGCATTATCTCAATAGTCTGACAGCCAAAGAGAGGGGCACAAGAGTCTGTTCAGAATAACTTTATTCTGGCTGGGCTGTTACAGGCTCAAGGGAATGGACTGGGCGGGGGGGGGGGGGGAGTAGGGAGGTGTGGGGGGGAGGCAACATGGACGCCTTCAGAAGTCCTGGGCCCCTGAGGACTGAATAGGATTTGCTCAAAATGTGGGTTGTGTTAGAAGGAAAAAACTTCCTGGTACAAACTAATCTAAGTGTGGTTCATTAAGCTGCACCCCAAGATGGAGCCATGTTGCTAAAATTCCTTCGCTGAGGGAAATGCGAATTATGTCTGTCTTCCCCTCTTCATAGGGCCCCAATGACAAAATCATGGGTGTATGGAGCATAAGGAGCCCTAACACAGCCCCACTGTGAGGTCTGCACCCAGCATGGATGATGGATGGTAGTCCTCTATGTCTATGAGGAGGAAAACCTTTCTTCCTGTGCGCTGGCTTTTTGATTTGTTTTGTTTTTTGCTTGTTTGTTTGTTTGTTTTGTTTTGTTTGTCGACTTGACATATGCTAGGGTCACCCTGGAAGAGGGAACTTCAATTAAGAAAATGCCTCCATCAGATTAGCCTGTAGGCAAGGCTGTTGGAGATTTCCTTGATTAATGATTGATGTGGGAGGACCCAGACCTCTGTGGGTGGTGCCACCCCAGGCAGGTGGTCCCTGGGTTGTATTTTTTTTTTAAAAAGCAGGCAAGGCAAGTCATGGGGAGCAGGCTAGTAAGCAGCATTCCTGCATGGTTCTGCAGTTCCAGGGGATCCAATACTCCCTCCTAGCCTCTGGGGGCACTGCATGCCTGGGGTGTATCAACATATATGCAGGCAAAACACACATACATATAAAAACAAAGGTAGATAAATCTTCAAAAAGAGAGAGAAAATTTGCATTTTCTGGTTAGCTGAGGCTGAAGAATTAGCTGCAGTTAACAAGAGACCAGAGCACCCTATTCCTCCACAGCCTGTATATCCTAGCCCCTTCCTAGGATACAGTTAGGATAGAACTGCATACAAACAGCTGGATTCTTAGGTGGAAGATCCATTGTCCCTCCCAGTCCCATCCTTCTAGACTAGCAAAGGTCAAACAGGCCCAGCTGTGATGATCCTTTGCAAGCAGACACAGCTCTTCCTGAGAAAACTGTGGTTGTTTTATTCAGAGGATAGTGCTATCCAGCAAGCCTGCACCTCCAGAACCCAAGGATGAGCCCAGAACTTTCGGGGAGACACAACCAGAGGCTGCCCTGGCCTGGAAACAGAAGGCGGAGCCCGCAGGCCTGACTAAACTCAAGGAATCTTCTAGCTCTCACGGATCGTCTATTCCTCTGGCACACAGGTGAGATGTGCAAGCGTGGCTCACCCATGTGAGGGATAGTTGCAAGGCCATGAAGCATTCACACAGAGCACAGGTGCGATGATGCACAGGTGCAGGACACAGGTATGGAGCACAGGCATGGAAGACAAGTATGGAGCACAGGTGTGGGGCACAGGTGTGAGGAACAGATGTGAAACACAGGTGCAGGGCACAGGTGTGGAGCACAGGTGTGGGGCACAGGTGTGAGGAACAGATGTGAAACACAGGTGCAGGGCACAGGTGTGGGGCACAGGTGTGAGGAACAGATGTGAAACACAGGTGCAGGACACCGGTGTGGAGGACAATTACAGAGCACTGGTGTGATGCACAGCTGTGGGGCACAGGTGCAGAGTACAGGCATGATGCACAGGTGTGGAGGGCAGGTGCAGGGCACAGGTGCTGTGCTCAAGTGTGAACACCAGCGGTGCGTTTCATAAAAGTGTGGCGTGGCATCCCTCAGCAGCCATTCCCCCAAGCATCTACCACGCAGTCCACAGAGACACAGCTGAAAAGCAGGCTGTCTGCTTTCAAGGACTTTCCATTCTAGAAGGAGACGGGGAGGATGGGAGTGCATCTCAGTAGCCACTCCTCTTCATTGTGTTCCAGAACTCACAGCGTGGCTGCACGGCCAGGACTGAGGCAGGCCTTCCTCTCAACCCCTCCACATAAAGAAAGCCCAAACCGAAAGCCCAAATTCGAACCCCGGGGTTCGAATGCAGAGGTCAGGCAGAGCGAGGAGGCAGATTTGCACAGACACTCCTCCCTCCCCAAGCCTTAACTACTCTGCCCTTCAGATCCCAGCATGCTGCACGGCAGCTGCCTTTTCATCTCAGACCCTTGAGTGGGGAGGAGGGACTCCACAGCGGGAAGGAGACCGGAAGTGAGGCTGAGCGCTGCAGTGGTCACACTTGCGCCCTGATGAAGGGGCTCTTCCTGGAGAGGGACACACGATGGGCCTGGTAGGCTCCAGTCCTCCCACTGGGTCCTGGGGACACTTGGAAAGTCAGCCATGCTTTCCCCTTTATCACTTTGCTCCTTTAAATGCATGTAACATTTAAATGACATTTAAGTACCGAGGGAGGGGACCCAACTGATCTCATCAGCTGCCGAGTTCTTAATGGGAGGCCACAGGACAGGGCCCCAGACACAGCATGACTGGGCTTCCGAAGAAGCAGTGCCCAGTCCAGGTTGAGTCCTGTGTTCAGGGTCCTCTGGCTGCTCCTAGCGATGGCCACATTTGGGGGCTCAAACCATTCATTTTGGAGACTTCTGTCAGGGCCACATTCCTTTTGTCGTTCTGGGGGAAACATCTCTTCTTTCCTTTGTCAGTTTCTAGAGACACCTGCAGTCCTTGCCCATCATAGCCCTTTCTCTCTGCTGTGACATTACTTCACTATTACCCTCCTTTCTTTAGGGCCCTGGTGATAGCTGCAATCCCAGTACGAGAATCCGGGCCAGGAGTCCCGCCTCAAAATCCCTGTGCACAGTCAAGTCTCTCCTGCTCTAAGGACATTGCCAGATCACAGGGACTGAGATGAGGACATCTCTGGGAGAAGATACGGCAGCCTGGCACTGAGTGTGACCCCGACAAGTCTCGCACCATGCTGAGCCTGTCTCCCTGACTTCAGCACACAGAGCTGTCAGTCCAGAGACTTCACCCACCTTCCGGAGGACCAAAGACCCCACTGACCAAAGGAGGTATTAGGAGGTCCCCAGAGGCTGTGGAGGAAATAGGGAGAAGGAAGTTTTGCACTTGAGTTCAGATACACCACACAATGCTCAGGAGGCAAAGACAGGTGGATCACTGTACATTTGAGGCCAGCATGATGCACGTGGAGAGTTCCAGGCCAGTCGGGATTCGTAGTAATCCCCCCACACACACACATACACAGATTCACAATATACTTCCTTCACACATAGGTAATGAGCCAACTCAAAGCCTCCTCCAGTTCTCAACCAGCCAGTGAACAGAAGAAAATCAACTGGCGTGATCAACAGGTGCAGTTGGCCTCTTGCAAGGGACAAAGCCTGGGGATCAGAGTGGATGGACCCCTAATCTGGCTGCAGCACCTAACCCACGTGCTGCTTAGACGAAGAGTAAAGTGAGAAAGAGAGCGGACGTGGGGGGCTGTGATGCAGCTCAGTGGGTAGAGGGCATGCTTGGGCATACAAGGCCTGCCTGGGTCTTATCCACAGCAGAGCATAAACCTGGTGTGGTGGTCCACTCTCAACCCCAGCGATGGGGAGATGGAGTCAGACGAGTTGGAGGATTTCTATAAGTTTGAGGCCAGCCTGGTATACGTAGCAAGTTCCTGGCCAGTCTGGACTAAAATAGTGAGATTCTGTCTCAAAAAAACAAACAAACAAACAAAAAGCAATAAACAAATAGAGTCGGATAGAACAGAACAACAAAAGTAAAATGCAGTGTCAACATGAAATGCTGGCGGGCGGGCGGAGGGGGTTGGAGGAGAAGCACTGTCTTCCATGGTGGATGGGGATGGAATTGGCAAAACCACCCTGGAACACAGGCGTCTCCTTACACCCTAAGCACACACATACCACATAACCCAGCCATCACACTCCTGGGCACTCTCCCAGACAAATGAAAACATATGTTCACATGAAAACCTATATGCGAGTGTTTATAGCAGCTTTGTTTTGCACTTTCCCCAAACTAGAAACAATCCAGCTGTCCTTTCGCAAGGGATGGGCTAAACACACGGTGCGTGCCCATCCCTTGGAGGACAACTCCAAAATCAAGACAAGAGACGGGCTTAGGACACCTGAACCCCACTTGAAGGAACACAAAGAAGGCTGCTGACTCCAAAAATAACCTCATAAGCATTGGACAGGACGTTTTCTTTTACATTTTTATTTCCACCGTAGTGGGGGAGGGCATGCTGGCGCCGTGGCCCAGGTGTGGAAGGCAATCTCGCGGGAAGTTGAGTCTCACCTTCCACCTTATTTCAAAGCCCAGTCTCTCTGGTTTCTGCCTCTAGACTGCAGGACTCCAGGCTAGCTGGCCTGTGAACTTGCTGTTGGCCGTATGAGTGCTGGGATTACAGATGCCATCGCTGGCAATGGAACTCAGGTCATCAAGCTTGTGGGACAAGCCTTGAGAGCCGTCTCCCTGGCCCAACGTGCATCATCTCTGAGATGACAAGTTGTAGAAATGGAGAACAAGGAAGGGGACAAGGATGTACAACACAGGTGTCCTTATGGTGACCAAATGTCCTCTGTCTTTTTTTTTTTTTAATTTATTATCTATACAGTGTTCTGCTTGCATGTGTCCCTGCAGGCCAGAAAAGGGCACCAGATCTCATTATAGATGGTTGTGAGCCACCATGTAGTTGCTAGGAATTGAACTCAGGACCTCTGGGAGAATAGTCAGCACTCTTAACCACTCAGCCATCTCTCCAGCCCCCAAGTGTCTTCTATCTTAATGGTATTTTTTGTCTGTGTGAGCAGCAAGGAAAATGGGTCCAAAAGAGCTTTCTGTCGTCTATCTTGTCTTTTTCTTTCTTTCTTTTCTCTTTTTTTAACAGTGTCTCGTGTAGGCCAGCTGGCTTTGAACTTGGTATGTAGCCAAAGATGACCTCTAACTCTGAATCCTTCTGCCTCTACTTCCCAAGTGCTGGTGTGCACCACTATGCCCAGTTTGTCTATTTATTGGGAGTGGGGGATGTGCCATGATGCTCATGTGGAGGTCAAAAGATAACCTTCAGCCAGGAGGCGGTGGTGCACACCTTTAATCCTAGCAACCTGGAAGCAGAGGGAAGCAGATGTCTGTGAGTTCAAGGCCAGCCTGCTCTACAAATCAAGTTCTAGGACAGCCAAAGCAGTTACACAGAGAAACAGACTGTCTCAGAAAAATAAATAACTTTTGGGAGTTGGTTCTCTTCTTCCACTGTGTGGGTTTGGAGGCTCAAACTCAGGACATCAGGTACAGTGGCAGGTGCCTTCACTGCTGAACCAGGATGCCAGCCCTGCATTCTTTTTTTTTTTAATATTTGTTTGTTTTTATTCATTTATGTGTATGACTGCTTTGCCTGCGTGTATATGTGTGGTTACAGGCACTTGTGATCTACCATGTGGGTGCTGGCGACTGAGCCTAGGTCCTCTGCAAGAGCAGCCAGTGCTCTTATCTACAGAGCTATCTCTCTGGGTCCCTGTATTATTTCTTATAACTTCATGTTATATCTGCAATATTCTCAAAATAAGAAAATTTAATTTGAGCCAGGCATGGTGGCACATGCCTTTAATCTCAGCATTTTGGAGGGAAGGGCAGGCAGATCTCTGTGAGTTTCTGGCCTGGTCTATTAGAGAGTTCCAGGCAAGCCAGGGCTACATAAGTAAAGCAAAAGGAAAATCTGATTTGAAAAAGAAGTGGTGAACGTGTGTGGTCTCACACCCAGAGAGCTATTTGATGGCCTTAAGGTCCAGCATCACCATAACCTTTTCCCCCCATATCCCTCTAACACCTCGGGGACCTGAGCCCCACCTGTGAACCCCTTCCCAGTCTACTCAGGCTCAATGCCTCATAAACACTTACATCCCAGGTTTTGCTCCAGCCTGCCCTCTGCCAGGTAGATCTTCCTCTTGCCTCCCTCACTCCTGGACTGTGTGGACCCCTGAGTCCACTGAGGGTTTGGCTGGGTCACCCCCTCATGTGGTATGGCCACCAAGAGAGCTGGTACTTCACCCATACCAGTGAACACTACGTCTGGGGCTGGGTGGTTTCACTCCAAATGAGCAAATGATGGGAGGGTAAGGTGTATGTGTGAGTGTAGACACAGACTGGCACAATTGCGTTCTAGAATTGTCAACCATTTCTACACATGAGAATACAATAACCAGAGACCATCTGCACTGAGTCTTGCTCTCCGAAGCCTTGACCCTGAATAGGCTTGCTGCCCTGGGAATTCCTGGTCCTGGAGTAACCTCTTCACTTCCTATCAACACATCACAAAGGCAGAATGGAGGTGAATAAAAAAGAAAAAGAAAACACCTGAGACAAGAGGGTGAGGCTTGGGTGTAGCGTGTTAGACATGGAATGGTGTGGAGAGTTGGGTATTCCCACAAGAACAATTCTTGAGCTGCAAAATGGGAATGGCACAGAGCCGTAGCCCACCAGGAACTGTGCTGGGCACTGTAGACAGGGCAACCCATGTTTTTCTTCTAATCAAGAGGATACTGATGTCGCCCAGATCGCTACAAGCTTTGAGAACCTTAGCCGGGATATTTGCAAATATCCCTGTGACTCAGGACGAGGACTGAGTCTGTCAGATTTTTTTTTTTCACAGCTGCGAGCTCTCGTTGGGCATTTAAGGATCACCAAGGGATGAGTTCTAGGGGTTTCTGGCCAAGGGTGACCCGGGGAGCCCCCTACTGGGAGGATGGAACACACTGCTTGCGCAATGCACGCAGTGGTATACAGGGAGGAGCCCGCGCTGCCCGGATGATGGGCGTGTCCGCAGCCCCTTAAGCGCCCCAATTCTTCTTGCCGGAGACGGAGCCTCCGCGGGCTGGGCGGGGCCTTTCAGGGGCGCGGGATCCGCGGGCGTGGTCTCTGGTGGGCGTGGTCTCTGCAGTCCCTCCCCCAGCCGGTCCGGGGCTCTGCGCGGTGGTGGCGGCTGCGGCGGCGGCGGCACGGGGACCCAGGTGAGCGGCGGCCGGTTCTCGAGGCCGGGCGGGAGGGAGGGTCCCGGGTCTGGGGGAGGGGGCGGCACGCGCGCGCGGTCGCAGAAGGCGAGGCCCGGGCGGCGCCGCGAGTGCATGTGTGCGTGTGCGCGAGAGTCCCGCCGAGCGCCCGAAGGTGGGATAGGGGTGGGGGCGACCTCTAGGCAGAAGCGGCCCCGGGAGGAGTACAGCCTCCCCGTCAACCTCCTGGGACCTTCCTGGCTCGTCTCTCAGAGCCCCCCCCCGCCCCGCCCCTTTCTCTCGGTATCTGAGTTTCTCTCCGTCTGTGTGGGTGGGTCCCGTTGGGGTCGTCCAGCCCTCTGTCCAGCCGCCTAGCCATCCTGTCACCCTCCCTCCATCCGAGCGTGCCTCCTCCCTATCGCAGCCTGCCTCTCCCTCTCCATTGCCCCCCTTAATAGAGCAAACAAAGATGGTCGAGGGAGGGGGACCCTTGTTTCCAAGCTGTTCCTGGCTCAGGCTGTGTCCCCCCACACCCTCTGGCCTCTGGCCTGGGCCTCCAGCCACCTCCTGGCAGGGAGCTGGATGAGGGCAGCGGATGATCCCACACAGGCAGAGGCCCCAGGGTGGAAGCACTTAGGGGTCTGTCACCTTCCCTGGCCATTGACAGCAGGTAGGGACACCTGGCAGATCAGCCTGGCCAGGGTCTGAGCCAGGGACTAAATCACATGATTCCTACATGCCATCCCATATGAGCAGGGCCTAATGCTTTCCAAGATTTTTCTCGCCGGAGCCAGGGTGAAAAAGAAGCACAGGGTTGTGGGAGGGTCCCTGGCCTGCAGGCCCCAGGAGGCGGTCCTCCATCCTGCCCCCTGAGCTCCCATATCCCTGTCAGGCATGGGTAGGAGTGACATTGTGAGGGACTGTAGAGGCTGTAGCATGATATCGAAGTGAAGTGATTAAGGATGTACTTGGCTGAGAGCGTGGCTGCACCTGCCTCCATGTCCAGGATCCCAAAGGCCTGGGCCTATGCCCTGGACTGCATTCAGAGAGGCCAGCATCTCCCTGGGGCCCTCCTAGGATAGGCCTCCTAGGCCCTTCTAGTCAGGTCTCTGGCCATCCCTTTGAGGACGTTTGATTCATAGAATGCAAGCTCTTGGGCTGCCCTAGGATGTTGCTGGGGCCCTAGGAATCTGCATTTACCACACAGTCCCTCAGACGTGTCCAAGTGCACATCGAGGTGTGAGCCTCACTGAGAGAAGGCTGGCTGACCGTGGCTCAGTCTCAAGAAGGGTCCCTGTTAGTGGCCAAGGCTCAGCTGTGTCCCGGAGCCAGCCACTGCCCTCTGTGAGCCTGAGTCCCCTGGTCAGAGGTTATGACCTCCTGAGTGCTCCCACTGCCGGTTCTGGTATCCACAGCTCTTTGCTGAACTGTGGGACACGAGTTTCTATGAAGCCCACTGCTGAGTGAGTGTGTGGCTCTGGGCAAGTCACTTTGCTTCTTCTGGTCCTCAGTGTCTCCGTCTGAAAACAAGGAGTCAGTATCTCTACCCACACGGGGTACCCCGGGAGGATCCATTCCTGTGCACAGAACAGAACGTGGAGGTGCCAGCCACAGGGTGGGTGGGGCTTGTTTTCAGGATAACTGTGTTAATGGAGGGTGCTGGGGACAGTTGTATTTCCTCAGCAGCAGGGGAAAGTGTTTGTGCAGATGCTAGTTGGCAAATGGCTTTTGTTTCTAATGGATGGCTTGAAAGGCTAGGGCTGGCTGGGCGGAAATGCCTGGGGAGGCAGAGCAGGCACTCTGTGTGATGCCAGCTCCTGTGAGCGAGCCTGAGGGGTGACAGACAGTAGAGCCACCTCGGCAACTCCCCACCCAGCCCCACCTTGAGTGCTCCCCTGTTCTCCCAGAATACCCACGAGACCCCCATCAGGAAAGTGATTGGTTCTCAGAGATCTTGCCCTAGCCTGCAGGTGGCTGGAGGGGCGGGGGATGGGACAGAGACCTCACAGAGGGAGCCAGGTACATGTGACATGTGGATACAGAGCTGGAGGTTCAGATGAGGGTGACGATGGTCCCCTGGGTTATACAGCAGGGCCCGGGAGTCCTGCCTAGAAGCTCAGGGTGGCCCCAGGGGCCAGTCACTTTCCATTCAGAGGCAGAAGATGGGAAATCGAAGTTTGCCTGGAATGAGGAGGTGACCCCTTAATGACAGTGTAATGCTTTTCTCTCTTCACTACCTTCCTATTCATGTCTCAAAACTGGATCTGGATGCGGGACTTTTTTAAGGGACAGCATCTTGGCTGGGGCTGTAGCTCAATTAGTAGAGTGCTTGCCTAGCATTCACAAGGCCCTGGATTCAATGCGCCCGCCCTACACACCACAGAAGTTAGGCATGATGGTGTATACCTGTTATCCCAGCACTGGGGGCCGCGGGGGGGGGGGCACAATGATCAGTACTCTAAGGTCGTCCAGCTCTGTAGTGAGTTTGAGACCAGCCTGAGCTAGAGACCCTGACCTTGTCTCAGGAAAGGAGAAGGGGGAGGAAATCACCTGTCCCGGGAAACTGCCTGATCCCTGTGAGCTGTGGTACTCTCCTCTGCAGAGTGAGAGCTGGAATAGACGGTTTTTGCACTAAGTGGAGGCTCTGGCCCAACTGTCAGGATCTAATCTGCACACCTTCACTAGCCCTGTGGCCTTGGCAGATTTCCCAGCCTCTGGCTGCCTCCTGCTTTGTCTACCAGATGACGAGAATGGCCACCACATGCCTTACGTGTCATCGTGAGAATTGAAGGGTAGCCCCAGCCAGGAGTGTTCTCTGCTGATGAGGTAGGAGGGGGTCTCTGTTGTAGTGACGCCACCTTACAGTACTTGTGGTACTGTAGACTCTAGGGAAGCCACCCAAGCCCAGGTCATAGTGTCGTTGTGGGCTGAGGTGACGGAAAGGACATACGTGAGAAAGGAATAGGTATCCATGTAGTACAGAGTCCAAGGAACTATGTGTCAGCAGCTACGTGTCATCTGTAAACATCCCAGAGGAGGGGAGCTTTACTGCCTTGAACCTACTGACCTCTGCGCCTGTGGGGAGGGGACAGTCCCTATTCAGGACCTATCAGCTGGACACAGCTGTAAGACTAGGTCTGACTCAGATGAACTGGAAGTCATCCATTATGGCTGCTTCTTGGTGGAGAGACATGGAGCTTCAGCTTGATTATTCTAGCTGTGAGGGAGTTCACTTCCCTATGATTGTTAGTCTAGGACTTGTCCAGATACCAGAACCTATCTCTGTACCTAGACTGTGGCTGCTGTCACCTGCAGCCATGCTGGATCTCATCAAAGTCCTCTGTTCTTTATATCACTAGTTTCTAATTCAAAGTGGAGTTGTTGTGTCCAGATACAGAGTAACCTACTCATGCCATATAGCTGCAAGGGAGTCCAAGAGACTGAGTGTCTGTCACTCATCTTTTAAAAGATGAATGGTGATTCACAGAGATGAAACTCTCCAACTACATAGTGGGACATGTGGGGGAAGCCCCTTTTTAGAAGATTGTCCAGCAGGCATTCAGAGGGATTGCTCTCTTTGGTTCTTCCCTAGAGCTTGGCTCACCCTGAAATGAATAGGTGTCCCTGTGTCTTGATCATCTGCTCTATGCTGGGTCCCATGGGAGCTTCCCTGGCTTCTGTCTACTCTCCCAGCAGCCTAGGATGCTATTGTGGCTCTGCCCAGTTAGCAGATGGGCAGACTGAGGCCCAGAGCCAGCAGGAGGAAGGGCCAGGGCTTAGACCCGGATCTCTGTAGCCAGCCACTTGACACTTGCCATATTGGTATGCTTAAAGATAAGGACAGGAAGCCTCACCATCAGGGGCCACCATGTGGGCTCCTTGGATCCCAACATGAGTCTCATGCATTTTTCTAAAAGATTCTCAAAGTTTGCTTGCTAGATTGGCTGGAGGCAATCATTAACTTGTAAAAGCATTTTGTCAAGCAAAATGAATGAACCTGCACCCAGGGAACAGTCCAGGAGAAAGACACAAGAGAACACCCAGCCTAGAAGACAGCCCCCTCAGCCCTAGACCTGAGTTCTAGGCATGGTTCCATTCTGGACACCCTCTTTGAGTCTGGGGAGTTAATTTCTGTGCTACAGTTTTCTCATCTATAAAACAAGCTTTCTACCCTGTGTGGCTGCAGAGTGTGATGGGGTAACCAGCAGTGCTGAGAGCCAGCATAACCATTCTTGGCCTTAGGAATGCTCTAGAAAGGCAACTCACAGGCACGCAGACCTGCCTCCATGTTGCCCTCTGCAACTGTAAGGCTGTACTATGGTGACCCCACTATGCAGATGAAGGAGAGGCAGTGAGGTCAGTATCCAGGCCCTGGGTCACTGTAAGACTGTAAGACTGAGTCTGACTCATATGAACCAAAAGCCATAGTGCATAGTCTCAATTGTGCCAGAGGAAGATAGAGCATAGCTCGATCCTGCTTCATGGGAGAGGCCAGAAGGCTCCTGTAGGGAGGGGAGACTCCCCCACTTATATCATCCATAGCTGTATCCTGCCCCTCTTCAGGCAGGCCTGAGGCAAAGAACAGCCAATGAGGAGGGTAAATATGATGTGCTCAGAGACCCTCAGGTGGGCCAGTCCTGTGTCAGCCATGACCAGTTCAACTGCACAGGGCCTGGAAGGAGACTCCAGGCTCACTGCACCCGCACCCTCAGACCATTATTCTGAGAGTTTGGGTTTGGGCTTTAAAACAGGGTCTTACTCTGTAACCCAGGCTGGCCGGGAACTCACTAGATAGCCCAAACTGACCTCAACGTCTCAGTAATCCTCCCGCCTCAGACTCACATATGCTGGGATTGTGGGTGAGCACCACCACACCTGTTTTCGTTTCTCTCTCTCTCTCTCTCTCTCTCTCTCTCTCTCTCTCTCTCTCTCTCTCTCTCTCTCTTTTTCTCAATAGATTCTGGAGTGGGGTTGTGTCTACAGTACCCAGCCCCAATATGTCACCAGGCAGCATATGAACATATGTTCTGCTTTTTCATATGGTGTCACTCTGACTTCTTCACTGTTTCTAGAAAGTTCCTACCATGCCTGAGTTCTTAGCAGTGCAACACCGTGCACTGTGCAACATCCTTTTCTGCAGATACCCCTCTGTGGGGTTCCCAGGGCACAGAGATGTGAAGGTCCTCTGCATCTTAGATTCTGTCAAATGAGACACTGTATCCCAGTGGCCCTGGAAGGAGTGAGCCTTTGGTGGGATGCAATGGACGGTGTCTGGCAAGCTGCAAAGGATGGCGTGGTGGCTGCCGTTGCTGTGGTTGCCAGAGTCTGAGTTGTTGTTGTTGTAGCCTTTCTCCCTACTAAAGTGGTTGGTCCTTGCAAGAGGGGGGCAGGTCTTACATTCTGAGCCCACCTGACATGATGTTCTGTGGCTTCCCAGCTAAAATGAACCTCCGTATGGACAAAGTTCCAGGAGATACTGCATTCACACAACCTCATCTTGTGCCCCTTCATCGGGGGGAACATTAACTCCACTGGAAAGCCAGGCACCAAGATAGGCCTTCCCAGGATTGCATGACAGGAAGAGACATCCAGGAAGGCTTCCTGAAGGAGGTGGCTAGCATCCAGCAAGATGGAAGGGCAGAGTCTGGCTGGCATTCTAGTAGAGTGAAGAAGGGGGCTTTAATGCGAGGGACGTGGTTAAGCCTAGCATAAAGTTGAGTATATACAGTACCTAGCATTGAGTTGGGTATAGGCGTTGTGGGGTTGTGTATGAGCTGAACTAAGATGCCCAGAAGTCATCTCGGGTCAGAAATGAAAGGAGCCATCCAGTTGCATCTCCTGGCACCCGCCTCTCTCGTCACTTCAGGCCTGGACAGGAAGGGGTGTACCATGGGCTCCAAGGCTACAGGCACCCCCGCCTGGGACCTGCTCCATAAGCATGATAAAATATTTATCAGGAAGCAGGCAAGCAGTTGGCTTTCCCTGCACAGACCGCCATGGGCAGCTCCCACCGAAGGTGGCTGCAGCCTCCCCGAGTTCCGCTGAGTCACAGCCCAGGAGCCCTCTGCCCAGCTCGCCTGCTCGCTGTCCTGTGGCCACGTGGATTCCTCATAATATGTAAGCCATTGGGCAGCCCCACGACCAGGGTACCCAGCACAGTGAAAAACGCTGACCCCGCCATCTTCAGACCTCTCTGGACTGTGCAGACCTCAGCCAAGGTCACAGGCAGACAGGCCACGGGTACCCCTCCCCTCAACCGCCCTGCAGCCTCTGGCACCTGAGCAAGGTAGGTCCTTTGTCTCTTTACCATGGGGACACTGAGGCTGGGGTGGATCTCTCAGGACCCGGTGGTTAGAGGAGACTTGGCATTTGTCTGTCTGACCCAGAGTCTGTCTCGGAGGAGCCGGACTCCGTCCGATAAGGACCACTTCCTGTGTCCATCCTGATGTGGTAGTACTAGGACTTTAAGTTGGGATCAGCAGCAACAGAAACAGTGGCAGATGGTGCCTTCCCTCTGCTTCGCGGAGTGCGAGCGCACCCAGGCTGCCGAGTCTTCTGTTCACCCATTCATAAAACCGTCTGCCCATCCGGGCCAGCCATCAAGCTTGGGTCGTATGTGCACGCTGTGCTGTGTGACCTTGGATGGGTTGCTCCGCCTCTCTGAGGCTCACTCTTGGATCTGTGATTTGAGGTAACATCTGGATCTCCTTCATGTCCTCATATCCCTGAGGCCGGATGGGCCTCAGTAGGCCTTTGGAAAGGCTCCACTTTCCAGAAAGGCCCTGGCACAGCCTGAGGTAGGCTTGCCAGGCAGTAAACCAGAGGCTTGAGGACAGTACTTGTTGGGCTGGATGGAAGTGTCTCTGAGGTTGTCAAGTTCCCCAGGGAAAGTCTGTGGTCCCTGGAGCTGCTCCAGGGCATCTGGGGGTGGGACAGGGAGCTGGCCACCCCAGCCGCTAGTGGGGACCCTGTGGGCTGCCGAGCCAGTGCCACGGCCCAGTTCTGGCTTGGCCATCATGCCCCTGGCTGCCTGTGGTGCCTGCTGCCCCGTTCCCGCCTGCTCAGCTGCCCTTGGAAGGCCTTCCTCTGCTGCTGTCCTTCTTGCTGCTCTCCTCCAGAAGGGCACTGTTTCTTTAAGCTCCTCCAGGAAGCCATCCTGCTCCAGGGGCCCCTCCTGGCTGTCCGCCTCCCTTGCCCAGTTATGTGCCCCAGTGCCTTCCCATGCCAGCCGTGGGGCCCTTCTCCTGGCTCTGAGAGGTGATTGCTACAGCCCTCCCATACCTTCTCAGGGCCCTGTGTGAAAGCTCCTGGCCCTAGTGGTTCCTTGTGGGGTTTCTGGAGTGTCTCTTAGGCGAAGACAGGGAATATGAGTGGCGGATGTCCAGTGAAGGCGTCGCGGAGCAGAATGAACCCCTACCTGTCTGTGCAGGCCCCAGCCAATGGCCTCTGTTTGCCTGGTTCTCGAGGGTGGTGGAAGCTGATGGTGATGGGGTGATAACTAGGGCATCTGAGCCTGGGAGACAGGTGGGGCTTGGGGCAGAAGATAATCTTGCCTCAAATCCAGTGGGTGGGCCCGGTGTTGTCCACTCTAAAGGGCAGGCAGGGGATGGGCAGGCTGGGGCTGTCACACTCCCAGGGTGGCTGCCACATCTGACAGACAGCCTGGTGTTGAAAAGGACGACCAAGGAAATGCCCTGGTGGGAGCAGAGCTTTCTCTAGTGGTTGCTTTCTCTTCCATCGCCTGCTTTTGAAAAACATCCTGGAGTTCCTTCAGTGACTTTGGATGTATTCAAAGTCCTGTGACCAACCCTGAATTCGGTGGCCACAAGGACATTCAGGGACACAGCCTGATGGGATGACTGACCACAGTCTGGCAGCAGAGGCTGGCAAGCCAGTGTGTGAGCTTAGGCTTGCCAGACACAGCCCGATGGGAGAAGCTGGGCAGACAGTCTGATGGAGGAAGCTAACCACTAAGCAATCTGATGGGGGTGGGGGTGGTGTTGCTGATAGTCTGACAGAGCCTAGCGGCTGGCCAAGGTGGCCCTGCCGATGAATTTCTGGAGCCACAGCTCCATCCGCAGAACTGGGCATTTCTCCCAGCATCCACATGAGGGACTTGGGCCTGTCCTTCCAGATGTCCACTGCACAGCCGAGGGCCAGCTCCCCTCCAATCAGGCTCCCCGGAGCCCTGTGCTTTGCAGAACATAGGCACAGGAGGTGTGGGATGCTCTTTCCTCTGTGAAGAGACTAGCCGACACTGCTCAGCTCTGGGGAGGTGAGGGTCGGATTTAGCTAGCCTGCTTCAGCAATGGAGCCTGGAGGGGGGGACCCCTGGGCTGCTTGGGAACTCAGTGAGCCGTGTAGTCAGGTGTAATGCCTATAGCAGGTGGTTGGCCAGTAGGTGGCAGCCTAGTGCAAGGTGTGTAACACCGTTCCCCCCAACTCCCCCCCCCACCTCCACCACAGACACCTACTCTGTGAAGAGTGGGTCAGGGCAGAGGTCAGTGGAGCCACCTTGCTGTGGCTACTGAGCAGCCCCATCTGGCCCAGGTGGTGGTATGCTTTTTTTCACTTGGCCGCTCTGGGCCTCAGAATTACCTGGCTAGCACTGGACAGCATAGGAGCCCATCGAGAGCCTACTTTCTAAGCTTTTGACCTGTTGACTCATCCACCTCAGTGCTCCAGTAGGGGGAAGGGGGTGGCATTCCAATGTTGCTGTGGCAACCCCACAGCATCTGGGCGGTGGCAGATATAACCGAATGAGTGTACCTCAGAGAGGTACTCCAAGTGGGGGAAATGAGGACTGGACATCGCTGAGCACCATGGGGTGCCAACCGCAGAGTGATCACTGTGAGGGCTTCACCCCCAGAGTGAGCATCATGGGGCTCCACCCTCAGAGGAAGTACTGTAGGGGTTCTACATTCAGAGTGAGCACCATGGGACTCCATCCCCGGAGTGAGCACCATGGGGCTCCATCCCCGGAGTGAGCACCATGGGACTCCATCCCCGGAGTGAGCACCATGGTACTCCATCCCCGGAGTGAGCACCATGGGGCTCCACCCTCAGAGTGAGCACCATGGGAACTCCACCCTCAGAGTGAGCACCATGGGGCTCCATCCCCGGAGTGAGCACCATGGGGACTCCACCCTCAGAGTGAGCACCATGGGGCTCCACCCTCAGAGTGAGCACCATGGAGACTCCACCTTCAGAGGAAGTACTGTAGGAGCTCCACCTTCAGAGGGAGCACCATGGAGACTCCACCTTCAGAGGAAGTACTGTAGGAGCTCCACCTTCAGAGGGAGCACCATGGAGACTCCACCTTCAGAGGGAGCACCATGGAGACTCCACCTTCAGAGGGAGCACCATGGAGACTCCACCTTCAGAGGGAGCACCATGGAGACTCCACCTTCAGAAGGAGCACTATAGTCACTACACTCTCAGAGGGAGCATTGTGGGTGCTGGGCATAGGAACTTGTCTGGACTATTTTCTCAGAGGAGCAGGAGGAGGTGGTGCTGGGGACAGGGAGCAGAACATATCCCGTGGAGAGGGAAGAGGAGAGGGAAGAAGGCCGTGTGACCAGTGACCGAGAGAACAGATGAGAGCCGTGTGGCAGTGAGGCCAGAGGAGAAGGGGCCTACCGTGAAGGAATCCCTGCTCCGCAGTGAGTGTAAAGTGGACCCTGGCCATTGACTTCCCATCCCAGCACACGGGAGCCGCAGCCCCAGGGGCACACAGCCCAAGGTCCTCAAAGAGCCAAGGCGGGGAGGGCTGAATTAGGTCGTGGAGTCAGAGGCCTTCTGCCAGAATGGAGCCTGGCAGTTGGGCAAGCTGGAGCCAGAGGTGGCCGAAGTGGGCAGGCTAGCTGTGACAGCGGTGTCAAGGTCAAATTACAATGGTGTCAAGGTCAAATTTCAATGCATTTCTTTGCAATTCTCAAATTGGTGATGCGCCCCCATTTCATAAAAATTGAAGGTGTGGGGCCAAACAAAATGATTCTGTGGGTAAATGTGTTGACCTGAGTTCGACTCCTGGAACCCACATGGTGGAGAGAGGGAATGGGCTCCTGCAAACTGTCCTCTGACTTCTCCATATGTGCCAAGGCGTAAAAGTGTGCACACACACACAATGAATAAATACCTGTAATAAAAAAATGTTTATGTTAAGAAGTGTTCTGAAAGCCGGGCAGTGGTGGTGCACACCTTTAATTCCAGTACTCGAGAGGCAGAAGCAGGTGGATCTCTGTGAGTTTCAGGCCAGCCTGGTCTACAGAGCGAGTTCCAGGACAGCCAAGGCTACACAGAGAAACACAGTCTCAAAAAACAAGAAAACAAACAAAAAAAAAAAGTGCTCTGATGAGCTAAGAGCAAGGTTCATCCATATTGGTCCCAGGCTGGGTCCTTTTCTCCTCAGAATCCCAGGACTCTTCAATGAGGCCCAGCTGGACTAGGCAGAACCGGAAGCATGGAATCACAGGATTAAAAATCAGGCCTCATGGCCCATACATGTGATATCACCTGAGGCAAGAGAAGCACTAAGAATTTGAATCCTGCTAGCCAAGGCTACATAGTGAGTTCCAGCCTAGCCTGGGCTACACTGAGATCGTATTTCATTTTTAAAAGATTTTATCTTATTTTTCACTCGTGTGTGTCTGAGCATTGGTATGCAGGTGCTCACAGAGGCCAGTAGAGGGTGTCAGATCCCCTAGAGTTACAGGCAGTTATGAGAGTCCCCACCATGTGGGTGCTGGGAGTTGAACTGTCTTCTACAGGAGCAAAGAGTGCTCATAACTGCTGAGCCAGCTCTCTAGCTCCCCGGCAAAACGATTTAAACACATAATTGAGCAGTCCTAGTCACCGTGTAGCCTGGGTGATCCCTGTCTAGGTTCTATTCGACAAGGTGGCCCCAAGTTTTTCTGCTGTATGGGAAATGATCAGAATCCCCTAAGACTGTCACTCCTGGACCAGCATGTGGCCTGGCCACTCTGGAAGAGGCCCTCCTTTGGGAGGTGTCCCGTCCCTCGAAGCTCTGCACTTCGCCATTGCTTGGGGGTGTTTCTGTACCTTGCCATAAAGAGGGGTTGTCTCTCAATGTTGTCGGGATCCAAGGTGACTGCAGGTTTAGGGCAGCGATTGGAGACCTTTGGGCGCCGTTCAAGGTCTGGAATAGGACACTGTAAAAGTTGACCATGTCTGCCTCGGCCGTTGTTTGTGCTTCTAGCCTTGAAGCAAGATGCTAAGGGTAGAGGACCGGCTCATAGACAATCCTTGAGTGACTGACATGTCTCTGCACAGAAGTAAGTGGAGGAGACAGACAAAACGAGACAAGGGATGCTGTGCTCTCGTTCTGCCTTCAGTGGCCTTGTTGGACGGAGAGGGCCTGGGTGCTTTTAGCAAAATCAGTTCTCTGGTGCCTGTTGCAGGGACCCCTCCCTGACGTTAATAATTACGTTCTCAAAAAAAAAAAAAAAAAAACCAAGCCAATGAGAGGTGGGGCCAAAGAGAGACCACCAGACCGCACCTTGATCAGGGCTGCTTAATTATGTGTGTGCTTAAGTGGTTTCGCAGGGCAGAGTCTGGACAACGCTAGGTGGGAAGCAGGCAGGATTCTGAGGCCCCGGCAGGAGTGGAGGGAACAGGGAATGGAGGTCTCGAGAGAGGAAACAGGACCCAAAGAATGCATGCTGGGCCCTGCCTGCCTAGGGTCCAGAATGCCAGGCTTTGGAATTTGGAGTTTTCTCTGAAGGCACAGGACCCGATCTAAGGATTAGGTAGGCAGGGCAGGGGCCCGTCTGGACAGGGCCAGGGATCCAAGCAGGTGGCAGTGGAGTCCTGAGCCCACAAGAGGCTGCTGGTCCCTATAGAAGCTCTGGGGGGCAGCAGAGAGCCAGGGCCCCTAGAGCCCCAGCCACATTGCCCGGGCAGCAGTGGTGGGTCCTGCTGTCCTCGGGTGGGTTCTGGTCTTGCTGCCTGACATTAGGGGAGCTGGGGACAGAACAGGATCATTCTGAGCTCTGGTTCTCACCAGTCTGTGACTCTGTGGTGACCTCAGGATTTTGGACCTCAGCTGGGCTTCAGTGGCCTGGGCTGGGTGTGGCAGGTACCTGGTAAATGTCACTGCTTTTCCTGACGTTGGTGTCCAGGTCCGCTGGGGATCCCACCCTCCAGGAATTCTCTCCTTCACGGAGATTTTGAAGGACCCAAGTTTTGATGGCTGGGTTTGTCTCCGCCTCTCCCCCACCATGTGACATGACTCCTCCCCCCCAGCTCGGGCTCTCTAATCAGAAGAGCTTTTCACAGATAATAATTTCTTGAATGTAGAAGGCCAGGAATGGGTGGCTTGGGGACCATCACCCTGGAGAACAGCACCCTCTTCCTGGGAGGCCCTGGTGGTATCCAGCCAACCCTGGACTGGCTCTTTGTACTTCCACCAGGAAGTGAGGGAGAGAGGCCAAGGGTTGGTTCTCCCTGTTCCAATCGCCCACGTTGGATCCTGACAGGGAGCAGCTCTTGCTACCTGGCAGGGCTGGGTGCAAGGTTCAGACAGTCAGAGAGAGAAGGAACTTTCTCCATTCAGATCTCCTACCACGCCTGCGTGCTTACCGTGTCTGGGCTCTTCCGGTAGTGCCAGCAGGAGCTGATTCCTAAGTCACACTCATTCTTTCCAAGAATTCTTCTAAGAAAAAGCTACTGGCAAGAAGGTGCCTCAAGGAGAGCCCAGAGCAGGAAGGCAAGCTGGCAACCTGCAGGTCCCTGCTGCTGGCGTGTGGGCCTTCGTCCGTCCACTGAGTGGAGACAAGCACCACAGTCAGGCACCCACATGAAGCAGGACAGCCATGTTCAATGTTAAGGGTTCGGTGCCTTTGGCAGGGCTGGAGCAGATCTCCCTAAGGGAGTCAATGCTAACTCTCTGCCACTCCAAGATTCAGCTCCATGGGGAACCTCACTTCCCCCGGGGCCACTGAGTGATGGATCCGAACCAGGGTTCTAAACAACCCTACCCAAAGAACCTTTGGAAACTGATGTCCCAGACCTTCACTGAGGCTTGAAGGGAGAGTCTCTTGGGGTCACATGGATATGGTGAGGGTGTCAGATACAAGGGATCTCTGCTGGTCAGAAACTCACAGCAGCCAGAAGCATAGGAGAGAAGTATTTAGGACAGAGGATCAGGACCAGCCAGGTGAGCTTGTCCCATGTCAGGAAGACCTGAGGGAAGGGTAGCATGGATCGAGGAGACATGGGTGAGGAGGCAGATGGCACTGCCTGCTGACTGGTCGGCTGGCTTTGGGGTGCAGGGAGAAGAGCCTCTAGGATCCTAGCTTAGTCTTACCCTGTGGTGGTGATAGCTTCACTGGGCTTCTGCAGCCCTGGCTCAACGCCCACTTCCCACTGTTCCTCTGTAATAAGAGCAGTGGCCAAGCTCCTGGTGTGACCCTGCGACCTTGTGATTGCCCTGCTTCTCCATCTTCTGCACACCAAGGAAGGGATGAGACATGACCCAGGGCCACAGGCCAGAGAGGCAGAGCCAGGCACGCTTCTTAGCTGTCTGCTGGTCCTCTCCTGGGTACCCGGGACCCCAGGGTTAGGAGCCAACTCGGCCACAGGCTGTTAGAGACATGGTACCAGTCAGCTTTGGGCAATTAACTGCCAGGCCTTGCCAATGGGGCAAAAGTGCCCCCTCTGGAGTGGGTGACTCTTGAGAGGAGGGCCTAGTGAGCGTGCTTATGGGGGAGGTAGATGACAATGACTGAGTTGGGGCTGTCTCCTGCTCACCAGGCCAGACTCCAGCTTCAGCCCTGCCACTTGGCCACCCTGATTTTGTGCATGTGCCCCAGCCTCCCGGAGCGTCCATTTCTCTTTTATGACATGGGATCCCCTTGGTGACTCCAGGGTGAGCAGCCTTGGGAGGACCAGATGGGCCAGTGTGTTCAGGTCCTGCCTCTCTGCCCTGTCTCTTGTCCTTCCCACCCCTAGCAGGGGACCCCTCTTCAACTGGTTCCTTTAGATAAGTTCTCTGTCCCCTTTAATTGTCATGGGCAGGTGAAACCACATTGTGATCTTGTCGTAGTAGACTAGAGGTCGGTGGTCGGGGTTTGAGAGTACCATGCCCTGCATGTGAACCATCTGGGCCAGCCCCTCAGTGCCTTCATCCCCCATGAATGGGAGAGGACTGTGGGGAGTGTGGGGCCCCTAAGGGCTTCAGTTTCTCTTTCTTGACCCTCAAATTCTGAGAAGCTGCCCATCTTCCAAATGGGTTCCCCGGGTCCCTAGAGGTCAGCTGATCCAGCAGCAAGGTTAGATGGACCCCAATCCTGGCTGCTCACTTGGGGCTCACTCCCAGCAGGATAGCCCTGGTGCTCTTGGTGTCTCAGTTGGTGGCCAGGATCCCGTCTCAGGTTCCTGTTCTTTGCTGGCCAGGTAGAGGTTGGCGCGGGGGTCCCGTGGGAGGAGGCCATGGTTCTGAGGTGGAGACACTGGCTTCTTAGGGGATGTGTGAGTGGGTTCACTTATCCTCCCGTGTCCTTAACCAAGAGCCTTAGACACAAGTGACTCTCTTCAGGGCCATTCCTAAGACAGCTGTTCAATCCTTGATCCAGGTACCAAACCCACAGGTCCTCATTGGTGCCTGGAGGGTCCAGCAGGGACACAAAGTCCCTGTACCTGCTTACAGGGGTGATAGCTGTACCAAGGAATTCTGTGTCTAGGAATTCTGCCAAACAGGGGTTCTCTGTCCCTTCGACCTATCGAAGTTGGCTTCATAGGGGTTTGCTGGGGTTTTCTGACACTTCAGGCCACAGGAACACTTTTGGGGGTTAGACTTGCCCCCCAACTCCTCAGTTGTCTTTCCTGGGGAACTGGAACAGCCTGATCTCCCAGACTCTGCTTTGGATTTCTGGGCCCAGCGAGCTCTGCCCTTTGCTGCCTGCCACCAACACTCACCCGCGCTGCCTACCACCAGCCCCAACACCCGGCGGCGGCGGCAGCGGCACCCCCGCGTCTCTGTCACACTTCTGCCTTGGGCTGTGGGTGTAGCCGGTGTAAGTCTGTGCTGGGGCGGGAACAGCTCATTTCTTCACTCTCTCTGGAGATGTCTTCTCTTTTCCTTTCTTTAAGACATTGTCTCCTAAGAATTTATAATTCACTATGGGGCCCAGGCTGGCTGCAAACTCAAGGCAGTTCTCCTGTCCCAGCCTTTCAACTACCAAGATTACAGAGGAGCATCCCTACAGTTGCCTCTAGATATGTCTTCTAATTTGTACAACCGCGGACCCCATTCTGCATGTTATTTATCTCACTTCTTAGACCCTGGCTGCACCCCAGCCCCTTCCACTGGATCCCCGTGCTTCTCCCTCCCTCCTCCTGCCCACTGTGGTCTCCCCTCATCTACCAGCCT
Organism: Peromyscus maniculatus bairdii; assembly: GCF_049852395.1. Lineage (NCBI taxonomy): Eukaryota > Metazoa > Chordata > Mammalia > Rodentia > Cricetidae > Peromyscus > Peromyscus maniculatus. Next base: position 53,995,156 of record NC_134871.1, read on the forward strand.
CTTCCTCTGGCTGCTCTTCCAGAGAAGCCCAGACTGCCTCCCTGTTCCCAGCCAGCCACTCGTGCCAGGCAGGCAACCAGAAGTCAGTCCTGTCCCCCTTGACCTGCCTATCTGTGCTGGGTACAAGGCCAGGCTTCTCTGAAGAGCCTGGGATTCTCCTGCAGTTACACCAGTGGCAGAGACATGGCCGCCTCATGTCTGTGCATCTTGGTTTTCACCAATAATGGCCTAAAATAGGAGATGAGTATATCTACCCATTCCTCTCGCACACCTACCGTGTGCTAAGCATAGGGAATGTGGGTATAAGCATGTTACAGCCCCCGGCCCTGATAGAAAATGTCAAGAAAGCCATCCTAAGTCTAAACAAGGGCAGAGGCAATCGGAAGGGGGAGTTGACCTTCAGCTTTGATGTCCTGGAGAGCAGGGAGGCATGGAGGTCTTATAGGCGTCTCAAGGATTAGCGGCCTCACGCTTGCTCTTCGGCACAGTGGGAACTCAGGAGGGCAGTGTGTGCCATGGCCAGCTCCAGCTACTGTTTGGGAGGGCACAGGTGTGACTTGGAGAGGATAGTCAGGAGGGGTCTGTAGTCCAGGCTAGAGATGCTAAGGACTGAGGCTGGGGAGGGGAAGGGCAGGTAGGAGGAAGAGGAGGGTCTAGTACATGTATCCTACCTTTGTTTTTGTTTTTATTTAAAATTTTAATTGTGTGTCTGTGTGTGTATCCTGACTGTAGGCTTGTGTGCTTGCATGCAGTGCCCAAAGAGGCCAGAAGAGCGTGTCAGATTCCTAGAGCTGGAGTGACAGGTAGCTGTGAACTGCCAGATGCTGAGACCCAGCCTTAGGGTTAGAGTTGTGATTTTTATGGTGGCCGGCATTGGTAGCGATCCCGACACACCGAGTTCACCGGCAGTGGATTGGGCACTCCTGATACAGGATGAAAAACCCCAGCACCTGGCCTGGATGTCCTGGAGGGACAGGGAGAAGCCAAGATCCCATGGCCTTCACATTCCACACAGGAAACTGAGGCCCCAGAGAAGTGACTCACCCAAGGCTCCAGCTAGTCCAGATCTCTCAAGGCTAGTGCTATGCGACAGTGACTGCCCCACCCACCTACCCACCCTAACCATGGTGACCACAGTGCACACCAGCATGGGCTGGTGGGTCAGTAATTCACTTGGGATTTTCATCCAAGTTATTTATTTATTTATTTATTTATTTATTTATTTATTTATTTATTTTTACATTAAAAGATAGGAACACCTTGTCCAGTTGTGACAGTGTCCTGTGCATGTCAGTATGGCTGGAAAGTGCTCAAGCAGGCTTCTTCCTGCTCCCTTGAGCAGAGTTCCTGGCCAGTGTGCCCAGCGCTCCCTCCGTAGTTGGGTGAGCACTTTGCACCCCTCTGGCCGAGCAGTCTCATCCCTGCTTTGATGAGAAGGAATGGAAGCCCCCCTCACCAGCCCCCACCTGAGTGCCTCCTCTTTCCAGACCTGGGTTCCTCGACATGGATCAGGAAGCTGGTGCCTGCCATAGTCACCTCCACCCTTGCTTGGAGGCTGGTGAGCTCATCTGCTGCTGACCCCCAAGTCCACACTGGCAGGGACAGACAGCCTGGAGCCATTGACTGGGAGGGAGGCTGGGGAGCCCAGCCCTTCCCCGGCCGTGACGGTAGCTTGAGTGGCCTTAGGCTCTGGGAGAGTTCTTGTGAACAAGGAGTTGTCTGTTTATCACTGCCTCCTAAGACAGGCATGTGGGGGTGTCCGGTATACAGTGGGTGCTTAGGAAATGCTGGCTGATTGTAACTGAACCATGACTCTGCTCTCCTGCAAGTCACCAGGGGCCACGCCTGTCCCCTGTGTTTGGAGATGGCAGGCAAAACTAGTGGGACTCTCAGAAGGTCGGCTGTGTCAGGGGTTGGGCACCGTGTGTTCAGGAGGCCTGGGTTAGGTCCGGCTTGCCATGTTTGAGTGGCAAAACCCTGGAGAGGTTATTTTACTCTGGATGCCACAACATCCCCAACAGGTAGAATCCAGATTGCTCTCGGTGCCCCAAGGCTGTGTGGCATTCTGTCCCAGGATCGTCTTGCCCAGGCACAAGGATTTAGGATACTCCCTGACTTCTACCATACAGGGGAACCTAGTCTCGCCAGTCAATCATCCAGGATCCCTGCCTGAGAGAGGACCCTAGTCCCTGGCCCCTCCCCTAAGAAAGAGGTCTAGGACAGCCTGGTTCAAGCTGGACTCAGGTGGGGTGGGGCTGATGGTTGAGGAACCCGCCTGAAAGCTTTGATCCGCAGTGGGAGGAGCTTGTGCCCACGTGAAGGGGTCTGGATGGATCTCTGTGGGCACAGCCTTTTCTCCTGGGATGGATGACTGGCGAGGGGGTGACTTCAGGAGACGTTGATGGGAGACCAGGGGTCCCTGTGCATGGTGTGTGTATGTGACCATAGTGTTGGGTGCCGGGTGGGCAGTTGGGGTTGGACTGCTGTGTGGCTCTTGTGTGGTGGCTTCCTAAGGGAAGGGAGGAGGCGGCTGAGAGCGCCCCCTGAACTGGCCCTTTGGCCGCTGAGGGCTCCAAGACGCCAGCCCCGCCCTCCCAACGCGAGACCACGCCCATCGTGGCCCCGCCCAGAGGGAGGCCCCGCCCCCGGCCTGCTTTTGCGCTCCGAGCGCTCCACGCTGCGCCGCCGCGAGCAATGGTTCACAGGGCCCGGCGCTGGGCGCGCGGCCCCGGGCGGAGGCGCGGGGCCGGGGCGGGACCCCACGGGGTCGCCAGGCTTGCGGCTAGCAGCCGAGTATAGTCGTAGGGGACGCCGGGCGCGCGTGGGCCGGGGTGAGCATGAGGACTCTCCGCAGGTTGAAGTTCATGAGTTCGCCCAGCCTCAGTGACCTGGGCAAGAGGGAGCCGGGCGCGGCGGGCGCGGACGAGCGGGGCACGCAGCAGCGCCGGGCCTGCGCCAACGCCACCTGGAACAGGTAAGGCGCGCAGCCCGGAGCGGCGTGGCCGGAGACGGCACCGCGCCACTTTGCGCGCAGCTCGCCCCGCCGCCGGGCCGCGCGCGGGGAGGGAAGTGAGTGCAACGTGTCGGCGGCTCGAGCCCGCGATCGCGCCCCGGGGGCGGGCGGCCCGGGGCAGGAGGACCCTGCGCCCCCCCCTCACTTCGCAGGGGCGCACTTGAGCTTCGTGGGGCCCCAGCGGGGCGCCGCTGCACTTCCTGTATGCGTGTCGGGCTGTTGGCGCGGGGTGGGCGGTGGCTTCCCCCGAGTTGGACCCCGGGCCTCCCAGCTGTCCGTGGGGGTGCGGCAGCTGCCAGACATTCCTTACCGGACCCTTCCGGAGGCCCATCCCGGACCAGCCGGGCGTGGGAAGCCCCTCCCCCCTCTGTGCTAGCAGAGCCCCGAGTCACAGATAGTTCTTTTAGCTGAGTTCCCCAATGGGTCTCCTCTTGGCCCCTTCAAAAATAAGTATTTCCACCCCAAGTAAAATACGGATCGAGGGAGTGTGAGGCAGGCTGTTGAGGGAGGTCTGTGGAGGCTGGCTCTCCACTCCACCCCTCCACCTGGCAGTGAAAGCCTGCCAGGTGCTTCACCCGCTGTGGTCTGCCACCAGGGACCCGGCTGTCACTTGGACACACATCTTCTGTTCATCTAGTCTAGTGAGCAACCCGGGGAAGATGGGGCTGCCAGCTGGGACCCTGTCTTCCACCCCTCCACTAAGCTGCAGATTGCTTAGGAGCCAAGACTACCTCCCTGCCTCAGTTTCCCTCTATCCTAGGCCTGCACAGTTCTCCTGACTGGGCTGGGAGCAGAACAGTGAGAGAAGGGAGACTCTTTTTTGCCCCAGAACTGCTCACTACTGTCTTCATCCCCTTCCTTGTCTCTGGCCAGGGTTTAGTGGAGCCACGCTGACTTTTTGGCTCAGATATCAACTCCACTTCTCTGCTGTGTGACCTTAAGCAGTTTGCTTACCATCTCTGGTCCTCAGTTTCTTTATCAGTAATATGGGTGAGTGACTGTTGTGGGATTAAATATGGAATGTGTAATAAGGCTCTGAGCATGGCTTCTGGCACACAGTAGGTAGGTACCCTGTGATCCAGAACTCAAGTCAAGGCACGTGGAGAGAACACCTCTAGGAGTGATGTCTGGGGGGTTGCTAAAAGCAACTTTGGGGGGACCCCTTTCACTCCCATCTGGGGTCCTCTGGCTCAGAGGGCTTAGAATGGCTCCTCACCTTGTGTGGTGGTGAGGGGGTCTGCTGTTTGCCAGAGCTCTTGGGGGGTCTTTGCAAGGAGAGGTCACCCAAGTCTTCCACGGGTTTTTCCTTTGGTGGCCTGTCAGACTGCAGAAGCTTGATGGCAGCCCCCACAGTACCTCAACAGCGCCTGTCTCCAGCCTTTGGGGCTCTGCTGTGTTCTGTGTTCCTATCATGTTCAGGGACTTCAGTTCACCTTGCCACAATCTTAGCCAATGAGGGGGGTTCTACCCTCCACCCCATATGAGAGATACAGGGTTACCCAGAGCACCTGGGACCCATACTGTGAGCATTGCTTGATTCCTGATCCCCTCCCAAAAGAAGTGAAGGGGCTTGGGACCATGGGCCCAGAGTCCCCTCCCAGCCCCTGCCTATCTTCCTGCTCCTCTCCCAGTATACTGCCTGCAAGGGCTCCAGGATATCAGCCCTGAGCCCGATCACCCACAGCGGGATCAGCCTGTAGATCCTGGCTAGGCCTCCAAGCTATGGCCCTCATTCTGAGCCCAAGGTGCCCCCTTTTTCCTCCGTGACCTCATTAGTGTCCTGGGGCTGTAGAGTCATACCACACTGGACCACCCCGAACAACAGGAGTGTGTTCTGGCACAATAAGAAGTGGGGGTGTGGCCTGGCCGTCCACCTCTGGGGACTCTAGAGAGGGTCCTGGCTTTGCCTCTGTTGGCTCTGCTGTCATGGGCTCATGGCAGCTTCAGTTTAGTTCCGTCTCTGTCTTTACAGAACCTTCTCTAGCCAGGTCTCTGAGTTTTGTAGGGGAGTGGTGGGTTTCTAGGTTTTTTGTTGTTGTTGTTGTTGTTTTGTTTTGATTTGTTTGCTGTTGTTTCTTGTTGTTTTTATTTAGTGTGTACGAATGAGTATTTTACCCCCCTCTATGTGTGTGTGTGTGTGCGCGTGTGTGAGTGTGTGCGTGTGCATGCGCGCCTAGTGCCTGCAGAGGCCAGAAAAAGGTGTTGGATCCCCTGGGAGTGGAGTGACAGGTGGTTGTTAGTCACCACGTGGGTGCTGGGAACTGAACCCGGGCCCTCTGCAAGAGGAGTTCAGTGCTCTTAACTGCGGAGTCACCTCTCCAGCTCCCTAGCTTTGTTTTGTTTTTGTTTTTTGAGACACGGTCCCAACATATCCCAGGCTGACCTGGAATTCACTATGGAGCCAAAGATGACCTTGAACTTCTGATCCTCCTGCCTCCACCTCTCCAAGTGCTAAGACTGCAGGCATGTGCCACCACACCTGACCCGAGTGTCTTTTGTTTATGAGGCCACCTCAGCCCAGGACCGCTTCATCCCTTGACTTCTGGCCCATTGTAGCTAATTTTTTCCCAGTCAGATTGGAAGCTTTAGCTTTACACAAATTCCCCAGGGACAGGTGTCCGACCCACTACAGTGACAGTGAGTGCATCCCCCAAATTCCCTGCACAGCTGCTGCTGTGTCCTAAGATAGTCCACGCACTCAGTCATGTGTTCATTCATTCATTCATTCATTCATTCATTTTCTTGGTGTTGGCTGTGTTGGTTATGGAGGAGAGTGCTGGTCGGAAGAATCACAAGCCATGGTTACCTTTTTAGAGCTTTATTGGCGGCGGGGGGGGGGGGGCAGACGGAAGGAGAGAGAGCAGAAAGAGAAAGGGGCGCACAGAGGGCCCGCCCACTTTTAGGCTGGGACACTGTCGCAGGCTGTTGACAGAAATTAAGGACAGAATCCTTACAGGCTGGACCAGGCTGAGATCTTGGTTTAGCAGCAAACAGCCTGCTCAGAGCCGGAGACCTTAGACTGAGTCAGAAAGCAGACAAGGGGGCTGTCAGTGGGGGAGGTAATTGCGGGTGGCACTTAGCACTTGGAGGAAGTAGAGCAGGAGACACTGGACTGCTAGCGACCAGGTCTGCCCCTGCTCTCCATGTCCGCTGGGTGTGCAGGGGCCTGGGAAGTTCTCTGAAAGAGGCGTGGCATGCTGCCTTGCCCCCTCCCAGCACCTGGAGTCCAGAGCTGTTCCCGGGCACCTGCTGCTGATTTCCCAGAGCTCAAGGGCACAACAGGCCTCCCCACCTGACTTCACAGCTTCCCCCTGCCAGGGATGTGCCCTGGCTGTTGTCCCTAGCCTGCCAAGCCCAGAGGCTCCCAACAAACTCCTAGAAGATGTCAAGAATCCACAACAGATCCGAAGGGCTAGGGGAACACACGGGGGAATCCAAGCCTTCTGAGCCATCCCTCGACCAATGCCTCACCTCTGTCCCCCAGCAGGTGGAAGTCCTGGGCAGGCAGGAGCAGGAGAAAGTACACCCCAAAGTGTGGGACCCCTGCAAAGCAAGGTGTGCACCCCCTGCCCCCAGCCTGCCTCCTCCTCCCAAGTGGGCTGTCCTTCTCCTTGTCAGTAAAGAGAATGAGGGCATCAGAGGAAGGAGGTGACCAAGGTACCCCCTGATGGCAGTGTCTGGGGAGCCCGGTGTCAGGGATGCCTCTGAGTTCCTGTTCCACCCGGGGCAGGGGGGAGCAAGGGTTAGCTTAGAGCTGTCTTTCCAGGGCAGGTGGTCCTAGCCGAGGTGAGAATAAGGAGCAGGAACCGTAGGGAGGAGTTGAGTACACTTGATATAGAGATGAGAAAACTGGGATTCGGAGAGCTGCAGGAACCACGTAGGCCCAAAATGTGAGAAGGAACGGAGGCCAGATCCCACCCAGGTTCAACTCTCAAGTCTATGGGAGCCTCCAGCCCATGGGGTCTTTAAGGACCAGAGGACTGAGCCAAAAGCATCCAGGCTAGGGCCCTAGGGTTCTGGGCCCTCACTCGCCTTGTTCTGCCCTGGACCCCAGTCTAGGTGTGGTCAGCAGAGTGGTGGCCCCCAAAAGTGTCCCTGCCCTCGTTCTCAGCCTGTGGATGTGGGCTTTCACGTGGCTAGCAGACTCAGCAAATGTGGTTAAATTACGGTTGCTGAGCCGAAGAGATGGCCCCCAGCCTGTCTAGGTGGCTTTGTGTGGTCACAGAATCTGTGATGGGTGGGCCAAGTCAGAGAAAGAGGTGTAATCAGGGAGCTGAGATCTAGAGTCCTGCCTTGCTGTCCTTGAGGACAAGGAAGGACCTGGAGCAAAGGACACAGGTGCTTAGAAGTCCCACAAGGTGGAACATACAGCCTGGAGCCTCCCCAGGAGGCACGTGCTATGCTGGGATTTAGCCCAGTCTGGTGAGTGATGGGTGCCTTGCCTCCCAGGTGTCAGAGCAGATTTGGCTTGCTGTAGGCTACTAAGTGTCTTTAGCAGTCGAGATGTTCACCCCTGGCTCTTCTTCCTTGCTTGGGCCTAGGCACTAAGAACTAAGGTCTGAGGTGGCACCATGGCTGCCTGTCAGCCCAGCTTCCAGGTACATTCAGGAGAGCCCCTGGCAAAGAAGGAACAAGCTTCTATCTCCATGTCCTCAGATGCCTCTGGGGGAGTCCAGTGCAGGCCAGGATCTGGGGAAAATGGTGCCCTGCCCCCCCCACACACACACACACTTCTCTGCCGGAATCTCAGCCTCCTGGTGACATTGTGAGTCTGCCTTAGGCTGAACTTTCTGCTTCTCCCTGTGCCCACCTAGTGAAGTGATCCAGGCTCCGAGGCTGGGACCTGGCCTGCCTGCACTGGGGGCCTGGTTTTCCAGTGGAGGCTAGAGAGGGGTGGGGCTCCACACCTGAGGATGTCTTCCCCTGCCCTCTCCCGGAAGTCCCTCCGTGCCTGTGGTTTCCTGGGGACCATCTGCAGATGTCCTGACTGGGCTTGCCACTTTGGCCAGGAGGCTGTTGTTGAGATAGGCGGGGTTTCACTTCTGTGTTTCAGGATGACAAATCATGTGAAGTCCTCTGGCCCTCTCTATCCTCCCTTTCTCCAAGCTGACAGGATTTTTGTTTGTTTCTGTTTGTTTTTTTTTTTTTGGGGGGGGGTGGGCTTTGGAAAGCCCACGGAGCCTTAGAGCTAGGGAGAGTCAAAAGGATCAGGGTCTAACCTGTGTACCCGAAACATGAGGGACAGGAAGACAGTGAGCCATGACTTCATCTCAGTTCTGGTCCTGCTGAATAGATGTGTCCCTTGACCTCATGAAGACTCAGTGTTTTCTTCTCTGATTGGGGTCTGACTGTCCCCACCACGTGCTGGTGCTTAGAACACCAAAGAGGCCACATGCAGTGAGTGGCCCCTGGGTTGGATGTGGCCAGGTGTCCTGAGTACCCATCTCTAAAGAGGCCTTGGAGGCCCCCAGGATGTAGACGCCATGTTCACTCAGTTCATTTATATGGAAAGGAACACCAAGGTCTGGAAGCCAGAACAGGATGCAAACCCAGGCCTGCCCCTCGCTCAGCTAGCTCATCCATCAGGTTGGAGTGAGTGCAGGACCCAAGGGGTGGGTGGGGAGCTGGGCAGAGACTCAACCTGGACTGGCCTAGGAGATGATGGTCAGCTGCTATGTGTGTGTGGGGGGGGGCCTCCGGGGCTGTGGGCTCAGCCATGGCAGCCTAGGTTAATGCCTAGGCAGGTTCATCTCAGGGGCTGCTGAAGCAAGCCCATGGGCCAAACCCAATCCATCACCTGATGTATGAACAATAAAGTTTTATTGGTATACAGTCCCACATTCCTAACTTCAGCAGATAGCTGGGTAGCTGCAGGAGGCTGGGTAGGCCTCAGACCTTTAACAGCTAACCCTGTGGCCCTTTAGAGAAAAGTGTTTGCAGCGTCCTGCTTCAGAGGGTTTTAATCAGCAGGGCCTGGACAGGGTCAGTGTCACTGTTGACATTGGAAAGGGCTGTGGGGGCTGGGACCCCAGTGGCTCCAACATGGGGCTGGAAGTATTGGGGTGTGGAGGCAAAGTTAGGCGGACACAAGGAAAACAGAGAGGGAAGAGATGTGGAGGGCCCCGAGTATCTGGCCCGGCTGGGAGGATTAAAAGCGTGCAGGAAGGAAGGGAAGGTCTGCCCAGGTTGGACGGCAGTGCCCACAGGATGCCAGACTTTGTGTCAGGAGTCCAGACCTGGACTTAGGGCATGGGCACACCCATGGTTTCAGGAGGGGCTGAGTAGGACTGGATGGGACTGGAGAGGTGGGAGGGGCCAGGCCCAGAGGGAAGCGAGGGGCCCAGTGCCTCTGGGTGACCACTCTCCTGTCTGCCCGCAGCATCCATAACGGCGTGATCGCTGTCTTCCAGCGCAAGGGGCTGCCCGACCAGGAGCTCTTCATCCTCAACGAGGGTGTCCGGTGAGTACAAGCCAGTCCTGTCTGGGAAACCCATCTGTGTGGCTGGGGGAGGGGGAGGGAAGGTCCACACCCCACCCTCCTGGGGACGCCCGTCTCGGGCCAGCAGGGTGGAACTTAGCGGCTTGAGATAATGTCCACATTCCCCGCCACCGCCCCGGTGCATTACAGAAGGATATTTATTCTGTCAGAAGAGGAAGGGCCCACCTGCTTAATGACCCACTGCCATTCAGGAAGCAGTCCAGCCACGAACACCCCTCATTTCCTGTGACTAGCTGAGAACCAAGTTGTGAGGCAGCTGTGGACGGAGAAACGCACTCAGGCGACTGCCGTAAACCAGGCCATGGCCGCTTTGAGAGAGCTTGCAGTCAGCATTTGTTAGTGGAGGAGGCTGGAGGTTCAGCATGGTCCTGCTGCCTCCCCATGGTCGGTCACACAAGCTGGTACTGTGAGGTGTTTCCACTCTGCACTATTAACCTCCAGCCCTGACCCGGAGCATCCTGTCCCTGGATTCAGAGCGTATCTGGAAAAGTCAGCAGTGAACCTTTCCCTTGGTAGCGAAGGCAGGGGGTGTAAATGGGCCAGCGACCCCACACCCACCTGAAAGAGCCCTTATGTGGGTAAACTGAGGCCCAGGGTGCTTCCCCAGGCCCTTGTAAGCTGTGGCTTACTTGTGGCACCCCGCTATTCGAAGCGCATCTGGCCAGCCCAGGGGACCCATTTTCCTAGTGAGTTTCTTACAACAAGTCTAAACAATCTTAAATCCACAGAGTAGGTGGAGCCCAGCACTGTGCATCTCTCTTGGCACTTTTGAGTGGGGCTGCCGTCTCCTCTCTAAGATGCCTCCAGCCCTTAGGGGTTGCCCTGCTCCCTGGGATGGGTTGGAGGGGTAAAGGTTTAGAGGAACCACCCTGTGTCCCAGCTCCTGGCTAGAAAGTGGGTAAAAGTCAGGGTGATGGGAGGTGCTGGGTTCAGGGCCGTCAGATAAGCTTGGGGCGGCTGTTTTTATACCAGCGCAAAGCAGAAACGCCAGGAATCCTTCCATAAATGGCACTGGGCTCCCTCGGTGAAGCCCATTGCTGTGCTAGCATGTGCTGAGCGCCTGCGGGACCTTGGACCCCTCCACTCACCACGGCCCTCGGCGGGTCCACGCCTCCCTGCCTGTATTTTACGGATGGTCACCGGCTGGCAGTTGAGTGACTTGGTGACTGAGCTAGAACTCAGGTCCCAACTCCAGGGTCCACGGCCATTCAGGAGTGTCCCTTCCCACTCTGGCTCTCCTCCACATTAAATTAACCAGGACGAAGGCTGGGAATGTGGCTCAGTAGGCGGAGTGTTTGCTGAGCATCAGTACATCAGTGGTTCAGGCCTGTAATCCCAAGGCTGGAGAGGTAGACACAGAAGGTCAGGGGTTCAAGAGCACTCTCAGCTAGATATCGAGTTTAAAGCCATCCCAACAGATTTGAGACCCTGCCTCAAATAAACATTAACTGCATCTGATTGTGCTTCACATGCGTGGCTGGTCATTGGCTTTGATCCAGCGAGAGAGTCGGTGGATGCAGGAGCCATTGATGGCTGCATACAAAAGTTACCAACCACCATAGTAAGGGCTAGTCAGTGACATGGACAGGTCCATCAGCTGTATCCAGATAGGGACAGTCACAATTGAAGTCTCCACCATCTGTATCACTCTTCTCTCCCTTTATATATGTATGTGTGTACACATACTTACGCATGCACATGTACACAGAGCCTCGAGTGGTTTGGTCACATCGGCATCCCCAGGCACTTCCACCATGTGAGATAATCACCGAGTCTGGCTTCATAAACCCAGATAGTAGATCGATCCAGCTGCATGCCTGTGGTGCAGAGTGTGGCCTGCCCAGTGCTCCCCAGACCCCAGCAGGTCACTGTCCTGAGCACTAGGACACTGTGACATGGTGCTATGTGTTATGGACGAGGTACAGCGATGCTCAGTGGCGGGAATTTCCAGCCGCATGGTGCACCTGCACAGCCACCGTCCTCGATGGACCTGCCGCTTGTGACATGGCTGTGTCAACTTTTATTCACGTGCAATTCGTACACCGTAAAGATGCCCTGAAGATGCCCTGGTCGGTGCTGGGTGTGCATCTGTGGTTGTGGGACTATTACCAAACTCCCAGTTCATTCTGCATCACTCCAGCAGAGTCCCTCCCCTTTAACAGCCCATTCATTATTCACCCCAGCCTGGCAAGCATGTCTCCTTCCTGTCCCTCTTGACTCCCTCTTCGGGACATTCCATATGAATGGCATTTCATGACAGCATGCGGCCATTCCCTTGGTGCTTCTGTGTCGGAGCCTGGAGTTGTGGTGACATGGAGTTTGCTTCCTCTGGTCACCTGTGTGGCCCGTGGCTGTGGTGGAGTACCGAGTGCCACTGCTGTGGACATCCTTGTGCAGAAGACTTCGGGGTTTTCATTTAGTTCTGGGTTTTGTTATCGTTGTCTTGTCTGTTCTTTTGAGACAGGGTCTCATGATGTATCAGTGACTAGTCTGGAACTCTCCATTTAGCCTTGGCTGGCTTTGAACTCACAGAGATCCTCCTGTCTCTGCCTCCTGGGTTCTGGGATTAAAGGCATGGGCCACCTGGCTATGGTTTGTTTTTTAAGACAGGGTTTCTCTGCGTAGCCCTGGCTGTCCTGGAAAACTCTCGGTAGAGCAGGCTGGCCTCGAACTCACAGAGATCTACCTGCCTCTGGGTGCTGCAATTAAAGGTATGTACCATCACTGCCTGGCTTGGTTTTGGTTTTAAAGAATGGGTCTGGCCGGGTAGTGGTGGGACACACCTTTAATTCCAGCCAAAGCTACACAGAGAAACCCTGTCTTGGAAAAAAGAAAAAAAAAAAAAGAGTGGATCTGATGATCTCTACAACCTAGGCTAGCATTGAACTTGAGATCCTCCTGCCTCAGCCTCCTGAGTGCCAGGATTGTGGATGTGTACCCAGGTTCTTTGTTCAAGATTTTACAAGGATATGTGATACTGTTTTTCTTAGCGTATGTCTGGATCTGCTGGGTGCCAGGGTTTCAGTTTTGGGGAGCTCCCTGCTTCCCAGAGTATGAGCAGTGAAGTGGGTCCCAGCTTCTCACTGCATTTCTTTTTGGTTGAGATTCTCTCAGCACTGGGGGTGCCACAGTGGCTCCTTGTGGCTGTGGTTGGCATTTCTTGGTGACTAATGGTGTCGGGTATCTTCTTGATGCCCACTGGCTGCTTGTGCATCTTCTTTGGAGAAGCATTGCCTTGCATCCTTGGCCATGTGTCACTGAGCTGTCTTTGCTGTGAGTTTCTTGGTCTAGCAGGTGTATCAAGCCTGCAGCCCTCAGGCCACATGCATCTCTGGATAGCTATGAATGCAGCCCAGCACATTCATGATGCTGCTACCTCCATAGCACATGGTGAAGTCTAAACCCTTACTGGGCGCTACCTTCAATCTTTTCTCCACATCCCATATCCCTTCCCCTTTTTCCTTGGCTTTCTTTAGAGCACAGAGGGTTTACTGTTGAGGAAAGTTTTTTTTGTAGCAATCCTCCTGCCTCTGCCCACCCCGAGTGCTGGCATTACAGCTGGCACCACCATGCCTGGCCAGGTTACCTTTTTAATCCACAAGACTAGGGAGCCAATTTGGGGCCCCTGGGTCTGACTCTGACCACATTTCATGTCTTCTGAATTTCAGTTTCTTCTCCTGAAGACTTGATCACTGTGAGCTTAAGACCAGCCTAGGCCCCAGAGTGAGCTGTAGGTCAACCTGAGCTACATAGCAAGACCCTGTCCAAAATGAATGGATGAACATTAGGGAATGGCTCTGCAGCCTGGCTTGTCCAGAGCATCTCACTTGCAGCAAAACCATTGTTTTTTATGCTCCGTACAAGACTCAGTAAATTGCCTGAGTCGGCGCTTTGTGTCAGTTTGGACCAACAGGAGACTATGTTCTGAGCATGTCCAAGGTGGGCCCACCCATGCTGTTGTGTTCATTAGATGGAGTGGGTGCATTTTTTGCTTTTTTAAGACACAGGATCTCTTGTAGCCCAGGCTGGCCTACAAACTCAATATATAGCCAAGGATGACCACAGTGTCCTGGCAGATGTGTGCCTCTGCACCCAGTTTTGTGAGTATATTCTGGATGTGGGCATTTTCAGTTTCCTGTGCACATGGGGGAGGGCTTGCTTTCGCGTCTGCTGGTCACTTCCTCTTTTTGTTCTGTTTTTGTGTTTGTGTTTGGAGTTTTCGCCCTCCTGTGTTTCCAGTTCCTGTGTGGCTGGTCCTTATTTCTGTTGTTCGCAGTTCTGAGGGCTGAGCCCTGTCCGTGCCGGGCAGGTGCTCTACCACGGAGTCACCTTTCCAGCACCTGGCTTGTCTGTTTTCATGAAGCATCTTGTGGGGGTTGTTCCTGGGAGCCCAGGAGTCGATGGAGCCACTTGCTGGGTTGAGTGTGAACTGGAGGACAGATGATCTATAAGACCAATCACAGAGCAGCTTTGAAGAAAGTGCTGCCCTCAGCCACCAAATTAGGATGGGGAGGAGCTTGCTCAGCCACCCATCAGGATGGGGAGGAGCTTATACTGTAGTTACTCGCTGTGGTCACTGAAAGAGGACCATGCTGTTGGGGATGTTGTTTAAGCCTGGTTAAGTAGGGTTGATGTGTATCGGAACCGTGATGGGCGAGGGCTGCCTGTAATTCAGGACTGGTTACATCAGCGGTCAGCAAAGGTAGGGCCTCTGCTGGGTTTGGCTCAGCACACGAGGATTGTGCATGTCAGTGGCTGTAGCGGTTTCCTTCCCGGTGCTGTGATTAAATGCTGTGACCAGCAGCAACTCACGGAAGGAAGATTATTGGACTTACGCTCTAGAAGGATAAGAGACCATCGTGGTGGGGAGCAGGGAGCTGAGAGCTCCCATCTCCAAAACTAAGCTTTTAAGCCGAGAGTAAACAGGAAGTGGTCCCCCAGTGACTTAATTCCTCTATCAAGGCTCCACCTCCAAATGGTTCCACAAGCTCCTCAAACAGTGTCACCATCCGGGGACCCTAGTGCTCAAGGATCCGGAGCCCATGGGGGACATTCTCATTCAAATCTTTACCATAGCCATGTTTTCTTAGCGTGGGATCCGGGCGGAAAATGACTCCACTGGAGATGAGAAGCACTGTTCACAAAGTAGCGATTCCTGTGTTGATCTGACATGGGTTGTGTGGCCTGGGGACAGTAGCGGACCTCTCTCAGCTGCTCCTGCCTCAGCTATATGCTGGAGCCCCAGTCAGTGCCTGCCTGCCGCTGGCTCTGTGAAGACTTGGAATAAAGGAGGGTGCTGCCAGCTGTGGGGGTCAGGCAGGTAGAAGATGGAAGAGCCCAGGGTTGCGGGGTCAGGCCTGCAGGTGTCAGCTTGAGGAAGTAGAAGATGTCATGGTCCCACTGGGACCCTCAGGCTTCCCTTCTGTGGGATGGTTAGAGGAGATACATGATGAGCTAGACGCTCCGTGGGTCACAGAGGGAAATGTTCTCTTGGGCCGCTTGTGTTGCTGTACCGAGCAGGTGGGTCTCTGGCTGCCCGGATGACTCCAGCCCTCGCCAGCACCTGTGACCTCAACTCATTCTCATCTCCCCTCCCCAACAGGCAGCTGCTGAAGACGGAGCTGGGGTCCTTCTTCACTGAGTACCTGCAGGTGTGTGGGCCTTGCCACGGAGGAAGGCTTGGTCTGTCTCTCAAAGGATGCCATGCCGCTCTGTCATGTGACCTGCGACAGCCCAAGCAGGCTCAAGGCTTGCCTCTCAGGGTGCACGGGGTTTTGATTGTGTGGCAGAAGGGTGGGTCTCGTGTTGGCTGCTTGTTGGTGGACTCCTGGGGGTTCTGGGGGCCAGACCACCTAGGGTAGCTGCAGGCCGGTGATGGCACCTCTGTTCGCTTTCAGAACCAGCTGCTTACAAAGGGCATGGTGATCCTTCGTGACAAGATACGCTTCTACGAGGGTGAGTCTGGGGGCCGGATGTAGCCAGCCTGGCTGCGTCCTGGTTCTGGTTGATGTTCTGGGACAGAGGCATGGCAGGTGCTGGGAGCGAGGGGTGGCTCTCTGGTTCAGATGGCTGAAAAGGAAAGAAACAGCCTTGAGCAACAGGGCTAAGAGGGGACCTTGGGGAGAGTCTGTCCCCCATACTTGGGAGCCCAGAAAGGCTGTGCAGCCCCAGGAGGCCCCCTGCTTCACCTCACTACCCACAGGGACGGTGCCCCTCTGCTTTGCACCACCGTGATGAAGCCAGCGCTTTAAAAGGGTACCCTAGTTTCATCTCTGTCGCTGTGATAAAAAACACCCTGCAAAAAGCAACTTAGGGAAGAACGGGTTTATTTAGCTTACAATTCTGGGGTGTAGGCCTTCATAGCAGGGGATCACACAGGCACAGTCAAGATCAGAGAGAGATGAACACGTGCATGCTGCTGTCTGCTGTTCTCAGCTCTCTCTTACACAGTCTAGGACCCCCTGCCTAGGAATTGGAGCCACCCACCAGAGGGCTGGGTCTTCCCGTATCAACTGGGGATCAAGGCAGTGCCCCCGCTGAGAGACCCATAAGCCAACCTGATCTAGATCATTTCTGAGTGAGTCTCTTGCTGTGTGATGGTGGGCTGTGTCAAGTCGGCAAAGCCAACCATCACAGAGGGACAGGGTTTATTTTGGCTCCCAGTGTCAGAGGTCCAGGGACAGTCCCAGTGGGTAGTGAGATGAAGCGGAGGGGCACCACCCCAGTGGGTAGTGACCTCATCACGTTGAGCCCGGGATGAAGCCAGTGTCATGTCAGAGCATGTGGCTTAGCACAGCTCTTCGCCAGGACCAGCCTCTGGCCAGGAAGCAGAGAGACAGGAAGAGACCAGAGGCAAAGCGTACCTTCCCTAGCCTCCAGTGCATCAGTTGTGTTTCTCGCTCTCATGGCAAAACCAGCTTGAGGAAGGGGATATTTTGCTCACAGTCGGAGCCTGCAGCCCATCATGATGGGGAAAGCATGAGGAACTAGGTCACATGGTACCGACAGCCCGGAAGCAGAGAGGTGAATGATGCTCAGCTCACATTCTCCTTTTGACTCGGTCCAGGACCCCAGTGTCTGGATCGGGCTGACTACATTGAGGGCAGGTCTTCTCACCTCAGTTAACCCAGCCTGGAGACTCCCTCGTAGACATACCCAGGGCGGATAGATTCCCCCGTTCTGAAGCCTGTTGAGCTGACAGCCAGTACTAACCATCACACATGCCACCCACTTCCTCCCACCAAGCCCCACCTCCTAAGGCACATTTGACTCTGAACTAGTCAATGGATCCATCCTGTGATGAAGCCAGCGCCCTCATGATCCAGTTACCTCCACAGCGCCCCTGGCTATGGGATGGTGACCACACCATCAACACATGAGCTATTTCAGGGGCTACCTTATATCCAGACCATAACAGGAACCCCACCCCATTGTCTGACAGTTACCATGTTGAGTCTGTGAACATCCAAAGACCAGAGAAGTAGATGATGACAAAGGTCACTGTCCCCACACAGGGACAACAGAGACAGTAGGCAGTTTGTCCACAGCCACGTGACAGGGAAGGGGCTGAGGCAGAATTCAAGCCTTGGTGCGATGTCAGGGCACCCCTAGTCCTTTCTCAGGCTCCACAGTCCCAGCCAGCCTCCCTGCTTGGCTCAACCTGCGTCATAGGGCAGAGGGCTTTGACCTCCTGGTCCCAGCGTTCAAGGCCCCTGGCATCTGATAGTCTTGGGGTCCCAGGAGGAGCTTGGCACTCTAGTATGGCTGGTGTCCAGAAGACTCGGTATATACAGATGCTCCTTTGCAAATTCCTGCTGTGTGCCGGGGTGACTTTGGTAAGCACATTTGGTGAGCAGCATTTAATGAACACCTACTATGTACTGGGTCCTAGACCGGCTTCAGGCTGTGAGCATTTCATAAGCACCGACTTTCTGTATACTAGTTCCTATTCTGGCTTCAGGATTTGAGTGTTCTATAAAAGTGTACCTATTATGGCCAGCCGGTGGTGAAGCAGAGGCAGGCAGATCTCTGAGTTCAAGGCCATAGTGAATGAATTCACTGTTCCACATAATGAATTCCAGGACAGCCAGGACTACCTAGAGAAACCCTGTCTCAGAAACCAAACCAAACAAAAACAACAACAACAACAAAAAAAAAAAAAAAAAAAAAAAAACCAAAAAATAAAGAAGAAAGACAAGAAAAAGGAAGGAAGACAAAGAAAAAAGCGTTTACTGTGGCCTGGCTCTGTGCTGGCTGGCTGTGGGCTTTGTGTGCATTCGTTGAGCGTCTCCCGTGGGCCAAGCACCAGGTGTGGTCTCCACTAGGTTATGTCCTGGTTGGTTTGCTTCTGCTGACTGGGCGGGCGCCCCAGCAAGCCCTGGGAAGGAGCCACCAATACTCAGTCCTGTCAGGGTCACACTCTATACATGGCAGCTCAGGTACGGAGCAGATGGCTGGCTTTCGGTAGCCCACTCAAGTCGCTCACGGCTCCAGGTTCCTCCCCCAAGTGCTGGGCCCTGGGCAAATGGCTGTCAGCCCACTTCAGAGATTGGGGGGCTGAGGCCCGGAGTCCTGCTTCGCTCCAAGGGACTCCCTGTTCCCTGCCGTCTTCCTACGTGTGTCAGAGAAGGCAGGCCAAGGCAAGAATGAGAAAGCCTGAAAACAGTGGGTGTGGGCAGGAGGCCCGGGGCAGCCAGGGAAACAGGGGGCTTCCCGGGGGAGGCAGTAGCCAGGCCTAGGATGGCGCAGTGAATGTTTGGCACCTGAGGAAGAGGCCTCCCACCCCCTCCTGACCCGCCTGACTCAGCACATTCCCTGAGGTGCCTGTGTCTCCCACCAACGCAGCGCAGGGGAGCCAGGTCTTGGGAGAAGGGCAGCTTTGTGAGGCCTGTGGAGCCTCGTGACTGTGACTCAGGGCCTCCCGGGGAAAGAGGAGAGGACAGGACTGTCCGACTTCTTGGCCCAGGGAAAGCGGCAAGCTCCAGGCATCTGTGAATACACCGTGGATATCACGTATTGCAGCCGCCCTGCCCTCGGGGCCCCTTTCTTAACCACTGGAGCAAAGAAGGAGCTATGTCCAAGCCAGGGCTCCAGGGAGTCTCCCTGGACCTGGAGATGGAAAAGATACAGGCCCTACCCTGCTGGAACTCACAACTGAGGACCGAGACATAAAGCAGATGTCCACAGGCCAGTGTGATGAATGTCAGGTGAAGGGAAACTGGGGAAGGAAGGGTGACCCCATCCTCGCACACAGGGACAGCTGTGCAGAGCTGTGTTGCAGTCCCTGGATGTGGCCTCCAGGTGTGGGCTGCCCAGGAGCTTATCCTTCCCTTTCAGCCACACCACTGCCATCCCAGGCTCTCTCCACCTCGTGAAATTCAACCCCTTGAGACTGCTCCCTGACGCCAGCCGTGCCCTCAGCCCATAACTGCTAGAGGGGACACGTGGAAGCAGGTGGTAGCCTCCAGAGAGCAGTCCAAGCCTGGGCACCCGTCCCCTCTCTGCAGCCTCTAGGGAGGCCTCAGGCATCGTCTCCCAAACTGGGTGATTCCCGGAGTCGGCAGCCAGCTGGAGCAGGAGTACTCTGCAGGGGAATAGCCTGGCACCTCACGAAAGCTTCCCAGCTCAGCACGCAGGCGGGCGCAGGGGTCTGTGGCTCTTGAGGCTGGGGTCTGTATCTTCTCAAACCCAGGAGCCAAACTGAGTGTAGTTAATGTGACTGTGCATAGCACTCTCTCCTCTATCCCTGCCTGCCCGCCTGCGCCCATGCCTCAGCCCCAGCGTAGACAACATCAGCTCCCACCTCTATTATTTCTCCGTGGTCACTGGAGCCTTCCCTGTGTGCCTGTGGACTGGAACTGTACCCGCCTGCCTCTCTTCCGTTGGTTCTTACCACCCTGGGGCCGAAGAAGGGAGAGCCTAACTGTCCCGTGAAAGCCGTCACGGAGCCTCAGCCTGGCCCTTCACCAGGGCGTTCTGCTCCACCTCTGCCTGGGGCCCAGGCAGGGTTCACACACTCACTGGCTGTGTCATACCAGCAGCAAACACAGGGTACCTTGTCATCGATCCCTGTCACGAGGATAAGTCCCCATTAGGTGCCACTAGGTCTGTCTAGAAGAACTTTTTAGGGCTCCGCCACAGCCACAGAGCAAGGCTCCAACCTTCGTGTCGGAGTTTAGCCTCTGCTGACCCCACTCCCCAGCACACAGCCCAGTCCGCAGTCCCAGGCGAGAACCCAGCCAGGGACCAGGCTATCCTTCCGGGTCTCTGACAGCACACAGCTCCAGCCGGGGCCTGGGTTCTGTGTCTTCCAACATCTGCTTTCTGTGGTGTGTCCGCCCTGTGGGCCGGAGGACGACCTTCGCTTGGTGGCACACTGCCCTGGCCGGCGCCCAGGGGCCACCCCGCAGCCAGCCAGGACTGAACAGCCTTTCTTCCTGTATGATGGCAGGAACTGAAGGGACTTTGTGTTCAGGCAGGGCTCCGAGGGGCTGCGAGCATCCGCCTGCCCCGGGCATTCCTGCGGCCTCCTTGCCCCTGGAGCCAGGTGTGGGCCACCCGGGAATGTTAGAGCTCTCCGCCAGCGGGCAGCCCTGGGCGGCCACACACAGAGGCCAGCCTGCTCCTGGGGCTAGCTCTCTGTGCCCCCCAACATCTTCACTCTGTACGGACCTGGGGCTTTCCATGAGGGAAAGTTCCACAAGTACTGGAAAGCTGGGCAAAGACCTTCACGGGCTTCCTTGTTCCCATAGAAACCTGGAGACGGGCAGGCTGGCCCGCAATCAAGGACCCTTTTCCCTCCCTGCTCAGACCCACATGGCAGCAGACGCCAATGGGACACCTGCTGGGTCTGTTCACTCCTAGAGCCGTCTCTGCTGTCTACCCCGGTGACAGATTCCAAGCCACAGAGTCATCTTGGGGCACCTAACTGCCCCATTCCCCAATGGCTACCCACTTGACTGGTGATGCCACTCTGCCTGAGGCCGGCTGAGTTCCTACAGCTTGTCCAAACTCCAGTTTCCCCACACAGCTGCTTTTTTCTCTTGGTAGAGATGGGGTAGGGGCGGGTGTCCCATGCCCAACATATATCCGTCTGGGAATCCAGCTTAGACACCGGACAACTCCAGGAAGTCCTCCCTGCCGACCCTCTGCCCCATCTCCCCCAAGTAGGTTGGAATATTGTAGCCTGGGTCACTGACCCTAGCTAGAAGCCACTCTTGACCCATTGTCTTCCCCGGGGCTGTTCTGTATCCTGCCTCCCTGCCGCATAGTAAGGGGTGTCCAGCGCCATTGGGGACTTGACTGTCCCCAATGCCCAAGATCGGGCCTGTCCCAGTTAGGAGTTCTCGAAGTCGATGGGCGGATGGGGAAGAGACAGCTTGGTGAAAGGGTCTGTGTCCAGCGCCTGTGGCGGCATACTCCAGGCAGGACAGGAGTCAGCCGCCAGGATTCACCATCACCTGGGCTGAGCGTCTTCATGGCTTCGTCTCGTTTTGTCCCATCTGCTCTAGATGTCATGAACACACAGAGAGCTGCCCTGTGCTGGGGCAGGTGAGGCCTCTGCGGGGTCTCAGGGACCTCCCACTCTTGCTTAGCTCCTTGTCCTGCACGTGTTCAGGACATGCCGCCGTGATGGCTTCTCTTGCCCACAGGACAGAAGCTGCTAGACTCGCTGGCGGAGACCTGGGATTTCTTCTTCAGTGACGTGCTACCCACGCTGCAGGCCATCTTCTACCCCGTGCAGGTATGTGGCTGGGTGCGTGGGAGTGAGGGGGAGTCCCAGCTGTCCAAGATACACTGTGGGGTCCTGGGATGGCTCCAGGAAGGAGGACTCCAGGCCTCTGCACTGATCCTGGCTGTCCCTTACAGGCCTGGCATGCTTGTGACTCCTCAAGGTCCATAAGGCCTGGAGTAGGGAAGCCTAGTAGAGCAGCCAGGCCCTGCATGATAGAGAAAGCCCTTCTAGGGGAGGCCTCGGGGAATCTTAGGTCTTTGTGGCCGGGTTCGTGTGGGAGAGAGAATGGGGGAAAGGCTGGGTGTCACCGGGCCTGTCCCCACATGCCACTCCTGACCTGGGACAGAGAGAGAGAGAAAACTGTGTGATAGCCGTGGGGCGAGCATTGCCTCTTCCCGTGTCCACAGGGCAAGGAGCCGTCGGTGCGCCAGCTGGCCCTGCTGCACTTCCGGAACACCATCACACTTAGCGTGAAGCTGGAGGACGCACTGGCCCGCTCCCACGCTCGTGTCCCCCCGGCCATCGCACAGATGCTGCTGGTGCTGCAGGTGGGTCGAGGGTTTGGGGGCCCAAGACTCTGAGATTGGGGAATGATGGATAGAGACGGACTCTTGGGCAGGGAATGGGCAGGGGAGGCTTTGGGGCCGGGATGTGAACCAGACCAGAATTACTTATGGATGGCAGCAGCTGCCGGCTGTATGTTCGATCAGTTACCAGGGGTGGACGGACGGGGACACACACACACACACACACACACACACACACACACTGGTTCCAGATACTTGGTACAGATGGACTCCGTCAATGGGGCTAGGAGAAGAGACAGTGGCCAGCAAGTATGGCTGGAGTAAAGGGGCCTGCCCCAGGACAGAGGACCACAACAGCACATGTGTCCTGCATCTGGCACATCCCCTTACAGTTTGCCAGCTCGCCTTACTGGGTTCTCACAGCTTGAAATCCTTACAGGACTTTAGAGGTTCCACCAACTGCCCCCCCATTTTACTAACAGGGAAACATTTTACTGTTCATGGGAGTACGACCTCACTTGGATTCTCATAGGCACCAAAAGCCTTGCAATGACCCC
The DNA here is from genome assembly GCF_049852395.1 of Peromyscus maniculatus bairdii. NCBI lineage: Eukaryota > Metazoa > Chordata > Mammalia > Rodentia > Cricetidae > Peromyscus > Peromyscus maniculatus. The sequence goes on from NC_134871.1 coordinate 54,017,486, forward strand.
CGCCCCCACCTGTGGAATCCTCTTAAAATTAGGGTTTATGGGGTTGGGCTTAGGGCAGAAGGAAATGGTAAAGATTTCAGAGCAAGAACAGGCTGTAGTTTCCAGGGTTTTCAGGGCCCGGGGGCTGCCCTGGGTTGGAGGCTGTGGTCACCTTGGAATGAAGCCAAGTGCAAACAAGCCTTTGGGTGGGATTTCCGTAGACTAGATCCAGCCTGGCAGGGTGTGAAGGGAATTGGGCGAGATGGAAGATCAGGTCTCTGGTCCTGGGATCTGAGATTCCATTGGAGGAGGCAACCAATGCCCAGAGCAGTGCTGCCCCCTGCTGGCTACTCTGCCTCCTGCAGCTTCCTGGCTGTGGTTCTACATCCCAGCCTAGCCTCTATACCACAGAGGCTTCCATTGTTCCGCCCGCCACCCCTCCCCAGCCTGAGGGACCTTGCCCTGACGTTGCTGTGAACTTGTCCCCTGATCTCACCTTGGCCCCCCAGGTGAACCTGGCCCTCACTGTTTCAGGTCTTGAGTTCCTCTGAGGTGTGTTGAGAGCCTACTGTGTATCCCAGCCTCACCCCCAGAATCACAGCTCCTGCTGGGGGTCCGAGGGGTGGGGTGCCAGTCACACTAACAGCCATGTGTGAGTCTCATTTGTACCATAGGCAGGGGAGATGTGACTTCACAGAAGTGTATGGGCAGGGTCGCGTGGCTCATATCTGCAATCCCAGCTCTCGGGAGTCAGAGGCAGGAGGATCTCATGGTCAGGGCAGCCTAGAATACATAATGAGACCTGATCTCAAAACGAACATGGCCTGGGGACCTGTCTCACCCTATGAGCAGCCTTTCCTGCCTGGACCCCCCCTCCCCACCCACCACCCACCCCCCGGGCATGAGCAGTGAATGAGTGTAGGACCTCCAGTGATAAGCGTGGTGCTCCTGGGTCAAGCCAGCTGTCTCTCAAAGGACCACCCAGGACCCCCAGGACACCGGTGCCTGTGACTTCAGGGTCTGTCATGTATGTGACTATAGGGCGCCCAGCTAGGGAATGAGATTGCAGCAGCATCTTCCTGCCTGGGGAAGATGGGGCAGAGACAAGCTGCTGCTGGACCAGGGTGTGTGACCCCCCACTCTCTTGCAGGGAGTCCATGAGTCCAGGGGTGTGACCGAGGACTACCTGCGCCTGGAGACACTGATCCAGAAGGTGGTGTCACCGTACCTGGGCACCTATGGCCTCTACTCCAGCGAAGGGTCCTGCACCCATTCCTGCATTCTTGGTGGGTGCTGCCTGGGGCTGGGGCTGGAGCGATAGTGTGGGCAAAACCAGGAGACCAGCTACAGTCACACAGCCTGCCTGTCCTGTGCACCTGCCTGGCCCTGCTGTGTGCACGCCTGGACCCCCAGGGTAGAGGGTGTTGGAGGGTAGCAGGTAACCCCTAGAACAGCAATGGCTCTCCACAGAGACCCACCATGCGGGGAGCCTCCCGCATCCCCTAGATGTCATGTCTGTACTGGCTCAGGGAGGGGTGAGGGAAAAGGAGGCCCTATAGAGTCTGGTGGGTCCCTCAGAGGCCAGCCATGTCATCCCCTGTTCAGTGGTATCTGGGCACCTTCTGCATTCCCAGCCCAGGGACCAAGCCACACCCTTCTTCGTAATTCTGGTCTGGCGGGGAAGGTGTGTCAGTGAGTCCCCATGGTGACCACTGGGTTGCCGGAGGGGATGCAGACTAGATCGTAGGAACAGGCAAGATGGGGTCACTTGGAAGGCTCCCCATCATCTGGGTTGCTACCTGAGGTATAAAGCCCTGGTATTAGGTGTCCCTCAGCTCAGGCAAGTTCGTGCTGGAGAGCTTGGCACCTCCCAGGACCTGGAAGGATACCTGGCAGTCAAGAAGGCCACCCCTCCTGATCTGTACTCAGGAGTGCCACCCCATGGTTACTGTGGGGCATTGCAGGGTCCTGCTTGGGAGCCTTACTCTGACGCGGCCTAGGGAAGACTGGTACCTAAGATCCATAGGCTTCCGTGGGTGAGGAAGGGGAGACATGGATGTACGGTCATTCACAGGTCACTGGCAGCTTGCAGATTTGAACCTGAGCAGCTGAGGCCCCATTGCCTGTTCAGGCCAAGCCTGGGAATGTTAAAGTCCTCTAGCTAGGGCAGGAGGCTTGTGCCCAGGGGCTGGTGAGGCTGGCTGATCCAGAACTAGTGGCCACTGAGCCTTTTACTGGGTGGCCCATCTGTGGGTTAGACACCTGAGGAGGAGCCTCTGCCCAGAGGTGGGACTTAGGACATGCAGGGAACACGTGGGGCAGCAGCAGCCACCGTCCTGGTGTCCATGACTGTGTCTCTTCCTGCAGAGAAACGGCTTCTGCGCCGCTCCCGCTCTGGGGACGTCCTAGCCAAGAACCCGGTGGTGCGATCCAAAAGCTACAACACACCCCTGCTCAACCCCGTGGCTGAGCACGAAGCGGAGGGCACAGCGGCCGGTGGTACAAGCATCCGCAGGCACTCAGTCTCCGAGATGACATCTTGTCCTGAGCCCCAGGGCTTTGTGGACACACCTGGTCAGGGCCCCTCGGGGACCTTCAGGTCCTCTCCAACACCCCACTCAGGGCCTTGCCCCAGCAGACTGTACCCCCCTGCCCATTCTCCCGAGCAGGGCCCAGCCCACGGCTCCCCACCCACCTCCAGCCCCGAGACCCTGGTGGACCAGATCCTGGAGTCCGTGGACTCAGACTCCGAAGGAATATTCATTGACTTTGGGCGGGGTGGTCGCTCCAGTGTGTCTGACTTTGATGCAGCCGGAAGCCGACCGAGTGTGGTGTGATGACCTGAGGTTAGTTCCTGTTTTTACTGGCCCGTGTATGTGTGTGTGTGTGCGCGTGTCTGTATAGGTGTGCGTGAGAGACTTGTTACTCTTTCCGAATCTCGCCAGCCCCCTTGTCACACTGCCTTGGTCACTTTATACTCCCAGTCTGTTGGAAAACCTCTCCACTTCCCATACTCACCCCAGGTCTGATTGGAACGTCCCGTTGGCACCACCCAGATAGATACTCAGCCACCTCGAGGATGTGGTCACCATGTGCCCTCCTTCCTGCCCCACCCTTGGTGCCCACACCTACCCAGGAAAATGTGAAGCCAGTGGGTTCTGCCTAGGCCAGCCCAGCTTGGCCCCCACAGTGACGGGACTCACGCCACAGCCAGATCTGCCTCCCTCTGCCCTGGGTGGCCACGAAACAGGAAGGCATGAAATAAAGTTACAGCTCCAGGCTCCTGTCTTCCCCCTGGTGTCCTTCTGGGACCCCCACCTCATGGAACTTCTCCCTCCTGCCAGGGGCACATTCCCAAGCTGAGGCCATGGCTACTTGCCCATTGTCCACTCTTCCCACTGTCCAGAAAGTATATAAGGTAGGCCTGCAACCTTAATGGATGATGCTTAGGTATAAGACAGGAACTACTGTGGATCCCTGGTCCAAGCCCCCAAGCATTGGCTGGGAGGGACCCACTGCAGCCAGGGAGGGAAGGGGGTCACATGAAATCTACAGATCTTGCCCTTTGTTTGGTGGGGGTTGCTGAAGACCCTCCTGGCCTGGTGGGACAGGCAGCCCAGCCTTCCCATCTGCCCTAGGAGTGGTTCTCTACCTCTGGAGAGGTATACCCAGAGTCTGAGGGTGGGTAGGACCTCCCAGGTCTGCAGATGGGCTGCTTCCACTGCCTGGTCAATGGGCATAAGTGTTCTTGAGTGCTGGAAGGATTGCTACAGGCCTGCACCAGCCCAGCGACTTAGCCTGACAAGCCATGCCTGGAGTTGGCCTCTGTCCCATGGAGATCCTCTTTAAAGAGCCAGGAAGAGTCTGGTCCTTCTTGATCACATGCTGCCCCCTGCCCCCAAACCCTTCAAAGCACTCAGGTCTTGATTGTCTTCTGGGAATAACAGACCCAGGAGCAGAGTGACCAGACCTGGCCAGAAAATAGGATAGGAAGCAGCGACTTCACGCTTGAACTGCAGGCCTTGTGGGGCCAGGGGATCTGCTGGAGATGTTAGGACAGAAGGTCCCCTGCGCCCCAGGGTGGGAGAAACAGCCTGTTCCCACCTGGGGTGGCCTGCTTGAGTGTCTGTGCTGCCTGTGGTCAGGGCACATGCTGAACTCACAGGGTGTCTTAGTCAGGGTCATGATTGCTGTGATGAAGCAAGGCTCAAAAGCCACTTGGGGAGGAAAAGAGTTCATTGTTTTGGCTTACATATCCAGACTCACCACTGAAGGAAGGTGAGGCACGAGCTTGGAGGCAGGAGCTGATGCAGAGGCCATGGGGGGTTCCTGCTGGCTCTTCATGGCTTCTTGGGCCTGTTTTCTTTTGTCGTTGTTTTGTTTCGAGACAGGGTCTCTACGTAGCCCTAACTGTCCTGGAACTGTGTAGACCAGGCTACCCTCCAACTCACAGAGATCCAACCTGTCTCTCACTCCTGGGTGCTAGGATTAAAGGCCTGGACCACCACCACCAGCTCAGGGGTGGCCCCTCCCACAATGGATCGTGCCCTTCCCCCATCAGTCACCAAATAAGAAAATGCCCTACAGGCTTGCCTGCGGCTGGATCTTACGGAAACATTTTCTCGATTGAGGTTCCCTCCTCAGATGACTAGCCTGTGTCAAATTGACATAAAACTAGCCAACACACAGGGCTTTGGAAAAGAGACCTCCAGGGGCCCAGGGGAGCAAGAGCCATCCCCGTCTCAAGACAGGCAGGGCATCAGGCTGGAACCTGAATCGAATCCCTGGCTAGAAGCTGGCCGGGTTGTTGCGGGCTCTCAGGGAAGTGAGGTAGGCTTGGGACCTGGCTAAGCTGTGCCGCCCTGCCGCCCTCAGCACCAGCAAAGTTTCATCTCCAACCCTCACTTCTCTGGAACCCCTTTGAGAGGTGGAAGTGGAATTAATGGGCAGAGGCTTCGACTGTGTGCTGGGAATTCTGCTGTAAGCATCGCGAACAGTCATAGCCAGTTAGATTAGGATTCTCCAGAGGAACAGAACTGATGGACTATACATAAGAAGTAGGCTCTAATGCCAGGGAAGGAATGGACCCTTCAGCAAGAGTGAGAGCAAGCAGGCAGAGAGCGAGCTTCCTTCTGCCACACCCTTTATATAGGCAACTACCAGACGGTGGACCCAGATTAAAGGTGGGTCTTCCCACCTCAAAGATCCAGGTTAAAAGTGGAACTTCCCACTTCAAATGATTTAATTTAGAAAGAAATCTCCTCACAGGTGTACCCAGCCGCTTGGGTTTGAATTGATTCCAGATGTAGTCCAGCTGACAGCCAAGAATAGCCATCACACCAGGATGCGCCCACATACGAACATATTGCTAGGATGTCCCGCCCACTCCTCGGGAGAGCCCTGAGCCAGGGGGCCCAAGTTCCTAGCTGAGACGTCATGGTTGCGTGGTTCGTAGTCCCTCACTCCAGGCAGCTCAGTCCCTCTTCCCCTGAGCTCCCAGATCTGTTCCAGTGCCAGCCCTGTGTCCTGCTAATTAGTTACTACTAAATCTGCTTGGGGCCCCAGGGGAAGCCCCAGTGGGGGACTCTCGGTGTCCTAGGCTGGTTCCGTTGGTTCCCTGGGCCCGCCTCCTCCCTCTGCAGACCTGCACTGTGTGTCTGCCACCCGTGGGTTGGAAGGCAGGTGTTTGTCACAAATGGCAAGCCCTACTAACTGATAAGAAGTTCAGTCCACAGGGAGAACATAAAGAAGGCCCATGAACTTCTGACTGTCATGGGGTGGGACACCAGGCCCTGCCTGTTGGCCCTCAGCTCTGAGCCTCAGTTCACTCTCTTGAGGGGAGGGGTGGGGATATAGGGAGCACACAGAAAACAGCTCTGGGGAGTTTTTGTTGTTTTAATGTTCAGTGGGGTGTGATGGCATTTTCCTTTAATCCCAGCACTTGGGAGGCCAAGGCAGGTGGACCTCTGTGAGTTCAAGGCCAGCCTGGGCTACAGAGCCACTTCCAAGCCAGCTAGAGTTCCATGATGAAACAGTGTCTCAAAACAACAATAAAATGACCTTGAAAACATTTTTCAACTGGAGTGACTCCTGGTAACTGACCCTTTGTTTTGTGCTAACACCCAAAGGCTTCTGGGACAGTAAAGAGCATCGCACCCTTCTGTGGAGAGGGTGATGTCTTGGGCTTTAAAAACTTGGCATGTTGGAATGTGTGTCCATCTTTTTTGTAACTTTTTATTGATTCTTTGTGAACTTGACGTCATGCATCCCAATCCCACTCATCTTCCCTCTCCCTGCGTATCCGCCCTCCACCTTTACAACCTCCCCTCCCCAAAGAAAACAAATTAAATAATAAAAAGTAAAAAACAAAAGAATCTCGCCGTGGAAGCTGTGGCATGTCATGGTGTGTCGCACAGTCTGCCCTTTTGCCCAGTTTTGCTTGCAAATGTCCATTGCGATGAGTCCTTGGTCTGGTTTGAGGCCTCTGGCTTCTGCTACACTATCAATACTAGATCCTCTGAGAGGGACTCCTCTCCGGTATCCTGTTGTCTCGCTGTGTCATGGAGATCCTGCAGCTTTGGCTCTGCAGGACCAGCCCCTTCACACGCTCCAGCAGTTCTTAGATGGGGTGGATGAGATGTCAGCTAGCCCTGGGAACACAATCAGGGTAGGTTTCACCTTCAGCAAGCCAAGCCCTGGGCTCAGTTCCCATCACTAGAGTTCGATAATACAAAGATACCACTGCTTAAGGCTGAAGATGTGGGTCAGTGGGTAGATTGTCTGCTTATTAATATGCACGAGGCCCCGGGTTTGATCTGGTGACTCACACCCAAAGTCATCCTTAGCTACACAGTGAGTCTGAGGCCAGCCTTGGTTCACGTGGACCCTGTCTTGTTATGTTTTGTTGTTTTGAGACAGGGTCTCACTATGTAGCCCTGGCTGATCTGGAGCTCACTGTAAACCAGGCTGGCTTCCAACTCACAAAGATCCCTTGCCTCTGCCTCTTAAGTGCTGGGATTAAAGGTCTATGCCACCATCCCCCACTGAACCTCCGTCTTAGAAAAAAAAAAGAACCATCACTTTTCCATCAAGCTATCAGACACCTGGGCTTTATCTCCTGCTGTTTGGAGGCAACGGCAAGCCAGGTCATGAGCCTCAGCAAGGCTGATGGGAAATCGAGGCGTTTTGTAGTCTCACATGGGGGTCTGGTTAGTGTTAGTGTAAGAATCATGCTTCCTGCCTGGCCTCTCCCTCACACCCACAAGACCTAGGACCCAGTTAGACAGAGGGCCTGCTTACCTGGATTCCTCTGCTTCCTCTGCCCCACCCTGTCCCAAGTCCACTCGCCGTACTTCTGTGGCTCCCGCACTCAGCCCTCAGCAGCCTGGCCCGGACTGCACAGACAGAGGGATTAGGACACAGTACTCCTTTGTCCCCAACTCTGCAGTGCTCCCCTGTGCCCTCGGGATAAAAGCCACTCCGGTGGCTTGGTGGTGAAGGCCATTGCATTCATACAGAGAGGTGCGCTGACCTTCCCGTCCGCTCCCTCGCGAACGTGCTCCCAAGGTACAGGATTGAACCTCCTCGGTGCCCCTTTCAACAGTCTGTCCACCTGGCTGAAGCCTCAGCTCTTGGGGCTCCCAGGTTCCCCTGCACCTGTGCCACACAGCACAGGAAGCGGGGTTGGGAGCCAGGAGGGGGGCACTGCCTTCCCTCGCCCCCTTCATTACCCACCCACCCACTCTGCTGGAAGCTCCGCTGTCCTGTCTCCCTGGAGTCCCAGCACTCTTCACACATCCGGCCGTCCCTCACACACACATCCCCACTCACATGTTCATATGCACACATGTACGAAGACAGTACTCCTACACCCACACATACATGCTTGTATACTTACCCACTCACAGTACATGTTCACACTTGCCTGTACACACAACCCAGGAAGGGGGGCCTCCTGGCCCTCCCCTGGATGGGGAGGTATGCTGTAGAGAGGGTCTGCGACTCCTCAGCTCACCCCCATTTCCCAGAGTACCCCCATCATTTCTGGTCACCACTGTTTGACCACAGATTCAGGAAAGCACTGCTCTAAGCTCTGCCTGTGTTTACCAGGCCCTAGACCAGGCAACTTGGAGGCCACAAAAGGGACAGAGGCTGGGGTGACCGATCAACTGTTTTTGCTTTTGTTTTTTTGTTGTTGTTGTTTTGTTTTGTATTTGAGACAGGGTGCTGTGGGACATCTTTCTGTATGCTGTGAAATGGGTTGCTGTGATTGGTTGATAAATAAAGTTGTTTGGCCAATGGTGAGGCAGAATAAGGTTAGGCAGTGCATTCCAACTGGAGAGAGAGGAAGAGAAAAGGAGAGGCGGAGGAGAGGAGATGCTGGGAGCCGCTGCCGCCAGGAGAAGCAAGACGTGAAAGTACCAGTAAGCCACAGAGCCACGTGGCAATTTACAGATAAATAGAAATGGGTTAAGTTATAAGAGCTAGCTAGTGAGAAGACTGAGCCATTAGGGCATACAGTTTGTACATAATATTAAGCTTCTGAATTATTATTTTATAAGCAGCTTCAGGACCTGGCAAGACACAAGAAAACTTCTAACTACAACAGGATTTCTCAGTGTAGCCCTGGCTGTCCAGGCATTCGCTCTATAGACCAGGCTGACCTCGAACTTACAGCGATCTGCCTGCCTCTGCCTCACGAGTGCTGGGATTAAAGGTGTGCACCACCACCGCCAGGCAACATTCTTATATTTCCTACAGACAAGCTGGGAGCACCGAGGGGGCTGGAATGGAGTGTGGCAGGGCGTGGTTCTTGGCTACGGCCAAGTGGTGAAGAAAGAAGGGATAGAGAGGGAAAGAGGGAGGGGTGGAAGGAGAAGAATTGGAGGGGGGTCTGGTCCTGAGCCCCCCCACAGTGGCATGGTCTGCCAGTTACGGTTATTGTGGGCTTTCCCTCTCAGTGACCTTGCCTACACCTTTCTGAAGGATAATTTGTTTGGGGGTGGGAGGGAGGGAGGGAGGGAGGGAGGAAGAGAGAGAGAGAGAGAGAGAGGCGCTCCACAAGATAGAGGTGCACACAGCAACAGTAGCTCCTCCCAGAGCTCTCTATGTAGCCCAGGTTAGACTATCACACACAATGATGTCCAGCTAATACTGTGAATATATTGAACACCGCTGAGCTATACCCCGGATTCACAGTGTTTCCCAGACTGAACGCATACTCCTGCCTCAGCCTCCAAAGAGCTGTGACTATGTGCATATAGGCTACCATCCCTGTTCTGAACTGCACATTTTAAAATGATAACAATGTTAACATCTCCCCTTCCCCCCACCACACACAGGATCTCACTTAGCACGGGCTGCCTTTGAGCTTCTGTAACTGGGGTTACAGGCATGTGCCACCACACTTGGTTTGTAATGATAAGTTTTAATGATATACATTCTGTCACATTGTGTTTATTTATTTATAGGCAGGGTCTCATTATATATCCCTAGCTGGTCTCCAACTCACTGTGTAGACCAGAACTGGCCTCCAGCTCACAAAGATCCACCTGCTTCCCACGTGTTGAGGCTAAAGGCTTGGATCACTATGCCTGACTTAACATATTATGGTTGTTTGAATGAGAATGGCCCCCATAGGCTCGTATATTTGAATGTCCTAAGTTGGTAGAATGGTTTGGGAAGAATTTAGAGGTGTAGTATTATTGGAGGACATGTGTCACTGGAGACTTTAAGGTTTCAAAAGCCCATACCAGGCCCAGCCTCGCTTTCTTCCTGCTGCTTGCAGAGTGGGATGTAAGCTCTCAGCTACTGCTCCAGCACCATGCCTGCCTGCCTTCCTCCAAGCTCTCCACCATGATATTTATGTGATAACCCTCTGAAGCTGTAAGCCAGCCTCCAATTAAATGCTTCCTCCTGTAAGTTGCCTTGGTCATGGTGTCTCTTCACAGCAATAGAACAGTAACTAAGATATATAATCTTTAAATAAATGTGGCATATGTGTATGCTGGAATATTACTCAGCCTGGAAAAAATCAACTCAAGGGACTGGAGAAATGGCTCAGTAGTTAAGAGCATCTGTTGCTCTGATAGAGGACCCAGATTCAGTTCTCAGCCCCCACATGGTGTCTCATAACCATCTACAACTCGAGTTCCAGTGGACCTGACACCCTCTCCTGACCTCCACAGGCACCAGGCATACACACTCACACATGTACAATAATAAATCCAAGAAAGTAAAGAAAGGGAACTTATACAAAACTAAAACTTGGGTTGGCCTTGAAGACACGTAAAGGAGGGAGATAGACTCAATAATTCTTAGTCTCCTATGGAATATGGAACGTGACCCTTGCAAGCCTAGGTGCTAAAGACCAAGGGAAGAGGCCCCCATTCCAGCAGGAGACCTTGGTCTCTGAGCTCCAAGAGTGTCCACTGGTCAATTGGTGATGTCTTGAGGGCCTAGAGAGGAGTAGGGTCCTGGGTAGAGGAGCCTACACAGGGAATCAGACACATCCCCTGACAATGAGCCTCTACATGTTCACTTCCTGAGTACATCCATGTCTTGTGGACTCCTTGTGTTGAGCAGGGTAACGGGACCAACTCTAACCAGAGAGCTCTCTGCGCTTAGATGGGGGAGCCTTCTGGAGCTGCAGCATTGTTATTGGGTGGAAACCCACGTGGGCTGTCTCTCTCTCGAACTGGGACCAGTGGCATTCCAGGTGGTCTGCAGACGTGTGGCATGCATGAGGTGTGTATGGGAGAAGACGCTGAGCCTGGGGGGTCAGAGATGGGAGATAGGGTGCTGTCATTTTGGCAGTAGCACTCAGTGTGACCTGAGTACACATGCCTCTTTCCAGGAGTCCCGAGGTTTATGGGGTCTCCAGATGGAGAGAAGGCTGATGGGAGAATACTACGCTGTGTTCATGTATCCATCCCCCCCCACCTCTCCTGGAGACAGCCAGTACTACTAGCATTGAGTCTGAGATGGCTTCTGTGAGATATCAGGCAGGCCAAACAGCCTCAGTTTCTCTATCTGAAGCAAGGGTCTTTGCAGATTCTGGTGGCTTTGCCGGTCTGTGCCTGTGACTCACATACTGGCTTATGAAGCCACACGACGGAGCGCTGCGCAAAGGCTGTGTTCAGCAGCAGATGGGTCCTTAGTGGGCTTTGACCTGAAGGTGATAAGGGATCAATTCTAAACCACTGGCTTTGCCCCCAGGACCCTCCCCTCCTTGATGGATATGTTTGTGGAGAGGGCAAACCAGCTCTAACCAGCTGTAAAAGGTTATTAAAATCCAAAGGATCACCACATTATCTGCAGAAACAATCTCTCATCTCGGGACTCTCTGGGACTCAACTCAGCTTGTGTTTGGTGGAGATGAGAGCAACGTGGGGATTGCTGATCAGGGAAGGGTCTTACGTGTGAGCCATTTCAGCAGTCCCTTGCTGAGACAATGCTGATTGCCTTGTGGTAGGAGCTTCCCAAGTTGTCAGGAGTAGGGAGCCACACCCAGGCTCAGCTTCCAGGAACAGAGTCCAAAAGCACCCCACGGAGCAGAGTCGGCCTAAGGGCAAAGCAGTGACTAGTGTAGCTACCCACAGGAGGCTCCACCCCAAGGAGCCACCCCACAGGGAGACTCCACCCACAGGAGGCTCCACCCACAGGGAGACTCCACCCACAGGAGGCTCCACCCCACAGGAGACTCCACCCACAGGGAGACTCCCCCCACAGGAGACTCCACCCACAGGGAGACTCCACCCACAAGAGCCTCCACCTCACAGGGAAACTTCGCCCTACAGGAAGACTCCAGCCCACTGGAGACTCCACCCCTCAGAAGACTCCCACCCAGTAGGGAGACTACTCCACAGGAGACTCCAGTTGCACTGATCCAAAATCAACATCCACAGCAGCCATACCCGGAAGGTCCCAGGTCCTTAGCCCGAAACCATTTTGCACACCACCTCACTCCACCCCATCCCCGATGCAGGGGTCTCTGTAAGCACCATAGGCCGGCAGAGTAATAATCCGTGAGAGGCAAGAAGGCAGTTGGGGTCAACATGACTCAGTAGCTGGTGTTGGTTCAAGCACTGACCGTCTGACCTTGAGTAGTTTATTTCGGGTATATTTAAGCACAGCAAAATTTGATGAAGAGTTTCCTGGTGATGATGAACTCAGTCCCGGGTGCACAATAAAGCTTAAGACATGACTCCGTCGAAACTCTTTGTAAAGAACAAATGGCATCTTCAGTAGAGATAGGTTCCGCAGATTCACTGAGAAAACGGGCTCAAGACAAGGATCTGGGGGAGGAAAGCCTGGCCACACAGACATCACCAAGGTCACCAGGCTATTAACCATGTCTGCTCCCAGCCTTCTGGACAGAAAACAGCCTTCTGTACATCTCTCCCCTTGAAGAGACAAGCCTGTGTGTTTAACATTTCTGGTTTCCCTAGTGCTTATGTGTGAGCACAGGGCCTACGACGTGCCTGCTACACACACACACACACACACACACACACACACACACACACACACGCGCGCGCGTGCTTGCGCTGGACACAGTGGCCCTGGTAGCACAATGTGTTCCCAGTCAGCCCCCTCTCTGAGAGTGTACCTCACCATAATGGAGCCTGTCACTGTCCATCCATGCCCTGGTGGCAAAGGAGCCTGGGTTAACTAATTGTTAGGTCACGGTCCGTCAATGGGGCTGTCTAGCTAGTTTTATGTCAACTTGACCTAATAGTGTCACCTGAGAAGAGGGAACCTCAATGGGGAAATGCACCTTTAGATCAAACTATAGGCAAGCCTGTGGGACATTTTCTTTCTTTTCTTTTCTTTCTTTTTTTTTTTTTGTTTGTTTTTGTTTTTCAAGACATGGTTTCTCTGTGTAGTTTTGCACCTTTCCTGGAACTTACTTTGTAGACCAGGCTGGCCTCGAAACCAAAGAGATCTGCCTGCCTCTGCCTCCAGAGTGCTGGGATTAAAGGCGTGTGCCACCACCGCCTGGCAACATTTTCTTAATTGATGATTGGTATCGAGGCCCAGGGAACTGTGGGCGGTGCCATCTCTGAACAGGTGCCATAAGAAATCGAACAGTAAGCCAGGTGGTGGCGGCACACGCCTTTAATCCCAACACTCAGGAGGCAGAGGCAGGCAGATCTCTGAGTTTGAGGCCAGCCTGGTGGTCTACAGATCAAGTTCTAGGACAGCCAGGCAGCCAGGGCTACACAGAGAAATCCTGTCTCGAACACTCTCCACCACCATCAAAAAGAAGACGAAGTAAAAGGAGGAGGAGGAGGAGGAGGAGGAGGAGGAGGAGGAGGAGGAGGAGGAGGAGGAGGAGGAGAAGAAGAAGAAGAAGAAGAAGAAGAAGAAGAAGAAGAAGAAGAAGAAGAAGAAGAAGAAGAAGAAAACTGAGCAAGCCATGAGGAACAAGCCAGTAAGCAGTTTTCTCCATGGTTTCTGCTTTAGTGTCTGCCTCCGGTTCCTGCCTTGAATTCCTGCTCTAACTGTCCTAATGGACTGTGATCAGGATATGTGAGTTGAAATAAACCCTCCCTAAGTTGCTTTTGGTCATGGTCTTTATCACAGTAACAGAAACTTAACCAAGACAGAGGCCTATGAGGTGAGACCTCTTTGATAACACAAGCATTTAAAGAGCTGGGATACCAGCCTAGGACACCAGTGGCCACACTCCGGTCAAACAAGAATGAACTGAAGTTCCCAAGAAGATGCTGCACCTGTAAGGCTGATCCACTGGTTGCGGAGAGGTTGGAATGTTGCAGATCCAGAGCCAAGTTATCTCATGCTATGTTGATAGCCATTCATCACCCTCCTCTGTGTCCTTATGACTATCCTGTGAGACCCTGGGGGATGTGCTAACAACAGATCCTTATCTACCCTCAACCCAAAAGCTTAAGAATGTCATCAGACAGTATCTGAGGTCTGCACAGAGATCACGGGGCTTGTGGAACTCGCCTACCTGATGTTCCCACCATTGTGTTTATAAAGTGTGTTGATTCATGACTTTCTTCTGTTGCTCTAAGAACTTCATGCAACCATGCCATGCGTCGCTCATATTTGACTCTAGAATAGACATGTATTCCCTTTGAGGTAATCACTGTTTTTTAGGGTTGCAGTATCCAAAGAAGAGGCCCCTAGGCTGGGGATGTAAAGAGCTTCCACAATTGGCCAGAGGGTCCCAGAGCACACCATGGAGAATGCACCAGAGTTCATCCTCGCCTGCACCTGCCTGTGCTTGGAAACCAGAGCACGCCCCTGTCTCTGCACTTGGCTACCAGCAGAAAGCAGGCCCAGAACCCGTGGGTTCCAGTGCCTTGGTCAGCAGAGGAGGTGGCTGGAGGTCGGCCAGATTCCTTTCTGCCTGTCTGTCCCCATGCGTCAGCAGCTCGGAAACGCAGATTTCCTGGCTATAAGAAGATTGCAGCTCCCCGCAGCTGGCTGGGTGAGCCACCAGGGAGAACACAAACAGGAAATCTAGGATCGAGGCTGGTGGCCCAGCTTTTTCCCCCCACTCCTGTCTCGTGTGCTCCACCCCAGCATGCTCATTAACTTAGAATTTGCTGCTTGGGAGAGAAGGGGCCTCCGACTTCATAAACATGTGTAAGAACAAATTTAATAAAGGCAGCAGTAACACCATTTGGTGGTAACTCTTCACTTCCCATTATCATCCTTCCTTTTTTTTTTTTTTATTGCAGAGCCTTTGGAATGCAAAGTTATTGTGATAGAAACAGAAGGGAAAATCCAACAGCCTGATTAATGCAGAAGAAAGAGAGGGAGGGAGCCTGGTGTGCAGTTCCTTTTGGGCCTCTGCCCTTTCTCATCAATGGCAGTACACACATATCTGTGCCATGCAGTCACTATCGATAGTTGGTTTATTATGTTTTAATTTGTGTGTGTGTGTGTGTGTGTGTGTGTGTGTGTGTGTGTGTGTGTGTAAGCACAAACCCTCTTGGTAGAAGTAGATAACTAACCCCCAAAGGTTGTCCTCTGACTTCTACACACATGCCCTGACTCACGTGTGCCACCATAGCGTACCCAAAATAAATTAATAAATATAATAAGAGGTAGAAAGAATTAAGCCTGGGTTCTTTGCTTCCTGCCCCCTCGAGTCCTCTGTGGGGAGGAAGATGTTAGATAATCATATCCAAGCTGTGCTGTGTTGGTTTACAGGCCCACATGCCAGGATGGTTGAATTGTCTGCACGGAAGGAAGAAGCGACTGTGAGGGTACTGAGGGAATGTGGAAGAAATTGCCCCACCATCCTACTGTGCAGAGACAGTCCTACTGTGTGCTGGGGCAGGGAGCAAGTGGCCTCAGCTTAGCACAGGTCACTGTTGCCCCTTCCTCCTAACATATATTTGGTGATTTCATGGCTATCTTCAGCAAAACCAGTGACCAGTCAGTAAAGACGTGTGTGTGTGTGTGTGTGTGTGTGTGTGTGTGTGTGTGTGTGTGTGTGTGTGATAGCTATTCTATTCTTGGTGGTCAACTTGACTGCATTTGAAATGAACTAAAACCCAAATGGCTGGGCACGCCCGTGAGGGATTGTTCTCTTTTTCTTAAGGAAATGATCTGAGGTGGGAAGACCCACTTTTAATCCGGATCTTTTGATGTGGGAAGATCCACCTTTAATCCAGGCCACACCTACTGGCAGCCTATAGAGAAGAGAGGGCATGGAGGAAGGAAGCTCGCTCTCTTTGCCTGCTTGCTCTCGCTGGCAAGTCCATTCCTTCGCAGGCATGAGAGCCTGATTCTTTGAGAGTCCAGCATACTGAAGGCCAGCTGAAACATCCAGCCTCATGGACTGAACAACTACTGGATCCTTGGACCACAGCCTGCAAGCCATTCCAATAAATCCCTCTCCTATACATACATTCTATCAGTTCTGTTCCTCTAGAGAACCCTGACTAATACAGTGTATTTTAGACTCAGTTGATTATCATCCTCCCCTGGGATGATTTTTTTCCCTGCTGTTAGCTTTGTCAAAGAGACAACTTGGATAAAAAGCCAGAGCAGTGGCAGCCTAGCTCTCCCAGCACGTGGGAGACACCAGGTTCGATCCCTCATATTGACAGGAAAATAAAGAGGCTGATTTTTCCATCAGGGTGCTTTGACTCCTGTGGAATAAAATAACTCAAGCTCAAACAATAATAGATGGTTTGGATGCATGCAGCTGAGGTAAGGAGGCCTCGGAGGCAGGTTTGATCCAGGAAATGTTCGATGTTACCACAGACTCAGGTCTACCTCATCCTAAGCCTAGATCCCACCACGGTGACCAAATGGCTGGTGATGTGGGTTCAGAACACACTGCCCCCAAACGTGGCACCTGGAAAAGTTGATTCAGGAAGGAGCAGTGATGGTTTGAAAGGTTCAGATTCAACCTGGGTGACACCTCGGGGCATGATGTAAGGGTGATTCCGGAGACCTAGGAGGACCCATCTTGAATGTGGGTATCACAGTCTATTGGGCTGGGGTCCCAAAGCGAAGGAAGGAACAGGTGAGATGGCTCTGCCATTAAGAGGGCTTCCTGCTCTTGCAGAGGACCTGAGTTCGATTCCCATCACCAAAGTCGGGTGGCCCACATTGGCTGTAACTCCAGTTCCCAGGGATCCATTACCTTCTTCTGGCCTCTGAGGATACCTCTACACACACACACACACACACACACACACACACACACACACACACACACACACACAAAGAGAAGAAAAAAGAGAAATGACCCATGCACCAGCATATCTCCCAGTACCACTGCCCTGCTGTTCCCTCAAACTGGGGCCCAAAATGAACCCTTCTTTCCTTAAGCTCTTCCTGTCACGGGCATTTTGTCACAGCAACAAGACAGGGAACTAATACAGGGCTTTCATCCTTCCCTGTCCTTTCTCCCCTGACCAGGCCACAAGACCCCATGAGAGGCGCCTCATGACACCCAGAGGAAGAGTCACTTTCATCTCCTGAGGCATGGGGATATAACGGAGGGGTTAACGTCCTCCAGTTGATTACCGTTAAACCATGATCTTTTGCCTGCCGATCATATTCCTCCCTGACTAATACCCTTCCTCAAACCCAAGTATGAAAATACATAATGCACCTGTTTCTCTGGGTCTTCCTTTCTTTATGAAGCTTCCCATGTCCCGTAAAACTCACATGAAATGGGACTGGAGAGGTGGCTCATTGGTTAAGGACATTGGCTCCGCATGCAGAGGGATCTAGACTCAGTCCCCTGCATCCACATCCAGTTCCAGGGGATCGGATGCCCTCTTCTGACCTCCATGGGCACTGCATGCATGTGGTGTGCAGACATACACGAAAGCAAAAACACCCACACACACGAAATAGAAATAAACTAAAAACATTTAAAATCTTACATGAAATAATTTGGTATGGTACCGGCTTGTTAAGCTGTCTTCTGTGATAGGGGCTTCAGCTATGGGCTCAGCAAAGGAGGGCGGAGATGTTTTTGACCTTCACTAGTGCCCACCGTGAGCCAAGCTTCCCCTACTAGGGTGAGGTGGTAGATACGGCGAACTGTATTTTTTCTCTTCCCCACCGTCCAGCAAATTCCAACGGATCCACTGGAGGAGCAGCACAGGTGGCCTGCAGCCCAGTTACTTCTGGAAGCAGGAGGTGGTGGCTTGCACTGACTGTCCCCAGAAGTCACTACACCCTCTAGAGGTGGGTGGTGTCAATCCTGGACTGTTTTAACTGGTTCCTCGGGACCACGTCCCCTGTCCCCTCCGTGCAGGGCAGCTGGCCTGTGGAGCTGCCTCATCTACTGGACAGGAGAACCTACAAGTGGAGCTTGGTGTGAGGGTCCTCAGAAAGGGACCCCCAGACCCTGTGTGGGAACAGACGGACAGGATGCAAGGACAGACGCCAGGAGATCACTAACTTGACTCACTGGGAAGTGGTGGTACTGTGACAGACTTTGAAGGAGCTACCAGGGCTTGAGAGTGTCCCACACATAGGCTGTGAGGACTCAACGGTTTGGACCCCACCATTGGAAGAATGAGATGGGGAGGGGTTGGCGAGCGGGTGAATGTGCCGCTCCAGAGGTTGGGTATCCAGCGGACATCTAGGAGCCTGAGCTTGGGATTGGGGTAGGAGCTAGGGGTCATCAGGGTTGGAGGTTGGTGGGCAGCAAGCGGATGAAGGAGATGGGGTGTGGGTGGAAAGAGGTGCCAGCCCAGCATGACATCAGGAAGCGGAGGAAGCGGCAGCCTGGAGGCAGAAGTACACGCTCTGGTAATGCCACTTTCGTGCCTCGCTCCACCTCTGGTCTGCTCTCCCTAGGACATCAAGACCTTCTTGTGCCTGGAGGCAAGTTCTAGGGGTGTGGGAGTGCTTCTGAGTCTCCAGCCCTGGCTTCGTTTCTCCGGCAGGGACAGCGACGCACCGAGGGCAGAGGGAGCCCTCGCTGCCTAAGTCAGGCCTGGGACGGAGGGTCGGGTGATCCAGGATGCGGGCTCAGTTTCCTAACTCAGCACCGATC
Organism: Peromyscus maniculatus bairdii; assembly: GCF_049852395.1. Lineage (NCBI taxonomy): Eukaryota > Metazoa > Chordata > Mammalia > Rodentia > Cricetidae > Peromyscus > Peromyscus maniculatus. The sequence goes on from NC_134871.1 coordinate 54,035,976, forward strand.
TCCGGTTTCCCGTCTCATCCCGAATAGGGGTAAACCTGCGGGCTGGCAGCGGGTGTGGAGGCGACCCAGGGCCAGTGTCCCTCAGCTCCCTCCCGCCTAGAGCCACAGTCACCTGCCCTGATCCCGCCCACCCTGAGGACTCGGGGCTGTGCGCTTTCGGACGTGGGGCGGGGCCTGGCGGGGAGGGGCCTGGCCAGGTGAGCGGCTGGAGTTGCAGAGGCCAGGTGAGCTGCTCTGTGGTCGGGTGAGTCCTCCCCTGGGAGAACTGCTGGGGGGGGGGGGCAGTTGTGGTTCCTGGGCTCCTGACCCCGGCCCCTTCCCCAGGCTGTCCCTCCACTCCCCACCCCTCCTCGCTCTCTGTGCCCCCTACCTTCCTGGCTTCCTTCTGACCTGGGATCGGTCCCCTTTGGACCACCGGGGTCAGCACCCAGCACTGGCCGCTCGGCTCTCGCACTAAACCTGAGCTCATCATGGTAGCATCATTCCCGCTTCACAGGTGGGAACACTGAGGCCGGGGCAGGTGCTGAGGATGCACGTGGGGCCCGAGGCTGGGGTCTGTCTGGGTCATCTTGTCACACTGGGTCCAACTCCCAGGATTTATAGGCCTCGGAAGTCCCCACTTAGGCAGGGCAGCCTGCGCGGGCTTCTTTCACTTTCTCAAATCTGGCAAAGGCCTCCCGAGAATGTTGCTGGGCGCCGAGGCTCTGCTGGGGAAACTGCGGAGGCCACCAGGGGGGAGGGGTGGCATTCCTTCGTCCTGTTGACTCGGGTGGGGACGTCCTGGGACTGTTGACTGGTCCCAGGCTGCAGACAGGTTCTGCTCTGAGACTTCTATCGAGTGTGCGCGCTGTCGGCGGGAGTCGGGGCGAACCTGAGCCCAGGTGAAAACTCAGTTCGCCTCAGCCGTTTGGTAAGTAGGCAACCTTCACTGGGCTCTGTAGTTTAAGGATATGCTTGGGAGTTCCTTATGGAATGCCCCGCCAAACCCTCCCCCGAGTCAGCGCCGGGATGGGGGAGGGGGCAAGGGACTGGAAGTCTGAGCTCAGCTACTCCCAGAGGGGTCAGTCAGGTCAGCCTCCTTGCGGGTTCCCAGCTCTCCAGAGCCCAGAATCAGCTCTGATCAGAATCTGATCAGATCAGATCAGCTCTGATCAAAGCCAGGGGGTGTGGAGACTTTCCTGGAGGGGGCTGCGGTTGAGCTGGAAGATGGGTGAGAGATAAGCAGATGAGGTATGGCCCTTAGGTGGCTGGGAGGTCCAGGAGCGGTGGAGATGAGCGTGCCCAGGATATGTGCTTGCATCAGCTCACAGTCAAGTGCAACTTGGGAGAGCTGGATAAGGTTGGGGGCTCTCCTGACTAATCACCCTGTGAGTCCTGGTGTCTCTAAGTGCAGATTTGGGGTACCATGTCAATAATGGACAGAGACCTGGCTTCAGTTAAAGAGGAGGCAGGCAGGGTTAGGGATGCAGCTAAGTTAATAGAACCCCTGCCTAGTATGCACAAAGCCCTGTGGTTTCCCAGTGACACACAAACCACAAGTGTGGTGGCCCAAGGCTGTAATCCTAGCATTTACCGCAGAGAGGTCAGAAAGTCATCCTTGGCACACAGTGAGTTTGAAGCCAGCCTGGGTGGGTGAGACCCTGTCTCTAATAATAAACTAAAATATAATAGGTTAGCCAAGGGCTGTCACCTGGAGGTGCCTGACCACACTAGGAACCCACCCCAACCCCCAAATCACCTTCATTTCACTGGTGGGGAAAATTGAGGCACTGGTCACATGATTCAGATAAAACTTCAGGAGGGTTTGGGAGAGCTTGATTATTTTATTTTGTTTGGAGACCGGTCTCACTATTTGGCCCAGGCTGGCTTTAAACTCTAGAGGCTCCTGCCTCAACCTTCCAAATGCTGACATTACAAAAATGAACCACTATACCTAGTCAGATGAGTGAATTTTGAGCTGGTCACATTGCTGTGGGGAGCGGCCTCCACATCTGCAAAGTCCCCTAGCAGAGGTCAAGTCATCCTTGCATACCGATTGCCTCATTCCTCACTCAAACCAGCCTCCTGAGATGGCAGTGGCACTGCCCATTTCTACAGATGGGGAAACTGAGGCAGGGGAGTCATAGGCCCCTGGACTGGTAAATGGAAAGCCAGGTTTGGAATCTGTCTTGGTGGGAGCAGGCTGATGAAATTTGGAAACTTTGGAAGCCCTCTAGCAACTGCCTGCTCTTCCAGATGTGTGCAGTGAGAGGCAGATGTGAACCTCCATACTTTGGCCCTCAGTGGCCTGAGGAAGTTCCTGTAGGGACCTCAGCCAGGGTCTATGGCTTCCACTTAAAAGGGAATTTCAGGACTAGGCAGTGTGAAACAGAGCTCAAGTTTAATTAAAAGTGGAAAGGGAGGTGCTCAAGAAAACAAAAACATACAAGAGAGGGAGGCTTCGCAATGAAGAGTTGCTGTGTATTAAAAGAGTTTTTATGGGCTGGAGAGACGGTCCCAGCACCCATCATAGCAACCTGGAACTCCAGTTCTAATGGATCCGACACCCTCTTTTTACTTTAAAAAAAAAAAAAAAAGCAATGGTTTTATTTTAAATTATGTGTGTCTGTGTGTGGGGAGGAAGTGGGAATGTGCACACGAGGCCAGGTTCCTGTGGAGACCAAGGAGGGTGTCAGATCCCCTGGAGCTAGCAGTTGTGAGCTACCTTATGTGGATGCTGGGAACTGAACTTAAGTCCTTTGCAAGAACAGTCCATGCTCTTAACTGCTGAGCCATCTCTCCAGCCTCTAAAAAAACTTTTGTTGTTGGTTTGAGGCAGGGTTTCTCTATGTATCTGTGACTGTCCTGGAACTCGCTATGTAGACCAGGCTGGCCTCGAACTCACAGAGATCCTGCCGTTGTTGCCTGCTGAGTGTTAGGATTATAAAGGTGTGTGTCACGCTGCCACCACAACTGTCCACCAAAAGATATTTTTACATACATATTAAGCACTGGGGTTAAAAGAAAGAGGAAAGATTAAGATATATCCAAATGTGGGCAGGGCCCTCTTAAGGGAGCGTCAATAAGAAGTGTCTCAGCATCAGCCATATAGACCATTTTACTGGCTTTCAAATTACCTCTCAAAAGGTTGCTAAGAACCTCCCTTCTCCCCCCACCCCACCCCGTCTCTTTGCTAGGTAAAATTAAGGGTAGCTCTGGAGGTGGGTTAGATTCTGATAAAGTTAAATCAAGAACCTCTAAGGTTACACAAGGGTTTTGGCATATGTTTCACTGTAAATGGAGTTTTCAGTGTAAGTCCTAGAAAATTGCAGGTTTAGAGCTGGGAATGGAGAAAGACCTTAAGCAGGTGTTGAATGTGCTAGAATTCTGCTTCTCGTCTAGGGAGAAGCTTCAGCCAGACTCAAGTGGGCGAGGGCTCTTTCCTCTTTTATGCTTTCATTATTTTCCATGTCATTCTGTCCTGTGTCACAGACGTTAGCACAGGGATGGAAATAAGGAGTTTTCCACTATTTATCTTCCCCCAGTATGTGTTTACATTTGATGCTTGCTGAAGATGTCGCACAGATATCTGGAGGCTTCTTGGGTGGCTCCTGTGGGTGGGGACCGACTGGGATCTGGGGTACTGTATGGAACTTCTGATAGCCCATTTGTCCAGGTTTCTGGGTTCCTTGAAGCAGGTTTGGGTGAATGGCTCTCTCTAAGCTACTGCTTTGGGTTCCCATCTTCTCTCTCACAGGCATCCTAAGGCAGTTGAAGCTTGGAGGATAATGTGTGTGTGTGTGTGTGTGTGTGTGTGTGTGTGTGTGTGTGTGTGTGTGTGTGTGTGTGTGTTCAGTGGAGGCTGTGCAGGGGTTAACAGCTGGGAATGGGCCTCCACACCCTGGCCACAGGCTGTGTGACCTTGAGTCAGTTGCCAGCCACTCTGAGCCTTGTTTTCCTCACCTGGGAAGTTCCATACTCCAGAGTTATGGAGGGGTCAAACTGAGTTGATTTAGGCAGAGTGCCTCAAATAGGCCACACAGCTTGGGGACAGATCATGCCTGGTAGCGTTCATTCTGTCTGTGGCCTCTGGGAGCAAGCCTAGGTGTGGAGTGAATTTGTGTTGCTGTCCTTCCCTGCTGAAGTCCAGCCAGCTCCAACTTGGGAGCCAGAAATGACCTTTCAATCAGAGGGGGCAGGAGCCAGGGACTCTCGGAAGGAACTGGTTAGGCAGGTCTGGATTCTGGAGATTTCTAGGAGCTACCCTTGCATTTTTTTTTTTCCCATTGGCCTTAAAATTCAACTCTACAGTGTCAATGCTGAAGGGGCGGGATGCCTGGGCTGGGGTTTGCTGGCTTTGTGATCTGCAGTAGATTGGAACCCTGAGGTGCCAGGACAGGCTCTGAGTCAGTGTCTCTGTCTCCCTGAGGTCCCTGCAGCTATGCCCCCCCCATCTCTCAGGCTGTGCAGGTGTGTGTGTGTGTGTGTGTGTGTGTGTGTGTGTGTGTGTGTGTGTCTGTTGGTCAGTACTCTCAGAGGCCAGAGTAGGGCATTAGATCCCTAGTGGTGGAGTTCCAGGAAGTTGTGAGCCACCTGATGTGGGTGCTGGAAATGGAGCTCAGGTCCTCTGGAAGAATGGGAACTCCCAAGTCATCTCTTCAGCCCCTATTTATCCATTTCGCCCAAAATTATTATTATTATTATTTTCATTATACATACATGTGTGTGTGTGTGTGTGTCTGTATATGGGTGTGTGCCCATGAGTGTAGGTTCCCAAGGAGGCCAGAGAGGACTTGGATCCCCTGGAAATGGAGTCACAGATGGCTGTGACCCACTCTAAGAACTGAACCTCAGTCCTCTGGAAGAGCAGTAAGTGTTCCTAACTTACTGCTGGACCATCTCTCCAGCTCTTATTTATCTACTAAAGATTTATTTATTTTTATTTTATGTGTATGAGTGTTTTTCCTACATATATGTCTGCACACCATGTGAGTGCAGTGTCCCCAGAGGCCAGAAGAGGGTGCCAGAGCCCCTGGAACTGGAGTTATGGCTGGTTCTTAACTCCTGTGAGGAAGCATGGGAGGGCTGAGGCAGGACTGCTGAATCCAGACTGAACTACGAGTCAGACTTCGGTCAGTGACGAGAGGTGACGCTGGCTATGGATCCCTTGCCTTGTGTGGGCCATGTGTTCTAGGTCACAAGGACGGTATGTGCAAAGGTTCTGAGATGGCCACAGTGTGGTGTGTAAAGAGCGCCCGAGGCTCATGGGGCTGAAGCAAGAGGCACGGGGTGGAAGTGGTCCATCTTGTTTTCTAGAGGGAGCCTTTGGGTCGGGGATGGGGGCTTCAGGAAGCCCCTGATGTGAAGAGAGCTGAAACAGGAAGCCTTGGGCGGGCATTGGACTGCCAAACGTTCTGTTGAGTTTCTAGTTTTAACTCAACAGACCTAGAATTACCTGGAAAAGGGAACCTCAGTTAAGGAATCTCCCAGATCAGATTGGCCTGTGCAGCCATGCCTGTGAAGAACTGTCTTTATTGATGATTGATGTGGGAGGGTCCAGCCCACAATGGGCAGCACATCCATAGGTAGGTGGGCCTGGGCTATATAAGCAAACTAACTGAACTTGAGCCCGTGAGCAAGCCAGGAAGCAGCATTCCTCTTTGGTTCCTGCCTTGATTTCCCTCGATGATGAAATGTGACCTGGAAGTTTAAGATGAAATAAGCCCTTTCCTCCTCAAAGTTTCTTTGGGTCAGAGTGTTTTATCATAGCAACAGAAAAACAAGCTATGTTTTGGGACTGAGACTCGGCGTTGAGGGCAGGATCTCAGGCTTCAGCATCCTTTTGGGAAGAGTAGAAGGCCAGTTCCCGTGGGCTGTGGAAGCTGTGACAGAGGTACCAGCTGTGCCTGAATGGTGAAAGCAGGGGTTCCAGACTGTGAGAATGGGGCTAGACAAGGAGGGACCTTGAACTCCAGTCTCCTGACAGCCAGCTACAAGGACTTCACCACTGTTGTCCCCACCCCACCCCACCCCCGCCGCCCCCGACCCCCGGTGTCTCACCTGGATCATGTGCCCAGATTCTGGTGTCTCCCTATTTCTCCCTCTGGACAAGTAAGTAGTCTGTGTGTGCCTCTTGCCAGCACCGGGGACCTCGTGGCCTTGTTGATAAGGTGTGGGCATTGGGGGAGGGGCTGTGGCCACAAGCTTGGCTGAGACAAAAAGATGGATCCTGCTGTGGTGTCGGAGGCAGATATGGCCAGCGCATGCCTCTTTCTTTCTGAGCCTTAGAGGGTTAGGAATGGTGGTATGGGACCCCTCTCCTGAGTTCTGAGAGAGCCTGGAGGTCTGCACATCCACTGAGCTCTTTATCCGTGTGCCCCACCCTCCACGGGCTGTGCTGTTTAAGGTAAACTCAGAGTTAATTTGCCCGAAGTAAGTAGGTGTTCATTTGTAGCTACAGCATTAAGATAATTGCTATGAGGGTCTGTTTGTGTAATATGCAAACACATTTTGACAGCAGCAAACCACTTTGCTGTGAATCATAAATAGACCCCTTGGGTGGTTTGGAATCTGTTTTGCATAGCATGCCTGCTGCTGGAGCTCCTGTTCTGGTCTTGGGCGCCAACAAAGACTGAAGCTCTCCCAGCCTCACAGATGCTGATGGCTCCCCCAGGAATAAGTCCCCACATTGGGGAGACTCCTGGAGTGCACAGAGCTGCAAAGGGAGCAAGTAGAGGCAGTGGACACAGGCAAGTGTGTGTGTGTGTGTGTGTGTGTGTGTGTGTGTGTGTGTATAAACAGTTTTATATATATAGTGTGTAGAGACTGGAAGTAGTATGACTCAGTGGAAGAGCAATTGCCTAGCATATGCTCGGACCCGGATATATATACCTGTGTGTGTGTGTGTGTGTGTGTGTGTACACATAAGATATATTTTGAACATCATTTGCTATACATATTGAGCTCTTTCAGCTACAACTGAGTTTACCCTAATGATGTGACTCAAAATAGTCCCAGCTTCAGAATGGAGCCTACGCCTGAGGAACCAGCCTATACTGGAGGGCTGGGCCACTCTTAGGGTCCTTACTGATTAGATGGCACCTGCCTACATTGAAGAGGGTCAATGTGCTTTACACAAAGCCACTTGACTTAGATGTCAACATCGCCCACAAATCTCTTCACAGAAACGACTAGTGTTTGAACCTGGGCATTGATGGTGTAACCAGCTAACACATAAAAGGGTCCCTGTTAAGGGCCTGTGTGTACCGCCTCTCCTTGAAACCGAGTCATTCCTTAGGACCTGTCCGTTAGCAACTCCAATGACTCCTGGGCCTGATAGCCATGTGGTACCTGGTGGAGACAGAATTCGGGGATCCTCAGAACCTCTCAGAGGTAGTATGGTCCAGCTTCCTTCTTGGGTCTGTTCAGACTCTGGGAGGCGGGTTCCCACTGTCCACAACACCAGGAGTCAGGTGAGGCTGAGAGCAGTGCAGGATGCTGGAAGAGCCTTGCTTTAATTCCCACTCAGTGGCTGCAGCGGAAACGGGGCACAAGCCCCTTCCTGCCAATGGTGCAGCAGGGCTGACTAGGCAGACTTCAGAACAAAGAGTCCGGGCTGTGCCAAGGGATAAAGAGTTTGAGCTCGTCCAGGGGTCCAGTCGATGAGAGAGAGGAGGGATTCTATGAGCAAGGGACATTTAGATCATGATGGGGAAACATACAGAGTCAACCAAACCAAACTAATGGGAACTGTAAACCAATAGCTGTGGAGCCCCCGTTGGACTGGACTAGGCCCTTTGGATACTTGAGACGGTTGTTTAGTTTGAACTGCTTGGGGGGCCCCTAGGCAGTAGGATCAGGATCCATCCTTGGAGCTTGAGTGGGTTTTTTGGAGCCCAGTGCCTATGGTGGGACACCGTGTGCAGCCTTGGTGCAGGGGGAGGGGCTTGGACCTGCCTCAACCGAATGCACCAGGTTCTGCTGACTCCCCATGGGAGGCCTTGCCTTGGGGGAGGTGGGAATGGAGGGTAGGTTGAGGGGGAAGGCTAGGGGGCAGGAGGAGGGAGGAGAGGGCGATCTGTGGTTGGTATGTAAAATGAATAATTAAAAAAAAAAAGTTTGAGCTTGTAAAGGGAAAAGGACCCACATGTTGGTTGGCTAAAGCAGAGGACAGAGGAAAATGGAGCCATCACTGCTGCGGAGGCCATGGCTGTAGGCTCTGAGCAGCTACTTCACCCTGGGGATGGTGTGAGGACTGGCCTCTCAGTCGTTACTGGTTCCTGGCCAGCTGCCCCAGGCTATGTGTGTCTGGAGCTGTGGGCTCCGAGGGCCAAGTTCCTTTCTATCTGGCTGGCTATCTATAAAGTAGGTTTTTCCTGCAAGGTGTGGGCTCAGGGTCCCAGCCTGGGCATCATCCCACACCAGTGAGGTCCCCAGTGAACTGCTCTCCAGTGTGGATAATTTTGGATTTGAGGTGCACTGGAGAGAAGGTTTGGCTGATGAGGCCTGGCCTTGATGTCCGGCGCCCTGCCAGGAAGCAAACCTGATCCTGAGTATGCATCTGGGGCCTGGGCCAGTGGCTCCCCAGCTCAGAGCCTCAGCATCTAGAGTTAGGTGACGTGGAAAAGTACCGGGGCAGGCTTGGGGAGACTGAGGACGGGGAGGCCAAGTCTCTGTGTGAAGTATGGGAGGGCTGAGGTGTCTCAGCTGTCCACACTAGTGTAGGAAAGAATGTCACAGGATTAGGATGGGGAGGTAGGTGGTCCAGAATGACAGGTACTCTAGTCAAGATTCAGTCAGGCTCCATGTCTGTTGCAAGTGTGTAAAAGGGATGGGACACACGAGACCCCTCCCTGCTTGTCCCCTCTGGGCATCGTATCCTTGGCTCTCTCCTGGGCCCTTCGCCCTCTCTGTTCCTCCCCCATTCAGGATGCCCTTCTTTCGGGATCTCCTGCCAGCATTGCCCTGGCAGCCCCAGGGACTTGGCAATAAGTTAGCCTCCGCCCTGCCTGTCTGGCCACCCAGCTGGAGCAAAGCTCCAGGCCAGAGCCACACAGCAGCCTGGTGGCAGAGCCCTGACCAGGGGCACAGATGGTTGAGGGCTTCAGGGAGGATAGAATAGCATGGGGAGGGGGAAGGGTGTGTAACAACTGGACAAGGACTCTAGAAATATCACTAATGACTCAAGAGAAGCTTCAGCAACCCCTCCTGATGATGACCTAGCCTCCTGTTAGAGGTGACTAGTTTAGCAATACCCCTGCATGGAGCTTTAGCAGGAAGAACTCACTCACATCACCTCACCTGCTGGAGAGCTTGCAGAAGCACAAAGCCAAGAAAGAGTCTGGGCTTCCTGTCCTGGGCACTGACCTGTGGGTGACCTTGGGCTAGTCTGTGCTGAAGCAGCACAGAGCTCTGAGAGGTAGAGATTGGTTCTCCTCAGGGCACGGTGGTTGAGAAAGGCGCTTCCCCTCAGTCACGGCTTCCAGCTCTTGGTAATATTTCTTAAACGTTCCTGTAGCCTGAAGATTTGGAGGAGGTGTGTTTTTGACTTGAGACCGAGTCTTGCTGTGCAGCCCAGGCTGGCCTCACACTTACTCATCAGTATCAGTGAGTTCTAACACGTTTCATACCTTAGCCTAGAGAGGTCTAACCTCCCTGATTATCAGGACACAGAGCTGCTGTGGCGTCTGTAGTGATGTCTCCTGGTTACATTTTTTTTAGTTTCCCATCTGTGTTTGAAGACATACACTTGTCAACTCGACTGTGTTTTGGTCAAGGAATTAAAGGTTGTTTTTCTCCCTTCCTGCCCCCACAACCCTGTGTGTCCATTTATCTGTGGAGGTCAGATGTCAGTGTCCAGAGTCCTCTTCAGTCCCTCTTCACCTTATTTTCTGAGACAGGGTCTCTCACTGAACCTGGATCTTACGGATTCCCCTAGACTGGCTGGCCAGTGATCCCCAGAGCCCCTCCTGTACAATCTCCCCAGGGCTGTGACTGCAGGTATGCGCTGCTGTGTTTTGCTGTTTTACTTGGGTTCTGGAGGATTTGAGCTCAGGTGCTCATGCGTGAACGTCAAACTGCATCCTCAGCCCTGAAGTTCTTTGGTGCAGATAGGAATACTATCTCGTGCCACCCTTCACGCTTGGTTTTTACTAATTATTCTAAATGTCAACCAGAGTTTTAAAATGCTTTACAGGGCAGAAGTTTTGTACTACAAAGGTGGCCTGGGACTTGTTAAAACATGTGAAATACCTGGGTGCACACCTATAATCCCAGCACTTGTGGCAGAGGTGGGCAGATCTCAGTGAGGCCAGCCTGGGCTACAAAGCAGGTTCCAGGACAGCCAGGGCTGTTACACAGAGAAACCCTGTCTCAAAAAACAAACAAACAAGTGTTTTGTCTGCATGTGTATAATGTGTACCACATGCATGCAGTGTCCTTGTAGGTTTTTAAGACATCACTGACTCCCCTGGAACTGGAATTACATACAGGTGTCTGCTGGAACTGAACCCGGGTCCTCTGCAAGAGCAGCCAGTGCTCTTAACCACTGAGGAATCTTTCCAGACCCTGTAGATTTGCTTAAATTATTATTTTTAAAAGATTTAATTGCATTTATTTATTTACTTACTTAGTTATTTTTGTGTGTGTGGGAACACACACGGGTATGCCGTGACCTACATGTGGAGATCAGAGGACAGCTTGTAAGTCCTGTCCTTCCACTGTGCATTCTGGGGATGGAACTGGGGTTGTCAGGCTTAATGACAAGCTCCGTTACTACCTGAATCATCTTATGGATCTGACTATTTTCTTTATAGCTCTTTCTTCATCATTTGGAGGGGCTACTTTTAAACAGAACTTCCAAGAGGCTGTGGTCTCTCTGGGTAGTGTGCGTAAACTGAAGACAGTGAACACTCTGGGTCTCCCAGTTCCTCAGACATGTGTCTTACAAACCACACACACCAGCCTCAGCTCATAGGTCAGTGGGGATGACAGGGGTCCAGTTGCCTGATGCTAGCCTTTGGTGGACGTGGCTACTTCTCCCCTCACAGTCTCTTTGGGGATAACTAGAGCATCTCCCATGGCCTGCCACCTGCAAGGTCTGCATCATTCTCTCTTGGCGCTCTGCTGTTTACAGGAGCTCTCTGTCATCTCTCACTGGGCTGCTTCCCCAGGCCTGGCCACTGCTCAGACCTTGTGTGTGCTGGGTTTGCTGCTAAGCTTTTACTTGTCCAGGCTGGGGCTGTCAGCTCACGGTTACTGACCCCTGTCTGGTGCTTAAAGATTCACCCAGTTTTGAAATCCTCTCCCATCTCCCATGGTGAGTTATTAACTGAAAAAAATCTAAGCTCTTCTGGGAAACAGCCCTGGCCATGAGCCCCAGATATAAAGGGGTGCCTTCCACTCTCGGGTCCAGGTTTCCAAAGGCTGACTTCAACAAAAGCGCAAGGACTTGGGTGGAGTCTTCACGTGAGGTGGAGGCAGAAAGATGAAGAGTCCAAGGCTATCCTAAACTACATAGTCAGTTCAAGGCTAGCCTGGGCTACATGAGAGCCTGCCCTAGAAAAGCAAAAGCATAAACAAAGTTACAGCTGGGGGTATAGTTCAGTTGGTCTAGTCCTTGCCCAGCAGGCCCGAGTCCTAGCTTCAATCTCTAACCGCATATAAAGCTGAGCATGGTGCCACTTGCCTATAATCCCAGGCAGGAGGATCAGAAGTTCAAGGTCATCCTCAGCTGAATATCAAATTTGAGGCCAGCTCTGTCTCAAAATGAAGCATACACACACTACAAAAGAAAAGGTGAGTTTAAAAGTCTTGAATCTACTGTGATTGGCTGAGTGGGGTCATGTGATCGTTCCTGGGGTTTTTTGTTTTTTGTTTTTTTTTCCCCTTTTTCTTTCTTTTTTTTTTTTTAGTAGCTTGGGGTTTGGCCAGACACAAGTTCCATGTTCAGTCCTTGGTACAATTGCATGGTGTGTGTGTGTGTGTGTGTGTGTGTGTGTGTGTGTGTGTGTGTGTGTGTGTCAGAGAGAGAGAGAGAGAGAGAGAGAGAGAGAGAGAGAGAGAGAGAGACTGGGGCCCAGGGATGCTGCAGGATGGCTGACAGTTGTTCACTTTGGCTGCTGGCCAGAACCCCCTTTACTGTGGATTGTGCGCCTGGACTGCAGGCCTCACACCTGTCCGTGGGCATCTTCCTGCTGAGCACTGTAGAGGAGGGAATGGCAGGGTCAGCCACCCTTGCCCCACACAATCTTGACAAGTTCTCTTTGTGCACGTCTGAGGGACGTTCAGTCCCCTTCTCTGTGGTGGTCAGCCCTCACGGGGCCCCAGCGCTTGGCAGCTGTTGGAAAACTTGGCTTCTGACAACAGCCAGTGGTGACAGGGGACAGCAGCAGCAGGTGGCACTTGCCGGTGTGACGGCTCTCGGGCCAGGTGTCTGTATTCCGGCCCTCACAGTGGCCGGTGTGACGGCTCTGGGGCCTGGTGTCTGTAACCCTGAGCCTTTTGCCAGCTCCTGGAACTCTCGTAGCAATTAGGGCCCTCAACTTCTTCAGACCTGCACAGCTCTTGTATCTACCACATTTGTTCTTCTTTTGCTTCTGCCCTAGGCAGTCCCTGGAAATCTCCATCTATACTCTTTGTTTATTTGTTTGTTTGGTTTTTTTGTTGTTGTTTTGTTTTGTTTTGTTTTGTTTTGAGAAAGCATCTCACTGCATAGTCCTGGCTGGCCTGGAACTTACTATGTAGATCAGGCTGGCCTTGGACTCACAGGTATCTGTCTGCCTCAGCCTCCGGAGTGCTGAGATTAAAGGCAGGAGCCACCACACAGTTTCAGATGCCCTTTACTGCTGCTCCCGTTGCTATGGTTGCTGTTGCCACCACCTTCCGGTCTTCCTGTTACCTGCTCAGCTCACCCTACCTATAACTCAACCCAGACAAGACCCCAGCATGGAAAGGGGAGGTGGGCACAAAGCGCCACCCTAGTTAAGGAGCTGTTGGTAATTGGTAGTTGCAAGGAGAGGGAGAGTCAGGGTTTTGTTTTTGTTTTTAAGAGTGCAGCCCCTGGGGCTGGAGAGATGGCTCAGTGGTTAAGAGCACTGGCTGTGGCCGGGCGGTGGTGGTGGTGCACGCCTTCAGGCCTTTAATCCCAGCACTCGGGAGGCAGAGGCAGTTGGATCTCTGTGAGTTCGAGGCCAGCCTGGTCTCCAAAGCGAGTTCCAGGAAAGGCACCAAAAACTACACAGAGAAACACTGTCTTGAAAAACCAACAACAACAACAAAAAAGCACTGGCTGCTCTCCTAAAGGTCCCGAGTTCAATTCCCAGCAACCACACAAATAAATAAATAAATAAATAAATAAATAAATAAATAAATAAATAAATAAATAAATAAATATTTTTTAAAGATGTAGCCCCTGGTAAGTGAACCGTGCTCCAGTGAAAGGCCACAAATCCAAGAATACATGGGCAGCACAAATTTGATTTTCATGAGTTTAGAGGAAGAAACAGAAGACACAAAGTTGGGTGGGTAGAGAAGCAGAGATAGATCTGGGGGTAGTTGGAGGAAGGAATAAGATCAAAACACATTGTATGAAAGAGCTAATAAAAATGAAGGGGGGGGGGAATTCAGAACTGAGCAAGAAACAGACACCAGAGAGAAGCCTTGAATGGGCCCAGGGGGCGACACAGGGAAACGGCCTCCCTCTGAGTCCCAAAGGGATTCATTCACATAGCCTGTAGATGGAACAGTGGCTGTGAGAGCCTGGCCGGGGCATCTTTAACAGCTGTGGCAGGCCTTCACTCCCGTGAGGGACGCTGCCAATCACAGGCCTTCTGCTGGGTCACCAGGGGAAGTACTCTCCCTCCGGCCTGGGTAGAAATGGCTGCAGGCTCATGCAGAGTTCACTGAGGTTGACGGCAGGGTGTGGAAGAGGGGGTGGCTGGACAGCTTCAGGAGCAGAACTGGCAAGGGTCCAGGGCTGGGTATCGAAGTGGGTGTGGCTGGACAGAGCTTTGGGAGCCAGAGCCGGGCTTCCACAGCGAGCAGCTGTAGTTGCCGTGGGGCCTTCCTCCAGGCCCTGCAGCGCTCAGAGCAGCCACGCGTGGCTGGCTACTTGGAGGATAATTATCCACTCAAAACATCAAGGCACCAGGGAAGGGTCTAAAAGCTGTTAACTAGGAAGTCAGCTTCCCTCGCTCTCAACATCTCAGCCTAAAACAAAAATCCACCTGGAAAAGGATGGTTTCAGTAAAGGCTAACTGTTAATGGTGTACCAATAGTATTTAATAGCGATTTGTCAATGCTTGGCCCTAGGTCCCCCTAACCTAGCTTGCCTCCTGACTCCCTTTAATTCCCGTGTCCCCAGCAGAGCTACAGAGAGACCAGGAAGCGACAGCCACACTGGGGGCCACAGGAGGGCCCTCAGTAGTGTCCATGGCCAGCCAGGACCCGACGCTGAGCACAAATCACCCATTCTATGACGTGGCCAGACACGGCATTCTGCAGGTGGCAGGTAGGTGAACCATCTGGCGGGTCCCCAGACTGGGGCAGTACTGTCTTTTAGGACTTGTGGGATGGTGGGCTGTCACAGGCTCCCTCTGCCCACCACGGCTGTTTCTCTGTTTCCGGTGAGCACTTAGTATAGGACGCATTTGGCGGCCTCCCGCTGGGGTCATTTTTGTCACAAAGGAGGTCACCTCTTCCCCTCCCAGGGCTTCGTACAGCGTTCAACATTGACTCCTGTCTATAACTCCAGTTCTTGCTCCTCAGTTTTCCGTGGGCTGATGGGCAGTTCTGAGCCCAGGACCACCTTCCCTCCAGGACTCCTTCTTAGGAGTCAGTCGTATCCTCCAGGTATAACCAGATGTGGCCTCACCTAGGGGTAGTGCAGCCTTCCCAGGGTCCTACAGCCAAATCTGGAGACTTGCTAAAGTTAACTAAAGAATGGCATGCCCACCTAAGTGGGTGCTTTTGGTCAGCCAAGGCACCGTAGAAGCTGTGGGGACTTCAGTACATTAGTAAGTGGTCAAACGCAATAAGTGTTGTTTGGGGATCCGAGGCCGTGGCCTATGGGGCTGGGCTCGGTAGAGATCACATGGTGAGGACGAGAGTGGGAAATGGAAGGTTCTGGACCTAAATACCAGAGAAAGGAGGCAGGAAGCAGGCTCTTGGAGCTGTGGAGGGGAACAAGAGGCCTGGAAGAGAAAGAGAAGGCTATGCCAAACCTGGTCTTTGGGACGACAGGTGTCATCCTTTCATCTAGATCATTCTACCCAGCACATCACACAGCCTTCTGGGCTTTCCTATGGGACAGATAGACTCTTCCAAATTTTCCCATCTGCCAATTTTGAGGGAAACCTTAGCAACGCTAAATAAAAAGCCCCAGATAGACCAACTTCCACATCCCTCCAAGTAGACTATGATCCACTCAGCCCCTCTGCCTTGTTTTACTGGACAAGATGATGAACATGTTAACATGTTGTGCCTGCCATGGGTGACAGCTCTGGGAAGCCTTCCTTTGGGCACCTAATGGGGCTTCTCTGGCACGGAGATGGGGGGGGGGGACAGCTAGTGATGTCATGTTGTAGACAGGGGAGAAGCGGGCTGTGGATTAATCTCAGGCCTGTGGAATTTGCGCTGTGGATAGTGTTCATCTCCTTCTGTTATTATCATTTCGAAGCCTGTGTGTAATGTGCCAGTCTGTGTTGCTGGAAGGACGGCTTCTCATAGTGACTGATGTCCTGAATGCAGATGCGACACTAACAACTTAATAAGGTGTATGGATTAAGAGGCAGAGGGAGGCGGGGGGTGGGGGGAGAGGAGGAGAGAGAGTGTGTGTTCTGGGTGTGCTCCTGGCCTCTGAGGAGTGTGCAAACCCCTGTTTGGAGCAGCAGAGGACAGCCCTCTGTGGCTGCTGGGCTGGGCAGAGACGCCCTATCCCCTGCCTGCAGGAGTGGCATCTCCTGGCTTCTCCTGCACTGAGATGCTCAGCCCTCGATGAGCATTGGCTAACTGATCTTTGGGGTCAGGCAAAGAGCGAAGGAGGAAGGAGGGGCCACCAACAAGGAGCTGGTGCCGAGGAGCCTGGACCTCACAGGCGGTGGCATGGGAGCTGCAGGAGCGGGAATACAAAGGCTTTCTGGTGCAAGGAAGCAGAGGATAATGGGAGCCACAGATGGCTGCTGTTGTGTAGGACCCAGGCTTTGTGTCTCGGACTTCTCAGGCATGAGTGAGCCCTGCAGACGGCTGTGATCTGGTGAGTCAGGTCAGGTCTGACTCAGCCTCGGGGAATGTCACCACCACCCCTCCCCACCGGCCCCCCCCCCCCCCCCCCCCCGAGATAGGGTTTCTCTGTGTAGCTTTGATGCCTATCCTGGATCTCGCTCTGTAGACCAGGCTGGCCTTGAACTCACAGAGATCCGCCTGGCCCTGCCACTGCCACCTGGCAGATCACTGTCTTTTCAAGCAGCCATACTGTGACTCAGAACTTTCCAACTGAGGGGTTGGTGGCCCTCAGACACAGGGCGCAGTTGCCTTTGGAACCCAGTGGCCCAGGCAAGAGGACCCAGTTTGGAAAACTCGCTGTTTTCTGGTGTTGTGCCCAGAGTCCCTGCTGGACAAGGGAGGGGACTGTGGGGTGGGTTAGAGCACAGAGCTCTAAACAAGCGGAGGCCTGGCCGAAGTTCTTAAGGACAGGGAGATGAATGGACGCTGTATTTGCAAGCAGATTGTTCTAGAATCTTAAACATCCCAGGCCCTGGAGCTTCCCAGAGGAAGGACGGTGTGGTGTTGTCCATAACAAACAGCTTTCCAGCCGCAGAGGCGGGAATCGGGATCCCACCCAGGCCCATGCAGTCGGCGCACGTAATCAGTTCCTGCTGGTTTATTACCTTTCAGGGCATGCATTCTTCTGTCCCTGCATCACATTTGGGGGAGTGAGGCGGGAACCCTGAGAATGGCGGCAAATACTTCTTTACAACACAAGTGAGTTTCAGATGGGTCTCTTTCTAGAAGGGGAGCTTTGTTGTCTTCCAGGTCCCATCCTTCCGGCAAGCAGTCAATGGTGATTAGACCTGCAGAAAAGGAGATGATCAGGAGCCCCCAAGGGTGCTGGAGGGGTCTCCTCAGACTTCTCAGGGATGAGTGAGGGCTGTGGACTTCCAGATCCCTCCGAGGCCGCTGGGACAGGGTCAGGCAAAGGGAAGAGGAAGAAGAAAAAAGGTGGCCTGGACATCACGGGTGGTGGCGTGGGGGCTGCAAGGGAGGAGAAGGGGCAGAGACTGTCCCCTGCAAGGCAAGCAAAGGAGAATGGCAGGAGCCACGGACAGTGGCTGTTCTGTGGGACCCAGGCTCTATGTGTGAGCCTTACAGACACTTAGCAGCAGGGAGCCTTTGTCCTGGTCCCCTGCTATAGATGAGAGAGGATGTGGGACAGAAGAGACATTCTAAATTCTAGAGACACATGTGTCCTTCATTCTGAGACTGGACATGGAGGCAGCCTGAGGTGTGGTGGCCTCTCCCCTTGGGACAGGCTAAGTCATGCCACAGCTCCGTCGGCCTAGCTCTGGCCTCTTCCTATACCCTGGAAGACGGCCACAAATACAATACATTGTAGTACTTCTATCCGTGGTCTGTGCAAACTATAAATGAATCCATTTCCCTCCACCAAGTTCTGTTTCCTAAGGCTCTCTGGAGTACTAAGGTTATGGGCCCAGGTGACAGATAATAAATAACTCTAGGGCTGCTGGAACAGAGGGTCCCAATCCAAAGAGCTTCAAAGAGCAGACATTCATTCTCATGGCTCTCGGGTTCGGAAGTAAGAATCTAAGGTGTGGGTGGGCTGGTTACTCCCGGAGGCTTGAGAAAATTCACCCCAATCTCCTCAGCATCTGGGGCTCCGGCATTCCTTTGACCTCCTGACCTTTGATTCTCACTGCTCTTCCCGCCCGTGGCTTTGTGCTCTCCTAGGTCAGTGTCTCCGGCCTCTTCGTTCTACATCCAGGACAGCCCTCTCTTAAACTTTCACCTAATTAAATCTGTGATGACCCTGTTTGCAAACAAGGTCACATTTGGAGGCTCTAGGAAGTCGTGAGTTGTTTTGAGGGGAAGGGGACTGTATTCAACCCAAAGCTGCCTCCATAGCTGCTTTCCCCGACAAGTTGCCCCTGAGTGCTCTTAACCGCTGAGCCATCTCTCCAGCCCTCAAGGTAGCAAGTTTTTTAAGGATGTAGGGAAAGGCTCACAGGAAGGGGGCAGCACACACTTGAGTGTGAGTACTGGTTTCCAGGGAGTCACACTGACGTGTCTTTACAATGATACATGTATGTATGTACACCACATGCATGCGGGTACCCACGGAGGCCAGAGGGCATAGGATCCTGAAACTAGAAATACGGGCAGTTTTGAGCTACTTGATTTGTGTGCGGGGGAAGCAAGCCAGGGCCCTCTCTGCAAAAGCAGTAAGTGCTCCTCCCCGCTGAGCCGTCTCCCCGGTTCCACTGGTTGTGTTTATGATTCTGTGGCTTTGGGAGCTGCGTTGTTCAAATAATATTGAGTACAACGAGGTTGAAAGATTAGGCAAAGTTGAAGGAGCTGGGGAGATGAGGACTCAGTTGGGAAACTGCTTGTCACACGAGCTGGAACAGCGGAGTCCATTCCCCCAGAATTCCTGTAAAAGGCTGGCCAGAAAGACAGGCTCCTAGAATCCCAGCACTGGGGAGGGGCAGACAAGGATCCCCGGGGCTCCCTGACCAGCTGCTCTTGTGGAATCAATGAGCTCCAGGGTGAGTGACAGACCCTGCCTCGAGAAATAAGATGGGGAGAGACGGAGGAAGACGCCCGACACCAACCTTCAGCCTCTACCCGTGCACACAGGAATGTACTCACACTCTACGACACACACACAGATAGGGGAAGTTTAAAAAAATTGATGCTTTAAGATTTAATTTAGGGCCTGGAAAGATGACTCGGTGGTTAAGAGCACTGTCTACTCCTGCAGAGGTCGTGAGTTTCATTCTCAGCGCGCGCACACATGGCAGCTCACAACCATTTGTAACTCCAGTTCCAGGGCATTGGCTGTCCTCTTCTGGCCTCTGCAACACTGCATGCATATAATAAACTAAAATAAACTAACATAAAATAAACTAATCAGTTTTTTTTTAAATAAGCTGGTTGACTTATGTCTTTTTATTCCTTTTGTGAATGCCGTTGTGAGGCAGATTTATGGATTGTGTGGCTTAAATTTAGGGATGAGCAAGGAGTGCTGACTCAGCTAAACTCAAGGCCACGGACATTTCTTTCCTAAGGAAGCACAGTTCGCTGGTTGCCTTTAATGTCTGTGTTTAAGAAGTCTTTAGAACGCACATCTTTGCACGGTCAGCTCTTTCGGCTGGGTTGAGCCAAGAGTCAGCAAGGACGAACGGGATTCCAGGTTGAGGTCATCTGTCCCTTCCTCTGCCCCCCTTTTTTCCTTTTTATCCTGACTCAGGAGGAGGCTCTCTCATTTCAGGTTAGCCTGGGCTACATATTCAGGCCTTGTTTCAAGGGGAGGGGCGGGGGTCTGCTGAGATGGCTCAGTGGGTCAAAGTGCCTGCCGTCAAGGCTGAGTTCGATCCTGGGTCCCACATTAGTGGGAGGAAAGAACCATCTGTCACATGTTATCCTCTGATCTCTACACATGTGCTGTACTGCACACACACACACACACACACACACACACACAATGTGAGACAGTGAGAAAGAAAGTTATGAAGGAAGGTCCCTGCAGCCGGGTCTCCTCGCTTTTGAACCCTGGAGAGCTGGTCTCTTCCCGGTGCTCTGGTCCTCGGCACAGGCCTCGGCTGCGTTCACCTGTGCCCTGTGTTTACCTGTCATAAAGCGTGGAGGCCAGAGCTAGCACAGCGCATCATTTTCTTCCCATGTCTCTAAGGCAGAGCTGTGAAGTTAAGCCCCGAGGACCCAGTGGACGGGAGCTGTGACTCCAGGCTGCTGCTCCTCAGCATAACGTGGGGCTGCTAGTCCCGATCCCGTCCTCCACTGTGCACCCGGGGTGCCATATGGATAGAAGGAAGGTCCGGCCATTGCCTGGGGAGTAGCATATGCAGCACCTAGGACCTCAGCAGCTACCTGTCCTCTGGAGAGAGGCTGTGTGATCTAGCTCACTAAGGGCCACCATATGCCTGGCCTGAGCCCAGGCTTTGGGGATGGCCTTCAAGTCCACTTGAGAGTCATCTGAGGAGGCTCCTGTCACCGAGGCTACCATGGCTGCCGCCGGCACCTTTTGTATGCTGGGACCAGCTTGCTTCTTCCCTAGCCAATTGAGTTATATGTACTATCTCTCTGAAGCTGAAGACCGCCCCTGTCCGGGGTACGAGGAGGCCGGAGCTCCAGACTCAGTGGCTGCTGCCAGTCCTCCGAATGCATTTGTCCCCAAGGCCTCGTGGCATTCTTGTGTTCCAAGAGCTGGTGACAGCACAGGGTGACTTGGCTCCACAATGTAAGAAAAAGCAAGCGTGGAGCTCCTTCCTGTACTGATGTGTGGTCCTGTGCTGTCCAGGGGCAACTGGCCTCTGGTCCTTCTGGCCTTCACCAAGACTCAGGGTCCTAGGACAGCACTGAGGGACACTTTCGTGAGAAGGAGGCAGCCGGCTCCTGTCCTTAAAGTCCAATGAAGCGAAAGTTAAGCTGGTGGGACCGGGCACTGGTGACGTAACTCAGCAGCCCCCCATGTCCCATCTGTTAAATGGAGTGATGGCTGGCTGGAAGGTTTTCTCGGAAAATGTGCACTTCACATACCTCCCTCGGGTGTGACCTGGCCGAGCCCTAACCCTGAGCATCCCAGCTCACACCTTTGTCTGTTCCTCCAGGGGATGACCGCCAGGGGAGACGCATCTTCACGTTCAGCTGCTGCCGGCTGCCACCCCTGCACCAGCTCAATCACCAGCGTCTGCTGGAGTGAGTACTACCCTGTTCTCGGCCCCAGGCGTCTGCCTCCCAGGGTGACCATCTCCGTCTCAATTCCCTGTGTGGATCTGGAGACACGCTAAGCTCAGGATCGTCCTAACCCACTCCAGAGCCGTCTGGGGAGGTTCCCATCACCAGGACTACCATGGATTCAACAGCACCAGTAGAATTGTAGATGTTGGCTTTATTCCCTCTTAGCCAGCTGAACTGTGGGCACTGACCTCTGAGGCTGGGGACAGTCCCCTGTCCTGGGTGCATGGAGGCTTGTCTTTCATCCCTGATAGATGCAGGCTGTCTAGAGAGCAGGAAGGTGTATTCCTGGTAACAGCAGATCAGCAAGACATCTGTGCTGGATAGGACCATAGTGCTGAGGCAAGGGCAAGGCTAGAAGTCACATGGCCTTGAGTTCGAATCTTGGCCCCTCCTTGACAGTTTGCTGTGGCTATCGTAACAAATGATCATGAATCTAGAGGCATAAAACAGTAGGACTACATTCTATGCAGAACCAGGGTGTGTGTGTGTGTCAGGCCTGATCCCTTAGTGAACCCTGCAAGGGAAAGCAGGCGATCTGTCTCCTTTAACTCCCAAATACCAGGATAATCCTTGCCCCTCTTGCCAGGGCTGCATCACGTCCACTCTGCCTCCATCTTCACACAGCTTTGTCTCTCTGAGGGTCTTTGCTATCGACCCATGAAGGGACCTGGGCCTGCTTTGTCTCTCTAAGAGTTCTCTTAAAAGCCCATCCTTATGGGTCTAGCATCTACCCACCCATCTCTTAAGACCCCAGATTCATCCATAAGCGCTTTTCTTCCAAATGTGGGGTGGTCACAGTTTCTGAGGCTTGCCTGTGGATTTCTTTGGGGGTGGTGTCATGTTTCCTTGCTGTATGACCTTGGGTCGGTGAGATAACACCTCTGAACCTCAGGTGTCACCCTGAAGGAACAGGGACATAGAGTTTCCATGTGGTTCTGGATATGGTCTGCTCCTGGCACCTGCTGACTGACCATGGTTTCCGTTTCACAGACATTAGTAACTCACAGTGTAGAGCAAGTCTGTCCTGAAGAAACCCTGTGTCTTGTGCCCTTCAGGTATCTGAAGTACACGCTGGACCAGCACGTGGAGAATGACTACACCATCATCTACTTTCACTACGGCCTCAGCAGCCAGAACAAACCGTCCCTGGGCTGGCTCCAGAATGCCTACAAGGAGTTTGACCGGAAGTGCGTACAAAGCACCTTGGGAGACACAGGCGTGGGCTGTACACAGGGACTGAATGGCGGACGGGTCGTGGGCTATGCAGTGGGTAGAGACAGATGCAGGGGTCTCATTTTAGTGATGGAGAGAGTCCATCTGGGAGAAGGCTACAGAATCTCAACACTTCTGGCCTGTTGCAGGAGGCAAATGTGTATAATACAGCTGGGGGGGGGGCATCTGGGTGAAAGGCGGTGATTTATGTTTGTTTTTTTTTTGAGATGGGATCTCACTGTATAGCCCTGCCTGGCCTGGAACTCTCTATGTAGACCAGGACTCTGTGTCCCAAGGGCTGGGATTAAAGGAATATGCCACTATGCCTAGCAGGCCAGTGGTTTTGGCACAGTGACATCTGCAGAGGTTGGAGGCCACCTGTGTCCAATGCGAACAGACATTCCCACTCACGCTGAAGGGCGAGAGAGAACACAACTGTCCGTGAGCAGGGACAAAGTCCTTGCCGGCTGCCTGTTTCCGGCTCTTCTAACCTGGGTCAGCGGGCACTAGGTAGAGGTGGAAGGAAGATACGGCCGTGGCCTCCGGACTGGGGGAGCTGAACTCTAGTGTTTTCTTTCCCACTCTTGGCCAGATGTGGTGGGGCATGCTTGGAATTAATCCCAGCACTCTAGAGGTGGAGGCAGGAGGAGCAGAGTTCAAGGTCGTTCTGAGCTACGTGAGTTTGAGGCCAGACTGGGCTGCATTTGACCATGTTTCAAGAATAAGACCCAAGCAAAACAAATCAATAAAAGATTTTCCTACTCTCTAGGAGAGGGAGGTGGGGCAGGGATAGGATTGTCTATGTCGGCTCCATAGAGACAGAACAAGTGGGTTCTCAAGGCCCCAAAACCATCCAACACTGTGATATGTGGAGGGCAATGAGCCCTCTGTCCCTAGGCGACTGCAACTGGGACTCCAGTTCCTCTTTGTGCTGGGAGCGCCTTTGTGCTGCCTCTGCTCTGCCCCGGAGGAATCCTGCCCGCTTCCCTCTTGGGCATCATCCTCAAGCCAGACCACCCCTGCTATGTGTCCACTCCTTATACAACCCGATTCCAGGAGCGCTCGTCCTTGTTCAAGGCGTCTAGTGAGAGCAGCTGCCTCCTCCGTGGGTGTGGGGTAGCTCCAGGCTCCTCTACCTTGTGGCCAGAGATTTTCAGATGTGATTCGTCAGAAGCTCTTGGCTGATTCACTGAGGCCACGTGGTTGTAGCATCAAATTTCCAGATGCCACTGATGGCCTTTGTGCCTGGCTTCACTCACGGTCGGTCGGTGCGGAGGGGTGGGTGGTGATGGAGCACTGGCCGGGTACGGGAGAATGCGCTGTACAGGCTCTGAGAATCAGTTTTTGTAGAGAGTAGGAGACGGGAAGGCCTGGCTTTTCCAGTCCCAGAAACTGGAGTTTTTTTTTTTCCCCTGAGATATTGAGGTAGGAGATCAGATGGATTGCCTGTTTTTTCAACCTTCCGACCTTCCCTGTCCCAGGATGAAAGAAAAGTCGCCTGTTTCTGTGACCTCTGAGCTCCAGGGTGCATAGTGAGGATTAACTGCATTCCGGAATTCCACAGCAGCCGATTCCTTGAAGCCTGTCGTATGGCCTCGATTTTGGAGGGGTGACTTCCTTTAGTGTGGCCGTTATCAGATCACTTATTGCTCACATGACAAAAATTTATCTTCACCCACTGTTGCCCCGCAGCCTGGCTCAGGGTCCTGTCTCACCCCTTCTCTCTCTCCAGGCTTCTTTCCCTCTTGCATCCCAACCCTGGAACCCGTCACTTCTCCCAGGATCCTGCCTCCTTCCTGAGGACCGTGTACGTAAAGGTCCTATCGCCTTTCTTACCTTGGGCCGTCACGTCACGTTCCTGGTCAGCCTCCCGAGTTGACAGTGTGAGCTCAGGGGAGCCCAGCACCCACTCCTCTGCACACTCACTCCAGCTCCCCATCTGGCTCGACTTCTCCCTGACACAGCCCCTCCTCTTCCAGCCTGGCTCCCTGACCTCCAGATGTCCTTACCCACTCTGCTCTGGTGTCCCAGGCCAGGCCACCTCAGCCCGCTGCTTAGATGCTTTCTTTGCCTGAGCTTTGATTCCTGTCCTGAAGGACACAAGTCACACTCACCCCCAGCCCCTAACCCGGCCTCCTGGTGTGTTGTTGCAGTTTAACAACAAGTTTAGGGCTGTGCCCCATGCCCCACCCACCCACCCAACGTCTGTATCTGCGAAAGTAGCCACAGCCACAGGCTCCACTTCCCACACACCACAGCACACACATGCAGTGTAAACTGTGCAGTGGGTGGGCTGGGAGGGAGATCAGAGTTTCTGAGTTTAAATACCTTCTACAGTGTGTGTGTGTGTGTGTGTGTGTGTGTGTGTGTGTGTGTGTGTACACGCACATGTGTGCATGTGTGTAGGCCAGAGGCTAACCTCAGCTGTCCTTCTTTCTTAGGCACCATCCACCGTGTTTGTTGAGATGAAATCTCTCATTTGCGTTGCCCAGCAGGCTAGGCTGGCTGGCCAGGGATCTTCCTGCCTCGGCCTCCCTAGTACTGAGATTATAAGCACCTGCCATGACACCCAGCTTTTCTTACATGGGTTCTGGGGTTCCCAGGCACTTTACCCACTAAGTCATCTTCCCAGTCCCTTCCTCTCTGGTCTCTGATTTTGTTTTGTTTTGCTTTTGAGACAGAGTCTCACTGTGTAGCCATGGCTGGCCTGGAACTCTCTACATAGACCAAGCTGGCCTCGAACTCACAGGGCTCCACCTGCCTCTGTCTCTCAAGTGCTGGGATTAAAGGCGTGCATCCCCAGTTCTTTCTGGGTTTTAATCTACATCCTTTAGTTGGGCCTGTTGAGAAATGGATTTTCTGCGTCTCGGGCCTGCTGTACAGGCACTCAGTGTGGAGTGTGCTGGATTAGGGGACCTACAGTCACCTCACCTTTCCCTCCTCAGATATAAGAAGAACCTGAAGGCTCTCTATGTTGTCCACCCCACCAGCTTCATCAAAGCACTGTGGAGCATCTTCAAGCCCCTCATCAGGTGAGCATGCGCCCAGTAGACCCTCGCACCGCCATCTCTGAGGCACACCCCTACAGGATGATGGCTCTGTGCAGGTCTGTCTCTGAGGCAAACTTGGGTTTTGGGGGAGTCACGTGACCACCCAGGCCACGCACTGTGACTCTCCGAGGTTGTGGCCCATGACATTGATGTGGAAGCTGCTATTTTAAATACTCTATGACCCAAAATGCCCAAGTTTTTGCATTTGTATCTTGGTCCTCAAAGTCACTGTCAAGTTCACAAAGCCCACCAAGGGGGCTTCAGTGTGCCCAGCAGGGTAACTGTGTAAATGCAGAGGCTGGGATACATCTTTTGTCTTCTGGGAATGATCTGGGACAGCCTGTCCCCTGCAGCTGAGTGTGACATGGTGAGGAAGCTCAGTCATGCCCCGTGCCCAGATATTTTTAGGGTTGATCCTGTAGGTGTGGACACCCCACAACCAGCCTCAGTGACTCAGTGTCCACTCCATCTGAGTGCAGACAGGCTACCCTGTGAGGCCCTGCCTCATTCATCTGCTGGTATAAATCGTGTGATTTGGTCCATGGCCATGTTCCAGGTTTCCTCTCTGGAGCAGGTGAGGGCACAGACTTTCCTGGAAGCTCAGGATGGGTGCCCCAAGCCCATGGGCTAGCCTTTTGCTCCCTGTACCTGGGCCAACAGCCCAGAAATTTGGGAACTTCTGTTAGCTCTTTCCAGGATGTCTGGACTCTTCTTCACTGGACAATGATGTCTCTGGGCAGAATTGGGAAGGCTTCAGGGGATCATAAGGCTTGGCTCTGCCAGGGCCCCATGGGCATCATTACTTCCTCTCCATTTAGCAGCAAGTATCAGGCACAAACTGTGTCCAGCCACACTGTGGGTGGGTGAGCTTCGTTCAGGAGGGCTCAGTATTTGCATGGAGCAGGTTGGGACACTCAGGTGAGGTAGCATGTCCAGAGAGGGGTGGCAGTGTCCTTCCTGGTCAGCCAGGAGGATTCAGGAGGGTTTTCAGAAGGAGTATTTTAGCACAGGGAGGGCACACACAGAAGGGGTGGTCACCCTTTGCTGGACATGGCCCTCAAAATCCCTTGCTGCCTCTTCCTCCAACATGTTCCCCTCACCTCCTGCTTCCGACAGTGGCTCAGAGGCCTGGTACTAATAATGCACTTCACGCTCTCGAGCCCGTGGCCACACAGGGGGTTTGTGTTGTGCCTGGGGTATAGGCGAGAAAACAGGACAGAGGCAGGGTCAGCCATTGCATCCTTTCTTTATGTTCCCATTTCCTCTCTGACCTCAGGAAGGAAGCCCAGCCTACCACCTACATGGAAAACTCCATCTCTCCCGCATCCCCCATCTCCTCCCTGCCTCCTTGAGGGCTAAGCTGTGTCTCTCACCTTGCTGTGGTCTCGAGTCTCTGTCACCACCACACGCAGCCCTCAGGACACGGTTGTCATCAGTCCTTGGGGCCTGCGGACCCCTTTTCCACTGGACCGTGAGTGGCCCCAGAGGTTTCTGCACTTGGATCCCAGTGTGTCAAGTCTGTCACATTCCACAGCACAAGGGCTATGCCGATGAGATTAAGGCACAGGGTTACAAACAGAAGACAACTTTAGATGTTCTAATGGGCTCCAGACGGTCTCTGGGGACCTTAGGGGACACCCTTTCCCAGCAATGTCGGGAAAGAAGCGCAAAGATGATGCACCGATGGCTTGGAAGATGGAGGCAGGATGTGGGTCAGGGGAAACCTTTAGGCACTGGGAGATCGAAGGGCTGCCGCCTTGCCCTCCACACCGACGTGGACCTGTGGAGGGTACGCTGGCGACATTCTAAGCTGTCTCATTTGCCCTGGGTTCCTGACAGCTGCCTGTGGACCACCCATCTATATCCAAGGGCCCCAGAAACCCACTACTATATGCCTGCACTGATGTGTGCACACACATTCTCACACCCATGTGCATGCACACACACACACACACACACACACACACACACACACACAAACATTCATCGTCGTCGTCATCATCACCATCATCATCATCATCAATGGGTCCTGGGTAGTGCTGCAGTGCTTCACCACCTCAGGCCTCATCCCTCAGCTGCCCTGCATCTCAGCCTGCCTTCCCCACAGCTCTCAAGTTCTATGGAATGTGGCATGCACCATCCCACCTGATTTGTTCTAGAATGGTTTAAATTGTCCTTTTAGGATTGAATTATCTATCCACCCTATGTAATACACACCAAAACCATCTTATGTACGTCTAAACAGGGGAGGTTGGTGCTTAGAGAGGTTATACAGTTTCCCTAGGCCACAGAGTCAATAAAGGACTCGGGAATGGGACCCAACACCAGAGTGACAGGGTGAAGGGTGGACCAACACAGGCTTGAGCTGGATCCTGAGCATCATCCTGCCTTTCCATTTCCATGTAGTTGGTAAGCTGGGGCTGTGACAGAAACCCTGTCCCATGCATGCCCCAGGACATGCCTGTGCTGGAGTTCCTGACTGAGCTGCCCAAGGCCCTTCCACCAGTGTAAAAGGCCAGATGGGTCATGTCTATTTGCCCAGCGGGTGACTCCCTTGCAGGAGACATCAGGCAGCTCCAGAGAGAAAGATGGCCTGTGGCTCCCGAGTGGACAGGAGTGGCATGGGAGGACCCCACAGTGCTGAAGCAGACGTCACTGTCTGGACAGTTCCACAAGACAGTTAGGCCCCTAGTAGGCTCTGTGGGCTCCGCTTGTCCACACACAAAGCATTCACAGCATTTCATACCCCAGAGGGACCTTTAATGTCCTCAGAGCAGAGGCTAGACTGTCCCTGAGCTGTCTGTTACCTGAATGCACAGGACATCCCACAAGACCTGCCCCAACCCCTTCCTCAGGGCCCAGGGCCTGCGCTCTTCCACATCCCCACGTTCCTCATAGCACCCTTGTAGTCTGTAAAACTACCTTGCTTGTGGCTGAAATCTGACCTCCAGGGCCAATTCACTTGTGTCCACTAGAGGGAGCCAGTGCACAGGCCTTGGCCCCCCTTAGGGTGTGGGAACTGGTTTAGGCTGGAGTTGGCACAGGACCCAGAATTCTATTCTGCTCACATGGGTGTACCATCTATCATGATCCCTGTGGTCTTGTTTTGTTTGGGCAGTCATAAGTTGCATAATCTTAATTCCACGTTATCTACAATGTGAAGAACACAGATTGTTCTAAGCACAGCAGAGCTGGCCTTGCTGAACATATAACTTTTTTTTTTTTTTAATTCATGAAGAAATTTATTTTACAACAGTTCTTTGTACACACACACACACACACACACACACACACACACACACACGAACTGTATATATATATATGAATTTATTAAAGACAAAAGCAAATTCACACACTAATAAGATGAATATCTTTCTTTTTACATGAAGTACGGAGTCTTGGCTGAATATCTGATAAGGCAACATGTATCGCATCTTTAGTATTTTCTCAGAGTTGGTCAGTTTGATTTTATAATCATCAATGCTGAGAATGCTGCTTTGCATAAATGTACAGTAAAAGTGGCATATACATGCTTACATACATTTCAGAAATTGTTGGAAATCCTGTCCTACTCCCAAGCAAAATTCATTTAATGATTTAAAAAAATGAAACTCAATTCAACAATTTAAACAGCAGTTCTTAAAATCAAGCATTCTAAACAATAATATCTGGAGACACACTACATGGACAGTGACACTTGGAAGTATACGTTGCTCCCATGTAGAGATGTATAGGGCTGACCGCTTGGGCTTGAACAAACGATGCAAGAGTTCCTCCATGGGAAGAATGATTCTCCCTGTCTCAGCAGCCGCTTACCACCTCTGGCTCTTCATCTAGAGCCGGGAACTTGTCGCATGCTCCTATCCCATCAGCATGTCAGCCAGTGTTGCCACTGCGCCCAGCTGGAAAGCTGCAAACCACAACAGAGATCAGGCTGCCGAGACATCCCCAATGGTACAGTAGTAGCGCTTTTATGTGACGTGCCTTTTTTGGTCACTACCATTCTGCAAACTGGCTCAAGTTCAGAGTCTGTATCGCTGAGACCCAGGCCTTGGCAGGTCAAGGAGCTTGTCCTGGATTCCTGGGAGAGGACAGAATTGATGGCAGAGGCTGTCTCTCCATGGCCTCCTGAGACACTCCTGGAGGGTCTCCCAAGGTCCCTGCCCTGTCCCTGGGAGGGGCGGGGGCAGGGAGCAAGGGAGAAGAAGGCGCAACACAAAGCCACCATTCACCCGGGACCCTGGTGTCTCCAGGCAGGCAAGCTCAGTCCACTGGTCCTCTGAGCCCCACACACAGTTATGGTCATCATTAAGGTCAACATACATAAGGCAGGATGTAGACTCACATGGAGAAGGGCCTCTGGGCGTGCCTGTGAGCGATTATCTTATTAACTGAGGTGGGAAGTCCTGCCCCCTGTGGATGGGACCATTCCCTGGGCAGGGGATTCTGGATTGTATAAAGGGAGAGGTGGAACTGGGCAGTAGCATGCATGCATGCATGCATGCATGCATTCTCTTCTGGCCCAGACATAACTTGAGCATCTGCCTTGAGCTCCTTCTGCGTTGACGCCACTGCCATGATGGACTGGACCTTGAACTCTGAGCTAACATGAACCTTTCCTTCGGTTGCTTTTGTCTGGGTATTTTATCACAGCGACAGGAAAAAGACACTAAGCCACGTACTCCATTCCATGAGGGGCTCTCATGCTGGCTGCTCTATGTAAATTCACAGTCAGTTCAAACTGGAGACCCCTGATTATTTTATACAGGTGAGCCTCCAGTGCCCAGCCCAATCCGGGTCTCAGTACATGGCCTGTCTTATGTGTGTCCCCCCAACTCCTGTAGCCCCATTATTTTATCCTCTTGTTTTCCCTTCCTTAGTCACAAGTTTGGGAAAAAAGTCACCTACTGCAGCAGCCTGCGTGAGCTCCGAGAACACCTCCAGTGCGACCAGCTGCTCATCCCCCCAGAAGTAATACGGTGAGTGGCCACTGTCCCCAGAGCCGTGCCTGATACCCACTCACATGCGCAGGAGAACAAGCCACGAGGGCCGCATGTGGGTGGGAGGCTCCTCTTCTCACTGCCGGCGCAAAACTGATTAAAAACACATCGAGGCACAGGTCTGCCGTTCTGCTTCTGAGGCGGATATGAAAGGGGCTCCCTGGTGTGCAGATGAGCCGTGTGTAGAATGAAATGATCCAGGAGTGGCAGGCGCGGGGTCCCTGGAAGACAGCTAGTGGAGTTTCATTCAGCTCCTGCTGAATGTCTCACTGAGGGTCTAGGGCAAGCCAGAGCACAGATTCTCAATTGTAGAGCGGCCCTGGCTTCAGGCCTGGGCCAGGCATGCCGGCTCCAGCGGCTACTCTGAGCCCCTTGCTCCTGAGAGGGCAGCACTCTGCCCAGGATGTCTAAAATTTAGACAGGAGACATAGGATATGTGCGTCTCCCATTAATGTTTATAGAAGCCTGGTCCACATACAGCACTTGCTTCCACGGCCAAAAGGCTGTCCCCCGTGAGGTGACACTCTCCTGTTGCGTCTGCAGGTATGATGAGAAGCTGCAAAACCTGCACAAAGGCCAGCTACCCCCTCCCGCCAAGACCCCGCCACCTCGACCACCTCTGCCCACGCAGCAGTTTGGCGTCAGTCTGCAGTAGTAAGTGATGGAGGGTGGAGGCCGCTCTGCTACCGTGAGCGCTGGGACCCCTCTGTGTCCGGGGAGGTTGCCTCAGGCCTCTGACTGCAGTGGCCAAGCTTAACTCTACAGGAAGGATAGAGTCAAGTCCCCACGGAGGCCGAGTGCCCACAGCTCTGTGTGTGTGTGTGTGTGTGTGTGTGTGTGTGTGTGTGTGTGTGTGTGTCTGTGTGTGTGTGTGTATGTGTCTGTGTGTGTGTGTGTGTGTGTGTGTGTGTGTCTGTGTGTGTGTGTGTATGTGTCTGTGTGTGTCTGTGTGTGTGTGTGTGTGTGTCTGTGTGTGTGTGTGTGTGTGTGTGTGTCTGTGTGTGTGTGTGTATGTGTCTGTGTGTGTGTCTGTGTGTGTGTGTGTGTGTCTGTGTGTGTGTGTCTGTGTGTGTGTCTGTGTGTGTGTGTGTGTGTGTGTCTAGGCAGAGGACAAGAGCTTTCTGCTCACCCTTCAGTCCTGGCTCCCTGCCCTTCAGGCCTCTGGCTAGGACCTCTCCTCTCACCTTCCACGTGAGATGTGCTCATGAGACCTTGACCTTTAGTGGATCTGCCACCTTCCCCTACCTGTTTACCAGGCTAACTTCATTCCGACTCATCTGGGGCCTCTCCTTCAGAAGTCTTCCCTGGTGTCCAATCACACAGGCATCCCCAGCCCAGCCCTAGTCCAGGTTCCTACATGCCTCACCCTCTGGGTTATGAGTTTGTCCCTCTTTGGGTCTCCTGTCCTGGTAATAGACCTGGCCAATGAAAATCCAAGGTAATTTTTAAAAGATCTACTTATCTATCTATCTATCTATCTATCTATCTATCTATCTATCTATCTATCTATTTTACATTGAGGTTTACCTGCACATATGTCTATATGAAGGTGTCAGATCCCCTGGAACTGGAGTTATAGACAGTTGTGGACTGCCATTCGGGGGCTGGGAATTGAACCCAGGTCCCTTGGAAGAGCAGCCAGTGCTCTTAACCACTGGGCCATCTCTCCAGCCCCCCAAGGCAATGTTTTGTCTTAGAGCAGCTGAAACAGTCAGATCGCCCACAGTGAGCACAGGAAGAGCCGGGCCTGCTACATGGCAGGTACCCAAGACCTGTTGCGTGTCCCACTTGAGTCAACCGCTTAGTATTAGAAACACTCACGAGTTTACGTTTTTCACTTAAAACTGGCCATCTTTAAGGTCCACGTGGACTTGGGAAGAGTTGAAGGGACGTCTGGTAGGGTTCAGGTTTGTCCTTGTCCATCCTGAATCACCAAGGCAGGGTTCCTCCTGTCCTCGTCTATGTCCTCTGGGATAAGACCCATCCGAGTGCTCTCATGGCCTGTGGGGCAGAGGGCATGTGTGGGAGGCAAAGCATGCCCAGTGCCTGTCACGTCCTAACCCCCAGAACTGTGGCTTCACCTGCCTTCTAAGAAGGACTTTGCAGAGAGGTGAATGGAGGCCTGAGATGGGGACTGTCTGGGCCACCTTGGCGAGCCGAGGGCAGCCCGCAGGGTTCTATAAGGAAGAGGCTGTGAAGCTGGAAAAGCGAAGAGTGTGTCCCTGGAGCCTGCAGGTACCAGCCCCACACCTGTTCCAGACGTGAACTAAGGTAGTTCAGAATGTCGTGTCAAGTTAATTAGTCATCACAGCCACAGGGAAGCAACAGGAAGTAGTGGGAGGCTGTCACGTGGTTCTGTCCCTGCCGGCAAGGAAGGCGTGACAAAAAGCAATGTTCCCTGAGTGAGGCAGGGGTGCGTCTGGTGACCCGAGTGGCTGGAGCAGGGTGAGCCTGCAGCGGAGGAGGGGAGCATCTTGGGATATCACAAAGAGGACTGTTACTCCCTATACGTGTGCCCCTGGACCAGTACCGTCCCGTGGGGCTTTCTGCTGTGACGGGGCACGGACTGCTGGACCCACTCCAGGCTGAGTGGGCGCATGGCTACTTCCTGTTTAAACAACTTGAATAGCACCTGTGACTGCTCCTACTGGACCCCACGGTGCCTCCCCACCCAGACACACGAAAATGCAGTGTGCGGTGATACGGTTGGCCCCCAAACTGGAGCACAAACTTGCCACCAGAGTGCTTTCCTTTGCATGGATTCTGGAAGCATGCTGCTGTGACTCACTCCCTGGTGGTCCGCACATAGTAGATGCCCCTGGTGGCCACCCCAAAGGCAGGGCAGGTGCCTGCAGTAACTACAAGCACCTCTAGAGGTCGTTGTCGTCGTCGTCGTTGTCATCGGTCAGGAGACCCAGGCCATCAAGTGACAGTTTCACAGTGTTTCTGAGGCCTGCCGATGTCCCTAGTGGCTCTGCCACTCAGAGTTCCTTGGTGCAGAGGCTCCAGCCACGCTGTCTAACGGCCTGTCACACCCCTGTCTTCTCATCTATAAAAACAAAGACAACAGTGAGGCCACGAGCCCTTGCCACATTTCCAGGGCACGCTGTCTTTCACCATACACTGGGGTGTGCTGTGTGCTGTGCCTGTGATCCCATCACTGCGGAGGCAGAGACATACCCGGAGTTCACTGGGCAGCTGGCCTAACCTAATCAGCGTGCACCGTGAAGCGTGGCACCCCAGGTTGTCCTTAGGCGCACCTCGCCCTCACAAGCACACACACACACACACACACACACACACACACACACACATACACACACACACAACCACTTGAAAATGAAAAAGACAAGAATAATGCACAGGTTTGTACAAAACTCACCTGAGGCTGCTGGCAGCTGGCAGCGACCTCTCGGCTCTACTGTGTGACTTGGGGGGAGACTTGGTCTTTGTTCTGGTGTGTGTGTGTGTGTGTGTGTGTGTGTGTGTGTGTGTGTGGTGTTTTGCCTGTAATCATGTGTCTGTACACCATGTATGTGCCTGGTTCCCACGGAGACCAGAAGAGAGCGTCAGATGCCCTGGGACCAGGGTTACAGATGGTTGTTAGATGCCAGGCGGGTGATGGGAATCAAACCTGGGTCCTCTAGAAGAGTAGACGGTGCTCGTGACTGCTGAGCCGTCTCTCCAGCTCTGGAGAAGGCTATTTTTGTTCACCTCAGATGGGAGAGATTGACAGACCTAAAGAGGGGGCTCTGTCCAAGTCTAGTCTGCAGACCATCGCGTTGATGGGGTCACTCATGGGGGCATAGGTGACTCAGGCGCCTGCATCACTGAGAAGCCCCACACCCAGCATGGGTGATGGCCCAGGAAAGCTGCATCGCTGGAGCTCCTTGTGGGATCTGTAGAAAGCTCCAAGAGTGTCCCCTTCCCAGCAGCGGTTCACTGTTTATGTAACCTTATACAAGCCACGTGTGTCTTGTAAGTTTCTGGTGAATGCCGTGAGCTCTGTGAACCTTCCACCTTCCTCCCCTCTCCAGGAGGGGGCGTTTCATTCGGAAGCAAACAGCTACACAACCAGGCCACTGGGGACACCTTTATCGGGGACACTCTTGTGACCTGAGCACTTGCAGGATGTGTTGACACAGAGTTGTCAGTGGACAGGAAGCTGCTGGGACTGTCACTTTGCTAGTGACTCCTGCTGCAGGGCCCGTTGCCGCTCTTGACAATGGGGACATCAGACTGACAGAGCTGGGATGCAGCTTGGTGGTGGAGCACTCGCCTGGTACACATTACCACTGTGATCCACTCCAGCACCACACAGAAAAATCCACTTCATTCCTATCTCTTTAGGGAACAGCACGCAATGTCAGATGCCTTTGAATACATTCCGGGCACGCCACTTTAAGAGATAATCTGTGTGATTGCTCCTTTAAATTAATATTTTATGTTGTCTCATTGCCAATGACTATAATAAAATGGCAATAAACGTATTAAATAAAGCACCAGATATCTAATTTGTTTGGACTGCGAGCGAGTGGAAGACATTAAAATTCATAACTAAAGCCTACTCGCCAATGTTAATTTGCTGATTTAAGTTCACAATAGAAAGCCATCACTTGGAACGAGCCACTTAAGCCAACAGAGGAAGGCAAAGTCGGGGAGTCAGAGGTCTCACTTGGGCTGGGCCAGGGCTCAGAGGAGCTTGCCTAGCATGGGCAAAGCCCTGGGTTCAGTCCCCAGCACTGCAGAAATATAAAGCCTTGCTTGCCATTCCCGAAGAGGGAGGATAGAGATGCGAGTCTCCTCTGGGCATCTGTGAGTCTGGGAAAGAGGACGGGTCTAGAGATGAACCACTGCTCTCCTCATTAACCTGGTCCAAGAACCTTGTGACCAGGGGCCTTGCCACAGAGCATGCAGAATATGAGCCCTTCACTATTCCCTCCTCCAGGAAGCCTTCCCTGATGGCTTCACACAAAATAGGATGTGTGAGACTCCTTCCCCTCCACACACACATGTACACACCTTACTTACATCCTCCACCTGCTCCTCAGAGTAGGATTCAGTGCCCAGATGCAGGACTGACGGACACATGCATCCAGGAACTGTCGAGGCCTAGATTATCGGGTAAGCTTCCTTTTTTCTAAGTATGTCATTCTGTGGGTGAGGGTTGTCACAGCCATGGGCAACGGCCACCATTGTTTAATGCCAGAACATTCCATCCACATCTGTTGCCTTTCCTCCCTCACAGACACGAGTCCACTTTCCATCTCTAAATTCTAGACATTTCATGTAAATAGAACCACACCATTAGGCACTTTGAGCTGTATTCTTCAGCCTGGTGTCTTTTTTGAGGTCCATAGAGGGTGTAGCTGGACACATCTATTATTCAGCCATAGCAGATTCTGTTGGTTCTCTAGCAATTCCTGAATGTTTTGGTTGTTTCCACCTTTTTGTTATTATGTATAATGGTGGTCTGCAAAGTCACGTACATGATTCTGAGTCAGCTCCTATAGACCCGAGGGGACAGAAACTCACAATCCGGTGGCGAAGCACCACGCAAAGGGGTCTTCAGTGGCCCTGCCTTGTCACATGCTGAGCAGGACTCTCCAAGAATGGTGGCCAGCCGGATCTTTTGCTGTGTGACCTGGACGGTCACCACAGCTCACTGGGTCCAAACATTCCCTTCTGCCATGGGCCATTTGTGTTCTGCTTGGGGATACCACTCAGTCCTGGTGTGAGAATGATTTCTGCCACCAGCACCGTTGGCTCCCTGCTTAACAACACCCCTACATCCCTCAGGCCTTGGAGAGGTGCTGTCATTGGTAATGCGGTATAACAAGCGGTCTTTTGTCTCAGCATGTTACAGGAGCAGGCCTTTATTTCCAGTGTCTCAGTCAGCTCCTGATGACGCCACCTAACAAGTAGCCCCAACTCTCAGCATGTCACAGCAGTAGGAATTCTTTCCTGGGCTTCATGAAGTGTGTGGAGCAACTGGAGTTCAACTCACTTTATGTATCCTGTCATTTTTGACACCGGGCCAGAGGAGTGGCCTCCACCCAGGACATCTGTCCTCCTGCTGGGGGCTGGAGCAAGTATAGCCTAGTCAGGAGGTCTTACAAAATGTGTGTATTGTGTACATCCCACAGCAGGTTGTGTGGGCCAGCCCTCGGCCAGTGCACAGAGAGGCAACTGTCCTGCAGGTGCAGGTGACACAGAGACACTTGTCCTGAGACACCGTAGCTCCCTCCACTGCGGTCCCCAGCCAGCGCTAGATGCTGAGGACTCAGAATCTGCACCGAGTCCTTCTGAATATCTGTTGTTACTGTGTCTCAAGCCCCATGTTTTTATCAGGTACTTTTGGTTTTTTTTTTTTTTTTTTTTAATCAGGGTCTCTCTGTAGTCTTGGCTGTCCTGGAACTCACTATGTAGACCAGGATCCATCTGCCTACCTCCACCTCCTGAGTGCCGGGATTAAAGATGTGTGACACCATTCCCAGCCAGTACTTTTTAAAACTGGATGAGTACCTAGTCTGGTCTCCTGGGTCCATGCTCACAGCCAGACTTTCTCATACCTCTGTGTGTCTTCCTGTTTGTAATGCTTTTTTTTTCTTTTGCCCTCTGGCAAGCTCCTACTCATCCCTCAAAACCTCTGCCTTAAAGTAGCCCCTTGAGGAAGCCTCCAGCGCCCCCACCCCAGTGTTCCCCACAGTATATTCTGGGTGGAGTTCCGGCACTTTGTTGTCCTTCCAAATGTTTGGACTCTCGTGGCTGCTTCATGGGGCTGGAGGCTGTCTCTCTCCCTGGACACTCCCTGATGTTCTATCCCCTGGAATGGGGGGAATCTGAGAGCCTTCCCCTGGTTGTGCCCACCCTCAGGGTCCGGAATAAGCCAGTACTTTCTTCTCCCTCAGCCTCAAAGACAAAAACCAAGGTGAACTCATCCCCCCTGTGCTGAGGTGGACAGTGACGTACCTGAGGGAGAAAGGTAAGGACCTCGCTCTGGCCGGGACACTCAACAGCACCTTTCCAAAGGGGCTGCGTGTCAGATCCTGAATACCCCACAAGCCAGGGGCTGCTGGAGCTGTGACCTGAGCAAGCATGTGATGTGCAGGCCCTGTGGCCACCTTGGGGGTGTGTGCATGACTGTGGGTCTGGGGGAAAGCTAGGAAGGAGAGGCAGGAGAGACCAGAAGGACTTCAGCCTCCATACTGCTGCCCAGTGTTCTCATGTATTCTAGGGTGCTGTTCCCCACATAGAGCAGGCTCAGGCCTGACTTTCTCTCCTGGTTGTGAAGCCAGCAGCAGGGGCCGGCAGGGAGGCAGCCAACTGATGATGTTAGATAGAAGAAGAAAGGCTGAGCATTTTCTTCAGGGTCACATAGCGGTTAGGGGGCAGAGGCAACTGGAGCTCGGACCTGTGCGTTTCTGCACTCCCTTCTCTTAGGGAGGGAGGACCCGGGACATGAGGTGACTGGAAAAGCCTGATCTGTCGCTACAGGAGGTTGATACTGCAGACAGGGGAGTCACAGAATCTCCAGAAGGCCAGAATTCTGGGATCTGAGATGTCCGGCCTTTTCTTCCTGCAGGGCTACACACGGAGGGCCTGTTCCGGAGATCGGCCAGCGCCCAGATAGTCCACCAGGTCCAGCGGCTGTATGATCAAGGTGATGCCCCAGACCCCCCCCCCTCTTGACAGATTCTCAACTGCCGCCCCCTAGTCCTCGGTAACTCCATACCCCCCACCTGACCCCAGAAACAGGTCTGGGTGGGCTGCTGCCTGGGAATGCCAACCACCATCCCATTGTAGAGCAAGGGAGTCCTGTGTCCAGACTCCAGCCTGCTAGGCAAGGCGCTGGCCCAGCCCTCAGTGCCTCTGCGCCTTCCCCACTGACAGCAGGTGGCCACATGGTTTGAACTAACACTTCAAGGTAGGGAAATCATGTTACGGTGTTCCATAGGCAGCCCCGACTCTGCAAGCCGAAAACTGGACTCTGAGCTGGGGGTACCTCCAAAATAACACTAAGCAAATAACTATCTTGCTCCCAGGAACACTCGCCCTCTAGTCTTGCTTGAGACCTCCATGTTCCTGTGACTGCAAATTCACACAGTCCCGAGCTGGACATTTAGACCTTAGCCTGGCCCTGTGTGTGCAGCCCCAGAGCCAAGGCCCTGACCTTGGAGCTCAAGCCTCCATCCAGAGCCAAACCTTACCTCGAGGGAAGCAATTAGCTACTCCGTGGGCACCCTAGAAGAGGGAGGAGGCAGTGGCAGTAAGAGGAAGCTGGTGGGGAATAGCATCCCCATATCCAAGAGGCATCCCTGGGACACATGGCTGTGACCTACCCCTCCCCCTCGAGCCCCCAAGCCATGGGCTGAGGGAGCTGCTTAGCTGTGCCATGTCCTGTGTTCAGGGAAGCCGGTGAACTTTGACGACTACGGGGACATGCATGTCCCAGCCGTGATCCTGAAGACCTTTCTGCGTGAGCTGCCTCAGCCGCTGCTGACCTTCCAAGCCTATGAGCAGATTCTCGGGATCACCAGTATGTACCCGCGTGAACCCTGGCCTCAGGGCATCCCTGGCTAATGACCCAGGTCAGCCTCTGTCTCGGCTGAGGCAGTGTCCACCCAACCTTGGCCCATCACTGTCCAGCCCTGTGTGTGGGTCAGCAGAGGTGAACTTGGGGCCACCCCTCTATTCAGTGAGGCTGTAGGCCTCAAACAGGCCATATTGTCCTTGTGTTTGGGGAGGGTGACCCTAGCTTGTCTGGTGGCCCTACCCAGGTGGCCACCTTTCTCCTTCAAGTGAAGTATGCAGGCCCTTCCTGGGAGCCCTGTGGAAGCTTCCTGAAGGCTGTAGTCTCCAGAGACAAGGAGCACACTGCTGGTGACCAAGGAGTCATTGCCCTGGTCCAGAGCTGTGTCTCGGGTCCCTGTTTCTCCTGTCACCATTTGTGTGACCTGGGGCAAGTCATGCAGCCCCTCTGCGCTCCCTTCCCTCATCTGCATTCATGAGGGCTCTTCTGAGGACTGAAAGTACATAAAGGGCTGGAGATGCAGCTCGGTGAATAGAGGATCACCTAGCATGCAGGAAGCCCCGATTCCATCCCCAGCACCAAATAAAGTAAGCATGGTGCTGTGTAGATGTAAACTCCTGTACTTGGAAGACAGAGGCAGGAGGATCAGGACCTCAAGGTCATCCTTGGCTCAAAAATAAGTAAGAATATGCACAACTGATGGCTGTCACAAAGTCACTGTTGTGAAATTCTGCTGCTCTGCCTGCTTCCTCGGGAAGGGATAAGAAGGACCACCATAGCCAAGCTGTGGTGGTGCACACCTTTAATCCCAGCACTCGGGAGGCAGAGCCAGGCGGATCTCTGTGAGTTCGAGGCCAGCCTGGTCTACAGAGCGAGATCCAGGCCAGGCACCAAAACTACACAGAGAAACCCTGTCTCAGAAAAAAAAAAAAAAAAAAGAGGGACCAGCGTGATAGCCAAGGTGGCCTGCGTCCCTCCCATGTCGTCTCTGTGGCCATCATTCTCTGAAGAGGAGCTTGAGACTGTGTCATCCACAGCCCAGAGCTGGTGGCCACTGGTTTCCCTGGAAAGGCAAATCATAAGGAAACTCCTTGTCCACCGAGATTACTAAGCAACCACAGCTTGGTTCCCCAAGGCAATGCCCTTTATTAGAAAGCCCTCGAGCTTCTCATAGATGGGGATCCGGGGCCCCAACAGGAGCCTTCGTACAGTTCCAGGGTCCCCTGGTAACTACACAGGCTTAGCAGAGGGACAGTAGTGTGCCAGAGGCTGGGGGTTCAGGAACAGGGTTGTGAACATGTCTGTGGGCGGAGGGTCTGAGGATGTAGATTGGCTAGTCGAGTGTCGGGGATCCATCCCCTCCATTCCTAGCACTATACAAACCAGAAATAATGGCACACACCTATAATCTTGGCACTTGGGAAGTGGAGGCAGAGGACCAGGAGTTCAAGGACATCCTCGGCTATAGAGCAAGTTTGAGGCCAGCCCGGGACGTGTGAGACCTTGTCCCAAAACAAAACTCAAGTGGAGGGCAATGGTGGGGACCGAGGGTCTATGTGTGAATGCGGGTCTTTCCCCGAGAACAACACAGCCTGGTGATCTGTGTACTGAGAATCAGAGGCAGGTGCATTTATCCTGGCGAGGTCAGAGTCAATGCTTTACCTTCCCCAGCCACACAGTCTCCATGGCAGCTGCCGGCTCCATCGTGGTAACCCACAAGCAGCCCTCGGCCGTGTGTCTACACACACCCACAGTGGAGTTCAAGTAAAAATATTACTACTGATCGCTGGCATGGTGGTACATGCCTCTAATGCCAACACTTGGGAGGTAGAGAGAACAAATGAAACCTTTATTAACAAGGAAATGTGCTGGGCCAGATGTGGATGGCGGTCTGTGTTTAAATGGCTGGCCCTGGTCTAGCCTTTTCCTGTTTGCAGAGTGATTCACTGCCCTGCTTCCCAGCGGGCAGTAGTTTTCTGCAGCCATCACACAGAGGAGGAAGGAGCCTGGCAGGAGTAGTGGGGTGCTGGCCAGAGCCACATGGCCAGGCTGGCCTTAGGACTGTGCTGCCCAGGCCAGCAGCCTCATGCCGTTGCAGATGTGGAGAGCAGCCTGCGAGTGACCCACTGCCGCCTGATCCTGCGGAGCCTCCCGGAGCACAACTACACCATCCTCCGCTACCTCATGGGCTTCCTGCATGAGGTAAGTGGGGCTAGCTGCATCCCAGGATGAGGAAGCCCAGCCCCAAGACTGGCCCTGGGGGCCTCTTGTCATCACAGACCGGTGCTGTTTGCCCCAGGTCCAAAGTCACACCCACTCCACTCTTGAACCCCCAAAGGATGTCACTCAAGGTCCAGCCAGACTCCTCTGAGAAACTTGACAGTCTGATGCGATGTCCAAGGATAGGAGCCAGGAGGGACAGAGGGGACAGTTTATCATACGATGTCACATCTTGGCTTTGTGTGTATGGTATATATTCATGTATATGTTTATGCGTGTGTGCATGCATGAATATATGTGAATGGATGTGTGGAGGATAAATATCAATGTTAGAGGTCTTTCTCAGTCACTCTTATCTAGAGCTCAATTATTCAGTCAGCCATTATTGGCTGGCCAGTGAGCTCCAGGGATCTGCCTGTCTTTATACTCCCATACCCCAGTGCCCGGAGTAGAGGCATGTGCTGCTACATTTTTTTTTTTTTGTGGGTGCTGGGAATTGAACTCAGGTCCTGTGGCAAGTACTTTAGCCGCTGAACCACCTCCCCAGCTGCCCTCTACCCTACCCCCACATTCACCACAAACAATTCCGTCTCTCTCGCTGTTGCCTGGTTACTTCTCACCGAGTGAGGATGCGCTCAGACCCTCTCGGCGGAGAACGGATTTCTCAGGCTTCCTCCTCAGGCACTGGTGTGGACTGGTCTTTGTTGTGTTGCTCCCTCACAAGGGCCAGAGGCAGGTCTCCCGAGCCCTCTGGGCTCAGTCTTCTCATCTGTAAAATGGGGAATATTGAATCCTACTTATCCAGGTGGCCATGTCAGCCAGGAGGATGGGAGCCCCTACAAGGTAGAAAGCACTTGGCTCTCACCACCATACCCACAAGCCTGAGCTCAATTCACCAATCATATCACGGAAGCCAGAGGGCACCCGGCTTAGATTTGCAGTGTTGGGTGCCTGCCCCGCTCCCAAGTCTGCCAAAGTGGAAGGGGACTTGATGGGGGCACTTATGAGATCCTGGAAGTCAGACTGTGGAGGTTCAGAGGGTCTCCACAGCGTCAAGACCAGAACCTTTCACAGATGGAAAAACTGAGAAACTGAGGCCTCCCTTAAGTGGGGAAGTGGCCACGTAGAATTTTGTCATTGGCTGTGGCCTCCATTCCTCCAAGAACTCTTTTATTTGTTTATTATTTATTTATGTGTGTGTGTGTGTGTGTGTGTGTGTGTGTGTGCGCGCGCGTGCGTGCGCGCGCATGCGCGCTGGTACACAAATGTGTACACACGCCACAGCATGCACACGTGGAGATCAGAAGACAGCTTGCAGGGAGCACCGTGTGGGTCCCAGGGCCTGAACTCAGACTGCCAGGCTCTGCAGAAGTTATTGTTAGCCACTGAGCCATCTCACTGGCCCCATTTTGTTTTTTGAGATTGGTGTCTTTCACTGGCCTGGATTTTGCCAAGTCGGCTAGGCTGGCTGGCCAGTGAGCCCCAGGGATCCACCTGTCCCTGCCTCCCCGGTGCTGGGATTACGAGCGTGCACCAGATTATTCTGGGGACCAAACTCCGGTTAGCGTGGCAAGCACTTGGTGAGACGAATTGAGCCATCTCCCCAGCCCACCCCCTCCCCTCCAGAGTTCTTTCCACCACATTAGCCCCTGGGAGGGGGGGGTGAGGATGGAATCATCAACAGCTCTCTCTACCACACCAGTCTCCTCTGGGGTGAGGATAGAATCCAGGCTGCTGATGCCTGGGGATTCATTTCTTGGTTTCCGGTGCGGCCTCTTCCAGGTGTCTCTGGAGAGCATTTCAAACAAGATGACCAGCTCAAACCTGGCATGTGTGTTCGGGCTGAACTTGATCTGGCCGTCTCAGGGGGTGGCTTCCCTGAGCGCCCTGGTGCCTCTGAACCTGTTCACGGAGCTGCTGATTGAGTACTACGACACAGTGTTCAGCACCCAAGAGGCCCCCGGGGAGCACGTGCAGACCACTGTGGAAATGGAACAGGCTGGCCCTGTCACCAAAGGATTCACGAAGACAGGCACTCCCCAGGCCTCACCTTACTTACCGCGCTTCCGCATCCCCTGACTGGCTGGAGACACCTCAAGATGGAGGTGCCCCCTTGCAATCTATGTACCTGTGGCCCCGTTTGTCTTATAAACGTATGGTCTGTAAGAAGACACAGGAATTAAATGAACCCAGAACTTTTTAGTGGGAATCTTGTGCTTCTGATTGTTGGGTCCATCACGGTTCTGGGCTGTGGCTGAAATGAAACACATGTGTGAAGATGACTGTCTTGAACCATAACCCAATGTGACTTAAGGGAAGTGTGAATT
The DNA here is from genome assembly GCF_049852395.1 of Peromyscus maniculatus bairdii. NCBI lineage: Eukaryota > Metazoa > Chordata > Mammalia > Rodentia > Cricetidae > Peromyscus > Peromyscus maniculatus. The sequence continues at coordinate 54,079,288 of NC_134871.1, forward strand.
TGTGAGCAAGGGGCCTGGAGCAGGGCCTGTGTGACAGGCCATCTGACCTAGTGACTCACACAGCTGTAGGCTGGCCACAATCCAGGGTTACCTGACAGTTCAGGGGTCCTTGGGGGACAATAACATGCCCTGGGTGGGCTGGCTATCATCCGGGGAGACTTAGCTGTTTGGCCAATTTCTCCTATCCTTCAGCAGGTGGCATGGGGGCACATTTTGCCTTGGACAGAGGAGCTGTTCAAGGTTAGTATGGTCTTCAAGATCATGGAGAGCAATGCTCAGGTCCCTGTGGAGAAGGACTGGTCCTTATGGTGAAGCGTGTCCACAGCCAAGCCTGTTGGCCACAGTGGAAAGAGCAACATTGTAGGCACTCTGCACAGGAGTGGAACTGATGTTGGGCAGCCAACCTGTTGGAGGGTTCCAGATCTGTGGCCACAGACAGATCGTCCCCTCAGGGCTGTAGAATGGACCCAGCACATCACCAAATACAGTGTAGCAAGGCCACCAGCAAAAAGTTCCGTAAGTTATTTGGATTGGACAAGCTTGGGTCACGTGCCTGCTCTGGACCAATCAGTGGCCAGAGGATGCACTGAAGGGCTAGAGCTGGGTCACACACACTTTCTGCCGGGATCCAGATCACCAACAGCTAACAGTTATCACAGGGAGAGCCTATGTCAGCCGCCTTCACACTCCTGCCACAGATAGAAGGGATGGACGCTGAGGACAAAAGCCCACTTCAGATACCTGCTGTCAGTTCCTCCAGGCCTGGGTGGGGGCTGCCCCAAACTGTGTGGTGACCCCAGTGCGTGTTCAACATGGTGTAAAAGGACTGGCTGTAATCCCAGCAGTTGGGAGGCAGAGACAGGCAGATCTCTGTGAGTTCGAGGCCAGCCTGGTCTACAGAGCGAGATCCAGGACAGGCACCAAAACTACACAGAGAAACCCTGTTTTGGAAAAAAAAAAAAAAAAAAAAAGAAAGAAAGAAAGAAGGAAGGAAGGAAGGAAGGAAGGAAGGAAAGGAAGGAAGGAAGGAAGGAAAGGAAGGAAGGAAGGAAGGAAGGAAGGAAGGAAGGAAGGAAGGAAGGAAGGAAGGAAAGAAGGAAGGAAGAAAGAAAGAGAAAAGAAAAAAAGGAAGGGCTGTGGTTGTGGGAGTTTCTTCTAACAGGACAGATTAGGAAGTAGAATTGAGACAGGAAGTGAGGTCAGGCTGTGAGCCTCACCATCCACTGAGTGACCTACTTCCTCCTCTCCTAAAGTTTACAGAAACTTCCAGAACATTGTCACAACTGAGGGCCAAGTTTTAAACACAGGAGCCTGTGGTGGACATTCTGCACCCCTGAAGGTGCGGGCTTTACTCGGTGGCTAACGCTATAGGACCCCACAGAGGATGGGGCCTGAGAACTGGGGCCTCGATGACACACCATTCTGATCCAGACAGTATTGTCGCCTGGTGAGTGGACCAGCAAACACCTGATCCTGAGGATCCGTTTGGCTGATCATGCAGGGCAGCTCCCTTTACAGGCAGCCATTGACATGTCCCCCCTTCTGCCCTAGAGATGCAGAGGACACAGGGATTGAGCCCAGCTTAAAAGGATTTCCTACTGTGGACAAAAAAAATGAGACTGTGTGCTCAAATTATAATCTTAGTCCACAAATGAGGACCCGGAGACCCAGGAAAGTAAGAGTATACCCATGCACAGATATGCTGTTGAAAAACATCATGCCCAAAATTAACTTCAGTTTACAGATTACAGTCCCTCTCGAAGGGAGGGCAGGGCAGGGACCCGAGGAAGGAACCTGGAGGCAGAGGCCGTGGGTGAATGCTTACTGATTTGTTCCTCACAGCTTACTCAGCCTGCTTTCTTATAACACCCAGGACCACTAGCCCAGGGGTGCCACCGTCCCTAGTGAGTTGGGCACTGGCGTATCACTCATCAGTCATGAAAATGCCCCCATAGACTTCCCTACAAGCAATCTGATGGAGGCATTTTCTCAACTGAGATTTCTCTTTCCAGAAGACCGTAGCTTATGTCAAGTTGACAAGGGATTAACCAGTCTCGCTGTGTCCAAACCTATGCAGGCTTCTGCTCTGTGGCTTTCACGAAGAAGTGAGGCTGAGGGAGGCTCTGGGTTTGCCCTTCCCATCTGGATGGTGGGTGCTCACACCGTGTGCACCCTTGCTGGAAAGTCTAGCTCTGGGGTGGCTTGAGCTAGAATTGTAGCCCCACCCCCGGGCACTGCCATCCTCAGCACATTTGGTTTCTTCTGTCTGATTCCTGTCTGGGCATAGAGCAATGAGACAGTTGAACACTCTCCCAAACGTGGATGTTTATTTATTTGTATCTGCCACGGAGCAGTCAGGCTGACATTTATTTGCTGGTTGTATCGAAATTGCTCGGCACGTCTAACCCAAGGTTCAGACACAATCCGATCGGCCATAGCTGTGGACACAGCACAGCCCAAATGGCAAAGTTGCTTAAGACATGAGAGTTGTTAGTGATTGGGGAGTGGTGAGGTGGGTAACACCACCGTGCAGTTCTGGAGGGTGTGCTTGTAGACGCTCTCTTGCCACACCACAGAACGGTTGGACGCTGGTAGATATTGGAGATGAAAGTCAAGTTGTCTTCCTGGTGTCCATCTCCACTGGTTAGCGCTGTCACGCCTCTGCTGGCAGCCTGAAGTGGCCCTCAGCTGAGGTATCCTTCAGCAAACGGATGCCCTGCCTGCAGCTGGGGGCTCCGGCCTGGCTTGCACTGCCTCTGAGCTCCGGGGGCACTCCGAAGCCCCGGCCCGCCCCCGGTGTTGAGAGGCGCCCTTGGTGTCTTTGGCTTTAGTGTCTACTGGGTTCTCTTCTCCACACCCCCTCCTCTCGCCCCTAGCCAAGCTCCAGTCACGTGTGTCGGCGGCCCCATTACCCGCCCACCATGCTCTGTCACGTGTTTTCTGCTCTTTCCACTGCTCTGTCGTTCCCGGTCCCCCAGGCCATGGGATTCTCCTGGGCTTCATGAAATTGTGGCTTCTCCTCCTTTCTTTCTTTCTTTCTTTCTTTCTTTCTTTCTTTCTTTCTTTCTTTCTTTCTTTCTTTCTTTCTTTCTTTCTTTCTTTCTTCCTTCCTTCCTTCCTTCCTTCCTTCCTTCCTTCCTGTTATCCTACAAAGCCTTTCTTTTTGCCTTTTGTTTCTTTCACTTTGCTTTCCTCCTTCCGCTTTTTCTTCCTCTCTTCTCTTTATTCCTTTCTCTTCTCTATCATTCATTCTTCTTTCTTTCTTTAATTTCTTCCTCTCTATTTCCCTCCCCTCCCTCCTCCCCCTCCCTCCTCCCCCTCCCTCCTCCTCCTCCCTCCTCCCCCTCCCTCTTCCCCTCTCTCTCCTTCCTTTCTTCTTTCTAACAACCCTTCCTCTCTGACCCCCAAAAGTCAAACAAAGTGGGATCTCAGCAAGGCTCAGTATGGAACCTGAGGCAACCAGCCCCCCCCCACCCCGTGTCCCCTGCCACAGCCTCTGGAAAGGCCACCATGCATCTGCGCGCGCGCGCGCGCACAAACACACACACACACACACACACACACACACACACACACACACACACACCCCTCCATGATGTCTGTGCTCACAGAATGCTGAATAACCCCGAAGGGTCTCAGAGTTCTGCTGCCAGGGAGAAAGAAAGAAAGAAAAATGATGGCTCCCTTAAGAGCCTGCCATTGTGAGGCCCGAATTAACAATGACATTAAATCAAGCCTCATGCATTATGCAGCGGGGTTTACAGGGAAATGCATGTCTGTGAAATATATGTTTCAAATTTCCTGACTTGGAGAGGTGCCCCAAGATGGTCTCCTGCGGGTCCTTTGATAACAGTTTCTCTTCACAAATGGTAATTGTAGAATCCCAGCCCAGCACTGCATGGCCCCATCACCTTCCTGTGTCTCGGCACAATTTCCCGATCATTCCCACAGCAAAAGAAAGTGATTACAGCCGTCACATGTGGGAGGCACACAAAATGTCCCAGCTTAAAACAATGCTAACAATGCCCGGACAAGGACTCCAGGGCGTCCGCATCACCAGGACACACAGATGAATTATCCAAACATTCACTTTTGCAGAAATGACAGAGATTTCCAGGGACTCCAGAGATTCAGCAGGCTGCCCAGAACTTGTGGTTGACATTCACACTGAACCACGGGAACCTGCCTAGACCCACACACGCTGGGGCTTGCCATGGCAGGAAATGTCAGGGAGAGAAAATGGAAGTCAGAACATAGAAATCACTCACCCATGGCTGAGTCACAGACTGTTGTGGACACCGGGAGAGCAACTCAGTGAGCTGGGGAGATCAGACTGTGTGTCTAGGAATGACCCAGGAGGGGGACCAGAGCATTGCTGTAGGGAGATGCAGCCTGCCTGTCCTTCATCAGCAAGAAAAGCAGGCAAGTCGATGTGTGTCACTGAGGTGACTGAAGGGCGTCCTGCAATTAACACGGACAGAACTGATGTGTGTGTCCATTTGGATCTCAGTTTCTCCTGGTCACCATCTGTACCGGTCAGCACCGCCACACCTCTGTGACATGAAAACTGGCAGGGAATCTCCCCCAAGGCCACCTCTGCAAGCCCACAATCATTCATCACTGAAGGGTTTCCCACATGCTGAATGATATACAAGCAGAAGGAGTTATTAAAAACTGAACGGTGCGAGGCTGGAGAGATGGCTCAGCAGTTCAGAGCACTGGCTGCTCTTCCAGAGGTCCCGAGTTCAGGTCTCAGCACCCACATGATGGCTCACAACTGTTTGTAACTCCAGTTGCAGGGGATCTGGCCTCCTCACACAGACATACATGCAAGCAAAACACCAATGCACGTAGAATAAGAATAAATAAATTAAATAAAAACTGAGTGGTGGATGCTGTGGGATGGCTCAGTGGGTAAAGGTGCCTGCCTACAAGGCTGGTGATTGGAGTTCAGTTCCTGGGGCTCACGTGGTGGAAGGAAAGAACTGCCTCTCCACTTGTGCACTACGGCATGTGTGTGCGTGTGCACACACATGTGCACGCACACACACACACACACACTAAACAGGAAAAAACTGAATGAGGGGTTCAGAGAATGGGGTTTGGTGAGAGAGCACTTGCCTGGCCCATGTGAGGCTGTGGGTTCCGCCCTTAGTGTTCAGGAAGGAGGAAGAAAAGAGTGGGGGGCGGGCACAAAGTGTGAAGACACGAGCAAGCTGAACATCTGGATCTCCGCAGTGTTTACAGAACACCATACTCAGCAGCTGAGGTGAGGGGTGTGTATTATTCCTAAGTGCACAGGACATGGCTACCAATGTGGACCAGAGTCTGGGTCAGAAGACAAGCCTCGGTAAATTAAAGGATTTTAATTAAAAACAAGCAAAGAACACCATGGAATAAAATTGATCTGAAAATCAATGATATCGAGAAGGGAGAACCATCCAAGTATATGAAAATGTCTTAAAAAAGAAGAAACACACAAATCAGGCTAAAGTAGTCAAAATATAAGCAAGAAATTAATCTCTAATACACACATGCCTGAGGTATTCAGTGTGCCCTGTGTATGAAGAGGTCAGAGGACAACCTTGGGTGTCATTTCTTAGGCTCGCTTATTTTTTTTGGCTGGCCTGGAACTTGTTATGTAGATCAGGATCCTGAGTATGAGGACTAAAGGCATGTGCCTCCAAGCCTGGATGATTTTTTTTTTTTTTAATGTGTACCAGAGTTTTGCTACAGTTAAGTCTGTGTCCCATGTGCACGCAGTGCCCATAACAGCCAGTAGAGAGTATCTGTAGTGGGTAGCCATTCCAGCTTTGATCTGGAAGTTCCAACCCCATTGAGGCTGTCATGGCTACAAGGCGGGGCCAAGAGAGGGCCCTGAAGACCCAAGTTCCAGATGCACCGCCTTCTCTTGGTTCCTGGACCCTGGATGCTAGAGGTAGACTGAACAGAGTTCTCCAGAGAACACCACCAGACTGCGCTGCATCTTTCCCAGACCCTGTAACCTACCTATCCCTTAATTTGTAAGTTACACCACTAAATAAACCTCCCTTTTAACTACGTGGAGTGGCCTTAATAATTTCACCAATAAGTATCAGATCCCCCGGAGTTACAGATGGTTGTGAGTCACGATGTAAGTGCTGGGAACTCAACCTGGGTCCTCTTGCAAGGGCAGCCAATGCTTTTAACTGTGAGCCATCTCTCCAGTCCCACGGTTTTTTTGGTTTGTTTGTTGTTATTTTAAATATTTTGTTGTGAATTATGTGTGTGTGTATGTGCCACTGTGTCAGGCTATGTGCAGGAGTGTAGGTGTCTGAAGAGGCCTGAAAGGGTGTTGTATTACCTAGAGATGAAGTGTTAGGTAGTTGTTTGTGAGCCACCTTGCATGGGGGCTGGGAACTGAACCTGGGTCCTTTGCAAGAGCAGTGAGCAAGCGTTCTTAACTGCTGAGCTGGATCTCCAGCCACCCCTTTTTATTAAAGACAGAGTTTCTTACGGGCCAATTAGGCTGGCCTGGTTCCCCAGCAAGCCCCAGAGTACTGTTTGCCTGTTTGCCTCCTCGGTAACGGGGTTACAAGCAAGTGCTGCAGTGCCCGTTTTTTTGTTTGTTTGGGTTTTGTTGTTGTTGTTTATTATTATTTTTGCATGGGTTCTGGGGTCCAAGCTCAGGTCCTCAGGCTCACACGGCAAACGCTTTGCTGAATGAGCCTCTCTCCAGCTCCCGAGAAAATAATTTGAATTCACAGGGAAAATAATCTAAAGACATGCTAATGTCACAACATATCAACATTCATGAAGTATTAAAGCAGGACCTCCAGGGAGAGCTAAAAGCTTGTAGGGAAAAAAAATGATCTAAAAGCAGTGGCTAGTGCCTCGCAGTTAGATGCAAGGGAAGGAAATAAAAAGGAACAGAAATTCGGACTAAGAGGAATTTCCTAGTTTTCTTTCTTTCTTTCTTTCTTTCTTTCTTTCTTTCTTTCTTTCTTTCTTTCTTTCTTTCTTTCTTTCTTTCTTTCTTTTTCTTTCCTTTCTTTCTTCCTCTCTCTCTCTCTCTCTCTCTCTCTCTCTCTCTCTCTCTCTCTCCCTCTCCCTCTCCCTCTCCCTCTCCCTCTCCCTCTCTCTTTCCCTCTCTCTGTCCTTCTTTTTCTTTTTTGACACAAACACACTTACTACATAACCTTGGCTGTCCTGGAACTCACTGTGTAGCCCAGACTGGCCTCAAACTCAAGAGATCTGCCTGCCCCTGCCTTCCAGTGTTAGGATTAAAGGTGCGAGCATCTACACCTGGCCCTTAGTGTGCTTTCTATTGCTCTGCCTAACCCCAGGACTAAAAGGAGCTTGTGGAAGAAAGGAGTTTATTTGGCTTACACGTCCCAGTCCCAGTTGCTCACTGAGGGACGTCAAAAGGCACGAACCTGGAGGCAGGAACTGAAGCAGACCAGAGAACAACATGGCTTACTGGCTGGCACCTCACAGCTCCCTCAGCTTGCTCTCTCATAGAGCCCAGGACCACCTGCCCAGGGGCGGCACCTCCCACAGGCAGCCGAGCCCTCCCACATCAATCATTAATCAAGAAAATGTCCCCACAGACTTGCCTACAAGCCATCTGATGGAGGCTTTTTCTCAACTGAGGTTGCCTTTTTCAGATGACTCTGGCTGGCGTCAAGTTGGCCACCAACAAAAACAACAAGAAGTAGCTTGCACCACGTGCAAGCAGGGTGTGGTGGCACACACTTGTAATTTCAGCCCTCGGGAGGCTGAGTCAGGAGGGTTGTTGAGTTCTGGGTCAGCATGGGCTATATAATGAGATCTCATCTCAAACAAACAAGGAAAAGGGAAGAAGAAATCAGGGCTAGGGTGCAGCTCAGTGCCAGGGTCCTTGCCTTGGGTTCTGTCATCAGTAAGTACCCCAAACAAACAAAACCAATAAATAAATAACAGGCAATAGAGAATAGAAACAAACCCAAATGCCAGTTCTTCACATAAATACACGCATTCATGAACCCCTTGATAGCTTCCCACATCAAGATGAGCGGAAACACAAATTAAGAAAGAAAATGTGCTGATTGCTTTAGAGTGTGCAGAGACCGAGACGATCATCAAAATGTCAAGAACAATTTCATGCCAAAATCAGCCTAAGTGATAATTCCTTGAATAACTCAACGTATTGAAACTGACAACAGAATAGAATATCCCAACAGCCCCGTGTATTAGACATACTCAACTGTTAAAATGGAAATGTAATGCCTTCTCACCAATGAAACTCTAGCTCCAGATGGCTTTGCTAGTGCATTCGAATGAAAAGGCTTTCGGGAAACAAGGGGGCACATCTCTGACTCATAGAGTATGAAGGTGTCTGAGGCATCAAAAAGACAAGCAGAAATTTAACATCCCACAGAAATATCGGTACAGAACATTTAATATAAGCAAGTCAAATGGATGGGATGCTGTGCCATGAGCAAGTAGGGTTTATTCCAAGAATTTAAACTTGGCTTAGTGTTTGACAATTAATATAAACAATCACATTTACTGAATCAGGGGACACTCACATGGTTATAAAATCATGGTATATGCATGTGAAAAAAATTAAGAACAACCAGGATTTTAAAACAACCAACCTTTGGGCTCAGAAGTTAAAAGCAACAGAGGCCCCTGCAGAGGACCAGAGTTTGGTTCCCAGCACCCACACTGGGCAGCTCATAACTTTGTATAACTCCAGCCATGGAATCTGACACCCTCTTCTGACCTCTACAGGCATCTTGAACTCATGTGTGCACGTACACACACACACACACACACACACACACACACACACACACACACACTCACAAATAAAAATAAAACTCAAAGCAAACTGAGACTAGAAGAGACTTTTTATCATTCTATTGACTATCAACTTGATGTGATCTAGAATCCCCATGAGAGAAGCTGCTGGGCATGCCTGTGAGGGATTTCTTAGATTAATTGAGGTGGAAAGATGTGCCCTGAATGGATGGCACCATCCAGTGGCTGGGACTCAGATACAAGGATGTCCAAGGGAAAAGCATTTGTTTCTTGCCTGTCTGCCTTGGCCTCTTGCTGGTGAGAGCTGGCGTCATCCTCCACTGCTATCTGAAGCCTGCTTCTTCAGCCTTCCAACCCAGACTGAACAGGGGATCCTCCAGGCCTTTGTCCCCAAACTGAGACTGCTGAGGCACCCAGCCTCAAGGACCGAGGTATTGGGTTCCCTAATGGGGAATAGGGGCGACCAGTCCCTCGATAGTCCCCTCCCAGGGTCCGGGAAGAATCTACAACCAGATGACAATTAATCTTTGATTTTATGAAATGAATCTATATACATGAAACCCCTTAGTCCATACGCTTTATTATTCTGTATCAATTCTCTCTCTAGACAGCTTCTATTCTGTTCTCATGCTTAGCTCCTTTCTTGCCTGATTTCTCTTTACATTTATCTGCTGTCCCCTCTAAGTTCTATCTTAATTCCTTCATCTTAGTTCTGCCCCATCTAGGTTCTCATCCATCTAGTTCTTTCCCATTTTAGCTCCTCTCTCATCTCCTTCTTCCTTATTTTGTTCTTCCCCATCTGACTCTTCCTCATCTTCCATCTCGTTCCACTAGTCCTCTCTTCTAGCCCTTCAGTCTAGTTCTTCCCCATCTCAGCTCATTCCTCTCCAGTTCTTACCTATCTAGTTCTTCCATTCTTGTTTCTCTTCTCGGTCTCCTTATTCTCTCAGTTCTCTCCAAGTCTCTCAGGAATCCAGTTATAAACCCAAGCAATAGCAATCCTCTGGCCGAGCAAGGTCACCAGGTTTGAATTCTTTTCATTTTTTAAAAGATTTATATTATTTATTTATGTGTATGAGTGCTTTATCTGCATTTACAACTTTATGCCAGAAGAGGGCATTAGATCCCACTAGAGATGGTTGTGAGCCACCATGTGGTTGCTGGGAGTTGAACTCAGTAACTTTGGAAGAGCAGACAGTGCTCTTAACCATTGAGCCATCTGTCCAGCACCCCCAGGTTTGAATTCTTACAGAGTCATAAAGGTAAGTAGAATTTTCCTCAGGCAGTGACCACCAGGCTTTCTTTTACAACCCAAAAGGGGAGTGGTAAAGGAGGTCAATAGAGAGCTAATGACAGGTTAGTATATCAAGAAGGCAATTTATGTGCTCAATCTACATTCCTAGAAGTGGTTAGGTAAAAAATTAGGAGTCTATTAGTAAGGCAGTAAGGAAGGAGGGTCTCACCCTAAACTGCGCAAGAAATAAAGCTATCCTCCTGACCTAGGAGACAGGTGTTGTTTTGTTTGGCCTTGGATGTTTAAGTCTGTTCTTAGAGAGTACAGAGGTATCTCTGATAAGGTACTTTCCTCCATCTGGGGATAGGCATGGCCGGATGCTGCCAATGACGATAATTACAGGGAGGCTTGAACTGGGGTTCTGGCTGTGCACAGCTGTCAGCACATAAGGTTATCTAAATACTCCTTTAATAGAGGGGTAATGGTGCCCAATAAACCATAGAAAAGCTACAATAGCACACAAGAAACTTACAGCAAGAAACGGCTGATAATCAAAAGCCAAATATCACCAAGGCTCCTTGAGCCTCAGCTTGACCTCTGGAAGGACCTTGAATTCTTCCAGGTATTAGCTTTGTCATAATCAGCTGAAATCCTACTTTGTATATTTTTACAGCTTGTAGCAGTTCTCAACCTGTCACGTGTGAGACAGCCATTGTGTGACTACCCAGCCTGTATCTTGCAAGCCAAAGTAATAAACCCGCTTTAAATATGCATCCGTTCTGTGCATTCCATTCCCCTAGAGAACCCTTGACTACCACGACACTTACGGGGTGAAGTTATTGAAATGCTGTCACTTTAAATGAGAAACAAAACAAAAGACGCGGAGTCTCACCTCTTCCTTTCCATATTGGACTAGACATCCCACTGCTGTAGGAGGCAAGAGGGGTGAGAGCTGCAGAGATGAGGAGGGAGGTCACAGGCAGGCGTGGTGGCACACACCTTTAATCCGGGCACTCGGGAGCAGCGGGGGGGTGGACCCCATAGTGAGTGCCAGGCCTGCCAGAGCTACACGGTGAGAGTCTTGTCCCCCAAACCAAAACAAATAGAAAGAAAGAAAAAAGGAGGGCGGCAGAAGCAGCTTGCAGATGCTGTTTGTGTTTGTGCTGAAGTGGGAAGATGTTTGACAGACGCCTGTTACAATGGGCAGGAGGATGTGGTGGGTCTCAGCGTGCAAGCTGTATCAGGCAGGGGCTGATCAGGAGGAGAGTGACGGCCACACAGAACTCTGAAAAGGGAAAGTTGAATTCTACCACAGACGCCCTTCTCAACAGACGCCCTAGGGCTCTGTGAGAGTCTCCAAGGCCAGAGCAATATGGAAGGAGACTCCCCTCCACCCAACTGGGGTTCTGATCCCACAGGAGAAGGCATGGCTGCGGACCCTAAAGGTCATGCTGGTCAGGGATGGTCCCTAGTCTCTGTCAGTTACAGACAGCCGAGGCAGGGGAGGAGAGGGTGGGGAGGCAGGATTTGAGTTATATATGACATTTATTTATTTTTGAGACAGGGTGTCATTATACAGTGCTGGCCAGCCTGGAACACACAATGTAGACCAAGCTGGCCTCAAACTGACAGTGCCACCCGCTTGTGCCTCCTGAATATTGGGATTAAAATGCCCAGCAATAAATATTTTAAAAACACACGTGATGGCTGGGGATATAGCTCAATTGGTAGAGTGCTTACCTAGCACGTACGACAGACGCCACGGGTTCAATCACAGCACCACATAAACCAAGTGTGGTACAAACACCTGCAGCGCCAGTACTCGGGAGGTAGAGGCAGGAGGATCAGAACAGGTTATCTTTAACTACATAGTGAGTTAGAGGCCAGCCTGGGATATAGAAGACCCCGTCTCATGGGAAAAAAAAAGGGGGGGGGGGCAGAAACCATAGGAGCAAGTTCAGGTGACTCCAGGACTGTTGCATCTGTCTCTGCACCGTTACCACATAACACCCGGGGCGCAACAGTCTACTCAGTGTGATGGTATCGTCCATATTAAAGGTGGGTCCTTCCTCTCAGTTAATTCAGTCCGGCCACTTTGCTCCCAGGTCCCTTCCTTTTGTTACCATTTGCACAGACTGTGCTGGGGGATCTTGATTGTCCACGGGATCTGGCTGAGAAGTGCCTTGGGGCTTAGTGACGCTCAGCCCTGAGTGTCTGTGAAGGCGTCTGCAGAGCCCTTTAACTATGGAAGTGAGCAGTGCCATGTTGGCGTGTTTGGGGTGCTGGAGAGAGAGCTCAGAGGTTAAGGATGCTTACTGCTTTTGGAGAGGACCTGGGTTCAGTTCCCAGCACCAACAAGGTGGCTCACAACTGCCTGGGAGTCCATTTCCAGGGGATCTGATAGCTCTTCTGACCTCCAAGGGCTCCTACACACATGTGGTACACATACATACACTCAAGCATACACACACACACACACACACACACACACACACACACACACACACACACATACACACACACACAAAAATAAAACAACTAAATTTCATATAAGTAAATTAATGAGTGCATGAATAAACATTAACCAAACAATTTAAAAAGGGGCAGGGACCGGAGGAATAGTTAGTATAAGTCTCTTTCTCTCTGGCCCTCTCTCCACGCACCCTTTCTCCCTGTCTCTTCTTCCTGGCCACTACGGTGTGAACTGCTTTGCCCAGCCAGGCCTCCCACCACCCACCATGACGGACTGAAACCTTAGAACCTATGGGCCAGGTTTCGCTGGAGCATTTTGCCTAACACACCCATAACCTCTCCTCTTCCCAACAGAGAAAGTGTAAAATGGGTTGTGAAGTCTAAAGAACCAACAGGCAGAGAGAGGCAGAGGTGGGCAGGACATGCGGAAGCCGCTGGGAAAGGAGGGCAATGGTCAAGGTCAAGTCTCGAGGCAACCTGAGGAGGCAGTGAGCAAGAGCGTGCCGAGCAGAGGTCCTGTGTGCGCAAGGGGCCTGCAGGGGGAGCATGCTTTGTGAACTGAGCTAGAGCGGGAGGTGGAGATGGTGGAGAGCAGCAGAAAGAGACCCACGGAGAGCAGGGACGAAGGCCCTGTGGCCCTGGATGCCACAAGGAAGGCTGGTGAATGTCCATGGACTTGAACTTCAGCCGAGCTGCAGGGCACAGACCTGTTAGCAGTCGCCCCACCCATACCTGTTACTAGCGGGAAAGCAACTGCAATGGAGTAGGGAAGGAACTGGGTGGATGGTGGCAGCTAGGTGACAGGACAGGGGGCTGAGGGCCAAGGGACAGAGACCTTGGAGCAGAAGGGAGATAGGTCCCGTTCCTATCTTGTCTCAATGACACAGGTGACTGATTTCCCAGAGATGGGTGTGGAGGTCATGGAGTCGAGGGGGACTCTTGGGGTGCCTCTGGGGAAGGAGCCTATGCTGAATCTGAGATGTCCTCCAGTGATGTCAATCCAGGGTGGCTACCAGTGTAGACAGGAATTGAGGGGACAGCTGTCCAAGGAGCTCTGGAGAGAGCAGAGGCTGGCGTAGACGGGAGGTCTCCAGCATATGGGGGTTAGGAAGGAGGGAACAGCCAGGAGTAGACGTGAGACAGCCATTGTGGAGTGTCAACAGGAAGTCACGTGGGCTGCATGAGCAGGGACCCGCCAGAGCTGTGCAGAAGTCACTACTGACCATGTAGATTGTCCTAGAGGGGCAGTGGGGTGGGGGATGGGGGTGGGGGTGGGCTAGAGATCTGGGGACTGGGAAGGAGGGTGTGAAGACTGTTCAGGAGGCAGAAGGGTGGGGAGTGTGTAGGCAGGGCAGGCAGAGCTGGACTCCGGGTCCCCTCAAACGGTATGCTCCCCGCAGAGCAATCGCACTAGGCCATGGATACAGTGAACATACTTGGTGGGCTGTCCAGCCTTTCAGTGCACACATGTGGGTATGTATGGGGGGGGGTGCGGCAGCGCACGCATGCATGCATGCATGCACGTTTCTATCCCTAGCTCCTCCCACCACAGCTGCAGGCACACAGGTGAACCCTGAGCTCCAGGCTGAGTTAAGGTCCTCTGGAGGGAGGTCTGGAGGTCATGCCGGTTGGTCTGCCTTTCCACAAGCCTGCGTTCAAAGGAAACACTGAGGTGGCGGTGGACTCCTGTGTCCAGGAGGCAAAAATGAACGGGTGAAGAGGTCAAGGTGAGAAGCCGGAGTGAGCGAGGTAGTTTCGGGGCTTTTCATAACAGATGAATCTACTGCCTCCTGGAGCTGGGGTGGACACCAAAAGCTCTCCATTTCCTTTAGGGGTGGGTGGGGACACACGTGACCCTGACTTTTAGCCGCCTTTTTTTTTTTTGTTTGTTTGTTTGGTTTTTTGAGACAGGGTTTCTGTGTGTAGTTTTGAAGAATGTCCTGGAACTCACTTTGTAGACCAGGCTGGCCTCGAACTCACAGAGACCCACCTGCCTCTGCCTTCCGAGTGCTGGGATTAAGGGCTGCACCACCACTGCCCGGCTGACTTTTAGCCACTTTGAAACCCAACTCAGTTGCCCCAGGGTTACTCACGGTGAAAGTAAGAACACAGGACCACCAGGCTTTGAAATTGGGTTTAATGCATCATACAGAAGGAAAAACTACACTGGCATATTTAAAGACAAACACTTTCTCTAGCCACTATCCACTGGACGGTCCTCCTTGGTCCCAAAAAAAAAACTAAGTCTCAAGACACGTCAGCAGCTCCCCCTCCCGGGTCCAACCTTCCACATCCTCCCACGTTTCTCACAAAATCGAACTCAATCCATCCAAGAAGAAAAAACCCAAACCAACGAAAGAAGAACCTGAAGACGGTTACGTCGCCAGTCGTGCGGGAATGCATAATCGGCACCTCGTAACCAATATATAAAGACGTGCGCCTCACACGGCTCACGCCGTTCATCGATAAAAGAATATAAAAATCTTGTTCAACCCAGTGTAATGTGTATTAAAATAGATTTGTATCCTTACAGCACAGTTTCTCCCGGAGTCGTGAAAAAAAATGACAAGAGGGACAGGGGCTGGTGGTGGGGTCCCAGCCGGCCTTCCCGTTCTGCACTTGTGTCTGGGGGCCCAGGTGTGCGGCTGTGGCCCGGGCGCATGCACGAGTGCTCGCTGCAATTCGGCACCATGTGATATGCTCGGGGGGAGCCCTGCGGCTCCTGATCGCGTAAGGGTTGTGCTGTGTCCCTCGGGACAGGGTGGGGCTTATGGAGTGGGCTGCGTGGCTCCCAGAGTGTGCAGCAAACCCCAGGGTTCCTAGGGACCTGCCCTCCCTGCAAATGAGGAGACAGCACTGAGGAGGGGGGGGGGGTGCTGGAGTCTCCAAAGGCCAGGTCCCCAAGTGCACCACCCTCTCTGCCTCCCCTCTGGATCTCTAGATCCCTTCTGGGTGCTCCATCTGGCCCCTGTCAGGGGAGGTTATCCATTCCTGTATTGGAGCAGAGACTTCCAGATGCAGGGGAAGGCAGGCAGGGGCGCGGTTCACATTACGGATCGTACAACAACAACAACAAAGAAAACGCTATACAAAAAGTGTGAAGCTCTTTTTGGCATAGTGTCTTTAACTGGCAAGAAGTGGGCAGGACGCTTATCGGGTCCTGCCCAGGAGAGGGCTCTAAAGGCTTCCATCGTGAGCTGAAAGCTGCCAGGGGCCTCCCACAGTGGGTGACTGCTCTGTCTAGCCCAGAACTCCATGAGGAAAACTCCAGAGATTGGCAACAGAAAGAGGTGGGCCGCAGCAAGAGCATGAGCTGGGGAAGAATGAGGCAGAGGCCAGGCTGGGCAGCCCATGCAGCAGTGACCCCAGGAGAAGCTGGCCTGTCATTTGTCCAGCTCAGTGACAGAATTTCAACATTGTAATACTGATGGATTAGGGGCCAGCAGGGCATAGGGAGCCCAAGGGCCACCGGAGAACTACCTAGGTTAGCTACCCTCTCTTGTACCAGGGGCTCACCTGCCCACCCCACTAAGCAGCTATCTGTTGTCGCTTGCCTCCCCACAGGCTGTGACGGGTCTAGTCTGCCTCCCTCCCCACAGCCTGAAGTCTTTCTCTCCTGAGGGGAACGCCACAAGAGAGCTGGCCACGGAAGCCGGAAGCCAGGTCGGCCTGACAGTCCAAGGGGAGGGCTGCCTGTGTCTTGGTCTGAGACACCCTCACCTGGCCCTCAGGTGGTCGGGATCCACCTCATGCCGGTTCTGGCTCTGGGATGCTCAGCTCACTCCTTTCTCTCTCCGTCACTCTGTCTAGTTTATTTTTGTCTAAAATTCATAGAGTTTATGAATTAAGGCCGACAGATTTCCCCCCAGGTCTTGAGAGCAAGGTCCCAGTAACTTTCCGTGAGTGTTATTCGGATCCCCGGGGTCAGTTGTGGCTCTGGGGGTGCTGGAGGGCAGTGCGAACGGTGGTAGTGGAAGGCTTGGTCCAGGGCCCGGCCAGAAGTGGGGTGGGGCTGGTGGTTGCCATAGAGACCTGGAGCATCTGCTCACCCTGGATCAGTCTCAGCAGGGCCCGGATCCGGTCCAGCGACGACTGTGTGCCCCTTTGGCGGGTCAGGAGACTTGTCTTCAGCTCCAGGCATTTCTGTCAAGAGCAGAAGTTGTGGAGATGGTCTCAGAACTGAGTTCTGCAGCACCCTGGGACAGCCACCTTGAGGCGCCCGCCTTTTTTCACAAAGCCTTACACCCACCTCAGCAGAACCTGAAACAGGCCAAGGGCCTCACACAAAATGGGATTAAATAAGCGGCCGGAGTGGCATGCTGGCTGCCGGGGATGCCGGTCCCCGAAGCTGACAGGTTCCATCCTGGCTGGTGGCAACCAGTGAGGCTCACAGACTTGCCAGCATGTCCTCTTCTGCTGCCCGCTCTCTAGCTTCTCTGTGTGGCACACAGAGATGACACTGCAGTGGGACCGAAGGCCTAGAGTCACGTGAACCAGGGCTCCAGCTCAAACGGTACCAGTACAGTATTGACCTCCTCGGGGCACCCCTCCAACTGTATGGATAATCAGGGATTTCTACAGGGCTCCGGATAACTATTCTTGGTTGTCAACTTGACCACATAGGGATTTATCTAAAACTCAAATGAATGGGTATATTTGTGAGGGATTTTTTTTCTTAATTAAATCATTTACAGTGGGAAGACCCACCTCTAATCCGGATCTTTGAGGTAGGAAGATCCACCTTTAATCTGGGCCACACCTTCTGCTGGCCTAGAAGTTTTGGTTCCAGAGTGGGGGATCACTTGTCCCAGGAGCCACAGCAAACATTCCATTGAACTGGAAGCTCAGACTCCCCCAAACCTCCAGCCACTTTGGGCTTCTGATGCCCTTAAGCCAACAGGTTAAGAAAGGTATAACAGTGTTAGGAGGGGTGATTGATCCAGATTACCATGGGGAAACTGGATTGCTTCTCCACAATAGAGGTAAGAAAGATTATGTCTGGAGTACAGGAGATCCTTTAGGGCATCTCTTGGTGCTACCACATCCTGTGATTGTCAATGGGAAACTGCAACAATCTAATCCAGCCAGGATGACAAAGGGCACAGACCCTGAAGGAATGAAGATATGGGTCACTCTTCCAGGAAAAGAGCCAAGACCTGCTGAAGTGCTTGCTGAAGGTGGAGGAAATGTGGACTGGGTAGTAGAGGAAGGTGGTTATAAGTACCATCTAAGGTCACATGACCAGTTGGAGAAATGAGGATTATAATTGACATGAATGTTTCTGTCTTATTTTGTTAAGAATGTATACAGATATTTGTTTTCTTTCTTTGATTTCTTTGCCATGTGATATCATGAATATGATAAGAATATGAAAATTTCTTTATCATGTAACATCAATTAAGAGAATATCAGTGGCTATCATATGTAAGTTGAGATACTAAAAGAATGTCCCCCAAGGGACAGTGACACTTATTCTAAATTTATAATGCATTTGTGGTTGTACAAGGGATAGTTATGTCACTTTAGGCGTAATTATGACCTGGCTGAATATACAATGCATTTGTAATTGTGTATGGGGTAGTAATATCATGTTATACGTAATTATGTTCTAGTTATTGTTTTCATTTGGAAATTAAGCATGACATAAGGAGACATGATTGTGTGTCAAGCTGGTGTGGGGGTGGACTTGTGATGGTTATTCTTGGTTGTCAACTTGATTACATCTGGAATTAACTATAACCCAAACAGCTGGGTGTGTGTATACCTGTGAGGGACTTTTTCTTTTTGTTTTGTTTGTTTTGTTTTGTTTTTTTTCCGAGACAGGGTTTCTCTGTGTAGTTTTGGTTCCTGTCCTGGAACTCGCTCTCTAGACCAGGCTGGCCTCGAACTCACAGACATCCTCCGCCCACCTCTGCCTCCCGAGTGCTGGGATTAAAGGCGTGTGCCACCATTTTTCTTAATTAAATCATTTGAAGCGAGAAGACCTACTTCAAGTTCTGATATAGATATATATAGGTTTTGAGACAGGGTTTCTCTCAAATCCTGATCTCTGAGGTGGGGAGATCCACCTTTAATCTGGGCCACACCTTTTGCTGACAGCCTTTATAAAGGACTGGGAAGAAGGGAGCTTGCTCTCACTGACAAGTCCATTCCCTTACTGGCATTAGAGACTGCTTTGGGATTCTGGCATCTACCAGACCAGCTGAGACATCCAGCCTCACAGACTGAACAGTTACTGGGTTCTTGGACCTTCCATGGGTGGGCAGCCATTGTTGGGCTGGCTAGACCACAGCCTGTAAGCTGTTCTATTAAATCCCCTTTATGTATTCACAGATTCATTCTCTCAGTTCCTCTAGAATCCTGACTAACAAGGCTAAAGAAGGCACCACATTTAGAGAGCTTTTCCAAGCCTGAGATCCCCAAACTTTGACAGACAAGGATAGGAGACAGTGAGTTCAAGGCCTACCTGGGCCACTTGGTGAGACCCTGCCCCCAATGACCAAGGAAAACACCATGCAATGCAGGGGGAACTGGGCGATGGCCCAGTGGGTAGTTCGTAAGGGTGTTTGCTCTGCAATGTGAGCCCGAGCGGGAATCCCCAGCACCAACATGAAAGCCGCGCATGCCCGTATGTGGCTATAACCTCAATGCCGGGATCAGAGACGGGTGGATCCTGGGAACTCAGAAGCACAACAGCCAAGCCAAAATGGCAGGTGTCAAGTTGAGTGATAAAGCCTCGAGGTAGGGAAGAGGTGGAGGGCAGCAGAGGAAAACATCTGACAGCCTTCTCTGGCCTCAACATGTGTGCACACAAGTATGTGTACCTGCACATGCATTCATACCTCTAGCGCCCCCCGTCTCCCGCCCTCCATGCCTGGGATATCAAGTGTTTATGTAACATGCATGAGACTCCAGGCTCAATCTCCAGCACCGTAACAATGAAACAAAATAAAATAAGACAGAAAAGCTGAGCTCCTCCAGGGCCCAGAACTCCTGCTATTAGGGACTACCATCACTACTGCACCATCCACCATCAGCCTCATCACCACCACCATCACCATAATAATCACCATTATCACCACAACCATCATCACCGTTACTACCCACCAATACCATCATCACATCATCACTATTACCACCCACCATCATCACCATCACCACCACCCCAACACCATCATCACCATCACTACCACAAATCACCATTTCTACCTACCATCACTACACTATCACCACCACCCCAACACCACCATCCTCATCACTACCACGATCAACCGTTACCACCATTACTACTCACCACCACCATCATCACTACTATCACCAGCCCCCCATCATCACCATCAGCACCATCACCACCCACCACCTCTACCATCATCATCATCATCATCATCATCTTCATCGCTTTGTCTTTCATCAATCTACAGAGGGCTATGCTCTCTTTATAGAGGAGGAAGTGGGGGTTCAGAAAGGCCGGGCCTTGCCAAGGTCACCTGGCTGAGAGGAGGCAGGTTCAGAATGTCGACGAGAGCGTGGTTAAGTATTCACGGTCCACATCAGAGCTGAACCTATGGGCCCACTGAGCAGCACTGGTCGGCCTGCGATCGCCCTGGGTCCGTCCGGTGAGTGGGTGGCGAGGCACCCCACACACACACCGGTGCTCACCTTCACAGCTGAGGCCAGCTGCCGGTCTCGCTCCTCCAGCTGCTGGTGCTCAGTCTGCAGCTCGCTGCCACGCTGCAGCAGCTTCTGCTTCTCTTCTTCTTTCACTGGGGGAGAGAGGTCAAGCCCACGGAGAGGCGGATGAGCAGCTGGACCGGAAACGATCTGCTCGGGACCAGCCCCAGCCACTCCTTTCTCAGAGCTCCGGCCCAGAAGAACCTGGACCTACCCAGCACCCCCAAGGTTCCTTATGAACTCAGGAGTCCTTTCCTAGTCCTAGGGACACCTTACCTGTCTTTTTTTTTTTTTGGGGGGGGGTATCTTGAGATAAGGTTTCTCTATGGCACAGCCCTGGCTGTCCTAGAACTCTCTCTGTTGACCAGGCTGGCCTCGAACTCACTGAGATCCACCTGCCTCTGCCTCCCAAGTGCTGGGATTAAAGGCCTATGCATCACCACCGCCTGGCCCATCTTACCTGTCTTGTGGGTGACGTAGGAGTGTACGATGGCCAGCATCCCGGTCCAGGGCACACCCTCGTCTTTCTTTAAGGCCTGTGGGGGCAGGTAAGATGATGAGAAAGAATACAGGTCCTAGAACTTTCTGAGACCAGATACTGGCTATGTACCCATCAGGGAGGCATGCTCTCTGAGCCACAGATTCCCAGGGGATAGTAGCCATATCAGCCTGGTTCACTGGGGCTACTCAATGACAAGTTTACCTCTAGGTTTCTCTCCCTTGTAGAAGAAGCCAGGGATGGGGGTTGGGGATTTAGCTCAGTGGTAGAGCACTTGCCTAGCAAGCACAAGGCCCTGGGTTCGGTCCCCAGCTCGAGGAAAAAAAAAAAAAAGCCAGGGATAGGTGCTCAAGACTCCCCGTCACTCTCTTGTGCACCTGCTATACCCATGCTGGGGATCACCCAGAACACTGTCTCAAATGTGCAGGGGCAGGGTCTGAGCCCATCTGCCCATACCTTCCGCTGGCACTTGGGGCAGACCCACATGCCCTTGGGTGCCGTCTTGAGGGGCGGGTCCAGGCAGCTGAGGTGGTAGGCCCCCGAACAGGTGCCGCAGGGCTGCAGGCTGGCTCCTCGCTTGCAGGCAGCACAGAATTCATCGTGAGTGATTTCGCTCTGCAAGAGAAGGGCGGGTAGGAAGTGTCTCAGCCAGGCCCAGGCAGCTTGCGGGACTGGGAGGGAGAGACTCCCCCTCGGGGTGATAGTGCCATGACACACTAATAGAACACTCTGGGGGGGTAGGTGTCCCATGGGTGGGGTTCTGGGACACTCATGCACACCCTGACTGGGGCACTGAGCACTGGAGAGTCCCACATCAGGCCTAGCAGTGATGACTCATCCTCATGGATACACTGCCTCCGGAAGGGGGCTGTGACCTAACACAAATTACACCTTTAGCCCCCTCAACTGCATACGCATCTAGTGAGGACCCCCGACACTTAGGTGAGTCACATGCCTGTTTCCACACCCATGGTGGGGATAAGAACAGCTGTCCCTTGGGTGCTGGACAGAACGGGACAAAGCACACGAAATGCCCCCCACTCATGCCAGATGCCCCACAGTGAGGTACGGGATAGAGCCCTTCTGTCCCTCCCAGGGGCCTCAGTACAAGCTCTAGGGACTGTGCCCCCAGTCCACCAGCAGGCTGCCCCAAGGAGAGCACCAATGATGACCTATAACACCTGTCCAGCCACCCACAGGTGTAGTGGGTAGCCATTCCAGCTTTGATCTGGAAGTTCCAACCCCCACTGAGGCTTCGGTAACTGTCCTGCCTACAAGGCGGGGCCAAGAGAGGGCCCTGAAGACCCGAGTTCTGGATGCACCACCCTCTCTTGGTTCCTGGACCCTGGATGGTGGAGGTAGACCAAGCAGAGTTCTCCAGAGAACACCGCCGGACTGCGCCACACCTTTCCTAGACCCTGCAACCTACCTATCCCTTCATTTGTGAGTTACGCCACTAAATAAACCTCCCTTTTAACTACGTGGAGCGGCCTTAATAATTTCACCAATACACAGGGGCCCTTGTCCCTGTGAGAGTGTCAACAGACCTTCCGACTCTAGCATGGAAGTGGTGGGAAGGGATGGCCCTTATCACCAGGGACTTGACACCAGAGGTGTCCCCAAAGGAGGCCTCTAAGTCTCCCATCTATGTCCCTCATCCCGTGCAAAGACCCGGGAAGGGGAGCGGAGCCAGGACCCACAATCTGTGCCTCCTGCCTCGAAGCCAAGGCCCCTCCAGGCCCATGGACTTACGGAAAAGGGGAAGTCTTCCACCACCTCATGCGTCCCCCTTGTCCGTGTGGTCTGGACACTGGTAGTTTCAATGAATTGCCAGGCCCAAGGGCACCTGTGTTTACTACTGCAGGGTGACCTTGGAAAGCACTGTGGCCACCCAGAGCAGGCTGTAAGCAGTGCCCTGCGCATGCGAGCATGTGGGATGAAGTTCATTCGGAACTAGATTAGAAACTGGGGAAGGGCTGTAGAGATAGTTCAGAGCACAAAGGTACCCGATGCTGAGGCTGGGGTCCATCCCTATGACTCACATGATGAAAGGAGAGAACTGAGCCCCACAAGTTGTCCTCTGACCTCTACACTTGCACAACAGTGCACACACACACACACACACACACACACACACACACACACACACACACCATAAATAAAATAAACGAAAAGGAATAGGTCAGTGAGAGGCCATGCACAGGATCCAGGTCCTGACTAGCTAATGCCTCAGAGGACAGGGATGTGGGCTTTGTGGGTGGGTGGTGTGTCCTAGGATCACAATGGGCACATAGGGTGACACCCTGGGAATTATCCCATGGGGTGGGCAACAGAGAACTAAAGATGGCCAGCTCTGCCCAGGATCACAGAGAGAAGCCGGGAGGAGCCAAGGTAAAGGTAGGTGGTACAGTGGGAGCATCCATCCTCAGGACCAGGCGTAGGGGGAGTTCTCTGCAGTAAGGTAGGGCTTAGCCTGGCATGAGGGTATAAGGAAAGCAGGCTTGGTGTCGTGCAAGCTCTGGGTACCAAGGGAAGTTGAAAGCAATGACAGATGTCCCCCACCTCTTAATGTGAAGATGGGGGTCACGTACCTTCCAGCAGGGGTCCTCATTGGCTAGCACAGGGAGGAAGGGTGGAGAAGATGTTAGTGGGGGTGGGAGGAGCATAGGTCACGGCTGGGGTTCCCCCAGGCTTGGTGTAGCCGAGTCCTTGCCCTAGAGCATGATGGGAGTATCACGAGGCCCAGTGACACCTGAGTTCTCAGAACCACCGTGTGATGAGGGAAGACTCTCTGCCTTGGTCCTGGTCAGGACCTACCTGGAGACAGGTTCATTAGACCTGAACTCATGAGGATCATGGCTGGCACCGTGAGGCGCCTCAAAGACAAAAACAGAATTCAGGGGACCCCTCAGAGTCACCTGCTTCCAGCTCCTTCGGGCACTGGACCTTTTTTGCATTTTAGGCCGTGATCTCAAACCACACACAGGAAGAAACACAAACAGGATTCTCCTTCCAGGTTCCTAATCAAACCATCTGTGATGATGCTGTTCCTGGGAGGAACTGTCCACTGACTCAGAGCAGACATTAGAGGCCTGTTGTGTAGGTCAACGGTCCAAGGGCTAAGGAGCCGCCCACAATCCCAAGACGCAGGCAGCCATTTCCTTTTACTTCTGAGACAAAGCCTTTCTGTAGGTCAGGCTGGCCTGAAACTGACAGCAACCCTCCTGCCTCAGCTTCCTGAGTACTGTGACAACAGGGACAAGTGGCTGCTGGCCACGGAGGACAGTTGGCACAGGAGAGAGGACCCTACTGAATGCTGCACGTATGTCCCTGCCCATCAGAACTGGACCCAGCACCCAGCACTCCTGGATTAGCCGAGGCTATCCAACTGCCCAGAGCCAGCCCAGGAGGGAGGGCAGGGTTGGAATGAGCCGCAGCCCGGTTGGGAGATGAGTGTCTGCTCTCTCCAGAGCGGTTCAACGGCAGGCAGGCAGCATGGCTGAGCAGGAGGCATGGGTCTCATGCTCCGGCTGCAGATGGAGGCGCAGGGAAGTCGAGGCATCTTCTACACAGGCCCTTGTGGCCGGCCTGCCCTTCGGTGAATGGCCCTACCACAGTGAACCTTCAGCCTGGTTCTCTGAGCTGGACACCCAGCCCGGGTGTAACTCTGGTGGGCAGCATGTTCCCACCGCAGTGTCTGGATCTAATGGGATGGAGCCGATCCCAGTGGCCCCCCTCCTTCCCCAGGGGCCCTGCGAGCAGAGGTCATATGAAGCCCTGGAGAACAGTTGGAGAAGCCAGAATTAGGAAGGGGTGTGAGTCTGTGGAAGCTATGGCTCTGGCTGGCGCTTACCTCGTGCTGTGAGGAACAGGGGATTGTGGAGATAACTGGAGGCTAGCCGCTTCCTCTGTAGGGACAGAAAGCAGAGCCACAGAATCACTTGTGTGCACAACACCCTGCCCAGGACCCTCCGGGCTCTGGAGACCAGGCAGACACCCTAAGTAGAAGACATGGAGAATAAAAACAGATACCAAGGACCCAGGGGCAGAGGGGTAGTCTACAAAGGCTGGTTCTCCTGAGGCCTAGGAATCCTCATCCCAAGTTGTCTTGGGCTGGAAAGTCTCCAGACACGATAGGTTAGGGACAAAGCCAACACTGCCCTTTTATCTGCCCTCTGACCTTTCTCTGGTTCTACAGTCAGGTGGTGTATGGACTGACCCCCTCAAATTTCACCTCCTTGCATGTGGCCCAAACCTGGCAGTTGCAGAGGCCCGAGAGAGTGGCAGAAGCCTTAGTTTTAGTGACCTCATAGGCCACACACACCCCTAGACCTTGGTGGTTCCAAGCGGATCTGGCTATAGCAGAAAGATAGTTCTAGAATCAGTTTGGAAGTCTTCTCTCTCTGTGGAGCCAAGCTGCACTCAGGGGCAAGGAAGGGACCTGCGAAGGGCTGCTCTTGGCTTGCATGCTTGTCTAAGGCTCAAGGATCACAGGGTTTTGAGCTGACTGAGTGGCTAAGGAGGCCCCCGCAGCTCGGCTGCAGATATAGGGCTCACTGAGTAGGTTCTGTCCAGAGCACAGAGGGCAGTTTCTTAATAACCACAGGGCTGAGGCCCTGGGGGCAGAATATGTGTTCTTGGTTGGAGGCTAAAGACAACTTGAAGTTCTTCCTTCCTTCATTTATTTTTAAATCAAAGTTTCGTGTAGCCCAGGCTAGCCTTGAGCTCTCTATGTAACCAAGGTTGACTTTGAACTCCCGATCCCGCCACCTCCCAGGAGCTGGGATTACAGGTATATGGCACCATGCCTGGTTTAAGCAGTGCTGGGGGGTGTGGGGGGGACTGAACTCAGAACTTAATGGATACCAGGCAGGCAATCCACCAACGGAGCTACACCCTTAGGCACGGATGCTTGTGGGAAAGGTCCCCATGTCTGGGGTCAGGGCTTGCTCACTGGACCCAGAAGAGAACAGGATGTGTTCAAGAGTGAGCACTGTCTAAGACAGAAGCAGGGAAGGCAGGGCAAGGGACAGATGGTGGACAGAGCCTGGGGGGGGCACTTTTCTCCCCTGGACAGGGCACTGCAGAACTGGGGCTGAACATGCTCCCTGCAAGGGCTCCCCTTCCCAGCTAAATCCAAGTTCATGAGACATGGATTTCGGACCCACGTCCTAGAGAAGGGAAATGGGACCTGGAGAACTAGCTCAGCCGTTAGGAGCACTTGCTGTTCTTCCAGAGGACCTGAGGTTGGGTCCCCGCTTGCTGCCCACCAGCTGCCCCCAGGGGTTGAGAGAGAGCACAGGCCTGAGATGTTACAGTCCATCAGAGCCGAGAGCCTTCCAGGTGAAGGGCAAGCCATAGTGAGCTCTGTGACCAGTGGGTGGCCCGGGTCCCGGTCCCTCGAGCTTTGTACAGGAGTCTTTCACAGCAGTCTCATAAGAGACCCAACGCTACTGCTAGGACTCCAACAGACAGTTTACTTTTTTTTTTTTTTTTTTTTTCTTTTCTTTTTTAATGACAGGGTCTTACTGTGTAACCCAGAGCTGGCCTGGAACTCAGAATCCTCCTGCTTCAGCTTCCTGACTTCTGTGTTACAGGTGTGTACCTTCAGTGAGAGTACACTCTGTGTTTCAAATGAGTGCTTCCGGCTAGGAAGGATGGGCAAGGAGTCAGTGAGAAAGCTGGCGGAGATCCCAAGGACTCCTCTGGGCCCATCCATCAAATTTTCATCACCGAAGTGGGAGGGGCTCACAAGGCTCGACACTATTTCTCCCAGCCCCCAGTGGTGGTGCCCAAGAGTCCCACCTCGGTCTCCAAGAAGCCGCTGTAGGCGGGGTTCGCTGTGCTCCTCCTCTTCCGCTCCTGACGCTTGCTCTGGATTTCTGGAACGGCAGACACTGCGGTCAGAGGTTCCTCGCCCAGCAGGGCAGGGCAGGTCAGAGCCTCCAGGAACTGCTTATAGCATGGCTCTGGTGGCCTTAGGATGAGTGTCAGGTAGGGGGGGGGATGAGGGGACAGGGACACGCTCCTCAGCATAAGGCCCTGCGGTGGTTTGAATAAGAATGGCCCCCATAGGCTCCTCTATTGGAATGCTTAGTTACTAGGGAGTGGAACTGTTTTGAAAGGATCAGAAGGGTTAGGAGGTGTGGCCTAGGAGTAGGTGTGGCCTTGTTGGAGGAGGTGTGGCCTTGTTGGGGGAAGTGTGTCACTGGAGGTGGGTTTGAGGTTTCAAAAGCCCAAGCCAGGCCCAGGTTAGGTCCTCTCTCTGCTTGTGGATCAGGGTGTACCTCTCAGCTACTTCCCCAGCACCATGCCTGCCTGCCTGCCGCCATGCTCCCTGCCATGATGATAATGGACTGAGCCTCTGAAACTGTGAGCAGACTCCAATTAAATGCTTTCTTTTCTAAGAGTTGTCTTGGGGCTGGAGAGATGGCTCAGAGGTTAAGAGCACTGACTGTTCTTCCAGAGGTCCTGAGTTCAATTCCCAGCAACCACATGGTGGCTCACAACCATCTATAATGAGATCCGGTGCCCTCTTCTAAGAGTTGTCTTGGTCACGGTGTCTCCTCACAGCAGTGGGACCTTGACTAGGACAGGCCCCTCTCTGTCTCTTGGGACCCCTGGAGGACAGCAGCAGAGTGAGTCTCTGGCTCTGCTCAGCCAGGCACAGCTTGGTGCTGCCCATCACTGGCCCGCGCATACTGGCCCTGGTCCGGCTGCTTTCCCTCATGTCTCTCTTGCAGGTTACGACTCTCTCTACCTCCCCAGGTAGCTCCCCGGGGCGTCCATTCCTCATCTCGGTCAGCTTCCTCCTGGCCCTCATCACTCTGTGTCACTCTGTGTGCTCCCCGTGAGGCACCACAGGCCTCTGTGGAAGAGACCGGGATCCAAATAAACACTGTGGGATTCCAGATCTTGGAGAGAGGTTTTCAAAGTGAGGACCAATTGGATATTGGGGAAAGCCTCTTCCCTCACTCCCCACAACCCAACAAGCTTGAGGTTTTGGTTTCCCTTACGTTGGAGACGAGGAAATAGGTACAGAGTGGACCAAATACCAAAGAAGTAAAGAAACGTCAGCTCTCGTGGGTTAGTGAATGGCAGGATTGGACCATGACCTCTGTTACTTCACTGTGCGGCCTCTAGGGTGGGGACAGGTCCCTCCACAAGAACATGACAGTGCCACATGAGGCATGTTCAATCGTGGGATACCCAAAACCAAATATTTCTTTGGCTTGTCTTATGACTGTGCCCCCATTACCTGGGGCTGGGTTCCTAAGACACTCACATCTGGATAGGGCACAACCATGAGCTGGGGCACCCTGAAGGCTGCTGCATCTACCTAGGGCCCCAGCAAGCCCCACCCACCAAACTTCACCCACTGTCCCCATCATTACCTTCCAGGTGTTCTGTTGTGACCAGGCCTAGAGCTACCATAAAGGCGATTTTCTGAGAAGAAAAGGGAGAGAGAGGCATTAACACAGCCAAGTAATCCCAGTCAGCCAGGAACTAGCCTGTGAGCCCCAGTGGCCTGGTCATGCGGCCACTGCTCCACATGCTAACATTGTTCCCAGGAAATGTGGGGAACTCAGATGCCCAGAAACAGTCCAACATGAGTGTAGGGGGCTCCTGGGAGTAGCTAGGGGCCTGCCATGGGGCTGGATAACATATCCCTCAAATCCACTTTAAAAACCAATAGCATGTGGCTGGGCGGTGGTGGCGCACGCCTTTAATCCCAGCACTCGGGAGGCAGAGGCAGGCGGATCTCTGTGAGTTCAAGGCCAGCCTGGGCTACCAAGTGAGTTCCAGGAAAGGCGCAAAGCTACACAAGAGAAACCCCGTCTCAAAAAACCAAAAAAAAAAAAAAAAAAACCAATAGCATGTGGATGGCATGCGAGTAATGAGGAGGGTGATCTCAGCCTTCAGGAGGCTCTGGCCTTAAGCAGAAGAGCAGACAGACACATGGGTGCCAATTCCAGAACCATTCTGACCTTGGAGTGGTCCATGTGCACATTCAGCACACGGATGCCTGAGTAAACAAGAATGAACTAAAGGAGGGGAGTGTCAGCAACATGGAAGATAGAGTCCCACAAGGTGCACACTATATTGGCTCTAGTGAAGCCAGAACCCTTTGGGCTGAGTCCCTTATATAAAACAGCACACAGCATCTACACAAATCCTACGCATACCCTCTTGGATACTTTAAACCACTTCTGTATGTCTTGTACTGCCCCATGTGACAGACACCACATAGAAATAACTGTTTTACTGTGTCGTCTGGGGAATCAGGACAGGAGAAATGCCTGTGTGCACACGGGAAGTGAGGGAGACACTGAGGATCTGTGAAACAGCATTCCAACAGGACGCGCCCACACTTCAATGACAGGATTCTGTGCTGGGCTTGGCATGCAGCAAATCCAAGCGCTCACTGCCTTTCGAACTTCCCAGAATCTTTGCCCCCTCCGTCTCTCTTTTAATATTTTTAATATTTAATACAGACTGGGCTGGGAGCTCCCTAGAAGCCATAGGGGAAAGGGGCCAGTAGCACAGATCCAACCCAGCTCTACGGGCCTTTTGGAATGTCTTGGTAATGTACGGAATTTGATGAGGGAGATGAAGCCGGCTTATAGTCTCTTGGAAGTTAAATAAATAATAGGGGGCTTCTCACTCACACCTGTCACCTTTTTCTGCAGAAAGTTTGGGACCTGTGAGTGAGGAAGTCGGAGGCGACTCCTGGCAGAGTGGCTGGCCTCTGCGGTACTGACCTGAGAAGCATGGCTGCAGCCCACCCTGCCCTGACTCAGCTGCCCATAGTGGAGGTGGCATCTCCGGCTCCCAGCTGCAGGGCTGGGTAGCCTGGGCATGCCCTGGCTCTGCTGGAGACTACGTCCAACCCGCGCACACGCGGCAGGCTCACTGGACACACAGGCTGCTTGCTTCGAGAACACACCCCACCATCTTGTGCCCACACCCCTCGCAACTACCACCAAAACATCCCTCTCAAAGTGTCCAGGCAGGGCTGCCTGGGCTACAGAGAGAGAGAGAGAGAGTTCAAGTCCCGCCTTGGCAATTTAGTGAGACCCAGTTTCAATAGAGGAAGCTGAAGGAGGCTGGGCTGTATGGCAGCTCAGGGTTTGGAATGTTGTTCTGTCCGGAGGACCATACAAAAACCAGAATCCATGTCCTGCGATGGCCTGGGGTCCCGCTTGGGCCAGTGAGGTCCCTGGGGGCTGCTGCTCAGTGTTCTGATGGGCACACGGCCTCTTGCAGTTAGGCCTATGCTGCCCAACTCTCAAACTTTAACAAGGGCTTCTACACCAGGGCGTGTTTTGACTGTTCTGTTTAAGCCATTACGAGTATTTACACTAATTATGCAGTTAGATATAATTATACTAATTGTAAAAACGCGCAATAATTGACTAAGATGCACTTCGAGAGAACAAGGAAATGTCATCTGGAGAAACTTCCTGAATGTGGAGAATGCTGAAAGCCTCAAGGCAGGAGAGACAGGTGCAGGAGAGTACCACAGGCAGCAAGCCAGCCAGGCCTTACCCTACAGCTATGTGGAGCTCATACACTGTCACAGGCTAGACCCAATGGGACCTTGGGGATGGGGTTATCAAGATGTGGCTCATACAGCAGCTTCATATCCCAGGCAATCCAGAGGTGGCATTTATTTATTTGTTTGTTTGCTTATTTATTTATTTATTGGGTTGGTGGGTGCGTGTGTGTGTGTGTGTGTGTGTGTGTGTGTGTGTGTGTGTGTGTGTGCTGGGTCTCATGTAGCCCAGGCTAGACTCCAAACCAGCAGTGGCATTTATTTATTTGTTTTTTTTTTAAGATTTATTTATTTATTATGTACAATGTTCTGCCTGCATGTATGTCTGCATGCCAGAAGAAGGCACCAGATCTCATTATAGATAGTTATAAGCACCATGTGGTTGCTGGGAATTGAACTCAGGACCTCTGGAAGAGCAACCAATACTCTTAACCTCTGAGCCATCTCTCCAGCCCTGTTTATTGTTTTTTTTTGAGACAGGGTTTCTCTGTGTAGTTTTGGAGCCTGTCCTGGATCTTGCTCTGAAGGCCAGGCTGGCCTCAAACTCATAGAGATCCACCTGCCTCTGCCTCCCGAGTGCTGGGATTAAAGGCGTGCACCACCACCACCCAGCTCACTGGAAGTTTCTTAACCCCTGTTTGGCAGCCTTTGTAGCTACGTTTGTCTCAGAAGTGCCCTGAGTAAGTGCCCTTAGAAGGGGGCTTCCCAGGACAAAGACCGCATCTGCCCATCCTGAGTCCCCTGCTCACGCAGACCCAAGAGTGAACACTCAGGCAGGACGGGCACAGAAAGCCTTAGCAATCACTAGGAGCTCTGGGGCCTGAGGAAGACTTTGCTGGTGTGGGATCAGCTGGGGCAGGGCACCTGCTGGCAGGGACCGTGCTGACTGGACTCTTGTAGGATGAATGCGGGTTCACTGTTGAAATTAGAGCCTGAGTGAGAAGAGCCATATGGAGAAGATCTCAGCAGAGCAGGGATGTTCTCTGTGAGCTGGGGCTGTCCCAGCATGGGACAAATAC
This sequence comes from Peromyscus maniculatus bairdii, assembly GCF_049852395.1. Classification (NCBI taxonomy): domain Eukaryota; kingdom Metazoa; phylum Chordata; class Mammalia; order Rodentia; family Cricetidae; genus Peromyscus; species Peromyscus maniculatus. The sequence continues at coordinate 54,110,523 of NC_134871.1, forward strand.
CCGATAAAGCCAGGTCCTTGGAGACAAGCCTTGGTCACCTGCCGGCCCACTCTGTGACTGCAACTCAACAGTTACAAAGGCTCCATTTATCCCTCTTCCTCTAGGGAGTGGGGGGAGATGTCATGTGCAACTTCTAGAAAATTCTTGGGGCATCTGAGCTCTACAGTGCTATTGATCTTACTCTATACTCCACAAGCTTCTAGGATTAAATACAAACAGGAAGGAGAGGCAGGGGCCACATGCTGTCCAAGGTAGGGGAAACCTCCCTTTCTGGGCTTAGTCCTGAGAGGAACAAGGCTCACAGCCAGGGATCCCTGGAAGGTGGATAATGTCCCTGATCCAGTGGTTCAACTTGGAATCCTCTGGCAACCCAGGCCTTACCGCTCCTGTCTGCAGATGAATCACTACACAGGACACAACATGGCTGACACTCAGCCAGGCAGCAAGGTGCTAGAAATCCATGCTGACCACGGCCCTACCCTGCCCGCACAGCCTGGAGAAGAGAGGGTCCAGACTCAGCTCACTGGGTGAACCCTGCTCTGGCAGCTTCCACTGTGCTGGGCTACGTCCAGTCAAGATCTTCCTAAGGAAGCCATCCCAACCCTGCAAGAAGAGGTTGAGCCCTCCAGCAGGCCACACTACCTCGGGATTCTCCTGGCTGGGGGGCTGATCTTCCTTGGTGGCCTGAGCTCCCTGAGATGGCTCCTCCGTGGGTGGCCGGGGCTCTGCTGAACTCTCAGGCTGCTGCGTCTGCACTTGAGGCTGAATGATAATGACCTGGAAGACAAGGGAAGGATGAGAGGAGCAGGGGTCCAGGTAGGGAGGGGCAGGGAGCAGCTAGGAATCAGGTGGGGCCTGAAAGGTGTATCACAGAGGAACCAGGTGGCTGCCCTGTGTCCAGAGTCTTGTTTCCAAATATCTCCCCACCACCCATTTCCATGAGAGCATTTTTGTGTGAGATGGGCAGGTTTACAAAGCAAGCAGGCCTCAGTGCAAATCTTACCACTCCCTGGCCTCAGAGAGATTACTCTGTGCCTCTCTGAGCCTCAGCCAACACACTGGCAATGCCAGCCTCTAGGGGGCGCTAAGTCTTTACTCTCAGCTCAAATGCAGGCATACCGAGCTGGGGAGCATTCATTGGCCTCCCCTTCCTGAGATATCAGGTTGGGAGGCAGAGGGACTAGGATGATTTGAGGTTGCGTGGGGAAATGGAAAGACATCAGCTACAGGCAAGAGAGTGGGCAGAGGGAACCAAGGGAAAGATTCTTAAAGGGAAAACAGGGGTGACCATGTTTCCCCAAAGGCCTCAAACAGGGCAATCTTCAGAGAGCTCTAGAGGACACAGGGAGATGATTTTAGTTTTAGCATTAAAACTAAATTCCTCACAAGAAATCAAGAAGTTCCCTCACACACATCCAGGTAACTGGGGCATAAAACAGCTCTTGACCACCTGACTCTACCAGCAGAGATGGAACATCAGTACTAGACTCTCTTGCAGCTAGCTACCCATTCAGCCACACATTATTAGTTCACTAATCCTACATTAATGAATCGCAGTTCTCTCAGCCAGATTTGTTTTATCCCATACCCATTCACCTGTCTCCTTATTTATACAGATTCACTCAGCTGATCACTTATTCATAGCACCACTCACTCATGCTAACATCCATTCATTCAACCTCTCTTCATTCCTACAGATCTGCACCCCTTGGCCATGTGCTCATGGCTCCATTCACACACTCATCTGCTCACACCTCCCTCCCGTCCATTCACACTGATTCATCCCTGTTGGCTGTTGGTTCACACTCCCTCCACACACTCACCTTTTTGTCAGCGCTGATGAGGAGGGGCTGCACTTTGATGCTGTCGCTGGCCGCGGGCACGGTGGTGCTGGGGGTGATGGTGGCAGCATTGCTGGGGGAGGTGGAGATGATGGCATAGGCCACCCCGGCACTGCTCAGGGGTGAGGTGATGGCGGTGGGCTCGGTGAGGGCCTGGGCCTGGCTGCTGGGTGTTGGCACATGGTTGACGGTATTGTTGGCAGTGGGGAGGGCTGGGCTGGGGTTCTTGATGCTGACCACAGTGGCCTTTTGGAATGTTGGGGGCTGCTTGGGTGGCCGGTCCCTGCCCGGGGTGACAGGGAGGCTGTCTGGAATCAGAGTCTTTGGCCTAACCTGGGAGGAAGGGACCAGTGTGTGGTCAGACAGACAGACACAAGCTTGTGATGAAGGCGTGGCAATGGGCCAAGCCTCAAACAGTCAGGTTGAGTCCTACATTAGAGGGGGAGAGACCCTCTAGGACTCCGCTCTGAGTCTCCTAGTGGTCATGACCTTGACTCCAAGGCTCAGGCTACTCCATTCGCCATCTCCCTTGCTTGGCTGTGCACTGAGCTTCTGATCTCCAGCCACCCATCCACCCCCAGGCTCAGATGAAGCTGCCCCAGGCTACACTCCCTTTTGGCACAAATGAGAGCAAACTGTGAGGGACAGGGGAGATGGGAGCCAATGAGAGAGCCCAACTGGGGTGCATCCTCATCACACCAAGTCCATACACAAAGCCCCCCTGTGTCACAGAGGCTGGGATCATGGCCCTTGGGCAGGACCAGGTGAGCCACAGGGCTCCTGCAGTCCCCTGACAAACGTAGTTGGTAGCCCTTGGGCCGTGGGCACCAATCATTCTAAAGAGCCCACACATGGAGGTGTGGACATGGGCTGCAGGCAGGCACCACACAGCGGAGACCATGGCTCCAGTCAGCTTGTGTGGCCAATCCTGGATCTTAGGGGATGTGGCTGGTCTTGGAGACATCACTTAATGTTTTCACATGTGCACTGGAGGTGGTGGAAGCCACTTGGCAGGAGCTGCAGATTCTGACCTCATCTCCAGTGAAGTCACTCTACGCCCAGATAGTCCAGGGGAGTTGAAAAAAAAAAAATGAGACTTAAGGAGGGACATGATTTGAATCCCACTGAAGCCATGGGGAGGGTGTCCTGGCCATTCCATGGAGGGAAACTGAGGCAAAACCAGAAGGACCTGAGCCAGGACTGCTGAAGCTGGGTGCTGGTCCCTCCACTCTCCCTTGCTCTGCTCTGGGGACATTGGGGAGATCCTGCTGGATCCTGACTCTTGGGAAAGTCACCAGGACTCAGTGTGCTCTGGTCATCAAGCATCATGGCTATGAGATCCTTCACTGCCTGACACAAGCTGACAGCCTTACTATCTCTTGCTCTAGTGGGACCTGAGCAAATCAAACCAGGCCCTCCCTATCTTGGGGGCCCTGCCTTAGCTGGGTAGTGTGTCCAGCCTGTTTGAGGTGATCCTGCTGTTTTGTCCCTGTCCAGTATCAGGATCAGACCCCAGACGCTGGGCACAGTGCCACACACAATGAAGAAACAAGGGAGGAGTCCTATGCCCGCCACCCCTCAGCTGCACATGGCTAGTGCTGGCTGGGGACGAGCTGTTCTCTGCCTCTGAGGAGGACCAGTTGGGGCAGAGGATGTCCTAGGGATGCTGAGGAGATGACACTCTGCTGGCTCCTTCCTGGTCACCTTCACTGCAACACTGGCCAGATGACATTTCCTAACTCAGACCAAACATGGTAAATAGCCACGGGGCAGGTGCTAGACCCTGACGACAGTTTAGCCAGGCTCAAACACAGGCCGTCCACCCCAAGGAAATATTTGGGAACCTTGGAACCTACGATGTTCCCCACAGCCATGTGGAGACCCTGGCCAGCAGATCCCCAGGGAAGAGCCTCAGCCTGCTGCTTTCCTTCCTCAGGGTCTACTTCCACCCCTACAAGCTTCCCGGGCCAGCAGGATGAGCCCAGGTGTGTGCAAGGCACCTCTCAGCCAGCCACCCCAGGGCAGGGGCAGAGGATTTGGGGAGGGGACAGAAAGGGCTGAATGAAAGACAAGAAACCCAGGAGCTGCAGGCAAGAAGAAGAGGCTGGGTGGGCAGCGCAGACGTAGTGGGGTGTGAACACATGGGACCAGGGGCCTGTCAGTTGCCTGTCTGTGGGGTGGGAGCAGTGTGGAATGCCGGGAGGTGGAGAACTAAGGGGGGGCTGCCTGGGGAGCAAAAGCCCCAGAGGAAACAGCACGAGTCTCTCAAGGCCCTCCCTTGCTGAAAAACCTTTTGAAGAGGTCCACTGCCAACAGACAAGGACAACACTGTCTTGATATCTGAAGCCAGGACCCCCATCTCTACCTGCTCTCAGCTCCCCCTCAGGGGGAAACTCCAGCCTTCCCAGGACCTCTGCCTTAGTTCTCACTCTGCACCTTCCTCCTTCGGTCTACAACATCCACACCCCAGGAGACTTTTGTGGAACTCATGGGACAGGCCATCTCAGAGCTCCCACCAGCCTTTCATACCCCTTGAGAGATCCTTGAGACTTGGACCCCTCTAGGGTCAAGGCCCTTTGGACTGAGGAAATGGTGGGAACTTGGGGGGGGGCAGGGGGAATGTTGCTTTACCTCAGGGACAAGGGCTCAGGACAGCTGCTCCCTTTTATCCTTGAGCCAGGGGCGTCTGTTCAGCCCTATAGCTTCAAGACAGCCAGCCACTGCCTTCATGTCCGCAGCCAGGGGCCCCTAGGCAGTTATGGTACACATAGCAGGCGCTCACCAAAGCTGAGCCTTTGGGAGTAAAGGCACCGGCAATGATTCCCAGGGTCTAGGTATCTGCTATGTCCTGGGCGCAGGTACAAGTTCTCCCGTGACCGCCAAGGCCAACAGACACAATAGAGCCATCTAGCCTTCTGAGGGAGAAGCCTTCCATCTGAGAGGGTGAAGGGCTGGGTGACTTGTCCAGGGCATGGAGTCCATCTAGGGACGGAGGCTGGCACCCAGACCCTACACCCTGCTCCACTCACCAGAAAAGGCGTTACTGTAGGGCTCCTCAGACCCTCTGACAGACTCCTCATCCAATATACACTACGTGTGACCCAGCATGGAAAAGCTCTGAGAATCAACCAGCATGCCTGGCAGTAGCTACTCTGGTTGACGCTGGCCATGGCTGATGCTGGCCGAACTTAACTCCTTTGCAAAAGTTTCTGGTCATGGCCCCACTCCAGGATCTCACTGTTTGCAAAACCAGATTCCTCACCATGAAAACTCTGAACCAAAGGCTTCCCCTCATGAATGGACAGAGGGGATGGAGGAGAGCGGGCGCTGTCTAAAGGAAGGCGCCAGCGGCAGTGCTGAGGGGCTGGGGACAGACGCAGGACAGACAGACACAGGACGGACAGACGGTTACCTGAGGTAGCACTGCTGCTCCTTGCCCGGCCAACCTCTGCAGGGAGCTGACCTGAGGACCCGTGACAGGCACTGCAGTGGTGGTTCCCAAAGCCTGAAAGACAGAGAGTGTCGCAGTCGGAGCCTGGCAGCCCGGGACCACGGGCTCAGAAACGGCAGCCTCTGCTCTTGTTCGCCACATGATAGTGGGTTTTGTTTGGTTCACTCAAGTAGTCTGTCACCATTTAAGAACAATTGGAAACTAGAAAAGGAAAAAGGGGCCAGCCTGGGCTACCAAGTGAGTTCCAGGAAAGGCGCAGAGCTACACAAGAGAAACCCTGTCTTGAAAAACCAAAAAAAAAAAAAAAAAAGAAAAAGAAAAATGAAAAGAAAAGGAAAAAGGAAAACGTTGCCCAGAAAACAGCCAACCTTACTGTACACTGGCTTCCCTTTTAAAGTGAAGTTCCTATACGGTGAGACAAAATGTACATACGTGTTATCTACGTGTGCATGTGTGCCAGATGTATCTCTGACTGGCCTTGCATTTGCCATACGAGGATGACTTTGAACTTTGGATCTTCCTGCCTCCACCTCCCAAGTGCTGGAACTGCCAGGCATAGTGGCGCACACCTTTAATCCCAGCACTGGGGAGGCGGAAGCAGCAGGATGTCTGTGAGTTCAAGGCCAGCCTGGTCTACGGAGCTCCAGGGCCGTCAGAGACCCTGTCTAAAACACCCGGGTGCACTACTTCCATGCAGACCCCGTCATCTTTGGGTGCTTCTTTGCTGTCTCGGTCCTTAAGCACCGATGCCTGTGGTCCTAAGCCTTCACCTCTTCTTCTTAGGGTTCAGCCCTCTTTCCTGACTTGTGACAGAGCCAGCTCCAGTCTGTCACCTCAGTGATTCACACTCAGGGAAGGGAAAAGGATGGGAAGCCAGAGAGTGAGGAATGGCCGAGGTTCACCAGAGACCCAGAGCTTCCACAGGGGCACTGACAGCCCCCACTCCGCTTCTAAGTTACCAAGAGACACAGCCAGTTGTGCATGGGGCGAGGGGGCGTCGTTGTCCTGCAGGCCGTGGGAGGGCTGCGTAACAGCGCCCCCTGGATGCTTCGACCAAGATCCTGGCCGACGCCACCCCACCCCACCGCTGTGTGAACACTGCCTGGATTCGGGGACCGGGCTGTTCTTCAGAGGGTACTAAATACAAGGTGCCTTTAAGTTGAGTGTCCCACGAGTCAGGCTCTTGTGGAGATAGGCTCTGTACTGTACTGTAGGCCCACTGCCTGGAGCACCAGAGACCTGACCATTCTCAGACCATGCCCGGTTTCCAGGATGCTGGGAAGAGTCAGGAGCAAACACTTTGCCGAGCAAGGTACCGGTATCTTGTTGCTTCTGGGCACAACGGGAGCCCTCTCAGAACATCCCTGTCACCTCTCGCAGATGGCCCATCCCCTGCCAATGCTGCACGGACTCTAGGTGCACTCTCCTCGGCACGGGAACTTACACAGGCGTCCATCCTCTCAGAGCCTCATAAAGCGCTCGTTAACGAGTGGGAAGGCGTTTTGTCTGCGAGGCCTGACCTCTCTGCTTCCTGCTGCAATTTATCGATGCAACAGAAGCAGTCGTTTCAGAGGCCGGCTCACTTACAGCCGCCTTTCTGTCAAGATAAATGAGCTGCTGATGACGGCATTTATAGCTCCGAGCATTTTAATAGGGGGAAAAGGGGCCATAAAAGTCAAAGATAACTTTCCCGTCTTGGTTCAGTCCTACAGGCAGTCTCTGGGAGAGGGCGGAGAAGCCAGCACGTGGCCAGGAGGCAGGTTCGGGCAGGCCCTGGCATCTTCAGGGGCAGAAGCTGGCATGGCTTTGGAGAAACTTGTCTTTGGTGGATGTTTCCTCGTGTCAAGGAGACTTGACTCATGAGCATTGGCAGGGAGGAAGGCGGGAGCAAAGATCTGTTGTAACACCAGTCACATGGGCCACTGAGTGTTTCTTGCTGGTGTCCCCAGTGGCCACAGAAGGATGCTTGGGCCACAAAGACTAAAGGGAATGACCCTGCGGGGTGGGCACTGCACAGCCATGGTTTTAGGGGACACTAGGAAGTGTGTGTGAGAGAGGAACATCACCCCAGGCCTGAGTGGGACAGAGGGCAACCTGGGGTCAGCCCACTCCGGGGACCTCCTTTGTAAAGGACCATACGTGAAAGGCTTGGTCCCAGGGTTCTGTTGTCCCGGGGAAGTGCTGTGAGCCTGCAGAAGGTGGGGCTCAGCAGGGGGTCCTTAGGTCTTTGGGGACATAACCTGGTGGGGCTATGGGACCCTTTCCTTCCCTCCTCCATTTGTGCTTCCGCTTTGCTCTGGCATGCTCTCAAGAGGCCCAAAGCCATCTTGGACCTGAATGTCCAGAACCATGGGCTAGATAAACCCATTCTCTTACACACTATCTTGGGTCCCCCAGGACAGTGACACAAAGCTGAGGAACACACCCTTATGGTTGAAAAGCCAAAGCTGCCTTTAGCGGGTGCCTCCTCATCTCTAAGGAGTGGGGTCCACTCATCTGCCCCAGCACAAAGAAGACATATGAAGGCCCCATTGCAACCAATGGGTGGGTCAGAGGGCTTCCAGCTTGAGGTTCTTGAGCACCTCCTGGGCACCTCCTCCTCAATCCAGGCTGGGCATAGAGTGGAAGCCAGTCTGCTAGGCTGGAAGTCAGTGGGAACCCTCTGGGGGAAAGCACTTCCACCTCACCTCTGTCCCACTGTGGTGGCTGATATGGCCGGCTTGGCTCTCATCGCCGACGCCATCAGTATTAGATCCTCGTGCCTCTCTCCACACACTCCTGCACCTTCCTACTTTTGATGGCTTCTGTGCGGCCCCTTTCCAAGCCCCAAACCAGATCTTAATGGCAATACACAGTGGAAATTGACTAAATGTGCTGTATGTGGGAGCCCTCCTCCAGACTTCCAAAGATCTTCTCTTTATTTTCCCCTAGACTTCCAAAGATTTTCCCCTTACTTTCTCCCAGAGGTTCTCCCAAAGGTCCTCTCTTTGCTTTCTCCCAGACTCCCAAAGATCTTCCCTTTACTCCCCCAAGACTCCCAAAGGTCCTCTCTTTGCTTTCTCCACCAAACTCCAACAAGGTAGTGGCTAGCACGGCCTCAGGTGGCACACGGGACATCAGAAGCCACACTGGCAAGGCCACCCACCATGCAAGAAGCTTTCTGATGATTGTAGCCAGGAGGGGTCACCATAGCAACATCCACCACAGCATCCAGACAGGACAGGGAATGCTGGGGCTGGAGATGTCTGCTGTGTGAGTGGCCTTGAGCTGTCTTCCAGGGACATGTGGCATGATTCCTGCTCATGACTTCAGAGCACTGAGTTCCATGATTCCGTGAGGTCCCACGAGCAATGACTTCCCTGTTCTAACAGTCACCAGAGAAACACATCCTACAGTTGAATTCCCATCCCTAAGTCACAACCTAGTCAGGAGGCCCAAGGGTCAGAGCCACAGACTACAGCTTAGAGGCCACAGGACCCAAGTTCCTTGAAAATTTTTATATGCTAAGATCTCAGAGCCCAGGAGAGTCAGTTCTAACACAGAGGCTTGGCTAACTTACAAAAAAAAGGCTTCTTCCCCCTACAGTTCTAGACCAGTGGTTCTCAGCCTTCCTTTTGCTGTGACCCTTTAATACCGTTTCTCATGTTGTGGTGACCCCCAAGCATAAAATTATTTTCGCTGCTACTTCCTAACATGCTATAGTTACCAGTTGTGATGTAACTATCTGTGTAATATAATGTAACTGTAATGTAAATATCTGGATGCTGGTCTCTGTCCAGGCCAGATCCCTAAAGACTTCCTGGGGAGGTGGTACAAGGTGTGTGGTGGTGGAGATGGAGACAAGCAGGCCCCTCAGAGTCCATCCTGAGGGTGCGTAGGGCGGGGAGGCGGGGCCAGTGTGAGGGTTTGAACAAGAGTGTCTCTTACAGGCTCTGCCATTTGAATACTCGGTCCAGATGGTGGTACTGTTTGGGGATTAGGTAGTGTGGCCTTGGTTGGAAGAGGGATGTCACTGGGGGTAGGTTTTGAGAGATTTTTTTTCTTTTTCTTTTTCTTTCTTTCCTTTTTTTTTTTTTTTTGGTTTTTCGAGACAGGGTTTCTCTGTGTAGTTTTAGTGACTGTCCTGGATCTCGCTCTGTAGACCAAGCTGGCCTCGAACTCACACAGATCTGCCTGGCTCTGCCTCCCGAGTGCTGGGATTCAAGGCGTGCACCACCACCGCCCAGCGAGAGTTTTCTTTCTTTCTTTTCTTTTTTTTTTTTTTGATGCCGTTAGATCTCTCTTTGTTTCCTGCTTGGCGGTCAAGGTGTGAGCCCAGCTTCCTCCTCCGGCCACCATGCCTTCCCTCTGCCATCAAGGGGATCCAGCAATAAACCTAAAGAAACCCTTCCTTCTCTCAGTTGCCTTCGTCATGGGGTTTTATCACAGCAACAGAAAAGTAACTAATACAGCCAGTGAGGCAGTATCCATAGCTTGGCTGGCATCTGGAGCAGAGGCTGGGATGTGTGCCCAGGCACCCGGGGTGAGGTCAGGTCATATGACTGGCCCTTCAGAGCTCAGATTCATTACATGTGCGGTGGGCCCATGGAACACTGCCACGCTAGGCACACTGCTCCTTGGGCATCTGACCCCCCTGGGTTGTGTCACGTGGCTTTGACCACTGTGCTCCAAATGAGGACATGGGTGCCACAGGCAGAGACTGCTGCTTGTCCCTTAGGGCCAGGCCTAGCATATTAACGGTGTCACCCGGTCAGACGTTTGCCTGGATCCCAACTCCCCTGCAGGAAGATCTTGGGACTGGATCCCGAACACTCAATATTCCAGCATGGTCCCTAAAACCTCTGTCAATCTGTTGAGGGGGAGGTGCCAGGCCCAGGACATTGGGGTCTGGGCCCCAGGATGTCAGGGACAGAATCTCCAAATTTCTGTCTTTCTAACTGGTCCCTGGCTGTTTAGGATGATGCCTGTTTCTAGGGTTGGGGTTCCAGCTTCCCATGCCCCAGGTGAGGCACATTCCTCCTTCTGGCTGGGTCGGGGAAGAGGGGGAGGTGAGCGGAGGATGGCTGCTTTCTTACCTCCGCTCCATGTGGCCCAGCCTCAGCAGACACAGCCGCAGAGTGCAGCGGTTTAATTGCATCTGGGTTGTGATTTTCCTGCATTCTTACAGAACTGCTGTGATGTGTGGTTCAGCTAACAAGTGAGCCCCAACATCAGGAGCTGCTAATAAATATTAATATAACATAAGCACCGCTTTGACTGCCATGGGAACCAGCTTGTTATTCACAGATGAAACTCGATGGTTGCCTTTATCACTGTGGGCAGGAAAGAGCTTGTCCCGAACGATGCTGCTGGAGCAAGTTTCTGGGCCTGGCTCCTGCACTCCAAATTACTGTCCCCACCCCTGATTTCTAGACACAGAGCCTCCACTAACTTCAGCTGCATGGGTACCACCCGGACTCTTCACAAATACTGAGGGAAATCAGCTAGCTGTCCTGCGCCCTCCAGCCCACAGCCCACAGTCACGCAGGACACAGTGACAGTTAGAACCATGTACCACTAGGTACACCAGTCTGCCTGTGAATTTCCATCCATTGACAGCACAGTCACCAGAGAGCCTTGTCCCCAAGTTGGAGGAGCAAGCGCCCCCTTCCTGTTACCAGGACCAGAGAGGAGGGCAGGAGGCATCTGCATGCTTGGCAACGGGCCATTCTAACGTCTCTGCTGCCCTGGGTCCTGATGCCCCACAGGACCAATGTATGCCATACACCAAGGCCACCATGCAGTCACAAATATGAGAGAGGGAGGGAGGGAGGAAAGGGTGCCGATGTGAGGGGTTCACCCACACTGGCAGGCAGGCCATGAAGGTGAAGTCAGCAAACCTGGGTCTGTACTCCCCCGGTGCATACACTGTGCGGCAACCCCTGCATCTAAGAAGGCCGGGACAGCACCACTGTCCCTAGGTGAGGAGAAAAGATCACCAGGAATGTTCAGAAGCTCCCAGCAGCCAGAGGAATTAGCCAAACTCAGCCGTGTTCCCCAGAGGCTCTTAAGCACACTGCCCGCTGTGCCATGGGACCACATGTAGTTTGGTGACATGCAGCCAGGATGGCTAGGGGGATATGGGGCACATCTGCTACATCTGCTGCCCTCAGAGCACTGAGCAGAGGAGGACCGCAGCATGACCTTGTTTGCTCACCGTGTGCAGATCGCGGGGAGGCCTTTTTCAGTGCCTTCTGACACTGGACAACCAAAAACAAGCATAGGGAGGCAGGGAGCAGGAGGGCTTCCTGGAGGAGGCAGCGTCTGAGCTGGACCTTTAAATACGGGCCAGAATATTCCAAGTGGGCAGTAGATGAAGTATATAAGAATCAGAAGGGAGGATGGAGAAGCCATGGACAGGGTCGCATGGGAACCTGTGGAAGGACGAACAGGAGTTCTGGGTGCCACAAGTCACAAAGGAAGGTGGAGGAAGAGGAGAGGCATACGCAGAGGCTCCCTCAGTGGTGGCCAGGAACGTCATGCCATTGAATTTGGTCCCTCTGGAAGTGACAGAGCCAGGGCAGGGTCTTGGCTAATGTAGCGGGACAGGTGTATCACTGCTGGACCAGAGACCCTGTGCCCAGAAGGGGTCTGATCCCTTCCAACACATGAGATACCAGCTGGGTGCCTCCCTGGCTTGCTGAAAGGGCATAGCGAGGCAGGCAGGGGAGGGTGGCCTGTGAGGATGGCACACTATGGCCCATGGGCCCATCTGGACCTCTGCATTCTCTCCTGCTGGGCCAGCTTTCCCGTGAGGCCTTTCCCTGCCCGGCAGCCTGCTCTCTCCCGACACGCTAAGGATAAACCCCAGCACAGGGCAGCTGTGAAGCACTGGCTGCCTCCAGGACTCCCGGGGACCGTTAGACTGTTAGAACTACACCTTTAAAGCAAGAGTCTTTGAAATCCGGGTCCTTCACGTCTGGGGCAGGAGGTCATTTGCTATAGCTATGAGAAGCGAGGTGTCTGAGGACAGTGACACCTGGCCGCCACGGCTCAGCTGCCCATGCAGGGGGCCTGTGGGAGCTGGTGACCCTGACTGAGACTTGGTCAGTGAGGGCAAGGTGCCCCAGGCCACTCAGACAATTGCAGGGGCCCCTTTCAGGGAGCAGCTGCCAATCAGTATGAGAAACATCAGTGACTATACTCCGTTGACATCAGAAATACCCTTTCTGCAGCACTGGGGTGGTGGAGTAGCTTAATTAACTTGAAAGGATGTAATTTTATGCTATTTAGTACAAATGCACACTCTAAATGGCACCACGGCCTAAAGATCAGGGGCTGAGATCATGGGGGTGGGGCACGGCCGCAGGATCCTGGCCAAGATAGGGGTGGGAAGCATTCTGGAAACTTCTGCATGTAAATGGAAGCCTCTGAAGCCACACAGCTCTGCCTCAGAAGGTGACCAAGAAGAAATGACATGGAGGGTGGGGGCGGCTCCTTCCTGTGTTCCTGAAGCCAGTGCTGCACATGTCCCCCAGCATCCATGCCTGGTCCTCCGGGCTGTTTGCATCAGCTCCTTGACACAGGCCCTAGGCATAGCCAAGTGTGTGTCCTTACATGTTGCAGAATGAGGATGTGTGCCAGACCCCACATATAATAAACAGTCTTTAAGAAGATCCAATGTGCCGGGCAGTGGTGGTGCACGCCTTTAATCCCAGCACTCGGGAGGCAGAGGCAGGCGGATCTCTGTGAGTTCGAGGCCAGCCTGGTCCACAAAGTGAGATCCAGGACAGGCACCAAAACTACACAGAGAAACCCTGTCTCGAAAAAGAAGGAGGAGGAGGAGGAGGAGGAGGAGGAGGAGGAGGAGGAGGAGGAGGAGGAGATCCAATGTCCACCTGCAACCCCTGACGCACCTCTCATTGGCCACATCACCTCCAAGCCTCCTGAGCCTAATTTGCATAATGTCCTAGTAGCATGGGAAACCCAAAGAGAGCCAGTTATGTGAACCTATGTCTGAAGAGGATCCGGGAGTAATGAGATGCAGGGCCCACCTTTAAGGGAATTGTGGTACCTCCATGGTCACGGGGCCTTAGTTGGGTGGTGACGACGTGGATGGAGACATCCATCAAAGTTTACTGGGCCGCATGCCCAGCCTTGTGCCTCTCAATGTATGTGACCTGTATTACCTCACTTTTAAAACACTTTTTTTGGCCCTGTCTTTGGATAGGGGGTGAGGTTTGCCTTGTGGCATCCCACGCTCCAGTGCTTGAGAGACTCACCCCTCTGCTCTGGCTGAGCCCGAACATTCCAGAAGGCTGGGATGCTCTAGGCCAGAGGTTCTCAACCTTCCTATTGCTGTGACCCTTTAATACAGTTCCTCATGTTGTGGTGACACCCCCCAACCACAAAATTATTTTTGTTGCTACTTCATAACAGTAATTTTGCTATTGTTATGCATCATAATGTAAATATCTGTGTTTTCCGACGATCTTAGGTGACCCCTGTGAAGGGGCTATTTGACCCCTCTATGGAGGGGTCTCGACCCACTGTTTGAGAACCTCTGCTCTAAGCTAATCCTTGGTTTCCACTGGGAATGTCCCTACAGGAGTCAACTCATTCCACTGTGTTCAGAGCCATGGAGCCTCAGGCAGCATGCTCCAAAGGTGACCTTTCACTGCCCATCACAGGAGGGCTTTCAGGGCACATTAACTGTGAAGCTGAGGTCCCTTAGGGGCACCTGCAGGACATACCATGGGCTGGCACAGTGCCGGTTTGTTTGCAGCCTGGGACATGGGGGGATTCCTGATAAAGGTAGCAGGAAGGAGGTACAGGGCGCCCACAAGGCCCACACTCCCTCTTGATGGTCCCAGTGGCCCTGTGTGGCAGGTGACCTATGGCAGAGATGATCCCGCCCTCCATCTATGGCTAGTTCCCTCTAAGTGCTGGCCCTTCCCTGACCATGGGCCACCTGCCCCTTGGGTATGGAGTGCTGGGCAGCCAGTTGTGCCCTCAAGGCAACAGTGAGGCTAGAGAACTGTGGGCACAGGTGTTCCAGCTGGCACCCAATGAGCCCGGCGCAGGGATGAGATCTGTTCCATACTCTGGAAGGACAAGTTCCATATTCTGGGAGTGCTCCTAAGAGACCTTCACAGACAACAGAGAGGCTCGAAGCCCAGCAGGATGGTACATGCCCACAATCCCAGCTATTTGGGAGGTTGAGGTTTTGAGTGTGAAGGAATTCAAGTAGAATTCAAGGCCAGCCCAGCTTATAAATGAGATTCTGATTAAAAAAAAAAAAATGGGGAGAGGGGGTTGAAGAGGAAGGAGGGAGAAGAGAGGGTGGGGTTGGGAGGAGAGAAGGAGGCCGGGGTTGCTTGTATCATCAGGAGATAAACGTGAATCACAAAGGAACCTCCCAGGCAGAGGGATAGTCCAGAGGTTCTGGGTGTTGGGGTCAGGAGGAGCCCTCTGCCAGAAGACTGACATTTTGAGAGTAGCGAAATCACAGGACACTCAAGGTCACATCGCCAGGGCACTCTGGGTATAGGCACAGCAGGACAGGAAGCCCTCAGAGTCAGGGCTAGATGGCCCCAAGGCCCCTGTGCCTAACCTTCAGTCTCCTCAGCATCGCATCTACCAAGCCACCAGGGTCCCCACGCCTCCCGGCTCCGCTCACTTCCACTCAGACCATAGGATGTCGGAGCATTTCAGCTCAGTGGCTCAGGAGGCCACCCTGGGAGTCAGGGGAGTCCCCGCCTTCAGTGAGGTCTGCAGGAGCGCGGAAGGGGTGTGTGGCTGGCGGCAGCACCTGCTCAGCTCAAGAGGTAATTTGTTTACACTCACACTGGCACTACATATACACACTCCTTCTTGGGGAGGGAAACATCATGGAGACGGTCCAGTCACCTGTCCCAGCATGCCACCCCAGGCCCATCAATAGTCATGGGCGTGTGGCTCAGAGGACCCACAGCTGTGACAGCTTACACCAGTCACCCAGACTCCCCATGCCACACCATGTCCTCAGGGTGTCTGCCTGCAGTGTCTGATACACACCTAGTACCAGAAGGTCCCCAAAACCGGAGCTGTCACCCAAGGGAGGCTGTGGGACACCCTGGCTCAGGCAGCCTTTGACGAAACCATTTAACCTCCAGAGCCTCTGTTTCCCCATTTATAAAATGGGGGTGGTGGTGCTGGCTTTATAAGGGGAGTTTATGAGATGGGGCGGGACAGGGGTCAGGTGAGGACAAGGTGGGCCTGCTCAGCTCTATCCTTTCGGGACAGGAAGCCCAGACCTCATGCAAACTCAACGCTGGACTGAGCAGTCAGGTGTGTGCGGCGACGCTGCACCTCCAGCTGGCATGGTTGCCCTCAGGGGACACAGCACCCCTTGTCTCTATGCAGCCTGGTGAGGAGGTTGGCATGTCTAATTAGAAATGTGTTCAATGAACTTCAGGTCCTGAGTTACCTGGACTGAAAAGGGAAAAAAGAGACCTTGTCCCAGTCCCGGCAGCAGGAGACACTTCGGGGGAGTCCAGGACAGGACTATCTTCTCCAGCGAAGTAGGACTTTCTCTGAGAGTGAGGCTGCAGACCCCTCATGCTGCCCCTGGGGACTCCTGCCAGCCTCCCGCCTGCAGGGCCTGGGGGGGACAGCACTGGGAAGCTGCAGCAGCTAGTCCTGTTTAGATGACATTTCTCTGCTGAGGCCCGGCTAGGGATGCTTGATCAAGGCTCTGATTTTCTCCTGACCTCCTGTCCTCGAGTCCTCCCAATGTGACGCCCCACCTGGATGTCCTCACCTCCCAGCACCTGGCACCTGCTAGCACTTGGCCTATGTATGCACCAGGTATAAGACACACGCCATTTCAAAGGCAGCGAGGGAAAAAGCAAAAATCTCATTACTATTTTAAAACATTAATTATATGTTGGAGATGATAGTATTTGGGACATGCTGGTTACACAGAGTATGTTATTACAGTCAGTCGTCCCGGTTCCTTTTGCCTCTCTTGGGCTGATGAGGCAGCACACAAGGGGTTTTCTGAGGTGATGGGAATATTCCCCATCTCATCTCCACGGGGGTGTGAGTTACCTGCGCATCTGCAACTGTCAAAACTCATCAGACAGTACAATTAAGATCTGTGAATTTCAATGTATGTAAATTATATATCAAAGAAGAAATCGCACATCTAAAAGGCAAGCGCTAGTTACAGTTCCCTTTTAGAAAGGCAGAGCCCCGGGGGCAGCTGGAGGAGCACCTATGGGGTGAGCCCTAACCTATGGGGCCAACCCCAATACTGTCTCCTTCAGAAGGCTCTAACATGTTCAAACGGACCAGACAGCCTTGACCATGTCTATCAGGGCCTGGGAAAGGACCCAGGATGAAGACATGGAACAGGAATGGGATGACGATTTCTTGGTAGCATAGGGTAAGTGCTGGGGTCCACAGAGGTGACGTAGGTGTGCACACCCCAGCTTCCCTGATCACCAGTGCAGCCTGAAGAAGAATGGGGTTTTCTGATTTGCACCAGAAACCGTAGAGAAGGGGAGCCCGGTCCAGGACAGGAAAGACAAGGGACTTCAGAAACCCACTCTGGCTCCCAGCCTGGCATACCGGGCAGCTGTAGAGCGGACACTGAGCAGCACAGTGCCAAGCACAGCACAGATCTGTCCTGTCCCCTGCCAGGAACACCGCAGAAGTTCCAGTAAGAAACCTAAGATAACTCAGGCAGGGCGGGTCAGGGATACTCCCAAGGAGACAGCTATGTGATGGGTCAGGGGCCAGTAGGTGCTCTGGGAGCTACATTCTCCACAAGAAGAGCCCATTAATCTAAGATGGAGTAGGAAGAAAGGATAAGGAATCAGGGACAGACACCGCAGGTCCCTACAACCAAGAACTGCATGGCCAGAGTCTTTACCAGTCACCAAGCAAGGCCGTTGTAGGACTCGGGTAAGATGAAGGACCTTCACACGCTTAGCCAAGGCCAGCATCCTCCCCCGTCCCCTCTGGGAGCAGCATGCACTTTGGACACAGGTGACGATGGAACATCTGTGGAGACTGCTGATACCAGGAAGGGATTTAGCAGGAACCCCACAGGATCCAAAGAGATGGCGAAGTCAAGTCATGAAGACAAAGTTACCAAGACACAGATAAGGTCCTGTCTCCCAAAGTGCTCCCAACCCAGCGTCAGGAGTCTGGGGACCCAGGTGAGCCCTTGACATTCTGAGCCTCCGTCTCTCCACCTGCAAAGTCAGCAGCAGGTAGATGCAGAAGTGATCCTTAACTCATCAGCAACCTCTGCCAGCGATGGGCACCGCCATCATTAGGTAATGACCCCACGTAGGCCTCCTCTTGGCCCATCAGGACTGGTGTGACCTTTTAACCACCTGAATCGTTTTGATCT
This sequence comes from Peromyscus maniculatus bairdii, assembly GCF_049852395.1. Classification (NCBI taxonomy): domain Eukaryota; kingdom Metazoa; phylum Chordata; class Mammalia; order Rodentia; family Cricetidae; genus Peromyscus; species Peromyscus maniculatus. The sequence goes on from NC_134871.1 coordinate 54,128,197, forward strand.
TCCAGACACGAACTGTGGTCCCTCCCTCGACTGCCACTCACACCTCTCATCTTCTTCCCGCCCACTATGAGCCGCATCATCACACCTCGTCCGTAGTGTGCCCTTTCAGCAATAAGCCGGGATACAGAATGTGTGCTCAAGAATGGGGCCTGGTGCAACAAAGGGGTGTCCCAATCTCAGATTTGGAAGCCTTGGGTTATTGGTGACAACTTGAAGGAGAGGCCGCAACCCTGGGGCCTGAGAAAGGCCGACCACTGGAGTTAAACTATCCTGAGCCCTGTGTATGCTCTGGACCACTGGACATGGTGGCCTAGGTACTCTGTGAAGGGCAGAAGGTGGTCTCTGCCAACATCTTTGGCCCCGATACCTGGGGCACACAGCTGAGGAGAGAAGGGCCACAGGACCCCAACCACACTGGCCCACCTTACGCTGTATTCAACATAGAACTGTTGCTCACCCTGCCACCCTCTAAAGAGGCCCAGGACACGCTCAGGGCACCACATGGAGCTGGGTACCCTGCAGTGTGATACCACCTGGCCGCTGAGCTGACGCAAAGCGCCAGCAGACAGTTGGAGAGGCACACAGGAAGCAGGGCTGGCTGGGCCATACTACAAACCACAGCCAGTTGTAGGGGAAGATGTGGGAGGCGCACAGGCTGGCTGGGGGTGGGGGTGGGGGTCAGGGAAGTGGCACACACACATGGTGGGAGGGGCATTCAAGGCTACACTAAGCAGGACTTTGCTCGAGATCTCTATGGCCGGATGGCGTTTTGACTGCCTGGCCTCTTCTGAGTCTGAGGGATCCCATCTTGGGGTCCCTGCTTCTTGCTTGTATCCTAGGATACGGAGACACCCCCCCCTCTCCATTGATTCAGACCCTTTACACTAAGAGTGGGCATCAGCTACTCACTCTAGTCCCCGTCTTATAGATGGGGAAGCTGAGGTCAAGCCAAGGCAGGAGCCACTGCAGACGTTCACGTTCATACCCTGCAGGAGGAGAGCCACACACACCCAGCTGTTATCTAGGACAACACTAACAGTTCTTTTCCTTCTCCAGCACACAGCAGGCACTGACCTGGACTGGCCAGCTGTTCTTCAGGGACAGGTTCCTGAGAGGGAGAACCAAGGGATTAGAAAATAAAGATAGGAGAGCTGGGGTCAGGAGGTCTTGCACAAGCTGTGTCTAAGGCCAAGCGCGTATATTAAGAAGTCCAGCATCTTCCATATAGTTTGCAAGGGGAAAATTCGTCAGAGTCAGCAGAATGCTATCCAATGGGCCAAAGTCAGCAGGAAGCTAATCAAGCAATGTCGTACAAAGGGAACACAGTATCTCAAGTGTGTCACAGACAGAGCACACAGCAGCCTTGGGACCGATAACCACAGCCCTTGAGGGGACAAGAGTTGGGCTCCCAGGATCTGAAGTTGCAGCTTTCCCAAGACCCTGGCTCCAGGCCATTCCTGGCCTTGCCAAGCACATTCCTGGATCTAGATCTAGACTAAGAACGACATTCCCTCACCATACATCAGGGCCCCAGGAAAAGCCTTCAATCAGCCCGACTCCTAACAGTTCTACCTCTTTGAATTTTTTTTTAAGGCCAGATGAATTACTCACATCTGAGTGTCCACGAGATTCTGAAATCTGAACTAACATTCTCCTAATGTCATGCTTCAAATAAATTATGTTTAATTTTATTCCATTTTTTTTTAAATTTAGATTCCTTATAGCTTAATGGAGTAACAGAGACATGCCAGCAGGACACTGAACAGTCAGTTAACCGAGGTTGTATAGTTTGTACTACTGCCTCTCCTGAGTGCAATATCACAGCCTGAAAGCATTTAACTTTGCCTCTAGTTTTTGTTCTTGTTTTTAATCTATACGTTCTTGTGTTGCCAAAGTTACAAAGGTATTAAAAGCAAAATGATTGCCGCCGGGCAGTGGTGGCGCAGAGCAGAGAGAACATTGAGCAGATAGAAGGTCTGGGTATATCCAAGGGAGCAAGGTTTCAACGGGCTGGACTTGAGGAAGCAGCCAGGTTCTGTGAGGGAAGCCAAGTGTTCTGATTTGCTTTCTGTTGCTGTGATAAACACCATGATCCAAAGCAACTGGGGGGGGGGTGCGGGGGGGTTGTTTTAGCTTACAGAGTATATACGGGTCACCATCAAGGGAGGCCAAGAAGAAAACTGGAAGTGTGAACTGAAGCAGAGACTATGAAGGAATGCAGCTCTAGCCCCCCACTTTCAAGTTATCTCATACACCGCCAAGGACCACCTACCCAGGGAAAGCATCCCTGACAGTGGGCTGAGCCCTCCTACATCAATCAGTAATCAAGAGAATTCCAGACATGGCCACAGGCCAACGGAGGCCATGTCTCAGATGAGGTTCCCTCTTCCCAGGTGTCTCTAGTTCATGTCGATTTAACAACTAAGATCAGGGTCCCTGAGGGTGTCCCTGACCTTAGGCTGACAAATGTCTTTCCCTTGCTACTCAGCTCTTCACAGGACAACAGCCAGGATTCATCAGTAAGCCACCTCAGCCCTACCAGAGTCCTAGAAAGAGACTGTAAATTAAATCTAATCGTCAATGAAATCATCAATATTTAATTGACTCATTGTGGGTGGCAATTTACTTAGCTTAATGGCCGAAGTATTGGGGTTTCCCAGTCAGCCAAGGGCCTGAGAAGTGGCTGCCTGCCTTCAGGAGTTGGCTATGTCAGGCTTGTGGAAGGTGGCCATCTTGAAGGACCACCCCACACTGCCCAATGCAGACTCAGGCAGGATGCCAGCTTGAGCCTGAATGAAGTTACGGGTGGTCTCTGGGGACCACCTACCACTCAGGAGCACCCAAGACAGGAGTTTCACTTTTGAAGTCCCCTCCCCCCCCCTTTTTTTTTATAAAGAACTGAGGAGAGAAGATAATACCCGGTGGGGACTTCCTCTTCTGGACCTCCAATCTCTGTCATCAGGGTATATGAACTAGGGTGGAGTTCTCTGATATTCCCAGATACTCATGGAGGACTTGGGAGCGCTCACAAGTAAATCATTTGCCCACACTCAGGAAAGAGGGCGGAGGCGGCCACTGCAGCAGCGGTCCATGACCATCTTTGTCTCAGCCTGCTTTCTGGTCTTGGGAGCTGTAGCTGGTGACCACCGCCCACATGACAGTCCCAGAGCCAGATGCCCACCCTCCTCAAGAACTATATGTATAGCCTCCTGTACATTCTTCTACCCTCGCACCTCTGGACACCCTCCCAACCCCTAATGTCATGGTGTCTCCCGCCGACTCTCCTTCAGTCCTGACCTCTGTAGAAGGGGCAGTTTCCAAGCTCGTGGCAACCCAGAAGTTCGGATCAGCTCCTTGGGAACATCCTTGTTCGTATTCACTTCCTGCAACCCTTAGGAAGCTCTGGGGTCAGTTCCACATTCACTGCTGAGGGAGAAGCGCATTTGTGCGGAAGGGCTGGTGCATCATGTCTGCTCCCGGATCCAAAGAGCACTTTCAAAAGGACTCTAGACTTGAGTTTAAATAATGCATGCACTGCCTCAGGAGTCGGCCTCCTGTCCTCACCAACTGCTTTCCCGTGCCTGAGTTTTCACCAGCTTGGTTTTCTGCTTTTTGTGCTCCCTAACTTCCCTGGTCCAGTGACCTCTCTTGTGCGAACATGCAGGGACCCTTCCAAGACCCGGACAGAGGCCTCATCACATGCCTGGGCTTCCCCGAAGGCGGTGGAATCCCTTTCCTGCACTCAGATTCCCATTTATTTTTTCCGCCCTTATTTTAGGCGAGCATCTGGCCTGGGGCTCACTGAGAAAGGCCAAGTGAAGCAAACGCTCCGGAGGAGTTTTACAAGATCATAAGCAGAACTAGGTTGCAAGTTGCACCCTCCACACTCTGGTGCAGGGCTGAGGGCGTCCGCTTTGGGAGCTGCTGGGGGGGCGGGGAGGGAAGCGCAGACTCCAGCATCTTTCCTAACTGACCGTGCATTCGCTCTCCCCAGATGCTGAGGGTCTTAGGAAATCCCGCATTCTCAAACATCAACGGTCACGGATTTTGCTGTGCCCTTTGCTAGAGACAGCCACTCTTCCTCACGCTGCACTCTGCAGTTTCATCTGGGCTCTGGACAGACACTTCCCATTTCCCCGACTTCCACTGCCAATCAATCCCCTTAGCCGAGACCTCAGTAGAGACCTCAGACACTCCTGTTGCTGCTGGTTTTTTAATTCTCCATCACACATCTTCCTCGCCCCCGGCTTCTGACTCTGATTTCCTGAGTTCTGCTCTCTGTCTGATTCCTTGGGGGAATCAGATTTTGGAATCTGATCTTCCTGCAGCCCTTGCCCCCTGGACCTTCTGTGGTACAGCCCTGGCTGTCAGGGAGGGAAGCGCAACTTCCACACTCTGGTGGCTTGAATGAGAATAGCCCTCAAGCCACGCCCCCCCGCCCCCCCACAGCTCCTATGTTTGAATTTTAAGTCTCTAGTTGGTGGAACTGTTTGGGAAGGATTAGGAGGTGTGGCCTTGTTGGAGGAGGTGTGTCACTGGGGGTGGGCTTTGAGGTTTCAAAAGCTTGAGCCGTTCCCAGTTAGCTCTCTTTTTGCCTCATGCTTGGGGATCAGAAGACGTAAGCTCTCAGTTACTGCTCCGGTACCATGCCTGCCGGCCTGCTCACTATACAGGAAGCTTATACTGGTTCCTCTGTCCTCTCAGAGAGAGCAGGCTATCCCCTGCTCAGAGGAATACCAAATAGCATGCACTGCACCTCAACCAGTGTGTGGTCTTGACTTTCCTGGGCCAGCCACTCGATCCCCATTGGCATGGACCCCCGTGGGTCACCCACACTGTCCACACTGCACACCTCATCAGGCAGAGACAGCACTGTTTGGACTCTCGGCCTCTCGGGTGCTCCCCTGCTGAAGGATGGCTGGTCTTGGGAGAATCTTTGCAGAAAACACTAATGAGAGATAAAAGCTGGGCTTTGAAATTCAAATTCCTCTGCTCTCCCTCCCTTCTTACAGACACCATGATCCAACATGTCTTCCCCAGGTCCACAGCTTTGATGTCCTAATGAAGATATAGAAGGGGATTAGGAACTCATCGGCTTGACTTTGGGAAAAACGGATAATGAGTTCCATTCTAAATATTTCCTCCAAGTGAAGAGAAAGCCTTGAAGAGCCACATGCCAAAAAAAAAAAAAAAAAAACCAAACAAACAATAAAACACCCTCTCCTAAGTACAACAGGAAGCTATGCACCAGGCACCAAAACCCCCAGTCAACAAATACCTCCTTCACACTCCATCCCAACAGAGCAATCCTACCCTGGTCCTTCCCCAAGCGCTCTCTGAGAGAGAGAGAGAAACAGAGAGAGAGAGTCAGAGACAGAGAGACAGAGAGAGACAGACAGAGAGAGACCTAGCAATTGAGCACTACCACGGGCCTGATACGTGGTAGGAGGAGGATGTGAAGAAGAAGAGGAAAGAGGAAGGAGGGAGGAGGGAAGAGGAAGGCAGGACACACCCACGTCACCAGGCTGGTTGTCCTCAGCTAGCTCAACACCAGATGCCTGCCACAGGCTTCCACTCTGGTGAGGACTCTCAGCTTGTTGCCAGGGTTGGTGCCAACCTGACTAGCTCCCATCATCATAGTGATCACCGTCCTCAGGAGGAGGAGTCTGGGAACCTGACTTGAATACGGCAGCCCCTGGAGGCTGCATTCATTCGGGGACCTAGGCCTGCTGGTCGCCATCCTGTCTGTACCAAGGGCCTCCAAATAGGCAAAGAGGAGTCTATAAGTCGCTACCCCCAAAAGAAGAGAACACTGAGAAAACTGAAGCCCAGTGGCTTCTCCTAGATTCAGAGAACAGAGAGCACAAAGCAAATCTCCAGACTGGAGAGGCCACTGGTCAAAATCTCAGCTCGTTGCAGACACAGGCCACTCAAGCCAAGGATTGAACACGCAAGGAAGTGCTAGAAGCTGTGTATACTAGTTTGAGATAAAGCCTCCCGGGGCAGAGCCTGAGTTCACCTCCAGAAACACCACTAGAGCAGTGACTCTCAACCTGTGGGTCACAACCCCTTTGGACGTAGAAGGACCCTTTCATAGGGACCACCTAAGACCATCAGACAACACAGATATTTGCATTATGATTCATAACAGTAGCAAAATTATAGTCACGGCATAGCAACAAAAGTAATTTTATGGCTGGGGGTCACCACAACATAAAGAACTGTATTAAAGGGTCACAGTGTTAGGAAGATTGAGAACCCCTGGCCAAGAGTCTCAAAGCGAAGACCAGAGATAACAAGACAGCTCGGTGGCTAAAAGCATTGACTGCCAAGCGCTAGGGCTTACGTTTGACCCCCAGAGCCCACACAGGGAGAGAGAACCGGTTCCCTCAAGTTGACCTCTGACCTTCACATGTGCATACCCCCAGATAAATAAAAAAATGTTAAAAAAAATTAAGTGACGATCACAGGGGGAAAAAATCCTCTCATGCTTAGTAGAAGGAGGAGGAGCAGCCATTCTGAAATATGTTGGCACACATGGAGCACCTACTGCACACACCAACACATAGGGAGCCCCTACTGTGTCCCTAGCTTTGATAAAGTACCACAGGAGGTACAGCGGGAACACAAGAGAGGAAAATGTGCAGCTCCTGTCCCCAGAAGCTGGGTAACGAGCCAAGGAAGACCTAGCCTGTCACAGTGAAGTCTGGGTTGAGGTGCTATGAAACCAGTTCTTAAGCCCAGGACTGACCTGGGTAGAGTGAGCAGAGCCAATGCAGGGTGCCTATGTTTTTAACACTGATACACCCACGCCAGGAGCTTATTGGGGAGACCGATTCTTGGCCGGCTCGGGCTGACCCCTCCCCCCATTGCCTCAGAAGCACCAAGAGCTTGTGAGCTGGGGAGTCCAGACAACAGTACAAGCCTGCTGTCCTTTGCCCAGAGTGTTCTGTGAGACCCTGTCAAAATGGACAGAGGCGAGGGCAAATGGTCTGGACAGCCAGATTTTAGCTTCACACAAGCTACTGATGTGCCCGTGGGCTGGTACCACACGGTGCAAGGTCCTATACTCAAACACGATGTCCTATTTCGGTGTCAGACAAGCTCAGGCGCGAAAGCCCGGTTGCAGGGCTAGGGGACGGGGCCCCATGCGGTACTGCGTGCAAATCAAGCAAGAATCAGAGAGAGGAGACAGGCGTGCAGACATCCATCTCCCGCCCGTGCTAGGTTTGCTGTTCAAATCAGAGCTGCCGAGTGTGAACGTGATTTAGATTTAATAAGCCCTGGGTGGCGGCTGGCGATGTAGACATATCAGCAAATAGCAGAGCATTCCACCGTTATTGAAAGTTTCGATCATATAACACTGCTCAGCACCCAATCATTGAGCAAGTAAATCAAAATGAAACATGAATTAACAAATGAATGTTGTCGGATTTAAAGCCTAGAGAATCCCGTCCGCCTCTCCCTCTCCCAGATGAAGCCACAGCCTGCCCAACTCTCCGGAAAGCTGATTCCCTGCCTCCTTCTACTCTATTCACACCTCCTCCCCCTGGCTCCCCACATCCTCAGCCTAGGGCCTTTAAGAGTGCAGAGAATCTTCCAGAAGTCCACCTTATGTACCAAGCCCATCTCTTCTAGGGATGGAGGACACTTCAGCTCTCTCCAGCAGCCCAGCCCCTTTGAGGGGGTCCAGCCAAAAGGACACTGGCACCTGCCTGGCCTTGGCTGCCACCTCTGGAGCAGGCCCTGGCTCACCACATTGCCCGCTCTGCGCCTGCCTATCCACAGCCACCCTGGAAAGTGTGCGACCCTGGTCATCACTCACTAGAGGTCAACACTCAGGACATCCCAGGTGCCTCCCTGTCCTGCTTACACTCATCCCACGCTCCACCATTCTTCATTCCTTCCCTCTGACAGCAGAAGAGGTTTATGACTATCCACCCGCTCTAAGCACAAGCTGGGCTCTGAGGCAGAGCCTCCTAGAGGAAGCAGAGTAGCTGTCCTTGGTCCCAGAACTGTCCGTGGTACTAAGCCAACTGAGACCAAGGCAGTTCTGGAGCTGTCCGTGGTGCTTAGAGATCAGGCCACCAACTTGGGGCACTTCCACCTACAGCTGCCAGGCTCCGTTCCGAGCTTACCCAGGAGAGGGCGCGCATCCATTTTCCTTCGCTTCCACATTTTTAGCTTGATTAAAGACAAAACTTAAAAGTATCTTGTTTATGACATTCCAAGGAGAAAAGACGAGTTACAGCTCACATTGTGGTTGACAAAGCTGACTTCACACACCGGTCTCCCACCGTGTCTCTGAAACTTACACAGCCTTCCCCAGAAAGCCAGAGGTGCCAGAGTCTACAGGCTACACATCTGACTCTCACCCTGCACGCTGATGCCCACACCTGCATGCTCTATAAATGTAGACACATTCTACTTTATACTGCAGATCAAAATGATAGAATGCCTAATATCTGAAAAGTCACAATACCCCAATTAAGGGAAGCTGGGGGTCTCCAAATGAGAGGCCGATGATGCAGCCTTGGTCTGCAAGGCCTGGAAGCTCTCTGGAGTCACGGGTGTGAGTTCACAGAAGAGCTGAAGAAGCTGGAGTCTGACGTCACAGGCGATAGCAGTCACAGCAGACAACTCACTCAAAAAGAGTGGAACATGCCCACACTGACCCACGCTGGTCCACGCTAGCCCACACTGGCCCACACCAGCCCACAATGACTAGCTGTATCAGTTCCCCATTTTCATTCCATCCAGGCCCCAGTCTATTGTATGTTACTGCCCATGTGGAAAGTTCTTCCTGACTTGTTGCCCCACACATCAACCCACTCTGGACACAGCCACAGCATCGCTATCTTAGTTAGGGTTTCTATTGCTGAGAAGAGACACCATGACCATGACAACTCTCATAAAGGAAAACATTTCATCGGGGCTGGCTCACAGTGTCTTAGGTTTTGTCCGTTATCATCATGATGAGACGCATAGCGGCAGGCAGCCATGGTGCTGGAGGAGGAGCTGAGAGTCCTACATCTTGATCTACTGGCAACAGGAAGTGAACTGCTCCCCTGGGCATGGCTTGAGCACATAGGAGACCTCAAAGCCCACCTCCACAGTGACATACTTTCTCCAACAAGGCCACACCTCCTAAGAGTGCCACTCCCTATGGCCAAGCATTCAAACACAAGAGGCTATGGGGGCCACACCTGTTCACACCACCACAGCCACACACACACCCAGAGGTATGCTTTACTCCCCCCTCTTAGGTGACTCTCAGCCTTCTAAAGTTGACAGTCCAGATTACCATCATAGTGTCTAAATATAACCCTTTAAATCAGGTGAAAGGTGCATTTCATTTGCCTTTTACAAATGCATCATTAAGTGGCATTTAGCGCGTGTGTGCGCGCGCGCACACACACACACACACAATGTTGTACAACCATTTCCTCTCGCCAGCCCCTGAAACGGGGACCTGATGTCTTCTCTCTGTAGGACGTTTGCCCATCTGACTCTGGTGTTAACTAGGAATCCTGGTAGGGGGGAAATATGGGGTCCTCTTCACCCATGTTTGGGGTCATGGGCACACCTCAATGAAGTAAATTAATGTGTGTGTGAAGATGTGATCTTGTAGCTCTTAGGTTGACTCAGATATATATATATATATATTCGGCACCACCACACATCTAACAAATGTAACAACCTCAGTCCAGGCCTGTGCTGAGAGGCACGGCACAGACCTCTCCTTTGGAGACAGCCTTCAGTGCATGGGAACAATAAGGTTTCGGGGGGGGGGGGGCTGTGCTATGTGCAATAAAGATTTGTAAAGACTCGAGTGCAAAGCTGGGGAAAGGCAGTGAGCACAATGCTTGTGGCACAAGCCTGAAGACCTGCGTTCAAATCCTCAGCATACACAGAAAGCTGGACACGGCCGCCTGTGTCTGTACTCCTTCTTGGCCTATGGCAAGACAGGAGGCGGAGAGGGAATCCCCCCCCCATCCCAGGTTCACAGGCCAGTCAGTCTAGTGTACAAAGTAACGAACAATAAGAGATCCCATCTCAAACAAGGTGGAAGACAAGAACCAAAGCTTACAGGGGTCCTCTGACCGCCACACGTGGACTGTGGCGCTCTCATGCGAGCTCACATGTGCATGCATGCACGCGCACACACAAAGATGAAAGAGAGAGAGGGTACAAAGGAAGCCCCTGTCACTGATGGTGCTAATTCAGGGTGGCTTGGAAGCTGGGGGTTGCACAGGCAGTGTCCCCTCTGCCTCCTTAAGCACCGTGGAGTCACTTTACACACAACTATAAAGTCCCGCACCTGAGTCTCTCCAACGTGACTAATTAGCTTTTACTCAGTCTTGACCATAATTGGTCCAGGGTCGGACACCCCAGGGAACCGAGACACTTCACAAGGGGACCGTGCCCTCTCAGGTTAACCCAGGACCAGGAACCAACATCTGCCACCCCGCGCTGAGCTACAAGTCATCAGCATGGCTAATTAGCACTAATTGTAATATCGTTTCTGTCTTGTGGCTAATACATTTAGACTTGCTAATCAAATCAAACCATTCCACCTTGCCTCCTGCCTTCGAATAAACATTTCTGCAGAACGAGAAATAAATAACTAACTCTCAAGCTTTGTTGGCTTCTCTGGAGCTGCAGTCTGTAGACTTGGGTGAGGGAGGGGGTGGGGACTGAGGGTAGGGTGGACGGCTGTTTGTCTCTGGGACCAAAGGCAAAAAAAAAAGGAATCTGAGAAAGACCAGGCTTGGTTGTCCAACCAGGCTGAGAAAGAGAAGGGAAGTAAGTAAGAGAGACCTGGAACCTGAAAGAGAGAGGAAGGAGGGAGAGAAGGAGAGAAGAGGGAGAGAGGGAAGAAAGAGGAAGGTAAGGAGTCGGTCTGGCCTGGCCCTTTAACAAACACCTTTCCTGTGTCACTTCCAGCATCTTAGGAGACACTTTTTTTGTTTGTTTGTTTTTGTTTTTCGAGACAGGGTTTCTCTGTGTAGCTTTGGCACCTTTCCTGGAACTCGCTTTGGAGACCAGGCTGGCCTCGAACTCATAGAGATCCGCCTGGCTCTGCCTCCCGAGTGCTGGGATTAAAGGCGTGCGCCACCACCGCCCGGCTCAGGAGACACTTCTTCAGCAGCCACTGGTGAGGCTGGTAGCTCCTTGAAAAATCCCCCTTCTCTCCCCAAGGTGGTCCACACAGATGAAATGCCTCCGTTTTAGCTTTGAACCTGCTGAGGGCAGGCCCTAGGCCTCCAGATCTGGATTTGCCTGGCACCTCACCCAAGCGCCTGGGCATTCAGCAAGTGTACGTACAGAATCGCTGGATCCACGAACACACAGCCTACGGACTGGGCACATGCCGCAGAGGAGGGGACCAAGAGTCAGAGACGCCCGGTGACGGCATGGCGCTTCTGACGGCACGGAGTGGGACTGGGTCAGAACGAGTCTCCGCTAGGCCTGGCCCACACCTGTGCTCTTTCTGGGGGGAGGGAGGACCGCCGTCATCCCCATGGCCACACACAACGCTCCTCTGCAGGACCCGGGACACGCTGCTCAAGGACATGGGGGAGTGATTCTGAGAATTCTGGACCAGAGATCCACAAAAGGGTGGCCATGAATGAGATTTAGTGTAAATGCGCCCGTTACCATGGCAATCCTGCTGTGGAAATGACTCGCCTCACACAGTACCCCACTGCCCAGGACAGGCTGTGCTGCCCTGGGGACTCCAGGATTCCCACATGGCCCCCGGCTGATCTGTTTCTTGGCAAATGCCAACCCCCTTCATCACCATTCTAGAGGGAGCAGGAGTGTGGTCTTCACCTGGCTCTCACCCGGTTCTGCCAGGTGTGACCTAGACCATAACACTCCTCACTCTGCGCCTGTGGTTCTGCCCAGAGACCACCCCCGCCCCCCAGCAGCGTCTGGCCATCGTCCACCTCATGGGGAGAGGGAGCAAATGGTTTGACAATCGGACAGTGGAAAGGAGTCTAGAGCAAGCTCTGAGCACCAACAGTAGGTGCCGGTCACCATCATCTTCCTCCACAACCCCTCACCACCGATACCGCTAAACCCATTTCACAGATGAGGAAGCCGAGGCTGGGAAGTTCAATTACACTAAGAGTGTGCAGGGCTGCCTGGACCTCACCAAGCCCATGTCTTCCTCACTCCTCCACACACCAGACCACCTGGCTTGTCCTGCAAGGCTCCCCCCACCCAGCATCGGCCACGGGGTCCATATACAAACCTAGACTGGGAAAGGCATCTCACATCAGACGAGGCTATTGCTTGCCATTAATTTCAGACTTCGTTTCTGGGAATTAGAGCTAACAAGGCTTCTAGAAGGCAGTGGAAATCTGGGTTTTCATGTAGAGCACTGTTTGCCTTTTAAGTGGCTCATGAGAGGCAAGTTACAGAGTAGCAGGGTTAGTGAGGATGGAGGCACCGGGGACTGAGGGGAGAATCCAAGAACGAAACGGCATCCACACCGTGATGGACTGGAGCCAGCAGCAGCACGAGGCACCACTCCAGAGGAAATCGTAAGTCTGGGTTTGCATGGAGATGTGTGCACAGGCAAATGGGGTGAGAACAGGTCTTAGTAACCCACAATGGCAAAGGGGTGGACTGGCCTTCCGACGGCCCAGCAGTGCTCTGTAAAGCTAGGTGGCTCCCCGAGAAATCTCGCCCCATCTCTAGGCCCTGGGCTCAGGGCACTCACTGGTACAGGCAGGGGACTGCAGTGGGAACAAACTGAGCAAAGACAGGGAGGAGGAGCCCCCTCTTCAGAGCCAGGGGGGAAGTCTGGAAGAGCTCACACAGGGGTCCATCCCGAACAACAGACCAACAGACCACGGGGTAGGAAGAGAGGCGTGATAGATAATCTCTCTCTCTCTCTCTCTCTCTCTCTCTCTCTCTCTCTCTCTCTCTCTCTCTCTCTCTCTCTGTCTCTCTCTCTCTGTCTCTGTCTCTCTCTGTCTGTCTCTCTCTGTCTCTCTCTCTGTCTCTGTCTCTGTCTCTGTCTCTCTCTCTCTGTCTCTCTGTCTGTCTCTCTCTCTGTGTCTCTCTCTCCTACTGAGGACTGAACCTAGCGAGCCTCACTCATGCCAGACAAGTCTCTATTATCGCTAAGTTATATCCTCAGACCTTTTGTGTATAAATCTTTAAACTGTTTTTTTTTTTTTTTTTTTTTTTTTTTAAAGAATCGCTGTAAGATCTAGCCTAAACATCCCCAACACTGACAAACAGAGACATTCAAACGACAACCACTTGAGACCGAACTGGAACCATGTTTCCCTCCTGCTATGGAGCTTCGGAATAAAATCAAGTACAGTTAGGGGCCAGGAAAGCATTTGCTGCCACACTGGACAACTTCAGTTTAAGTCCCACATGGTGCAAAGAGAGAGCCAATTCCAACAAATTGTCCTATGACCTCCATATGCCAGCCGTGGCACACCCATACACACAATCGATAATTTTCTTAAAAAAGTAATCAAGTATAGTCCACATTATTATGCGTCTAGCATTGGCACACAGCACCTGTGGCTTTGCCAGAGTCTAGGGATAGGAAATGCAGTGGGTAAAGAAGCACACTGAACTGCACCAACAGAATCAAGTTGATCAAAAGTCAAGTTTTCAGAAGTCTGACATTCAAATGTCCCAGGCTGTTTTAACAAATAAATTACAAAGAAAAGATAACGGGCGTGGGAGTGGTTCAGACAAAGTAACAGCGCTCAATGCACAAGCATGGGGACCCCGGTTCAGATCCCCAGCACCCACGTAACACACATACACACACCTGTAACCCCAGTGCTGCGGTCTGGAGGACTGGGAGAGCTCACTGACCAGAAAGCCCAGCTGAAAAATGAGCCCCATGTTCGAGTGAGATACTGATGTCCTTTGACCTCTGAGATCACACTAATGGATGCATACCCATTCAACACAAGTACATACTTGCATATACATCACACACATGTACATATATGACACATATCACGTACATGTACGCACAAAATGGAAAAGAAAGGACAGAACAGATGAGGGGCCTTGGGTTAAGAGAGTTTTAAAAACATCCAGTTGTTTAATAGGATCAGCCTGAATAATTGTGCCTAGAAATATACTTTGGGGTGAGAAAACACCTAGAAAATTTCAAGAAAAGCAGTTAATATAAAAAGACAGGACAGTTTCTTCAGCAGTGGCTGGGGTCATTTTGTGGGAGGCTTTGAGTGTTGCTGACAGAGTTCCAGTGCTTGGCAAAGGTGTTGTTTGTGAGATGATTCATTAAGCCTCACGCTGGGTTTGTATGGTATTCTGTACCTAGGCATCAGCTTACAATAAAAAGATTATTTTTAACTTGTAAAAAATCCAGTGTAGTCTTGAGTTATGATAAAACACTACCAACAGCATGGGCCTTAGAGCTTGTGAAACTGTGACTGTTTCTAGTCTACAGACAGGGAAACTGAGGCTCAAGAGGGTTCCGTGCCTTGCGTAAGTGGGGGAGGAATTCCCGGTTCTAGAACTGAGCCTGTGATGACTATTCTTGGTAGTTAAGTTGACTACATCTGGAATTAACTAAAACCAAACAGCTGGGCACACCTGTGGGAAGCCCCACTTTTAGTCTGGATCTTTTGAGGTGGGAAGATCCACCTTTAATCTGAGTCACACCTTCTGCTGGCAGCCTGTATAAAGGACGGGGAAGAAGGAAGCTTGCTCTCCTTGCCTGCTTGCTCTCGCTGACAAGTCCATTCCCTCACTGGCAATCAGAGCCTATTTCATCAGGATTACGGCATGTGCAGAAGAGTTATCCAGCCTCATGGCCTGATCAACTACCGGATTCTTGGAACTTCCCTTGGTAGACAGCCATTGTTGAACTAGCTGGACCACAGCCTATAAGCCATTCTAATAAATCCCCCGTTCTATATATAGAGAGATTCATTCTACCAGTTCTGTTCCTCTAGAGAACCCTGACTAACACAGGGCTCTTATCTGTGAATCTCCTCAATCCTTCCTGACACTAGTAAAGCATGACTGCCATCAGTATTATGCTAATCATTTCTCCATAATCATAATCATCATCATCAGTATTACCATCATCACTATCATTACCACCATCATCTCCTATCACTTATCACCACCACACCATCCTTTCCATCAGTCATCATCATCACCATTGTTATCACCACGATCTCCACCATCAGCATCATCACCATAGCCATCACCATCATTAGCATCATTACTATCCCCATCAATCATCAACATCATCTCTATCAGCCATCACCATTATCGCCATAATCACCATCTCCATCAATCATCATCACTATCACCATCATCATATCATTATCATCTCTATCAACCATCACCATCACCTCCCATCAATCATCTCCATTATCATCACCTCCCATCAATCATCACCATCATCACCTCCCATCAATCATCTCCATCACTACCACCCTCAGCAGTCACCACTTGATCAGAATCCATCACTTCAACATCACTATCATCTCTTCCGTCACAATTATCATTGCTACCAACCTCCCAAGAGAAAAGAACCAACAAAGGTTCAAGAAGCAGGAACCATCTCCTTCCCACTTTTTCAGGTGTCCAGGCCAAGGGTGTACCCTAACCAGAGCCAGAGTTCTCAAACCCCAGAGGTGCCAAATCTCATGGGTAGCATGTGACAAACAGAGCCCTGCACCTAATGGTGAAGGTGGGGAGACCCTCTTTGGGTGGGGAGACACCAGGCACTTGTAGGTAGGCAGATGCAGGGAGTCAGGGGCCTGTTGTGATGAAGATGCTGGTGGTGATGCTGAGGGACCTGGGTGAAGCCTTCATCCTGGTCACAGAGAGCATATCTCAGTTAAAAATCTATTGGCCGCTTGTTCTTAGGAGTGATGGTGGAAGTTTCCAGAACACCTTGTACTTGCTTATGAATACCTACATTTTGCTCCATGATTTATCAAGAACTGTTTATCTCACTGTTTCTTGACTGAGTACTTTAATTTTTCAGACAAATCACATTAAGATACACCCGACTGCTGATACTTCTACTTAGAACCTCAACATTGCCCATAGCCACCGACAGAGCTACAGGCGTAGGCAGAAGGACAGACAGACCCTCCGCACCCTAGACACCGCGCTGGGATGTATTGTGGTTGTTAGGTGACAAAGGTGCCATGTTTGTTATAAGACTTAGAAAGACTGTGGCAGCACCCCATGTTCCGAGTTCCCTTGTTCCTAGCTCTACGGGGCTTCTGAGGGGTTTCCCTCCGGAAGCACAGCACACTTCCCCGTTAGGCGGCAACCCTGGTGAGCTTAGGAACGGTAAAGCTGTGGCTTCTCCTTTACACCGACACACCACAGCACTGTATCCTCAAGGGCATAAGGAACAGCAACGGCGGCTTCCAAAGTCCTTCCGCCGCCACTCAAGACAGTGCTTCCCTTCCGATGGGCACCTCTTTCCACCACTGACAGGACACTGAAGCTCCAAGTGTGATCCGCCATCAAGCGGCAAAGCTAACTAGCAACCTCCAGCACCCAGGGTTTCCAAGTCCCTGGTAGAGAAGACCTCAATGCTGCTTCTCTGCTAATGCTGAGGCTCACATTTCCTCCCAGAAGTGCTTAGGACAGGGGCTGTCACTGCCTCTCCCCCATGTAACCACTATTAGCAGCACCGCTACTGTGAGCACAACCACTCACACTGTAACCACTGTTACCTGCTACCATCATCACCAGAAAAGCACCATCATAGTCACAACCATTATTTTTTTGTTTTGTTTTGTTTTTGTTTTTGTTTTTTTTGAGGCCCTGGGCTCCATCCTCAGCCACCTGCCTCCCCTCCCCAGACAACATGGAGGAGCCATGATTGCACATATAGGGTATTTTATTTTATTTTTTAATTATATGTTTCTGGAGGTACATGCATGTGCGTGCAGTGTCCACAGAGACCAGAAGAGGGCATTGGATCTCCTGGAACTGGAGTCACGGACAGTCATGAGCTGCCATGTGGGTGCTGGGAATTAATCCAGAAGAGCAGCCGGTGATCTTAACCACTGAGCCATCTCTCCAATCCCGTCACCATCGTTCTTAATATCACCATCATAGTCACCATCACCACCAAAGTATCACCATCATGGTCACCATCACGTTCATAGTCACCATCATCATCATAGTCACCAGCATCAGCATGGTCACCAGCATCAGCATGGTCACCATCACTATCATGGTCACCATGGTGACAATGCAGAGGACAGATGGCTGGGAAGAGAAGCCACTTAAGCTGTTGGCCTTTTCCACGTGACAGCTGCGGAGAGGTAAAGAAGGGCAGCTGCCGAAGCAGGAAAAATAAATATTTAGGGGGTAAAGTGGGCAAGATGAAAATATGGGGCTGGGGGCTGGAGAGATGGCTCAGCAGTTAAGAGCACTCACTGGCTGCTCTTCCAGAGGTCCTGAGTTCAATTCCCAGCAACCACATGGTGGCTCACAACCATCTGTAATGAGATCTGGTGCCCTCTTCTGGCCTGCAGACAGAACACTGTATACATAATAAATAAATCTAAAAAAAGAAAAAGAAAATATGGGGCCGATATGAGAAGAGGGGTCAGTGGGAACCCAAGGTGATGGATGTCTGTGCAGCCAACAGCAGAGGGTGACAGCCAGATGGGAGCAGAGGCCACGTCGCTCCAGAAGCCACACGAGCCAGGCTCTAACACCGATCATGTGTCCTTCTACCTCCAGTCCTACAAGACACTTGATGATCCATCTCAGATTGAGTACACAGAGGCCTAGCTCAAGGTTCCCAAACTAACAAGGTCCAGGGATGGAATCTAAAAGCTGGTGTCATGGAGAACTGTCAAGGCTCTGGGTCCGAGCAATGAATCTCCAGGTCCTCTGAACCCCAAACACACGGGAGCACCGCCTCTATCATCACCCCGTCTTTTCCCAGTTACAGAGGAAAAGAAATGCCTGCAGATGTGTACCCACAGTGTCCACGGGGCCTCCGAGTGGTTCCTGGTGGTGTGCGGGGATGTCAGCCCTAGGCTCTGCTTCTCAGGTTTTACAAACACTGGCCGAGACCTCCAGGAGCTCCTGCCTGGTCATTCCCACCACTTGGCTCCTTCTGTGACAGTGAACTCATACCTCCAAAGCAAGGCTGCTCCTGTCCCAGATGAGTCTGACCTGAGAGGACCCACCTTTTCTTGAGGTTGGTAGATCCTGTTCTTCTCCCTCCCCCCTCCCCCCTTCCCCCTTTTATGAGCTATGGACTGATTGCTGGTGGAGAGAGGGAAGGGGAGGGGGTGGGGAGACTCACCAGCCCTCAACCTTGGCATTTTACTCGGAAATGAAATGTTCCGATGGGTTAACACACGGGACGGTGCCCGCCACCTCAAGACACAGCTGCACACATGTTACTGTTTTAATGAATGAGAAGGTCCAGGGGAACCAATTGCCCACATCTGTGATGACCATGCAAGTGGGAGAGGATGGAGCCAATCACATAATAGAAGACCTAGACCATACCACAGCTGGTCTACTCTTGGAACACCCACACTCTTTTTTTAAATCCTGGGGTGATCAGACACCAGACGGCCTGGGAATTGAACCCAGGTCCTCTAGATCATCAGTCACTTCTCTTCGCCACTGAGCCACCTCTCTCCTTGGAACACCCACATTCTTGATGTCAGTGTGGCATCCAGTGGGATGTCACTGGACTGTCATCAGACCTTAGTGCACAAGGAGGCAGTATGTCCCTGTCTACAGGTCCCCAAGGCAAAGACTTGCTAGGGGCTAAGGGAGCCAGTCAGGAGACGCCCACTCCCTGTCAGACGATGATATCCAAGTCATTGATCACAGCACTGAGTCCGACGGGCAGTGGCCACTGCTGGCCTCTGTCTCTGGAGAATAACCAAGCCAGCACTCAGGCTTCTCCCAGGACCCCTGCCCAGCTGAGTTCGTCTGGGAGGAGAAACAAAGCAGATCCTGGCGCCCCACTGCCGGAAGACAGTCTACCTTTGCGCCCCCAAAGACAGAAAAGAGGTACTGGCCACCACTTTCTCGGCAGCAGCCATCACAGAAGGTGGAAGGAACCCCGATGCCACAGATGATGCCACAAAGGGCGTCTGTACACGGGAAACCATTGCTTTGCCTTTACAAAGAGGGAAGTCGCCGGGCGGTGGTGGCGCACGCCTTTGATCCCAGCACTCGGGAGGCAGAGGCAGGTGGGTGTCTGTGAGTTCGAGGCCAGCCTGGGCTACAGAGTGAGTTCCAGGACAGCCAGGGTCACACAGAGAAACTCTGCATCAAAAAATAAATAAATAAACAAATGAACAAATAAAAACATAGATAAATAAATAATAAATAATGGATAAATAAATAAATAAGGACATGCCCATTCCTGTTTGCACACGGACAGGTCTGGATAGCATTTCGCTGAATGAAATCAGCCAATGTGTGGTTCTCTATGTGAAGGTTCCTAGAGGAGTCGAACTAAGATGTAGAAGGTAGAATGGGAGGCAGCTGTAGGGTGCTGGGAGGAGGGCGTGGAAAGTTGTTTCCTGTGGGGACAGCGTTTCAGCTCTAGCGGATTTTGCAGCCCTGGAGATGAGTCACACAGCAGTGTGAATGGGCTTGGGTTGCTGGACCCACAACAGGAGGGGGGTTTTGTATGGCATACATTGTATCCCAATGAACAGCTTCAAGTCTTGGCTTCCTTCTCTGCAAAGTGGGTAATAATGCTTGCCGGAGTCAGGCAGAAACTTTCTGAAATCTGCTGGTTCCCCGCCCCCACCCTCGACACGGGGTGGGCCTTGGGCAGGCTCCCTCCACTTGGAACCTCCATGTGTAAAATGGAGAGAATGCCATCACAGACCTAACCAGAAGGAGCGGAGCACTGGCGACTCAAAGCTGTTGCCAAAACCACCAGAGACCTGAGCCAGTGTGCCTGCCTGATCCCACTGCACTGTGACTCCATTCTGACATCTGCTCCCTGGCAGGGCCTGGTGAATTTGGACAGTGGGTGACTGTGTGCACAGGAGATACACAAGCCCCAAGTGGGGTGCAGAACACTTCTACTGCTGATGCCTGACAATGACAGCATGGGGGGGGGCGATGGGGGGGCTAAAGCCAAACCACTGTCTCCTCTGCAGCCTCTGGCCCGTCATGAGTCTCTCACAGGGCTGTACCGTGCTTGAGACATGAGACCCCCTGGATGATATGTCCTCTGTACCCAGCGCCCAGTGGTCACTCAAAGCATACTGGTGAATGACTAACGGACTGTCCAAAACAATGTCCATCATGAGTCCAACTCAAGGTACTCAGACTATAGCCCCAGAGGACCAAATGGTTCCTGAAGCCAGCACACCTCTGACCCACAGACCACAGGACAAGGGCCATGTCAGTGGAGAAACTCCGCCCTGTGTGGCCCCAGATCAAACAATAAGCGGGAAATCTGTCGATGTCACCCACAGGCCAGGCCTAGGGAGTGAGGTGGGGCACAAATCAAAGCATCTTGGGATGGCGAGCGGGAGGGAAGCTCAGTCTGAGGCTGGATCTGGGAGGAGACACCCATGGAGGAACTGGGAAAAGACACAGTGAGGGTACCCATTGAGTGCTTCTTTCCCAGGCAAGGTTTGGGCAGTGTCTCGGATGCGGAATCTGAAGGTCCAAGAGGGAGCCACAAGGACCCACCCCCAGCTCAGCCCCACTCACGGCCCCTGGTCATTTTGAGTTAGCACAGCGGAGGTATCGAACACAACTCCACGGTCTCTGCAGCCCTCTTCAGCACAGTGCCTAAGAGCTCCTCGGACGTGGAGGAAAATGTGCCAAGACCATGGGGGTCTCGTGAGAAGAAAAAACCCTGACTCGGTGTCTCCACCCAGCAACCTCCACATGCTGCCCTACAGGACGCCTCCACCTCAAATACAGTGATGAGCAGGGGTTAAGTGGCAAAAAGACCAGGAAGGAATGCGGCATGGGATCGGCCTCAGTGGTTTTGAGCTTTTCAGGTAATAGAACTGGAGTCCAAACCAACGTCCTCACGCAGGACGGGGCTGTCTGAGTCCAGGCAGGGATGATGTCAGAAAACCACTTAGAATGGTGTTAGGCACCTGTCTTAGTTAGGGTTTCCATTACTGTGAAGAGACATCATGAACACGGCAAGTCTTATAAAGGAAAACATTTAACTGGGGCTGGCTTACAGTTTCTGAGGTCTCGTCCATTGTCGTCATGGCGGGAGGTAAGGCAGTGTGCAGGCAGACATGGTGCTGGAGGAGGAGCTGAGAGTTCCTCATCGTGATCCACAGGCAACAGGAAGTGAACTGCCTCACTGGGCGTGGCTTGAGCATCTAGGAGACCTCAAAGCCTGTCCCCACAGTGACACACTTCCACCAACAAGGCCACACCTCCTAAGAGTGCCACTCCCTATGGCCAAGCATTCACACACATGAGTCTATGGGGGCCACACCTGTTCACACCACAGCTACCTGAGCTTCCAGCCCCAGGCTCAGGGACAGGAAAGAAAGACACAGTCCCTCACAACCCTCCAGCCAGACCTGTGCCCAGTTCCTGTGTCACCACGGTTGAGACTGACAATAGCTTCATCCCAGGAGCCTGGACACTTGCAGGGACAGGCCTGTCCTGTCTACATGTCTACAGGCATGTCTACACAGCATGAACTGACCCCTCAGCATGGCCATGATGGGTAAGTGGGCCCAGCCAGCTCTGTCCACACCCAGCTCAGCGCTCTCGGCCCTTCCCTGTTCCTGTCAGCTGGGACCTCTGTTGCTCCAACGTGGCAGATGCTGCTCACAGGAAAGCCGAGGCGAGTGACAACTGGCAGAGAAGTGGAAGATCAAGATGGCTCTCTGGGGCCTCTCAGCCCTCTGTCCCACCACAGTTCTCCACCCCTGTGCCACTCTGTGTTCATCTGCTAAGGAGGAGGCGGTAGGAGGAGGCGGTAGGGCTCACCCTGACGTTACAGATTCGGAAATGGACTAAAAAAAAAAAAAAAAATGTCAGCCTCTTGGTCAAGCAGGAGGACCAACAACCAGCCTGACCATTCCTCACCGACCCCTTGCACAAACAGCAATCCGGCTCACATGCCGGCTTCTCCAGGCGCCAGCTCCCCAGCTCCTGAGTCAAATATTCAAACCCACTACCAAATAACAGCTTTGGAAAATCAGGCCATCACACCGGCCACAGGCGAGGAAGCTCGGCAGCCTGTTCACCTCAGCTCTCCCTGTGGAGAACATGCAGTGACGGGAAGCCAGGGTGTGGTGAGCACAAGCCTGGCACCCCCATCTCCTGACAGAGGAGGGCATGCCTCACCGATAACCCACAGATGTACCAGGTTGAAGTGATACCCATGGTTCATGTCCACCTGGAACCTTGATCAGAAACAGGGCCTTTGCACCCAGCTCTCTGCTGAGGCTATTCTGGGACAGAGTGGCTCCCAAACGCAAAAGACTGGTGTCCCCATAAGGAGAGGAAGGTAATGGCACACTGAACAAATCTGACTATGGATAGGGAGAGGAGCGACAGGCTGGGGCCATAGCTCTACGCGTACATATTAGCCTGCCTGCCATGCACAGGGCCCCTGATCACTCAATCCCCAACCGAGTTTGAGGCCAGCCTGGGCTACATGAGACCCTGTCTCAACAACAACACAAACCAAAGGAAGGAGAGAAATGACAGAGGCCACCAAAGAGGGAACAGAGCCTGTGGAGATGTAGGCAGAACCTAGAGTAAAGCGTCCACAAGACAAGGTAAAACCAGGAACCAAAGCTGGGACAGGTGGGGAGGACCCTTCCCTAGGGCCTTTGAGAAAACTTGGCTCTGTAGATACTTATTTCAGACTTCCGGTGTCCAGAGCCATCAGCTAGCTCACTGTTGCTTTAAGCCCCCACACTGTACTGATGTGACACAGTGGCCCCAGGAGACACACGGCTGAGGGACAGGTGCAGCTCAGAGGACAGTGACGGGATGAGATCTCTGAGATCTGGGCAGCTGCAGTCCGGCAGGCACCCTAGCCAGCCCTTCTTCCTATCCTGGAGGCCTCTCTACGGGCTCCATCCAACAGGAACTTCTCTGCCACGACTCCCTCACTTACAAACTGCTGCCGCTGTTGAAACAGGAGTCGTACACATCCCCACTTCCACGGCCATCTCCAAATTAGTGCGATCGAAAGAATGAAGCGCAGGTAAAAAATACTCCAGCCCAGGGACCGTTCAGCGAGCATAAGAAGATCTACAAGGCAGTGTATGCCACTTGTGGGACCCCCCAGCGGGGCATGGACTGCACACCTTGCAGACTCGGGCCACCACACCTCTGCGTGGCAACCCCAGGCCAGAGAGTCCTGGCCCCCAGGAGCAAATGTAACTTTTTTTTTTTAATGGAGTAAACAAAAACCTAAAAGAGGCAAACACAGCCTTGGGGAAGCATGGGAGGGGTGTACACACACACATTCTTCTCTTGAGTCACCAGGGCTGGGGCGCAAGGGGGGGATAAATTACTATCCAAGTCCAGCCGCACTGGGATGTAATAAAATGTGTTGCTAAGATACAAGTACCAAGGAAGTTCATTAAAGGCCGCTTTAACCCTGGCTGCCAGCCTCTTCCTCCTTCCAAGGCGGCTTATTTGGTGCGGTCCCTTGTGTTTATAATTAGATCCACAGTACGTGAGGCCACGCTGCCCATTCACGTCCACTCAGCAGAATGCATTAATAAAATAACTTAAGATATGCTGACCTGGGCCTCGGTGCTGGGGTAAGAGCTGTAAGTCTGTTTCACTTAGAGAGCCCCACTCACTGATCTAAACGGCAAACACCCTTGAGAAACCTCAATGGCTCTCTGATGACGCAATCTCTCTGGTTCTGCTGCGTTCAACTGCGTTCGCCTCGTGGAATCTCCTACCGGGACAGCAGAATAGTTTCACCTGGGAAGCTAGAGCAGCCACCATGAGATGCTGCCCGGGGACAAGAGGTGAGGGAGGGAAGCCACTTCTAGGCTGTGGCCCAGCCCAACGGAGCTATCGAAGGGTTGACCCAGAGGAAGACGCCAGACCTTGTCTGAGAGAGCAAGTGGCTGCCTACCCCAGTGAGGCTCTGGGATGACGAGGCACTATGACAGCCATCACTCAGGTGTGTCCCTTCGGGCCGGGAGTGTTTGTTTGGAAACCTGCTTCCTCTCATGCTGAGGTCTATCCTCCCCATCTGCAGTCTGGGGACCCGGGCTGCCACTGGGCCATCAGAGAACCCTGAAGGCCTCGGCATCTCTGACGCTAGAATCTCCGTGGTAGGGAGAAGCAGCTGAGTTCCAGCCTTTGGCCTAGCCTGAGTTTATGGTGGGGGCAGGGCTAGTACGGCAGAGACACCCAACCCTACATCAGCTCTCCCTTCACACTCACTTGTCTTCTGGCCACACTAGGCCCCTCATGGAAACACCAGGCGCGTCCTCTACCCAGAGACAGTGAGGAGAGTTGCCTACCCACCCCCGACTGCAGCAGGCCTTGGCTCCAATGTCACCTTCTTGGGGACACCTTACTTAAAGGGCCCACCCACATCATGGACCCCACATTCCTCACT
Organism: Peromyscus maniculatus bairdii; assembly: GCF_049852395.1. Lineage (NCBI taxonomy): Eukaryota > Metazoa > Chordata > Mammalia > Rodentia > Cricetidae > Peromyscus > Peromyscus maniculatus. The sequence goes on from NC_134871.1 coordinate 54,152,780, forward strand.
TGGCCAGACTGCCTGCCACCCCCTAATCGCAGTATTTCACTTATCGTGTTTGATCGTCACCTGCTTGGGACTGGCCGTACCTTGCCCTGTCACCATGCTGACCCAGGACTGTCCTACACAAGCTAAAGGTCACAGCGTGTTCAGGAGTCACAGCTACTGCAGCCTTCCTCCATGAGCGTGTGCCCCTGGACACCACCCACACCCACAAAGGTTAGGGGCACCCCCAGAGAATATGCAAAAAGGGCTTAAGACACGGAGAGAGCTCTGTCACCCCAGTGTCCTTCCAGTCCCCTGTGCTCAACGCTCTGGCCACTTAAAGGTGAGGTCCCAGCCTCACCTTTAAGAAACCAGTTACGAGTGGCCCTCCGCACACCTTTCCAAGTTCCCACATCTGCCATCACCTGCGGCTACAACAACCTCACACCATCATCACACCAGTGGCTAGCATGTTGCTTTTCTTTCTTCACCAAAACCGACTCCTTGGGACGGGGGTAGAGATGTGGGGCGTAAGGGGGAGGAGCTGGTGTGGTGTCTGCAGTATGAGCAGAGGGAACTCTCACCTAGCAGCCTGCCTGGGCACACATGTCACCCCCAAACGGCATCACTAAATCCAGGTGTGCAATATGCCACTGATTGCAAGGACGCTGCCTGTCACTTGGTGAGCCGTAGCTTCCTGTTCTAGACCAGGGCCTCTGATATCTATTCTAATGACATTCTGAAGTTGGTTTACATGTGCAGATTGTCTGTCTGCCTGAATGACATGAGATCACCCCGTCCTTTCCTCCCTCCTCCTCCCCTATTCCGGCCCTGCCCTTTCCCTTTCCTGGGGGCAGAAGGCCCCTGGCAGCTTATCTCAGTGACAGTTTGCTGGGACCCCCAGGCAAAGCCACCTCAGCGCCCCCCAACCCCCAACCTGCCCTACACCCCCACCCTACCCGACCCCCCCCACACTATCTCCTAAGACTCTGCTACACCTGTTAAGAGATCCGAGAGCAGGCATTTTGTCCCCCCAGTGGAATAGGTCTCACCTGTTATCTGCTTCTGGCACCTCTGTTCAGGGGGCTTACCCCCTCACATGCCTACTCTATCTCCCAACTGCAGACTCCCAAAGGAGCCAGGGGTGTGCGTGGGCGGGGCAGCAAGCAGGGACACGGGCTAAGGCAACCAACCTTCATCAGCAGTTCTGCAATGAATCCAAGCCAACAGGCTTCACACACAACTCTAGAACGGAACACAGGGGCCCTGGCCATGCTGCTCACCTCTTACTTGTGTAGCATCTAAGAATCACTTTAGAGCCACGAGAGCATCCCCTGGGGCCCTTTCCTAGTGGTCCTGTGGTCAGCACACAAGGACATCCTAGGCAGGACCCAGTATCTCGAAGTGCTAGCCCCTGGGATAGGCAGCTTCCGACAGAAATACAGAACTCCCTTCCTTTGGGTCACAAACGCGTGGGTGAAGACTGAACCTTCCAGCTAGTTCCGGTTCCCAGACACTATCTCCAAGACCATTCTCGCCCATGACCTCAGTTTCTCCTTCGTGAAAGGATCTCTCCCTTTGGTATTCACATCTGATAACGTTCAGCCATAACCCACTGGCCACTTCTAGGAGACGCTGGGAGACAAGACATCCTCATCTACCAAATCTCAAGTCTAGCACCCATCTCCAGCTCTGAACACACAGGAGAGTAGAGACTCAGAACATCTCTAAGTTGCTAGCCAGCCGGGGCGTGGTAGCGCATGCCTTTAATCCCAGCGCTCAGGAGAGAAAAGCAGACAAATCTCTGAGTTCCAGGCCAAGCTGTGAGTTCTAGGTCAGTTACGGCTACATAGTAAGATTCTGTTTCAAAAGAAAAAAAAAAAGGTGGTGGGGGGGAAGCAACCCTGAGGCTCCTGTCCCCAAGAAAACCACATCTGCGTCTGCGTTCTCTGGGCTGGTTGGCTCTCTGTCGTTTGCACTATGTTAAGAAAGCAATAGAACAGCTCCTCTGCCCAACTGCCCTGCTGCAGCCTGGGAATCCGGCCCAGCACGCAGGCCACTGGCCCCACTGTGAGACCACTGCCAGCTACTTCTTCAGACTGAGGGTCTGCCCCTAGAAAGTGCAGCCCAGCTGAGAGCCAGGGCCGCCTGTTGTTTGCCAACAGAAGGAACCAGGAGGAAGTTGCATTAGCAGTTTCTCCCACATTGGAGACCCTACCCCACAATGAAAACGTTCTTAAGGAAGTACACGTGTCCCTTTAGAGAATAGAGGCTATTTCAAAGTTAGAAGACCTAGTCCACCTTAAAGCAGAACATCATCAAAAAGAAAAACCTAAGCCCTGCCGAGAGGGGCTCAAGCCAGGGCTGCACAAAGACAAAGTCTGGGGTCGGTGGCAGGCAGATGTAGGGGCTCCTCCATTGGTCCAAGGTCTGCCTACTCTAGTCCAACTGACTGGGCCTCTTGACCCGACCTGCCCCATGTTCCCACCCTTAGCCTAGGTAGAACAGGGAGAGAATCTGCTCTGATCCCTTGAAAGTTCTAGGACTTTCTACGTCCATGGAAAAGTCCTATCGTGACCACCAGAAGAGACTCTGACTGGTGGGAGATTTTGCCCAACGCATCATCTCCGTTGGCTCTCACCTGCATTTCTCTCCAGGCTCAACACACACACACACACACACACACACACACACACACACACACACACACTCACTCACTCATACAAGCATCATCTACCACCCCATGTAGTCAGCACAAGGGGTTAAGAACAGGCAGCCAGGAGCCAACACCCAGAACGAACGAACGTCTCTACTTATTAGCTGTGTGACCTCCACAAGTCACTCGACCCCACTGGGCTTCAGCCTACTCCTGAATAAAACTAAAAATACCAGCGGCCCTTCCTCAGAGGGCCAGGTAAGGGCTGAGTGAGGAGGAATGGGAGACACAAGGGGCCTCGGCACTGGTGTCCAACAGGCAAGGTGCGGATCCTGGCGACGCTGTTAAAAAAAAGATACGGAAGCCCAGAGCTCACTGCACCATCTCACTTAATCACCAGTGGCTTTTTAAAATCACTTCCTGAACCACTTCCTGTACTCTAAGGTCTGACTGGCAGCGAGCGGCTGGTTTTCCACTTTCTTGTTGACGAGCGCAAGCCTCCAAAGTGAGAGGCACATTGTCCAGCACAGAAGAGGATTCCAAGGCCAGAGCTGATTCATAGTTCCGGGTCTGCTCAGTTTGAAAACTTGTGACATTGACCTTTGTTACCGGCCTACGGAAGACACGTGAGAACCTTCTGAGAGGTCTTTCTGTAGGAGAGAGCCAGATGGGCCTCTGGAGCCCTCCCCACAGATGACCAGAGACCTTGCTCCACATTAAAAGCCTCCGCTGCCAAGGAAGGGACCTCAGGACCAGTGACACACTTCCAAGGACAGCACTAGCTCCCACGCACGGTGAAATAAAAAGACTGAACCCACGATTCTGTTTCCCGAAGAGACAAAGGCATCAGACAGAGAACCTGCTCCGTCACAGGGTGAACCTCGTGGCCAGGAGCGCTAATGAGGCATCGAGGGATTACCAAAGTTATTATCAGCGTCATCTCACTGAAAAAAATCCAGGCCTAATTGAAATCAACCGTACAGTTCTGACAGCAGGTGCTTTGAGAGGCGAAAATATCAAAGCCAGCTCTCTGGACGAATTGAAAAGGATGCCACCATCAGCAGTCACCATCGTCAACTGTTCCCAGGGGTGGTGAGTGGTGACACCTCCCACAGAAAAGGCCACAGCCCACTTTCTGAGCAGTCTGTAGAAGACCTGCTGGTGATTTGGGGTTCGTTCAGGAGGCCGGAAACCCCGGTCCAACCACGAATCTCAGAGCCACAATGTCACTCACTTGAAGTTTTCCTTGACTTTGGGGCTTTCGTGAAACTTTTCCAAACCACTGTTTCACTTCCTCCAGATGGCCTGGTGGGAGAAGAGTCTCATCCTTGCCCCAGTTACAGAAGGCAAACACATGCAAAGAGGCAGAACAGCTTACCCACGGTACAGGCCCTGGGACCTGAGGATCTGGGGAGTGAGGCAAGGTTCTGAGCATCATGTCCTACCCAATGATGCTGAACATGCCCAGGAGGACAAGGATGCCCCAGGCAAACAGAATGGGCAACTCCATTCTCCATGACAGCGTGTTATCTGACCTTAGAAAGTTTCCCTTCTCTTATCTGTTCAGCAGAGGTGGTTGGCTATCCCCGCCTGACCCAAGATCTAAGAACACCCTGAGTGAGAATCAGGTAGGGAGGCATTCACTGAGAGCTCCTGTGACGGTCTCTTTAGACACAGCCAATACCACAAGGCCATGTCATACTTGTAGTGTCTCCAGCTTCTCTGCCAGGGCCAATTCAACCATGCCTCAACCCGAGAGCGCTCACCGCTTCCTCAGCCGCCGAGAACTAAGTGCCGTGAATCTCACTGGGCCTCCAGGAACAGACAGACACACCTACCTTCCCGGCTGTATGAGCATGATCATCAGCACAGACCACATGGAAGTCCTCCACATCCCCAGTACTGGGCAGGAGCCCTTCACACACCTGTGAGACTGATTAACGGGGGTGTTTCCAGGAGAGGCTCAGGAGGCTCTTACCAACCATGAGAACCAAGCTCAGGAACAGGGAGACTAGTGTGTTCATTGTGTCAGAGAAAGGCATTTATCTACATCGTGTGTGTGTGTGTGTGTGTGTGTGTGTGTGTGTGTCTGTCTGTCTGTCTGTCTGCATGTGTGTGTGTGTCTGTGCCCATAGACCCATACAAAACACCACAGCTGAGCATGCCCCAGGGCTCACACTGACAGGGCCCCTAAGGTAGGATGGGCAACTTAGAGTTAGAAGATGACTTTTAAAGTATTTAGATCTGTTCTTCTATTTTCCCAACAAGCACCAGCTGCTTTCATAGCAAAAACTTCTTTTAGAGTTCTTAGTGAGTGTGGCATTGTGCCCCTGTGGTCCCAGCACCCAGGGATACAGTGGGGGGTGGGAGGAATTGAGCGTTTGAGGCCAGCCAGGGCTATGTAGTTAGATCTTTTAGAAACGTAAAAAGTAAGTGGAAATTCTCCCTTATCCCTGAAATGCTACTTCAGAGCACGAGAATGGCAATTGTTTCCCTGATCACAAAGACTGGTCGGGCTAGAGAGCTAGCTCAGCAATCGGGAATGTTTGCTTCTCTTCCTGAGGACCTGGGTTCAACCCAAGTTCCCTATAACTCCAGCTGCAGGGGATCCAGTGTCTTCTTCTGTCCTCAACAGGCATCTACACACACACACATCTCTCTCTCTCTCTCTCTCTCTCTCTCTCTCTCTCTCTCTCTCTCTCTCTCTCTGACACACACACACACACACACACACACACACACACACACACACACACACTGGGGGGGGGGGACACAGATGGAAAGGACACAGAGAGAAAGAGGCTCAAGAGCTGGCTGAGCAGTTAAGAGCACTTGCTGCTCTTCCAAAGGGCCTGGGCTCAGATTTCAGCAGCCTTCTTGGGCAGCTCACAACCACCTGTAACTCCCCCACCACACACACACACACACTCCCGGGTTTAACTGCCAGGAAGCTTACCAGCATCCCTAGCTCCCACTTGCAAGTTTTACTCAGGCCTGAGTTCTGAGGACACAGGCACCCTCCCTCCTCCAGGTCACTTGTCTTCCAACTCACCGCATGACCTTACAGCACCTTCCAGAAAGTTCCTTGAAACTCAGCCATCCACACCCACACTGTCAGGTCTCCAGGGAGTGAGTCTCACTCTCTTCTAGGACCACTCATTTCTAAGATGTACTTTTAAAATCTACTATTCACTGTGTGTTCACCCCTGGAACCACATCAGATCATCACAGCTAATCCCCACGTCCTCCCTACCCTGAGAACAAACATAAGGGGGTGCTTCTTCCCCGTGGAGCTTACAGCCTACAAATAAAACGATGCAGGATGAAGACAGTGGACGTTCAGTCCTCCCCAAAGGTTTGGGGTACAGGGAAGTTGCTAAGGAGCAACCAAAATGTCCTGTGCCAAGTTGGGAGAACTGGAGGAAGTAGACAACCCCAGGAGAGAACAAATAGCAGGGGGCACCCTAGGGTTCCCTTCAGGAGCCAAAGCAACCCACTGAAGGTTGTGAGGCCCAGATCACAGCCCGAGGTATGTAAGTCACCAGGATGAAGAACACAGTCGGAGGGGCTGGAGAGAATCCTGCTAAAAGGTAGGACACACTCGCATACCCCTCAACAGGTGAACGGTTAAGCAAAGGCGCTGTATCCACTCACAGGTAAGTCAAACGTCAGGGGAAAGAGGAAGCAATACCACATCCAACACGGAGGCAAGAGAAAGCAGCCCAGCACAAGAACACACAAAGCCGGCATAGTTAGAACTGCATTCATATGAAGGTCCAAAGCAGGCAACTCTCAGACAGAAAGCAGGTGCAGGAGGAAGCCAGTGCCTAGCCTCCGGGTGATGAAATGCTCTCAGATGGTTGCTAGCAATGGCCGGAGCTGTAGGAAAAGCATCACACTCCCTGTGGGTGACTAGGACGCCGGAATTGTGTCTCCATAACACAGAAGCCCTTTCTAGGGTTTCTGAAGTCCTTCCAGGAGAGGACAGCACTGAGCAGCTCCAGGGTGGTAGAGAGCAGGAGAAAGCAGTCCCAATGGAGGGCTCAGGTGGAAGCATACGTCCAAATACTTGCAGGGCCTGCTGTCCAGTCCCAAGCACTTCCCTGCAGCATAAAACACGAAGCCTTTCTCGTTGGTGTCTTCTCTTTAACGGGTAACCATCCTGGTTCAAAACAGACTGGCCTTCTTGCCTGGGAAGAAGACTGCTGTTTACCTTTCTAGAGCAAAAAGCTCAGGAGACAGCCTTGCAGCCGATGGTCTTGGGATGGGTGCTCTCAGAATAAACCAGCACACAGATTCCGGTGTTGTGTTCTCTGGTGTGTGACCTAGAGAGTGAATCGTACTGAAGACATGATTCAGGGCCCGTGAGCACCTGATACATAATCCCTTTCAAGAAGACAGATTTTTATTGCCAAGCTTGAGGACAGCCCCTTGGAATCCAAGTCCATAAAATCAATAGATCAGGTGATGCCCCAGACTCCAAGTTCACCTCCAGGATCTCTCTGGCCAGGCCACGCCACCTCCAACTGCAATTCAGGCAGAGCCCCTCCTAACTCGGCTCCCGCTGGATTGCAGGAAAAGTCAGGTCAGGTGAGGCCACCGTGAGCAGAGAACTCCAAAGGAGGGGGAAGAGGCTCCGATATTTATGACATGCCCGTTATTTAGACAAAGTGCTTCTTGTGCTTGACAATGAAGATTAAAATGGTACTGTATCTCAGGGCGTGCTGCAAATTCTCAGAGTAAAACCACAGTGGAGGCTGATAGAGGCTCCACACAGCACATATTAAGTCTGTTCTCTCCCAGTTCCAAGACCCACATGGCAGACTTCCTGTTCTTTGTGGGGTCACCATCCCCCTTCACTTCTTCTGGGGGGGGGGGATATGTCCTCCCCTTGCAAATCACAAGGTGCATAGCAGGTACTTGTACTTAGCCCAAGACCCCCGGTGATGGAAAACTGTACAAAGAATTTCTCTCCCTTCCTCTGACCAAGCTACTTCTAGGAGTTCTTTCAATGTGACTCTGTTTCTCGAAGAAAATGAAAAGCAAAACAACACATCGCAGTGCCAAGGGCACTAACGGGGAATTGCAGGTGGGGCACTGTTGGACATTACCCTACTGCTACCGTGTGTCTAATGGAGGAAGGCAGTCCGCCCATCCCTTCCTCTGACCATGTTTATCCCCTGCCTGTGAACTTTTAATTGAAACTTAACCTTTCTTATTTCATATTCCAAGGGGCGGCAACAGGAGAACACCTCCGGGGGTGGAAAGGCTAACATTTTCCCCCTCAAGTAACTCTACGGAGAGACTGTGCTTTTAATACTTCCTTGAATTAAAATACACATTATACTACACCTGACTTACACAAAATTTCCATCCTCACTCCTGCACCGCAGCTCCTCCCGGGCAAGTTCTGTGGCGTCCACGCCAACCGTTCACAACTCTTGACTAGGTTTTGGAGTCCCCTCTGACCTTGTAAATCCAGCTGCCCCCAGCCAAACTGTCAATCACCACCAAAGTCCCCCGAGAGAGGATAGTAGAGAACGTTAAAACCAGCAGCTCACCGCCTAGGTGAACTCTTGAGAGCCCGCTGCATCCAGCGTGGGAGAGACAGGCAGCTCTATTAGCATGCTGAACCAGGCTTGGGGGGGGGAGTCCTCTCCCTCTTTTATGAGCCCTTGTTATATAAAGGCCACAAAGAGAAACAGAAAAGCAGACTTGCGGTCACAAACACAAGTTCCGATGGCCGGGCCAAACCCTGGCTGCCTACCAGATGTTATTTTTAGGCATCTAAACGAGAAACATTTTTAAAAGGCCAGAGAACAAAAGTTTTCTGGCTTCCTTTCTTTCTTTTAAAGCACTCACACAAAAAAGATGGAGGCACTGTTCCTTTGCAGGCAATACTCCCTAATTCAAATTTAAAGGCAAAGCCGTCCTAGGGGTAGGAGGGTTCCTTCTCCCGGCGGCAACCTCTACCTTCAAACAGGATTTTCAAAGGTTTCCTTTGTAGCCTTATCTAAATTCCAGCATGTAGGATAATAAATAGCTACTCATTTACTGTCATAAAAATTTAAACAGCGCCTGAAATAGTTGCCACAATACAGAAGAAACGATCGCGGGGAATCTCGGAGAGACCCACTCCAGACAGTCCAACTACTGCCTCGAAGCGCCCACATAAAGAGACATTGTTGCGAAGAGAGGCTCCCAGCACTGGCTTTCCCTTTTAAATCTTCTACTCCGAGTCCAAGACTCCACAACTTCACGTTTCACCCAGGCGATCACTCTGTTCTGGGTGTGTTGTTAAGATTTTTTTTTTTTTTAAGTATGTGGTTTGATTCTACACAGTGATTAAACATCTTTGTGCTCTGCGAGGAAGGGTCTTCCAACCCCTCCCCCTCCAAAAATGGCATCGAAGCAATCAAAATGGTAATGCCGGGCCTGGGTCCCCTCCCCCCGCGAACTCCCCGACTTCGCCGGGGCCGCGCACAGGCCCCCCTCCGGCGGGAATGGAAGCTTCCACTCGCGGACGGGGGCGCGCAGCCGAGTGCTGGGGCCCGGCTCCGACAGAAAGGGGCAAATACCAGACTCCCCAGCCTACTGGTTCAGCCGGGCGCCCCCTCCCACCACTTTGTAACTTTAAAGACTCGGCTTGGAGCACAGGCCTGCGAGCCGATGCGTCTTCCCGGGGGACTGCGAAAGCCCAGCCGCTGGAGAGGGGGGACCCCATGGGCTGGGGGGAGGGGAACCGGCCGGGCGAGAGTCCCCAGGCTGCCCTAGTCCGGGTCCGGCAGCGGCATTCCGAAGGAAGCGAGAGCAATGCCAGGGCGCGGGCGGCGCGAGGGGGGAGGGAGGGGCGCGCCCCCGCCTGCCGCCTCGGAGACCCGGGCGCACCATTGGCTGTACCGCTCAAAGTTCTCGGCCGGCGGCGCGCAGGGGGCGGGGGCGCGCGCGGAGGGGGAGGGGCGCGGGGGCGCGCGGCCGGCCGGGCTCCGGCGGCGGCATCTGTTCGTGGTGCTGAAACCTGGAGCGCTGAGCTCAGCGCAACTAACTCACAATGGACAACTTTTCCTCGCCGAGGGGGCGGCGGGCTCAGCCCCCCATGGCTGGAGCTCCGGGCGGGTCTCCATATCCCCTTTCAGGCATAGACACCCAAGTTGGGGCAGAACCGGGGGGTCCTGGGGGCGCCTTTCTTTTGTTCCCCGGTAGCTGGCCTCAGGTTCCGAGAATAAAAAGTGAGGCTGGCGGGATGGCATGGCAGGGAGGGGGCCGGCTAGGAGAAAGATCACCGAACCAGGTCGGCTGTGCCACGCGGAAATGGCTTCCAAGGAGTTTGGGGTGCAGGCCCAAATTGCCGCCCCCTTGCGCCTCCCTCCCTCCGCAGCAGGGATCGGGGGATGCCGAGGCCGGGGAATGTCCACGTTCCCAAAACATGTCCACCGCTCAAGATGGACGCCGGGCAGCCGGCGCCTCGGAGGTACGGCGCGGATCTTTGGGCGGCCGCCGGAGCCTCGCGCTCCCCTCTGCCGCCACTAACCAGCTCTTTCTATCAAGAAAGGGAGGACAGCAACTTTGAGGAATGCAGCCAGACCCCCACGAGAGTCGGCGCGTGCGGCGCCCGCATGGGCACTTTTTAGGGTGCTGCCAAAGTGCCCGGCGACCCTCCCAGGGCCCCGGTGCTCGGTGGAGGTCAGGCCCCCTCCTTACTTGTTTGTCGCTGAGCGCTGCGATCCGTGGCTGCCTTTCGTGGAGCTGCTTCTTGAGGTCGCCGTTCTACGGAGACACAGAGGAGCGGGCTCAGTCTGGCTGCCCGGGAGTGGGGGGTAGTAGATGAGCCACGATCCCCGCATCCCCACCACCCAATGCCAGGCGGGCCAGGCCAGCCGCAGCGCGCCCCAAGTTTCCGGGGCCGCGTCCAGCACACGGACGGCCGTGCAATGTCGTGCGGAGCCGCTTACCTGTGGCTGCCGCCTCATTGGGGCAGCTCCCGGGGCGGGGCGGGGGCCGAGGCCACCCGGCGGCGCGCCCCGAGCCGTGCAAGTTTGCAGGCCGGGGTGCGGGTGCGAGTGAGTGTGAGAGTGTGTGCCGGGGGAGGGGGGACGAACAAAGAGCCAAGTAAACACGGCGAGTCCGTGTCGAGCAAAGCTCATAAATATTCAAGTCGCGTCCTAATCTCCCCAACACATACACACACACACACACACACACACACACACACACACACACATACACGCGCACGCCGCAATATCGCTCGGGCACCGGCCGCCACGGCACCACTCGCCTGAGTCACAATCGCCAAAACTACTTTTGCTAACAGTGCGGGTCGGTGCCGGGTTGGGCCCGGCGCAAGAGACAGGGAGCGGGCCTGTTCATGCGTCCTGTTCCCAGGACATCTCTAGGAGAGTCCCCTTTCCCGGTACCCGAGCTGTGCAAACCGGGAGGCGACAGAGAAGACGCCGGGCTGGGGTCCCACGCGTCTTGGACCTGCAAACAGTGCAGGATCGCCCAGAAGCGAGGGGGGGGGGACAGGGAGAGCTAAGGGACATGGCCCCGGGACATGCTCCAGAAGGGGCCTGCTCCCAGCCACCCCTACGACCAAGAGTTGGATACAGAACTCTGGTCCCTCCAGCCTCTATTCCCCAGGCACTACTCCTCTCCGGTCCAGGTTCCCCGGACCACCTACCTGGTGGCGCGCGAGTTCCACCGCGAGCGCCTCGGACCGGCTTTGCAGCTCCATCGCCGCAACTTGGGCAGCACTTTGAGCTCACTTTGGCCCGAGCTCGCGGGAAGTTGTGCTGCTCAGCGGGGACCAGACCGGGAGAGCTCGGATCCGACGTCCCGGCACTAGGGGACACTAGTCCCCTCCTGCAGCGCCGACAGGAAAGGGGACTGACGAGGGGAAAGAAAGGCGAGCTGGCGCCCAACTCTTCCGGCTGCCGCTAAGTTGCGCCGGGTGCCCGGGCTGCCTGCGCCGCCCGGCGCATGGCCCCCCGGCGCCGGGAGCCCCGCGCAGCCCCCCAGCGTGCGCCCTGCCGCCACCCGCTCCAGCTGACCGCTGGCAGGGACTATATTTCCTCCGGCGCGCGCGCCTGGATCTCGCTGGGGCCGCGGCAAAGTTGTGCCTCGGCACGATGCTAATTCGGCAGTGCCCGGATGGAGCGGGCCGGGGCGGCAGGGGGCGGTGCCGGGAACCCGCCGCCCGGCCGGCCCCGCCCCGCCCGCGCGTGCGCACTGCTTGCGGCCCGGCGACGGAGCTCCGGGAACAAAAGTGGCGGCTGAGCGGAGCGCAAAGTCGCGGCTCTCAAAGCGGGGCGCCCGCGCGATCTCCTCGGTGCGCAGCCAAGAGCACGGAGAACCGGGAATGCTCTCGCGGTCCCACTCCGAGGGCGACACTTCCCGCCTCAAGCTGCGATGCCACCCTCCTGCTTCTCGCACCTCCTTCCTCCTCCGCTTCCCCTCCTCGCCTCGCTCTCCGGTTTCATTGAAATCACCCCGGTCCTCTCCCGCCTGCGCGCCCAGCGCTGCAACTCGGGATACTAAATCAGTCCTGTCGCTGGAGTCCCAGCGCCTGATGGCCGCCGTGGTGTTTAAACACTATGAAAACTGATCTCTTGACTATTCCTTTAATGATTTTTTTTTTTTACACTCACAATTAAACTCTCAACAGATGTCACTAGACTTTTATTTTTCCCAGACAGTTGTTAAAAATCGTAAACACGCTGGGTCAGTGTGACATAAAACAGTCATAACTACAGCTGCGGAGATGGCGTTTCAGAACTCCCAGTCCCAGAGCCGGGGTCAACGTCTCGGAGTCGAGATTACGGCGGCGGAGTTTCCTGTCCTCATCAATTATTGTCGGGAGCTTTGTGCCCTGATGGGCGCTTGCACACTAGTGTGTTGCAAAGAGGCAGGGAGAAAGAGGGCCTCCGTGTCAGAGTAAATGTGAATTGATAGCCACGCATAACTGACTCTTTCCATGGGTCATGAGGAAGGAAGGAAAGAAGGGAGGGAGGGAGGCAGTGAGGGAAAAAAAAACAAGCTCACAAGCTCACCCAGTGAGAAATGTCCCTTCAATGATGCCAACACTCTACACATTTCCTTTACCCCTCAAGCAGAAATCAGTCTCTCTCTCTCTCTCTCTCTCTCTCTCTCTCTCTCTCTCTCTCTCTCTCTCTCTCTCTCTCTCTCTCCTTCCCTTCCTCCCTTCCTCCCTTCCTCCCTCCCCTTCCCCCACAGACCAGAACACCAATGTTGTTAAGGCTATATATGCATTATCGGTCACAGATGGCTAAGATGAGATAGACTAGTTCCTCCCACTTCTGGGTTAGACCCCAAGACAATGTTTCCCACTCCTTCATTTTTCCCCCTTTTGCAGCTGTTGGTACTGGGGGCTGAGGCCCGAGTCTACCCTGAACGACATCAGACAGATTTCTCTATACCTCCAAACCCCACATCTATGCAAGATGGAGATGTATCACACCAGACACAGGTACTCCAGACCCCCTCAGCTCCTTGCCCACTCCTCACCACCTTGCTCAGTAGAGATTGCTGTCCATTGCTAGCTCTATTTGTCTCCAGGCTGGCCTTGGCAGCAAGCCTGCCAGAGAGGAGCCATATTAGCTACTTTTCTGCTACTGTGGTAAAACACCATTACAAAGGCAACTCGTAGAACTAGGAACATATCCGGGCTTCCTTTTCCAGAGGGATAAGAGTCCATCATGGCAGAGGGGAGGCAGCAGAAGCAGAAACTGAGAGCTTACATCTCGAACCACAAGCAGGAAGCGGAGAGAATGACCTGGGAAGGTCCAGTCGACACTGCCTGCCCCCAGTGACATTCTTCCTCCAGGAGGGCCACACTTCCTAAAACTACCCAAATAAGCACCACCAACTTGGGATCACATGTTCAAACATCTGAGCCTATAGGGGACGTTCTCACTCAAACCACCACAGGACTGTGGAGGGTCCAGAACCAAGGTCCACTCTATGGCTGAGGAAGGAACAGTTGTTTGTAGATGAGGTGCTACACCCTGGCATGCAGCTCTGGCCTCAGTGGTCATCCAAGGGCTTGGCTAGCACAGCGTCTGCATACAGCCTTTCAGGCTTCTGGCATCTCCACCAAACATGCCCTGAGCTGAACACAGAACCCTTAACAGCGGTTCCAGCCTCTGCTCCCCTCCCTGGCACAACCCCTTCTTACGTCCCCCATCACACACACTCCTAGTCTTCCTGTGTATAGCAGGGGGTGCATCTGGCGTGGAACTTGCTATGGAGCAGAGGGTCACCTCGAACTCCTTCTGAATGATGGTATTAGACCAGTGACTCTCAACCTTCCTAATGCTGTGACCCTTTAATATAACTCCTTATTTGTGACCCCCCCAACCATAAAATTATTTTTGTTACTACTTCTTAACTGTAATTTTGCTACTGTTATGAGTTGTAATGCAAATGTGTTTTGCCATGGTCTTGGGTGACCCTTGCAAAAGGGTCATTACACACACACACACACACACACACACACACACACACACACACACACACACCCCTACCTGCCAAAGGGATCGAGATCCACAGGTTGAGAATCACCTTGCCTGGTTCATGTGCTACCAGGGATTGAACCCAGGACTTCGTGCTATGTGGTACCGGGGATTGAACCCAGGGCTTCATTCTAAACAAGCACTCTACCACCTGGCTGTCTCCTAGCTCTGGAGTGTCTTCTCATGCACCCTTTCTACCGTCTAAGACTCACAGTTCCAGATGGGCAGATTCGACGTGCAATTTCATACGTTTAAATAAAAGCCAACTTTTATGCACTGCTGGCTATGAGCCAGATTCATCTGCCTATGAACATGCTTAGTCCTTATTATCTTGCCCCTTGACAGATGGGCAAACTGAGATCCCACAGTCGTAGCTGTACACGGCAGAGCTCCATCCTTTCAAGGGCACCTGAGCAAAGTGGGGTTGGCGTGTTGTCCTGCCGCTGTAGAAGTGACCCCAGAGATGGCGCTTGACCTGTGGACCACGTTGTTTAAGCCTCGTTTCCTGTGGCAGGATAAGGATGAGGGAACTGAGGCCCAGCTACCGCAATGAGGGCCTTGCCCGGCAGTAGCAGGTTGGAGGCAGAATGAATATTCAAGCTGTGGCTGCGGCCTCCACCACGCCATGCTGCCACAGGAATGAACGCAAGAGGTGGCTCCAAGCAACCCACCGGAGCCTGCTGCCAACACTTCCTGCTCCTTAAGGGTGACGGCATGAGGGAACACAGGCAGAGAGATGGAGACCAGAACCAGGGAGCTGGTGGCCAAGTATGAGACTAAGATTTGGAGAGGGCATTTAAGGAAAAGTACTGGCAAGGACTTGGTAGAGTATGTTACGTCATGGAAGGCTTGGCACAGGCCTGGAGACGATAATGCCGTGCCCCATTGACAGATTGAAAAACTAAGGCCACCCAGCCATATGTCGGGCTGTATCTACCTGAATCCAGATTAGATACCCAAGGACATGTTCTCTGAATTCAAATGGTCCATGAGCAAAGAAAAGTAGCCCCCCCCGGGGGGTGGGGGGTGCTTTCCCAGACCCAGCATAGGGGAAGTGGCAACAGGTCGGAGGCGAGGGGAGCCTGGCTGGTGTACAAATTTGGGGGCTTTCTGATGTGAAATGCAGCTTCTACCACCTCACACAAGTATCCTTCTCTCAAAGATTGCCAGCCTCTCAGCTTCTTTGGATCAGGAAAAGACCTATGGGGGAAAGGCCTCCATACCTCTGAATAAGTGACCACCGTCAGAGACAGCAACTGAGATTGGAGACCTGGCCGCTGCTGGAGGTTCCTTGCTTCATTTCAGGAGTCTAGGTTTCCTCCAGGGTCCCCCCAAAAAAGTGTAGGCTGGTGAGATAGAGGGAGAAAACGGTTAAGGGACACGAGGTGAGGGACAGCCTTCACTCCCCAGGGTCCCTCAGTAAAAGCCACGGAACAGAAAATCCCCACCCTGTGCCACCTGAGGATGCTCTGTCCCTGGGGTTCTATTATTGGCAGGACCATCTTAATTAGGACTTTCACACCTACGTCACCAGAGATTCCAGATCAGCTGCTCAACTCGCTTTTGCGAATGAGTCAACGCGTGGCGTGTAGACGTGGGCCGCCCTTTAAAAGGAAAGGGACGTTTGGGGGAACATGCTGAGTCCTCATCCTCTCTCATCTTTGCACCTTGAAGCCGGCAGAGCAGGAACAGTGGAGCTGGTTTGGGTTTTCCTTCCCACATTTGCCAATGTGTGTGTGTGTGTGTGTGTGTGTGTGTGTGTGTGTGTGTGTGTGTGTTCACATGCATACACAGCATGTTCATGGATATTAGAAGACAACTACTTTTGGGAGTCCGCCTCTAGTTCCACTTAGTGGGTCCCAGGGATAGAACTCAGGTCTTCAGGCGTGACCTTTACCACCCACCAAGCCATTTGGACAGCCCTGTGGTGACATTTTAACCCTGGGCCCCTTTTGCAAAGAAGCAGTGAGGATCTTTTTCTCTGGTCCAGTCCTGAGCTGCTGGAAGTCCATCCTTCATGGAGTCATCCACAGTGGGCCTGGAGAAGTCCCTGGGAAATCCAGGAGGTGAGCTGGCTTTTGCTCCAGCATCCCCTGGGTCTCCCTGCATCTTCTGAAGTACCCCCAGTCTGATGAGGACAGACAGCTGTCAACCTCCACCTCATAGGACACTGTCCAGGGATGAAGAAGGACCGAGAAACATCAGCTGGCCTCCCCCTCCATCCTTTAATGGGCATGACACCCACCTAGAGGGAGAAGAGAGAACACTGTACCATCTGCGTCTACAGAAACTGAGGCTTGGAGTGACTGTTTGTCACTTGGCTGGTGAGTGTCAGCAAGGACTTAGCCTCGGTGATGTTGGCTTGAACTGGGACACTGCTTTTCAATTGATAATGTGAAGAAACCAGAAACACTGAACACACTGAAGAAGTGGGCACAGCAAGCTTGGTGGCTGGTTTTATGTCAACTTGACACAAGCTAGAGCCATCAGAGGGGAAGGAGCATTCAGTTGAGAAAATGCCTCCATGAGATCCAGCTGTACGGCATTTTCTCAATTAGTGATTGATGAGGGAGAGCCCAGCCCATGGTGGGTGATGCCATCCCTGGGCTGGTGGTCCTGGGTTCTTTGAGAAAGAGGCTGAGAAAGACATGATGAGCAAGCAGCACCCCTCCATGGCCTCTGCATCAGCTCCTGTCTCCGAGATCCTGCCCTGTTTGAGTCCCTGTCCTGACTTCCCTTGGTGATGAAGAGCAATGTGGAAGTGTAAGCCAGATAAACCTTTTCCTCCCCAGCTTGTTTTTTGATCATGGTGTTTCATCAAAGCAAGAGAAACCCTAACTAAGGGCTGGAGAGGTGGCTCAGCGGTTGAGAGCACTGGCTGCTCTTCCAGAGGACCCAGGTTCAATTCCCAGCACCCACATGGCAGCTCACAACTGCCTGTAACTCCCGTTCTAGGGCATCTGACACCCTCACACCAATGCACATAAAATAAAGTTAAATAAATGATAAAAAGGAAAAGAAACCCCTAACTAAGACAGTGGGTGGCATAAGTGTGCGGATAGGCTGTGACACAGTGTGCTTAGACATGGGGGAGGTAGCATGGTGGCCTAGCCTGCATTTAAGCCGGATGTTAGGACTGAGCTACCGTGGAGTAGAAGAGTTTAGGAAGGAGGTGACGCCAGCCAGGAGGTAACCCCAAACTAAGAGGTGACTCCAGCTTAGAGGTGACCCCAGAAAAAATGCCCAAAGAGTGTGGGAAGCATGTGGAGAAGACAGAAAGGTACGTCAGTGCTTTGTAGACTGTCAAGGGCCAGGTCCCCATGCAGGGCAGACAGGGAGGGGAGTGGAGTTTGTGGCCAGCCTTCCTTTGTGCTATTCTGCCTCCTTTCCTGTACTGCGGTGACAGATCCGCTCAAAAGTGACATTCTGTCAAGCATGCTGGTGTGTAGCTGTAGATCCAGCTTCAGAGACGGAAGCAGGAGGATTCCTGCAAGTTCAAGGCCAGCCTGGGCTGCATCTCCAGATCCTGTCTCAGAACAAAAAGCAGAAATGAAAGTCCCACACCCTCAGTGAGCTTCAGAGCATTATCACTTGATTTGGAAATAGAGTCATTCAGATGAACAAGGTAAGATCAACTCTTCCCAGGTCAGGGTGGGCCCTGGTCCCACAGGACACCGAGACGCGGGGAGAACATTGCATGATAACAGCTGTGGAGAAAATCTAGGACCGGGCAAGGCCAGAAGCTGAGAGGCCTCGCTCAAACCTCAAACATTTCACACAGAGCACAGCCCTGCCTGCACCCCCACTTTGGGCTTGTGGGCTCCTGAACTGTGAGATACTGTGTTGCTCTTACCGAAAGCACCCCGTTTGTAGCAGGAGACTGTTACCTCAGCCTGAGGAAGCTAATGGCTCCTTTACTTTTCCTCAGTCAGGTCTCTCCTTTGTCTCCTTCTCTGTGCCATGGGATCAAAGCCCTCAATCTCTCTACTTGAGGGACAATTTAAGATGATTTCGCCACTGTCTAGGCCACAAGTCCAGGCCTACACCACACTTAGCCTTCCCTCACTCCCCAGTAGGATGGGCTGAACCCTCCCTCTGGTCACAATGGTGAGAAGTGCCACCTTCAAACTTGTGCTCAGATCCTGTGTGTATCTACAGGCACAGAAAATTGGTTCGAATGTTCATTCACAGGCTTAGACCCTTTTCCTCACAGTTCAAAAAACTTTCAAAGACTTTTGAGACAGGGTTTCTCTGTGTAATAGCCCTGGCTGTCGTGGAACTTGCTCTGTAGACCAGGCTGGCCTTGAACTCACAGAGATCTGCCTTCCTCTGCCTCCAGAGTGCTGGGATTAAAGGTGTGCGCCACCACCACCCAACTTCAAACACTTTTTTTTTTAAAGGAAAGGTTTCTTTTTATCTCTACCAATTTTAAGCAACCACAAACAAAAGCAAGAGAACAAAACCAGGTCTGGCCTCCTCCTTCTTGTCCTCTCCCTCCCCTCTTCCTGTTTGTGCATACAGATCCAAGCTATAGAGCATTCATCAGGTACTTATTGGGCACCCACCACACATCAGTCAACACTGAAGATACTTATCCCCACCATCACATACATCATATAACCATTATCATCACCATCACTTCACCACCATTGTCATCATAACCAACAGCATCAGCACCATCATTACCATCACCACCACCATCATCACTATCACCATCATCACCACCATCACCATCATCATAACCAACAGCATCAGCACCATCACCATCTTCATTACCATCACCACCACCATCATCACTATCACCATCATCACCACCATCACCATCATCATAACCAACAGCATCAGCACCATCACCATCATCATTACCATCACCACCACCATCATCACTATCACCATCATCACCACCATCACCATCAGCAGCAGCAGCATCACCATTATCATTATCATTTCTGTCTAACATTTGCAGAATGAGACTAGATTAGATGTCATGCATCATGTGTGGGGTCCTCAAGGTCCGTTGGCTACCAGTCCCTGAGGTCAAAGGGGCAGAAGCAGTGACAGAGAGCTTTGAACAGCCTGTGAACATGGTGGAAATAGCCTTCCAGGGGACAGCTTCAATAAGGCAGCTCAACTTTATTCCAGAGTATAGGGGATACATAGGATTGGGGATGGTAGATGGGGAATCACCTCATTTGCATTAAGTGGCATGCTCCTGTCACACATCTGAACTAGTAGCAGTATAGCCCTATCAAAATAGCTAGAGCATGTCACCTAATTACCATATGGGCAGCCAGGGAAGAGCGTTTGCAGGGAATTGTGTCAAGAGTCACACTAGAGATAAGTCGGGCATCCAGGCCTAGAGACATTCTCCAATTAAGATCAGATAGAGAACAGGAAGCTCTCCACCAGTGGAAGGGAGTCCTCCATGTTGCCAAGCTCAGAGAGAGCTGCCAGGCCATGGTAGACTGCAAGCTCTGACCAGCAGGGCCTTCCAATAACCACACACCACATTGTCTTGCTTTTGTCTTTCATAAGACCCACTACAATAGGTACTTTCATTAGGGTTTCTACTGCTTTAATAAAACACCATGACCAAAAGTAACTCAGGAGCAGGAGGGGGGGTGTTATTTGGCTTACACTTCCACATCATTGTTAATCATCAAAGGGAGTCAGGACAGGAACTCAAATGGGACAGGAACCTGGAGGCAGGAGCTGATGCAGAGGCCTTGGAGTGCTGCTCACTAGCTTGCTCACCATAGAACCCAGGGCAACCAGCCCAGGATGGTACCAACCACGATGGGCTGGGCTCTCCCACATCAATCACTAATTTAGAAAATGTTCAACAGGCTTGCCTACCGTTCAGTCTTATGGAGACATTGTTCAAATTGAGGCTCCCTCCTCTCAGAAGACTACAGCTTGTGTTAAGTTGACATAAAACTAGTCAGCACAAAAGATATTATTAACCCCTCATTTACATGAGAACAATAGATGCTGGCTGATCTATTTAGGAGACCTCAGCCAATAAAGAGTGGTTCCCCTTCCTGAGTACAAACCCAGTGTCCTGTTCACTATGACAAAACTGAGCTGGGTTGGCACTGGCCAAAGGCTGCCTGCTGAGGCCTGGGGCAACGTGCTGGGCTGAGCGGCTGGAACTGGGCTTGCTTTATCTCCCTCTAGAGAGGACATATGTAAAAGTCTTCCAGCCACTATGTGTTAGTCACTGATGAGAATAGCAGTTAAGGAGTTATGAGTTATTAATATAAGTTATAATAATAAAATGAAGATCATTGTAATTATAAGAGGTGCCATCAATGAATGCTAATTGCAATAATTAGTTCTGATTTATTAGGGGATGAGGGAATGGCTTGGAGTGGTACATCTGGAAGGGGTGTGCCTGCTGAGTGTTCTAGTTCTCTTTCTGTTGCTGAGATTAACACTCTGACCAAAAGCAGCTTGGGGAGGAAAGGATTTGGCTTACACTTCCAGGTCACAGTCCATCACTGGGGGAAGTTGGGGCAGGAACTCACTCAGAAGCCATAGAGCAGCACTGCTTAGTGGTTCACTCACTGCCTCATGCTCAGCTAGTACTCTTAGACTATCCAGGCCCATCTGCCTAGGGATGGTGCTGCCTAAGGTGGACTGGGCCCTCCCACGTCAATCATCAGTCAAGACAATCTTTCACAGACAGCGCCACAAGCCAGTCTGATTTAGACAGCTCTTGAACTGAGGTTCCCCCTCTTCCCAGGTGACTCTAAGTTGTGGCAAGTTGACAATCAAAAACTAACCAAGACACTAAACGTATGGGAGGAGTCCTCGGCACAAGCAAAGCCTGGTCACACCCTGATCACAAATTTGTGACCGCTGGAATGATGACAAAGCACACTGCTTTTGTTTTAAGTCCTTGCTCTGGAGATGGCTGTTTATAGCACATGCTTCGGACTAACACACACCTCAAGGAAGAACTCGGTTTCTCGTGGATTCCAACACTCTACTGGAACTCAGGCATTGAAGTAAGACCGTATTTCCTTGACTCCTGTCACATGTCAGGTGTTGATACACATGGTATCTCTGTTGACACTGCCAACTAAGCCTAGCTGATATGAGCCTGACAGACACAAAGATCAGTTTGCTGAAGGTCAAGATCTAGAGTGTGTCCAGGCAGGACAGGAAGCATTTGCCCCTACACCGTGTGTCACTGAGGCCCAGAAAGCAAGGAGCGCATTGGGGAGGTGACAGTCTTAGGATCCTTGATTCTCCTATGCAGGCAACGGCTGCTAAAACCACACAAGAGAACCAGGCTCAAGGGTACGGAGAGGTTGAGGCCCTAGGTCGCATCCCCAACACTGAAAATAAATAAATAGATGAAAATAAATGGCTAGACTCATTCCTGTCAGCAAAGAGGACCAAATGTTTGGATTTGTCTTCAGACTATAAGACATAGGGGTGAAGTACAAGGTAGCATATTCTAGAAAGATAATCATATTGGCAAGTTGGATGTTTTCTCTTTTTTCTTACTCCTCTTACTCAAGACAGTGGGGCAAATATCTCTCTGCTTTGGTGGCAGGGGGTGAGGGTAACTCTTATTTCTTAAAAGAAACGAGAAGAAGATGCCTGGTCCTGCCTCAGTGGGGCTCTGAAGACAGTGGTCCACAAGCAGGGCCCGGCTTCCAGTTGTTTTTTCATCCCTGAGGAGCTTGTTTGGCTGAGATGTGGAGTTATTTTTTTATTTTTTTGTTTTTGTTGTTGTTGTTTATGTGTGCGGGAGTGTGTATGTATGTGTTTGTGTGTGTTCATGTTGGGGTATGTATGTATGTGCCTGTGTATGTTCATGTTGGGGTGTATATGGATGTGTTTGTATTTATGTTGGGGTGTATATGGATGTGTGTGTGTTCATGTTGGGGTGTATATGGATGTGTCTGTGTGTGTTCATGTTGGGAGTTTTGCAGGTGCATGTGCATGCACATGTGTAGATTAGGGATCAGTGTTGGGGTCATCTTCAATCATTTTCCCCCTTATATTTGACAGGGTCCCTCACTGAACTCTGAGCTCAACCATTGGCTAGACGGCTGGCCAATGAACAGTGGGCATCCTCCACCCATGCTGGCTCTCCAGCACTGAGGCTATAGAAACACATTACAGCATCGTGTGTGTGTGTGTGTGTGTGTGTGTGTGTGTGTGTGTGTGTGTGTATGTGTGTGTGTCCTGGGACCCAAACTCTGGTCCCTACTGAACCATCTCCCTCACCCTGTTTGTTTGTGTGCATGTGCACACACATGTATATTATAGTTGGCATTTTCTTTGGGCCACCAACCAGCTCCCAAATAAAGACATGAAGATTTATCATTAATTATGAACGCTCGATCTTAGCTTAGGCTTGTCCCACTAGGACTTTTAACTTAATTTAACCTGTTTTTACTCATCTACACTTTGCCTCAGGGCTTTTTACCTTTCTTTCCTTCTGTATGTCCTACTTTTCTGCTTCCTCTGTGTCTGGATGGCCCTGGCATCTCCTTGTCATCTCTTTTTCTTTCTTCCTGGAGTCTACATTCCTCCTCCTCCTTACTCTTCCAGCCTGGAAGTCCCGCCTATACTTCCTCCCTCACTTTTGGCCATTCAGCTTTTTGTTAGACCAGTTAGGTGCCTTAGGCAGGCCAAGAAAAACAGCAACACATCTTTACATAGCTAAACAAATGCAACGCATCTTTTCATAGTTAAACAAACATTCTGAAAACAGTATGTGATGTTTATGTGAGTACACACACACCGTGGTGCATGTGTGGAGATCAGAGGACAGCTTTGTGTGGTCAGTTCTTGCCTTCCACTTTCACAGAGGTTCCAGGAAGTAACGGGCTTGAGTGGCAGCAACTGAGCAAGGAACAGGGTGGAAATGCAGAAGGGAGGCTATAAGGGCTAGCCCTGTCAGCAAGCATCCGAGTGTGACATGGGTGTCCACTTCTCCGATGCACAGGAAAGTCACTGTCACCAGCCTCTCCCCAGAAAAAAAAGACTGGGGAATAGCCAAGCCAGAAATGACTCTTAGGGGTGGTGGTGGCGCACACCTTTAATCCCAGCACTCGGGAGGCAGAGTCAGGCAGATCTCTGTGAGTTCGAGGCCAGCCTGGTCTACAAAGTGAGTTCCAGGAAAGGCGCAAAGCTACACAGAGAAACCATGTCTCAAAAAAACAAGACAAAAAAAAAGAAAGAAAAAGAAAGAAAAAAAGAAAGAAAGAAAGAAAGAAAGAAAGAAAGAAAGAAAGAAAGAAAGAAAGAAAGAAAGAAAGAAAGAAAGGAAAGAGAGAGAGAAAGAAAGAAAGAAAGAAAGAAAGAAAGAAAGAAAGAAAGAAAGAAAGAAAGAAAGAAAGAAAGAAAGAAAGAAAGAAAGAAAGAAAGAAAGGGTTCTTAAGGGGTTGGGGATTTAGCTCAGTGGTAGAGCGCTTGCCTAGCAAGTGCAAGGCCCCTGGGTTCGGTCCTCAGCTCTGGGGGTTGGGTGGGGGCAGAAGAAATGGCTTTTAAGGCTGATAGAGTCTCTGTGAAGTCAGCTGAGAGGTTGACGCCTGCTGACTGGAAAGGGAGACTCTGCTCATGCCTCCATCAGCATTGTGATGGCACGTTACCTGGTAGTCCTGGGAGGGGGGCTGGGACACACAGCCCTGCTTAGACATGATGAGAAGCACTGCATCCTCACCCCCTGCCTTCAGCTCCCACAGCCCCTATAGAAGGGAGTGTCTGAGCACCAGGCTGTGCCATCCACAGCATCTCCTGATACAGTCTTTACACAGAGAGTGGGCGTGTGCCCGGTAGAGAAGGCTGGGCGCAGTGCTGGGGGCAAACAGCAGCCTTGAGGGCCACAACCTGTCTCTGTACCTGGGTCTGACGAGCCACTATGGGCAGATGGTCAGGGGAGAGCCCTACCCCTTCATCAAAGTCACCTTAGAGGGTGTGTGCACGGGGGTGAGGATAGAGACCTTCCCAGCCTGTCTCCAGACTGACACGATGGGCACAAGCATCCAAGCAACCTCACCATCCAGTACATTGTAATGATAAGCTCTCCACCCTCCAGGGAGCAATGGTGCCCACGTTCAAATTCTAACAGCGCTTGGGTACAAGTGACTTGATCTCACTGGGCCACAGTCACTCGTATACTATGATGGTTTGAATAGGTATGACCCCCCACAGAATCAGGTGTTTGAGTGCTTGGCCCATAGGGAGTGGCACTATTAGGAGGTGTGGCCTTGTTGGAGTAGGTTTGGCCTTATTGGAGGAAGTGCGTCACTGTGTGTGGGGGGGGACTTTGGGGTCGCATAGGTGCTGAAGTCACGCCCAGTGTTACAGTTGCTTCGGTTGCCTGTGGATCAAGATGTAGACCTCTCAGCTCCTTCTCCAGCACCATGTCTGCCTGTACGCCACCTCAATGACAATGACCCAAGCCTCAGAAACTGTAAGCCAGTCCCAATTAAATGTTTCCTTTGTAAGAGTTGCCGTGGTCATCCTGTCTCTTCATAGCAATAGAAACCCTAACTAAGGCACTAAGTACTGATGCTCTCCATATAGGGTTTTTTGTTTTGTTTGTTTGTTTTGAGAGTAAAATAATATGGGAATCCTGGAACAAGTGCTGGTGCCTGTTAAACACACAGTGCAGCTCCATAGTTCTATTACGAGGAATAGCAATGTCACGATAAAGAAGGAGAATCAATGGGCATGTCAGAAGCTCTTGGGGGTGAGGGGCAGGCAGATGTGTGGACACTGTAGATGGAATACACACTCAAGCTTGTAGTGCCTGCATTTTCTAGAACCAACTTCATCTTGCTTAGAAGCTGCCATTTCTAGGCAGCAACAGCAGCAAACTACTGAAATTGCCAGGTAGGCCAGTGTGGGCTCCCCCGGTTGGAAGCCGTGTAGCTTGGTGAACTTGTCTTGTGTAACTGCTCTTCAGTTCCAAACTAAAGTTTGCTCTGAAGCTGTTTCCTGAGTGTGAGACCCCACCATTCTGCCATGAAGTCCCTGTACCCCAGGCAAGGGGTGGGATGGCCTTGCTGTCCCCAAGCATTCGGTCTCCTTCCAGGGACAACCCACTAAGCTTTGTCCCCAAGTACCAGACTGTCATCTCCACTGAAGACCTTCGTCCCGCTGCTTTCTTGGTGACATTTCTTGGCTCTGAGGTCTCTCTGACTCCAGGGTCCTGAACACCTGCACAGCCCTCAAGGCCCCCTGATTCATGCCTGAAGTGGAGTGAGGGCATGGTCCCTTCATCTGGATCTCCGCTGTTCCAGAAACATCCCCCTATTCTCACTATGGAGAACATCTCCCAAGTCTTTCTGGACTTGTCTCTGTATGGTCATACCTCCCCACATATCCCCCAGAGGAGCTGGTCTCAAAACAGACAGCAGGCATGCCTGCCCATTTCTGCACCCTGAATCTCAGATCCAACCCTTTGGAAACCAGTCAGCAGGACCCCAGACCCCAGGCACTTCAGTGTGGGGAGTGGTAGATGAGCCCCAGAGCTCGGTTGCTGAGGCGGGAAGCTGGTTCCAGGACACCAACATCTAGCTGACAGTCTGTCCTCATGTCACTCTGCCTAGAGGCTCTGGCAAAAAAAATGAGAAATGTTTCTTTATCATAAGACAGACCCCAGAGCCAGGCGGATCTCTGTGAGTTTGAGGCCAGCCTGGTCTACAGAGCAAGATCCAGGACAGGCACCAAAACTACACAGAGAAACCTTGTCTTGGAAAACAAAACAAAACAAAAAAATAGAACCCAGAACACCCCCTATCATGTATCACTCTGAATTTTCTCTTGTCCAGTCAGTTGATCCTTCCGTTCTCTTGCTACCCTCTCAGTGCAGGGAACACCATGTGCTGGATCCCTGACTGA
Organism: Peromyscus maniculatus bairdii; assembly: GCF_049852395.1. Lineage (NCBI taxonomy): Eukaryota > Metazoa > Chordata > Mammalia > Rodentia > Cricetidae > Peromyscus > Peromyscus maniculatus. Next base: position 54,178,811 of record NC_134871.1, read on the forward strand.
GGCCCAGTGATGTTCCATACTAAACAGAAACAAAACTGGTTTGTTGTTCTCAAGACAGGATCTCACCATGTGGCTGGCTGTCTTGGAACTCACTACATAGACCAGGCCAGCCCCAAACTCACAGAGATCCACCTGCCTCCACCTCCTAAGTGCTGAGATCAAAGGTGTGCTCCACCACACCTAGCTTGAAACTGGTATTTAAATAGCACAGCGGTGAGTTTGATGAGAGCCGAATGACGAGGTGCAAAGCACAAGTGTAGTGGTTGGAATAAGAACGCCCCCTGCAGGCTCCTATGTTTGAAAGCTTAGTCATCAGGGAGTGGCACTACTTAGAAGGACTAGGAGGTGTGGCCTTGTTGGAGGAAGTGTGTCACTGGGGGTGGGCTTTGAGGTTTCAGAAGCCCAAGCCAGGCCCAGTGGCTCTCTCTTCCTGCTGCCTGCAGGTCCTGATGTAGAACTCTCAACTTCTCCAGCATCACATCTGCCTGCATGCCACCATGCTCCCTGCCATGATGGCAATGGACTGAACCTCTGAAACGTTAAGCAAGCCCCCAACTGAATGCTTCCTTTTCTAAGAGTTACCCTGGCTGTGGTCTTTCTTCGGAGCAACAGGACAGTGACTGAGACAACAGGTTAATTCTCTGGGCTTCTAGAAAGAAGCGGACACATGCAGGGGACCCACTCTGCTGACTGAGAAAGGAGCAGAGGGAGAGGATGCTCCTGCAGAGACACAGGGGGAGCAAGTTGAGGCAACTTCCTTGGCTGCTTTGCTGCAGGAGCATTAGGGCCTTGGTGTGTGGTGTGTGCCCCAGAGGGAAGTTCAGCCCTCCCCCTGGAGGCTCAGGGAGGGAGTATGAGACAGAAGGAAAAGGTTCACTGTTCTGGGCAAAGGAGAGGAAAGGGCTGTAGGTAATTGTCAGGTGGTAGAAGATGATTTTTACACACATGGAATGTGCCCAGACAGCAGTGATGGTCCCGGACAAGGGCCCTGGGATCCAGGGTGCTGCTGGAGTGCAGCCTCTTCTACAGAGGGGAACCTTCCTGGTTAATGGGGTCTCAAGGTGAGGACAGAGGCAAAGCAGGTCCCTCATTGCGGAGCTGGTCCCTAGATTCATAGGAAACTCTTTAGACAGCCTTCACATTCCACTTTTGAAGAGAAAGGTACCCTGAGAGGTGCCCATGCATCCAGGTGCCAAAATCGAGCTGGCAGAAGCTGGGCCTCCTGATGTCCTGAAGAAGTCACCTGAAGGGCTGTCCCCAGGGAAACTCAGACAAGAAAAGGCAAACACTGAGGAAGACACGGGTCTGTTGGTTTCATCACGTGCCATCCCGGAAGCTGAGGGAAACATGGTATTTATAGGACTGAGCGATAAACTGGATTTTATACCAGAGGGAAAAACACACAGATCAGAATGAGCACCTCCTAAGCAGGCCTGCTTATGGCGCTCCAAAAATAACACCAGGAAGCAAAGAGACCCAAATCTCCTCAGAGGAAAACTGGCTTGCCCGCCCAAAGCAACCAGGGCGGTGGTCCGCTTGCTTCACACAGGTGAGATCTGTGTATCGGTAAGGTCATTTTAAGGAAGCCATACTTCCTGGCTGTGGTGGCGCACACCTTTAGTCCCAGAAGGCAGGTGAATTCTCTGTGAGTTCGAGGCCAGCCTGGTCTACGCAGTGAGTTTCAGGTCAGCCAGGACTACACATAGAAAGACCCTATCTTAATGAGCAAATGACGGAGTCATGCTTTTTTAAATCTAAGGTGCTTTTTTCTGGTTTCTTGACTGTTTGGGTTTTGTTGCTGAACCCAGAACCTTGTGCATGCTAGACAGACTCTACCACTGAACTGTATCCCTGGCCTCTTTATTACTCATTTGGTGACACGGGAAACCTCACCCGGCCCGGACACGGACAGGATTGACAGATTGATAGCTCTTTCTCGATTGTCTTTGGCAAGCCACCCAGACTCAGTCACTCTGTAGCCCAGGCTGGTCTTGAACCCATGATCCTCCTGCCTCAACCTCCTGAGTAGCTGGGATTTCAGACTTGTGCCACCAGACCTGGCTTTGAGGGGAGGTATTCTATTGGAATATTTGATGAAGGGAACTTAGGGGTAAGGGAGGGGACAGTGGTGGGGAGGGAAGGGATAAAGATGGCGGACACAGTGCTGCATGTGAACGGACAGGTGGCATATGGAGAGCTGAAGGGGCCTCCATACAGTCTGGGTGTTGAGATGGGCAGCAGATATGTGGAATCTTCAGTGGCCTACCCTCTGGCCCCCAGGTGAACCTCTGCTTTCTTCATCCTCTGTCCTCCACACTCCACCCTCACCCTCTGCCCTCCACCCTCTGCCCTCTGCCCTTTGCCCTCCATTCTCAACCCTCCGCCCCTGCCCTCCGCCCTCTGCCCTCCACCCTCTGCCCTCCGCCCTCAACCCTCTGCCCCTGCCCTCCGCCCTCTGCCCTGTGGGAGGAGTAGCTCCTTTCTTGCTTCTGCAGCAGCTGGGCTCTGAACTCCACCAGGGCTTTCTTCCCCACGAGAGCAAGCCAGGAACACGGCCCAGCAGGTGGGACGGAAGGACGCAGACCTGAGCCCCGGGCCCAAATCTAAGCTCTAAGGCGTCCCGACAGCCCAAGCCTGTTCTGTGCCTGGGTGGGCTGCGCTGTCCTTGTGATGCAGAAGATAGAGACGGTGACAACAGCGGCCGTGTGGCCGAGCTGCAGGAAGGGGTCAGTGAACTGCTCGCTTCTTCTCTGCCTGAAGTGGTGTCCAAAGCGGTCTTCCTCCCCAGCCCAGGTCCCACACGTGATAATGTTCTCCTTAAACTTTTACCGTGCCCCAGAAAAATCTGAGTATCGGGGTTCCCCCTTGCATTTTTTGCTATTGTTTCATTTGAGTTTTCTTTAATACAGCCTTATTATATAAGCCCAGGCTGGCTTTGAACATGGGATCCTTTTGTCTTAGCCTTCTGAGCACCGTTTACAGATGTGTACCAACAGGCCCAGCTGTTGGGTCTGCCTTGTGTGACTGTGTACACATATGTGAGTGCAGGGTCGTGCCCAGGCTCATTCAATGAGCTGTCGAAATTCAGCTCTTTGCCATCCCGGATCCAGAGTCTGGGTTCCTTGCTGGGTGTCCACCCCAGGTAGCTCTCAGCCCCTGGGGCTCTCACCACCCATAGGCACCTGAGATCCTCGATGTTGGTTTAGAGGGCATCCTGTATACAGGGTCAAACCACGGAACCCACATCTAACACTTTTACCAAAGGCCAGAGGCCAGGAGTGCCACCATGTTCCTACGGTGAGAAGTGTGTCATCAAGGGGCAGGGCATACCCAGGGTGTTGCCCACAACTGTCTATCATCATCTCGTGTGTCCTACCATACCAGGTTCTCATGTGTCCTCTCCCGAACCTCTGTCCCAAGTCCAGTGTCTGACAGGGAAAAAACACCGTGACTTCAGCAATGACAGGCTCCGTGTGTTCTCTCAGGACGGTCCCCAGGGAGACAGCAGGTTTCTGCTGGGTCAGGCAACTACATGAGAGACACAGTGTGGGGGTCTCGCAGAAGCTCACTGGGTGTGACGCTCCTGTCCCAGCAGGAGGTTCGTGGCTCCGTTTCTGTCAACTCGACGCAAGCTACAGTCACCAGGGTCGAAGGAACCTCAATTAAGGAACTGCCTCCATCAGACTGGCCTGTGGGCATGTCTGTGGGGACATTTTTTTTGGACTGATGATTGATGAGGCGGGCCCAGCCCACCAAGGGCAGTGCCACTGGGCAGGTGGTCCAGGATGGTTTAAGAAAGCAGGCTGAGCAAGCCGTGGGGAGTAAGCCATTGAGCAGTCCTCCATGCGGCATGGCCCCGTGGTCTCTGCATCATTTCCTGCCCCCAGGTTCCTCCCTTGGGCCCGCCCTTGGCTTTCCTTAATGATGGGATGTAACCTGTAAGCCCGATCAACCCTTTCCTCCCCGAGTTGCTTTTGATCATGATGTTTATCACAGCCGCAGGAACCAAAGTAGAAGAGCGAGGAGTCCTGGTCTTTGGAGCCTCGCTGTGCTGAGGGCCCCATGAGTTGCAGGGCAGGAGTGGAGGTACCAGGACAACAGGACTAGGGTGACGAGATAAGCCCAAGGAAGGTCCCAGAAGCTGCTGTCAGGTGGTCAACCTGCAGCTGCACTGGCCCCTCCCCGTGGCTGCCTCCAGACCCACCTCTCTGTGCCTTCAGAGAGGCCGCAGGGTGCAAAAAGCTGGCCTCACCCTGGGTCACAGCCCCACTGTCCCCGTTTGACATTCCGGTGGGGCCGAAGCCCGTCGTGACCCACAGCCTTCACCTCTTCTCCTGAAAGAGTAACAGCCACGAGGCCCACCTCAAAAGCACTGTTCCCACCCAGCCCCGCCCATTCAGAGCAGGTGCAGCACTGTGTGTAGAAGTGACCCAAAGGAGCCCTGTTCTTCCAGCTAGACAGCTGAGGGGCTCCTGAGTGTGTGTGTGTGTGTGTGTGTGTGTGTGTGTGTGTGTGTGTGTGTGTGATATGTGGTGTGTATGGTGTGTGTGTGTGGTATGCGCATAGTGTGTGTAGTGTAGTGTGGTGTGTGTGTGGTATATGTGTAGTGTGTGTGTGGTGTGTATGTGTGTGTGTGGTGTGTGTGGTATGTGTGGGGTATGTGGTGTGTGTGGAGTGTGTGAGTGTGTGGGGGGTGATATGGTGTGGTGTGTATGGTATGTGTGTATGTGTGTGGTATGCGTATAGTGTGTGTAGTGTGGTGTGTGTGGTATGTGTATAATGTGGGTAGTGTGGTGTGTGTGTGGTATGTATGTAGTGTGTGTGTATGTATGTGTGTGGTATGTGTGGTATAGTATGAGTGGTATGTGGTGTGTGTGGTATGTGTGTAGTGTGTGTGGTGTGGTGTGTGTGTGGCATGTATGTAGTATGTGTGGTGTGGTGTGTGTGATATGCACTGTGTATATGTGTGTGGTATGTGGTGTGTGTGTATGTGTGTATGTGGTATGTGGTGTGTGTTGTATGTGGTGTGTGTATGGAGTGTGAGTGTGGTATGTATGTAGTAGGTGTGGTGTGGTGTGTGTGATATGCACTGTGTATGTGTGTGGTATGTGGTGTGTGTGTGTGGTATGTGTAGGGAGTGTGTATGTGTGTGGTATGAGGTATGCATGTGCTGTGTGCATGGTGTATGTGTATGTGTGTGGTGGGGGCTCCATGACACAGTCCTCCAGTTCAGGAATTCCAGGACTCTGCTTCTGGCCTGGGGCCCAGGTATAACAGCAGGTCCCTCGGCCCACCTTCCCACCCCACTCGTAAAAACATTTTTAAATACCATGCTTTGTGCTCTAAAGACACTGACGTATTTAAGCAGAAGCCATGAATCACAGTAGAGTTCTATAAATAGCACCCTGCTGTTAACAGACCAGTCCTACACCCCAGGCTCAATGCCAGATCCTGGCTCTGGCACCTGTTGCCTTCTGTGCTGGTCCCTCAGCTACTTGGCATACCTGGACTCCTGTCCCCAAGGACTTGGATGGGCAGTGTCCACAAAGGCACCACAAGTGTCATAGCTGATACCAGGATGCACACTGTGAGTCCCAGGTTCAGTGAGAGACCCTGCCTTGAATGAATGAATGAATGAATGAATGAATGAATGAATGAATGAATAAATAAATAAATAAATAAATAAATAAGAAGGTGGAGAACACTAGAGGAAGATGCCTGAAGATGACCATGCCATGTTCATCACATGCATGAACACACAAACCTTCAGGTGTGCCTGCCCTAATACAGGATGGCCATCCTGCCTGTGTTCCTGCCTGGCTTATGTCCTCATAGGCTGGATTTGTCCACCCCAGGAGTTCCATGCCAATAGATCATGGCACTGTCTGGCCTCCAGGCAACGTGATTCCTGGGATATCCCTCTTCATCATGAATATATTTAGACATTTTCTTAGCTGCTTCAGGACATGGCTGCTTGGGCCTAGGGGTCTAGAAGCCTGTGGCTCAGTGGGTAAGCACCTACACACTGTTCTCATCACTAACGGGAGACCTCTGTCTGGAGGGATCCCAGACCTTCAAAACCCAAGTGCTCCCACCGAACTCCACCCTCCAGAGGACCATGCGTACAAGAAGAGTGTGCTCGCTACCGTAGGGATACTTTTCCTTGAGAGTCATTTCTGTTCACCCCAGTAGAGGAGACAATGGCCCAGCAAAGAAACAATTCCGTCCAAGCTCAGCATGGTGAAGAAAGGACTTTATCGGGACAACTTACACAAGCGTAAGGGAGGAGATATTTACAGGAGCCTGGGTGACGTGTGTGTGCAGCTGCCGCCCCGCAAGGATTCATCTCAGTGTGGGATTCATAAAGCGACATCCCTGGAGCTCCCTGCCCAGCATGCAGGCAGATACCCCACTGGAGACAGTCCTTGTCACAGTTCTTTACTGTTTCGGGGAGGGGCCTGGCAAGCTTCATGAGCCTCCTCAGCCATGTACATTTCTTGTGAGTTTCGGGAGCCTTCCTCTCCCCTCAGGAGGAACTGTTCCAACCTAGAGGGACAGCGGAAGGATAATCTGCTCCCAGCCGATGGATGCCAAAATCAGATGAGTTTACTTACTTGCCGACATGTCATTGGGGTGACATCAGGGTCTGTCATCCTAGCCTAGGGGAAACGGTTAGGCTTCTGCCATGGAAACCCACACTGGGAACCACTTGTTGGCAGGTGTTATACAGCAATTTCCTCCTTGATAAACTGTCTTGGAGGGAAGCACCTTAAGACACAGGGGGAGATGAAACATTCCATCCTGCAAGGAGGCTCCTTAAGATCCAGAAATAACTCAAAAGCTTCAGGAATTCCCTGAAACCGCTCAGATTCACTAGGTCCCTCCTTCTGCAGGCTTTACATAAGCAGTAAGGACTGTGAGAGGACCCAGACAGCTGAGCTGACCAGAAGAGGCTCAGATCCATTACGGACACCCCCAACCTGTTGAGCCTCCTGGAAGTCGCGCAGTAGGCTCCAGGCTTCCGTCTTTGGGGAGTTGTCGCCCATCCATGCTCACCAAAGTGCGGTCGGTGGGCTTTGGCACAGTTGAGTCATTTCTATTCCTGTAACCCCTAAAAAAAACTCATTGATTCACCACCGTGGACTTGGGTGTTGAGTAGACACTTGTTCGTGTCTCCCAGGAATAGTGCCACACAACAGTGGGCAAGCAAGCCCCGCCCCAAGCCACATCACTTCCAAGGGAAGTCTTGTCTCCCGCCACAAACAGCTCCTGCTTCATATTGCGCACAGGCGGCATCGCCTGGGCCAGTGTTTCTCTTTCTTGGAAAGTTTGGTAGGTGGGCGGTGACATTTTCAGCTGCTATTTTCATGCATCATTCTTAGTCACTGTGGGCAGCTGGAAGCCAGCAGAAAGCCCTCCCATCATCCAGGGTTGGCTCCTCCCCACTCTCCTGCCTTCAGGAGAAAGGGACCAGTCCCAGTGCAGAGCCCCCCCCCCTGCAAAGACTGAGCCATGACATCTTCCAGATGAAAGATGAAAAAAGATAAACATACGCTTTGTGATGGACCTGAATCCAGAGTAACACCTGGCCTTTTTGAAGATCTAATATAGACTCTAACTCTCTGAATCATCTAGAACATTCTTAAGACTAACAAGCATGGGGTCTTGTTCAAAATATATGCTCAGAGACCATGTCCTAAGGTCTGTGTCCATTAACTAACAAGGGACCCTCAGGCCCTAATCCATTCATTTGGACATGATTTCATAACCCCGAACTTCTCACAGATGGTAGATCAAAAGCAAATAAATTCCCAGGCTGGAGAGATGACTCAGTGATTAAGAGTGTTTCCTGCTTTTCCAGGGGACCTGGGTTCAGTTCCCAGCACCAACGTTGGATAATTCACAACCACCTGTAATTCTAACTCTGAGGGATCTGATGGCCATTTCTGGACTCTGAGGGCAACTGCATTGATATATGCATGCCCACACATAGATGTACATACATCGATGCAGAAATAAAAGTAATAAAACTAAATATTTAAATCAACAAATCCCTAACATTCCCATTGGCACGCCTGCTGTAGAAGCTACTAAAGAATTTCATGGAGGGGTGCTGATGAACCCAGAGGCCCCAGGCCTCCAAAATCTTCAGCCTGGCTAGCTGGCCATCAAATTGGAATTTCCATGGTGGTTTTCTTACTTCACTTGGCACTGAGCAAATCGAACACTTTCACAAAACACTATTTCCATTTCAGGAGCCATCTTAAATGGTTTCTTATTGCTGTGATAAAAAGCACTACCATCAGGGTAACTTATAAAGGAAAGCATGTAGGCTTATGATTCAGGGTTGGAGTCCTTGATGGTGGAGCAAATGCATGGTGGTGGTATGAACAGCCAAGAGCCCACATCTTGATTCATTAGCACAAGGCAGAGAGAGCACACTGGGAATGGCATGGGCTTTTGATACCTCAAAGCCCACCCCCATTGACACACCTCCTCCACAAGGCCACACCTCCTAGTCCTTCCCTAACAGTTCCAACTTGCAACTGGGGACCAAGTATTCAAATACATGGGTATATAGGGATCGTTCTCATTTAAACCACCACATGCCACTCCCTGAATACCACTGGCTATCAGCCACATCGTAAAGCAAAATGCATTTAGTCCAACTTGGTCCCCACAGTCTTTCACATTCCCAACACTGTTTATAAGTTCAATGTTCAAATTTTCTTTTGAGACTCAAAGCAGTCTCTTAATTGTGAGTAACCCCCGATAAAAGTCAAAGAGCAATTACTTCCAAATATCCAATGGCACAGAATACACATTACCATTCTAAAAGGGAGGAACTGGGGTACAGTGAGGAACTATTGGACCAAAGCAAGACAGAAAGTCTGCAGTAGCTCCACAGCAAAGGCCTTAGATGGCTCCACCCTTCCGGCCCTGCTGACTGCAGCACACTACTCTCTCTTCTGCTAGTTCCACACCCTGCATGCAACTCTCCTGGCCAGGTACCTCACAGCTTTGGCACCTCTAACATCTTGGGGTCTCCACTGCAATCCCGGCTTCGCTTCCACAACTTCACACAGTGGCCTCTCAGGGTCTCCAGGCCGGGACTCCCCTGACACACACCTGGTCTCAGGGGCTCTCCTTAACCTGGGAGGGAGATTCGAAGACACCTTCGCTTATGTATCCTTCATGACTCTAAAGTCAGAATCATGTCGACAGTCCTGCCCAGTAGGGCTGCCTATTGGAATGGAGCCTGCCCTCCTTAATCACATTCTTTCATTTGCTGTTTTTTTTGTTTTGTTTTGTTTTGTTGAGATAGGGTTTCTCTGTGTAGCTTTGGAGCCTGTCCTAGAACTTGCTTTGTAGACCAGGCTGGCCTCGAACCCACAGAGATCTGCCTGACTCTGCCTCCAGAGTGCTGGAATTAAAGGCGTGCTGGCTTTTAAGGGCAGGACATTCCTTAGGCCTTTCCTGCCACAGGCTAGAGCTCAGCTGGGTGGGGGTCCTGCCTTGATGGTGTCCCCCCTTTATCTTAATGCAGGTCAGGCCTCTCTTTGGTCTCCTTACCTCTTCTGGGATAAGCCTGGGCTCCAACATGACATTTCCTGGTGCTCTTTTTCTCTTCCAGCTGTACATTTTGTGTTTCTTCTTGTCCCACATGCTCTTTTTTATTATACACTTGCACAGGAGTGGTTACTAATAACCATGAGACAGAGCCAGCATTAGGCTGTCTGGAAATCTCCTCTGCCAAGGAAGTTAGTCCATTACTTTTCAATTTAGCCTCAGGCAGATTGTTAGGACAAAGGCAAAAAGCAGCCACATTTGTTGCCAAAATACCTCAATGGTTTCTAGCTTCGCCAGTAAGCTCCTCTGAAACCTCTTGAGCTGGGGCTCCACTGTCCATGTTGGTCTCAGTGCTATTGTGTTCCAAGTTCCTACTAGGATTAAGCCCATTAAACCTCACTTACAGTGTTCGACTGCTTTGCTAGTCCAAAGTCCCAGAGTCCTCCACATTCCTGAAGGAAAAACAAAACAAAACATGGTCAGGTCTATCACAACAATACCCCACTCCTGGTGCCAACTTCTGTCTTAGTTACTTTTCTATTGCTGTGACAAAACATTAGGACCCAGGCAACTTTATTTTTATTTTTTGGTTTTTCAGGACAGGGTTCCTCCATGTAGTTTTGGTGCCTGTCCTGGATCTTACTCTGTAGACCAGGCTGGCTTCAAACTCCCAGAGATCCGCCTGGCTCTGCCTCCCGAGTGCTGGGATTAGAGTTGTGTGCCACCACTGCCTGGGCCAAGGCAACTTTATAAAAGAAAGAATTTTAATTGGTGTATAACTTCCATGATGGCAGAGAAAAGGCATGGTAGCAGGAACAGCTGAGAGCTCACATTTTGATCTATAAGCATAAGGCAGAGAGAGAGAGAGAGAGAGAACTCATTGGGAATAGCACCTCAAAGCCCACCTCTGGTGACATACTACCTCCATAAGGCCACGCCTCCTAATCCTTCCCAAACAGTTCTACCAACTGGGGATCAAGTATTCAAACATAGGAGCCTATGGGAGCCGTTCTCATCCAAACCACCACAGGGGGCTACAAACACCCCATCTCATTGCTCCCTGTTTCCTTCTTTGTCTAGAGGGGCAGTCTGTTCCCATCAAGAGAGCCCTGGACTCAGGTAACAAGTGAGATGTGAGAGGATGTGACTGGGTGTGTCACTGAACTGCTCTGGGTTTGTCATCTGCGAAACAAAGACCCACTCTGTTCATCAAGATACACCCAGCAAGTACCACCTGCAGGGAGCTATTGTAGACCCCTTTGTTAGAGAGTTTGCCCAGGAAGATGGATGATGCTCAAGTGAGAAACTCAAGGGGAGGATTTCAGATGAGATCAAGTGCTACAAAGAATAAAGTAGGTCACCGGGGCAGCGTGGCTCAGTGGAGAGGGAACTGTCACAGACCTGCGGTCGGGGAAGCTTCAGAACCTGCAGCCATAGCACCGCCAAGAGGAGGGGGGTGAGACATAGAGACACTGTGGACAGTCAGGTGGGCTGTAGGATCCCAAGTAGACAGGGGAATGGACTGCAGGACACCACAGAACAAGAAGATAAACCAAAGGGCCACTGGAAAAGGATAGACTGTGGGGACACCCTGGGGACAGGAAGATGGACCACAGAGACCCTGGATAGGAAGACAAAATGCAGGACAACATGTGGACCAGAGAATGACTACAGGGACACTGGATATGTCTGTCAGTGGTTCTCAACCTGTGGGCCACAACCCTTTGTGGGCCACCTACCAGATATCCTGTATGGCAGATGTTTACATTCAGATTCGTAACAGTAGCAAAGTTACAGTCATCGAGTAGCAATACAATAATTTTATGACTGGGGGTCACCACAACGGGAGGAACTGTATTAAAAGGTCACAGCATTAGGAAGAATGAGAACACTGAGATAGACTGAAGATACTATGAGAACAGAAAGATGGACACTGGGGAGGAGGACGGGCTAGGAGGACACCATGGGGACAGGAAGCTGAGCCACGAGACACTGTAGGAGGAAGGAGATGTCATGACTAGTGAGGCCTGACAAACTCGCAGGTGGAAATAGGTTTGGGGGTAGGCGACTAAGTGTGACGTCCCCCACTCTTTTGAGCAGCAAGGGGAAGCTACCTGGTGTACCCATCAGGGTACAGATGCTGATTTAGTAACACACCCTTAGAGGTCCTACGGCAGTGGGAAGCCTCTGGCCTGGCTCCAGCTCTGCAGCGTGCTCAGCCATGCAGCATGGCCACAGTTAGCACACACCAAGCCCGGCAGAGTCCCCAGTAAGAACAAGGACAAAGTGCCTACAAACAGAACTTGTCCGCAGTTGGCTTTGGTCTGTGCCTTGTATCATCTGAACCAATCACCTCTGCTGCTCCGGCCCTGGAGCCGTACAAAATGAGAGGTTGGGGGCCAGCAACATGGCTCGGTAAATAAGCCACTTGTTTCCAAGTCCGAGGACCAGAGTTTAATTAATGGGACCCATATGGTGGAAGGAGAAGTTAAGGGGCCTGTTTAAAGTTACACAGCAGGGGAGCAGGAATGAGACGGCCCGGTTGTCCCAGCCCAAAGCGGGAGTATGAAGGACAAGAAAAGATGAACATAGCTATGTGTGTACTGCAGCCGCTCAGAGACACCCAGGGAGCCCAGCCAAAATGGAAAACAACACCAACAAAACACCCAGCAGAGCCTCTGAGTCCCAAGGAATTGGGATGCTGCTATGAGCCACTGAGGTGTGGCGATGCCGTTGGTGACAGCTGATGTGGCATGCATTTACCTAGCTGGAGCCTCACTGTGGTCCTCTTTCCAAAGACAGCCAGTGCCATCCTGGACCAGGGCACAACAGGCAGAGGGTCTGATGTTGGAGTAATAACTGGGCCCTGTTGGTGAATATGAAATGTATTTTGTCCTGGGGATCATGGATAAATCAGGAAGAGTCTTTCAGAACGGGGATCACGGGAAGAGGGCTGTGGATGGGAGACCATAGTGGAGACTGCTGATCAAGTAAGTCTCAGCAAGGGCTGATGTCCTTTCACAGAGGCAAGCCCCATGGGATAGGAGGAAGGAGATGGGGCCATCAGCAGGCTGAGAACGAGGCTGGCCAGAGAACAGATGAGGGAACAGGAAGGTCGGGACTCAGCAAGGGAATATTCAAGACTGGAATCTCCATTCTCTGCAGTAGGAACATCCTGGACACCAAGGGTGGGGACAGCATCTCCAGGCTCTGCCTGTAGCTCCCCTGCCCAACTGTGAGGACCAAAAATGTCTCTAGTGTTGCCCGATGTTCCTGGGGACAGAATGACTGTCCTCTCCATTTCCCCAGTCCCTGAGGAGAAGACAGAAGTACTGATGGGACTTGTCTCATGGCTGTGACAAACACTGACGAAAGCAACCTAAGAGAGAAAAGGTGTCTTGTGTCTCACAGTTCAAGCACGAAACCCGTCGCGATGGGGAAGGCATGGCGGCTGCTGGTCATGCTGCTTCCAAAGGCAGGAAGCAGAGAGATGAACGCAAATGCCATCAGTTTGCTTCCTCCCTTGGATTCAGTCTGGCGCCTCAACCCCTGGGTGGGTGCTGCCTGTCGCTAGGATGAGTCGTCCCACTTTAATTAACCCAGTCCAGACACTCCATCATAGGCGTGCCTAGAGGTGGGTCTCCTAGGTTTTGTCAAGTTGACAGTCAAAATTAACTATCATTGGATGAGTGTGGTGGTGTACAACTTGAACCCCAGCCCTTGGGAGGTAGAGACAAGTGGATCTCTGAGAGTCTGAGGCCAACCTGATCTACATAGTGAGTTCTGGGCCAGCCATGGCTACCTAGCAAGCCCTTGTGTCAATAAACACACACACACACACACACACACACACACACACGGACAGAGAGACAGAGAGACAGAGAGACAGAGAGACAGAGAGACAGAGAGAGAAATTAACCATCAGTGTTCTTTTGCCATAAAAAACTTGCAAATGGGGGCTGGAGAGATGGCTCAGAGGTTAAGAGCACAGACTGCTCTTCCAGAGGTCCTGAGTTCAATTCCCAGCAACCACATGGTGGCTCACAACCATCTGTAATGAGATCTGGTGCCCTCTTCTGACCTGCAGTCATACATGCTGTATACATAATAAATAAATAAATCTTAAAAAAAAAAAAAAGACTTGCAAATGAGAGAGTTCTAGGAGATAGAATGGAAAAAGGGAGGCTAGAGATGTAGCTTGATGCTTGAGTTCATATGCAGTATGTGCAAAGCTCTGGATCCAAACCCCAGTACCACACAAACAAACAAACTAGAATGGAAGTGAGGCACAGGGACCGGCCAACTCAGTTCAGAAGGCAGCATTCCCCACTTGCCAGACCTCACCATTTGAGCAAGATTACACTCTGGATGATAGGTCTTACAGAGGTGGATGGGAACATCCCCAAGACTGAGCACCCACTTTTGAGGAGTCCCTCCCTGGTGATGTTCGTTTGGACAGTTGGTGATGAAGAAGGACCCCCTGCCAAGGTAAGAGGGGCCAGCCTGAGGCTTCCATCTCTAGCAGTTAGAAGCAGCCAACTTCAAAGTACTCGGATTCTCTTAGTGCCAAGAGAGAATGAGACGTGGCTGAGAGGCTTTGGAGTCACAACAAAGCCAGGGGCGGGTAGGAGGATCAGTTCTTGGTAAATACAGTCATGTGTTCCTTAACAGAGGGGACCCTTTCTGAGAAACTCAGAGCCAGGCAATTGGTGTCCCAGATGGTTCTTACTCCATCTAGGGTGACTCCTGTGTCACCGGTGACGTAGTCTATGAGTCCCCCATCACGGGTGGTCAAATGTTACCCCGGGCATGGCTGTGAATGAGTGAACGGGACAAGAATTCTGGGATGTTCTCCCATCTGGATGAGACACCAGTCCCCACAAGCCTCCTTACACTCAGGCCACAGGGACAGAGAAGCCGCAATCTGAGCCAGGGCCAAACTGAGGACCCGTGAGTGGCTCAGCCACAAGGGTGCAAGGTGAATGTTCCAAAGGTCTTTCCCTCCTGCACTCTTTCTTCTGCCTCCAACAACTGTCTAGACATCTTTGTTATCTGTGACTGCATTATTGTCTAACAACATGTATAAAAAAACATATTTAAGATCGACCTGGCCTGGGGTATGGCTCGGAGGCGTAGCATGTGTGAAACTTGATGAAGCTCTGGGTTTGATTCCCCCAGAGTTGAAATGTGAGTCTTCTTAATAATTTCTTCGTGTGTGCAGGTGGCTACAAAGGCTGAGGGTCAACCTTGGATGTGGTCCTCAAACCATTCACCTTGGGGATTTTTTTTTTTTTAAAGACGGGGTCTCTCACTGAACCTGCAGCTCACCAAATAAGCAAGATTGACTGGCCAGTGAGCCAAGATCTGCCTGTCTCTACTTCCCCAGCGCCAGGATTAAAAGTTCACGCCATCATCCTGGTGTGATGGTTTTGTCAACTTGACACAGCATAGAATTGCCTGGGGAGAGAGTCTCTGTGAAGGACTATTTAGATCAGGTTGGCCTGTGTCCTGGAGAGACCTCAGGACAGCGAGTTTCATTCCCGGAGCCCCAGTGTCCACATCTGTGAAACTGAAGCTAAGTGCATGGAGGGTATAAAGTCTCAGTGCTCATGAATGGAATCACAGGCAATGTACACAATGTCCAGTATATTCTTTTTTTTTTTTTTTTTTTTTTTTCGAGACAGGGTTTCTCTGTGTAGCTTTGCGCCTTTCCTGGAACTCACTTGGTAGCCCAGGCTGGCCTCGAACTCACAGAGATCCGCCTGCCTCTGCCTCCCGAGTGCTGGGATTAAAGGCGTGAGCCACCGCCGCCCGGCTAGTCCAGTATATTCTAATCACAGGGAAAGAACAAATGGGTTGGTCTGTGTATGTCTCAAGTATTCCATGGGATACACATATGCAAAAAAAATAAATAAATAAATCACTGTGTGTAAGAAATTCAAATTTAACTAAATATCCTAACTCTCTCTCTCTCTCTCTCTCTCTTTCTCTCTCTCTCTCTCTCTCTCTCTGTGTGTGTGTGTGTGTGTGTGTGTGTGTGTGTGTGTGTGTGTGTGTGTGTGTGTGTGTGTGTGTGTGTAGTCAGGGGCATGTTAGTGTGCAATACACATGCATCTGCATATGTGCGTTTAGATGCCAGAGGACAATGTCAGATGTCCATCCCTCATGATGGCATCCATCTTGGCCTTTGAAACTAGGCTTCTCCCTAGCCTGGAGCTCACTGATGTAGCTAGACTCCCTGACCAGCAAGCCCTGAGGCTCCTCCTGTCTCTGCCTTCCCGGTGCTGAGCCACCACACCTGACTTTTCCACATGGGATGTGAAGATGGAACTCAACCTCTCATGCCTGTAAGGTGTAAGGCGAGCCCTTTACCAACTGGGCCCTCCTCCCAGTCCTCCCTGGGTCCTTCCTAATGAGTACACCAGCCGTGACAAATAGGACCTGACATGGCCTTCTGGAAGCTCCCATCTCTTGATGCAGTCACACAGGAGGTCAGAGCTTCAATGTGCATTTTTAAAAGGGTTTATTTTATTGTTGTATGTGTCTGTGCATACTTTGTGTGTACATGCATGCGTATGCAGGTACCCAAGATGGTCAGAAAAGGACATCAAATTCAGATCCCCCGGAGGCAGAGTTACAGGAGTTTTTGAGTCATTCGGTGTGGGTGCCGGGAACTGACCTTGGTTCCTTCCTCTGCAAGAGTTGCAAGTGCTCTTAACTGCTGAGCCATCTCTCCAGCCCCTTCAACACCCATTTTGGAGGATCACAACTCCATCAAAAACACATAAAAAGGGTAATATTTTATGTAAAATATATGTTGCTATAACTTTTTAAAAAATGAAAGAAAGCAGCTGGACTTGGTGGCTCATACCTAGAATCCCTTTACTTGGGAGACTGGGGCAGGAAGATGGCCTTGAGTTCAAGGCCAATTTGAGTTACATATTGAGTTCCAGCCCAGCCAGGACTGCAGAGCAAAATCCTATCTCAAAAACAGACAATGGGGCTAGAGTGACCGCTTAGTGGTCTTCCGAAGGACCAAGGTTTGAGTCCCAGAACTTACACTGGCTCACAACCATCTCTAGCTTCGGTTCCAAGGGGATCAGACACCTTTTTCTTGTCTCCACAGGCACCAGGCCGACATGCGGTGTATACACATTATGCAGGCAAAACACCCAGGCACATAAAATAAAAATAAACACAAACAAAACCCACAGAAAGCACACTGTCTGCTTTCTTACGTCCTCATCTAAGAAGTTTCCTTGAAAAATGGGCTTGCCTGGGAAGGCGCGATCAGCCCACTGTGGCGAACGCAGTGTGTTTGCCCGCTGCTGGACGACAGCCAACATTATCTCTTCTCCCTGTAACTGGATTAGCTCCATTAAAAGTGTTTTAAAAAATTAATCATAGAAATCTATTTGTACCCAGGGCACTGCAGTCTCCTGGGTACGGAATTCTCATATGTTAATATAATCAGTGCCTATTAGATTCCGTGACACTAAGAGGAACAAATAGCCTTAGATTTCCCCCTTAGATCTCCACACACTTTCTTCCAAGTACTTTACCGTCCTGCGAGGCCTACCTGCGTGCCTCCGTGGAAAGACGGACTTCTAAGTTTTCTATTTGTCGTCTAGTGTGGTGGGCGTGCTTCTCCCAGACATTCGGCTAAGGCAGCCCCACTGTGCCAGGTAAAGACTCAGCTTCCAGCTGAGGAAATTGATGCAGAGGTAAAACAACTCCCTCCAGTGGGCTCTCACCGGGCCATGTTGGGTGGACACAGAGAAAGAGTCTGTCCCTGCCTCTCAGAAACCCCAAGTCTGGTGATGGAGAGAGCTCAGGGGTAAACACTGCAACTTGGAAGGGCGCCTTGTTTGTCCATCATGGAGACAGTAAGAAGGGAGATGCACCCAGCTATGAGGAAGGCAGGTGTCCACAAGAGAACATAAAACACATACACACAAACACATACCTACACACGAACACACACACACGCACTCACATGCACACTCATGTGTACACACACACACACACGAACACACACATGCACTCACATACACACTCGTGTGTACACACACACACTTACACACGAACACATGCACTCACATGCACACTCGTGTGTATACACACACACACACACACAAATAAATGTTTTTCTAAGAAATTTAAAGTATAAGAAAAAAAATGTAAAAGTTAATTCCACAGCTATTGAAGGTGAGGCCAGGATGGATGACTTGCAGTCACTGGTGACAGGATTCTCTACTGGAGCCCCTGCCCCTGTGATGGTTAATCTTGATTCTCAGCCTGACCAGATTGAAAGACATCTAGATTAGTAAAGCGGAGTTCTGGCTGTGTCTGGGCCGGGGTGGGGGTGTGTGTGCCGCATTTCTGACCTAGTCCCTGGTTTAATCCATCAACGGGTTCAAAATCTGAATTGGGGAGGTGGCAGAACTGTGGAAAGTGGAGGAAGTGGGTCTCTGGAGAGTGTGAGGGGTGCCTGTGAAGGGTATACCTCAACTAAAGCCTCATCCTGCTGCTCCTCCACACATTCCCACCTTCACAGATTCTGCCTTACCTCACAGACAGAGTAACAGGGCTAAGGGGCCAGTCACTGAAAGCTTAGAAGCAGGGGCCACAGTAAGCCCTTTCTCCCTTTAAATTGCTGTTCTCAGGCATTTGTCACAACAACAAGAAGTCTGGCTGACAGTTACATGTACCACTATCCCTAACACAGGGGATTGGTTCACATCTAGTTACCTGTGTGTAAGGAAAGGATGCCCCGCCCCCTGCAAATACTGGAACACACACTACTACAGCGTTATTCCTACCAGCCCCAGACTGAAAATAACTCAAGAATCCATCAACAGGCAAGTGAGTAAGAAAAAGATGGTGTCTGTCCACTGGACTAAGAGATGAATGGATGGAATGATTGACACACGAGGTCACGATGCTGAGGGAAATAAGCCACACTTAGAGCCCAGCTAGTGTGAGTTAGTTCATCTGCAGCTCTAGAAAACACCAGCACATGGGGGCTGGCAGAAAGCAGGCAGAAGCTGAGGGGCTGAGAGGAGGGGAAAGGGGGGGACCAAAAAGGGGCTTCGGAAGCCAGGAAGTTGAGGTGTCCTGTTGCAGTATGGCGCAGGTTCTCAAGCTGAGGCACCTGTCAAAGCTCACCAGGTTGGATAACGTGAGTGGGAGCCACATGCTACACATGTCACACGTCAGTAAAGGAATCCTAAAACCTGTGAGCCAGAGACAGCGGCACACACTTCTAATTCCAGCATGGAGTTAAGGCAGAGAGGCCTGGAGCTTGAGGAGACTCTCTGCACGATGCTGTCTCAGGCAAACAGATAGAAATGTAAAATGGAAGGGGAAAAGGAAGGAAAAGAATAGGATTTTTTTTTCAGGTGGTGTGTTTGAGTGTGTGTGTGTGTGTGTGTGTGTGTGTGTGTGTGTGTGTGTGTGTGTGCTCAAATGTGTACATGTGCACATGTTCCTGTACATAGAGGCCGGAGTTACGTGCTGGGTGTCTTGCCTGATCACTCTCCATCATGTGTTTTGAGTTGAGGCCTCTCGTGTGAAGCAAGAACTTGCTGATGCGGCTAGTCTAGCCAGGCATCTTGTCTCCACCTCCCAAGTGCTGGGATTCCAGGTGGCCCGGCCCACCCCATCTGCCCAGCATTTGTGTGCGTTCTGGGAACCTGAACTCTCGTTTTCATGCTTGCCTGGCAGGTACTCTACCCACCGAGCCATCTGCTCAGTCCAAAGCAATGGTTTTAAAACAACAACAACAACAGCAGCAGCAACAACTTAATTGAGGTGCAAATAATATATTTTAAAACTGCATATTTAGTATCTCTAATTGGATGTTTTTACGAAGAAAGAATTCCCTGAGGATGGGCCTGACAGATGGCAGGCGAAGGGTCTTTTCAAAAGTGGGGGATAGGAGAGTCTGTAGGAGGCTCAGTGTTCTATATGAGGGGGGCTTGTTCTGTTAGAATTGGGGGGGCTGCCCCTGGGAAGATCTGTATCTTGCACCCCTGTACTATGAAAAGTTAGGGACTGAATGTGTCACCCCTAAAATTCTTGTTGAGATTATAGTCCCCAGTGTAACCACACTTGGAGGTAGGGTCCTTCCAGGGACATTTGCGATTAAATGAGATCATAAGGATAGAACCCTTGTAAAATAGGATTGGTGTCCTCAAAAGAAATCTGGAGTACTTGTGAGGACAGAAGGTTGCAGTCTCCTCCCAGAAGCTGACCCTGTGACACTGTGACCTTTGATTTTACAAGGAGGGAAATGGAGGTGGAGAGGACCCAAATGGCTTGTTGATGGACCTTGGTTTTAAACGCAGGGTTTTGCGGCAACCTCCCCAATGTTGACACACCCAGAACCATTTCTGTTCTTACCCAGACTGCAGAGGTTTGCCTAATAAAGGCATCTGAAATCCAAAACCATTGCCAAGTTGGAAGGTCACATGACCCAAGACAGGGACACTGAAAGGGCACCCCACCCCACCTGGCCTGAGCATCCTTCCCTAGCCCAGTAGAGAAGAGAGCTTCCTCTAGGAGGCCAAATCCAAACTGCTCTCCAGCGCCATCTAGTGACCTGGAGGCATGCAGTTCAGTGCTTTGGGCTTGGCAATGGTCTGGAGGTGGCAGGGAGAAAGTCCTCAAATAAGGGTCTCCACAGACAGAGACAGGCTGTAGGGCTGTCCCCTTGGAGATGGGGCTTGGGGACAGTAGGAATTTACATGAATATTGAGTATCTCACTGAGAAAGGAAAAAGTAAGCCTGCGTGCACAGGAGCAGTAGTCCCAACAGCCAAACGGTAGAATCTAGCTTAGACAAACCCCTGCTAGATAATGGTTGAACATCTGTGGCGGTCCCTACAAGGGGATTCTGACACATCCTGACCTTGAGTTCAGTCACACTGTTATTTATTAAGCGGCGCAATGTTTACCATGTGAGAGAAACCACAAGGTACAAAAAACCCACTATAAAAGTTTATTAAGGGGAGGGAATAGAAGGGGTGTACATAGGCCTATGGAATGACCATGCAAGAAGAGAGAAGAAATAGGTTTTTTTATAGGTCCCACCACCCACCCACACCCACACACATGCACATATGGGCTTATGTGGCTACGGCACTCAATGTGCATAGATTACATGATCACACTGTGTGCAGATTACATGGGACGTAAGGCCCTGGGATGACTAAGCATCTTGCCTGGCTACTGGACAGTGCATACTCGGTCATGTAGCCAAGGGAGTGGCTAGGAATTCTAACACACTCAGGGACAAACACTGTGTAATTTCACTTGTATAAAATATGCAGATCTGGAGATATGGCTTGGTTGTAGAACATTTGCCTAGTATGGTGAGGGCCTAGGTTCCATCCCTAGCACTGAAAAGAGAAAGGTTTTTGTTGTTATTGTTGTTTAAACTGATAATCACATAATGTAGCACTGAAGTTTGTCAGGGAGAAAGAAACAGGAAGCGATGATTCGAGCAAAAGGGAGAAGAATGGGTTGGGGGGGGGCTAGTATTTAAATAAGGAGAGGGACTTTCTGGAAGAGTGACATCTGACATGAGACCCTGGGCATCAGGGACCCTAGTCAGCTCCCACAGAGGCTGCTGAGAACCCCCAAGCTGAGCCCGCATCTAGAACACAGCCTTCTCACTGGACTCCACCAGAGCCCACACCACATATTTTCCACTCGCTGTCTTGGTAACCATAGGATAAACAAACCCCTCTTCGTCGTCGTAAGTGAGCCTGCCTCAGGTGTTTCGTTAACTGACTGACCCCACATGTAATCCAGAGGCCAAGAACAGTCACAAAGCCCTGAGTCTCCTCTGGATGGAAACACGGAGCCCAGCCCGCCTACTGAGAAGGTTATATATAAACCCCGACAAACTGACCCAGACAGCGCTGAACAGAGTGTCTGAACTGTGGTCTTGAAGTTCATTTTCCACTTTAAAAAAAAAAAAAAGGGATTCTCGGGGAAATAGCTGATGAAGAAAAAAAAAACCTGTGCAAGAGAAGTGTGAAATGTTTTGTCATAGGAGACAGCCAGAATCTGCTGAATGGCTGCTAAGATCATACCAAAAGGACTCGGGAGATAACGCAATTTCCTCCCTGACTAGGAGTGTCTGATTTGAACTTTAACAAAAGGGAATTGTAGCAGTAGATTGAGACTACGGAATATGCTTAAGCCCATGAGCTCACAGTGATAATTAAAGTGTGTGAGCACCTCTGGGACACATGAACGGGGACTCATTTGTTACCTTGAGAAAACGCAACTGAGGGAAAAAAATGGAGCATTTCCTACACAGACTCTCCTACCAGGTAGCTAAACAGGATGAAGGGAGGAATCTTTGTTTAAATATTTTAATTTTTATGTTTAATTATGTTATGGGCACATGAGTGCAGGTGCTAGAAGAGGGCGCTGGATCCCCTGGAGCTGGAGTTAACAGGTGGTTGTAAACTATGCAGTGTGTACGCTGGGAACTGAATTCCATCCCTCTGTAAGAGTGGGTACATGCTCTTAGCCACTGAGCCATGTCCCCAGTTCCAAGGGCTCCATCTCTTGATAGAAGGATGGTACTCGCCAAAATAATGATCAAATATGGCCATATTGTAACATCCAATGACTCACAGATCTTGGCCAGTACCTGCCAAGATCACGAAAAGAGACTCAGACATTATGAAGCCTCCAATGGGAACATACCATGACCCCCCCAACAATAGTAAGTGTGGCGGCTAGCTCTTGGAACCCCAGCACTGGAGCAACTGAGGCAAGGAAATCATGTGTCCCAGGAACACCTGGGCTATACAGAAAGATTTTATCTCATAAGCAAGTGAGATGACTCAGCTGGTTAAGGCACTTGCTACCAACCCTGGTGACCTGAGTTCAAACCCCAGGACCCACACGGTGGAAGGAGAGAACCAACTTCCACAAGTTGCCCTCTGACCTCCACACATGTCCTGTGTGACTCACCTTCCCCTACATACACACTAATTGATAAAATAAAATGTAATACATTTTTAAAGGATTCCATCGTTCAACAAAAATGCAAAATGGTTTCGTGCCAAGAGTCCTCTCAGGTGCCGGAAGGAACTCAGAGCCGTGGCGAGGACTCCCAGGGAACAGCAGATAGGATATACAAAAGAGCTCTTGAGAGATACAGCTACAAGTCCCAGATAGGCTAGCAGCCCCAGCCCCCTGAAAAAGGGAAAAAACAAAATAGAAAGGAAACTTGTAGATTAAAATGTCATTTCTATCTAGGCAAGCGTTAACTGTGTGTCCTTGCTTGTCGTGGTGATAAGACGATTAAAAAGTTCAATTCTACTTTCCACTCTTCTTCTGAAATAAATGGGCCTCATGGGTTTACCTCATGGCAGAGAGGAAGTAGAACAGAGAAGCAACAGGAAGGGGCCAGAGCCAGATACAGTACCCACACACATAGCCCCATGATCCACCTTCTCTAACCAGTCCCACTACCTTCCAATAGTCTATTCAAAAATGTTTAGAATTTCTATTTTTTTTTTTTTTTTGGTTTTTCGAGACAGGGTTTTCCTGTGTAGCTTTGGAGCCTTTCCTGGAACTCACTCTGTAGACCAGGCTGGCCTCGAACTCACAGAGATCCACCTGCCTCTGCCTCCCGAGTGCTGGGATTAAAGGCGTGCGCCGCCGCTGCCACCACCACCACCCGGCTCTATTTCTTTTTTTATTGAGGCAGAATCTGAGTCTTACAGTGACCACACTCACGCAGGGTAGCCTGAAACCCTAAGAGGTTGGCCTCGGACTCACATGCAACAATTCCCAACAGGAATGCATCACCCCACCTGGCATTATTTTTACTTTTCACTGTATGCATGTGAGTGTGGATGCATGCTTATAGAGGTCAGGAGATAGCATTGGAGTCCCCTGGAGCTATAAGCCACCTGCCATGGGAACGGAACTCAGGTCCTCTGTAAGATCAGTATGCATTGTTAACTGCTGAGCCGTAGCTCCAGTCTATTCAGAATTTTATTCTATCAGTACATTAAACCATGCAGTAGGCCAGAGCTCCCATGATCCAACTGTCTCTTGAACCCCCACCCCAACATGCTAGGGTGTGTCTAATGTCCCAGACATCTCTCAAGCTAATCAAGTTGACAATCAAGATTAACCGAGAAGTATGTTCAGGGTTCATACTGGCCTTGGGGAGTTCAGACACAGGTGGTTCATGGGCCCATCTAGACTCCCTAGTCTGTGGTAGGCAATTGCCCAGTGTGCTGAGGTCAAGAGATCTGTTACTCACTTAGGAATCTCCTGCCTGTCCCTGTACTAGGATGGGTATGCCAGAGCAGTGTGAGCCTCTCACCAAGGTTCAAGAACCCACTATGTGCCAGGCTCTGCGTGTACATGAACTGTCTCCTGCGGCCCAACTAAAGGCAGAGGTCAAGGCCTCATCTCTTCCTCCCTAAGGCCTGTGGCATGCGGAATTAGTGACCTGGGTCCTGCCCCTGGTCAGACACTTCAGAGCACTCTGTATCCTGTTGGATGTCCTATGTTCTGTATCAGTGAATGTTCCATCACTGTGATCCAACAGCATGACAAGGCCACTTACGGGAGGGTTCCTTTGGCTTCTGAGTCCAGAGAGGGGTTCCAGTCCATCATGGCGGAAAAGCATGGCGGCAACAGCAAACATGGCGGCTGGAGCAGACGCTGAGGGCTCACATGGTAAACTGCAAGCAGGAAGGAGAGAGAGAGAGAGAGAGAGAGAGAGAGAGAGAGAGAGAGAGAGAGAGAGAGAGAGAGAGAGAGAGAGACAGAGAGAGAGAGAGAGAGACAGAGAGAGGGGGGAATTGGGAATGGCATGTAGCTTTTGAAACTGCAAAGCCCACCCTCAGTGAGATCCTTCCTATCCTTCCTCCAGCTAGACCACACCTATTAAAATTAGCCAAACAGCACCTCCAACTGGGCTAGCCTGGACCCTGGTCCAAGCCCATCTACCTGAACCAAGTTTCTGGTGTCCTTCAAGAAATCTGGCACATAGCCCCAGCCAGGCAACCCAAGACCAGGCTCTGCCTTAGTCCTGCTGGCCCCTCAGCTCCCACTCCAGGCTGGGGAGGGGGGTGGCAGCGGGTGTGGGGTGGGGTGGGGAGACCAGCCCTTGCAACTTCCTAGTCCAAAGCTCCCAGTCTGACCTTCAACACACCCATCTAGACATCCTCCTGCCTTGGAAATATTCCTCCTGACCAGGTAGCTCTATATTTCTGGCATATATTTCCACCAGAGTCTTGGATGAGGCCACAATGTTCCCATAAAGCAGATGAGAACCAAGGAAGGGCTTGTCACTGTGAAATAAAACCATTTTGCAACCTGCTTGGTGGGGTCAGTGCCAGGTGTCCAGTGTGAACTGAGCACTTACTCTAAATGTGCGGGGGGGGGGGGGGGGGGATAAGGGGTGACTCTTAGCTTCGAGACATGGGAAAGTTACCCATAGAATTGGGAGCTGAGATTCCCAGTGGGGATACAAGTTCAAAGCCAGTTGCCTGAAGAGTCAGTCCCCTGGTCTGCTGGGTAAGTGGCTGGACTCCCAAGGCCTGTGATCTGGGCCTAGACACTTGTTCTGCTTCTGACTAGGCTCTTGGACAGGGTGGGTCATTAAACATCTCCTGCCTCTGTTTGCTCATTTGCAGAATGGAGCTGACATTAGCTGGCTTCCCTTGGCACGCCGTTGAACTACACTGGTCAACACGAAGGATTTAGAAGGGGTTTCGTGGCAGGTGGTTCAAGACCCACAGCCTGTGCCCAGCACACGTTGGCTGTCATCACTATTGACCACAAAGTTGTCACTGACCACAGTTGCCGCTGTCACCGGTAAGGAAGAAGGACAGAGAGAAGTATCGTTCACCAAGCAGCACTGTCGAGGCAACCTCTGGCTGGGTGCTGGATGGCATTCACAGTGCAGTGCACACTGACCCGGCCTGCTGTTCCTCAGGGCATTACAAAGATATGCTGAGAGTGGGGTCTGGACGCCAGCTGCACAGAAGGCTGTCGGCGGAGATGTGGAAGAGGACTCGGTGATATTTACAAAGCCCATTAAGTGCAGAAGTGGTTAAGGGCTGGAGTTCCAGTAAACTGCCTGCCAATTTTCATCCTGCTGGGTTTTGTGCAAGGCTGAGCCCTCCCCTTCTCACTTCCACTCCCTCCCTTCCCAAGCCCCGAACAGACTGTTGAGGTCTTAATGATTCTGGAGAGCCATTATGAGCTACGGGGTGAAGAAGATGATTTTCTTTACAAAGTGGTATGTGTGATTTTCACTACCAATGGTGATATCGGCAAGGATCATTTCGGTCACCGTGTGTGTGTTATAAACTTCTCTGAGCATGGATTTACTTGATTGTAGATGGACCACTCTGCCCCATGAACTAAATCCTGAGCGCTTTTCAAACTAGGCTGAATACATAGCAGAGCCACCAATTTCTGTCTGAGAGACGTGGGATTCAGACACCATCTTTCCTCATTCTGTGACAACTCAGAAAACGAGACACAAAAGGGTGGCCAGACCGGGAGGCGTGCACCCTGCCTCTCCTACTGGATCATACGCACTATACGCACTGATGCGGCCAATAAAGCAGTGCATTAGCGGAGCCAGGCTTGGCCCTCAATCTTATTTGTGCTGCCATAGGGTTATGGTCTTCTAGAACAGTGCTTGGGGTTACAGTGGGCAGACTGTTGGACAGTATTTTAGGGTCCACCTGGCTCCTTGCCCTGTCACCTCCCTATCCCCTGTGTGGGAGTCCCCAGGGCCATCAGCACAAAGCTGCCCCCAGCTCCAGAGCCTAGCTTGGTCTGTCTTGATTCAGGCACTTTAGTGGGGCCCCTCACCAGTTTCCCAATCATGATCACTGGGACATCGGCCCAGGCAGTTATAAAGCTATGCAGACGGTGTGAGCCAAGCCAGGTATGAAGGATGAAGGACACCAGTGACTGGTGAGAGGCAGGGTCCACCCCCCTCCACCCCCCCACCCCCCCACCCCCCGCTAAAGACCATCAGAAGAGACTCTCCTAATTTGTATTTATTTATTTATTTTTTGCATTTCTCGGGTTTTCTGCAATGAGCATGCAAAAACAAAAAAACAAACAAAACACACATGCATGTGAATAAACAAACAAACAAACAAACAAAAAAACCCACCAGATCTTAAGGAGCAAATTCTGAGGCTGCACCAACCTCCTCTTCCAGTAAGAAGACTCAGGTCCAGGCACGTTGTAAGCTACTCATATCAAGATAGAGACATGTGATGAGCATGGTGGTGCATGCCTTTAATCCCAGCACTCCGGAGGCAGAGGCAGGAGGAGCTCTATGAGTTTGAGACCAGCCTGGTTTACAGAGTGAGATCTAGGACAGCTGGGGCTACACAGGGACATAATAGAGTCCAGGGTTTTTATCTTTTTTAAAAAAATATATTTATTTAGTGATAATTTCTAGTAGTTGGTTCTCTCCCGTCCACCATGTGGGTCCCAAGAATCAAACTCAGGTCATCAGTCTTGGCTGCAAGCACCAAACCCCAGGCATTTTATTAAAAAGTGCAGGGGTGGGAGTATCAGGGGGAGCGGGGAGGGAAAGAGTCCAGTCAGTACAATGCTTGCCTTACAAACGTGAGTTTTATCCTAGGAATTTGTTTAAAAAAAAAAAAAAGAAGAAGAAGAAAGAAGAGAAGAAGAGGAAGAGGAGGAAAGAAGAGGAAGAGGAAAGAAGAGGAAGAGGAAGAAGAGGAAGAGGAAGAAGAGGAAGAGGAAAAAGGAGGAGGAGGAGGAGGAGGAGGAGGAGGAGGAGGAGGCAGCCGCCAGGCTGAACAGCTCTGCTCTCTAGATTCCAGGGGCACATCCCATGCAGCAGCCTCTCCCCAGCCCCCCCAACCATCCCCTGCCATGTGAGCTACCACAGGAACTGCCCATACCTGCACGAGGAGGTGAGTGTATGGGCTCCCAACTGGAGAGCCCTGCTCACTAGGCCCTAACCCCCAGGGACACATCTTGCACCTCTCCTTCTCCCACCAAAGCCCCAGAGACCCGGCAGCACCCTCCCCATACCCCCAAACATCCCCCAGACGCATCAACAATCACCTAAGGCACAGACCCTACCTGCACTGATTGGAGGAAGAGATGGGTAGGCCACAGTGTAAGAACACACTCAACAACATAAAGAGCAATATGACACCACCAGAAACCAGTGGTTCTACAACAGCAAGACCTGATGAATACCTCAATGTGGAAGAAGTAGAAGAAAACGACCTTTAAAAAAAAAAAAGTCAGGTGTAGTGGTTTTTTTATCCCAGTGTGGGGAGGTGGAGTCAGGCACATCCCTGGGACTCTGTGGCCAGCCAACCTCACCTACTTGGTGAATTCCTTGTCAGCAAGACGCCGTCCACTGTCAGCAAAAGACCACATGAGGCTGTTTTCTGACCTCCGCATGGACTTCCACACACGCACGTGAACCCTCACACATACTTGCACCCCATGCACAAACATGCATACACAAAAATGTATGGGAGAAAGGGCACAGATCAGAGGATCAGAGAGTCCTTGGGTTCCTGTCCCATGCGTGGGGGCTAAAGCCACTTGTTGACCCTGAATCTCATAAATCCTTGCCTGCAAGCAAAGGCTGGCCCAGCCTCCGAAATCCACACCTTCCGTTTCCTCCCTGCCCAGGCCTCTTCTCTTTCCATTGGTCACGGCCACTTGTCTCCCACTCTGTGCGATTCTGCTTGGATGTCCCTAGGTCTCCCGGGTCTAGGTGGGCTCAGGAGCAGCTAAGCTAAAGCAGGCGCAAAGGGCCTGAAAGGGGTGGCGCTAAGGATTATGGGATGTGGGGGCTGCTATTTTTGTGGCTACCTAGAGAGAGCTTGTTGGAGGATGAAGCCAGCAGGTGAGAACTGAGCAGAGAGATGGAGAGGAGGCCATCCTGGGGCTGTCACCAGACCCTGAGCCCTGGGCTCATCCTGGCTGACCATTGGCAAGCCCTTCAGACCTCCCTTTCCGCCTGAAACATGGGGAGCCATAAGCAGAGGCTTTTGGCTTGCAATCCCAGGCTCCACATGGGACTGAATGTTTGAGTCAATACTTTAAAGTCTGGATTTCACCTAAAACAGTTCCCATGGGAATAATACAGACACTCTGGTTATAGGCAGCCTGTGCCCTTCACAGTTCAGTCAGGGACCTGTAAGGAAAGGGTCCCCCTAACTTCCTGTTTCTCTCCCCACTGAGGCTAGGTGTGCTGACACCGTGACTGTCGGCTGGCATTCAACTTGACTTCTCAGGCCATCTTCTGTAACACTGTGTAGTTTGTAGAGAAGAGGTTTGCAACCCTGGGCTAAGATGAAGACATGGGAGCAGCTTCTGCTTTAGAGGCCATGCTCTGCATACAAGAATTACATCCTTGCCGTCATAGGGGATATGCTCTCCTTACCAATCTCTTCCCAGTTATACCTCCCAACACCATTGCATTGGGGCTCTAGCTGCCAGTACACAAATTTGGGGGCACATCCACACCATAATAACACACACACACACACACACACACACACACACACACACACACACCATAGCAACACACACCATAACACTCCCCCATATATATATACACTCATATGCACACACACATTCACATTCACAGACACATACATGTGCCTACACACATAAACACAGAGACACAAACATACACAGATGCATATATACACCCAGGCACATGTACCCAGACACACATATACACATGCCTACACACAGACACACACAAACATATACACATGTACATGCATACATATACATACAAGACACATTTATACATACAAATATATACACACATACACCCACCCTTCTTAGTTTTATCTGAAGGCCTCTTATGAATCTGAGCTATGTTGTTTTAACAACAACAAAAAGAGAGAGGGTTTCTCTTCACAGCCCTGGCTTTCCCGAATCTCTCACTGTAGACCAGGCTGGCCTCAAACTCAGAGATCTGCCTGCCTCTGCCTCCCAAGTGCTGGGATTAAAGGTGTGCGCCACCACCACCGGGCATGGATTTTAATAAATTTTTAAAGCTTTTTTTCCACCATAAAGATCTCTAAAATTCGATGACTGCATCATTCAACGGCTAAGTTTTCCCGCCACCCTGATCTACAGTTCTTCACGTCCTACTACAGAGCCGGCTGCCCTGGGAGGGCACTGCCTTGCTGAGAATCTCTAAAGATGCCAACGGAGGAGGCTGCCACCAGCCAGTCTCCCGGCAGCCCCTTTATCAGTCTCTCGTGGAGACTGTCACTTAGGATTCCTTCACTGTGAACGGTGTTAAAATGTACCCACTGGCAGTCCACAGATCCCAGAACAGTGGGGGCTGGCCAAGCTTTGACGGCATGGTCTGCTTCCACCCCAGTACCCTCAGGCCGGTGCTGGGACGGTGTGTCATAGAAGGAAGAGAACAATGAAGCCTTGGCCCCTTCCCCTTCAAAGGCCGTCAGGCACTCCACTGACAAGCCCCTTCCTCGAGGCTTTTACCCCCTACCAGCCCCGGGGAACTGAACTGGCAACACACCTTGCTTTCCTCAGAAGTGATTAGAGCCAACTTACTCTCTGGGGGAAGGTGATGAGGAGGGAAAAGACAGACTGAAGTATCCCAGGCTCGTCCCTGGAGATGTAATTAGTCTATCTTGGCAATCGCTCATTTTTAACTCTGTCATAATTTTCCTCAGCAGGTTAAGCTGCCGGGAGAGAAGTAACAGCTATTAATTAGTATGCAGATTCATCAAGCAATAAGGAACAGGAAGAAATTGGTCTGGGAGTGAGAGGTAGAGATTATTCCAAGTGGCCTCCCACCCCAGGGTGACGGGTCTGGTGGCTGGACTTGAGGGGGAGTCAGTCTGCTGTCCTCTCAGGCCTGGTGCCAGTAAGACACTCTGGTCACAGGATAGGGAAGGATCAGCCTCCTGAGTTACAGAGTTGCCAGTTTGGCCACAAGATGTGAGACAGGGGGACACCCTGTCCTGTCCAGGTCCAACCTCGGACTGCTTCCTTCTGTCATTGCTAAATGCATACAGATATTTAACTTGTCATTTAAACTTCTCTTTAAAAATTTTATGTTTGTTGAGAGAGACAGACAGACAGAGACAGAGAGAGAGAGAGAGAGAGAGAGAGAGAGAGAGAGAGAGAGAGACAGAAACACAGAGAGAGAGATCAGGCTTGGCTGCAAGCACCTTTATCCACCAAGGCATTTCTCCAAACCTAAACAATATTCTTGGTCAGAATATAAACTTCAGGGTGAAAGCCACAGCCACCCCAACCAAGTCCAAAACTGATTTTTTTCTTTTTTTGTTTTTGGGTTTTTTTTGGGGGTTTTTTTTGTCTGTTTTGTTTTGTTTTGTTTTGTTTTTTGAGACAGGGTTTTTTTCTGTGTAGCCCTGGCTGTTCTAGAACCCCCTCTGTAGACCAGGCTGGCTTCCAACTCAGAGATCCACTTGCCTCTGCCTCTCAGGTACTGGGATTAAAGGCATGCATTACCACTGCTGGGCTCTGAACTCCTTTTCAATACTTACTTAAGCATCTTTCGTGCTTTGAGAGACATACACTTCCTGTCCAGTGAGTGGGAAACTGTGTGTGGTGAGTTTGAGATCAGAAGGAGATGGTGGGATAAAGAGGAACCAGAGGGTGGAGAGTTCCCCTTGGGACAACCTCAGGACACGGGACTCTGGAACCCTTCAATGGCTCTCCGAGTGTGAGAGAGGTGATGGAACTGTCTTGGATGTCTGGTTCTACGCTGATCTACTTGGACTCTCCCGAAACTTACTGTTTTGCCTTCCGGTGCTCAGCAAGTCCTTCACGATCAGTTTGAGCCACGGGGTCACACGGGGTCACTTGGGGAGAGATGCCAGTCTTCTCCATCAGGGATTCAGTATGCACTGAGCCTCTACCATGAACAAGACGTGGAGTCAGCGCCTGTGTGTGTGTGCAGGGGTGGGGTGGGGGTGGGGCTGAAGGATGGAGAGCAGGCTAGACAGTCAGAAGAATAGAGGTCAGACCTTGCTGACTGAAGCTTGGGATAGGATGGCAAGAGCTTTAGCTAACAAGTAATTACAGTACAATGAGGAACTATGGGAGGGAAGACAGAGGCAGGGGGATTCCGGATGCTTGCTGGCTACTCAGTCTAACCAAAAAGGCAAGCTTCCAGTCACCTGGGAATGCTTTGTTTTAAAATAAGGTGAAGAGTGGCAGAATAAGACACTTAATGTTGACTTCTGACCACATGTACACATGTGCATATAACACATACAAACACATACATGCAAGCTTGCACACACATATGAGGGTAAAAACTGTGTAGATATACATAGAAAGGCAGTGCAAAGATTCATAAAAGTCAGAAACTAGAGGGTTGGAGAGATGGCTCAGTGGTTAGGAGCACTGACTGCTCTTCCAGGGGACCCGGGTTTAATTCCCAGCACCCACATGGCAGCTCACAACTGTCTGTAATTCCAGTTCTAGGGGACCCAACACCCATAACAAAACACCAAAGCACATAAAATAAAAATAAATAATTTTTTTAAAAAAAGGCCAGAAACTATACTGGAGGCTTCCAAGGCCCCAGGAAAAGAGGAGCTGTGAGCTATTGTCTAATGAGTAATGATTTCTGCTAGAAAGTTCTGGAAATGAATAGTGGTGCGGGTAGCCTGACACCACGAACGTATTTAATGCCCCTGAGTTGTCACTTAGACTTGAGCAGTTAAACATGCGTCAGGACAGGGCTGCCAGCTCATTCCACAAGACCGGTGTCACTCTGAAACCAAAACCAGACAAAGGCAACGCAAGAAAACTACCACTCCACGTCTCTTCTGAATGCCTCAGCAAAATGCAAGCAGACCGTCCAGAAACCCATAGGGAGGCATTCACACCGTGACCAAGTGGATTTGTCCTGGAATCCACAAGGATTCTTATCCCGGGGACGGAAATTTGGCTTAGCATCCAAAAATCAATTATGATACACCACAGTAATAGGATAAAGGACAAACCCCACCAGATCATCACAGCAAGAAAAGGCACTTGGCAACTCTGAAAGCCTTTCACACAAACACTCGGCAAACCGGAAATGGAAGGGAATGTCCTCAACTGGAGAGAGGTGATCCGTGAAAAAGCTGGTTACACCGCACTGGAGAACAGGAGCCGAGCCCCTCCGTCTGCCCATACCAGTTACACGCAGCGTGTCACTGGAGGATCCAGCCCCGGTGATGAGACAGCGATAAGAGACACAGGGCACCTGGACGACCCGGAGGACTCGAGCCCGAGTACAGAAAATGGTAAGAGACTGACAGCTACGGGAAGCAGTGAGCAGATTCAGGAGAGTTCTGGGTCAAGGGTCAAGTTCAATGGCATTTCTCCAGTGAGGCTGTGAGACTGGGAGAAAGGGGAGGATTCTGGTGACGACAGCTTCAGTAAGGATGCGAGGTTTAGGATGGCAGTCCACAGAGGTAAGGAGCCGTACACCGAAAACTACAAATGTTTTTCATAAAAATTAAAGACCCGAAGCTATGTTTGGTGATGGATTCCTTTATTCCTAGCTTTTGGGAGGCGAGCGGGGGTGTTGGGGGGGTGTTGAGGGGGAAATCTCTGAGTTCAAGGCCAGCCTTATCTACACAGCAAATTCCAGACCAGCCAGAGCTACATAAGAAAGAAAGAGAGAAAGAAGGGGGAGAGAGAGAGAGAGGGAGGGAGGGAGGGAGGGAGGGAGGGAGGGAGGAAGGAAGGAAGGAAGGAAGGAAGGAAGGAAGGAAGGAAGGAAGGAAGGAAGGAAGGAAGGAAAAAGAGAAGAATGAAAAACAAACAAAAAACCCCAAACAGATGAACAATTATCCATGTTGGAAAATTTATTGTTTGGATGACAATAATTCCTAGTTACTTTTTCTGGTCTTATTGTTGAAATTAACAAGTTGATCCTAAAATTTGCAAGAAAACATGAACAAGAACAGACTTGGAAGACATAACTTCCTGATTTCAAATTGTACTACAAACTATAGTAACCAAGGCAGTGTGGGACTCATCTAAGAATAAACATCAACAGAACAGAATTGATTGCCAAGAACTAAAGCTTCACGTTCATGGCCGGTGATTTTGCTAAGTATACAAAGGTTATGCAGTGGGACGAGTCTTTCTAACAGTTGATATTGGGACTAGATAGTCAAAGGCAACAAAAATGAAAGAGACCGAGGAGATGGCTCGGCCTATAAAGTGCTGCCTAAAAAGCAGGAGGGCCTGAGTGTGGATCCCCAACACCCACCCAGAAAGCCAGGAGTGGTGGTACACCCAATGCTGGGAAGGTACTATGGTGGAGCCCTCGGGCTCAGGGTCGCCTATTTAATTAGTGAGTGAGCTCCAGGTTCAGTGATAGACTCTATCTCAAAACCCAAGGTAGAGAATGATTATGGAAAATACTTGATGTCAACTTTTGTCTTCTATACACATACACATACATGCACACAACCACACAAACATGCTCGCATATATACACCCCCCTCCACAGAATGACAATTATTGTCTGATTGATTGGCTGGTTGGTTTTTTGTTTTTTGTTTTGTTTGTTTGTTTGTTTCTTTTGAGACAAGGTCTCTCTATATAGCCCTGACTGTCCTGAAACTGGATCTGTAGACCAGGCTGGCCTTGAACTCACAGAAATTCACCTGCCTCTGCCTCCCAAGCACTGGGATTAAAGGCGTGTGCTACCACAGCCGGCCTCAGAATGACAAACCGAGGTAGATGCAGGGTCAAGACAATGGGAAGCTCCATAATGTGCAGAATTGCTGGGGTGCAAGGGTCAGAGTCAGAGAGCAAAATAACAAGAGGGAAGGGTGCTGAAGAGGGGGGCATGGTACAGCAAGCTGATGTCCCCAGATCCAGAGAGGGTCTAGGGCAGACAGCACAGGAAGGGCGGAACGAGAGGAGCAACCGAGTCCTAACGTCATCCGTGTAGATTCTGAAGTCACCAAGACCAACAGTGAAGTCTGCTGGGGAAAGAGAGCCCCAGGTCAGGGACGAAAGCGATCAGTGACAGGGATAAGAGAAGGTGACATCAGCAAGAACAGAGGGTTGCTGGGAGTGGGGCAGATGATTAGTGAATGGCTGCTGCATTATTACCCACGGGTTAGGGGTGTCTAGAGATCAACGGAATGGTTCTCCTTCATGTCCCCATTGGAGATCTCTCACCCATAATGGCTTTGCTCGTGCGCCTGACACCTTGGTCAGGACTGTTGGGGTTGATGGAGTGTGTGCTCACGCTCACATCCCTCTCTTCTGTCCTTCTCCTTCTCCTCCCTCTACTCTCCCTTTTCTTTCTCTCCCCTTTATGACTGAATAATAGTCTCTATCCACATGGTCTCTCTCTCAGGGTAGCTACACCTCTTGCAGGGTAGATCAGGTTTGGTTCCCTCAAAGCACAGAAACATACCTTTTTGTTTATTTGTTTGTTTTTGTTTTGTTTTGTTTTGGTCTTTTGAAACAGGGTTTCTCTGTGTGGTTTTGGTGCCTGTCCTGGATCTTACTCTGTAGACCAGGTTGGCCTCGAACTCACAGAGATCCACCTGCCTCTGCCTCCTGAGTGCTGGGATTAAAGGCGTGTGCCACCACCGCCCAGCTGAAACATACCTTTTAAGACCCAGAATCAGCCTGGTATCCCTTGGCTCCACTGTATTGGTTAAGCTGAGTCGGCATCATCAGTGTGGGTGAGGCCTTGAAAAATAGTGAGTGCCAGGAGGAGGTTCTCCTAGAACCCTCACTGAGCTGAGGTCCCAAGTAAGATGTGATGCTGTGCCCCATCGGTTACCTTACCATACTCTCTCCCCATTCCAGTCTCTTCTTGCTACTTCCATCAGCAGCCTAAACAAAAACATGCACAGCCAAGTGCATCTCCCCCACAAAACAGTCAACTGTGCATACAGGTGCATGTGTGTAACCCAAGCTACTTTGGAGGATGAGGCAAGAGGTACATGAGTGTGTACAACAGCAAGAGTCTACCTTCTTCCCCCTCCTCTTATTGAAAATAATTTTTCTCACATAATATATCCTGGTATGGTTTCCCCTCCCTCTACTCCCCCCAGCTCCCTCCCATGTGGATCCACTCACTATCTGTCTCTCATTAGAAAACAAACAAGTTTCAGCCAGTGGTGGTGGCAGCGCATGCCTTTAATCCCAGCACTTGGGAGGCAGAGGCAGGTGGATCTGCATGAATTTGAGGCAGCCTGGTCTACAGAGCTAGTTCCAGGACAGTCAGGGATACACAGAGGAAACCCTGTCTCAAACAAACAAACAAACCAAAAACAAGAGAAAGAGAGAAGGGGGAGGGGGAAGGAAAAAAAAAAACCAGATTTCTTTTTTTTTTTTTTGTGATATATATTTTTTATTTTACAATACCATTCAGTTCTACATATCAGCCATGGGTTCCCTTATTCTCCCCCCTCCCACGCCCTCCCCTTACCCCCAGCCCACCCTCCATTCCCACCTCCTCCAGGACAAGTCCTCCCCTGAGGACTGTGATCAACTTGGTAGACTCAGTCCAGGGAGGTCCAGTCCCTTCCTCCCAGACTAAGCCAAGTGTCCCTGCATAAGTTCCTGGTTTCAAACAGCCAACTCATGGAATGAGCGCAGGACTTGGTCCCACTGCCTAGATGCCTCCCAAACTGATCAAGCCAATCAACTGTCTCACCTATTCAGAGGGCCTGATCCAGCTGGGAGCCCCTCAGCCTTTGGTTCATAGTTCATGTGTTTCCATTCATTTGGCTATTTTTTTTTTCAATAATTGAGTAAAACTGAAATTTATTATATGCCACAGTCGTCCTAGGGACCTCCATGCTATATATATAGCCTCTATGGTTCTATGGGTTGTGGTCTGATTGTTCATTTTATATCTAGAATCCACCAATGAGTGAGTACATACCATAACTGTCTTTCTGGGTTTGGGTTACCTCACTCAGGATGATTTTTTCTAGTTCCATCCATTTGCCTGCAAATTTCATGCTTTCATTGTTTTTCTCTGCTGAGTAGTACTCCATTGTGTATATGTACCACATTTTTTTCATCCATTCTTCCGTTGATGGGCATCTAGGTTGTTTCCAGGTTCTGGCTATTACAAAGAGTGCTGCTATGAACATAGCTGAGCATGTATCTTTATGGTATGTATCAGCATTCTTTGGGTATATGCCCAAGAGTGGGATGGCTGGGTCTTGAGGTAGTTCGATTCCTAATTTTCTGAGAAACCGCCATACTGATTTCCACAATGGTTGTACAAGTTTACATTCCCACCAACAGTGGAGGAGTGTTCCCTTTGCTCCACATCCTCTCCAACATTGGTTGTCATTGGTGTTTTTGATCTTAGCCATTCTAACAGGTGTAAGGTGGTATCTCAGAGTCGTTTTGATTTGCATTTCTCTGATGGTTAAGGATGTTGAGCATTTCTTTAAATGTCTTTCAGCCATTTGTAGTTCTTGTTTTGTGAATTCTCTGTTTAGCTCTTTAGCCCATTTTTTTAATTGGACTGTTCAGTGCTTTGATGTCTAGTTTCTTGAGTTCTTTATATATTGTGGAGATCAATCCTCTGTCAGATGTGGGGTTGGTGAAGATCTTTTCCCAATCTGTTGGGTGTCTTTTTGTCTTATTGACTGTGTCTTTTGCCCTGCAAAAGCTTCTCAGTTTTGAGAGGTCCCATTTATTAATGGTTGTGCTCAGGGTCTGTGCTGTCGGTGTTTTATTTAGGAAATGGTCTCCAGTGCCAATGCGTTCAAGAGTGCTTCCTATCTTCTTTTCTATTAAGTTTAGTGTAACTGGATTTATGTTTAGGTCTTTGATCCACTTGGACTTGAGTTTTGTGCATGGTGACAGATATGGATCTATTTGTAATCTTTTACATATTGACATCCAGTTATGCCAGCACCATTTGTTGAAGATACTTTCTTTGTTCCATTGTATAGTTTTGGCTCCTTTGTCAAAAACCAGGTGTTCATATGTGCATGGATTAATGTCAGGGTCTTCAATTCGATTCCATTGGTCCGTATGTCGGTTTTTATACCAGTACCAAGCTGTTTTTATTACTATAGCTCTATAGTAGAGTTTGAGGTCCGGGATGGTGATGCCTCCAAGGGTTGCTTTATCATATAGGATTCTTTTAGCTATCCTGGGTCTTTTGTTTTTCCATATAAAGTTGAGTATTTTTCTTTCCAAGTCTGTGAAGAATTGTGTTGGGATTTTGATGGGGATTGCATTGAATCTGTAGATTGCTTTTGGTAAGATTGCCATTTTTACTATGTTAATCCTACCTATCCATGAGCATGGGAGATCCTTCCATTTTCTGATATCTTCTTCAATTTCTTTCTTTAGAGATTTAAAGTTCTTATCAAAAAGGTCTTTCACTTGTTTAGTTAGTGTTATCCCAAGGTATTTTATATTATTTGTGGCTATTGTAAAGGGTGATGTTTCTCTGACTTCTTTCTCAGCCCTTTTATCATTTGTGTATAGGAGGGCTACTGATTTTTTTGAGTTGATCTTGTATCCTGCCACTTTACTGAAGGAGTTTATCAGCTGTAGAAGTTCCCTGGTAGAGTTTTTGGGGTCACTTATGTATACTATCATATCATCTGCAAATAGTGAAAGTTTGACTTCTTCCTTGCCAATTTGTATCCCTTTGATCTCCTTTTGTTGTCTTATTGCTCTAGCTAGAACTTCTAGTACTATATTGAATAAATATGGGGAGAGTGGACAGCCTTGTCTTGTTCCTGAATTTAGTGGTATCGCTTTGAGTTTCTCTCCATTTAATTTGATGTTTGCTGTTGGCTTGCTATAAATTGCTTTTATTATGCTTAGAAATGTTCCTTGTATTCCTATTCTTTCTAAGACCTTTATCATGAAGGGGTGTTGGATTCTGTCAAAGGCTTTTTCAGCATCTAGGGAGATGATCATGTGGTTTTTTTCTTTCAGTTTGTTTATATGGTGTATTACATTGACTGATTTCCATATGTTGAACCATCCTTGCATCCCTGGGATGAATCCTACTTGGTCGTGATGGATGATTGTTTTGATGTATTCTTGGATTCGGTTTGCCAATATTTTGTTGAGTATTTTTGCATCAATGTTCATGAGGGAGATTGGTCTGTAGTTCTCTTTGTTGCATCTTTGTGTGGTTTGGGTATCAGGGTAATTGTAGCCTCATAAAAAGAGTTTGGTAGTGTTCCTTCTGTTTCTATTGTGTGGAACACTTTGAAGAGGATTGGTATTAGTTCTTCTTTGAAAGTCTGGTAGAATTCTGCACTGAAACCATCTGGTCCTGGGCTTTTTTTAGTTGGGAGACTTTTGATGACTGTTTCTATTTCTTTAGGGCTTATTGGTCTATTTAAATGGTTTATCTGGTCTTGATTTAATTTTGGTATTTGGTATTTATCCAGAAAATTGTCCATTTCTTCCTGGTTTTCCATTTTTGTGGAGTACAGGTTTTTGAAGTATGATCTGATGATTCTCTGGATTTCCTCATTGTCTGTTGTTATGTCTCCCTTTTCATTTCTGATTTTGTGAATTTGGGTGTTCTCTCTTTGCCTTTTGGTTAATTTGGCTAGTGGTTTGTCTATCTTGTTGATTTTTTCAAAGAACCAACTCTTTGTTTCATTGATTTTTTGTATTGTTCTCTTGTTTTCTATTTCGTTGATTTCAGCCCTCAATTTGATTATTTCCTGGCGT
Source organism: Peromyscus maniculatus bairdii (assembly GCF_049852395.1). Classification (NCBI taxonomy): domain Eukaryota; kingdom Metazoa; phylum Chordata; class Mammalia; order Rodentia; family Cricetidae; genus Peromyscus; species Peromyscus maniculatus. Next base: position 54,218,125 of record NC_134871.1, read on the forward strand.
CTATTTCTCCTGGGTGAGTTTGTTTCTTTTTGTTCTAGAGCTTTCAGTTGTGCTGTTAATTCATTGGTATGGGATTGCTCCATCTTCTTTATGTGTGCATTTAGAGCTATGAATTTTCCTCTTAGCACTGCTTTCATAGTGTCCCATAAGTTTGGGTATGTTGTACTTTCATTTTCATTGAATTCTAGGAACTCTTTAATTTCTGTCTTTATTTCTTCCTTGACCCATTGATGTTTCAGGTGGGTATTATTCAGTTTCCATGAGTTTGTGGGTTTTCTATAATTTTTGTTGTTATTGAGTTCTAACTTTAAGGCATGGTGGTCTGATAAAATACAGGAGGTTATTCCAATTTTTTTGTATCTGTTGAGATTTGTTTTGTGTCCAAGCATGTGGTCAATTTTTGAGAAGGTTCCATGGGGTGCTGAGAAGAAGGTATATTCTTTTGTGTTAGGAAAAACCAGATTTCTAAGGGATAATAAAATACAAGATCCAGCCGGGCGGTGGACATGCCTATAATCCCAGCACTCGGGAGGCAGAGCCAGGCGATCTCTATGAGTTCAAGGCCAGCCTGGTCCACAAAGTGAGATCCAGGACAGTCACCAAAACTACACAGAGAAACCCTGTCTCAAAAAACCAAATATATGTACATACACATATCCAGATTTCCTTCCATCTTCTTCTTGACTCTCAGAACATCATTCCTGCTCCTGGTTCCCGTGTCCAGCATGCTCTATGTGTCTCCACAACTCTAATGTGGTTTCTCTTCAGCTGGTCCATCTCCTCATCCTTCTTGGCAATCTTCCTGTCCATCTCAGACTTGACTTGGTTCAACTCCTGCTGGATGCGCAGGGTCTTTCTCTCTTTATGCTCCAGAGAGGCCGTAAGGAAACAGTGATCAGTCAGCACTGAGTGGAAGAGAACTGGAGTGGTTGGCATCTGACACGAGTCTGTGTGGCAGGCTCTTATTGCTGTCACCTTGTTGAACTTGAAAGTTAATGTAGTTGTCCTAAGAACCTATGAGTTTTGTTTATCCGGTCACAGATTATATAGGTCAGCTCTGTAATAAAGGTACTGTGTACTATCTAAAGATCCATGACAGTACTAACAGAATATCTAATTAATTTTATATGTAGCATACATAATGTTTCATAAACTACAATCTTCATGTGTAAAATACTAATCTGGTATAGAAACTATCAGTTTTAATTTTTTTCTGATTATACAGTGCACACACACACACACACACACACACACACACACACACACACACACACACGTACGCACGCACGCACGCACGCACGCACATACGCACACATGCACACCAATATGAGTTCAATCCCCAGGACCCAAATGGTGGGAGGAAAGAGTGGATCCTGCTAGTTATCCTCTGACCTCCACATGCTTTTCATGGCACGCCCATGTATATACATATACACAAATAAATGTTTAAAAAAATTTTCATGCCTGTAATCCCAACATTCGGGAGGCAGAGGCAGGTGGATCTCTGTGAGTACGAGGCCAGCCTGGTCTACAGAGCTAGTCCAGGATAGGCTCCAAAGCTACAGAGAAACCCTGTCTCAAAACCCCCCCCCCCAAAAAAAATTTTTTTTTAAACCTCTTGCTAGGCACAAGAAATGCCAGGTCAGGTAGCTTTTAAAAATATTTTTTAAAATGTTTATTTATGAGTATATGTGTATGTCTCGGCGAATACCCTGTGTGTTCAGCCACCCTCAGAAGCCAGAAGGGGGTGTTTAATACCATCAGTTACATGTTTGTGGTGAGCTGTTTCATGTGGGTGCTGGAAACCAAACATGGGTCCTCTGGAAGAGCAGCAAGCATTCCTAATTGATGAGCCATGCCCCCAGCTCCCAGGTCAGGCACCATTAACCTTGGGTACTTGTATTGGCTGTGTCGCTGGGCCACAAGAGAAGACAGCGGTACAGGTTGTTCCTTGGTCCCCATGGGAAACTAAACTCCTTGGATGGCCCCCTTAGTTGGTCTTCTATATTATTAGCCTTCAGGTTGTGGAATATTATTTTAATATGTAAAGATGCGTTACATTTGTTTATGCTGTGGAATATTACTTTAACTGAGTAAAGGTGTGTTACGTTTGTTTAATGATGTAAGGGTGTGTGTTCAATTATGTAAAGATGTGTTACATTTGTTTCACCTTGCCTGCCTAAGGCATCTGATCAGTCTAATAAAGAGATGAATGGCCAATAGCTAGGCAGGAGAAAGGATAGGTGGGGCTGGCGGGCAGAGAGAATAAATAGGAGGAGAAATGTAGGCTTGGGGAAGAACAAGAAGTAGAAGAGAGGAGAGAACAAAGGAGATGCCTGGGGCCGGAAGTCAGGCAGCCAGCAGACATGAGAAGCAGTGAAAGTAAGATCTACAGAAGGAAGAAAAGTAAAAAGCCCCGAGGCAAAAGGCAGATAAAGAGAAACAGGTTAATTAGTTAAAAGAGCTAGCCAGAGGGGCTGGTGAGATGGTTCAGCAGTTAAAGCACTGAGTATTGTAGCATGAATCTTAAAGAGTCTTATTAATGAAAATCAAACCTGGAGCCAGGTATTGGGGTGAAGGCTGGAAGATCAGAGAAGCAGAACAAGCCACAGCCACCTCGCCTTGCCGATTCCTCAGCTGATCCTGTTTTCTCAGACTGGAAGCCTCTGAGTCCTTATCCAAATGGATCTCAGCTGAACTGTTTCTCGAAAGCCTAAAAGCTTAACCAGGCCTAGCTCCTGATCTTCATGCCTTATATACCTTTCTGTCTCCTGCCATTACTTCCTGGGATTTTTACCATGCCTGGCTGTTTCCAGTGTGGCCTTAAACTCACAGAGATCCAGACAAATCTCTGCTTCTGGAATGCTAGGTTTAAAGGCGTGTGCTACCACTGCCTAACTTCTATGTTTAGTATTATGGCTGTTCTGTTCTCTAACCTCCAGATAAGTTTGAGGTGCACAATATATCAACCACAGAGTATTCTTCCAGAGGCCCCAGGGTTCAATTCCCAGCACCCACGTGGTAGCTCATAACTGCCTGTAATTCCAGTTCCTGGGGACCCAACACCCTCACATGGACATACATGCAGGCAAAACACCAATGCACATAAAATAAAAATAAAAATAAATAAATTATTGAGAAAAGAGCTATCCAGAAACAAGCCTAAGCTAGGCCAAGCATTCATAATAACAAGTCTCCCTATCATGATTTGGGACCTGGTTGGTGGCCTAAAAGAAAAAGCCTGATATATCTTCATTTCCAGAGTCCACCAGCCATGGATAGAAAATATGTTTTGGATTCAGAGAATTGACTGTACTTCACCTATAAAGGACTTTTGGGAATGCTACACCACAGCCCAGGTAGGTGTCACTTTAGGACAAGTGCATGAAATTCTGTCTCTGCCCTCCTTCATTAAACCCAATTCCTTGGGAAATCTGGACTTCTAGGAGGAAGTTCATTTGGGCACTTCTGTACTGCTTTGGATACACAAACAAGCACTCACCAGATGGATCACAGAGGTTCTGTGCTCCAGGATGTTGATTTCCTCAAACTCCCTCTCCTGCATCCAGTCTCCCTGGAAGAGTGAATAAACATTTGGCTTCATCTGGGACTGACTTTCAGTTGGGACTCCGTGGGACTCTCCTCTAACAGGAGATATTTTCTGATAAACCACGCCCACTGGGGATTACTTCAGGAACATTCTAAGTTCTGATGGAACTCTTCTACCTTTGGGCCACAGAACGATAAACTTCCTTGCTTAGAACACCACCATTACAGGACTTTAACAGGTTAAAATCTCAGGTCATATACATAGTAAGCTTTTAAAAAGACTTGTTTTTATTTATGTGTATGTCTATTATATATGCAAGCGCACCACACACATGTAATGCCTGAGGAGGCCAGAAAAGGACATTGGATCCCCCCTGGAACTGGGGTTACAACTGGTTTTGAGCCGTCCTGTGGGTGCTGAGAACTGAAACCAGGTCCCCAGGAATAGCAGCCAGCACTCTTAACCTCTAAGCCATCTCTCAGTCCCACATTATTAGGTTTTCAACGTACACTAATGAGAATAGTCATGAAATGCTTGTGTATAAGTGGGTTTAACAAAACCATGAAGTCTCACCAACAGCTGACCTCCCATGACCACAGACTTCCTGCCCTCATAACAACTGACACAATTTAGCTTTGGTATAAAATCTGAACATACCCACCTCCTGGAAGAACCCTAGAAATGTCGATGACCTGAAAGATCCTATTCTGATGTATGTGACATTCAGGGCAGAAGCACTTTAGTTCTCTCGTGGCAGAATGGAGTTCTGCTCTCAGAAGAGGTAATGGCGCAGATGGCAGATGAACGTCCCAGATTTGGCATGTGTCACCTTTTAGGTCGATGACAAAATGGCCTCCTAACTCTTCTTCCCTCATCACTGGTTTTGGCTTCTTGAGGCACTGCACAGTCTGTCTGTCCTATGCCTGGTCCCTAGGACAAAGCTAAGCTGCCCCCTGACCTTCAAGATAAAGGGCACTAAGTTACTCAAGATTTTCTCTAGAAATCCACAATAATGATATATTTATGGCTTGCAGGGAAAATCAAGGGATTTCTATAAATGTGAGATCCAAAATTTTGGTGTCATTCCGTGTCAGGCATTTTTCTATTGCTGGGATAAAACATGACGGCCAAGGCAACTTATAGAAGGAAGAGTTTATTTGGACTTACAGTTCCAGAGCGATTAGAGTCCATCAGCATCACGGTAGGGAAGGGTGACAGCTGGAAGGCGGGGCATACCGGAGTGGCAAGCTAAGAGCTCACATCTTAAACTGCGAGCAGGAAGCAGAAACAACTGGGAACGGCCTGTCGCTTTAAAAACCCCAAAGCCAGTGACACTCTTCTTCTAGCAGGGCCACACACCTCCTAGGTCTGTCCAAGCAGTCCCTCTAACAGGAGACTTAAGTGTTCAAATGCCTGAGTCTCTGAGGGAAATCTCATCAAACCACCACACCGCAAAATCCAATCAAGACGTCCCGCAGCGCCGAGCCGTGACTGTTTAACAGGTGGCTCTCTCAGTGAAGTCATGGTTTACCATGTTAGCCAATGACTGTGGCGTAAGCACGCCCAGGATTACCAGTTCAAACCACGAGCTTGATGTCATTGAGTGAGGAGCAGAAGAGAGAGGGGCACAGCCAGTTTTCTCATGAGAGCACACTCTGGTCTTAGGGGCACGTGCGACTAGGCTGTGACTTGTCATCATACAAGCTTAAATCAAATTAATCGGCCAGCCTGGTCTCCAAAGCGAGTTCCAGGAAAGGCGCAAAGCTACACAGAGAAACCCTGTCTCGAAAAACCAAAAAAAAAAAAAAAATCAAATCAATCACCTTTTGTCCTAGGTGAAGAACTGCTGAGCAGACTAAAGGGGATGGCGACCACAGAAAACGGAAGAGGAAAGAGCTGAACTGGCAGTGCCTGTCTGGGCAACTGTCCAGGAAGAGGGGGCCCCTACCTGGGGACACAAGCTGCCCCTTCTCAGAGACACAGCCCAAGCACCGTGGCGGCTGCATGAGAAACAGAACTCTACCGGTACAGTTAAAATCCCCGCTCACCAGTCCTCTTCCTGATTAGAACTTGCTTTCTCTTGAAGAGCACTGATGTCCAGGGGAGAGAAGCCAGACTCTGTGAACCAACAGTTCACCCAACAGTCTGTTTCTTGTTCACTGTAAACGAATACCGCATTCACAAACATATTCTCATTCCCTCTTTCATCACGCTGGGATTGCTTTTGTGGCAGTACACTCTGGGATCCTCCAGTTTCTTGAGACTGTGTAGGCTCTGGACAGCTCCTTCCTCTGCCTCCAGGCCCGATGCAGATCAGCTCCAACCTGAACGGGGAACACAGGCAACACCTTGGCTGCCTGCTCAGCCTGCAGTGCCTCCAAACAGGTGGGTGTTTTTTTTTTTCTGTCCCATCAACTTTTATGACTGTTCTAAGGAGGTGGGTCTGATACAAGGTGCCTCTGAAAATACCCTCCCCTGCACCTAAGATTTTTTTATACGTCTCGTCTACTTCAAATGATACCCCTGTATGGTTTTCTCAACACAGAAAGAACTGCTGCTGCCACACCAGCCACACAACCTTCATTCCTCCCCCGAGAAAGGGAGGAAAAGAAAAATGCAATGGTGTGCAGAGGCTTCTTCAAGCCAGGAGATGCTTTCTATTAATAGGCATGAAGAGCAGGAGAGGTCAAGGAAGCCCAGCAATGGGACCCACCTTCAAAGGTAAAGTCCAGACGTAGGGTGACTTCTGCCCTCCTAACATTTAACTGCTTAAAATTGGACTCCACTCTCTGTCACTGTTGCCACCTGCCATAGGCCATGGCGCTTGCTGGGAGCCAGAGGGCATATTAATTAGCTTGAATGCTATGCATGTGGGTGACTTCGACATGCAGACACCAGAGGGGGCAGACGGACTGACAGCTGGGGATTGGAAGCACAGCCAAGAAGCAGCTTTAGCCAAGACCATCACTGGATCTGCAGAAGAGAATAGCCTTGCCAATACCCACACCACTGGCTCTGCTGATGTGGAAACTGCTCTGTGTATGAAGGTCTGCACGGTCCTGGACTGGAACAAAAAGATAGGATGTCATCATAATTCCGGGGATCCTTAAGAGACAGTGTATATAAGAACCTGGCACACTTGGCAATCAAACACCTTTTTTTTTTTTTTTTTTTTTTTTTTAAGACAGGGTTTCTTTAGAGCCTGTCCTGTAACTCACTCTGTAGACCAGGCTGGCCTCAAACTCACAGAGATTCGCCTGCCTTTGCCTCCCGAATACTGGGATTAAAGGTACGCACCACCACCACCCAGCGCATCCCTCTTTCTTAAAATCTTGGGTCCTACAAAGGCAATGTGCAGCAGCAAATGATCCCCCAAATGAAAGGGCTATGGAATCGCACTCCTCCATCTTGCTTGTGGTAGTATTTTGCTCTTTGGCTTTGAAGTTTTTCTTTCTTTTTGAGAAAACGTTTTATGTATCCCAGACTGGCCACAGACTCACGATGTAGCTCAAAGATGACCTTGGACTTCTCCTCCTTCTGCTCCTACTTCCCAAATGGTGGTATTATTACAGGCATGTACCACCTGTCTGCTTAACGTGATGCTGGGGGTTTGAATCGGGACTTTGTACCTAGCAGCAAGCTCTTTACCAACTGAGCTACAGCCCCAGCCCAGCTTTGAAATTCCTCAGCTGTCGTTCATACCGTCATGAGGACGGTGTGAAAGCACCTGGAGACACTGACCTCCTGTCTTCTTCCCTCCACGATCCTGTGGCCCATTGTTTGTGGGACCCCTGGATTCCTTCATCTTCACTGTGTTCTGCACCCCACACATAAGAAAACCTTTCCTCATTCAAATGAGTGCCCTTGCTGCAGAAGAAAGGTGCTAGGTGAATGAATGTTGCCTGCCTTTTCCAACAGAAAGATGCAAGGGGATGCCAGTGGCTCCTGGGTCACCTTCCACATGGACGGCATCCCTTCTTATGTACAGACCAAGGCAAGGAAACCATTCCTGAGAGTAAGCAGACATAAGCGTACGGTTGCCACTACCACCCTCGCTCACATCCTACTCCAATTGCTTGCGCTTTTATACTTTTTAAAATGAACCCCCCACCCTGTGTGTGTGTGTACATGTGCCGCGGTGAACCTAGGGAGGTCAAAGGACAAGCTGCTGGAGTCAGTTCTATCCTCCTGCCGTACGAGATTGAAGTCAAGCCATCGGCTTTGGCAGCAAGTGGGCCATCTCACTGTCCCATCCCTACACACTCATGTCTTGAGACAGGGCCGCTCATTGAACCTGGGGCTTGCTTGGCTAAACAGGGCTGATTTGCAAGCTGCAGGGACCACCCCCCTGCCTTTCACTAGCACTGGGGTTACAGACATGCCCAGCTTCTTGGTGAGGGCTGGGAATTAGAACTCAGGTCCTCATGTTTGTGGGGCTAGCGCTCTACTGACTGAGTCATCTCCCTGGCCCACGTAGATACTTCAAGAACTCTTTTCCTGGATTTGCTCTTTAACCATGTCCTGCGGGTATAAAGTGCACCCCGATCGTTCACTGTTTCCCATCATAATCCTACCCATAGGCATGTCTTTTAGGATCTAGTTAACCCAGACACTATGTACTTACAGCTGGGTGGGCGCCTCAGTGGGTACACAGCTAAAGCTAATAACTACCCCACCCCCAGAATCGATCAGCAGCCAATAGTTCAGCAGGGAGACCCATGAGCCACACCCCAATCCATAATTGACTGTTGATAGGCTCAGTCCTGTGCAAGCCCATGGTAGGCAGCCACAGCTCCTGTGACATGATGCTCAGCAGACATCGTTTCACTGCCCTCTCCTTATTCTCCAGCTCTTACGTTCTTTCGGTCCGCTCTTCCACAATGTCCCCTGAGTCTTTCTTCTTTTATTTTTTATTTTTTAGGTTTTTTGAGACAGGGTTTCTCTGTGTAGTTTTGGTGCCTGTCCTGGATCTCACTCTGTAGCCCAGGCTGGCCTCCAACTCACAGAGATCCACCTGGCTCTGCCTCCCGAGTGCTGGGATTAAAGGCGTGCGCCACAGTCGCCTGGCGACCCTTGAGTCTTAGAAGGGGTGACATAAATGTCCTGTTTAGGGCTGAGCACTCGACTATCACTCCTCCCCAGCAGCTTGAGCAGTCATGTGTCTCTGCAATCACCATCATTCATTGCAAAAAGAAGCTTTTCTTAGACTGGGAATAGCGTTTGTCTGTGGTATGAACATAAGCATCTAGAAGGCAGCTTGACACCGTGGTAATTTAGCTAGACAACAGTTATATGCTCACCCCCAGGGCCTAAGACCTCCTCAGCTTTGGGGTTTGGCCTGCATTTACAACATTGAAGAGTGTGCCTCAAAATTAAGAGTAGAGCTGCCTCCATAACAGCCACCCACTATTGCACCATTGGGACATCTTGCCTGGAAACTTGGTACTGTGGCTTGTAGGGCTTACCTCTGAGTAAAGCGACTGATGCTTTTTTTTTTTTACACCCCCCCCCCCCCCCCGCAACCTACCTATTAAAGCCTGGGTACCTTCTGGTACTATGAAAGCTAGCTAAGCAGTGTAAGATGCTTTAATCTAAATAAAACTAATGTCATTTCTGAATATGCAGACAGAGCTTTCTGAACTAGTAATAAAGCATATTAAGAAAACTTACAGGAGACCTCACACTATACCCCGCTCCCCACATCCAGCAAGCTGACCTATGGTGATGCCTACAACTGCCCCGCTAGAACTCTCTGCATTGAGTCTTGTTATTTCCTTAGCCTTAAATGCCATTCTGGCCCCCATGTTTCCACCAAACAAGCTCACGAATGCCTCAAAGTCCATCCTCCATATTCACTCAGGGATTTATTCATAGCTTAGGCAGGCGTGGCAATGATTTAGACAGAGAATACGTCATGGGGGCACACGACAGCCGAGGTGATGGGAAAGCGCTGCTCTTGTGTTAGCCAGGGGTGACGGAGACGGAACCAACATGGACGCTCGCAGCCGTGTGTGGTCTAGTGGGTAGGGATCCAGAAAGTGAGGGGTGGAAATGAGGGCGGCACTATTATCTGTTAACACTGGTGACTTTTTGCTTCCTGTTCCCGCTGGCCTAGGGGGTCTTTGTTCCAAAGGGGAGACACTTGGATGCTTCTACTAGGGCACACAACGATTCCACTGAAGCAGCAGCTAAGAGTGCTCAGCCATTGTAGGCCCCACATGCCTCCAAATGAAAGGCAAAGAAGGGAATTCATGCGCTTCCAGGCGCCAGCCAGATACTCTTTACCAAAGGAAAACTGGAGGTGAGGAGGAGTATCTGGATACAGACAACCACTCAGCACGCTCCCCGGGATCACCATGTCTTGTGACTAGCTTTAAAGATTTATTTATTTATTATGTATACAGAAGAGGGTGCCAGATCTCATTACAGATGGTTGTGAGCCACCATGTGGGTGCTGGGAATTGAACTCAGGACCTCTGAAAGAGCAGTCAGTGAGTGCTCTTAACCTCTGAGCCATCTCTCCAGCTCCCGTGACTAGCTTTAGTGGTGAACCAAAAACAATCCACCTGAGGCAGAACAATGAGGCCCAGACCCTTTAGGAGCTGAAGGTCCGGGTCACCACATCAGGCAAAGACCCACACCCAAGCTGGGACAGGCAGCGGGAGAAGGCAGGTGTAACAAGTAGTGTTGGCTGTACATCATTCTAGAACCAAAGACGGTAGCTGTCAGGAGCATTGCTTTCCTTTAGAGAGATCATTTCAAGGGACTGACTCATGAGGTTGGGAAACTGGAAGTCAAGTCTACAGGGTCGGAGAGCAGGCTGGAGACAGGGAGGAGCTGACATTGTAGACTGGATGTGGAGGTGGTCAGCTGGCAGAATTCCTACTTTGTGGGTCAGGTGTTTGTTGTTGTTGTTTGGGGGGTGAGGGGGCTTCAACTGATTGGATGAAACCTAGTGTCAGCTTTTCTGAGTCTATTGGTTTAGATGTTAGATATCACTTAAGGAACGCCATCACAGCAATATCTATCTAGACTAATATTTAAGCAAAAATGCCTAGGTATCATAGCCGAGTTAATGTATGACATTAATTGGCATGTGGCTGGATTGTGGACATGTATATCTTGGAGGAAGAGTGAATGGATGCATTGACTGGCTTATGTGTACAGATCTGAGAGGATAATTTTGTCCCCAAGCATCAGAAAGTATGGAGATATCTTTACTCAAGATGGGAAGCGTGTGGCAGCAGTCCCAGGTGGAGATGAGGATAGAGGCTTTCAATTTTGAGCCTCTTAAAATTCCAACCATAAGACCCCATATAGGAATCTGGTTACCAGTCTGGAGCCGAGGGGTTGGGTGGGAGGCAGACTCAATCTGTAGAAGAAAGTCTATCTTTTCTGTGGGTCTTTGGTAAGAATCTCACTCAATTCCTAAGTTAGGGTAAATCCTTCCTGCCCTACTTTGGGACGTACCAAAATAGCCATGAGACGCTGCGGTAGATTAACGCGGAGAGAGACAAGCTCTGTGCACAGGCTGGGTGATGAAGGGCACTGCATCAGGAAAGCTGAGTGGTGGAGACCGATAAGATAAAAATGACGCTGAGTCAGGCTGTCTGGAACACTGGTGGGACCCACACGTGGGCTACTTTGGCCTGTAGCATGAATCTTAAATGGTCTCGCCAATTCCTCAGCTGATCCTGTTTCCTCAGACTGGAAGCCTCTGAGTCCTTGTCCAAATGGATCTCAGCTGAACTGCTGCTCAAAAGCCTAAAAGCTTAACCAGCTCTAGTTCCTGGTCCTCACGCCTTAATATACCTTTCTGCCTCCTGCCATCACTTCCTGGGATTAAAGGCTCACTTCCTGGGATTACAGGCGTGAGTCACCATGCCTGGCTGTTTCCAGTGTGGCTTTGAACTCACAGAGATCCAGACAGATCTCTGCCTCTGGAATGCTAGGATTAAAGGCGTGTGCTACCACGGCCTAACCTCTAAGTTTAATATTATGGCTGTTCTGTTCTCTGACCCCCAAATAAATTTATTGGGGTGCACAATATATCAACTACATTGGCCAGCTGTTTTCAGTCTGGTTTGTGAACAGGAACAAGCCTATGATGCCACCATGAACACCATGAAAGGGTCCTTTTTCTGGGTTCTCACTCCAGCCCCACTGTCTTTTTTTTTTCTTCTCTTTTTTTCTGAGACAGGGTTTTTCTGTGTAACAGTCTTGGCTGTCCTGGAACTCGCTCTGTAGGCCAGGCTGGCCTCGAACTCACAGAGATCCACCTGCCTCTGCCTCCCCAGTGCTGGGATTAAAGGTGAGCGGCACCACCACCCAACCCCACTGTCTCGTTTGAAGTGGGATGAATAATTCTAGTCCTCTGCACCTCTGTTCCTTGTGAAAATAGAATCACGCTGCCCCCTGCTTCCTGATCTGTGAGAACTGAATGCTATGGTTTAGCCCGGAGTCCACCCTGTATACGCCATCTCTAGCCATGGCTGGCTCCGTCATTCCCCTCCATCTTCCTAAGAGTCTCAAGACTCATTCTCAAGTCCCGTAGCAGTTGTCTGGCATGTGGAAGAACTAGCACAAGCCAAGTTGAAATGAGCAGAGGAGTAGCACAGTGACATTAAGGAAAGAAATGTGGTGGTTCTTTTGTTCCTGGGGCACCTGAGCTTCTCCCACCCTTTCTCCTAGGGGAATGCCTCTGCCTCAGCGTGGGCCCCAGTTTTCAATCCTTCCTACCTAAAGCACTGACCTTCAGTGTCTCACTTTTACGTCCAACCTCTCCTTTCAGGAGTGTCCAATCTTCTGACATTGTGACACACTGTCATCTACAAAGTTCACACCCCAAACTCATGTATTCTGGGACAAAAGACATGGCTCAGAAGTCAGTAGTACTTCCATGGGCTGGGGAAGGTAATTCCCTCCATTGAAGGAGCTTGTATAAATAGGAGATTTGGTCTAGGCAAGTAGGGGAAGACTCCTTGGTCAGGTTTGCCCATTCATTAGGACCTGAGTGTGTGCCCAAGAGCTAGGCACTACATAAAACTAAGGGTGTAGGAGCTGACCCTTGGACAGATGTGCATCTTAGGGCTCTCTAGACAAGTGGTTCTCAACCTGTGGGTCATGACCCCTCATCATTGACCACCCCTTTCATAGAGGTCAGCTAAGACCATCGGAAAACACAAATATTTACATTATGATTCATAACAGTAGCAAAATTACAGTTATTAAGTAGCAAAAAACTAATTTTATGGTTGGGGTCATCACAACATGGGGAACTGTATTAAAGGATTAGGAAGGTTGAGAACCACTGCTCTAGACAAAGAAAGCTGAGACTTGTTAGGATGCCTTACACCATGTGGTCTGAGTAGTCCAACGACAGCTGTCTCACACTGCCAAAGCCCAGAACCTGGTAGCTGCTCAGTCTGAAAGAATAGAAACCTACCTCAGCAGTCCCGCTTTGGTGCTAAAGGTCTTGGAGAGCTGCTGGCCATCCATCCACACTGAAAGCCTGTAGAAGCTGGTCCTAAAACCAATGAAAGAATCAGCAGCAGCAGCAGAGTAGATAAGCTCGGCAGCAAGAGTGAAAACCAAGCAGGCAAAAGAGCAAAGCTTTCATTCTTCCGCATCCCTCCCTTATTTAGGGTGGGTCTTCCTACATCAATTAAGACAGTCAAGACAACCCCCAACAGATGTGCTAACAGATGCACACGATGCAGATGAGCCTTCATTGAGGCTTTCTCTCCAGGGGATCCTAGGTCGTGTCAAGTTCACAAACACATCACTTTAACCATATCTTTCACCTCTAGTCTCTGAAGTCTTGTGCTTACTTCATAATGTAGTTCAGCTTTTTTAAAGCCCCCAAAGTCGAAGTAGAATGACGCTCGATGATTGAAAGCATTGGTTGCTCTTTCAGAAGACCCGGGTTCCATCCCCAGCACCCACGTGGCAGCTCACAACCATCTGTAACTCCAGTTCCATGGGATCTTGCAGAATATTAGTTGAAGACATGTTAAATTTATTTATGCTGTGGAACATTTGTTTAATGATGCAAAGATGTGTTGCATTCTTTTATGTTGCATTTGTGTAACTCTATGAAGCTATGTTGCTGTGCCTGTCTAAAACACCTGATGGTCTAATAAAGAGTTGAATGACCAATAGCGAGGCAGGAGAACAGATAGGCGGGGCTGGCAGGCAGAATAAATAGAAGGAGAAACCAGGGAGGAGGAGCAAGAGAGATCAAGGAGCGAGAATAGAAGGGGCCAGCCACTCAGGCACCCAGCCAACCAGGCACCCAGTCAGCCAGCCAGCCAGCCACAGAGTAAAAGTAAGATTACAGAAGTAAGAAAAGGAAAAAGCCCAGAGGCAAAAGATAGACAGGTAAGTTAAGAAAAAATGGCTAGAAACAAGCCAAGCTAAGGCTGGGCATTCATATGAAATAATAGGCTCTGTGTGTATTTATTTAGGAGCTGAGGGCAGACCCCCAAAGAGCAAAGAGTCAAAAGAGTAAAGAAAAAACAGCAGCTACAGGATCTGACAGCTTCTTCTGCCTTCCAAGGGTACCAGGCACATATATGGTAGAGATATACAGACATACATGAAGACAAGACAACCACATACATACATCAAATATAGTGTTTTTAAAATAATAATACTGGAGTAGAGAGATGGCTCCATAGTTAAGATCACTGACTGATCTTCCAGAGGACCCAGGTTTAACTCCTAACACCCACATCATGACTCACAACAGTCTATTGACTTGAGTTCAGGGGCTCTGACACACTTGTCTGGCTTCTTAGAGCACTGCTTACACGTGGTGTACAGACATGTGCTCAGACACACATATAACGTAAGTATTTCTTAAAGCCCCCAAAGTCTTTCCAAACCCCAATTTAAAAGTCCAAAGTCTCTTTTAAAGTGATATCCTATCAAAACCAAGTGATATACTGAGGGCCATAGCAGATACACAATCACACAAAAGCAAAAATCAAAATCCAGCTGAGAAAACACAAAATATTGTAGTTGACCTACATCTACAGCCTAGAATGTAAGCTTCCAGTCTCCCAAGGGCTGAGGTAGCAAAGTCTCTAGAGGAATGATTAGTCACTTAATGTCCCATAACTTAAATATGATAATATAGATTTATGAGACATAACCACTGACATTATCTCAATAGATGTTACATTTCATGATTTTTAAAAAAAATGGAAGAAAGAAAACATAGTATCTGCTTAATAGATGCACAAACATGTTCCTAACAAAACAGGACAAAATGTTCATGTCAGTTACAAACCTCTTTTCTGTAGTTACCGAGGTGATTTGGCTTTGGCTGGTATCCACGACTACCCTTCTCTATTACCCATTCTGTATTTCCTCCACCCTCAGCGAGCACATTGGTGGGTCTGGGTTCTTTACCCGGGATTAGGGAGACCCATGTCTTCATTCCTGCAGGATCTGGACCATTTATCATCCTGCTTGGGTTGGGTTGTTGTAGTTTCCCATTGACTTTAATCACAGGGCATGGAACACAGAGATGTCCTGAAGGATCTGCTGAACTCCAGGTAGAGTCTACCTTCCCTCCACTGTGAAGCAGCTGGGAGCATGGAAGGAAAGCTGTCGAAGAGATTAGAGGATGCCAGGTCCCTTTTCTTCCATGTAGTGTACACAGCATCTACAACCACAGAACACTGCAAACGTACTTAAGCTGCCGCCACAGACCCAGTGAGCATGTGAGATGTCTAAGGATGCCAGTGTCTCCGGTGCCCATTTTTTTTTTTCCAGAGCTGAGGACCGATCCCACGGCCTTGTGCTTGCTAGGCAAGTGCTCTACCACTGAGCTAAATCCCCAACCCTGTCCAGTTATTTTTTTTGTCAGGGGTGACTTCATTTAGTAAAGATACTAAACAGTCATTAAACCATGTTTACAAGAAGTCGAAAGTTTTGATTAATAGATCACTGGGTCTATCAAGGGCAAGAAAGCATGGTTTTAAAAAACATGGGATGAGGACAAGCTGATACTTGAACTAGGAAATGTGTATTGTGCCCTATTCTTAACATGCCGAGTGTGTTCTTAGACCCAGAATGTGTTTTTCAGATGAGGCTGGTGGCAAAAACTGGCTAGACGTGGGTGAGGAAATTTGATCTATAAGAGAGTAAAAGAAACGTACTTGTGATGGTTAATCTTGTCAACACGACAGACCTCTGGGCACATCTGTAAGGAAATTTCTAGATTAGGTTAAGGTGAGAAGACCCACTCTAATGAGGGCAGCACCTGTATTAGTTACTTTTCTGTCACTGTGATAAAACACCCTGGACAAAAGCAACTTCTAGAAGCTGGAGAAATGGCTTAGCAGTTCAGAGTTCTTACTGCTCTTGCAGAAGACCAGAGGTCCATTCCCAGCACCCATATGGTGGCTCACAACTGCCTGCAATGCCAGTCCCAGAAGACCCAACACTCTTCAGCTAGAGTCCACATGCTGTGCACATGCATACAACTCAGGCACACACATACACATACATTTTATTTTATTTTTTAAAGGAAGAGCTTATGTGGGTTTATGGCCCCAGAGGAATAGAGTCCATCATGACAGGGAGGCCTGACAGTAGGCAGGCATGGTAGCAGGCTCTGCTGAGAGAGCACACTCAACCATAAGCAGAGAGCGTGAACTAGAAGTAGGATGAGGCTGTAAACTACCAAAGCCTACCCCAAGTGTCAGACATCTTAAACCTCCCTAAATACCAACAAGTGGGAATCTAGTGCTCAGATACCTATGGGGGACATTTCATACTCAAACCAGCACATCACCTTTCCACTGGCTGGGATCCCAGAAGAAATAAAAAGGAGAAGCAAGCAGAGCTCCAGCATTCACCTCTTCTATTTCCTCCCTGCTGATGCGATGTGACTGGGCTGCCTGACACTCCTGCCAGGATGATCTGTATCCACTTGAACTGTAAGCCAAAAATAACCCCTTCCCCTCTATGGTGGTTTGAAAGAAAGTGGCCCTCATAGGGAGGGGCACTAGTAGGAGGTGTGGCCTTGTTGGAGAAGGTGTGGCCTTGTTGGAGGAAGAGGGTCACTGTGGGGGCGGGATTTGAGGACTCTTCTGCTCAAGCTTCATTCAGTGTGACACTCAGTCTACTTCCTGTTGCCGGCATATCAACATGTAGCAGCCCCTTCTCCAGTACCATGTCTGCCTGCACGCTGCTATGCCCCCTGCCGTGATGATAATGGACAAAACCTCTGAACTGTAAGCCAGCCCCAATTAAGTGTTTTCCTTTATAAGAGTTGCCGTGGTCATGGTGTCTCTTCACAGCAGTAGAAACCCTAACTAAGACACCCTCAAGAGATGCTTTTGTCGAGTATTTGATGACAGCAACTAGAGAAAAACCTAATACCTGAGACTGAAGTATCAAGAAAGGCTGAGACTAAAAGAAGAGTTCACCAAACAGGTGTTACCAAGAGAAAGATACTAGCACTATTTCATTCTGAGGGAAAATGAAAAGACAGAAAGTGATATTGGAGAAAGAGGATCTCAAGGAACATTTTCTCATGTACAGAAGTTGTAAACACATGTTAAGCCTAATCACATAATCTCCAAGCACAAACCAAAATTAACCAAATTATAAGGAGAAATTTGCAAATCCACAAAGTGAAAGAATATAGTTTTTAATCCAAGGACATAATGAGCATTTACAAAAAAAAGATTACACACTAAAACTCAACAAAGCCAAAACCTAACATATATTTCTTGAACGTAGCTTAATAAAAATGGAAATTAATAGCAAAAAATAAGGCTAAAATGACTGATCATATGATTTAAAATTAAGAAACAATAGAATTCATGAGTCAAATAAGTGAAAAACTGTGACTTTCCACAATATTTTGTGATGCTGAGGATTGAATTGAGGAATACTATTCTTGGATATCTTTCTAAGCCACCATCTGCTTATAAAGACCTTTTCCCCCTTCATAGTTCCTTTTGTAATTTCATGGTATATGCCCCCCAAACACACATACAAAAATTAAAATCTGGGATCCACATGAGGGAAAATGTGGTGTTTGTCTTAGTCTGTGTTACTTTACTTAATAATATAATAATGTCCAGTTCTATCCACTTCCTGCACATGCCATGATCTTATTTTTCTAATGGCCTGAATAAAATTACACTGTAAATATGTACCAATTTCTTTATCCATTCATCTGTTGATAGGGATGTCAGGTGATTCCATTTCTTAGTTATTGTGAACAGTGCATCAGTAAAATGATCATATGAACATCTCTATGGTAGGACTTAGTCCTTTGGGTATATACCACTTTGGGAGTGGGTCCATTTTTAATTTTTGTTTGTTTGTTTTCTTTGAGATAGGGTCTCTCTATATAGTGCTGGCTGTACTGGAACTTGCTATATAGACCAGGATGGTTTGAAATCATAGAGCTCCACCTATCTCTGCCTTACAAGTGCTGAGATTAAAGATGTGTGCCACCACTCCCAGCCATTTTTTAAGGAAGTCTCCATGCTAATTTCCACAGTGATTACCCCAATTTACACCCCCACCTTTAGGTGAATAAGTTTTCTTCTTTTCCCACATTCTTGTGTTGTAGAATATTGGTTTATGGTATGTTACTTTTGTTTATATTGCATTTGTTTAACTCTGTGAAGCTTTGTTACTTTGCCTGTCTAAAACACATGATGGTCTAATAAGGAACTGAGTGGCCAATAGCAAGGCAGGAGAAAGGATAGGTGGGGCTGGCAGGCAGAGAGAATATATAGAAGGAGAAATCTGGGAGGAGAAGAAGAAGTAGCCAGAGAAGGAGGACTCCAGGGGCCAGCCACACAGTTACACAGCAAGCCACAGAAGTAAGAGTAAGATTTATAGAAATAAGAGAATGGGAAAAGCCCAGAGGCAAAAGACAGCTGGGTTAAGAAAAAGCTAACAAGAAACAAGCCAAGCTAGGGCCAGGCATTCGTAAATAAGAATAAGCCTCCATGTGTGATTTATTTGGGAGCTGGTTGGTGCCCTCCCCCAAGGAGCAAAAACAAACAACATCCATCTGTCTTCTTGATGTTATTCTGACCTGTGTGAGATGGACAAAGTAGCTGTAATGGACATCTTATTGATAGCTAAGGATGTTGACCACTATTAAAAATACTACTGACCATTTGTATTTCTTCTTTTCAGAATTGTGTGACCAGTTCATTGGCCTATTTGTTGATCAGAAGAGTAGGGTTTTGGTGGTTAACTTTGGCAGTTCTTATATAATCTAGCTATTCGACCCCATCTTAAAAACAAACCTTTTGGAAATATATCATTTGTGGTGGTTGGGATGTAGTTTGTGCCTCCAAAGTTTCATGTGTTAAAAGATGCTCCTCAGTGTGGTGTTTCATTAAACATTTTAATTATTTCTGTGTATATGGGTGTGCTGGTGTCTGGGTACATGCACATTTAATCAAGAAAGCCAGAGGCATTGGCTCCACTGGAATTGAAATGACAGGGTGCTGGGAACAGAATTCAGATCCTCTGCAAGAGCAGCATGCTCTCTTAACCACTGAACTGTCTCTCCAACCCCTGTTGAAGATCAAGAGATGGGGTCCAGTTTATTTTGATGTATGAATGTTTTGAATCCCTGCACCCTAAAAAAGAGGTTTTGAGGTTTGTTTGTTTGTAGACAGGGTTTCTCTGTGGAACAGCCCTGTCTGTCCTGGAACTTGCTCTATAGACCAGGCTGGCCTTGAACTCACAGAACCATCCTGCCTCTGCCTCCAAGTGCTGGGATTAAAGGCATGTGCCACCTTTAAGAGGTTTGTGTTTGAGGCAGGGTCTTACTATGTAACCTAGACTAGCCTGGTACTCAGGATCATCCTGCTTCAGCCTCCTGAGATTGGGAGTACATACATGTTGACATGTACAAGAGAATTTAGGTCTTTAGTGGAATGTTCTTCAGTGTTTCTGTTTTGTTCAATAAAATTTAGATCATTGGAGACTGCCTTCTTTCTCATGACACCTGTGAATTACTTCCCAGGTAGTTGTCATAAAAACAAAAGCCCAGACCCACTCTGGCTTCCTGTCTGGCCATGTGATTTCTCCCTTACACACCACCCCTCACCATTCATCACACCTTTACCAGCATCAAGCAGATGGCTATACTATGATCTTGAATCTCCCTAGCTGTTAGTAATGTAAGCATCTGCCTTTTAAACTTACACAGTGTCTGGTATTTTGTAATAGTGAGTAGAAATTAGTACAATTAACAATCTCAAATTGTAATTTCTGATAGGTAATCCATAATTCACATTAATCCACCCAAGTCATAAGGATGATTTGGAAGAGTTGTCAAAGTGTGGATATAAACATATATAATTTTCCTATCTAGGTATTTCATTTCATATCTGTCCTCAGAAAAATACAGAAAAATGTTTGGATTTGGTACCTGAATTTTTTTTTGTTTTTGTTTTTTTGTTTGTTTTTATATTTTTTCAAGACAGGGTCTCCTCTCTTCTCTCTCTCTCTCTCTCTCTCTCTCTCTCTCTCTCTCTCTCTCTCTCTCTCTCTCTCCCTCCCTCTCCCTCTCCCTCTCCCTCTCTCGTCTTGACTGTCCTGTAACTCACTAAGTAGGTTGGCCTCAAACCCACAGAGATCCACCTGCCTACCTCTGCCTCCCAAGTGCTGGAATCACAGGTGTGTGCCATCATGCCCATTCTTTTTTGTTTGTTTTGTTTTTCGAGATGGTTTCTCTGTGTAGGTTTTGTGACTGTCCTGGATCTTGCTCTGTAGACCAGGCTGGCCTTAAACTTCAGAGATCTGCCTGGCTCTGCCTCCCAAGTGCTGGGATTGGTGTTGGTGACCATCACCGCCCAGCCCATTTTTTTTTTTAAAAAAAAACTCTTTTCAAAGAACATGTCACCTCTTCCGTGAAGATGGGTTCCATAGATACACTACATGTGTTATCTTAAGGACCTGGGGGAGGATCTGGTGTGTGGTCTCAGTCACATAGCTAGCACAAAGGTCCCTAGGCTACTAAACATCTCCTGTTTGTAAGGGTCTGCAAGGACCAGGTGTAAACCTGGCCGCACAAATAGCGCAGAGGTCATCTAGGCTATTAACCACCCCCACTCCCAGCTTTCTAGGTGGAAAACAGGTTATATATCTCTTCCTTTGAAGAGACAACTCTGTATGTTCAATATTCCAGGTTTCCCTAATGCTTATGGGTGAGTGCAATGACCTCTGTGCCCACACCTGCAGATATACAATCTTACGCGCTGTCTTTTTCTAAATTTAGATTTATTATTTTGGGGTATGAACATTTTGAATTCCCAGTGTTGTGGGGTCCCCACCAGAGAAGACTGCTCAGACATGGGTTTAAACCAATAGAAAGTCTTTATTAGCTGACCATTGACTACATCAGGTGTTCAGAATCCCACTGTAGTCCTGGGCCTTCCTCAGGATGAGCTTTTAAGCACAAAAACCATATTCTTTTTTTTTTTTTCTATATAGGCTTTCTCTGTGTAGCTTTGTGCCTTTCCTGGAACTCCCTCTGTAGACCAGGCTAGCCTCGAACTCACAAAGATCCACCTGCCTCTGCCTCCCGAGTGCTGGGATTAAAGGTGTGTGCCACCACCACCTGGCTCAGAAACCATATTCTAAGCTGATGCACTTCAGTTAAGCAAGAATTGAACCCAGGTCCTCTGAAAGAACAAGTGCTTTCAATCACCGAGCCATCCCTCCAGCCTGCCCAAGGCTCTTATTTGAAGTGGGACAGTATTCACGTAGGTATTATACTTACAGGTTTACTTGAGAAAGGAATCTCACTTGATTGTTCAACATGGCCCTGAACTTGCAATCCTGTCCTAGTTTCCAGATTATCAACAGCTGGATTTCAATGTTTACTAAAACTACTAAAGACTGCCTATAACCTGGAAGAATGCAGGCAGGATTCACAGTGACATCTAACTCCAATGAATTTGGCTTTCAGCTAAGCTTTTGTTCATCAATACCAAGTAGTGAAATTACAGGTCTGGGCTACTTATGGTTTTTGTTTTGTAGTACTGGGGCTTGAACCTGGGGCCTTACAGGTGCCAGGCAAGTGCTTTACCTCTGAGCTACACCCCCAGCCCTTTTTGGTTAATTGTGTTGTCGTGTTTTTGAGACAGGGTCTTAATTGTGTAGCTCTGGCTATCCTGGAACTCTGCCTACCTCTTAGTCTTCCAGTGCTGGGATTTAAAGCGGGCACCATCATCCCAGCTCTGAGAGGTTTTTTGTTTCTCAGCCTGGCCTGGGATAATCCTCTTGCCTCAACCTTCCACTGACTGTGACTTTAGGTGGAAGTCTACATGACCTGACTGGTTTCAGATGAATTATCTCTGGAGTATTTGTATTAGCAAATACGATATCAATGACATAGTTGAAATGTGTGGAGAACGACAAAAAATAAACCTGCACATGTTCAACACAATTTCTCAGAATATACTTAATTTGCAGCCAGCTGAGTCCAGAAGCCAAGTTATTAAGTGCAATCATTTTTTTTTTTTCTTTCTAGTGGCTTTGGGGATTGAATCTAAGGTTTCCCATGCTGGGCAAGTGTTCTACCACTGTGCCAGCTAGTCTCCTTAAGCAGTTCTTGTCAAAGGATTGAAGGAGGAAATACCCTGAAACTAAGAGACTTGATTTCTCCTTGGACTCCTTTTTCTCCTCTCCTAATAGTTAGGAACTATTGCTCAAGAAATGCTTATTTTTCTGGAAATCATTTCTAGATGCTTCATGACGGCTCTAGTGTCTTCTGGCTGACAGTCTCTCTAAACCTTAATCAGAAGAAGTCGACCACCCGGAATCCCTCTGAACAACTGAACCCGTCACTCCACGGCTTCAGAGTGCAGCAGTCAGCTAAAAGCACAAAGACAGGAGTCCTGGTGCAGGACGCAGGTGTCCGTCCCGCAGCTGAAGAATCCCTCCGGGGCCGTCATCTCCCGTGGGCCCACACTGGTCTTGAAGCTTGGCGGAAATTTCCTTTCACCTCCACAGCTCCCAACGAGGACATCGGAGGCTGTCCATCCATCACGTGACAGCAATCGGAGTCTGTCCCTCGGGGCTCCCCGGCCCCGCGCCACAACCAGCTTTCAAGCCGCAGGCTGAGACCCCCCTGCAGGGCGGTCCCCGAGAGCAAGCACGCTGCCCCACGCCTCCCGTCTCCCCGCATTCACTGCCCGCCTCCTCAGCCGCCCGCCACACCGTCAGAGGCCTCCCCCAGAGCCGCTGACTGGACCCCACAGCCCCACTCCGGCCCGCGCCTCAGCAGCGATTGGCGGGCGAAGCGCCTCCAACCCGGATGGCGGCCGGCCGACACGTGACCGACGTGCTTAATGACGCGCGTGGCCAGAGGCGCCGGCTCCGCCGCCGGGCTCCCGCCGCCCCTGCGCGCCTGCGCGGAACTCACGCTCCGCCCAGCGACCGTTTCCAAGGGGGCGTAGGCGCGAGCCACGTGACGCGCGGCGGCCCTTAGGAAGAGGCGCCGGCCGCTGGGGGCTCCGACGCGCTTGCGCAGTCGTTGGACGCGGGCGTTTTTTTTTTTTCCTCCTCCTCCTCCTCCTCCTCCTCCTCCTTTTTTTTTTTTTTTCGAATTGGTTCTGACGGGTGTTTCGAGTTACAAAATGGCGGCGCAGAGCGCTCTCTTCAACGTTCAGTAGCGGCTTCAGGCTGGGCGGATGCCTCGGCCCCTCGGCGCCCGACTCCAAGCTCCCGAGGCCTGCTGACCACGAAGTCCTTGGAGGTGCTCAGCGCACCGGAAGCTCCCAGCGGCCGCGACCGCCGCCTCGGCCCTGTCCGCCGCGGCGCCCGGGACCCAGCGCGATCTGCGGCGGCCGCCCAGGAGGTGAGGGCCGGGCGGGCCGGGCGGGCCGGGAAGGCGGGGCGGCGGCGGCGGCGGCCTTGGGCGATTGCGGGCGGCTGTTGGTGAAGCCGGCCCGGGCCTGCCCTGCGAACCGCGGCGTCCCTCCTGGCCGGAGGAGGGCTCGGCGGGGCTCGGGCCTCGGCCCGGACGGAGGCAGGCGGCGGCGGCGGGGCTGCCCTGGCCTTCATTCCTCATCCATCGTCCCCCCCTGGCCGGTCGCGGTTGCGCTCACAGCGTCCCCGGGTTCGTCACTAGCCCGTCTTGAGGTTTGGGCTTTCCGGGGCGTTTCAGTGACCTCGATCTGCTCGAGGATAGCCAAAGCGGTTTTTTCTTTTTTCCATGGGAAGTTCATCTCTGAGAGCAGAACTATTCTGAAGTCGGTTGCGCACACCGCAGACAGCGATCGTTCACGATTAATGCATTTCTCCTAGTGACTACGGCGCTTTATACCTAGAAAGCATTTCGTAACTTGGTGCCGTTTTACCCACAAACGCAGACATCGGCAAACTCTCCCGGGCTGCCGGTGTAACCCATGTGTTACGGGGATTCAATTTCCCCGGTAACACATTGGTAGAGGACTTGCCTAGCGCGTACAGGACCCCGAGTTCTATTCCCCAGCACCCCAAAAGAAAAAAAGAAAAGCCTTGATAACAATAATAACTGGCAAATGAGTCTCTAGTGCCAGGCCTTGTTCCGAGTAACTTCGCAGAGATGTCTTTTCAGAAGAGGAAAATTAACTGTTTGGAATAGGGAAGAAGTAGGTATTTGGTACCTTTGTTTTTAAAGGCGAAGTTTTTGCTATATGTCTCTCCTGTGCTGTCCTTGAACTTGTGTCGCTTAGACAGGCTTCAAACTCTTATCCTGCCTCAGCCTCCCCATTGCCATCACCCCGGTTGGTGAAACGTGTTTTAAAAGTTGAGCCTATCGTTGGAGTTAACTTTGTTTTCCCACGCTACAACTTTTGAGTTTGGGAGCAAAAGTAGTATTTTTTTTTTTTTTTTTTTTTTTTTTGGTTTTCGAGACAGGGTTTCTCTGTGTAGCTTTGCGCCTTTCCTGGAACTCACTTGGTAGCCCAGGCTGGCCTCGAACTCACAGAGATCCGCCTGCCTCTGCCTCCCGAGTGCTGGGATTAAAGGCGTGCGCCACCACCGCCCGGCCGTATTTTATTATTTTTAACCAGACTTGTTTAGTTAATATTTACAGAGCACTTCCACTCCTGTTCCAGTTCTTGTATATATAGCACTCCTTCTATCCCGTAGACAAGGAAGCATTCACCAAACTCGGGTGCCCCGGGATCTCTCAGCTTGTCCTGGATGCTAGCACTAGTATCTTGTAGTGTTTTCTCAAGTATGCAATGCCTCAGATCACTGATTCAGCAACAGTTTCCTATGAGTCAAGCAGGTTTGGGACATTTAGAGTCATCAGTAAACCAAACAAATTCTTGCTTTCTGTTTTATCTGACTGAATAAATCTTCATTAATTTGTTTTATTACGGCAGTTTCTTTTAGTTTCAAGTATGAGTTCGATGTTAAAGTTTTACTTAGTACCTGTATTTGTGTTTTCCGCCATCCCTTTTGTCCACATCATAAAACAGTGACTGTAACCCGTCCACTGCTTGCCTCTTCTGCCCTCTGGTGTTGATGTTAGGTAATTACTAGAAAAATTTCCTGAGGGATCCCGAAACCTTACCTGTGAAGAGTTCTATGAAGAACGCTATTTCTGATGAGGTCAGCTTTGCAGTGTTTGTGGGGAGGAGTTAAAAACAGAGTTCCCAGTTCCTGGTGTTATTAGAGTTCATGCTGTACATTTTAGAATCTTCAATTGTAATCAGAAAAAAAGGACCTGTAAGCCCTCCCTGCACATCGGATTCTGGAGGGCTTTGGAGTTGGTTCTCTGATTTGAAACTTACTCTGTAGTAGTGCCAATCTGCTTAGAGCATTAGATGATGGGTAAGATGGTGTCTAGTGTCTGTTCTAGGATGCCTGCTGTGCTGGGTTGCTGTGCTGAGGGCAACTGAATGGAGAAAGTATCAGGAAGGAGTCCTGACGGATAACCGCCAGCCCAGGCAGGTGCTCCTGCTGCAGCTGCGGCTCTAGAGAACCCGAACAATGTTTAGATCAAAGCCTTCAGTCAGATCGGATGTGGGTTCATTTTTTCCCGTTTGTTTGGTTGTGTGTGTGTGTACACAGTGCCTGTGAAGGTCAGAAGAGGGCACTGGATCCCCTATAGCTGGAGATACAGGCATGTGAGCCGCTGGACATGGGTGCTGGGAACAGAACTCAGGTTCTCTGTAAGAGTAGTGCACCCTCTTAACTACTGAACTATCTTTTCAGCCCTTGTTGTTACTATTTCTAAAAAAAGAAAGGCCTTTTTTTTTTTTTTTTTTTTTTTTTTTTGAGACAGGGTTTCTCTGTGTATCCCTGGCTGTCCTGGAACTTGTTTCTTAGACCAGCCTGTCCTTGAACTCACAGAGATTCTCCTACCTCTACTTCTAACCCAAGGGGGTTAAAGGTGTGAACCACCATCCCTGGCTATTACTATTATTATTACCATCAACATTATTATTGTCATTATTAAAGATTTATGACTTGGGTTGGTGTGTGCTTACTGTGGAAGCCAGAAGAATTAGCTATCCCTGGAATTGGAGTTACAGGTACTTGTGAGCTTGCGGTGGGTCCTGGGAATCAGACACTTATCCTCTGCACTACCAGTGCACTCCTTACCTGCCGAGCCATCTCTCCAGCCCTGAGGGTGTACTTTTGAAGCAATTTATATTCTGAGATGTTAACACATCCATAGTAATAAGGTTTTGAATTTGTAAGTAATGTCTTAGCTTTTCACAATATGTAATTCAGGGCAATTAAATGTTAATTGGGAGACATTTCTGACAATTGTAGCCTTAAGAAAACTACTCATTGTAGAAGTATTTCCAGTGCATTATTAAAATCCTTACCTAAGAATAAACTTAGCATCTTTAAATTTTAAATATTAAAAATGTTTTGTTTACGGCAAGAATATTTGTATTGACCTAAGGACTTTTCTGTATGTACAGTATACTACATAAATATTGTAGATTTTGAAAGAGCAATAGATGTTTCATTTAATCTTTCTGAATTGAGTTGGCTTCCTGTTGAGAAAGAGTGCCAGTGTTCCTCGGGTCTCTGTGCCTGCCTCCTGAAATAGTAAATGAGTATGTTCCACTGGAGTCCCCAGCTCATTGTAAAGCTCTCACTGATGCAGTTTTCACCGGCATCAGGAGCATGCTTACCAGATCCTATGCTGGACTAGATTGTTTAAATTACTTGTAATAAAAAAATTTAATTAAAAAAGTAGAATTAACTTCGCTGAACTCCATATTTTCTTTAATTTCTTAGTGTATTTCCTTCCCTTTAAGCAAATCCATCTAAGTAAATCTCATTTGCTTAAAACCTGTTAACTGCTTTTTCTTATATTTCTCTATTTTGTGATTTTATTACTAAATAAAGACTGCAACAAAAAATATTGGTAAGAGCTATCTTGGTGCAGAAAAGCAAACATCTTATTTCTGTTTTCTGTAATCTAGGTTCACAAAAATGGCCAAAAGAATTGCAGAGAAGGAATTAACAGATAGGAACTGGGATCAAGAAGATGAAGCTGAAGAGGTACAGAGCAGTTCCCTTGGTTTCTAGCTGTCTGCGGTTCAGCTCGTGTTGCGTTCCTCGTGAAGAATATGATGGGAGAATTTTAAAACCTTTAAGAATACACAGAGCAGGAGAGATGTGCTTCCTCGTGAGCTGTGTGCATTTACTGTAGAAACTTGTTCTTCATATGTGACTGTGCTTTTCTACTAGTGTTTGCTCCTGCTGAGCGTGTAGACGTACCTTCCTGCAGAATTCACACACTTGCAGCGTCCTCTCCTGTGGTTTGAGTGTATTTTAGACATCACTAGACAGCAAGTTAAGGAAGCCTCAGACTGCTCTCTCCCCTGTCCCCTTCATTCCGGTGCTTCTCATGCCTGCTGTTTGCTCTTCTGATGCTAGACCTGCATCCCAGCAGTTGTACTGATTGGAATAGAATTTACATCAGCAAGATTAAAGTTGTCTCCTGTAAGGAAACCTTGCATTTCTAGGTCCTTTGAGCAAGTTGGTACTCCTAGGCGAGTTTAGTGGCAAAGCTAACTCCAGGTCTATAGCACACAGCTAGGTGGTAAGGGAAGAAGGAATCAGGGAAGAAAAGGTGGTTTGCAGTTTTATTCCTAGGCTGTTGTCTTTCTTTTTGGTACTGATCTGTAAGCTGATATGTTTAGGGAAACCAAACCACTGGTATGTTAATGTTTTTGCAGGGCCTTTAACTACCTTGGTCTTTAATTGAATCTTTGGTCATGGATTTTCTCCCCTGCCTTGGTCTTAGGCACAGTCCTGGGAACAAGATCTAGACTGCCATAGAATTGTTTGACACTAAAGTGTCCAAGGGGGAAAGAACCTGGGCAGGCTCTGCTGAAAGGAGTATGGAAATCAGTTACATTAATTGGACAAATGTAGCCAAATGGTCCTTGATCTGGATAGGAGAGTAGTTTTGATTTTGAGATAGTCTCACTTTCTAATTCAGGCTGGCCTTGAACTGTCTATCTGTCAGTGCTGCTGCCTCAGCCTCCTGTTTATAGGGCTATTGGTTGGAGCTGGCACACCTGACTCGGTGAGAATTTTGTACAGGAAATATTTAGTTCCGGCCCTAACTAAATAGGTAAGAGAATAGATGCAGAAAGACCAAAAGCCCTTTAGCACATTCTTCACACCGTGGAAGAGCACTGGTTGACTAGGGATATTTGTGACTAGGTAGCTGGCCTTTTTAGACAGTGGCCAAGGTGGGCAGGGCCAGGAGCCTTCTCCAAAACAGTGGAAGGCTGTAGCTCAGTGGTAGAGCCCATGCTTAGCATGTGCAAGGTCCTATTCTACAAAAGAAGAATGTGAACGCTATCTGTATCAACTCTTTTGTTTGTTTCTCTGTATAACAGCTCTGACTGGCCTCATAAACTCACAGAGATCCACCTGCCTCTGCCCTCCCAGTGCTGAAGTTAAAGGCATGTACCACCACTGCCCAGCTTTCAACTTAATGTTTTTTGAAAACTAGTAGTAAGCTCCTGGTTTCAGAATGGGCTTTACTATCTATTACCAGTCATAAGCTTTTGGATGGTAGCTCTTATGTCTTGTTGACATAGGCAGCTTCCTGTGACTTTATTAGTGCTTTTTCTAGACAATATGGCTAAGATATTTGAGGAAGTCAGTCATGATTATTATGTATATATATATGTAGATATACAATGTGAGCTTTTTCTTTTCTCACCGCCCCCCCCCCCCCCAGAGTTTCTCTGTGTAGTTTTTGTGCCTTTCCTGGATCTCACTCTGTAGAGATCCGCCTGGCTCTGCCTCCCAAGCGCTGGGATTAAAGGCATGCGCCACCACCACCCAGTGTGAGCTATTTCTTAATGTGTTGACAGTTAACTCTTTTAAGATCATCAAATACCAGATAAGTGTCTCTGTTCTGGCATTTATGTTCAGCTTTTAATCTTCTTTTGGCCTTACTTTTCTGTTGTCTAATTTGTCTATTCTTGCAGGTGGGAACGTTCTCAGTTGCCAGTGAGGAAGTCTTGAAGAATAGAGCCATAAAGAAGGCAAAGCGTAGGAACGTTGGATTTGAAGTGAGTGCTTCCTGCAGCTTTGGTGTCTTACTAACAGGTTTCCCAGTCACAGAGCATTTATACAGCAAATGCTCTCCCTGTGCACATTTTTTATATGTGTATGCATGGGGAGTAGTGCTTGTGTGCCTGCTGTGGCACACAGAGGGGTCAGGACAACTGTGGGAGTCAGTTCTCTCCAGCATCTGGTCCCTGGAAATCAAGTTCAGGTTGTCAGGTTTGGTGACAAGACAGGTACCTTTACCTGCCGAACCATTTCACCAGCACACACATTTTGTTTGTATGTATGTGTGTATATGCATATTTAATTTATGTGGCTGTGTATGTGTGTATGCGCCATGGGTGCAGGTGCCCAAAGAGGTCGGAAGAAAGTTTTAGATCCTCTGGTGTTCTAGGTGTTTGTAAGCTCTCTGGACATGGGACTAGGATCTGAACTCAGGTCATCTGGAAGAGCAGCAGTGAGTGCTCTAAACTGTTGAGCCATCTCTAGCCCCCACAAATGCCTTTTTAAAGTGCTTCTTGGTGTAGATCTTGGAAGCTAGGAAACATAATAATGAGTCATCCAGTTAGCTGAGACAATAAGATGGATAATGACAAAAGTTGTGACAACATGAAGAGGAAAAATTAGTACCATGGAGAATCCTCTCACCATGCTAGGAGCATTTTATGTGCTGATGGGTTCCATAATATGGTGGCATGTGCTGCAAGCTGCAGGAAAATGTAATGGCATTCGGCTACTATCACAAAAGCTACTGCTTGGAAAGGTCAAGGACTTTTCCAAGGGTCAAGCCATGGCTTAAGAAGTCTTGGTGATATTTTGGCTTTAGTATATATATTAGCTGATTCCTGCAGTGATTTTCTTGTATGCTGTGTATGCTTCCAAGAACTCATAACAGTGTATTTTGTCTGAAATACCTATCAAGCATCCAAGGCCAAATGATCTCCTGAATTAAGGTAAATTAAGCTCAGACCCTCCTTTCTTATACAGCCTTAGTGGTATTTATACTAACTAACATTATAAGACTCCTAACATTTACCTAACTACCCCTAGGAATGTAGTTTGAGCACATAAATTCCCTTTTTCTGATATTAACCGATTTTAGCTCTCAGCTGACCTCCTCCTTTACTTTTCCCCTTTTGGACGGTCACTGCCTGAGGATAACTCCTGTCTGCCTTTATGACCCTGTAAGACTTCACAC
Source organism: Peromyscus maniculatus bairdii (assembly GCF_049852395.1). Taxonomy (NCBI): domain Eukaryota; kingdom Metazoa; phylum Chordata; class Mammalia; order Rodentia; family Cricetidae; genus Peromyscus; species Peromyscus maniculatus. The sequence continues at coordinate 54,248,430 of NC_134871.1, forward strand.
CTGGTGACCTTGCTTTAGCTAGAGCACTGCTATTGCATGGGTATAGAACTGTAAACCTCAGAGACTGAGGAGAATTTTGACTGGAGAACTAGAAGAATGAGATGGAAGATGAGGAAGAGCCAGATGGGGAAGAACGAGATGAGAAAGACCAAGATGGGGCAGAGAACTAAGATGAGAGAATTAAGATAGAACATAGAGGGGACAGCAGGTAAGTGCAGAGAGAAATCCGGCAAGAAAGGATCAAGGCACAGGAACAGAACTGAAGTTATGTAGATAGGATTTTATCTCAGAGGAATAAAGTAGACGGACAAAAGAGCTTAGTGTACTTAGATTCATTTCCTGGAAATAATGTGCGCTGTTTGTAGCTTCTCTTCTGGACCCCTTGGGAAGAATATTATTAAGGCTGGTCCTTAATTAATATTCGAGAGGTATGTATGTTTCATGCTTTATTCCTGTGCTGAGAAAGGTCTTCTAACTCTTGACCTAAAGTCATGTGTCCAGTGTTTAGGGATCACTTCGGCAATCTCCCCCCTTGTAATCCTCACTCCTCAGATATGGTCACAAAGAAGAAACTATTTTGAAGTCAACTTTTGTGGCCACTTCAGAATCAATCCCATGTGTGTGTGCATGTGGAGGCCAGGAGTCAACATCAAGTGTCCTCTTATTACCACCTTTTATTATTATTATCATCATCATTATTATTATTATTACATGTCAGCGGGGGTGGAGGGGGTGGGTGTATGTGCAGTACATGTGTAGCCGTCTAGTGTTTTCCTCTGTGACTCTCCACTTTACATATTGAGGCATAGTCTCTCATTTGAACCCAGACATTGCTGATTGGCCTAGTCTAGCCAGCTAGTTTGCTGTGTGGATTCCCTGAGTCTACCTCCCACTCACTGGGATTATAGGCAGGGCTGCCACTCCCAGTCAGCATTTAATGGGTGCTGGGAACTAAACTCCAGTCCCCAGTATTTGTATGGCACATGCTCTACCTGGTGAGCCATCTCCCAACCTCTATTTTACTGGGATGAGACAGAGTCATAGCATCTACCTGAATGAAGAAATGGGCTTTTCCCAAATACCAGATGCAAACAGATCTAGACAATAGAAATGATATGGATGTGTCAAGTCTGGCATAGTAGTGCACGTCTTTAATTCCAGCACTGGGAGGCAGAGACAGGCAGATCTGAGTTCGAGGCCCAGCTTGGTCTACATAATGAGACCATGTCTTTAAAAAAAAAAAAAAAAAAGGAAAAAATGAATGTGTCAAATTCACTCTAAAATGTAGCTAGAAATAATTTACTGTCAGCAGCTTTTAAAGTATCAATAAATACTATGTGACTTTTAAATCCAGTGCAGAATCAAAAGGCCCTGAAGAGCTGTGTATAGTTTCACAGCTTGTCTGTAAGCCGTATGATATATTTGAGGGTTTTTTTTTTCTTTTTGGTTTTTTTTGAGACAGGGTTTCTCTGTGTAGCCCTGGCTGTCCTGGAACTCATTCTATAGACCAGGCTGGCCTCCAACTCAGAGATCCACCTGCCTCTGCCTCCTGAGTGCTGGGATTAAAGGTGATTGATATCACCACTGCCTGGCAAACTGTTTAATTGTGCAAAACACTTGTCTTTCGGGGGATGGTGCTTTTGCTATTTTTTTTAAGAGTGTGTGTGTGTGTGTGTACCTGCACCTGCACACAGAGGCCAGAAGAAGGCATCAAAGCCCTGGGAACTGGAGTTTTAGTAAGGCAGTTGTGAACCACCTGATGTGGGTGATGAGAATCATGCTTGGGTTGGGTCCTCTGGAAGAGCAGTAAGAGCTCCTAACCACTTAGTCATCTCCCCAGCCCCTTTTAAGATTTGATTGATCAGAAATCAGGTTTAGGGCTGGGGTAGGGGCATTGCTCAGTTGGCAGAGTACATGACTAGCATTTGTGAAGCTCTGGGGATAGTGGCACATGCCTGTAAACTCAGGGCTCAGGAGATGGAGGCAGAAGGCTTAGAAGTTCAAGGTCATGGACCACATAGAAAGTGGAAGGCCAGCCTATGATACATGATACTCTGCCAAATAGACAAAGGCATCAGAATTAAGATGTATTTAAGATTTCTCATTCTTCTGATTTTATTGCTATAAATGTATTGATGGTCAGTAAACATTTGAAAATCTGAAGGTATGATTAAAAGTGCTTTTGAAAAAAAAATCTAACATTAAGGCTAACTAGGCTGTCTTAGTTGGAGTTTCTATTGCTACACCATGAGTTAAAGCAACTTATGAGAGGACAACTGAGAGTTGTAGTCCATCACAAAAGGAAGACCTCTAGCAGAGGCCATAGAGCAGCGGTTCTCAACCTGTGAGTTGCGGAGTTCCACTCACAGGGGTTGCCCAAGACCATTGGAAAACAGATACTTATGTTACCATTTATAAAAATAGCAAAATGACAGTTATGAAGTAGTTATAAAGATAATTTTATGGCTGGGGTCACAGCATTAGAAAGGGTGAGAACCACTGCCAGAAAGGAATGCTGCTTATTGTTTTGCTCCTCCTGGCTCTCAGCATGCTTTCTAACGTAACTAAGGAACATCCTGCTCAAGCATGGGGGCCCTCCCACATGGATCATTAATCAAGAAAATCAGGAGGCATTTTCTCAATTGAGGTTCTTTCCAGATGACTCAAGCTTGTGTCAAATTGGCAAAAACCAACCAAAACATGGGTTGTCTGAGAAATGAAGAAGGTTTAACTGTGTGTGTGTCTGTGTGTCTAGACTTTCATAAGGAATGTAAGTTTCACAGCATCTCAGCTGACTGAACAGGCTGGCCAAAGGAAGAGTTTACTAAAGACAGGAATTAGGAAACAGCAAGGAAAAGAAAGATTGCTTAACTAATAGAGAGGCTGGAATCTGCAGGGTGGTCTCCTCAGATTTCTGGAGGCTGAGAACAGCTTGGAAACCCCAGAATTCTTGAGAAATTAGGTAAACAGTGAAATATTTTTAATTAATCTAATTTTGTGTTTCTAAAGCTTCTTTAGGCAAATGTTTTTTGAAAAGGTGCATGAGGTTTAATTATATTGGGAATATTTTCAGTTACTCTGGAGCTCGGTGGCAGGTACATGAATTTTTAATGTTTGACTGAAAGATCAGCAGCGCTGGTGCTGGTTCCCGTCAGAGTCACAGCCAGGACCTCTGCCACGCCAGAGTTACAGAGAGCTTTATTAGGAGGGAAGGGGGGCTGGTGAGAGAGGGAAGCCAGGCCTGGGGAGGGAGCAGAGCGAGAGTGGGGTCTGCATCTGGCTTTTTAGGTGACCACGCCATGCATAAGTAGTCGCCAGCGCCCCCTGATGACATAAGACACAAGACCCGAGCTGTGCATGTGCCAGCAGATCCTAACATTGACCATATACAGTGCCTTTAAATACAGATTCCGACCATCTCTCCTGACTGTTTCAGGAAGGCAGCTGGGACACTGCTGGCCTTAGAGGCACCATCTCTCCCTCTCTCCTGTCTGGGCTGTCCTAGTAGCTTCTCTTAGGTGCCGTGCCCCCATGTCTGAGCTCCGTGCTGTTTCTAAGATGCTGTTGTCACTTAGTTGAGGATGGGAGTTCTGCTTGCCTAAAACTGCTTTCTTTCTATTGCAGTCTGATAGTGGAGGAGCCTTTAAAGGTTTTAAAGGTTTGGTTGTGCCTTCTGGAGGAGGAGGATTTTCTGGATTTGGTGGTGGCTCTGGAGGGAAGCCTCTAGAAGGACTGACAAATGGAAACAGCACAGCCAGTGCCACACCCTTCTCCAGCACAAAGGCGACAGTGGAGCCCAAGGCAACCTTTGGTGAGTTGCTCCCTCTCCATCCCCCTCTAAAATAGTTGCTGAAAGGGAACTCTGCTACCAGGTTGTTTTTGTGTTTGTTTTATTTTTTTCTTTTGACAGGGTCTTATTATGTAGCCCAGGCTGACCTTGAACTCTGTCCTCCTCTTCCAACCTTCTGAATACTGGGATACGGTAGGTGTGTGCTACCAGACCCAGCTGGTGAGTATCTTTCTAGCACTGCATCCTTGGATATAGCAGTAGAAGCATAGGACTCGGGGAGGTGCATGGAGCAAGTGGACCAGCAGAGCACACCTTTGCACCAGCACACAGCGATGCTCTCCTCAGCTCTGCCAGCTATTCGCTGTGTGACTTCACTATCAGGTTCCTAACCTCTGAGTCCCCGAATTGACTAGCAAGAAGTCCTGGTACATGCACACCAAGGGCTTTCTGTGCACCTCCCACTACAAATGCCAGTGGAAACTGGGGTGACACTGTCTTTGGTCACCGTTTCCCAATATAGGTTTGAACAGGAAATACTACCCAATCTGTTTTGGATGAGTTAATCAGCAACTTCGGGGATTCACATAAAGAACAGGATCTTGGACTGAATCCTAAAAATGACCCTGACTGGCTCTGAAAGTGTATGCTGTGTGGTGTTTGTTGGTTTGAGATGGGTCGTGTAGCTTAGCTGCAGGAGCTCAGGCTAGACTTTAGCCATGTAGTGAGGATGGCTTTGAACTCTGCATCCTCCTCCAGGCACTCAGCATCCACTGACCTGTGTAGTCCTTACTAAGCAGAATAGCCTTAGTGTCTTAGTAACCGCTTGCTGCATATCCAGTTCCTCGGTGTTGGTTTCCGAACACAAGCTTGGTGAACAGTGACTGGAAAGCAGAGCGTGGTGGTAGCTGTACAAAAACCTTGTTGTAGCTGAGCCTAGTGCCACACACCTGTTGTCCCAGCTCAAAAAGCTGAAGCAGAATGGGGAGTTCCAGCTTGCCTGGGACTACATAGCGAGACTCCATTGAAATCCAGTAAAAACAAACCAACACCAGAGAGTCTAAAGTGTTTGGACTTTACCTTCTTACAGGTGCTTTTGCTGCGAATGGCCCTACTACCCTGGTGGATAAAAAGATTTCAAGTCCCAAATGTACTCACAGCAATCAGCTGGCCTCCCCTGGCCCTGCTTCCAGTACAGCCTGCACTGGGAATGTCTATCACAAGCAGTTGGCTGGCTTGAACTGCTCTGTCCGGGACTGGATAGTGAAGCATGTGAATACGAACCCACTGTGTGACCTGACGCCCATTTTTAAAGACTATGAGAGATACTTGGCCACGATTGAGAAGCAGCTTGAGAATGGAGGCAGCGGCAGTTCTGAGAGCCAGACTGACAGGGCAGCGATCGGAATGCAGTCTCCCTCCCTTTTTAGTTCAGCAAAACTGCAGCAAGAGTCACCGTTCCCGTTTCATGGTAACAAGGCAGAGGACACATCTGAAAAGGTGGAGTTTACAGCAGAAAAGAAATCGGACACAGCACAAGGAGCAACAAGTGCCTCGTTTAATTTTGGCAAGAAAATTGAGAGCTCAGTTTTGGGCTCGTTAAGCTCTGGCTCCCTGACCGGGTTTTCATTCTCCCCTGGAAACTCTAGTTTATTTGGTAAAGATGCTGCCCAAAGTAAAGCTGCCTCTTCACCGTTTTCTGCTAAAGCATCAGAGAGTCAAGCAGGAGGCAGCAGCAGTGAATGCAGAGGTAAATACTAAGCCACTGATTGACATCTGTGTAGATCTAATGAGAAGGTCACAGGTGCTGCATTTCCTGTGTGTGTCACAGTTGCTTAGGCCTTATCCTTAAAGCAAGGCCTGTTTTATAGGGTGCTAAAAGCTCACGAGGACTGAATGGGGAGGAAGTGTGGTTCTTTGGAGAGAGATGACATGGTATGCACCAGCAGTACAGCCTCTGTCTTCATGAGGAGGTCTCCAGGTGCCTAGTGAAGGTGTGTTAAAGATGGCTGCGTGAGCCTGAGCCGGGCGGTGGTGGCACACGCCATTAATCCCAGCACTCGGGAGGCAGAGGCAGGCGGATCTCTGAGTTCAAGGCCAGCCTGGGCTACAGAGTGAGTTCCAGGACAGGCTCCGAAGCTACACAGAGAAACCCTGTCTCCAAAAACCAACAACAACAAAAAAAGATGGCTGCAGTGGAGGCTGAAGTTCTAACATGCTAACTAAAAAGCACTGAGCGCGTGGTGGTGTGTTTAGAAGAAGCAAATTAGAAACTTAAAAATTGAATATTACTGAAAAAACGCAACATGAATGTCTGTTGAATTTAATTGTATTTAGGAATTTGGTTGTAAATGAGATGCTCCAGCGCTAATGTTAGGACCAGACCTGCTGCAAGGGAGGGTCACTCCTTCCCAGAGGAAGGCCCTGCTGTTGCGAATCACATCGGTGTCCTTGGACCTTTTGTACTCAGGGTGTCATGTCTTGGCAGTGGGCACAGTTGCAGGGTTTCTTCGGAGATACCGGTACCCACAGTGCTCATAACATAACACTTCAGGACCAGTTTTATCCAGTTAACTTTCTAAAACGATGGGTGTGCTTAGTATGTGCACTGTGCGGTGTGGTGGCCACTAGCCATGCCTGGGCAGTCCCATACTTGCACTGTGGCTAGTGACGCCAAGGGCTTAGATTTCTAATTTCCAGGGGCAGGGATTTTGTTTTTGTTTTTGTTTTTGTTTTAAGATTTATTTATTATGTATACAGTGTTCTGTCTTCATGTATCCCTGCAGGCCAGAAGAGGTTTTTATATTTCATTACAGATGGTTGGTTGTGAGCCACCACGTGGTTGCTGGGAATTGAACTCAGGACCTCTGGAAGAGCAGTCAGTGCTCTTAACCTCTGAGCCATCTCTCCAGGCCTTGTTTTTGTTTTTCTCTATGTAGCCTCTGGTTGTCCTAGAGCTTGCTATGTAAACCAGGCTGCCCTTGAACTGACAGAGATCTTCCAGCTTCTGACTTTCAAGTGCTGGGATTAAAGTGGTGAGCCACCACCGTAGCCAACAAGTGTCTAATTTTTGATAGAAATACTTACATGTTTTAAATAGTTCAGTCTTCCTGTGTGTAAATGACTGTGTGGGGCAGGGGAACAGCTTTGAAATGTCTGAGGCCACAAAAGTCAAAGGAGAGAAACAGCTGGATGAAGCTAAACTCCCCTGGACATCAGGAAGGCAGTCAGCAGTGAAGACGCCTGCGGAGTAGAGGAGACATCTGGAAGCTGAACAGCTGGTGGCCCTGATGTCCAGAGTTTTAAAAATGTGTGACTGTAAGAGCTCTCCTTGCTCTTCCATAGAACCCAGGTTTGGTTTCCAGCTCCAGAGCTCTTCTGACCTCCGCAGGCTCCTGCACACATGTGCACATACACTCACATACATGTAATTAATAAATACAAAGGTATTGCCGGGCGGTGGTGGCGCACGCCTTTAATCCCAGCACTCGGGAGGCAGAGCCAGGTGGATCTCTGTGAGTTCGAGGCCAGCCTGGGCTACCAAGTGAGTTCCAGGAAAGGCACAAAGCTACACAGAGAAACCCTGTCTCGAAAAACCAAAAAAAAAAATAAATAAATAAATAAATAAATAAATACAAAGGTATAAAGAGCTCAGTACAAGGAAAGAAATAGTAAAGAATATTGTGAGGACTTCATGATAGGGTAGGCAAAATTAAGACTTCACATGGCCACAGAGAACAAGGCCAGTGTTCCCCTCTGGTATGGATGAGACCTTCCTTCCAGAAGGCTGCATTGTCTGGGTGACAGTTGTGCTATGGTGCCTGAGCCTTGAGTAAAGTCAAATCTAGGACTTTGGGCCCAGCTTCTTGGCTTCCTCTGCTGTTAGAGTAGGCCCCAACACTGAGTCCTCAAGGATGCATATTAATGTGCTGTTCTCCAGGGGTACAGTACCTGTCTGTTTGCCACTGCACCACTGTGTTTGCTGTCCTACCTGGGCCAGCCACCACTGCTCCTTGTCTGAACTCTTCCTCAGGGTAGATGTCCCATAACCTGACACACACACTTTTTTAGAGATTTATTTATTTATTATGCATAGTGTTCTGTCTGCATGTATGCCTGCAGGCCAAAAGAGGGTACCAGGTCTCATTACAGATGGTTGTGAGCCACCACGTGGGTGCTGGGAATTGAACTCAGGACCTCTGGAAGAGCAGCCAGTGCTCTTAACCTCTGAGCCATCTCTCCAGCCCCAAGGGCCCCTTTTGTTTCTCCTCTGCCTCTAAGTAGGAGGAGAGTGTCTCCCAGGGTAGGCAGCTGTATCACCCTTGTCCTGCACACTGCACCGTCTGACACGGTTGCCATCTTGTGGTTACCACATGTTACCCTCAGAAAAACTTGGAATTTGTTGAAACAGCAAGTGTCTGGCCTTCCTGGAGCACCTTCCCAAGGCCTAGAGCCTCAGCTAAGTAATCATTTTGAAGCTTGCCAGGAGATAGATCCTAGTGGACCTTATTAGTTCAGTCTTTTTGATCCAAGTCCTTAGTGTTGCTCTAGTCGGGCAGGTTGGACACAGCTGCCTTTCTCTTTGAGAGGATCCTTCTCTTGTGTGTCAGCAGGGTCTCTCTTGAAAGAATGTGCCCTTCCTGCCCCTCGCAGTGAGCCAGGTCCCAGTAGTACAAGACCATTGAGCCCTGGGACAGTTCCATCAAAGCTTTGGAGCAATTTCTCTGACAAGCTTGACTTGTAAAACAGTCATTTTTGCCCTTTGGCCATTGCTGATGGTGGTTATCCCTAGGTACAGTGTGGCTCTGGACCCGAGAACATTGGCAGGGGTGATGTCAGGCGCTCTTTTTAGTGTTCACAGTTGTATTGACCACTCCCGTGCAGTATTCCAGGTCGATGTGCAGGATGGTGGGGGGCAAGCATCTGCTGACTCTGAGTGGTTTCTGTGCCAGGTGGCGATGAAGAAGAGGATGAGCCGCCCAAGGTGGTGGTGACCGAAGTGAAGGAAGAGGATGCCTTCTACTCCAAAAAGTGAGTGGGCTGTGGGGGTGGGGGTGGCCTGCAGGCCTGCCTCCAGCTGGACCTCAGCTGGACCAGGGAAGAAGGCTTGGTCTGTTTGATGAGTATGGTTTTTGTTTTTGTTTTTTGTTTTTTGTGGTTTTTTTTGAGACAAGAGTTTCTCTGTGTAGCCCTGGCTGTCCTAAAACTTACTTTGTAGGCTCCCTGCTGGCCTCTGCCTCTCCAGTGCTGGCATTAAAAGCATGTGCTACTGCCACCAGGCTTGGCCTGTTTATTTTGAAAACAAATCAGGTCTAAAGATGTGCTGGACACATCTTCTACACATGTCCTGGGCTAGCTCCTCGGTGAATTGTTCTCCCTATGAAGTGCTTCAGAAAGACTTCCATGACCTCCTTATCTCTCCTCTCTCTCCCTGTTTTCTTCCTTCTCCCACAGAAAATCACCTAGTCACTGATCTTGGTTCTTCTCCTGTTGTAAGCGTGGAGGTGTCTGTGGTCCCTAGGATGGGGTGGGCCTTTCTGTGGCTGGGCAGCCACAGCCAAAAAGTTAGGCACAGTTGTTCCTCCCTGTTAAGGGTATATGAACCTGTCTCTCCTCTGTGAACAAGACTGGAAGGAAAATTTTAATTCTGTTAAGAGTAAATGAGATTATTTTGTACTGAGATCTTTACTGGGAAACTTTTGTCCTATTTGGGAAGCTTACAGTAGTGTTTTTATAACACAGATATTAGAGTGCTCTCCTATGTTGCAGGTGCTATGGGCCATAGAATTTTGTTTTATTTCAAGAGCTTTTTAAGCAGTAATTTTTTTTTGTTTGTTTTGTTTTGTTTTTTGAGACAGGGTTTCTCTGTAGCTTTGATGCCTGTCCATGGATCTTGCTCTGTAGTCCAGGCTGGCCTCGAACTCACAGAAATCTGCCTGGCTCTGCCTCCCTGGTGCTGGGATGAAAGGCGTGTTCCACCACCGCCCGGCTAGGCAGTAACAATTTTAATTTTAATAATACAAGTGACACATAGGAATGATTCTGACTTTCCAGTTTTGTTTGTTTGTGGGGCTTCCTCTTCATCAGAGCAAGTAAATGAGCAAACTTTTTGTTTGTTTTGTTTTCGAGACAGGGTTCTCTCTGTGTAGCCCTGGCTGTTTTGGATCTCGCTCTGTAGACCAGGCTGGCCTCAAACTCACAGAAATCTGCCTGCCTCTTCCTCCCAAGAGCTGTGATTAAAGGGATGCTCCACTACTGCTCAGCTTAATTTTGTTGTTGTTGTTTGTTTTGAGTAGGGATCTAATTGTGCAGCCCTGGCTGACCTTGAACTCACAGACCCACCTGCCTCCACCTCCAGAGTGCCGGCTCTATATTCTTACCTAAGGGTCTGCATTTAACACATCGGCTTGGAAAACAGTGCGCTGTTTTAGCCATAGTCCCACCCTATTCCACATTTATCTCACTGTCTTAGGGAATCAAAAGGGAAGGCCTGAAGAGAATTTGAAAACATACAGGAAAGCAGGGTGGGAGAGGTGCAGGACAGACAGTTGTGTCTGTGCCTGCCACTCAGGACCAAGGCACAGGAGAGGGCAGTGAGAAGTGGGTCAGCTGAGATGTTGAGTGACCATCTTGAGGAAAGATGGTTTGTAGGGACTGTGATTGTCACTAGCAAAGTTTGCCTAGCATGCCCAAGATCCTGGATTCCATGCCCAGCACTACAAAGCAAGGTGGTGGTGGTGGTGGCGGGGAAGTCTAAAATATCTAGATTATGTTACTCTGATTTTCTTAACCCAGATACCAGCAGTCTGGTAAAGAAGGCTTTATTTTCCTCTCACCCACTGCAGTTGACTCACAGGGTAAACAGTGGTGTCAGCAGACTGACTTGTTGATTCTGATCATGGCTGTTGTTTTTCCACAGGTGTAAACTATTTTATAAGAAAGACAATGAATTTAAAGAGAAGGGTGTGGGGACCCTGCATTTAAAACCCACAGCCAGTCAGAAGACTCAGCTCTTGGTGCGGGCAGACACCAACCTAGGTGAGTGCAGAGCTGTCCCGGGGAGTTTGGTAAAGAGCTTTGTCTTGACCCTGCCGTTCTTTGGATTTTGAAGCTCAGTAATAGGGGTTGGTTTTGTCTAACGAAAGTCATCTTGAGGTCAGATTTATCTTGTGGTTACCAGTGTGGATGTGGTTTTGAGTGTCGGGAGCACTGTGGACACAGTGTAGGTGTGGTGTGAAAAGCTGTAGTGGGAGAGGACTGAGGGACTGTCCCTGCCGTACACTGGAGTGTGCCAGAGGAACGGCATGCCAGTGGGACCGTTTGGTGAGCACAAAGGAGAAGTACACAGGTTTCAGTTTAAGGGGGTTGGGGGGGGGGTTGGGGAGGGTTGGTACGTGGAGGGCCAAGGTTATTAATTAGGTCTCATTCCTCAGCCGATCTCTACCCTAATTTTGGAACAGGATCTCATTAAACCTGAACCTTATTGATCAGCTTGACTGGCTGACCAGTGGGTTTCAAGGATCCACCTGTTTGTGCCACCCCACCCCCTCATGCCTACCCTTCTCTAAGCTGGGATTACAGGGATGTGCTGCTGTCCTTAGCTTTTTAAAAGCATGGATTCTAAGATTTGAACCCAGGTCCTTGTGTTGCACACTTGCGATGGGGCCATCTCCAGCCCCAGGGAATCTGTCTGTCCAGAACAAAAAGACCAAGGTGCTGTCTCCTTGCCACACTTGAGCTGACGCTTGCAATAGTCCGTTAAGAGACTGGCTCTGACAGCGGTGGGCTGTGGGGTGTGGTCAGTAGAGTGAGACTGCCCGGCATCACGGAGAGACCCCTGGGGTTCGCTTTCCTGTGATGTGACTAGCAAGGACCATGTCACCATAGTGTCACCCTTGGCTAGTGAGCAGTGCTGGTGAGAAGAAGCACTGTGTCTGCTGACCCCGCATCCTTAAGTCCCATGAAATGGTGAAGATCTCGGTAAGCCAGTGACACTCGGAACAAGGCTCCTGCCTCGGAGATTTCAGAGTGTGGACAGTTAGCTTGGTGCCTGTCAAGCCCCAGCTCCCACAGCTTGGCACAGTCCAGCATACAGGAAATGAAAGACTATGGCTGTAACTTTTAACACGTGGAGAAATTGCTTCAGTGTAGAATCTCTAGCCTCTTAAAGAATCCTACAGTTTTGATACGTATTTTATATGTTGTTTTGATAAATATTTTCCTTTGTTTACTCAAAGGCAACATACTGCTGAATGTTCTGATTCCACCCAATATGCCGTGCACCCGAACAGGGAAAAACAATGTCCTCATCGTCTGTGTCCCCAACCCTCCACTCGATGAGAAGCAGCCCACAGTCCCGGTCACCATGCTGATTCGGGTGAAGACGAGCGAGGATGCGGATGAATTACACAAGATTTTACTGCAGAAAAAGGATGCCTGAGCACTGAGGCCGACCAAGGAATGTTGCCACATTGCTGCTTCCCCTCTGCCCCCTAAACTTAGTCACATTCTTTCCTCTTCTTACTGTGACATTCTGAGAACTCCTAGGTAACGGGAAACTTCTGTGAGGAAGATTAAGGCCAATAAAACCTCTGGATGTGTCAGCTCTGTTCCCTTCCTGAGAACTAAGCAAAATACATTCAAGGGAAAAATTTGGGAAGATTTTTAATGTGGATGCATTGAGTAAAAACTAACCTAAGTGATTCTTAATGGACTGCAATCAGGGTACCAGTTAGCTCTCCAAAGGCTCCTTCAGGCAGCCTTGGGCTCCGCTCTCCTGCCTGCTCCAGGAGACCCCATGGCAGTGTCCCTCAGTGCTCCGGAAGACACCCACCGCTCCCCTCCTGTGGGCCTCTCTGACCCGTGACTAGCACTCCTGCCAAACACCACGCCGCCACACTGTGACTGTGCTAAACTGGGGACTGGGTGTCGCTGTCATCGGCCTGTTGGCAGGCACTGGCCTTTGACCTGGGGCTGCTTGACTGATCCAGAAACGGCCTTTTCATGAAAAGGACATGAGTGGCCTGTCGGGGAGCTGGCGGTGTAGACTAGGTTTTGTTTTTATCCAGGAGGTGCTCTTACTTTACCCCCTCAGTTAATGTGGAAGGGGCTGTCAGGAATAATGGATTTTAAAAGCACAAATTTGGTAGCTTTTTTTATATCATTTCTATACCACAAACAAGCCTTTATTTTAAAAGAAAAAAGAGAAACCATACTGAAAAGGGATGTGTGCGCATGGCCGTTTCTGCCTGCTGAACCCCATGGGTACAGCCTGAATAGAGTCCTCAGGAACCATGCACTCAAAAGAAGCAGGAGTGTGGGGGTGGGAAACCACCAGTTTGGCCTGTAGCTTCAGACAGCAGCAGCATGTTACTGGGCATCTGAAAAACTCGTGTTTATTTTTATTTTTTTAAGGCTGAGGTATTGTGTCCATTTGGAAGAGAGCCGTGGTTCTGCACGGGCCATTCATGTCACTTCAGAGCGGTGAGGTTACTAATACTAGCATTCTCTGAAGACCAGACATCAGTTAAATGCAGGACTTGATGCCTAGCTGCTCATGGTTCACACACCTGTAATCCAGTGCTGGAGAAGCTGAGGCAGGAAGATGGTGAGTTCACAGCAGCCTGAGCTACAGAGTAACCCCCACTCCCCCCCACCCCCATTTCCCCACCTCCCACCCCCCACAAAAAAAAAAAAAAAAAAAAAAGACTAAAGTTCCACTCTGATTCCTCATGAAACCATTCAACACTAGGACCAGATCTTGTCTGAAGGCTTAGGGTCAGTGCCCAGGGTGCACACGTGTGCTCAGATTGTCAGTACACAGTACACAGCTGTTCTGACCTGGGCAGAGTCATAAAACCTGATGGCACAGTTGCCTTCTCAAAACTGCAGTGCCAGGGGTGGGAATGAAACCTGGTTAACTTTTGTTTACGTAGCCATGGCTAGCCTTGAACTCGGAGATCCACCTGCCTCTGCCTCCTAAGCCCTGAGCTGGTTAGCTTCTGTTGAGGTGGGGTGGTAGGGTTTATCACTCAGGGTTACAGTGCTCTGCGCGGATGGCATGCTTGTGCTTCGTGGGGTGTGGACCTGGGGAGGTGCTCTGCATTGATTTGCTTGCCATTTGGCTTTGAGAATTGGTTTCTAACAAGCGAGTTGCTGCTTCTGTTACCGCTGGCCCTGCCCTGTTCACATTGGGTTTGCCCAGCTTTCCAAAGATGTAATGAGGGGAACGTATTCAGAACAGTGCCATGTACCACGTGCCTGTGGGGCTGACTGCTCTCAGACTCTCAGACACTTTCAGGAACCTGTCTATTCGTGGTGGGGGGGGCTCTGTGAGCATCTGCCCATGCCTTGAATATTTACCAAAAGAACAAAAGCAAAAAAGGTCGCAACTGGGTTGCCGTCTAAGCTCCCTAGTCCATTTTAACTGTAAATTAGTGGGTGTGGCTTTCCTTTTCCTAACATTCCTAGCACCAAGTTTGCTGCTAAGACTATCACTTTTGGAAGCGAGAATTACAGGGAGAGGTGGTGTGCCCGGAACTCGGTGTGTCTCATCCTTGTGCTATAGGAGCTGGCTCAACACTGCACTTACCCTGAGTGGGAGTCGCTGTGATGTCTGTCACAGGGAGGCTGGCCCCTGGAGGGCTGTCTCTTCTCCCTCCACTGTCTTAGTAGCTGGTTCCAACTCATGGCTTAAACTTCATTGATATTTCAACATGTTAAAATTTGCCTATTGTATGTTTGATGTGAACTGCGGTTTTTATCTCCAGGTGGAAAATCTAAAGTCTTTCATATATTTGCCTGAGGAAGTGTGTGTTCTCTGTGGTTGGTGCATCTAGGCAGAGGCCGAGCCTGGGCCACACTGTTTCTCCCGCTTTCTTTCGCACATTCCCAGTAAAGGACGTCTGAGCCCTGTGCTGGCTTCCTCGGAGAGCCACACGGATGGGCTGTGGCTGTGTTAGCGACAGGCCCACCTGCTGACGGGCTGACTTCTCTTTTACAGTTTCAGCTCTAAATCCTATTTTGTACATGCTGCGTGCCAAAAAAAAAAAAATAATAATAATACCTGCTGCGGAGTAGAGGGAAAATGCCACCTTGTCAGGGTTTTCCCTGACAGCCTCCTCTACCTTTGAACGTTAAGGAGTCTTCTTGCCAGTTTGTTGTTATGTTGTTACTCTTTCTGAAGATGAGAAACAGCCCCCCGAGGCTGCAGGCTACGGGCTCAGACCGTCTAAGTCTCATTCTGGAAGGGGGATTTTAAGGAAATGACCTGTTCTGTTACCCATAGGTGAAGTTGGGAGCTCTTCAGGGCATCTTCTAGCCCCATGCTCTGCACAAGGCCACCGCGTGCTCTTCAGAAGCAATCATAAGACTGAGGACAGATTTGTAAAGGGGATGTAAGACTTCTTAACAATCACATGGAATAATCTGCTTTTTACCTTAAACAGGAAATTGTTTTCTAAAGCTAAAATACTTGAATTGTCAAGACAGTATAATCTCAGTGTGTGTGAGCTTTTGAATGAGCCTGTGAGGAAGTGTACCAATCCATGAAATGTGAATAAATGGAAAGTTAACCCCAGGCGTGTGCCACTGTTTTGTTTCTGATACCCTGGCAGATCAGTGGAGAAGAGGCACGGGACAGTAGTGTGCAGAAGCGTCTCTGAAGTGGGGGCTGGCCTGCATGGAATTAAGTGGGGTGCAGAGCCTCAGACCAGGGCTGGAGGCTAGCTTTCTCCTCCAGAGTAACACTGAATTCTATCCATTCGGTGATGTGTTGAAGCTGTGTTCAGATTCTGAAGTTTCCTAAGGAACACAGCATTGTCTAAGTTATAAGGCGTTTCCTGGTTGAAAAAGGTGATGGAATGCTGGCCCCAGGGTTCTGAACTGAGACAAGTGACAGGTGCTTCCTGAAGAGTAAGATTGCCCCTGAGCCATTGGGGAAACTGGCTGATTTGGTGTAGGCCCCCCCCAGACTTTCTAGGACTGACAGCTTTTGGGGCCCCCTAAGCCCACTGAACCAGAAGCTCAGGTTAAGGCCCAGTCTGTATTTGATATAGTTAGTGGTTTTCGTACAATCACACAACTACTACCAGCCATTGTATGTGACCAGATGACCTGGCACACAGCTGCGCTTGACTACTATTAGCCGGGAAGCTCCCTCCCTGTAATTCCAGGTACAGCCATGAAATAAGTACCTGTTAGCACATCCTAGGAGGAAATGGCAGTGACCACCAGCATACCCAGGAACTATGCTGACCTCTATACATGACCTTGTCTAACTTACTGTTGGTGAACCTGAAGGGATGTATTGGGGTGACATGGCTTGCTAAGGGGCCCGATCTATGTGGCCCTTTCCAGTGTACCCATTGAATCACTCAATTTCAGTGGTTTCTGGAATTGGCCTAAGTCTTTGAGTAAAATTGTTCATTAAAAATATAATCAAAGCTCACCAGAAACAATGGTTATTTCAAACTGAGCAACCTGATTGCTTTATTAAAGTCAGATTCCAAAATGAAAGAGCCATCCACATAGAGGAGAGAAAAGTCTTGCTAGCCTGTTGGCTTACATGAGGCTGTAGGAGGCCAGTGAGCGACATTGTTAAGAACAGAACAGGACCCTTTCTTTTATCACCCATCCCCCAAAGCAAGCTTTCCCTTCCTTGTTTCCCAGCTTCCTGTCGCTTTAACAAGCACAAAGTCCGATGTCTCCAGGTGACATGGGTATATACAATGAGCTACAAGGAGTACGTTATTTTACATTGCTCTTTTCTCCATATGTTCTGGAAGGTTTTCCTTTTCAGGGAGCATTTTCTTCCATGCTAGGGCTGACAGCTGCTCCTAAAAGGTATGGGTCCGGATAAAAGACCTGAGACAGAACTCTCTTCCCACGGCATCTGGGAAGCTGGAAGGCGCGCACTGCAGCCAGCATCCAGGGCAGAGACTTCAGGCTACCCAGGGATAGCAAGGAGGCATGACTTACCTGCTAAGCCCACGCCTCCTTCCTACCACCTTACAGTTGGCGGTTCCAGTTCACAGGGCTCTCCTGGTTTGGTGGTTCTAGGGGAGGGGCTGATTCCTAACTCCACTGTGTATATATATTAGGCCCAGTTCCTTGTGACACAAGTCATTTGGCATGCTCCCTATGCATGAGAAAGTGGCTGTGATCTTTTCAAGCTGTGGTGATTGCAGGTGCCTGCTCAGCAGCCCACCGTCAGAGGTGCTGGGTGACAGGGACAGGAAGGCACCTGCCAGGATTTTTCCTAAACTCTCACTAGGTTCCAACTTGTATTCCAGCCATCTTCCCACTGCCAGAAGGGTTTTTCTGGGAGTCTTAGAAAAGCTTGGGAAGTCTCAGTCCAAACACTGCCAGGGTGTATTTTCATGGGAGCACAGAACCAAGCCCAAAAGGCATCGTGTGATAGCTTTGGAAACGCCTACACCTCTGGCCAGCATGGTCACTGTCCCCTCACAGGGTCTTCACAGACCAGCAGCCAGCAGGACAGCCCAGTGCATGGGGTGGCCTGTCAACCCCAGCGGGAACCATTTCAGAACAGTGTCTGTGGCAAAGCTTGCCGCAAAGTCAAGGTCATTCCCCTGACTTGCTGTAGTGTCTGTATTAACCTGAAACGCGTATTAAAAGAAACAGGTATGGGCCAGGGTCACTTCTAAGAAAACTCATTTTCAGTGTCTCTAAAATGCAAAGCAACGTCCCTAATAATTATGAAATCATAAAGCAAAGTCAACAGCTGCCACAAAGCCTGCCTTGAGAGGCTTTCTGTTGGGTGAGGGTGTCCATGGGAAAGCCACCTGCAATCCGTACACTAACTCATTCAATGTACTCATGTCTTCGTTGAAATGGTTTTTTGTAGAAATCACGTTTTGAAGTAACAGAAACAAAAAAAAAAAAACAATTTTTGTAGGTATAATTACTCATATAATTTTGGAAGAGGGAAGATTGCTATTTGCATCTAAGTTTCCTGACCTACTAAGTAAGGGGCTGAAGTCAAAAGAATGTAGAAAGGACTGCACCGAGGGGCACAGTCCAGCTGGTAAGAGTGCGTGCCCAGTGGCACAAAGCCCTGGGTTCCACCCCCACCACAGCATAACACCAGGCACAGTGGTGTAAGCCTGTAACCCCAGCACATGGAGGTGGAGGCAGAAGGTTCATTAGTCAGCTCAAGGTCATTCTCTGCTAGACAGCAAGTTTGAAGCCAGCCTGGGCTACATAGACCCTGTCTCAAAAATAGACCACACACTGACACACACACACACACACACACAAACTATTGGTAGCTCGTGGTCTGAAATCACCTTGGAAACAGAAACCTGTAAACACAAGCTGTCAGCAGGCCATGGCTCCCTCCCCTTCTGAGGATCTACCTGCTGCAAAACTCAGGTCCCCACCCCAGCCATAGCTGTCAAGTCACTTAGCTTGGTGTGGTGCTGCCAGCAGTGGCCTGTGGAGACCCGCAGGTTCCTGTCAGTATCTCATCAGTGATGGCCTTTCAGGCACTGCCACTCCTCACCTAGAGGGACAGGGGGCACTCTGGCTACTCTCCCAAAAGGGCCATTGCTGATGCCCCAAAAGGCTACTTCTGTTCAAGCTCATGATCATGCCAGGGACGGCGGCGACTCCTGTGTACGTTCATGTCTCACAGCGCTCAGTCCTTTGGGTTTTATATTGACTTTTTAGGGAGGCTACATCCAGGGGACAGTCCTGTGTAATGATACAGAGGTGAAAGAGAGCCTGGACGGAGGAGCCGTGTGCTATCAAGGTACTTGGATTGTAAAGCTAACCTGAAAAATGAACTGGACCTAAATAATCAAAACTCAATACATCCAGAGTTTTGGCCAAAAACTTCAGACTACTTACGACATGGTCAAAAATTTTTTTTATAGTTATTACACTAGACGAACTACATAGGGGCTGGGATGTCTTTTAATGAAAACATTGTTTGTTTGTTTGTTTGTTTGAGACAGGATCTCATTATGTAGCCCTGGCTGTCCTGAATTCACTCTGTAGAGCAGGCTGGCCTCGAACTCATGGAGAGCCACCTGCCTCTGCTTCCCAAGTGCTGGGATTAAAGGTGTGCTCCACCACACCTGGCTTATTTCATTTTTTGCCTGTGTTTTAGATAATAATCTTTTGGAGTAGAAATGAGCCTGGGCTGCCTTTGTAGGCAGCTGGGATTCCAGCAAGATCCCAGGAGGTAAGGTGGACATGGCCTTAAGAAACAGAGACGCCCCCTCCAAAGAGCACAAAGCAAACAGTGCTTGCTTCTTAGTGTCCTAAAGACTGACACCAAGGTTTCCTCAAAACACAGTTGCACTTGAATTCCAGCTGCCATGTGTCACTGTGTTGTGTGAGGACAGGCATGTTCCCAGGAAAAGGAAAGATGGTCTCAGAAGCCAGTCTGTCAACCCTAGGATTCTGTCACTAGTCACTCTCAGACTTTGAGACAGGGTCTTGCTATATAGCCTAGGCTAGCTGGGAACTGTCCTGCCTCAGCCTCAGTACTGAGATTTGCAGACATGTCTGGCCCTCTGATGTCAGCTATTTGAAAAAGTAAACGTCAGAATTCTATCCCAGTTCTCAAGAGCCTCAACATGTTTGGAACTCAAAAGTACCCTTTGGAGAAAGGGGAAGGTTGACCGAATGTCTGGCTGTGTCCTCAGGGACAGCATGCAGTTCCAATCGTAGACTGGGGCTTAGAACAAGCTTGCCTCCTTCCACTGTTCCTCGTGGTTCAGCTTGGAGTTCACTCAGCCTCTCTGGGGTGCTTTCCTCCTCTATAAATGGAATGATGGTACCTAAGCATTGGAAATGGGCCTGTGGATATCAGTTACTTCCATGTGCCGCACAGAGCCAAGTTGCATGACACAGACTGTACCTTCCTCCAACCTGGGAAGCACTTGTATTCACAGTTACCCCAGCTTAGAGAAGCCAGTCTTGCCCAAGCCCAGCTGAGAGAACATGGCTAAGCTCTGGGAGAGGGAAACTCCCAGAAAAGAGAAGCCATGGAATTGCTACAGTCCAGGACGGCCTCAGTCTTCTGCAGACCACACACCTGGCTGCATTTCCCCCAAGATATCAAGTCCAGAGTGTTCGGACCCCAGAATGGCTAGGGTCCTGAAGCGGCAGGCTGCTAGGACCTCCCTAGAAACAAATGTGGAACAGCAGTCACACCCCTGCAGGAGAAATGGAAACCCTAGACTGCAGGGCCACACCCATAGGCCTGAGGTACTCCGGCATTCTGGGGCAGGATGTGAGTCTGCTTCAGTGGTTAGACTACAGCATGGACCCAGGCTCCAGCAGAAGACCAGTGTCTAAACTTGTCCCTTTGGAAGGAGTTATTTCAGAGCAGGCAGGAGAGGCGAGCTTCCTGGCCACCTAACACCCACTCCTAAGACCCAGCCTGAGCTATGCAGAATGACAGGTGGTCTCAAGCCCTGACCCAACCATGCACTTGAACCCTGGAGACTTCAGTGAGGTAGGTGGTATAAGCCCCATTTTACAGGTGGGCAAACTGAGGCAGAATGAAATGCAATAGCTCGCTTTTAATAACAACATACAAAATCTAGAGAAAGCCCCAAAGTAGTCCCCACTCCCAAAGACCAAGGATTGGAGCCATGCTCCTGTTCCTGCTCTATAGCCCAGAAGGGCCGAGCTCTGCATACACTGCTGATTTCTCCAGAATCTGGGACACTAAACCCAGTGGCAAAAGGAGGCCTAGCTTCCAGTTTATTCCAGTTGGGCAGAGGAGGCCTCAGCTAGAGCACACTGCCAGGGTGAGCCTTGGGCTGGTGACCCATGGCCACTGGCACTCACCAAGGATGACGTGGGCTCATGAGCAGCCAGTCTGCTCCTCTCTGCCTAGGAAGCCAGGCTGAGGACAAGACCAGCATGCTGACCAAAAGCACGGAGGCAGAGGGGACAGTGCCAGCCTTGCTCTGAGCTCTGGCCCCAGGGTGATTCTGCCTAAAAACCCCCCTGGGAGGCTTCCAACCCCGGTCCCCATCAGACATCCCTCAGCAGAAGTTCCCTCCCACGTTCCTTCAGAACCAAATCCTGCGTCCCTCCAGCCGAGATTGACGCAGGACATCTCGGGGTCGGAGGTGTGTGTGTTGGCGGTGTTCTTTGGATGGAAGCAAAGGCCATTCTGGGGGATCGGGGCCTGTCTGCCCAGCTGGAGGTGGAGACCCATTCTGAGCTAGGCATCGGGCGAGGTATTCCCAGCCGACAAACAGCTCATGTCCTGTGAGACTCCCAGCTGGAACCCACGGCGACAAATAATGACTATGGGAGAACAAGTTGGGACTGACTGGCGAGCTGAAGTCCGTCAGGACTGCATTACAAAATCTTCAACTGGCTTTGTGTAGGATGTGTGGACAGTGGCCTGGCACAGAGCCCCGGCAGGGGGATGGAGTCGAGGTCGGGAGGTCTAAGAACATTCGGGAAGCTGGCAGCCCCTCACGCTCTCTGACCTCTTAGTGTCTCTGGCCCTCTTTGGGAGCAGAAGGCTCTCCAGAGACGGGCTGAGGGGGCCGAGCGCGGGACAGGGTGGGAGCAGAGCCAGCGAGGGAGGAGGCACTTCAGTTTGGGCTGGTGTTCATGGAGTCGGCCCTGGCCCCAGGAGTCAAGTGGCCCTGCCTGGCTGCAGCTCCGGCGCTGGCTTGTCACAGAAGACCCCCGTGGCGGTGACAGGTAGGCACTTGGCAGCATTCCCAGGGCCAGGCAGGGCCGGGGCTCTGTGCAGGCTCCACACACACTAGGTCATCAAGATGGGTTTCTGCCGTACTTCCAGGATGTCTAGGGTGACAGGAGGGAGCAGGTGGGGTGAGGACACTCTTGGGAGGGAGCCACAGCTGCCATGTACACCCACCATTTCTGGTCAGGCCTCACAGACACCATCATCACCCTGCCCTCCGACACCAGCAATGGGTAAGTGTAGATGCAGAGGCCAAGAGGAATAAGACCCCCCACAGATACTCTGGGGCTAACACCCCCCTGCCACCACTGAAGGAAGGGCCAGTGAGGACATGAGGGACACAGGTGGAGGGAAGCCACTGGCTATGGGAACTACAGCCCACTGAAGGGCTGTACTGAAGGGCTCTGCCTTCCTGTACCTGTTAAGATCCGATGCAGTGGCAAGGTGACGTAGGTCAAGTGTGCATAGAGAAGGAAGTTTCCATCAGCTCGGTTCAGCTTCAGCCAGGACCCAACCAGGGACCGTCCTGTGCCGGACAGGGATCGAGACCGCAGGTTGGTGGCATTATGCAGGTCGGCTGCAGGGGAGAAGGGCAGGTCAGTGTCCCAGTATGGGTCAGGGAGCATGGGGGCGGGGCAACAAGACATCTGCTCCTCTAGACTGATGCCACTCACAAGTGCTCCCCACCCCCAAAGCCCTGCTTCTAGGCCCTCGCACTGTCCTGTCTGCCAGGGTCCCCCTCTCCCTGGGCCTGGCCCGGAAAGTACCCAGGGTTCACCCCAGTGAAGCTTCCCTCTTCCAGCCACTCAACACAATGTGGAACTGGCATGGTCCCAGCTTGTGAGGGACGGTTAGGAATGCTGGCATTCCCTCAGAAACTCCCAACCCAGGGGGTCTGTTCCCTGAACCCCACTTCCCACAAGACTGATGGAGTGGCCAGTGTACCCACCAACCACCAGCTTTCCTGGACCAAGACTGCGGAGTCCTGTGCCACAGCTACACAACTCACTGGCAGTGACTGACCACTGGGGAGGGGTCTTGTACACAGAGCAGATGAGTGGGTGGGACCAAGGGCTCCAGGGACCTCTGGGCAGACACCAGAAGGTCATTGGTGGGGCCACAGGGAAGGATCTGTGAGTCAGGGTGACTCGTGGGAGACCAGGAGACAGAGGTAACAGAGAAACCCTGAGGTTCGCCCAGGACGAAAGGTTCTAGAATGAGGGAAGCTGGCCTGGGAAGCAGAAGAAGAAGAGCAAGACAGCCCGGGATGCACACCGAGGTCCGCAGAAAGCTCCAGAGCCTCTGGCTATGAGGTGGGCAGACAGTGTGAAAACAGGGCTCATGGAGGCAGAGCGCCCCACCCACCATCTATGCACAGCTTCACCCCAGCCCTGGGGTCAGCACTCTACACCTGACGCAGCTCTCTAAGTGACACTGGGTGAGTGGGTGACGGCGTGGATGAGTGCATGGATGAGCGAACGCAAGAAGAAGGAGTGGCCAGATGCACAAATGACCGCAAAGATGAGTGATCGCAAGCCAGAGCAGGGGCCGGGAGTCTGCAGGACGAAGGTGAGGCCATCACCTCCGCTGTCGTCCTCTCGGAAGAACTCCTCGCTGTCGTTGGCTGAGTGTGACTTCTTCATCTCTGCAATGCGGGTCCGTGGCACCTTCCTCTTGAGGGACGGGGAGAAGAAGGCGGGCCGGTTGTTTCGCTCCGGGGTGGGCGGGGTGCTAAAGGAGGTCACCTGGGAACAAGGAGTCCAAGTCACAAGTGTAGCAGGGGGTCCCCAAAGCCACTCAGATCAAAGCCGGCCCAAGCAGGGGCTGCAGTTACAGCTGCTGACCCTGAGCCTGGCCTGAGGGCCATCTGTCCTGGATGGGGGGCACTGGGCACTGGGGGCCTGCCACACGCACAGCAGCCAGGCCTGCCTAAGGCGGGAGCAGGCTGCCAGCAGAACTGACAGAAGGGCCTCTCGTACACATCTCCACACACAGGAGGGGCTGATCGAATGCCAGGTGACAGGCTGCGGGCCATGGTTGAAACACTACCGCGTCATTCCGACCATGTCCCAACACAGCGGTTCATGATGCCCGTCACATGCCAGCAGACAAGGCACACAAATGGCCACCGTGACCTGCCTAAAGCCACTGGGACTACACCCCAGGTCACCCCTTGGGGCCCTTCCCTCTTACACTTGGCCCCTCTCACAAGTGCTCAGGCTGAGCAGATCTCTGCCCGGCCTCTCCTCTCCTCCCTTCCAAGCACATTCGGTCCCAGCCACCAACATTCTCCACACTCACTTGGGGGTGAGGTGGGCACAGACAGGCACAAGACATAGATCCCCTGCCCTCAAGGAGCTCACAGTCTGCTGGGGGGTGACAGACTCAAGTGACAACCACAGACTGCATGCCGGTTGCTGAGACAGAGAAAGGGAAGCACAGGACATGGAAGGGACAGACAGCCTGTGAAATCAGAGTAGGCTTCCTGGAGGAGGTGCCGCTTGAGCTGGGTCTTGAAGGACGAGTAGGAGTTCGCCAGGTGAAGAAGGGGGGGAAGGGCGTTCCAGGCACAGGGAACTTGGCCCATCCCCTCCCTCCTCCCCACGCAAACAAGAATCGGGAGCAGCAAGATGAGCTGAGACTGAGACTTCGGGGCCCCATCGGCCTCCTCGTCATAGCTCCGACATCCACCAAAGTCCCGGCGGCTGCTGGGCTCCAGACGGTCCTCCCTCAAGTCAGGGAAGGTTTTAAGAGATAAAAAAACAAATACCAGAAACCACAATACACACAGTCTGAATTTCTTGTACACTGGTTACGAGTGAGCCCTTAGGACAAGAAGACGAGCAACAGTGTGTACATGGGCAGTGGCCTTGAGCCCCTGTATGACCTCATGACCCCTCCCCAGGGCGCCACATCTCCCTGCTCTGAAGGGCATGGCTAAGGGCCAGCTCATTCCCTCATGGCCACTCCCACTGGGTAGGTGGGACACCTGAGGCTTGGGTGGTCGGTCTCCTGACTCATCTGTGGGCCCTCGGCGAACAGTGGCCAGTGTTGCCCAGCTGGGGGTCACCTCTGCACACCTGCGCATGCACACCTTTCAGCGTCCAAGTGCCACACAGAACTGGGCAGAAGCAGGCTGTCACCCGGGAGCTCAGAATCCAAGACACCTCCATTCCAAAGCACAAGAGGGCCCCTGCCTGAGGTGCTCGGCCCTTTACAAAAATCCCGGCATTTCTTGGTTTTGTTTGGCTTATAAAACACACTAAGTGTAGAAGATTCCAAAAGAGAGAAAAAGAGGCGCCCAGCAGCAGCTGGTCAGGCCCTGTCCACTCGAGAGTCACCTCTCATCAGCTGCGGACAGTAACCACCGTGGCTGCCACATGGGACACTTCCCTGGGCCAAGCCCCATGCAAGGCATGAGCCCCTGGAAACCCCACACCTTGGGAAGCAGGATCACACCTCACTACAGAAGCTTAGGGAAGAAGGGACTCGGCCAAGGTCACACGGGCAGCGGATCCTCAGCCCACCGGGGCTCTTGGACAAGGGCTGACTGATGCACCCACTGCTCTGAGTGACATCTGAACACTGACTCCATGGGCAGCGCCTTTCTCCAGCCTGAGCCTGGGGTCTCTACGTGGCCACTGACATCAGCTCCCCACTAAGGACTGAGAGAGCGAGCTCAATGGAAGCAAGGCTTGAGGCACTACGCTGAGTCCTCAGAGCTGCGGCAGGGGCAGTCCAGACAGAATCCTGCCTGCCGGGGGATACTGCTAACAGACAGACTACCCTAAACAAATGACCAGGCCCAGAGCGAGCCTTGTGTTTGCTGGGTGTCCTCACGGGACAACCCAGGGTTCAGTTCTTCCTCCCCCTATTGGCCCACTGCGGAACGGCTATGTGGCCGCAGCTGCCCAGCAGGTCCACAGGGACAGGGACCAGGCCCGGCTCCTAGTCCATTTCCTCTGATCTTGGCCCTGGGAACCGCCTCGGGGCAGAACAGCTCAGGGAAGCAGCAGAATCAGCCTGAGCCTGGGTAGGAACCTGCAGGGTGACCTCACGCAAGGCACCTCCCCTCTCAGAGCCTCGGATTCCTCATCAGCCGTGGGGGTCAGCTGGTGACATCTCCCTCACCTGGGGGCTGTGGGGTGAGGAAGCCACGGGAAGTGAATGGAGGGACAGGAAGTCCCTCCCCCTGCTGTGCAGCCCTTACCCGCTCATGCATGGGCGACGCCGGGTTTGAGTCTTCTTCGGTCCCGCAGGGGGACGTGTCCCCGGTAGACACGCGGCTGACTGCCATCTCGGCGTGGCCCTTGCCCTGAGGCCCCTTCATGCGCACGAACTCCATGTTGTTGTACTTATAGAAGCCAAATGACATCTTCTGGGCCATGCGAGCCGCCACACTCACCTGTGGTAGGTGGGACAGGCCCGTCAGCACCCAGTGAAGAGCGGCTCCACAGGCCCTCTCTCTCCAGACACAGCGGCCATCTGAGCCATCTCCGAGCCATCCTGAGGGAGGCTGAGCCACGGGGAAGCCAGTCTAGTATGACCTGTGTTCCCGATCCCTGGCCAAGGCTGTTCTCACTGCCCTGCACACCCACACTGTTGGCCCGGGCCTTAACCCTGGGCCTAACTTCACCTCAGGCCAGACAGCATCAGCTACAGGAGAGTGGCCTGTTCATCCGGACTCCTTTCCCTACTGTATTAGTCAGGGTTAATTTTGGAAGTGTCCCCAGTCCTGGGCTAAGTACTCCTTTCCAGCAGTAAGGGAGAAGCGGTATGGTACCGGCTGGTGCCCTGATGTGGGGTGGTCTCAGCAATGCAGGCTGGGGGGTGGGAGGGGGGGGACGAGACGTGAGGAGCCAAGGGCCTGGACGTACACCCCAGGCAGCCCTGCACTCACGCGGGGGGGGGGGGGGGGGGGGCGGGACGTGAGGAGCCAAGGGCCTGGACGCGCACCCCAGGCAGCCCTGCACTCACGCGGTTGTCGTACACCTTCTTGAGCGCCTCGTAGCGGATGGAGCCCTGGAAGATGACGCCCTGGAACGTGTTGGTTTTGTCGCTGGCCACCAGCTCGACGCAGACCATCTCTCCTTCCCCTACGGTCATGTCACTGAAAACCTGAGCGGGGGAGGGGAGACGGAGGTGACAAACCTCGGCGCCACCACCCACACCGGGCTGAGGCAGACGGGGCAAGATTTGAGGTTAGCCTAGGGTGGAGACAATGTGTCTCAAGACCGAGAAGTGGGGGGAGAAAAAGGGGAGGGAGAGAATCTGGGAGGAGAAGGGGGTCCCGTTTCACAGACGAGGACCTGTCCACAGGCACCCACTGTCCACCATCCCCCTCCTCCAAATCTCAGGGTAGGAACAGCCTCCCTGGGGGGCAGGGCTGTGCAACAGGGGGGTGGCTGGGACTGGAGGAAGACACCCCACGCCAAGCTGAGCCACCAGCAAGACCCTCATCTGACTTCCTAACACCGAGTTCAAGTTACAAGGACTATGGGGACACTTGGGGACCTCCTTCGTCACAGCCTGGTCCAGCCCACCTTACCCTGAGCTTGGCTGTCCAAGCTAATGTGACTAACTGTGACTGCCTTCCTGGGATAACACCACCTTCACACAGGCAGTGTGACCACACCCCGCCACATTCCCGAGCTGCTGTTCCTTATCTCTGACATCCAGATGTGAGCTTCGAGGTGCGAGACTCAGGGGCAAACACATGTGCAGCGTGAGCCCATGGATCATCTTCCTGAGCCTCGGGTATTTTCAGACACCATCAGAGCCCACAGGGGCCCTGAAAGCCATGCCCACCTTCATGGAACTTCCAAGAACCATGGCTATCTCTGGTACACACAAACACACACACACACACACACACACACACACACACACACACACACCCACGCTCCATCAGCCTTGGCAGACAAGCAGAGCAGGCAGTGGAATGGCCGCGTCCCTCCTCCACGCCTGACTTTAGTGAGCTAATGTGTCCGGAGCACATTCGGCCAATCTTGAAACAAAGCCTTGGCCACAGAACCGAAGGCATGTCCTCTGACACCCTGGGCAGGGTGGAGGCGGCCGTTCACAGAGCGGCAGGTGACGGCTCCTTCTGGCCAGGCAGCACTTATTGCAAGCATCTAGGATGCGCACCCCCGCCCAGAAGTCCTCAGGTCATCGACCCTGACACCTGAGTAGGTCACAAGGTCATGACACTCACTTTATTGATGAATAATAAACCAAGGCCCGGAGCAGGGAGGACGGACTTGTCCAAGTCCATCACTGTGAGGAGGGGGGACCCACTGGCTGTCACCCAGACCATTCCCTGCTCCTGCTGCCCATGTCTCTGGAGGCTTTGCAGGTCCTCAACCTGACACCCCGCCCCGCCCCACCCCCAGGAGACGAGGATGGGGAAGGGGGCCAGGGGTGAGCACTCACCTCCTCGAAGCTGTCGATCATGAAGAAGATGTTGGGGTAGCTCATCTTGGACTCTTCTCCTTTGCTGTCCATGGGGTGTTTGCTGGGGGATGCAAACACTTGCTAAAAAGAAAGCAAAGCACAGGGCTGAGAAGCCAGCCTGGACGCGACAGCCACCTCAGGTATGGCCAGGGATGTTCTCTTCGGGAGCCATGGGGAGGGCTGGGCGCATGCATATGACCGAGACCCCTGGAGTCAACCCCTCACCTCAGGGGAGGGAATGTGAGAGGGGGGGACATCCTCCTAGAACAGGCAATAGGTAGCCGGGACAGCTGGAGGGAGGGAAGGAAGGAGGGAGGGAGGGAGGGAGGGAGGGAGGGAGGGAGGGAGGGAGGGAGGGAGGGAGGGAAGGGCTCACCTGAGATTTCTTCCTGTGAATGTGGATGTCGCCTCCATCCGCACGTGTGCACACAGCACAGGTCACCATATAGTCCAGCTAGAAGAGAGCACAGTGTGTGTGTGTGTGTGTGTGTGTGTGTGTGTGTGTGTGTGTGTGTGTGTGTATGGGGGGGAATCACCCTCCCCCAGACCCATGAGCAGCCATCACCACCCAGCCCATACCTTCTGCAGGATGAGGTTCAGGCAGACACTCTCTTCCCAGTCGATGTCAGGGTCTCCCAGGCCTGGAAGCTTCTTGGAGTCCCTCCGGTACACTTCCACCTCCACCTCAGGCTCAGCCTCAGCCTGTGGTGCAGGACAGAGGGAGACTCTAGGGTCCACTGGGGCCTTCCGCTCCCTGACTGCTGTACCAGGCCGGTGGCAACATACAAAGATCCCATCCCTAGTGCCCACCTCTTCTTCCTTTGCAGCCCCCGTTTCCTAATCTGTACAACAGAGAAAGCATTTCCCTCTCCAAGTTGTGATAATTAAGAAGACATCATATTTCCCAAGGTCCCAGTGACAGTAACATCTACTGGGCTCGCAGTGGGAAGCAGAGGCTAGGCTCCATGTCATACGAATTATTAACCTTTTATCTGCAAGAAAGGAGCCACTAATCCCACTGTAGCTGATGGGCATCAAACAGGCTAGAGATCACACGCCACACCTCATCAGAGAGAGAAGAGCCCCAGCTACGCCTACTCCAGGCATAAGTAATCAAAAGCAGATTTGAAAGCAAGCTGTCCCGGGAGGGGTCCTGAGCTCAGGGCCCTAACTAGGCCCAGGAGGGTTCCTACAGGGTCAGCACCATGAGACAACAGTCACCTCCTGCTGGACAGCTCTGGGGCGCCTGTGTGCCCGTGGGCCGCTGGCTCAGTGCCCCCCCCCCGGGGGGGGGCCGGGGAAATACCTATGGCACAACTGCACTCCTGTGGTAGGTCAGCAGGACAGTGACACATCTCCATGTGTCACTAAGATACTCAGGGAGCTGCCCAGACACTGACCCACAGGAGGGCAGGTGGGTGGTATAAACACTCAGCAACAGGACTCGGCAACCAGGCTGATCCATCACAGCCACCTGTGTCCACAGGCATGCTCCCAAAGAAGGGACTGAGAAGCAGCCAAAGGATACAGTGCAGCCCCATGTTAGCTCGGGGTAAACCAGCCTCCTAAGTGGCAGAAGTCCAGCTAAGCCCAGGAAGAGAGGGAGCTGCTGGAGCCAAGGCCCCTTGGGCATACTGGTCATGCTGGGTCTCTGGATCTTGAAGGCTGGTGACCCCAGTACTCACACACACAAAAGGCCATCAACCTGGACACCCTTGCATATACATCACAAGTAAAGCTACCAGCTGGATGTGGCGGCACCCACCTTCAATCCTAGGACTCGGGACAGAGGCAGACGGATCTCTGTGGAGTTTGAGACCAGCCTGGTCTATATAGAGTTCCAGGCCAGACAAAGCCACATCGTGAGATCCTGATTCACACACACACACACAAAAGGAAAGCTACCAAAAGAGAAAACACAAGACCGGACGCTGTGGGACCAGAGAAACACCCTCACTGCTCCTGAGCTCTGGTTTTCCAAGTAGGTTTGGGGTGATCTCTGCCCCAGGACCGCTGAGAGTGTCAGTAGGAGGCCACCAGCATAGACAAGGACACAAACAGATGCCAGTGCTCATCAGTGCCAAAGACAAAATGGGCTGCTGAGAACAGGGAGTGTTTCATCCAGGGGTGGCATAACAAGACTGTGCAGAAAATCTAGGGCACACTGGGAAAGTCGGTCCAGATCCCCAACGTGATCCTGCAGCAGGGTGTGTGTGTGGGGGGGGGGCTCCAGCAACCCAGCCACTCACACTGCAGCTCTGGCTCTGCCCACCCACCCTCCTCAGTTAGGCAAGGAGCCTGGTTGGTTGCCACGGCAACCAGTACCAGCAGGATGGGAAAGGGTGGGAGGTGGTGCAGCGCTTGCCGCAGAACACTCCTAGTGCGCAGGCGCTGGAGTCCACATCTCTGCAGCCCTGGCTTCTGTTTCCTGGTAGGTTGGGGTTCCCGGGTGTACCCCCAGCCTGCCCCTTACAGGCCACACCGCAGACTGCCAGGCTGGAAAAGATGTCCAGTCTGAGTGGACTTGAGCTTGCCTGACCCTACGCCTGGTCCTCCAAACCCTGTACCAGACACCACCCAGCCAGCCCTCCCTGGGACCCATGCAGAGGTGCAGGAGGCCAACCATGCACCAAGAGGATGTATGCGGGGAGGGTCCCCACTTCCCAACGCCTATACAGAGCCACCTGAGCAGCAAGACTACCGTTATCCTCGGTCTCACTCCACTGACATCTGGTGATGCTCCTTTCTCCCTGCACATATCACTCTGAGGCCAGCACACCCTGTTCCAGCACAGCTGGGTCAGATGTGCTTGGAATCCTCGCCTCCCACGTAGGTACTATCCCCACCCAGGGTATGTCTTCAGTGCACAGCTGCCCTCCAGGCCCGTATACAGATGTCACCTTTTGTGGCTCCCACTACATGGTGCAGTCCGCCCACCGAGGGCTTCCCAAAGACAGTGGGCAGCCTGAGTCATGTCTGTGTTATCAGTGCTGAGGAAAGAGCCATTGCCATGTGGCTCACTGTTACTCAGCACCCCTGTTGGACCCAGGCTGCCTCCGCTGACCTCAACACCCCCTAAATCTTCACTATGTCTCAACACAACCCAGGGACCCTCCAGCTACAGACTTCTCCATCTTGGGCCCAGGGCTGCTCCTCCTAAGGAGTACCCCTGCCTTAATTCTCTTCCACACAACTGCCATCAACTCATCATCCTACTTTCCTCTCAACCTGGCCCCTCAACAGTACACACAGGCCTGCCTACCCCCTCCTCCTCCCCCTGCATCTCAATGACCTCTCCCAGAACCGCCATGTAGGGTCCACCTGAAAGACATGTGCCTGTCCTCAGAGACAGGCTGAAGTGGCTGGAGCCAGAGGTGGGGTCCACAGTCTTGCTGCTCCAAGGACCTTCATCCCAAGGTAAACCTTGGGTGGAAGCAATGTCCACTCCCAGAGTGACTGGTGCTGGGTCACCAGTATGCAGAGGCTGCCTAGCACCTGTCCCTTCCTGCCAAGGGCACCTCTGTGGTGACATCACCCCAAACATCCCAGCCTCACATGTATCCAATGGGAGGCTTGGCCCTTACCATCTGTTCCAAGTCCCAGAGATGTCTGGGTCTGGGCCACAGCCAGAGTACTGATCAAGGGGAGAAAGCTGGACTCTAATAGCAGTAGGGGGCAGGACTAAGGAGCCCAGGGCTGCCCCCCTACTGAGAAAGTGCCTGCCTCACTGGTACCACTACCAACAGCTGCCAGAGGGACCCACCAGTCAGGTCTCAGTTTTAGCTCTCCCACAGAGCATCTCCTGCTCCACCCACCTGTTACCCCTGGGCCCTAGTCCAGTCCCAGCATCACCCATGTCTCCAGATCCTACCCTCCCCTGGCTCTTCTAACTCTCTGGCCAGTGGTTCATAGGCTCCTTCCAGCCCCCCCCCCCCCCCCCCCGCAGCCTGCCAGGAAAGCCACCAATGGCCTGCTTTGCAGCAAGCACCCAGAGGTGTCCCTCACAGCAGATGCATTCTGCAGACGTGCAGGCCTGTGACAGGAAAGAGCTCCCACGCTCAAGTGTGTGAGCCATAACCAAGAAACCCACAGAGCCTGGGCTGCAGGGAGCTTGGTAGCAGACAAGCTGTTAGTCCCAGACCAGGCTCAAAGCCTGACCACTGTTTATCCTTAAAGGCAAACAAATTATTCCCATGCCAAACATGTGGGCTGCTTAAACATTCTATAAACCACTAGGAAAGCTGGAAAGACAAGAAAGCATGCAAAGTCTGTCTCACGAACTCCTCCACACCGCCACACTTAGAAGATGAAATGCCCTGGGTGAGTCACCTCTCTCTAAGCCCTGTTTCCTCATCTGTCTATTTGCCCAGTTGCTGGGAGTTCAAAAGACCAATGATAGCCCTGAGTGATCCCTCTAGTTTACAGTACGGACCAAGTTAGAGAAGGACAAAATCATCACCATCACTACCATCCATCATCACCATCACCACCATGCATCATCACCATCACCACCATCCACCATCCATCATCACCATCACCACCATCACCACCACCATGCATCATCACCATCACTACCATCCATCATCACCATCACCACCATCCATCATCACCATCACTACCATCCATCATCATCATCACTACCATCCATCATCACCATGACCACCATCCAGCTACTGCCCTGCCCACCCTGGGAAGTGCCCCAGACTTGGGGCTCAAAGTCCTGGACCTCCATTCACTAACTCACTCTAAGAGGCTGGCCACATCAGCTGGAACTTGAGCCTCAGTTTCCTCAAAGACACAATCACTGCTTTTTGGTGCCATGGCAAAAACAATTCGACAAACCCAGAAGTAAGCCACTGGTACCCGTCTCCTGGGTCCCTCAAATGTGCTGGGTACTCAGTGTGACTTTCCCCTCAGCCACACAGAATACTGCAGGGAGGAAAGGAGCCCTACGGGATGTTCAGGGCACAGGTTGGGGGGTGCTCTGGGGGGGGGCCACTCACCTTCCTCCCATCGACGCCGCTCTCACTGCTCGGGTAGGCTCTCTTCCTGCGCACGTAGAAAAGCATGTCGTCTTGCCTGGGGGCCAGCTTCTCCATGAAGTAGGTGGAAAACATCCATGTCCAGAAGACGATTCGGTCATCCTTGAAGCACCCTACAGGAGGAGGCCAGAGGAGTGAGAAGGGGCCCTCCTGGCCCTGGCTCTGACCTTGGTCAAACCGGGTCCTCCCCACCTGCATGTCTGGTCAGAGGTCTGACAAGGGCTGGGATGCTCTGCCCCTTTCTCCCTGGGCGCCCCCCACCCCCACCCACGGGGATCAGAGAGGCTGGGGATGCCTCCCCGGAGGAGGCCGAGGACTCCACCCAGCGGCAGCCAGGGCTGCCAGGCCCCGCTGGCTGCCGAGCTGACTCCAGCCAGTGAATGATTCAGCGGCTTGTGAGGGAAAGGAAAATCTAGAAGCTGTGAGGACGTCACTGGCGAGCTGGCTGGGCTGCAAGGAGAAAGGCTTTGCTGGGGAAATCTTCACCGCAGACATCCCTAGCCCTCCCCCTCAGGCTGCGGCAATCCCAAGGAGAACCCGACTTAAAGGGACAGCCAGCGCATCTCAGCTGCAGGCAGGAAGGCCCTGGGAGAATGCCAGACTGATTCCCATTATCCCTTCAGCTTTTTTTTTTCTATTACAAAGGGTATTTCTGCATGATAAATGTGAAATCATTTCCTGTACAAGATAGAAGAAACCGCCCCCCCCCCCCCCAAGTTTCGGTAAGAAAAAAAATCTGGGTTTCCTCTTCAGCGCTGCCACTTTATTATGTGACAGGGGACAGGTGGCTAAGCTGCCGAGCCACAGGCTCCTTTCGGCTACATGAGGATGAATGGCCAGTGCCTGGCACAGAGCAGGTCAGGAAATTCGGGCTTCCTCGCTCTAGATGGATCAACAAATTGTCACCCTGTGCTACTCACCACGTTAAACCCGAGTTTCTTTCTTTCCCATTTCCCTAAACCATGGAGACCCAGCCCTAGTTAGTGCCTTACTTACTTCTGGGAAGGTCTACGCTGCAGGACACCCTTCACCATCCTCAGAGGTAGTCAGTGGCCAGACCAGGGGCTTCTGGCAAGGAGAAGATGCCAGGCACATCACAGAACCGGGACTCAAAGGCAGCCCTTCCCCTCCGCCCTCGACAGACAGCAATGTGTGGCCCAGCCAAGCCTGCCTGGCCCAACACATGGGCAGTGGGAGGGGTCAGCACACCTTGCCAGCCTCAAGTGAAGAGGGGCAGGCTCACACACACACGAGGTTGCAACATCCACTGGCATCGGACATCCCTGCCACCCCTTTTTTTTTTTTTTTTAAGATTTATTTATTTATTTATTATGTATACAGAAGAGGGCGCCAGATCTCATTGCAGATGGTTGTGAGCCACCATGTGGTTGCTGGGAATTGAACTCAGGACCTCTGGAAGAGCAGTCGGTGCTCTTAACCTCTGAGCCATCTCTCCAGCCCCCCTGCCACCCTTCTGCACCAGGCGATGTCCAACTATGCACATACGGTAAGATGAGGCAGAAGCGTCTCTGGCCTGACTCAGTCCAACCCATGTCACAGCCAGGCAGTTTACAAATGTCAGTCACAGAGGAAAGGACTGCCCTTCCTTCCTCGAAAGAGCTCTTCTGCTCTTGAATACAAGCCACCTGTGGGACTAGGGTGCAACTCTGTGATTAAGCCCTAGCTGAGCATGGGCAAGGTCAGAGTTCCATCCCCAGGACCACAAAAAGTCACCTGGCAGTGGCTTCTAGAGCATTCAGGCAATTAACAATATTAACAAAACAATGATAACGACCTCAGCTACAAATTAGTTAGGCAAAGAACTGTGTAGACTGTAAACAGTAAACGCTCACTGACACTCAGTTGTCCCCAACTCATTTCACAGAAGAGGCTAAAGGATGTGTCCAAGGTTCCAGAACTGGAGACTGATCTATCTGATGGCCACACTCAGGCCTTGAAAAACCTGTGCTCAACAATTTACTGAAAAGGAGTCAATCCCAGATGCTGGCAGTTCCAGGGCACAAGGAGCAGAAGGGGGGGGAAGCCCTGTTCGGTCAGGAAAGGGGCTGGCAGGGGCCAGGCAGGTCCACATGGTCCATATACTCCAACACTGGACAGAGGACTGGGGTTTGGTTCCCAGAACCCACGTGAGTCAGCTGTAACTCCAGCTCCAGGGGACCCAACGCCCTCTTCTGGCCTCTGCGGGTACCTGCACTCATGGGCACAACACCCCCCCCCAACATAATTGAAAATAATAAAACAGATCTTTAAACCTAACCTTCATGATTCTGGGATCCCGGGGCCTCTTTTTCCGTTCCTCTTCCCAATGTGGTCACATTGAACAAATGTTTTTCTTTTTTTCGTCATTACGCATCCTTTTCTATCATTTATTTATTTGTGTGCGTGTGTATGGGCACGTATGCACCATGCTGTGGTGTATGTGTGGAAATTAGAGGATAACTTGTACCAGTCTGCTCTTCTCTTTCATCAGGAGGGCTCTCGGGTGGGGGGTGGAGGGGTCAAACTCAGGCCAGCAGACTTCCGCTAAGCCATCTCGCTGCCCTACTTGTCGGTTTAATCGGGAATTCTCCTATCTCAGCTTCTCAAGGGCTGGGATTAGAGACGTGAGCCAGCGTGCCTGGCCTAAGTGGAATTTTTATGTTATTTTTTTATTTTATTCTATGTGTAAGGATGTTCTACCTGCATGTATGTCTGGGCGCCACAGGTGTGCCTGCTGTCTAGAGAACCCAGAGTGAACATCAGATCCCCTGGGACTAGAGCTATGGCCAGTTGTGAGCCACCATGTTGGGTTCTGGGAACCCAGGTCCTCTGCCCAGAGCAGCCAGTGCTCTTAACCGCTGAAGCCCCTCTCCAGTACCCTGAGTGGTATTTTCAAAGGAGCAAATTTGCCTTCTTCGGATTCTTATAAAGCTGTCATAACCCAGTCCTGCTACATCCAACCAGAGAATAAGGTGTGCATCCAAAGACAGGTTAGCACACACATGTTCACAGGGTTTTTTTCTAAGAGCCCCAAAGCGGAAACCAAGAAAGTAGACACAAGAAACCCAGTGGCCGACAACTCCCCATAGTGCTGTGGAGTCATCAGAGTAAACACATTCACAAGTCAGGTTCAAAGACTAAATCCTGTGTGATTGAATTCACAGGGCATTTCAGAAAAAAAAGAGAAAAAATAAAGGCATAAAAAGCAAAAGCCGGATGTGACGGTGCACACCTGTAACCCAGAACTCCAGAGTTGAAGGTCATCAGACCTGTAAGAGACCTTACCTCAAAACAAACAAACAAACAGCCAAGGAGTGTTTGTCTTAAAAAATAAGTAGTGGGAATTGAGAGAAGGATCAGAAGTAAAAGCACTGGCTGCTCTTGCAGAGGACCTGGATTCAGTTCCCAGCACCCACACAGTGGCTCACAAACCATCTCTGTAACTCCATTCCAGGACCCAGCACCCTTTGTGGGGGGGTCTGGCTTCCCTGGGCACCACACACATATGGGTACACTTACTTGGAGGCAGAACACTCATACATGTAAAATAAAAATGTGTAAACCTTAAAAAAGTATAACAAAGCAAAATAAAAAGTAACAAGAATAAACATGGGGCTGGAGAGATGGCTCAGAGGTTAAGAACACTGGCTGTTCTTCCAGAGGACCTGAGTTCAATTCCCAACACCCATATGGTGGCTCACAACCATCTGTAATGAGATCTGGTGCCCTCTTCTGGCCTGCAGGGATATATGCAAACAGAACACTGTATACATAATAAATAAAAATAAATAAATAATCACACTGTGTTCTGTGCTACTAACGAGAGCAAATAATCCAACAACTTTCCGAAGGTGAGGAGGATTCTGCAAGTATTGCCATTTGCCAATAATTAGACAAATCACAGGATGTGTACTAAACCAAGTGTCTGTTGACTATTTGATTATTAATTTACTTAAAGTGCTAGGAACGAAAGCAAGGGCCTCGATTGTACTAAGCGACACCCTCGGTCACATTGCCTCCTAAAAGGCTGTGAAGACCACATGCAGACACAGGAATGTGGGTCACACAGTCCTGAGTAAAAAGGCAAAACTCAGTTGTAGTCCCGCTGACGGCGCCACAGACCACAGGGGACAGTGGGGACAGCCGCCTTTCACAGGTGGCTGGCCAGCCTCCCTGCCTGGCTCCCTTCTCCACAAACTATTTTTTGCCCTAAATCTATGGCTTGGTGTCACAGGGGAGCATGCAGGGGGAGGGAGAGATCCCTCTTCACAGGGAGGGAAAGACAGACACAGAGATGTGCTTCATGTCCAGAAGCTGGGCAGGGCAGATCTGGCATAGAATTTCTAACTCTTGGGGACACAGAGTAATGCAGGCTTTGAAACCCTACAATTTGTGGATCTTGGTCCCAACTGCTCCCCACCCAGACTGCTCCAGGAACTTCACACCTCCCCAGAACCATGGTGAGGTCTGGGGTAGTGGAGCCAGAGCGAAATGCCTTGATAGTCTGTGATACTCCATCACATGGAGCGAGTGAGGAACTTGGATACACTGCTTTGCACGCCTCTCTGGCCAGCTGGGGTGAAGCCAATGGATCACAGCCCCCCCCAGCATCCTTTGGTCCTGTGGTACAGTATCTGTGTAGTGAACACACAAGAGGCCCTTCTTCCTTCTCTTCCCCAGGCCCGCCCAGGAAGAAATCCCTGGGTCATAAGCCTGGGAACGGCCAGTCTAGCACAGACCTTTCTAGGCTCCTGACCCCTGTCTGTTCCTGACCTCCAGCCACTCTGCTGACATGGGCTGCAGGTTTACCACCGTAAGCCCAATGAGTCCAGGGAGCCCAAGTCCCAGGGCAGCAGACGGCCTGAAGCCCAGACACTCAGCCGGGCGGCAGCACCACGGACAGCTCCCAGCCGCCGGGCTCCTCCCTCTCACGCTAGGGTCCTGAGGGGCAGCGACCGTGAGTCAGTTGTCCTTGCTGGGTGGGAAACCAGTGAAAACTGACCCACTGCTCCAGGGGATCTAGAGCGGCAGGCGACAAGCGAGGAACTCTGGCCACACTGTCAGCAAGCAATCGACTGCCTTATGATGACTTCTGTCTAAGGCATTTTATTTAAGGTGTAGCTGACTGGTATCAGATGCACTCATGCCCAAACATAGAACGTAGCCCCGTGAGCCTGACTTCTGCGACCTTCCAGGGGATTCTGAGATCTGTCTGTGATGCTGTGGAGACCGGCATTCTGTCAGACAGCTCTGCTGTTTACTGTCTGAGGACCGAAAAAACAAAAGCTGAGTGTCTGTCGCCTTGTTCAGTCTCAGCGGGAGACCTGTTTGTCAGGTGACGCAGTCTTCACCACTTTGCAGTGTCTATCATTAATCATGAGAGCAGTGACGTGGGGACAGCAAGCAACAGACTCTCACATGAATGACTGGGTAAAAACTGACTCTGGTTGGAGGAGGAAATGGAGGTAATAAGCTGAGGCTATGAAGGATGGAGCAGGAAACCTGTTTAGGAAATACTAAGTTACACAAGAGTAAAATCTAGCTAAGGGAGCATGCCTCTGCCAGGCAGTTTAGAGAAGACGACCCAGGCTGACCCATTAAGCCCTGTGCCTCATATGGGGAAGAGCATAATTCTGCCAGGCGGAAGGACGACCCTGGTACCAGTCCAGAAAAAGCAGCCTTGGTCCATCTCGGGATAACTACAGCAGTAAGTATTTCTACATTTGTTAAGTCTTCCTGTTTGTCCCGACAACCAAACCTTGGAGCTCTGTCTCTGTGGAACACGTGTAACTGCTCAAAGTGTAACTTGGGGCCATGAACTTGGGGCCTGGATTTCATTCAGGGCCGGTTCCCTTTTGTACATTAGCCAGAACGGGTTGCATGCTATTATTAAAGAGTTTTTCCTTTATTTATCTCTGAGTGCTTGGAGTGATTTCTCACTGGGAAGGCATAAAAATATTATAACGTAATAGCCAGCTCCAAATAGGGTGTGGACCATTTGCCTTCCCTGTCCAGCAATTTCTGATTCTCCTGGACTGATGGGTCCTTGACAGGTGGAGAGGGTACGCAGTGGGGTGAGCACCAGGCCTGGGCCTCTCTGAACCCTTATGTTCTCTGTCTCTGTGGCAGCAGGTTCGCCACCCTCGCCATGCATCATGATGGAGAAGAGACGGATGAAAGTCCTAGCTCACGGTACTAGGCTGAGGAGGGTAAGGATGAGTGTGCGGCCGGCCACGTTCTGCAGTTCATAAAGCACTGTTGCCTACTGCCTTTCAGACCCCCTGTCCACCTTAGGAGGACAATAGCAGCATAGCATGAAGGTCAGTCTTACACACACACACACACACACACACACACACACACACACACACACACAATGGGGGGGGGGTGAGATGGGGGTCTCTCTACGCAGCCCTGGCTGACCTGAAACTCGCTGTGTAGACCAGGCTGGCCTTGAACTCACAGAGATCCACCTGCCTCTGCCTCCCGAGTGATAGGATTAAAGGCGTGCGCCACCACTGCCCATCTCTTTATTTTTACTGAGACAGTGTCTTAGGCTGACCTTCACTTTGCTATGAATTGAGAATGGGCATGGCCTTGAACTCCCTCTGCCTCACAGGTGCAGGCATGACAGGCATAGACCACCACACCAGGTTTATGCAGTGCTGGGAATCAAACTTAGGTCTTCGTGCACACGACATAAACACGCTACCAACCGAGCCACACTCCCAGCCCTAAACCTGCCTTTTTTTTTCCAACACAAGGCCTTAGAAACTGGTGGCAGACTGGAGAGCTGTGACTCACATCCAGCCCCTCAAAAAGAACTTGCTTTTTCCAACATCCCACATAGAGACATGGGCGGAGCCAGGATTCTTCTAGCTGATAAATCATGAACCTAAGGAGTTTCTGAGGTCATGTGGTCTGAACAGCTGCCCCGGCCCCCATACCCTCTGAGCCTCCAAGAACAGCTCTGCCCTCCCGGCTACTGGGTGAGTGACCACAGCAGCCACTGAGCTCTACAGTACCCAGAGCTTCAAAATACGTAACAGAAAGGTGGGTAGGATGCTCTATGGGCCAGGGTCTGTGGGTCCCCTTCCCTGCAGAGGGCCCATTTTACAGATTCCAACTACCTTCCACAGAGGTGACTTCTCAAACCCTTACCGAAAAGGAAGGGAACATGCTATCTTATGAGGCTTGTCATGCACCGTCCATCCCAGTGTGGAGTAGGAGAAGCCTCTGTGGAACCAGTTATAATCGACTTGGCCCA
This sequence comes from Peromyscus maniculatus bairdii, assembly GCF_049852395.1. Lineage (NCBI taxonomy): Eukaryota > Metazoa > Chordata > Mammalia > Rodentia > Cricetidae > Peromyscus > Peromyscus maniculatus. Next base: position 54,288,686 of record NC_134871.1, read on the forward strand.
CGCTCCTGCCTGCTGCCTGTTTGGATAAGTGACCCAACCTCTCAGTTTCCCCATGGGCAAGATTAAGAATGGCTGCTCCTGCCATTGCCATGGAGAAGACCACACAAGATGATTGAGGTACTGCATAGGCACCTAGTTAACCTGCTAGGTCAGGGACTGCTATGTATTAGCGACTTGGCACGCCCCCAGGAGGGCAATGCTATCTATCAGCTGGCAGGTAACTCCGGCTTCTCACACGTTACTAGAGCCCATGAAACTTGCACATTCTTTTCATGAGGTAGACAGCTGACTCCAAGACAACATACCCAGACACACACACACAGTAAAATCACAAAGGGATCAACATGAAAATCTTAAATGCAGACCAGGTGTGGCAGCTAGTGGCCAGAATCCCAGCACATGGGCAGGAGGGTCAGAAGTTCAAGGTCGTCCTCAGCTACATGCTGAATTCAGGACCAGCCAACACTACATAAAGCCCTGACTCAAAACAGCAACAACAAATCTTGGCTGTGGTACTACACAGGATCCAGAAATCCACTAAGAACATGTTACTGGCTAAGCAAGATGTAATTAGCAGTGCAAGAATAACATTAGGCTTACCAATGTATTCACATCTATTTATAGTTCCAGAGAGAAATAAGACATGATCATAGATGCTGGGAGGCCAAGTTCAACTCCCATTCTAGATTTTAAAAAGTAGGGCCTTTGTGTCTGGGGAGAAGGCTCCACGGTTAAGAGCACTTGCTGCTCTTGGATGACCCAGGTTCAGTCCCCAGCACCCACATGACAGCTCACAACTGCCAGCTGGATCCAGGAGATTCAGAGTCCTCTTCTGGCCTCCACATCTGCACTCACATGCACATATCCACACCAACACAGACATACACATAATTAAAAATAATAAACCTTTTAAAGTGAGGAAGGTGGAAAGCAGTTGAGGAAAATATTTAATATCAGTCTCAGATCCCCACATGAATATACACCCAAGTACACACATGTACACACAGCCACAGGAACATGTACGACACACATGCAAGAACACATGTGCACACAACACACATACACACTCACTCACACTCACACACAGCACATAAAAAACATGCATGTATGCACACACACGTTTTCAAAAAGTCAGTGCAGCTAGAAATAATCAGAAGAATCCCATAGGAGTCCAACCAGATCTAACAACAGACTATAAAACTAAATCCCAGACAGGCATGGTGCTATACAGCCGCAATCCCAGCACTTGGGAGGCTGAGGGAAGAGAATCACTATGAGTTTGAGACCAGCCTGGACAACATGGTAAGTTCCAGGGCTGGAGAGTGAAGCTCTGTCTTAAAATAACAAACAGGGGAGCTGGAGAGATGGCCTAGGGGTTAAGAACACTAGCTGCTCTTCCAGAGGTCCTGAGTTCAAGTCTCAGCAACCACATGGTGGCTCACAACCATCCGTAATGAGATCTGGTGCCCTCTTCTGGCCTGCAGATGTACATGCAGGCAGAACACTGTACGGAAGGAAGGAAGGAAGGAAGGAAGGAAGGAAGGAAGGAAGGAAGGAAGGAAGGAAGGAAGGAAGGAAGGAAGGAAGGAAGGAAGGAAAGAATAAAACCCAGGGTCATTTAAGTGTCAGTGAGTGAAGGTATGCCACTAAGCCTGAGGACCTGAGTTCCATTATGAAAACCCACGTGGTAGAGGGAGAGAACTGACTCCCACAAGTTGTCCTCTGACCTCCACACGTGACATGACACATATGTCACACATATAGACACAAAACATAAATGCAAAACACTTCTTTTCATACTTTTGGTGTTGAGCCTAGCCTTTAATGGCTCAGCCATCTCTCCAGCCTGTAACACACTTTTTAAAAAAACTCAACCCTCACATCACAGCAGCCCAAACCATCCCCTGCCCTGCAGTGCTACAGACTGAGACTTCAGCTGCTGGAGACCCCATCACATACAAGAAAATGCCAGCAACGGTGCAGAGGGGAGCCGTGGAGGGGGGCTGCAGAGGGGGGCTGCAGAGGGGGCTGCAGAGGGGGGCTGCAGAGGGGAGCTGCAGAGGGGGCTGCAGAGGGGGGCTGCAGAGGGGGGCTGCAGAGGGGAGCTGCAGAGGGGGGCTGCAGAGGGGAGCTGCAGAGGGGGGCTGCAGAGGGGGCTGCAGAGGGGGGCTGCGGAGGGGAGCTGCAGTGGGGGGCTGCAGAGGGGGGCTGCAGAGGGGAGCTGCAGAGGGGAGCTGTGGAGGGGAACTGCAGAGGGGGCTGCAGAGGGGGGCTGCAGAGGGGGGCTGCAGAGGGGGCTGCAGAGGGGGGCTGCAGAGGGGAGCTGCAGAGGGGGGCTGCAGAGGGGGGCTGCAGAGGGGAGCTGAGGAGGGGAGCTGCAGAGGGGGGCTGCAGAGGGGAGCTGCTGTAGGGGGCTGCAGGGGGGCTGCAGAGGGGGCTGCAGAGGGGAGCTGAGGAGGGGAGTTGCAGAGAGGGGGCTGCCCTGGGAGCCCATAGCGGGTGTTTGTGTTCTGGGGCTTGGGTTTCCACCCTCCCACAGATGGTCAGCCAATATATTACCTTGTCTGAGCTCCTCTGGTATGTCTCCTTGTTAGCCTTAACTGTCAACAGGTTGACATTCTAGAGTTACCCGAGAAAGGAGTCTCCTTTGAGGGATTTCTCAGCTCAGACGGGCCTGTGGGCATGTCTGTCTTGAATGCTAATTATGGAGGAGGGCCCGGCCCTTTGTGAGCAGCACCATTCCCTGGGCTCCTGGTTCTTGTATGGCTCGTCCATGGTTCCCACTGCACTGACTTTCCTCAGCAAGGAAGGCCCTATAAGCTAAAACACGCCCCTTCCTTCTCTACATTTCTTCTGGTCAGCGACAAAATGTAAGTAGGAAGTGTGTTTTTGCTACTTGGATGTAGAATCCTAACATATTCAAGACTCCCCCGCCCCTTTAAACACAACCCCCTCTAGGACCCACGGGACACCAGGCAGACGGTCTCCAGTGGAAACGCCCAGTTATCACTTCCCTGCACAGCTGCCGATCTGCAGACGTGTGTTTCTGCCGACAATTTTCCTCCCCTACCGAACTGTCAGGAATCTCTATCCATGCTCCCAGCTCCAGGTCCCCATGAGAACTGCAAGCCCAGGGCTGGAGAGAGGCTCAGCAGTTGAGAGCACTGGCTGCTCTTGCAGAGGACTCGGGTTTGGTTCCCAGCACCCACATGGGCTCACAGACCATCTGTCACTCCAGTTCCAGGGCATCCAATGCTCTCTTCTGAACCCCACAAGACCAGACATGCATGCAGTGCACAAAACAACCAGACATATAAAACAAATATTTTTAAAAATCAATTTTAGCCGGGCGGTGCTGGCGCACGCCTTTAATCCCAACACTCAGAAGGCAGAGGCAGGCGGATCTCTGTGAGTTCGAGGCCAGCCTGGCCAGTTTTAAATTGCGAGCCCCAGGATGTGGAGACAGATCAGTTAGTAAAGTGCTTGCCTCGTGTTGGAGAGCAGCATCTGGAGGACCCCTGGGGTTCACTGGTAGCCAGTCTAACCGGGGAGCTCCAAGCTAGCGAGGGACCCTGTGTCATAGGAGGTGAGCAGTGTTGCTGAGGATGATGACTGAAGTTCACACACACACACACACACACACACACACACACACACACACACACACACACACACACACACACTCTGCCAGCATTTTCTACCCCATGCATTATCACTATCAAAGAGAATTTATTTATTTACTTACTTACTTACTTATTTACAAACCACAGCTGTTGCCTCAAAAGGAATAATTTATTCTGAGCCCGGGGCATGCTTTAACAAAGTCGTCCAGAACGTCAGTTCCCCAAAGCCCTCAGTCTTGCCTGTCTTTGGTAACTTTGTTCATTACCATACAGTGAATTCCTACAACGGTGTCTGGTGTATGGAAACAATAAAAACTTATAAGCTGAATGAATGAATGAATGAATGAGATGAATAAGATGATTAATGAAATCAAGTTGGTTGGTGGATATTCAATGGGGGCCTGGGAGATGGCTTAGATACTCAGTGGGGGCCTGGGAGATGGCTTACTCAATGGAGGCCTGGGAGATGACTTAGATACTCAATGGGGGCCTGGGAGATGACTTAGATACTCAATGGGGGTCTGGGAGATGACTTAGATACTCAGTGGGGGTCTGGGAGATGGCTTACTCAATGGGGGCCTGGGAGATGACTTAGATACTCAATGGGGGCCTGGGAGATGCCTTACTCAATGGGGGCCTGGGAGATGGCTTACTCAATGGGGGCCTGGGAGATAGCTTAGATACTCAGTGGGGGCCTGGGAGATGGCTTACTCAATGGGGGCCTGGGAGATGGCTTAGACACTCAATGGGGGCCTGGGAGATGGCTTAGATACTCAATGGGGACCTGGGAGATGGCTTCGATACTCAATGGGGGCCTGGGAGATGGCTTAGATACTCAGTGGGGGCCTGGGAGATGGCTTAGATACTCAGTGGGGGCCTGGGAGATGGCTTAGATACTCAATGGGGCCTGGGAAATGGCTTAGATACTCACTGGGGGCCTGGGAAATGGCTTAGATACTCAATGGGGCCTGGGAGATGGCTTAGATACTCAGTGGAGGCCTGGGAAATGGCTTAGATACTCAATGGGGCCTGGGAGATGGCTTAGATACTCAATGGGGGTCTGAGAGATGGCTTACTCAATGGGGGCCTGGGAAATGACTTAGATACTCAATGGGGGTCTGAGAGATGGCTTACTCAATGGGGGCCTGGGAGATGGCTTAGATACTCAGTGGGGACCTGGGAGATGGCTTACTCAATGGGGGCCTGGGAGATGGCTTAGATACTCAATGGGGACCTGGGAGATGCCTTACTCAATGGGGGCCTGGGAGATGGCTTAGATACTCAATGGGGGCCTAGGAGATGGCTTAGATACTCACTGGGGACCTGGCAGATGCTCAGTAGATAGAGCACCTATACTAGCGTGAGGACCCAAACTCATCCCCATGTAAACTATCCTAGGCAATGTTGGTGTGGACTTAAGAGGCAGAGCTAGGTGGATTCCTAGAGCAAGTAGACTAGGGACTGGACTGGATAGAAGTGGGGAAAGGAGAGAGCTAGCTGAGAGTCAGAACTTGTCCCCAGCGACCTCGCACCCCTGCCACAAGTCTTCCAGCCATGAGCAATTATAACTCCTATTAAACCATAACCTCAAACCCTTACGTTGTTTTGTTTTTTTCTGGTATTTTGTCACAGCAACGAAAAAAGCAGCTAATACAAAAGGCTTAGTTTGTCTTTTTAAAAATTTGCGGGGTGGGGGGGGCGGGACATGCCACAGCACATGGACATGGAGGTCAGAGGACAACTTCTGAGAGCCAATTCTCTCCTACTGTGTGGGCTCTAGGGAGGGGACTCAGGTTGCCAAGCTTGGTAGCAAACATTCTTATGCCCTGAGCCATCTTGATGGCCCTTAAAAATTGTGACTTTTGGGAGAGGGAGGTGTTGGGGATCAAACCCAGCCAGGGCTTTGTGAGTGCTGAGCCCACTACTCTACCAACTGGGTTTTTCATTAAGAATTGTCTTATACATTTTGAATTTTATATCTTAAGTTGATCTACTGAAAAAAAATAACAAAAAAAAAATAGCTGGATATGATGTCCACATATGAACCCAACACTCAGGAGACTGAGGCAGAAGGACTGGGAATTGGAGGCCAGCCTTGGCTACACAGTAAGACTCCCTAACTCAAAAAAACAAACAAAAGGAACCGAAACAGGGGTTCTGGAGATGGCTCGGTGAAGTGCCTGCCACAAAAGCTGGCGACTCCCCAGAACCCACGTAAAAAGCCAGATGTGGCAGTGTGCACGTGGGGTCCCAGCACAGGGATGTGAGACAGGCTGATCTCCAGGGCTGGCTAGCCAGCCAGTTAGTCTGGCCAAATCAGCAAGCCGGAGATTCAGGGAGAGACCCTGTCTCAAAAAATAATGTGGGGGGTAACTGAGGAAGACACCCAGTGTCAACCTGGAGTTTCCACACAACACCACACACATACAGACACACACACACACACACACACACACACACACACACACACACACACACACACCAGAAATAAAAAGGAACCAAGACATTTTTAGCAACTATAGCCAGCAAATGCCAGAATTTAATACAACTTACAACTTAACTACTAGAAAATTACTTCCATCAAGAGAGGGAGCCAGAACACAGAAAGCGAACATATATAAATACTTATAAGAACAGGTTTTTGCTTGTTTTGCTTTTAAATGCCTACGAAGACTGAAAGGAAGTATCCAAATGTCCAGTGAGCCTCTGGAGTGATGGAGCTGTGGTTCCTTCCTGTTTCCCAGTTTTCTGTCACAGCTTTATAAACACACTAAGGCTTCCTGAATGCCAGGCATGCTAAACTTCCCTCACATCTCACAATTCCATCAGCAGGTTATTTTTTTTTTTTTTTGGTGTGTGTGTGTGTGTGTGTGTGTGTGTGTGTGTTATTTTGTTTTAAACAGGCAGGGTTGCTGCCACAAGGAGAGGCTACCCAGGAGCACAGTTGGCCCCAACTGGACTGTGAACCCAGCATCCCAGGTGCCTACTATCCAGGCTGTTGGCAGATGGCGCTCAGAGCCAGGCAAGGAGCAAGGGCTGGACATGAGGGCATGCACCCTGGCCCAACTGCCAGCAGCTCCCAGTGAAGGGAGTTCAGCTGGGGCTCAGTGGAAACTATAAGGTAAGGGCGTAGAGCTGCTGGGGGCAGCATTCAAGGCCACTGCAGGGAAGCCTGGGCCGAGGGAGGACAGGAAAAGCCCAGTAGCCCAGCCTAGTGAGGAGGTGGAGCTGGAGGGGCCGACCTCAGGAGCACGCTGGCTGGCGGTCAGTGATTCCCCTCCAAGGATAAGCCTCTGAACAGTCTGGCAAGGGGTGGGGGCACTGGAATGGTGTCTCTCTGCTGTGGCGTGTGCATGCTAGCTCCTGGTCCTGACCCAGCCACGGGCTACATGGACAAGGTCCTCCCGAGAGCACACACCTGGTCAGCAGCGGGTTCTGCTGGCTTCTGGATACCTGCCAACAGCAGAGGCTGAGAGGTCAATTTTCTTTGACAAGAGTCCAAGTGTGGCCCTTGGTCTTCTGGGCAGGATGAATAGGCTTCTGTGGCCTCAATAGGCCTTTTATCATCTTGTGCCTGGGTGCTGAGGGCCCTCCTTCCCTGGGACACAAAGCACAAAGAAGCTTGTCCTAGGAGGCCAGGCTGCCCTGATGAGGCCCTGGATGAAGAACTGGTCATTCGGGTCCCATGTGAGCAATCCCAAGGGAAGTGAGGGGTGTGGGCGATGTGGATGGTTCAAATCAGGCTGAGCTGGTCTGGTCTCTTCTTCAGGAAGTCCAGGCTCCCTCACCGCATGAGCTAAGCTCTCCAGACAGCACCCCAGATCTGCCCTGCATTTCTCAAATTCAGTAGCCAGCCTTGACCCAGTTCCCTGACCAGATATCTCCGCAGAGGCCACATGTCCTTCAGCAGTAGTATCTACTCCCTGTGACAGCGGCTCTGTGCTCGGCTCCTGGGGTCCATCTGCACACTCACTCCCACACCAGGCTGCCTCTGACTGGCTGCACCTTTCTAGACACATTAAGAGCTATCTGTACCCTGGGGCTGGATTCCTTCTGAGTGCCCACTCTGATCTGATCTTCATTCACGTGATGGGAAACTGAGGCACAAGGCCTGCGTCACCAGTCAGGCATGCCGCTGCTGCTTTGTGGCAGGGTCAGACCACTGCCCACATGCATCTGCCTGTAAGCCACACCTTCAGCCCTTTCCAGCCTCGTCACAGTGATTTCTCACTTCCTACCAGCGAGGGGCCTTGCACCTTGCGGGACAGAGGTCACTGTAGGCAGCCAGCAAATGATGTCAGGCACATGAACATATGGTGTACACTCAGAGACACTAAGGCAAATTTACACACACACACACACACACACACACACACACACACACACACAGACCACCATCGACAAGCACACATGGAAAATCCTCAGAATCCACTTCGCCGTCAGGAAACCAGGGGCTGACATCCAGGCTGCCTGGGAAGGTCACGGTAGACGCTGGCCCTCTGCAGTCTCCCCCTTGCCAGGGAGAGTGCCAGCTTCCTCTGGGGCGGCCCGCAGGACTCTAGTTCCCACAAAGCCATCCTTTATGCTCCCTCCGCAGCAGCAATGCCACAGAATCACCCACGTGACCGGCACAGCCCGGCACCTGCCACATCACCACCCACGACCTGCCTCCAGACCACTGTGATGCTCCTTGGCACATCTCATCAACTGAGGGGTCTCCAGGTGCAACCCCCCACCTCTGGGTTCACCACTACGGTGGCTTTCATTTCCACACGGAAAACTGTTCATTTCCGTAACACTTTACAGGGTGCCCTGACCCAAAGGGAGCTGTGAGCCTCCTGAGATCCCCCCAGCCAGCACCTCCACCTCCCTACTGAGCGTCACTTGTCCCCTCCTCTGGCTTCCACTCATGCTCTGCCGGGCAGGAGGGGAGTCACAGAACCTCAGACGCCCAGAGCCCACCCTCTCCAGCCACCCCCTGACTAGTTCAGAAGTCAGCACCCAGGCTCGGAACCTGGGCCTCGCTGTTCATTCATTTCTTCACCCTGCTCTCTGTGCCAGGCTCCTGCTAGGATCCAGGCACCCTGGCTCCATCCATGTAGCTGCATCTCATCTACAGTGAGCCCAGCACCAGCTTGCTGCAGGTTCTGCGGTCCCAAGTGTGCTAAGCTTTTCCCGTGTGCTCAGATAAAGAACCACCACACAAAACAGGACTCTGCACCTCCAGACCTGGGCAGACCCCAAAGTGCTAACCAGCCCTGGGTCTTCCCCTAGCTTCTCAGTCATCCAGGCCCCTTTGGGGGCAAAGCAAACCCAAACACTCCTTTCCCACGGCCAGGTGATCCTTCTTGCAGGCGGCTCATCCCTCACTGGACTTCCTCCTCCTGGAATGGCGCACTCCATCACCATTCTCTTTCAGGTCTCTCCTCTGCTCTCACTTCTGCGACTACCCACCTTCTGAAACCCAGGGGCTGGGTGCTTCCTCAGTGCCAACCCAGGACAGGGCCACCCGGGAAAGAACAGGGCACCAAAGGGCACCCTCTGATGCAGACGTGTCGAAATGTGAGAATGGACAGGCCACAGCTCCAAATCCAGGAAATGTGGGTTCCTGCCTACGGCTACTGTGGGAGTCTGAGCCACGGCCTCAACGCCCCTAAGTCCCACCGGCTCCATGTGCCAGCAGGGGTGACACTCCCCTGCAGAAAGGGAGCAGTACAGGTTGAGAGGAGCCCTGTGCCACTCGGAGCGCTACAGAGAACTCTCATCTCCAGGGTGCCCAGGCTCCCCTGACAGCCCTGGGAAGAGGGTGGCCTCAGCTGAGCACAGCGCAGCACCAGCTGAGGCTGATTCATCCCACCAGGTTCCCTGCCTGGAGAGGACTCCCCGGAGAACTGGGGGGAGGGGACAGGAGTACTCTGGAATCCCAGCCCCACCTCCCTGGCTGGCAGGATCTGGATTTCCCTGAGTCAGCAGCCCAAGCAGGCCAACCATGTCTGAGGCTCCAAATGTGGTGTTCCAGCTCTCACAGGGCCCTAAGGCAGCAGGGACTCAATGCCATGCCGCACAGGGTAGAAATGCACCTCTAACTTGTCTTTCTCCCGTCATGTCTGTTGGCCCTGAACCCGAGCACACACATGGTCCTACTGATAGCCTCAAGCAATGGTCCTGCTGGCCAACAGTCCTTAAGAGCATAACCCGAGAGCCAGGCGGTGGTGGCACACAATTTTAATCCCAGCACTGAGGAGGCAGAGGCAGGGGCATCTCTGAGTTCGAGGCCAGCCTGGTCTACAAAGTGTTGTAGGACAGTCAGGGCTACACAGAGAAACCCTGTCTCAAAAAAACAAAACAACAAAAAACACTCCAAACAGAGAGAGAGAGCACATGCATAATGGGCTTTAAACAGTGTCCCAGAACTCCAGCTGGCAGTTATGACTGGTTCCTCATTCACTTAAGAGGAAACCAAGAGCTGAGAGGAAGGAACTATGTATGCCCTGTCCCCACAGACCATCTCTGAGATGCCCTGAGGCTAGTGTACTCTGCCCTCATTCCCTGAAGGTAGGCAGCAGTAGCCCATCCCACCGTGAATCAAAGAAATCTCTTTTCCCACTGTGGCTCTGCTCAGGAGGAAGCCCCCATCAAAGGCCGGCTCCCCAAGACCAGACACTCCTCTCCACTCCAGAGGCCTCTTCCACCAACCCAGCACCCGATACGGTCCCGCATCCTGCACTATGAGTTCCTGTGAGGGTGACTCGGGCACTGCCCACTGGGCTGGCACAGTAAGGAACACAGGAGAGCTGACTGGCACTGGAAGGGGCACCGGTGGGTGTGGGGAGGAGCCCGGTGGCAGGAATCTTGACCTCAGGAACAGAAGGAGGGAACAGAGGCCAGTCCCTACAGTACCAGGCAAAGGCTCCCGAGGGCCCGGAGCTGATACCCGAGGCTGTCCGAGAGACGGGCAGGAAAACAATTCCAGGCACAGGAGAGCAGAGTGACGGAGTCCTGGGCACATCCCGAGTCACTGAGAGGAGCAGAGAGCACTAAGAATCTTACTTAGGCTTCTGCTCTGTCATTAAAGTTGTGACCAGCAGAAGTGACAGGCGGCGGCTGTGGGCCAGACAGATGGAGGCCAGCGATGGCCCAGCACCACCACAGAAGCTGGCATTGCCCAGTGAACATGGAACAAGGAAGGGCATCTTGTGGTGTGTGGCCTGGGACATACAGAGGGTGCTGTGAGAACTCTCCCCAGGGAAGAGAAACAAACTTCTGTCCCTTCCTTAGAGGTCCCAACGACAACCCCAAGGGTGATTCCATCCAAGTCCAACTTGGAGAGCCAAGGGTTTACTGGGCTTACTTACAAAGCGCAGAGGACCCCCCAGTAATCTCACCACTGAAAAGTCGCACCCAGCATGGATGACTTCTCCATGGCTGTATAGATGGAATCCCCCTCAGTTCGCTTCCCAAGCTCTATACTCCAGCACTTCCCAAGACCAAGAGGCCACTTTACTGACATCCATTCCTGTTTTTATCCAGCTGCCTTTCTCTAAGACCATTGTGTGTGCTTTGCTTGTTTGAGACTGGGTTTCACTCTGTAGCCCTGGCTGGCCTCCCACTTGGGGCAATCCTTCTTCTGCCTCGGCCTCACAGCTCAGCTGTTGAGATTATAGGTGTGAGCCACCACACCGCAAACTCTCCACTTCATCAGACTTAGCATGGAACACAGACAGCTCTAGCCCTTCGTCTCGAGGGAGACTGAGTCACGTGAAACAGTCACTCCATAAGGCCGTATGCTCTTCTCGTGTTAATCTGCTTTGGTACTGGACTCTCCAGCAATATTCCCAAGATGGAGAAGACTATTCATTGCCCACATCAGTGGTGAGGCCTGGATGTCTGGGGCGTGTCGAGGCAGGTCCCACAACGGCAGGAACAGGACACAGGGCAGTGGAAAGTGCTTGCTGCCCAAACAAAGACCTGAGTTTCATTCCGTGTAAAAGCTGGGCATGGTGACATCACCTGTGATCCCGGCATCAGGGAGGCAGAGACAGGAAGATCCCTGGAGCTTGCTGGCCTGCCAATCTAGCCAAATAGGTGAGCTCTGAGTTCGGTAAGAGAAGCTGTCTCAAAAAATTATTGTGGAGAGGAAGTGAGGAAGACACCTCCCGCTGACCTCTGGCCTTCATGGGCATGTGTCACATACACATGCGTCACATACGCACAATCACACATACACGTGTCCACACAAAAGGAGGACTGAAGAGGCAGAGGACCCCCAGAGTGAGCTGGCAGGGGTCTGCTCTAAGCTTGGACTGCATTAAGAGTCCTTCACTGGTTAGACGACTCCAAACCTACGAGCCTAAACAAACAAGCCGCCCATCCCCAACGTCCGCATATCCCGGGGACAGCTGGTGGACACCATCCAGCCGATAGATCCTTGCCCCACCCTGCAGCCCAGGGGCCTTGTAAAGTCCTGGAGCTCCTCTCATGTCTATGTTCTGGGGTCCTCATTTGCCCATGTGAAAAGTAAGGAAACTCTACCTGCCACCAATGGGCCTCAGTCTCTTCACCTGCCCAACAGGGCCCCAGGATGGAGTGGTTAGGGCCAGGCATTCCTGCTTTAGCTAGCTCTCATGGTCATGTCCTGTGTGAGCCCGTTAGGGTCCCCTTAGGGCCTCCTGAACCTGCCCCCACCTCCCCTGCTGGTGACAAGACTAGGCTGGCAGCATCCTGAGATCTTCCTGCTGCATCCCAGATCTCCAGAGCAGTCTGCGATCTGGACCAAACTACCTGGAGCATGTCCTGGGGGTCATCCCTCATGAGCCCCACCGGGATACTTCCTAACCCACCCAACCCTATGGGACAGGAGGCCCAAGAGGGGGGCTGTAGATTGACTGTCCCTCAGAACAGTGACGGCCAGGGAGAGGAGTGAGCAAAGGCCACTCATGACAGGAAGGAGGATGACAAGTGTAGCCAAGGAGGCATCACAGGCTCTCTGGCTTCTGAGCCTCAGTGGTAAGTGATCCCATCTCTGAAACGGGGAAGGGACTGGTAGCTGGACCGATCAGTTACCACCAACTGTGAGAGTTGCCCTGATCACACAGGAAACAGGCTAACAGCAGAGACGCCACGGAGTAAACTCATGTCTGGGGGGTGGGGGGACAAGGAGAGTGGGCACATTGGGTTGTTGAAAGTTTCCAGGGAGGCTGGAATACAGCTCAATGATGAGACATTTGCGCCACACACACACACACACACACACACACACACACACACACACACACACACACACACACACACTGCCTCGGATTCCATCAGCGGTGCCAGACACACACAAGGTTCCCAGGAGTGGCCCTGTCCAAAGGTGAGCTGATACAGTGGACAGTATGGTAACAAGTGGGTAGACTGAGGCAGAGGGGCTGGAGGGAAGCTGAGTTTCCAATGAAGCCAGTGAGTGCCACCGCTGGATTAAGAGCAGCAATTGCCCAGTGTCCCAGCCCAGGCCAAGTACTTCCTAGCCCATGAGTTCAGCATGTGCTCAGCACAGACAGGCTGGTCTGTGGAGGAAGGGTGTTCCAGGTATGGATCCAGAGGTGGGGACATCTGGAATGTTCAGGAAGATATATCTGGTCAGGACATGGCTGAGGAGCCTTCAAAGCCATCGTGAAACAGCCCAGCAGCCTACCCTTGGGATCCAAGCTCCATGTATCTACCTCACCAGGGGACCTGGAGGATGCTCTGAAGGAAGCTTCCAGGGTTACAGCCTGTTTGCCAGAACATGACAGGATCCAACCCTCTGACAGAACTCTGCCCTCTAGAAAGCTGAGTGCACCCAAACCTAAGATGATAAAAGCACCATTCAATGTTCTGTCCCCCCCCCATTATTTATTATTATTATTATTATTATTATTTTAGTTTTTCCAGACAGAGTTTCTCTGTGTGGCCTGGGTTGTCCTGGAACCCACTCTGTAGACCAGTCTGGCCTTGAACTCACAGAGATCTATCTGCCTACCTCTGCCTCCTGAGTGCTGGGATTAAAGGAGTGCACCAGTACCAGCACCAGCACCAGCACCACCACCACCACCCAGCTTCTGGGCCCCATTTTTTGTTGTTAGTTTTTCTATAAAACGTGGAATCCAGTCCTGTTTCTCAGAGAGTTACGAGGATGGAGTGAGACATGGATCACAAGGCTGCCTATGTAGCAGCCCCAGGTGAGGCGTTAAGAGGTATAACCAGAAGAAGGGGGGGGGCAGGTGCTGCTGGGTACTGGTGGGCTTGCAGTGTGGAAGGGGGCCAAGCGGACATGCAGGTGTCATGGGGAGCCAGCCTGGGCTGTGATCAGAGGCCTAGCTCCCAGCCTCCCCGTCCTTAGCTGGGAACAAACGGCTCTGAGCCTCTAGAAGCAGGACAATCCAGAGGTCCCAGGCAAAGATCTCTCAGGTGAGCAGATTGAAGACTAACAGACCAACAGGGTGCCTGGCTGGGAGCTTCATCTGGTGCTGCTCCTTCCTCAGCTCCTTGCACACAGGCTCTCTCAGTACAGGATCTCCCTCAGCTCCTTGCACACATGATCTCTCAGTACAGGCTCTCCCTCAGCTCCTTGCACACATGATCTCTCAGTGCACTCCTTCCTCAGCTCCTTGCACACACACTCTCAGTGCAGGCTCTCCCTCAGCTCCTTGCACACACGCTCTCTCAGTGCGGGCTTCTTCCCAGGTTCCTCCCCTACCACAGCTCACTCTCCTTTCTGCTTTGTGCCAATGTTTAAAAAGTTTCTCTGTGAGTTTGGTGAGCATCTGTCCTCTAGCAATGGCCCTAGCTCAGCCCTTGGAGGTCAGACCCTAAGAATGGCCTCCCAGGCTACCTGGTCAGCATAGAAACCTATTCGTGAAGCTGAGCTAAGTTACCAACAAGATAAAACCAATTAGATAAATTATGGCACAGCCACTTTAAATTTAAAATGTTTGGTATTTAAACGTTTTGAAACTGGCTCTCATAAGTAGCCCAGGCTAGCCCAAAACTTGCTGTGTAGACTGAACTAGCCTCAAAGCGATCCTCTTGCCTCCAAGGTTCTAGGATTACAGTTGCATACCACTGCATCCAGCAAGTTTGCTTTATCTTTAAAAAAAAACTATTTTATTTATTTATTCATTCATTTATTTGTTAAGGTATCCCTATGTAGCCCTGGCTGGTCTGGAACTCACAGAGATCTGCCTGCCTCTGCTTCCTGAGTGCTGTGATCAAAGGCACGCACCAACCACCACACCCAGCAAATTAGCTCTTTTTAATTGGCTAGATTGTTTGGCGACCTGGAGGATGCTTTTTAACAAGCGGCCTATGTGGAGTGTCTCTTCAATGGACTCCTGTGTTGTTTTTTTGTTTTTTACTCTTTTGGGGAGGGGCCTGCCACCCAGCTCCCAAATAAATTCACACACAAAGGCTTATTATTACTTATGAATGCCCAGTCTTACCTTGGCTTAGTTTCTAGCCAGCTTTTCTTAACTTTAAATTACCCTGTCTATCTTTTTGCCTCTGGGCTTTTCCTTTTCTTTGTTTCTTACTCCATGGCTTGCTGTGTACCTGGGTGGCTGGCCCCTGGAGTCCTCCTCCTCCTCTGGCCCTTACTTTTCTCCCCTTCTCCCAGATTTCTCTGTCTGTCTCTCCTCTCTGCCTGCCAGCCCCGCCTATCCTTTCTCCTGCCTCACTATTGGCCGTTCATCTCTTTATTAGACCAACAGGTGTTTTAGACAGGCACACAGCTTCACAGAGCTAAACAAATGCAACATAAACAAAAGTAACACACCTTAAAATAATATTTCCCAACACTCTTGGCTAAGCTGATACTCAGGAACCTCCCCAGCTCGGTGAAGGAGGCAAGGAGCCTCTGGGTCAGAAGGACTGAAAGCCAGAGGGTAGGAAATGACTCAGCCAAGCCACAGAGCAGGGACAGCACAGTATTGTCACCCGGGGCCCAGCGATGCCAAGAAGGCTGGCTACAGATGGCCTTGCAGCTGTGACCACGGTCTCTTTAGAGCCCAAAGCCCAGAGCCCTCAGGTGCAATGAAGGTCCAGGTTTCCACTGGACCAGGGCCTTGGGGTTGCTCCAGCCCGAGGACCAGCAGAAGCCAGAATTACAGGCCTTGAAATGGGCCCAGGAACCGAAAGCAGCATTGCTACCACTCTGTACAGACACACTTCCTCCCACCACGCTGGCCCACAACCAGCTCACAGCCATCGGCTGAAGGGCCACTGCCATCCCAAGAGAGCCTTTGCCCAGTGACTGCAAACCAGAACAAGAAGCCATCTCTTCCCTCAGCTTTGCCCTCAGCTCACAAGCCCACTCCCATTCTTGGGACCACTTTCCCTGTCTTAACAACTCTATTTCTAGATCCTTAAAAAAAAATCCTATGGGCAGACGTCCCAACAGACATCTTTAGCTCAGGCATTGGCTCAGCCTGTGTTGCCTCCACCTGAGTTTATGCTGAGCCCGTGCGTGCCACGGCTCATCTCCTACATGCTCCTCTTCTGGGTAATTCCCGTGTCTCCTTCGTTACAGTCAGGACACAGAGAGGGTGCTTGGCCAGGGTCCCACAGTCCTCCTCCTCTCCAGCCATACCTCCCACAGAATCCCCAGCTACCACTTAAACCCTGCTAAGTCCGCCTAGAAAAAGGCCAGGTCAGCAGGGGGTGTATGGGGCCCATTCCAATTCAAAAGGTGGCCCCGGCCCCGGCACACTGGAGTAGCAGTGGTTCGTTCTTCTTTTATCTTTCTTGAATCTTCTCCAGGTTGCCTCTCACCCTATGACCTCAGGACAGCCGGTCCCCTCTCAAGTGCAGCTTCCTCACCTTGGAAATGGGGTGATGGCAGAGACTCCCTCCACAGGAGCCAAGCTACAGCAGGTGCCACAGGTGCAGGGCCATGGGGCCCATGGCACACTGTGTGCAGAGTTCTATGGGTAACACCTGCCCCGACCCAAAGCCACACCTACAAAGCTCCCAGAGGCCAGCCCTGAGAAGTACCAACTTCTCAGACACTCAGCCCAAACCTCTGCTCCAGCCTCAACTCCCACAGGCCCCTCCAAAATGCCCAGCATTCCTCCTCCATCCAGCCCCTCCCAGACTCAGGTCTGCCCAGGGGCCAAGACCACTCACAGACCCTTCCCCTGGGTTTAGCTCTTGTGTCTGCGACCCTTTCCTTGGTCCATCTCAGCCAGGCAGCCATATGTGCCAACCTGGCAGACACAAGGACATACCGGCATCCCGAGGACAGGTCTGGGTGGGTCTCTGTTCTGTGCAGAGCCTGAACTCGGGTACATCCTGCCACTTGTGGTGGAGGGCACAATACCACCCCTCCAAACCTGTGTCCCAGGCAGTGCCCTGAGACTTGCCGCTTAGGCACACTTCAGGGGTAAACAGAAGGAATGGGCACTGAGCACTCCTTCCGATCTGCAGCACTGGACCAGGAAGGACCCCTACACCATCTCTCAGACAATGGAGCCCAACACCCAGGCGTGAGGCCGAAAAAAATACTCTGTCAAAACAGAGACAAAGGCAAGCAGCAAGATGTGGACCCCGGCCCCCCAGAACTCACACTGGTTGGTGAAGCCCACTGCCTATTTAAGAAGGGCCCTGTGTCGCCATCCAGGGAACAGGAGAAGTCCCACCCCTGTGAGAAGCAGTGGGCCTCTAGATGGCTGCATCACCTCCGCGGGCACCAAACCACTGAGGCAGAGCAGAGCACTCTGGGAGCTACAGAGCCGCAAGCAGTTTTCTATGGAAACATCAAAATCTCGCACAGGCAGCCATAATCTTGGCTGCTCCCAGCGGAGTTTTTGACTTAACCTAGCAATCACCTATGCGGCTGTCTTCTCTCTCCCCTGAGAGACGGTGTCCTGCAGTGAAGCCAGGACCTGCCTTAATCCCTGGCACACAGCAAGCGCCCCAAAGATGTTCTGACTGAGGCCATCACAGAAGAGCATAAAAAAAAAAAATCAGATCTGTAGCTCCAAGGTGCCTTTCATCCCGAGAGCCAAGTGATCATCCTTATGCAGGTAGGGCCGCCGGCCACTTCATTCTCATAAACAGACACTGACTCAGACAGGACAATCGCTTTCCCAGAGGCTCCCTGGATACCTCAGAACCACCTCAGGAGGAAAACAACAGCCTGAGAGGACAGCGTAGACTAGCTTTGAGTAACAAGCTTTACCGAAACACCGAAATTCATTTAGAATGGGCTGGGAGTGTCACTCGGTGACAAAGCGTGTGTTTGGCGTGACATATGAGGCCCTGGGTTCAATTCCCAACACCCATAAATTTACTAATAGACCCAACAGGTTGTCACAGCTGTAAAGTGAGCGCGGCAAGATGGAATCCAAAGGACAAGACTGAAACACAAAAGCAAAACAAAACAAAAATGTAACGCTGCCCCACGGGCTGAGAGGGTAAGGGACGGCATGCCAGGTGTGGGGTACTCTGACAGGGTTCTGAGTTCCTACATCCTGAGTGTGGGGGCCGACCAGCAGGCCTGGGATGGATAAGATCCACCATCCACTTGACACTTAAAGAAATAAGCCTCTGGGCAAGTCTTTGAGGGATTATCTGGATTGGGTTCATCCATGCGGGGAAACAAACCTTGAATATGGGCAGGCCCACCTCATGGGGTGGGGGCCTGGATTGAATGAAAAGGAGAACACGAGGTGGGTGCCAGCATATCTCTCTCTCTCTCTCTCTCTCTCTCTCTCTCTCTCTTTCTCTCTCTCTCTCTCTCCCTCTCTCCTTCTGCTTCCTGGTGCAGATACCATGTGACCAGCGGCCTCAAGCACCTGCTGCCATGATAAACTCTATCCTTGAATTTTGAGCCAAAACAAACCAGTCCTTCCCTAAGTTGCTCTTGTTAGGTATTAGTCACAGCGACTCAAAAAGTATCTACTGCGAGGCTCTAACCCAACTGAACCGTACGCCCCTCTCAGGATTCCCCTTTCCTCTCTGAACATCAGATTTCTCGTGTGAAGAGAACATTCTCTTCTAAGAGACCAAGGCTCAATTCTCCTTGGCCATCCACACAGCAGGGAAAGGTCTCATTTGTTCCCAACATGTTTACTAAGCTCATGCTCTGTGCGTGTCCCCATGTTAGGCACCAACATGAGGTCTGGGCAATGCCCTCATGGCTCTTGATTGCTGGAGGGACAGCCACACACAGCTCACTGCAATGCCACCGTCGTGCCAGTCATCTGGGACAGAGGGGACAGGGCTGTGTGTGACTGGGTATGGAGGACGGGTTCCAGGCGACCGCAAGGAGCAGAGACTCAAAGGGGAACTTGCTGTGCACCAGGGGCAGATGAGTAGGAACGGCTTCCCTTGCAGAGAAAACAGCAGCACACACAGACGTCCAGAACCTCAAAGCAGGAGGGTCTAAGGACACTCTTGAGGATGGAGGGAGCCTGGCATGTGAGGGAGGACTGAAGGCTGGCAGAGGTGACAGTCACTGTATGAGCTAAGGGGCACAGCAGGCATGGCTGGGGATGTGGGGAGGCTCTGGGGTCATCCTAGCCAGAGGACAGGCAGCTGTGCTACTTCCTCACTGGGTGTCCCTGAACAAGACTCCTTACGGGTGACAGATTCTATTCATGCTTGGCAAAAGTGATACTGTGTCAGGAGGGTTGAGCTGGCGGAGCATGCACAGAGCACCTGGCATGTACTGAGTTCCCAGGTAAGGCTAGGGTAATGGGCTCGCTGCTCTTAGGGAACGACCCTGCAGGCTGTCCCAGCAGAGACTGTAACAGGAGTGATGATGACGCTCTCAGGTCAAGAACAACAGAGGTAGGTGTGTGCAGAGGGCTACCTGCCGAGGTATGTGAAGGGGCTACCTGGAGCTGCTGAGGTCACAGGGCCGAGGGGCTTGCAACAGATGGTCCCCCAGACCCTCCCCAATTCAGACATTCCATGCCAAGTGACAGCTGGTCATGACAGGTGGGCACACAGTGCTCAAATACACGTATACGGAGTCCATCAATAAGGGCACTCCAATTCAGCCACAAAGCATTCTCTGGACCCCTTTTGGAGGAAACCACTAAAATCTATGTTTTCATTCATTCCCACCTCAGAAGACACCCCCAGGTGGCCGTACCTGCCTGACAAGAGAACTCCACTCAAAGGGAGCTATGCTAGACCCTGCTGCCTGAGAAGGTCAGGTGCTAAACAGTCCTCCTTCAAAAAACAATTGAAATCCACTTCCTGTCCTCACCAAGACTCCAGGGCGTGGCCTACCAAGGGACCTTGAGTGCCAGGCTTTATCCCTGTCCTTGCTACTCTGTGGCCTTACCAAGGCACACTTCCACTTTGGAGCACTCATAGAATCTAGAAGGCTGTCACCCCCAACACACACACACACACACACACACACACACACACACACACACACACCACACAAAGCCAAGCCCACACTAAGAGGGAGGTTGGGGTGAGGGGACACTGACAACATGGAATGAAGTCATTCCTTGCATGAAGAAGGGAGGGGTCTTTTTACAGAGAAAAATGACAAGCCCGAGACTAGAGTGGAGGGGGCTCCTCTGCATGGGCATGGGCAAATGCATCAGTAATGCATTACCTCGCATCCAAGAAGACCCCACCCACACCAACAGTCCCAGGTCCTTTCAAACAATGAGACACCCCCACCCCACCCAGCAGATGAAAGACTCCTTAGACCAGAATCACCCGGCTAAGCTGCAGCAAGCCCAGATTCCGGCGCCAACTAGGCGGGGTCAAGGGGCAGAGGCCCAACAGGTCCCTGGTAGAGCTAATGGACAAGAGGGCCTTTGGGTGCAGAAAGACAAAAGACTACAGCGAACAGGAGACACAGCCTTCCATGTGGGCTGGGGATGCGATCACCGCACACTGCCTCGCGCGCTGGACCAAAGGCCTCTCGAAATCTCACGCCCACACTCCCCGCAGCAGCATTGGGGCCCCCGGGTCTTCCTGGAGAAGGCAGAAGAGTTGCAGAACCACGAAGAGGAAGGAGGAGCTGGGACAATCATCCTGACGGTCAGAGGGAGACAGAGACGCAAAGACACAAGGCTCGGGATTCTGTGGTACCGAAATGAGACTGAGACTTGGGGTCCCGAGAGACAGAGCGCAGGGCCCCGGGGACGCACGGAGGACAGGGAGCACAGGGGGACGCGCGGAGGTGGACACGCGCGGACACTCGCGCGCGCTCCCGGCACTGTCACTCACCCAGGCCGCAGACCTCGCGGCGCAGGTTGAGGCGACCGCGCTCCTCCGCTATGGCGCGCAGCATGTGCTGCAACGAGCGCTCCTCCGCTTCGGCGCCGTCCGCGGGCTCCCGGGAGGCGGCCGGCTGCGCGGACGGCCCAGCCCGGAGCCCCGCGGGCGCGGACGCCGAGGCACAGGCCCGGCCCGGCGGCCGCGCGGAGGCCATGCCGGGCCCCGGCTCATCGCCCGCGCCGCGCCCGCGGGGGCCCCCGGCACGCCCCGCCGCCCCGCCGCCGCCCGCCGCGAGCACCAGTGAAGCCACAATCTGCTTTTGTGCGCGTCGCCGCCGCCGCCGCCGCCACTGCCGCCGACCCGGGAGCCCAGCCCAGCACTGCGAGCCTCCGCTCTGCCGCCGCCCGCGCGCGCCCGACACCGCCCAGGCCCCGCCCTCGACACGGCCACGCCCCTAAACCCGCCCTTTCCCCCGCCTCCTACCCTCAAAACCCCGCCCCAATCTCCGGCTAAGACTGTGTTGTCCCTGGTCCTGCCCCCACTTCTGGCCCCGCCTACTTCCTTGCGGCCAGCTTCTGCCAACTTCGGGTGCCCACCGCGGCCTCGCTGCAACCTGTCGCGTCATGTCCTCCTCACATCTTCCTAGGTCTCCTGACCTTCCCTGCTGTCCGTGCTCCCCCCACCCTGAGCCCACCTTCTCCCAGCCCCACTCCGCCCCCGTCCTCCCTCCAGTAGAGTCACGCCTATGAGCCGCCCCCTCTGCGCCGCACTGATTTTGCGCTCAGTCACTGCCCTGTGCAATTAGTCTCCACCACACCAGCTTTGCTTCTTTCTTCCTGAGCCTTCCACCTAGGTTCTGCTGAAAACTTGCTTCCCAGAACTCAGCAAGAAGTAACCACCTCCAAAAGGTAGTCTCCTGGGGGAGGTGGGGGTCACCGGTGCAGGCTGGGAAGCCTCTGTTCCCTCGGCTGTACACTGGCGGGAGGGAGCTGGGGAGTTGTTCCCTGTCTTCTTAGCTCCTGGGCTGAGGAGGTATGGAGAGACCAGAGGTGGATGAGGTCAGATGGCACGTGATTCTGATGAAGGCCAAGGTCCAGCCGGGCATCCATCCCTAGCTAAGAGAAGAGGATCCAGGGAGGCAGCCGCCAGAGGCTGGCTTCTGACCTCACCCCGTGGTCTTTTCCCAGGACTGGGGTACGTGGCCTTGCACACAGCTGCCCTCAGCCAGCTGTGTCTCTAGGGTCAGTCAGCTCCTGCAGTCATACTAAGCATAAAGCCCTGCCCTGACTCTTCCCCCGTCTGGAGTGCCCTTCTCCCCAGTCCTGCTCCCCAGCGCTTTCTTCTCCCCTTTGGGTCCCAGTGCCCTCAAATACATTTCCTCAAAACCCCACCTTGCCTGGCTCTCCTTCCGTTTCTCTGCACCGCACCCTTACCATCTCCCGACATCATCACGTTGCACGGATGTAGAAGGCCTCGAGGTCTTACCAGGAACCAAATCACCCAGCGCCATTACCTTGGACTTGGCAAGCATCAGAACGGGGAGAAAGCACACACCTGTTGTGTAAGCCACAGTATTTTCCCACGGCGACACTCTGTGTTCTGCAAGATTGTGTTCTGACAGCTGTATTCCCAGGGCCCAATCAATTCAGGCTACATGAGGGACAATGGAGGAGAGAGGCCTGCCGGGAAGAATGCCTTGGAAGGCATGGTAGTAAGGTGGGTTGGGACCATGAGGTGTGCAAACCACTCCAGAGCAGGAAATGTGCAACTTCGACCCACTGTTCAATCCTCACCTGGAGATCTGGGCCACTGTCCCCTGACACCCTCAGAGCAGGGCCTGAGTCTGACTCCTTCCATGGTCCCAGAGCCAAGCACAGGAGGGACTCTGTAGAAAGGTGTGCATCAAAGGAATGAATGGCCTTCCTCTTCTCTCCCTGGGCCTGTGACCTCCATCTGCTAATGAGGACACAGCACGGAGGCTGAGGTGACCAGCTGTGAGCCTGGAGAGCTGGGGTTTGGCTATTGAGACTGAGGGGGAGGATATGGCCATCAGACAGCGTGTTCGAGGTCTCAGAAGCTGGCAGTGTTACACTTCCTTACTTCCAGGGAAGCCATGTCACTCACTGTCTACGCATCCCCACTGCCAGGCCAGGCTCTGGCCTGAAATCCTTGCTGCTCCAACACCATAATCACCGTCAGCAAGGTTCACCTCCCCTGGGAAGCCTTCTGAAGAGTTTGACCAAAGTACTGCGTCCTTAGCCGCTTCGAAATCCCTCTCCCTCGACCCCGCACAGTTGCCTCCAAAGGACCAACATCAAATCAATTCATTTGAGTTTTCCTGGCATCCGTTCCAGGACAGGTGCCAGAATGTATTTGTTGAACAATACACGAACATCACTTGGATTTTCTCATCGGTAACACTCATTGGCCACATGGGGACCCCTCTGAGTAGCAGGCATAGGATATCTTGCTGTGCTATCCAGTGAGCCACACTTTCCAAGGCTCTGTTTCTTGATCTGGGTTCTCATCACTTGGTCCATATTAAGTAAAGCAGGTTGAATATGAGCGTGGTTGGTTCGTGTCTTTAAAATAGGAGAGCAAGCAGGCTTGCTGGTGCATACCTGTAATCCCGGCACTCAAGATAGGAGGCCGTGGGCCAGTGAGATAGCTCAGTGAGTTCATGTGCCTGCCACCAAGCCTGACCTCCTGTGCTCGATGTTAGGGACCCACATGATGGATGGAGAGAACCAGCTCTGACTAGTTTTCCTCTGACCTTCACATGTGTTGAAAGGACCAAGCAGATGCCATAACAGGCTGCTCAGTCTTCTCTCAGAGATCAGGCCTCAATTTCAGTTTCCTGAGACTTGAGCAAGCAGTCTCTGGGAGGGCCGTGAACAAAAGGCATGGTCCTTGCAGAAGCTCCCTTTCTGCGCAAATCTGACTGCTCAAAGTTCAGCCAGATCAACTTAGAGCTACGTGCATGGGTCAAGGACAGAGCCTGGGCCACTGAGTCAGCCCCCATAGTCAGTACGTGCTAGGCCAGCCAGCCTCCATGGCAGCTCAAGGACAGAGCCTGGGACTTGTCCAGGCCTGCCCAAAAATGATAACTGTAACCCCCAATTAACCCTAGCCAATTAAAAGTTACTAACATGATTGCCACTCGCATAAACCAATCCTGAGTCTGTTCCTATGTGGTCTGTAGACCCCTCACCCTCTTTGTTTTAAAAACCCTGCCCCATGGCTACTCGGGGGTCTCTCCTGCTCTGCTTCTGTGTCAGACGGATGGGGAGTCCCGAGTTAACTCGTAACAATACAAAGACTCTTTGCTTTTGCATCAGATTGGGCCTCTTGGTGGTCTTTGCGGGACTCTGGGTACAACAGTGTGTTGTGGTGCACATGCCCACACATGAATATATACAAAAGGATTGACTGGACTGTCAGCCTGGGCCTGTAAGACTTAAAAAAAAAAAAAAAAAAAAAAAAAAAAAACCCTGACCGTCAGAAAGACTTGACAATGATAAATGCCTTGTTAGTCCAATGGGACGCAGCTGGACTCCTAACCGCCTGTAGAACCATAAGGTAATAAATGTGTCTTAGTTGTGTTTAATATTAATTTGTTATGGCAGAAACACAATAAAACTTAAGTTATAAATAACCTGCATTTGCCTTTGTCTGGCCAGTCTGTTTTTCTATTCTGCTCTCCACTTACAGAACACACTGACAGGAACCCTCCGCTGCCCTCCGCTGCACTTCATTCCATGAAGTTCCACACACCCTGGAACCGTGAAGCCAAGTTTAGCACAACCGGAAGTCAACCACAAGTCACTCTCTTTAATGGGTCAGTTGCTTGACTTTTCAGGTTACCGTCAGCCTGGTATGCTGAGGGGACATCTGTGGTTCCATTTTTATCTCTACCTGTTTGGGGATATCTTACTCTAAGAGCTGGTCAGGACAAATGCCCATGGTCTCCTCCCCTCGTTTATTTGAGTGTCCAGGAGCCCTAGAGACCTGTCAGAGAGGACTGGTTCATCTGAGAGCCCCAGGCCAGGATGGACCAAATCATCAGCCCTGTCAATGGTCTGCACAATGTGGTGAGAGACCGGATAAGCCCCATTACCTCTGACCTTACTATCCTATGACTCTGATTGGGTCTCCCGGGGAAAAAAAGCAATCAATCCAAGCTCAGGGTAGGCAGATTTTAACCAGCCTACCAAGGAGCAAGGGTCTTCTATCCTCACCTGAGAATCTGCTAACGGCAAGAGCTTCCTGGGTGGTGCTAGTGCACACTTCCAGCTCCCTGGCCAGACATTCTTAGGACCCAGGGTTCTCCCACTCGCTCAGAACCTGTTCCTTGGCTTTCAACTCCTGATCCTCCTGCCTCTGTATTCCAGTGCTGAGATATCACAGGTGTACATCACCACCACACAGGGACCCCAGCCTCTGTTTCATCTGGGAAGCTAAATGCAGCCATCCTCGGGGCTAGACTACAAGGTCCTCTGTTGTGGAATATCATTTTAACTAGGCGAAGATGTGGTCCATTTGTTTATGCTGCAGAATATTGTTTTAACTCTGTAAAGGAGTGTTACTTTTGGTTATGCTGCATGTGTTCAACAATGTAAGGGTGTGTGTTAAATTATGTAAAGAAACGTTACGTCTGTTTCACCTTGCCTGCCTAAGGCGCCTGATTGGTCTAATAAAGAGCTGAATAGCCAATAGCTAGGCAGAGAAAGGATAGGCAGGGCTAGCAGGCAGAAAGAATAAATAGGAGAAGAAATCCAGGCTCAGAAAGAAGAGACGAAAGGAAAGAACAAGAGAGAAGAAGAAGGAGAAATTGAAGGTGGCGTCATCATAGAGAAGCAGTGAAAATAAGATATACAGAAGTAAGAAAGGTAAAAAGCCCCGAGGCAAATGATAGATAAAGAGAAACAGGTTAATTTCAGTTTAAACAGCTAACCAGAAATGTGCCTAAGCTAGCCTGGGCATTCAAAACTAATAAGTCTCTGTGTCAGCCGGGTGGTGGTGGTGGTGGCGGCGGCGGCGGCGGCGGCGGCGGCGGCAGCATCACACGCCTTTAATCCTAGCACTCGGGGAGGCAGAGGCAGGAGGATCTCTGTGAGTTCCAGGCCAGCCTGGGCTACAGAGTGAGTTCCAGGAAAGGCACCAAAACTACACAGAGAAACCCTGTCTCGAAAAACAAAACAAACAACAAACAAACACAAAAAAAGTCTCTGTGTCATGATTGGGGAGCTGCTGGGAGGTCCAAAAGAAAAAGCCTGGTACCGGCCCCTCCCTTCAGTCACCCAGCTGTAAGTGAAACAGCTGCCTGCAAAGTGTCTCTTGACTCCTTTCTCTCCTCTGCCGCTTATCAAAGGTCATGAAACAGAATATGCTCTTTTTGTAGGTGTGGGTGGTGGTTGTATGTATGTGTGTGCATTGTGTGTGTGCACTGTGTGTGTGTGTGTATGACTATGTAGAGGACAGAGGCTGATTTCAGGTATCCTATTGCTCTCCATCTTCTTCTTTTTAAAATAGCTGACCCAGAGCTCACCAATTATGCTAAACCAGCTGTCCAGCAAGCCCCAGTGACACCTGCTGGATGCTAGGCTTGAAGGCATGTGCCACTGAGTCCAGTTTTAAAAATATATGGATTAGCCCGGTGGTGGTGGCGCACACCTTTAATCCCAGCACTCGGGAGGCAGAGGCAGGAGGATCTCTGTGAGTTTGAGGCCAGCCTGGGCTACAGAGTGAGTTCCGGGACAGGCTCCAAAAACTCTGTCTCAAAAAACTAGCTTTTTATATGCGTGCTGGGGATCTGAACTCAGGTCCTCTCTCCAGCCTCCAAAGAATATTGTCTTCAGTGTTATCTAGAATTCTCTCATTAGCACTCTGTTTTTCTTTTAATAGCTCCCACTGAAACTGCCCTGGAGGGGACAACCTTACAATTATAATTAGATGCTGATGCCTTGGTGAGGAGGAGAGATTCACAGATTTTGAAAGCAACACCTTATAGAATTGAGATCAGGGAGATTTGGGATAACATTATTTTTGTACTAAGAATTTGAACCCAGGGCCTCAAACATGCTGGCAAGTGCTCTCCCACTGAGCTATATATCCTCAGCCATTTCAGATGTTTATATTTTGAAACAGAATCTTGCTAAGTATCCTAAACTGACTTGAGCTTGGAATCCTCTTGCCTACTCTAGGATTACAGACATGGACAGACAGACATAAATAAAATCTTTAACAAATAATAATAATACTTGTCATCCAGAATCTCTGTATTATTTTGTTTTTGTTTTGTTGAGACAGGGTCTCTCTATGTAGCCCTGGCTGTCCTGGAACTCACTCAGGCTGGCCTCAAACTCAGAGATCCACCTACCTCTACCTCTCAAATGCTGGGGTTAAAGGTGGGCACCAACCCTTGGCTAGAGAGACTTTTCCAAAGCCCAAATCTGAATCCTTCCCTTTTCTGCAGGTGAGACCAGATGCCCCGGAGCCCCCTGCCTCCCCCTCCTGTTATTTTGGCGTCTGTACTCGCGGCCATCCTTCCATAAACTCTTAGTGTTATTTCCTCTGTCTGGAAAGTTCCTTCCCATCAAGTTCAGACATCATTTTTCCAGGGAAGTGTTGAGACTCTGTGACCCAGTTCTGGGTCTGGTTTTCCCTGATCCCTAAGAGCCTGTTCCTGCCCAGAACTCCTGTGTCCTTCCAAACCACTACATCGCTATTTAGAGGAAGAAGTAAACTAGGAAAAGAGGAAGTGGGTGGGGGGAAGCAAAGGAAGGTAGTTCTTGGGTGTATTGCTGCACCCTTGGGAAGGAACACAGATGTTTGCCCTCAGGAGCTGGCACACAGTAGGCCCTCTATAAATGCATGTTGAACCAGTGAAAGGCAAATGAACAGGGCAGGATTGTAGAGGGCACGGAGGTCCTTGTGCTCACTGATAAGCACCAGGAAAGCCAGGAATGTTAAATATGCATGCTTGTCTCTTCAATGGAAGCGATGTATATCTGTTTTCCACCCAGAAGGCTGGAAATGGATGTTGTTGATAGCCTGGTGATCTATTTCATCTGTAGGGTCAGGCTGCACCGGAATCCCTGAGACCACTGTGTTTATCCCAGACTCTTCCTCGCTAGACCTCTACCTTGAGCATTATTTCTCAGTCAATAGAACCCATCCCTAGGGGAGATGTCAGACAGTCACATGTACTTCGTAGCTTGGTGACCATGGTGGTTAGAAAGAAAATGGCCCCCAAAGGGAACTAATGGAATGTGTAGTCTGGTCGTGTTGGAGGAAGTGTGTCATTGTGGAAGTGGACTTTGAGGTCTCATATATGCTCAAGCCACACCCAGTGAGACAATTTACTTCCTGTTGCCTGCATATCAGCATGTAGCAGCTCCTTCTCCAGCACCATATCTGCCTGCACGCTGCCATATCCCGACATGATAATGGACTGAACCTCTGAACTCAAGCCAGCCACCACAATTAAATGTTTTCTTTGTAAGACTTGCCGAGGTCATGGTGTCTCTTCACAGCAATAGAAAACCTAACTGAGACAGTGACTTCTTGATGACCTAGATCACACCAAATCCTCCCTTAGGCCCTTAATTAAGCTATAGAACCTATCCTTATGGAAGAGGTCACACATACTTTGCAAAACATTGGATCTAGTCACGCCTTAAACTTTATTGAAATAATAGTTACCAGGAAACTCTTTCCCAAAATTGTCCTGTCCTTAAATATGCTTACAATAAACAGCTTGGGGTCAGACTCTAGAAGTTTGAAACACCACCAGCTAACTACGTTGTATTGAACCAGATTTCCTTCTTGCCTCATGCAAATTGTTACTCTGCTGGCTGTGGCGTTTACAGAGACCCCCACACTGGATGAGGCCAGAGCCACTATCCCAAGATTGTGAAAACCCCACTGGCTGCAGAGGTTGCTGCTGGCTGTTAATGACAGCAGGAGTGGTCACCAGAGGGACAGGCCAGCCGTGATAGGTTGTTCTAGCAGGTATGAGAGGCATACTCATGTCCAGAGTCCCTCATGTCCAGGACACCTGGCTCCCTGGCTGCTGTGGACCACAGCTGCACCTGGCAGAACCGGAATTTAAAAAAAAAAAAAAAAGGCACTTTCTGTTTAAGAAGCTAAAGTGGGTTTTAGCTAAAGGAACCCTGAGTCTCCTCAAAGTTCCCTCAGGAGCCACCAGGTCACAGCCAGAAGGCCCAGGACCAGGGCTGTGCGACCATGGTCAGGGGCAGAAGAGGAAGGGGACTGTAGATCAAGAATAACAACAACAACAAAAAGCAGGGGCTTGGGTTCAAGTCTTACCAGAGCCCATCATGCACAGTGACTGCCAGCCAGGGAAGGCCCTGCCGCAGACCTCAGTTTCCCCACGAGTCGAGAAGGAAGTGCGCATTTATCGGAGCGCTTCTTCCTTCTAGATACTGACAGCTGGGAGGAACAGGGAAGTCATCCCCAGTTCTGTTGACACCACCTCCTCCCTCCAAACTGGGAGCACAGCTCAGCCTCTCCGAGCCTCAGCCCCCTCCTCTGCAAAATGGAACAGAACTGGCCGCTCACGGGGCCCTGTGCAGGCTCCACGGGAGGATGTCTGGCAGCCCCGGCATGCCTAGACTCTGTGCGGTCCCTGTATTTTCTCTAAGACCCAGAACTCAGAGAAATAATGGGTTCGTTGTGCCCTCCTCCGCCAGCTGCCTGCCTCCCCTGGCAGGTCCTTGAGGGCTGGATGCTGGTAACACTGAGGGGTGTCGTCACCACCCGATCCCTGCAACTGCAGACCAGGACTTCGCAAAGCTCCCAATTATGATTATCCTAAGAAGAAAGAACAAGTGCCTATGGAGAAGCTAGAGAGCCAGGTGCTGAGGCAGGTATGTGGGCAGAGCTCTGTGAGACTGCAGTCAGGGAAGACTTACTGGAGGAGGTGGCCCTCCACAGCTTCCAGTTGTGCTGGTGGCCTCGGCGTTCCTGAAGAACAGCCGAAGACTGCTCTCTGGCCAGCGCTCGACTTTTCCAAGGCCTAGCCAGACTGGATCCATCTGCCAAGCTCACCCCGGGCTTGGGCAGCAGAAATGGGACCTGATTTCACAAGTCGGATTCTGCCCGGGTCAGTGACTCACCCACTGTTTCGAGGAGGAACCAGAGGCTAATTAATTAAACTCAGGGTTTGAACCCAGCCCTCTTCCTCTTCCCCTCAAAGGCAGTCGAACCTGAATAGCCCTGAGTCTGTCCAGAGGAAGGCTAACAACCTCGTAGGGAGATGGAGCCCTACCATTCCTGGGATTCCAGCAGGAGGCCAACCATTCATTGTTCTGCTCCAAACAGAACTTGAGCAGGACTGTCCTCCAAACCTGCTGTCGTCTTCAGGAGTTCTGCTACGTCTGGTCACAAAAAAATCATCACAGCTGGGCTTGTCGATTACCAATGTCCCCTCACAGATGGAGGGGGCAGAGAGGGTCATGGGACCCTCACCTGAGTCCACCGCCCCTGCCCCCAACCATCCGTATTCCCTAATTCTTCCCTAATTGCTCAGGACTTCGGGGTCTTGCGGGAGTTGGGGGAGGGGCTAGAGGATATCGGTGGGGAGGGGGCTCCATTCCTGCTGCACAGACTGTCACGTGCAGCCTTTTGCCGGGAGGCGCCCCCAGTCCTGGCAACAATGCCTCCTCACCTATGCTTTGTGAGTAAGCCCAATAAACCCACTGATGCCCCACAATGAACTCTGGTGGAATCGTTGGGACCTTAGGAGGAGGGGTAGATGTTGGTTACATCTCCCCCTGGGAAGGAATTTTAGCAACAGGGGTGCTTTCATGACTAGAGAGGGTCCCAGGCGAGTGAGTGGTCCAGAACCCTGTCCCTGCCAAGCTTCCCTCTCCGGCCCTGACTCCATGCTGCCCCCTTCTGTCGGCTTGTGGCAGCAGCCTGCGCCGCAGTTAAAACACCCAGGTTAGATCCACCAGAGCGGAACTTGAGGCCGCTCCTGTGTGGGAAGAGCCTGCAGATGCATCTACTCTAGAACTCAGTCAACAGGGCACCCTATGGGTGCTGGTCTTCCTCACAGAGAAGGAGGTAGCAGCCTCAGGGCAGAACAGAGCGGGCATTGAGGCTGAACGGGCGCAGCCCACCGAGCAGCCAGTGGGGAGGTCTGCGTGGGAGGACAGGTGGGATCTGTACCCAGGGCTTTATAGACCAGGCATGGTGGTGCATGCCAGTCATCCAAGCACCCAGAAGGCTGAGGCAGGAGAGATAATTCAGCTGTTAAGGGTTCTTGCTCTTCGATCATGAAGACCAGAGTTTGGGTCCCACAACCACATGCCGAGCTACCTCAAAGGAATAGGCAGAGATGTATGTGTGGAGGACATCAGACACCCTCTTCTGGCCTTCATGCGAGCATACACATACACAAATGCACTTGCACACACACACACACACACACACACACACACACACGCGTGAGCGCACATACACTAAACAGAAAATGTAGGATCTAGACTATAGAAAGAATTTTTACAGGCGGAAAATAGGAAGACAAGCCCGCATTGCACTGGAGTGCAGCTCAGCGGTAGAGCACATGCGTGAGACTCTCAGTTCCATCCTCAGCACCATGGGGAAAAAAAGAAGTCTTTTAATAGCAGATTAGAATACACTGGGCCCCGAGAAGATAAATTATGAGCCCAGGAGAAGAAATTCTGCATCCTTTAGTAGGGAGTGAGCTGTGTCCATGACACATTGCTACACCCACTTCCCAGTGTTCAGAAGTCAGACAGCGTGACAAGGGTGGGTGGGGGTGTCGTGAGATTTCGGGGACCGTGACAAAATACTTGAGAAAGCAGCTTTAGAGGAGCAAAGGTTTGGGCTCCTGGTTTCCGGGGTTACCGCCAGCCACTCGCTGCTCTGTTGCTTTGGGTCTGAGGCAGAATGTCGGGTGGCGGGCATGGGTGACAGAGGCTGCTCACCTCACAGCAACCAGGACTCAGAGAGCAAACAGAAGGGGCTGGGGACAAAGTGTCCCTAAGGGAACACCCACAAGGACCTGCGCCCCTGGACAAGGCCCTACATCCTGAGTTCCCATTACCTCACAGCAGCCTGTCAAATATGACCCCATCAATGGAGGGGGAGCGGTCAGAGCCCTTCTGATTGGGTCACCTCCCCATCTGGGAACACTGCTCACTGGGAGCCAAGTCTTTTCTGAAGCTTTTTTTTTTTTTTTTTTTTTTTTTTTGTGGTTTTTCGAGACAGGGTTTCTCTGTGTAGCTTTGGTGCCTTTCCTGGAACTCACTCTGTAGCCCAGGCTGGCCTCAAACTCAGAGATCCGCCTGGCTCTGCCTCCTGAGTGCTGGGATTAAAGGTGTGCACCACCACTGCCCTCGGTGGGCCTTTTATTCTTATTATTGTTTTGTTTGTTTTCCAGACAGGGTTTCTCTGTGTAGCCCTGGCTGTCCTGGAACTCACTCTGTAGACTACCCTGGCCTCCCCAGTGCTAGGATTGAAGGTGTGCACCACCGAGCCCAATTTACGCCTCAGTTTCTTAAAAAGCTAAACATGTGTCTGTCCCAGGATCCAGCCATTCTACTCATAGGTTCACCAAGGCAATTAAAATGTGCACAGCTGTGCCACCACCAGTAACAGTTAAAGGAGAAAAGTGTCGTCCGTTGACAGGCAAACAGGCCAGCTAATGGCAACCATGTCACCGTTCAATGCTATCTGCTCAGGCATGAGAAGAGACAAACTGTTAATCTCATGTAACAAAACAGATGAATCACCAAACAATTTTGCTGAGTGAAATTGCACCGAGGGAAAGAAGCTGGGCCCAGGCCGAAGGAGAGATTGCTGTATGGTTCCATTTACATGTAATTATGGAGGATGCAACGTAAATCTAACCCACAGCGACAGAAGCAGACCCACGGCTGGCAGAATGGAGATGAGGTGGGACAAAGGAGCGGGAGAGGAAGAGGATCCAAAGCCCAGCCTTGTGGTTTATGCCTGTAATCCCAGCACTCGGGGTCTGAGGCAGGAGGATTGCCATGAGTTTGAGGTCAGCCTGAGCTACAGAGTGAGCCCCAAACATAACACAGATAAACTCAGACACACACATACACACACACACGGGACTATAATACAAAGGGGCGGGAGAAAGCTTTTGGAGTGATTAAATGACCATATCTTACTTTGCTGGTGTGTTCATGGGTAAAACTCAACAAATTTTGTCCTGGTCATGATGGCACAAGCCTTTAATCCCAGCACTCAGGAGGCAGAGGCAGGTGAATCTCAGAGTTCGAGGCCAGCCTGGTCTACAGAGTAAGTTCCAGGACAGCCAGGGGCACACAGAGAAACCCTGTCTCAAAAATCCAAATTAAAAAAAAAAATCAGAAAATTGTGCAGTTTGTTTTCTATGTTATACCTCAAAAATGTGTACAATGTGAAAATATAAATTATTTGCCAACCTTGAGGTTGTCTCATTCCATTCAAGCAGTTATAACAAAAGCAAACTGGGTGGGTTATAAATAATAACAATTTTAAGGGTTGGCACGGTGGCTCAGTAGATAAAGGTGATTGCTACCAAGCCTCCTGACCTGAGTTCAGTCCCAGGGACTCACATGTTAAAAGGACAGAACCAACTCTGCACACTGTCTTTGGATCTCCACCCATGTGAAATGGTGTATTTGCATGTCTGTGTGCACGTGGGCGGAAACCAGAAGGGGACTGCAGATGTTCCGCTGTATGACTCTCCACCCTATTCCCTTGAGACAGGGTCTCCCACTGAACCCCGAGCCAGGCTGGCAGCCAGCAAAACCCAGCAATCCTCTTGTCTCTCCAGCACTGCGGTTACAGATTTGAGTGGCCATTTAAGTGGGGCCCAAAGATTTCAACTCGGAGTCATGCTTAAACAGAAAGTGTTTCTACCCACTGAACAAGCCCTGGGATGCCACTTGTTAAAAAGACGCATTTGTATTATTTTAAATGATGTGTCTGTTTGGGGGTGTATATGAGTGCATGTGTTAGATTTCCCAGGAGCTAGAGACGATTATGAGCACCTGGCATGGGTGCTGGAAACCAAACTCAGGTCTTCTGCGAGAGCGGTATATGCTCTTTTTTTTTTTTTTTTTTTTTTTTTTTCCAGAGCTGAGGACCGAACCCAGGGCCTTGCGCTTGCTAGGCAAGCGCTCTACCACTGAGCTAAATCCCAACCCCAGCGGTATATGCTCTTAACCACGGAGCCAGCCATCCCTCCCAGGACTTCAGGGTTTTTTTTCTTAAAATTATACTTTGGATTTTGCCTGGGGAGGCAAGGCTGGCTTGCTGCGCTATTCCTACCAGTATAGAGGTCAGTGGCTGAGAAGAGGGTCCACCCAGTTCTTCCAGACCCGGGTTCCTGAAGACATCGGTTTCTCAGCTCGGTTGACGAGCCAGCAGATGGGATGGAAGCAGGCAAAGGGATCCGAACTTGGGTTCTCATGCTTGCTGCACAGGATGCGCTCTACCCATGAGTCATTTCTCCAACCCCAAATTAAAATTACTTTAAGGTTGAGATGATATAAAGATAACCGTGTCAAAATCATATGTTCAGGGGCTGGGGAAATGATTGGTAATGGCACTTACCAAGCAAACCTTAGTGACCTGAGTTTAACCCTGGACCCACAGGAAGGAGGAAGGAGAGAACAGACTCCCTGAAGTTGTCTTCTGACCTCTACATGTGTGCTATGATGTGGACATGCATGTGTATATATACACACAATTAAAAATTTTAATTATAATGTTAATCTAGTGTCGTGGCACAAGCCTTTAATCCTAGAATTTATGAAGTGGAGGCAAAGTCATTGTAAGGTAATTCTTGACTACAAGGCCAGCCTTGACTACATAAGACCTTGTCTTAAAAAAAAAACTAGTAAGCACCTGGGCATGGTGATGCACACCTTTAATCCTAGCTCTCTATATGCAGAAGCGATGGATCTCTGAGTCTGAGGCCAGCCTCGTCTATATAGCTAGCTCAGGGATAGTCAGGGCTACACAATAGATACCCTGACTCAAAGCAAAACAGAAAACTAGAAAACAAATGATATATTTGTGATGGTGAGTGTAAATTGTCAGCACGACAGAATCTAGAATGACCTGGAAGATGAGCCTCTGGGAATGCCTGTGGGATATCGTCTTATGTTAACTGAAGCGGGAAAACCCATTTTAATTGTGGGTTGCAGCCTTCTCTGGGCACGGGATCCTGGGATATATAAAATGGAGAGGCGTGCTGAGTGCTAGCATGCATGTGTTCTTCTGACTGTGGGTGTGGAAACGATGTAGCCCAGCTGCTTGATTTCCCACCGTGACGGACTTATACCTTGAACTCTGAGCCCATATAAAGCCTTCTTTAAGTTGCATTTGTGCGTTTTAGCACGGCGCCAAGAAAGAAACTTAAGACAATGATAAACTGCTTCTTTCTATCGCAAAGTTCTTTCTTTTTCTGGTTCTGATAGGACTCGGGCGGACCACCCTGGGGCACACAACCGCCCGCTCCTTGTCCGCAGCGCCCAGGAACGCCGCCAGAGGGCGCTTGACACCCGCGCTGGGTGCGGGGGGACGCAGGGACACGCTGGGCAGGGAATTCCCGCCCACACCCTGCATTTCCTAACAAGCTTCCCGCACTCGGCACCCTGCTCTTCTCACTCCGCCTTAGCACAAGCAATTCCCTCTGCCAGGAACACTGACTTTCCTTAAGGCATCCTGCCTCCAGGAAGTCTTCCTGGCCTGGGCCGGGGGCCTTGCTTAGGCAACCATGGCTGCCCTGTAATTCATTGCAATCTTCCCCGGGGACAGTGGACAATGATTCACAGGCTGGAAATAAGGTTGCATCACTCGCCGTTCTGGAATGGTCCTCAGGGGATACCTGTGAGGGCTGGAGCGTTTTGCAGTCTTGGTGGAGCTGTGCCTGTCAATCCTTATTTATTCAGGCTCTCCCCCAACCCCACACCCCACCTCGCCCTCCCGGGGCTGACTTGTCCTGCAGTTCTGGAAAAGGAGCCCTCCAGGCCCGCCTGCTCTAAAATGACCTTGGTGTCGAGCCTTAGCCTTGCTTAGACTTTTTCCAGATGGTCCTTCCTCCTGCTGAGGCTCTCTGCCTGCTGGGATGGAAGGTTCACTGAGAAACAGGTCCTGCGTTTGTGAGCAATAACAAGGCTCAGAGGTGCTTGAAAAGGGACGCCGGCGATGGCTGGTCATCTCTGGAACAACCCATCTCTCACCGTTGGGTTTGAACGCTAGAACACCCAGCCGTGGGTCAGTGCTGGCCCCCGGCTCACCCAAGCACAGTGGGACTCGAGCCAACACGGGAGCGAGACTGCATTCCAAGCCCCGCTGCAGCCAAAAACCTACCTGTGCCAGGGTCCCCCCAGCATCCCCAGGGGTCGGGGGTCAGGTGAAGGTTAGACATAGGCCCAGGCTTTTCCAGTGGACCTACAAAGCCATCACCACATGCCCAGGGAGGTGGGACAGGGAGGATAAAGCCAGGTTGGACCTGGGATGGCTGTGAACGCTGAGAACTATGGGTAGGAATGGCCTAGGTCGTCCTTGCCTGTTCCTAGACTGACAACACACGGGGGTAGGAGGAGGGTCTGTCCTCTTATCCTAGAGAGGACTCTGCCCAGAGGTCAGAGTTCAGTTCCTTTCACGAGGACATAGGAAAGCCAAATGCCCCCTGAGTAGAATGGTGACCAAATAGGCGGCCCCGGGGGCTGGGCCTCAGGCTTGCCTCCCTGCCATCTTGGATCTAGACTGTGGCCCCTCGGCCTGAGCCGTGGCTGGTTCTCCCAGACTGCCCTATCCCCTACCCAAATTCTGAAAGGTTTTGTCATCATTTTTACACACACACACACACACAGTGGGTATGCACACTGAGCACAGGTTCCTCAGGAGGCATCAGATTCCCTCGGAGCCGGAGTCACACGGCCATTGGGAACCATGGGACTAGGGTACTGGGAACCAACCTTGGATGCTCTGCAAGAGCAGTACGCTGTCCGACACTGTGAGTGACCCCAAATTCATGAGATGAAGCCTAACCCCAGTTATTGGGGATGAGACCCCTGGGAAAATCCCTGAGGTTAGAGGAGGTCATGAGGGTGGGGTGCTGCGATCGGTGCCCTTATGTGGTAGAGATGACTGGGAACCTTCGGTTTCGAGTGTCCCTTCCTGTCCCAAGTGTACCATATGTGGATAGGGTGAGAAGGTGTGTGGCACCCGCTTATAATCCCAGCTGCTAGGGGGAGCTGAAGAAGCAGAGTGGAAGCTTCAGGGCCAGCCTGGGCTATTGAATGAGACCCTGTCTTTGAATAAAAAGTAAGAGGGCTGAGGATGAAGCTGGGTGGAAGACTGCTTGTCTAGAAAGGGTGTAGCCCTGGGTCCCTGCCCCAGCATCAGGATTGTGCGGAGTTTGAGTCTATCCTGGGCTACTTAGTGAATCCCAGGCTAGTCTGGGCTACAGACATCCACACCTCAACCAAAGTGAGTTAGGACCAGGTATGGTGGAACATGCCTTTAATTTCAGTACCCAGGAGGCAGAGTCAGGTGACCTCTGAATTCAGGTCCAGCCTGGTCTATATATTCAGTTCTGGGTCAAGACTACAAGGTGAGACCCTGCCCCTACCCCCCCCAAAGATAAATGCATACAGTGCTTTTATAGGAAAATTAGAAAATGTAGAGATTAAAGAAAAAAGGGGTTCTTATAGCCCAGCCCCCCCAGAGCTAAGAACTGGCATTTTCAGGTGTTTTATTTCTGTCTCAGTTTTCCGCTAGCTACTGGAGCAAACCTTATACGGTTCACGGTTTAAAATAACACAACTCGATCCTCTCCCCTCTGCAGGTCAGAAGCTGGGATCTGCTCAGTAGATGAAAGCTGGGCCTTGGCAGGGCTGGTTCCTTGAGGAGTTTCTGGGGAAAGTCCATGTCTGAAGCATGTCCATCTCTAGAGAGGGAACTCCACTGCACCCCCAAAGTACCTCGGGTTTTAGGGGGGACATGAGGTTCTAAGGGTTGAGGGCGCTTTTGTTCAGCGTTTTGTGATTTTTTCTTTTCTCTGGTTGCAACTCGTTTTCCTCACAGTCTATCTATGGTCCTGCTTGGCTTGTGACTTGCTTACCCAGCTCTGTGCCTCCAGTGGTCTCTGGGCTGGACCCTGAGCCCATGTGCTTGTGGCTGTCTCCTCCTGGGGAACTCCACAAGCAAGACCTCACCCTACACCAGCCCAGCCTTTCCCCTATCACTAGACATCCTCGACTCTATTCCATCATCCAGTATCCCCTGAGAGTCCCCCAATTCCGTCTCTTCCCCAGCTCCCAGCTTCCTTGCTGGGGTTCTCTCTTTCCTGGGTCCTTTTTTTTTTTTTTGAATGCCAAATGCCGTTTATTGAAGGAGGGAGGAGGTCTTAAATACAGGCTTACACTACAATGAGAGAACCCCGGAGGGCAGAATTTCGATACTGATGTTTTATAATCTTGCATCTAAGCTGTTAACACCCATTATGCAGGATACACAGACAAGGAACTTCCCTTAAGCATTCAGGAGAGTGGAACCCGGCAGGGAATTAGCATTGGGAGGACATCAAGGTCAAGGTCAGCAAGCAAGGCAACAGCTACCCAAAACAGGGGCCAGGGCCCTACAGGTCCCCCCTTTTACTAAAATGAGCTTCTGACTTAGGTTGCATGGGACGTCAGCAGGTCACCTTACCCATCATGGAGACACCTGCCCTCCTGGGTGCTTTTGTGGCCACACTTCTTGGGATGTTCTCTGAAGAGTTTCTGGTCCGGGGTGAGTGAGATGGCTCAGCAGATAAAGGTGTCTGCTGCCAAGCCTGCTGACCTGAGTTCAATCCCTGAGACCCATAGGTGGAGGGCGAGAACTGACTCTCAGAGGTTGTCTCCTCACCTTCACACTTGAGCTGTGGTTTATGTACACCCACATATATTCACACAATTAGTAAGTGTAATAAAAAAAAAAACATTGAAAAATAGAGTTCTGGGTTGCTCCTCTCCTTTGGCTTTGCCTTCTTTCCTGGACTCTCCATTCACTAGACCCCTGTTCTAGGTCCCCCACCCATGTGGGAATGTCATTCAACTATCCTAACTTTTTAAGGTTGTCCCGAGCAGTTTGGTGATGGGACATGAGGCCTGAAGTGAATCCAGATGCTACCAGCAGCTCAGAGCCAACCTGCGTGACTGGTCAGGCTCTCCCCTGGGCGACTAGACACCAGATGTTCTGGTCCTGATGGCCACACACCCCATAAAAAAGCCCAAAGCTGAAAATGACCCCGAGATGAAGCAGGGGCCATTATGCTATCTAATCAGGCTGAGTCACGCTGCCCTCAGGGACCGTCCCTGCCATGACACTGAAGGTAAGGAGCCCAGATGATATCTCATGGACTCATTCCTCCCATGCTGTGGCTTTACACATCTTTCTGTGATTATGCGTTATATGACTCCTCCAGTAACAGTGTCCCGAGGGCTGCCTCTCTTCCTGTGACTGCCAGAACAACAGTCTTCCCAGCACATAGAATGGGTGCTTCCTACACACTAGTTCAGTGGTATTTTTGTTTTGTTTTCTAAAATTGTTCTTTGAGGGGCTGGAAGAATGGCTCAGAAGTTAAGAGCACCGGTTACTCCTGCAGAGAACCTCAGTTTAGTCCCCCCCCCCAACACACATGGTGGTTTGTAATCATTCATAACTCCAGTTCCAGGGTATCTGCTGGCCTTTTTTGACTTCCATGGGCACCAGATACACATGTGGCATGCATACATACATACATGCATGCATGCAGACA
This sequence comes from Peromyscus maniculatus bairdii, assembly GCF_049852395.1. Taxonomy (NCBI): domain Eukaryota; kingdom Metazoa; phylum Chordata; class Mammalia; order Rodentia; family Cricetidae; genus Peromyscus; species Peromyscus maniculatus. The sequence goes on from NC_134871.1 coordinate 54,328,340, forward strand.
AAACATTTATACACATAAACACACACACACACACACACACACACACACACACACACACATATTTGAGACAGGGATCTCTCTAGTAGTTCTGGCTGTCCTGAAACTTGCACTGTAGACCAGGCTGGCCTTGAACTCACAGAGACCCACTTGCCTCTGCTTCTTGAGTGCTGGCATTAAAGGCATGTGCCACCACTGCCCAACTCTATTTATTTGTTTTAAATTACTTGTCTGGGTATGTGCATACCAGTGCAGGTGCCCTTGGAGGCATCAGACCTTCTGTAGCTGCAGTAACAGGCAGTTGTGAGCCGCCCAGTGTGGGTGCTGGGAACTGACCTCCATAGAAGGAGACCATCTATTAACCATGGAGCCATCTCTCCAGTCCAACCCCTTCATTTTATTTATTTATTTATTTATTTATTTATTTATTTATTTATTTATTTGAGACAGGGTTTCTCTGTGTAGCTTTGCGCCTTTCCTGGAGCTCACTTGGTAGCCCAGGCTGGCCTCGAACTCACAGAGATCCGCCTGGCTCTGCCTCCCGAGTGCTGGGATTAAAGGCGTGCGCCACCACCGCCCAGCCAACCCCTTCATTTTAGTTGGGGTCGCTTGCATGAGTATGGGTGGTACTCTGTTCCTGACGCAGGATCTGCCTCCACCTCCCCCGTGCTGGGATTATAGGCGTGTACCATCATGCCCCACACATTATCTTATAAGTCTAGCAGACCACAAAGGAGAAATGATGGTCATTTTAAAATGAAGACAGGGAGGTGTGGGGACATGCCCAGGGTATTGTATTCATTCAGGTGCTCCATGCACTGGGTGTTGCTACATGACCATACATACACGCACTGTTCAGTAACCAAGCAAGGAGCCTTACGTCCTATGTAACCTGAGCGCCATCTAATTTGCACGCAGCGTGATCATGCACTCTATGCGCATGCGTGATGTAGCTATGTGTGCCCTTACGCGCATGTGCAGGGGAATCCATAAAAATCGGGTCACAGACTTCTCCCCGCTTCTTCTTCTCCCTTTTTCTTCTTTCTCTCTCTGCACAAGTCTCTCAAACAGGCCTGAGCACACCCTCTCCTGTCTCCCCTTCTCCTAATAAACTTTCATAGTGGGTTTTGTTGTGCCTTGCGACTTTTCCTCACAGGGTAAACAGCACCGCATAAAACCAACACTAGGACCCTTGTGAGCCAGTCCGGGAAGGCTTTAAGGACTACAAGGGCATAGAAGGTTGACTGAGGGCAAGGACATGGCATGGAGAACTAAGTCTGCAGCTGGCAGTGTTCTGACAGCAGGAAGTAACTTCTCAGGGCAGCACCAAAAGAACCAAGTCAGAGCTGCTGCCCTGCCCCTGAGCTGAGGTGGGCGGCAAGAGGGTCTGGGGGAAACCAGGGTAGTGAAGGGGCAAGAACAATGTTCTAAGCCCACCACCCTGCTGCAGTCATACTGGCTGGCTGGACAGTGTCTTCCCTCTGGCCTCAGTTTCTCCACCAAACCACTGTGGTGATGGTGTATCTAGAGATTCATGGAAACCCCTTGCAGACAGCCACGAAGTGCCCCAGATGGACAGAGTGGGAGAAATAGTCAATAGTCAGAGTTCTAGGGTACCTGATCTAGGACGCCCTGCCTGTCTCCTTCCAGTGTGCCTAAGAACCTCCAAAACAGCACTTGGGGATTAGAGCTCACAGAACCAAGCTGCAGCCTGGCACCAGATGCAGGTTCTCACTAGTCTAGGGAGATCACTGGGTACCAGATGCAGGTTTTCAAGAGTCTGAGGAGGTCACTGGGTGCCATATGCAGTTTCTCAGGAGTTTATGGAGGGTCACTGGGTACCAGATGCAGGTTCTCAAGTGTCTGGGGAGGTCACTGGGTACCAGATGCAGGTTCTCAAGTGTCTGGGGAGGTCATCGGGTAACAGATGCAGATTCTCAAGAGTCTAAGGTCACTTCGGCATTTAACCCAGTGAGGTCAGGGCGAGGCTCATCATCAGTCAGAGTATCTTCTGGGGTTACTGTTGCTGGAGGGCTTCTCTCCAGGTTCCCCAAGCCCCGCAGTCCCACAATCCACATATAAAATAATCACTCAGACGCTTATATCACTTATAAACTGTATGGCCATGGCAGGCTTCTTGCTAACTGTTTTTATATCTTAAATTATCCCATTTTTATAAATCTATACCTTGCCACGTGGCTGGTGGCTTACTGGCGTCTTCACATGCTGCTTCTCTTGGTGGTGGCTGCAGTGTCTCTTCTCAGCCTTCCGCTTCCCAGAATTCTCTTCTCTCCTTGTCCCACCTACTTCCTGCCTGGCAACCTACTTCCTTCCTGGTCATTGGCCATCAGTGTTTTATTTATATATAGAGCAATATCCACAGCAGGTTACTACAAGCGGCTCCCCAGAGCCTACATTCATTCTTTTTTTTTTTTTCAAAGTATAGCTGTTATTTATGTCTATATCACCACAACCTTCGATTCTCTTATTTTTTAATCTCAAAGCAAATTTTACTTATTTTTTTCAGCTGAAATTTTTTTTCATACAATATATTCTGGTCATACTTTTCTCCTCCTCCAACTCCTCCTAAATCCTCCCAACCTCCCCACCCACCCGATTCTATACCCCCTCTCTCTTTAAAAGGCAAAAACAAACAAGAAACATACACAAAATACTCCCACAAAAATCACAAAAATAGAAACAAAAATATACAAGCAAAAGACCAATAAGACAAAAACATGCTCTAACAAAGCAAAAGGATGCGAAATGTCTGCAAAAATACCACTGAGTTCATTTTATGTTGGGCAACTCCTCCTGGGCACGGGGCCTCCCCTGACGTGTGCTTCATATTCTTGGTGACACTCCATTGAAGAAAACTAAATTTTCCCTTGCTAGGCGCTATCAATTGCACAAAGCTTCTTGGTTAGGGGTGAGACCCTGTGTCCAGCTCCCCCTCTCAGCGTTGGGACCACATCTGCCTTGAACCTGTACCTGCCCTGTGCATGCTGCCACGGTCTCTGTGAGCTCGCATGTGTGTAAGTTACATTCATTCTTTTGACTCTGACCCACTAGGATGTGGGGCTTGCAGGGCCCTGGTGATAAGATTAGCAGGAGATAGCAGGGACAAGAGAATGAATGGTCAGGAAATGTATGTCTTCAGGCTTCCAGACCTCACAGGTAACGACAGAGCTATGCACGTCTGCTGCAGGCTTCATTCCAGTCCCTGACAAACCAGTTAGCTCTGCTAACCCAGAAACCCTGACCTTTCCACCTTGCAGTAGCCCAGCTTGCTGATCCCCACCTACAAGCTCTTCTGGTTCCTCAGGTAGGCTTTCTCGGGGTCTTGGTGAATCTGACATCCTCAGCTCTCCATGTCCATCATGGGATGGGGCAGCAGGTAAGGACAGGGGCATGATGCTTAAAAATCAGATTGTCAATCAGCAAATCCACCTTCGCTCAGGAGAAGCTGCCTCCAGGGACTTGAGAATCAGTCCTGACTTGAGAATCAACTCCTGACCCACAGATGGACACTGTCAGGAAGAGAAAAACCACTGACGTCTGACCTCCCTCTGGACTCCAGGTCCTCTACTGTACAAAGGGGAACAGTAGGTCTTGGATCCCCCTCCCTACATCTGTGCTCACGCCTGTCCTCTCTTAGTTGGCAGGTTCCAGTCCCACCCCCTGACTCCTCCAGCCAGACCTGGATCCTCTAGATAGCCCCTTATTTGGACCCCACATCTAATGCATCAGTGGTGACCTGTTAGGGCAACCTTCAAACTACACTTACAGACTCTCCTCTTTTCTGCTCCAGGGTCAGCCTGCACCAGTGTCCTGTGGGTCCTTCCTGGGCACCTTGTCTGGCATGACCCGAGATGAACTTGACACCCACAAAGAGCTTCTTTTTACCCCCATGCTATTTATATTGTTTTTGTTTTTTCAAGACAGGGTTTTTCTGTGTAGTTTTGGTGCCTGTCCTGGATCTCACCCCGTAGACCAGGCTGGCCTCGTCACAGATCTGCCTGGCTCTGCCTCCTGAGTGCTGGGATCCAAGGCGTGTGCCACCACCGCCTGGCTTTATACTGATTTTTTAAAGCCTACTTATAATTTGTTACGTGCATTTCATGTTTGGCCTACATATATGTCTGTATGAGGGAGTTGGAACCACTGGAACTTGAGTTACAGACAGTTGTGAGCCTCCATGGGGATGCTGGGAATTGAACCCAGGTCCTCTGGAATAGCAGCCAGTGCTCTTAAGCTCTGAGCCATCTCTCCAGCCCCTTTAAAAGCTTCTTCACTCATCTAGTATTGATAAGCTTACGTACTCCACAGGACATGGGGTCACTGTCACAAGCCCCTATCTCTACCCTCAAGGGGATTTTGCTCTTGGATTTGGAAGACTCACGGATGGCAAGATAGGTCTCTCCAACAGGAGCTGCTTGGGACAGGCGTGCCCTGTCCTCTAGATGCCGACACTCTCAGGCTGACAACTGACAAAGGACTTGGGTCCTTTGTAAGAGCTGGTGGGTTTTTGTTGTTGTTGTTGTTGTTTTCAAGACAGGGTTTCTCAGTGTAGTTTTGGTGCCTGTCCTGGATCTCGCTTTGTAGGCCAGGTTGGCCTCGAACTCACAGAGATCTGCCTGACTCTGCCTCCCTAGTGCTAGGATTAAAGGCATGCACCACCACTGCCTGGTCATAAGAGCTGTTTTTAAGTGCTGGGCTGTCTGAGAGTTTGTGAATGTATTTAGAAGGTTGAGTCCCAAGAGAGAGTTGTTTAAAGCCATGTGGAGATGCTCGAAGCAGGGGCAGGATGTGTGACCCTCAGAAGACTTTGGGTTTCTTCTCTTGGGCTGTAAGAAACAAATCATTATAGTCCATTTTCCACATGAGGTGCAGTTAGAACTCAGCAGGGAAGCAGGACGCGCAGGAGGCGCTGGGTCCCTGTCTTCCATAGCTGGCTCCCAGACGTCTAGAAGCTCTGTATTCATTCCAGCATTCAAAGTCTCTGTAACTGAGCCCCAGGTAAGAAAAAGTGCAACTTTTGAGACCCAGGATATGCATTAGGTGAGGCTTTGTGTCCTGAGTCAATAGGATGGGGTCTCTGGGGAGGGGGCAATGCTAGACACTGAGAAGACTGTACCTCCCTGAAGCACTCAGCCAGTGTGGAGTCCAAGCAGGAAGGGAAATGTGTTAAGAATATAAATGCCGCTGCTATTCCAAATGGACCCACCAGCCATCTTTTGCCGGTTTGGCTTGCATGTTCTGAGCTTCCAGAACACTTATTACAAAGTGAGGACCCCTGTTTCCCACAGTGTCCTTCTGTTTTCTTAGAGTGCTGGAATCCCACAGCGGGTCACCAGGGTCGGAGACCAGCACTGAAAACCAGCATTGCCCAACATCCCTGGCAGCCTCCCTAGCTTGTAAAACCCACAAGGCAGATCTCTGGCTCTTGGAGAAGCAGCTCAGGGGCAAGAATTTCTACCCCACAAACTGCCAGTGTTGAACTTGAAGGAGGCCTGCACAGGACTGGGCTCCTCCTCCTCCTCCTCCTCCTCCTCCTCTTCTTCTTCTTCTTCTTCTTTTTCTGTTTTGGTTTTTTGAGACAGGGTTTCTCTGTGTAGTTTTGGTGCCTGTCCTGGATCTCGCTCTGTAGCCCATGCTGGCCTTGAACTCACAGAGATCCGCCTGATTCTGCCTCCCGAGTGCTGGGATTAAAAGCCTGTGTTACCACTGCCCTGATCCTTCTGTCTCCACTTCCTGCCAGATTTATATCCTGCTGCTCGGTAAGCCTCCTGTCAGAAGTTCAAGGTCATCCTCCATTACAGACAGAATGTGAGACCTGGGATTTATCAGTTAAAAAAAAAAAAAAAACTCAAAAAAAGAAAAAGCCAGAGGTAGGAGGCAGGAGGCAGAGGTCACATAGTGAGTTCCAAGCTACATAGTGAGATGGTCTCAAATTAAAAAAACAAAGCAAAAACCTCAGCTGGGCAGTAGCACACGCCTTTAATCCCAGCACTTGGGAGGCAGAGCCAGGTGGATCTCTGTGAGTTTGAGGCCAGCCTGGTCTACAGAGTGAGTTCCAGGACAGACAGGCTCCAAAAGCTACACAGAGAAACCCTGTCTCAAAACAACCCAAAAAAAACAACAGCAAAAAAACCAAGGTATTATTATTTTGCAAAAAGGCTTTAAAATGCTGTAGGGGCATGATTCTTTCTGTCTTTTTGGGTGCTCTGGCACTGAGTCACACTTGCCTAGAGATCTTCATTAGTCCCCGCTCCTTTGAGATCGGCACGGGTCACCCCCAAGTGAGCTCGCTGACATCACTCCTCCTGAATCTCTCAGTCAAGCTCCAAAGCCAGCAGGCTTTAAAGCCGAGGCCTGACTATAAACCGGAGGAGGAGGTTTTGCTTTATTTATTTTGCTGAGCATGTTTGGGCCTTTGCGGATTATTATTTAAATATTTCCCCCACAAAGCTCCCTCCTTTTTTGGGCAAAGGAGGAGATGAGAAGATGCTCTGTTTGTTTTTCTCATAGGAAACAGCAGGGCCTGAAGAAGTCAAGGAATGGCAGGGTTGGTCTCTCTCACCAGTGAGATCAACCCCGAGGACCCCCTACCCCATGAAAGCCCAGGTGCACAAACAATCACAAAACCAGAAATGCCAGCCCCTAAGAACCCTTGCAGGAAACCCCACCCCTGGTCTGGAGCACCTGTCGCTGGGACTTTCTAGGTGCCCGGGATAAGCTGTCTACCCTGCGGGTCAGAGCCTGCCCAGGGGTGTCCAATCCCACCCCATTCACAGAGGGAAACTGATCCCCAGAGAGGTGAGAACACAGAACTTCCCCCAGCACCTCCCCCTTCTTTATATTGCTGGAAGTAAACCCAGAATCTCACGCACGTTAGGCAAGTGCCCAGCCCTTCCCCCACAGCATTTTTATACTGAACATGTCAAACCTTTAGGAATGCGGCAAGAACAGCGGTGTGCAAACTCATATCCATTTACAAGTGTTGACAAGGCCGCCACACTTCCTTTCTTCTCTCTCTCATCCGGTCTGACTCAGGCCACTTCACCTTTGTCCGTCCCCCCCCCCCCCCCCCCCCAGCGTGTGGTGTCTTTTGCATAACCTCATCATCACTATAAAAATGGAACTCCTTTAAAAGAATACAGAAAAATTGTTTTTCCATGCTAGGCTTGGTGGCGCACGCCTTTAATCTCAGCACCCGAGAGGCAAAAGCTGGTGGGTCTCTCTGAGTTTGAGGCCAACCTGGTCCACGTCACAAGTTCCATAGTTACAAGGCAGAGTTACATAGTGAGACCCTGTCCTGTACTCCCCCGCCCCTATTTATTGGTTTGTTTATTTGGGGTAAGAGGTGTATGTAGGTGGCACAGTAGTGCTGTGGGAGGCAATTCTCTCCTTTTACTGTTACCGGATTTGGGGACATAGACTGTGCCCCAACAAGTCAGATTCAAGCCCCTGTTACTGATAAGGCATTTAAAGCTGCCAAATTAATATCAAAAGGCAGAAAATGAGATTTATTCAGCATGACTGCAGTGGGGAGAGAGAGACATAGATTCAGTGGCTCCAGGTTCATCTTAGGAGTCCTGAAGAGAGGTTAGAGTTTCAGTGGAGGCCGGTACTATACAGAGCTAAGCAGCCTGGGTCAAGCTATGGTCCCACGCACCATTGATCCACCATTGTCTTGTCTATAAGGTAGGCTGACAAGTTATGAACTTCTGTCCCAGAGAGAAACGTCCCTTCCGGTCAGCCCTGGGTTTGAGCTTTCTCTCCTCCGGAAGTGAGATTCCTGGGGGAATTCCAGTTTCTTGGGGTCCACTGTTCCAATAGTCGTACAAAGTAAAGGACACAAGCCTCAATTTAGAATATCTGGATCCTGCCAGGTGGGTGGTGACACATGCCTACTTTAGTCCCAGCACTCTGAGGCAGGCTGATCTCTGTGAGTTTGAGGCCAGCCTAGTCTGCAGAGGAAGTTCCAGGATAGCCAGGGATACATAGAGAAACCCTGTCTAAAAAAACTGGGGTTGGGGATTTAGCTCAATGGTAGAGTGCTTGCCTAGTAAGCACAAGGCCCTGGGTTCGGTCCTCAGCTCCAGAAAGAAAAAAAAAAAACAAAACAAAACAAAAAAAAAAAACAAAACAAAACAAAAAAAAAAAAAACAAAACCAAACAACCAGCCAACCAACCAATCAACCAATCAATCATTCAGGAATATCTGCATCCCTGGCGGATATAGATCCCAGGAATCAGACCCTGGGTTGTCAGGCTTAGCATGCATCAAGCACCTAAGCCATCTCACTAGCTCAGAAATGTAACTTCCATGCGCTATTGTTTCTTAATATGCATCACATGCTGACAGTTTCCCCTATCACAGAGATTATGATAGTGTGCACTATGCATTCCTCTGTGTGTGCATCTGTGTGCACTAGAGGCAGCACCTGGGCCTTGTGCATGCTAGGCAAAGTGCTCTGCCACTAAGCTGCAGTTCCAGCCTTTGGATTTGGAGACTCGGGCAGCTCAGGCTGGCCTCGAACTTGAGATTCTCCTGACCCCTCCGCCTAAGTGCTGGGACGGGGTTGCTTGTTTTTAGATGACTAAGCCAGAAGTTGGCTTGGAGTCTGTAGGCACTACATGCCCTTGGTCCCCTCGGTCGGCCCCAGGTCTCAGCTTCTGTTTGACTCTGTCTTTTCTCTTTTACCACACTGACATTTGCAAAGTGGCCAGCCGTTTGGCAGACAGACCCTCAGTTCTCATCTGTCTGCTTCCTGCTGAGCAGACCCAGGTTAAACTTTGGGGACAGGACACTGCCTAGATGCTTTTGAGTGCCCACTGCTGTAAGTCCAGGAAGCACTTGCTGTCTGTCTGTCTGTCTGTCTGTCTGTGCAGTGATGCCTGGCTAGGTCACCCTTCCTTAAGCTGGTCTCTCCAGATCTCTGTACAGAATCAGTATTGACTCACGGACCTGTGCGTTATCAAATGGGCTAAATGTTAAATATTACCACCTTTGTTTATTTTGTGAGCAAAGTTCCTCGGATCCGGTGATGGGGGCCTCTTCAAGCCGGTCTAGACTGGCTCCTTTGACATGTGTTCACCATTCTTTAATGGATTTCAAAAGTCCAGCTCCTCCTGCCTTGCCCATCCCAGCCTGGAGTCAGCCCCTCTCCAAGGGGCCTGGGGACCTTTGCAGGAAGTGGATTTTAGAATGTAAGCATTTTAACTTTGCTCTTTGCAGGGGTGAGGGTCGGAGGGTAGGAGTGGTAAAGCAACTAGGCTCTCTTAAGTGGTCAGAAAAGGTAAAAAATAAAAACAAAAACAAAGCAAAAAACCCCCAACATTTTGCTTATTTGTGTGTGTGTTGTAAGCATGTGCATGCATGTTTGCATGTGTGTATTTACATGTACATATGTGTTTACATGTGTGTTTGTGTGTGCATGTGTTTATGTGTACATGTGTGTTTGCATGTGCATGTGTGTTTGTGTGTGCATGTGTGTTTGCATGTGCAGGCCAGAGGTCAGCATCAGGTGTCTTCCTCTATATACCATAAATTTGAGGCAGAGTCTCTCACGGAACTTGGGGCTCATCTTGACTAGACTAGCTGGTCAGAGAATCCCAGGGATCCTCTGTCTCTGCCTCCTCAGCACTGGAGTTCTAGCTGTACCACTGTGCCTGGCTTTTTACATGGGGGCTGGGGATTTGAACTCAGTCAGGCCCTCATGAGTACAAGGCAAGCACTTCACCAACGGGCCCATCTTCCTTGTCCTGTTTTGCTCTGTAGAGTTCTGTCCTCATCCCAAAGCTTCCCCATTCTCTAGCAAGCACAACATCAGAGCTAGGATACCACAGAATTTGCCCCCCACCACCACCACTACCAGCAACTTTCCAGGAAGGACCTGGGTTCTATTTCAGGAATCATGTTCTTAGAGGTCTCTCCAAGAAGGGCCTGGGATAGCTGCTTGCAAATTCACCCAGATCCAGTTTCCACACAGATGATCATATTATCCATTCCACACTTTATTCATTTACTGGCCCCCCACCCATGCTTGCTGAGTCGCATGTCTTGCATATAAAATTGATTTAAGATGCATTTGGAGATGTGCATAGATTCCCGACACTGGAGGGAACTGGTTAATTTAGGTGAAGACCCCCTCATCTCTCTCATTTCTTTTTTCAAGGTCTGATCACTTATTTGTTCCTTTAAAGACGTACTTCGCTGGACTCAGACTCAGAAATAGAAGCTCTCGGTGAGGACAGCCCACGTCTCCTGGCAATCTGTTCCTGGCGTTTTTTCTTTGATTTCCTTCATCCTCGTGGCCAAGAGTTTAGCACATTCTGCAGCCTCCTCCTTGTTTGCCTTAATGTGTTGTTTCTTCAGAGCAATACGTTGGTGTTTGTGTTGCAGGTTCTGTGGAGTGACAGGATGCTGAGTCTGGGTGCTTTGGGTCTGGGTCTCTTTCCCCTTTGTTTAAGGGCTTCCTGACAACACACTCATGGATATCTCCTCCTCCTCCTCCTCCTCCTCCTCCTCCTCCTCCTCCTCCTCCTCCTCCTCCTCCTCTTCCTCCTCCTCCTCCTTCTCCTCCTCCTCCTTCTTCTTCTGCTTTTTGAGACAGGGTTTCTCTGTGTAGCTTTGGAGCCTTTCCTGGAACTCACTCTGGAGCCCAGGCTGGCCTTGAACTCACAGCCATCCGCCTGGCTCTGCCTCCTGAGTGCTGGGATTAAAGGCGTGCGCCACCACCACCCAGCGAACATCATCTTCTTTAGAGAGATCAGAAGCTGGCAGATTTTGCCAGCTCCCTTGGACCCCAACAGCAGAAGTACTGTAGTATCTGTCAGTCCAAAAATATACTCCCCTCTCTCCCCCTAACAGGAACTTTCTGATTGGCGTTCTTCCACAAGGCATCTGTGAACACACTCGCACTTCCTCTCTCCCATTCTCCAAGTTCGTAACAAGAATGCCCCTTCCTCAACAGCAGGAGCTCTCTGCCATGGGTCAAGACACCTTACTTCATAGGGAAACCTTGTTTGTTGTTCCCACCACAGACTGGAAGCTCATACCCCTTTCCACTCTTCACCCAGGGCATACCCAGGGAGTCAGCCCTATTCCTGGGACCACGTGTTTCTCATAGGACCAGTGACATTTGCATTCATCAGTGAGTTCTGACAGCCGTGGCGGGGAAGATGTTCAGCTTCATCTTGAAGGATCCCATCAGGAGAAGAGGCGCCACGAAAAAGAACGGGGTTTCTTCCCCCCCACTTTAGCTCTGCTGGGGGACGACGACGACCCAGCGTCTTGACTTAGCCTACGCAAGCATCTACCGCTGAGCGGCACCCCAGCCCACCATCCCTAGCGTCCATTGCTTCTCAGGAAGCAGCGAGGGGTTAAAGACCCTATTCCGTTCACCTGAAGCCGCCCCTGGCCTGGTCCCACCGGTTCCTGCCACTTCTCAGTCTCTCTGGGACTCTGTCTTGCATAATCTGTGAACAGAAAAGAACCATCATCCAGAACTTCATTTTTCCACGATTGTTAATTTTACCAGTATCTGGCATGTAGTATGAGCTCATGCGTGTTGGAACTAGTGTCTCTACTTTACAGTATAGAAATTGAGGCTCCAAAAATGAGGGTGTCTCAGACGACACTGCGAAAGCCTCACCTCAGCTTTAGCACACAGTAGGAGCTTTGCAGAAGGCAAAGAGATGCTTGGGAGCCTTAGTTAATTAATGGTCCCCAGAACAGCACTAGTGGGAGGAGCCCAGGGGGCTCGGCTGTATGCAAATATCACACTGAGAGGCTTCGGATTGGTCTGCTCGGGAGGGGTGGGGCGTGCCCTTGCTGGCGGCAGGTGCTCAGGGCTGCACCCGGCAAGGCGTGGTGGGCTCTCAGGTTGGAGCGCATTGCTGAGGCTCATCTCGGGCGATGCTCCTGCTCTGGGCCCTGCTGGCCCTCGGATGCCTGCAGTGTGGCTGGAGTAAGCCGGGGATGAGAACACCGGGGTGTGTCCAGGGAGGTCGGAGAGGAGCGGAGACATGGAGTGGCACTGGGAACCTCATTAACGAGGTCTATGATTCCGGCAACAGGGACACAGATGTTAGCAGCTGTAGTAAGAGAAACAGCCCACCTTTACGTGTTTCCTTTGATGGGAATCCCAGCGCCCATGCATGGGCTGGCCTCAGCCTTCTGAGGGGTGTTGCCAGAGAACACCCTACAAGGGCTGCAGAGGGCAGAACCAGTTCTGTGGCAACCCCTGGGCTGGGGGAGGTGGAGGGGCAAGTTCCTGGAGAGGGAGGGATGGCCCATACTGGGATTGAATTTTCGATCCCTGTGGCTGAGGCAGGGATGGCATGAGAGGGAGCCTGCAGGGGTTGAACTTGAGAGTAGATATGGAAGAGCCCCGAACGTCTGGATCTCATTGTTTTTCCTGAGAGAAGGTGGGAGGCCAGTGGGGAGCCAGAGGGCGGAAAACGGATACGGTTTGCATGTTAGAATAGAGGGTTCAAGTGAAGAGAGTGGGGTGGATGGGGAAGGGCCCTGGGATAGAACTTTATCCTTTAGATAGAGGGCAGCTGGGGTGGGGTGGGGGTGTGACTGCCTAGGGTGACCAGCGGGGTGGGCACAGGAGCAGTGATTATCTCTGCGAGAAGTTCATGGATTGGCCCGCTGGGAAGGCCAAGCCCAGTGCCGGACAATGCAGCAAGTGCTCAGATACACCTGTGCCCAGGGATGGGCCCAGAGGTCAGTTCCCACCCTCATTGCCTTCACCAGCTGTGGACCTCCAGCCCCAACTGGCCAGTGTGACCTTTGCCACCAACAACCCCACCCTGACCACCGTGGCCTTGGAGAAACCTCTGTGCATGTTCGACAGCTCAGAGCCACTCAGCGGCACTTACGAGGTTTACCTCTATGCCATGGTCGACTCAGGTAAGGAACCTGTTTCCCTCCAAAAGGGTCCTTGACAGTCCACAGGGAGGAGGAAGAGGGAGCTGGGTGATGGGGACATTGCATACCTGTGAAGGTCCAGGACCCCCTTGCTCATCACAGCTCATGCACACACTGACACCACTGTGGGTGTGGCCCCAGACCTGCACTTGTCCTGGCATCCAGGCTGGTAGCGGGGGAGACACACCAATTGAGTACCTGCCTTGACAATGTCCGCAAGCAGCTTGCACGCTATTATGGTAGAGCAGGGCATCAAGGCAGGGGTGGGTGGGGTCCCCTCTCTAGGGCTCCTACAGTTATATTCTGAGCTCACTGGCCTTTGAACCTAGGTCATTTCAGGGTTTTCCCCAGGATTGCTCCCCCTGACCCAGCCCACAGCCCTTCAAAGCAAGCTGCTGGGTTTGGGGACCAGGTACCCAGTAACAGCCTTCTGATGTTTCCCAGCCTTCCATCCTGTCAGCAGGCCTGATCTGTGGGCACCCTGGGGGTCTTTTTCTGCCACCTCACAGAAGCCCAAAGGCAAGAGATGCCAAGTAATAGGTCCAAGGTCACCCATGTAGTAAAGAAGAAAGATGGGATCCAATATGGGTCCAGCCACATGCACCTTAGCATGATCCCACCCTTCCCGTGTTATAGGGGAAAGAATCCAGGGCCGCCAGCTACAGGTGGCAGAGGTCTGTTGAGCTGGGGGTTACAGGGCATTGGAAGACAGAGTGAGAGATGAACCCGCCACCTCACAGTGACGTGCTCCCGGGCCAGCTGCACTGTTACCACTGAACTTGTGTGTGCAAACCATCCTAGTGCCCAGAACGAATCTGGGTAGACTTGGGCTTGGGGTGTTTGATGGGTGACTGAGAGGTTGCCACTGAGTTGGAGTGGCCCGGGTCCTGACTCCCAGCACTGCCTCTGCAGCCAGCTCCAGGAATGTGTCTGTACAGGACAGCGCGGGGACTCCACTGAGCACCACCTTCCGGCAAACCCAGGGTGGGCGGTCGGGCCCCTACAAAGCTGCGGCCTTTGACCTGACCCCTTGTGGTGACTTGCCCAGCCTGGACGCGGTTGGAGATGTGAACCAGGCCTCAGAGATCCTGAATGCATACCTAGTCAGGGTGGGCAACAATGGGACCTGTCTTTGGGACCCCAACTTCCAGGGCCTCTGCAACCCACCCCTGTCAGCAGCTACTGAGTACAGGTGAGTGTAAACGACCCTGGGGGAACAGAAGACCCAGGGAGGGGACAAAATGGGGGAAGCCATACTTTGGCACACGGACCAGGTGTCAGGCAGGGGAGGCTTCCTGGTTTGCAGCAGGTACACAGAGGACCAACAGCGCCCTGCTAGGCACCCTGCTCTGCAAACACAGTTTAAAACCCATCCTCTCTTCCCTTCTCTCTTTCCTTCCTCCCTTTCTCCCTCCCTCCCTGCCTTTCTCCTCCCCAGCCCCTCTTCTGTTTTGAGACAGGCATTCACACAGCCCAGGCTAGGCTTGAACTCCTGAACTGCCTGAATGAAGGGTGTGTGTATTGCTATGGCTTTGCACATGCTGAACGTGTGCCCTTCCACTGAGCTACAGTCCCAGCCCCTAAAGGGGCTTTAATTTTAAGGGTCACTAAGCTACAGGCTGTAGATGAATTGGTCCTCATCGCAGATTTTCAGTCTATCCAAGCCACTGTTTAATATAGGGGCTTAAGTGGGCTACAGAGCTTACCATCTCTCTTGGTCTTCCCTTCTGATTATAGCCCTGCACCTAAAACAGCCTTGCACCTAAAACACCTAAAACAACCCTGATCCAAGGGAACCAAGGGAACTGGGAGCTGGCGATGGATGCTATCAGGCTGGGTTTCTAATTCCCTTTGTGACCCCAAGGACCAGAGCTACTTGGAGGAGTATGGATTAACACCCAGCAAGAGTGTTACAGACACATAGAATAAAAGGGGGTACTCCCAGAGGAATGCTGAGCAACAGCCCCAGTCCTGAAGGCTTCCCAAAGCAGGTGCAGCCAAGCTGGAGGAGGATCCAGGGGATATGTGGTCAAGTCCAGCATCCTTCTGTTGCCCTGACTCCACCCACTGCTGTCTTCTGGAAGTCTTCTTGTGTGCCTCTCATGGTTCTCCTCCTTCCTATTTCCTGTGGCTGGGCACACAGGATAGAGGAAAGTCACTCTTAATCCATCTTCTTCCAGGTTCAAATATGTCCTAGTCAACATGTCCACGGGCTTGGTGCAGGACCAGACACTATGGTCGGATCCCATCCGTACCAACCATCGTAAGTGCATGCTGTGTGTGTGTGGGGGGGGGGTCATGGCAGGTCAGTTCTGGGATACTCCTTAAGGACATATACAGGAATGCAGGGCCAGGGATTGATCAAGGGGAGGGTTGGCTATCCCTGGGAAAAAATCCCCCAAGCACCTGGCCATTGTGCTGTTTAATATAATGCTTCTTGAGATATTTTCATCTGAACCATCCCTTCCCTCTTCCATGCTTGAGACTGGCCCAGGTTGGGTGCACTAGAGTCAAGATCACCTGTCTGGATCCAGAGACCGGTGGTCCTGTGGATCCTCACGATAGCAAGGATCCATGGCAGTACAGGGACTGGGCACTAAGTGGAGGAACTCAGGAAGAGCCATGTCTTTCCTTACTCAGAGCCCCTTGTACCCCTGAGGCCGGCAGCAGAGGCTAGGAGGCTGCAGAGCAACTGAGGTCCTGATCTCACCAACTCTAGTGCCACTAGGGTGCAGAGTCACACAGACTTAGGGCCAGGGAACATCCATGCTCAGCAGAGGTAGACCAGATAGATGATCGCGACTGTATGGGACTCCAGCACAGAAACTCTCTGCCTGCTTCTCCAGCCCCAGCAGGGCTAGGGCCACCGGAGGGAGGCTGGATCTCCAGATGGTTGCCTGAACTCCCACACCAGTGAGGAACGTGGTGGAATGGGCGGTACCTTGGTGGGTGGGTGAGTGGGTGAGTGTACCCATGGCTGTTGGGTATGACTGAATTACTCGTGAGTCCGAGTGTGTGGTGTGTGTCTGTGGTTTGTGTGTGATCGTGGGGTATGAGGTGTGTGGCATACATCTATGAGTGTGTAATGAGTGTAGTGTGTGCAAGTATAGTGTATTTGCTATATGTTGTATGTGGGTCTATGTGGCGTGTCTGTGCTGCCGGGTGACCCCCCACCCATGCTCCTTCCCTGACACACCCCCTGTGACATTCCCATTTATTGTGTTCTTGCCTTGAGATCCTTGGAGCTGAGTCCTGGCTCTAAGTCTGGCCCCGGTCCCTCACACAGCGGGCACCTCCACCTCCTTGCCTGGCTGGCTTGGTGGAATCCCTCTAGACACTCTGGAGGTGGCAGCAGGCCCAGCACTTCTGGAGCCAGTCCTAAGGGTTGGCCCCTGGGGTGTGCATAGGGGACCCCCTAGACCTGGGGTACCAGAGTGGAGTGTGAACTCAGAGTCAGATCTCCGGGGATCTGTCTCCAGGGACAGTGCCACAAATCGCTTGCTCACTGTAGGACCGGTCCATTGTTTCCAAGGGTGACACTAGCCAGAAAGATCGAGAACCACCTCCCGTCTGAGCCCTTTGCTCTACTGTATTTTGTTTAGAATGTGTATGACTATGTCACCGGAAGCCTTGCGTTATATATACCTAGTATATACCTTAGTATATACCTAACCTTATGCAAGCAGAGGAAGTAAACAGAAACACGTAGACTACAGAAGGGGATGAGGGACAGACAAGCCATAGGGCCAAAGCCTGGGAAGAGCAGTTACTGCCCTGGGTACGTAGGTCACCCTGGATTCCAGGCAGCCAGGACAGGGGACCCCTGTCCCTGGAAGGAGATCCAGGGTGGGGCATTTCCTGTGGAGTAAGTGGCTGTGGTCCTCGGCAGCTACCCCCTACTCAGCCATCGACACGTGGCCGGGCCGGCGGAGCGGAGGCATGATTGTCATTACTTCCATTCTGGGCTCCCTACCCTTCTTCCTGCTTGTGGGCTTCGCCGGAGCCATCATCCTGAGCTTTGTGTGAGTACTGCCAGCGGGGAGGGCCGGAGGAGCCTGGAGACCGAGCAACACGCTCCCCAGGAAAGAGGACTCAGCACTGGGTCCTCTGAGACAGGGCAGGGAGTGGAAGCCGGGGGCTCCGTGCCATGGCCCTGGTGAAGGCAAGCAGAACGCTGGCATTTCAAGGTCAGGTCATTCACCAGGGGAGGGAAGGGCTCAGGGGCATCCCAGGCTGTGGGCAGTGGGCCCATTTATGTCTCAGTTCTTGGGCTGGGAGTATATAGCTCAGTGTAGCACTTGTCTAGTATGTAGAGGGCTCTGGGTTCAATCCCAACATCCCACAAAAAAAAAAAAAAAAAGAGACAAGCTTTAGCTGTGATGGAGTTGTGTGACCTCAGCAAAGCATCCAGGGCCTCGGTTTTCCCGTCTGGAAAAATGAAGGTGACCATAATGTGCACAACAGAATGGTAAAGGTCACCTGGAATTAGCCCTGGAAAGCCCTCAGAGAAGTTCCTGGGAGCTGTTATTTAACTCGACCATTTAGGTGGGGAAACTGAGGCTTGGTAGGTAGCAGGGGAGGGTGGAGCGGGACGTGAATCAGCACGCTCCCTCCCTCCCCAAGCCTGCAGTGTGCTCACTGGGAATCTGGAAGCAACAGGGAAGAAAGGGCCTGAAGCAGCAGCAGGCTGGCTTCCTGGAGGAGGGTTCAGCAAGAGCAAGCTCATGGCACAGGATGGATCCCAGCCCCAGCAAGCTGAGGGAACTCAGAGGGGTTTGGGACACTGGCAGGGTGGGGAAGCAGATGGGAAAGCTTGTCTGAGTAGGTGACATTAACTGGGCCCCAGAAGCTGGCCAGCAATGGGCCCAGAGAGGGACAGTGAAATCCAAATGTCCGCCCGGCATTTAAGTTAACAAAGTACCCATGGTAAATGGCAGCAGGCATTGAAAGTCACTGTCCGGCTGGCAGCTGGACGTGGCTATGTCTTTCTCTCCCTTCCTGTTTCATCCCATGTGCCTCTCTCTACCCATGACCCTCCTTCAGGATCAGAGTATCTGCCCCCTCCCCCAGGAAGCCTTCTACCTGGACCTGTCCACTCTGTGTGATCACTGTTAACTGTGCTCTGTCTCCCTTGATGATCAGGACACTTTGAGGACCTGGAACAATGGCCTCCAATGCTCCAGCTCCCAGACATGAAACTACCCCTCATAATTTCAAGAAGGGTGACACTTCCCTTATTCACAAGGCCTCACACACACAAGGGCTACAAACATATTGTTTGTTGAGAGCACACCCTCAAAGGCAGGGTGCTATCTAAGTTAAGGCCCTGAGCAGCTGCAGGGGTCCAGGTTTGCTTGGCTCCCCTAACCCTGGCTCTCTCTCTCTCTCTGTCAGGGACATGGGCAGCTCTGATGGGGAAACAACACATGACTCACAGATCACCCAGGAGGCTGTCCCCAAGACCCTGGGGGCCTCTGAGCCTTCTTACACGTCTGTGAACCGGGGCTCACCCCTAGACAGAGCCGAGGTGTTCACCAGCAAGCTCCAAGACTGAGACAAGCCCCAGCCCCAGGTCGTGGTCTCCTCTCAGCCTGGTCTTGTGATCTGCGGTGATGGTGTTGATGCTCTGACCGGACCAAAGGCGAAGCAAGGCTTGTTGGTCCGACTTCATGAAAATGCTTAATAAAATCTTGAGTGACAGTGTCTGGAATGAAAGCACAAGCAGGGATGGCTATGTGAGTGACATCACATTGAGGGACTGGACACTGGGTCTCAGGAGGTGGGGACACTGTTGTCAAAACTATGGTGCTGAGAATATGTGAGTTTCTCAGCTCTCAACCCCGAGTCCCTCCATCTGTTAAATGGGCTGCTGGATCTGGGCTGTTACCAGGCTAGCCTGCCCTAGCTTCCTAAACCACTTTCCCTGTGGGCATCATCATGGCGTCTGTTCTGTACCTTCTGGAGAATGATCTTTGCCTTCAGTTTAGAATGAGTTGAGTTTATTAAGTAGATAATAAGCCAAAGTAAAAGACTAAATAGAAAAAGGGAGAGAGGGAGGGAGAGAAGAAGAGAGAGATAATAGGCAGATGATAGATAGATAGATAGATAGATAGATAGATAGATAGATAGATAGATAGATAGATAGATAGATAGATAAATGATTATAGATGATGAATAGAGAGATGTTACGTAGGTAGGTAGGTAGGTAGAGGATGGATAGATAGATGATAGACAGATAGGTAGATAGACAGATGGGTAGACAGATGATTGATAGATAGGTAGATAGAAGGTAAAACATCAAATCAGGTGCTCAAAACACCCAGCAGGAACCGACTAGAGAAGTCCCTTTAAGTAGCCAGCTTGGGTTTCCCATGAGAGCCCTGGGCAGAGTAGAGGATCCCTTCAGGTGAGGCTTCCAAATGGAAGACAAATAGCAAGAGATCAAGATGATGTCATCAAAATGGGCGCCCTCAACATCCAGCAGAAACTGACTGGGAAGTTGAGGCAGTCAGCTGGAGCTCCCAACTGGCCCTTCTCTCCAAGGCTGAGCTTCCAGTCCCCCTTTCCCACTAGAGGCATCTTTATACCTTGGAATCAACAGTAGCAACCCCTGTGGGAATGGTGTGTGTCCTAGATGTTCCATCCTTCCCGTCACAGTTAGAGCGGCAGCCCATCACAGGACAAGGGACCTTGGAGGAGTATCTAGACAACCACACTAGAATCTGAAATGGGATGGGGATGACAGCCAGCTTCCAGAGTTCAAATGGCACATAACAACTGAACAGTGTAATGTACATTACAGGTCCCCAGAGCAGCAGGAAGATGAGGAGCCAGCAAATCAGACGGTCACAGAGCAAGCCCAAGAGGCTGCAGGACTTACAGGGAGCAGGGAGGCACCAGGTCTGCCTGTGCTCATGCATGCATGAAAAGGAACTGTTCCTGCCCTGGGTCTGGGTTCAAGACTCATTTCTCTTTTCTGAGCCACATACCAAGATGCTTCCCCTTTGAGGATGTGTGAAACAAGTCCCAGGCCACCCCTCACCACTGGAAGAGGATCTTAGGAGCTGTTTATAGTAGGAAAGTTACTTACAGCTGAAGAAACCACACCCCTGCTAGTGACTAGCCTCTTCTTCCCAGGGCACTGCAGAACAGTACATGTCTGTGCCCCTCACATCACTCATATGTTGAAGTCTTGACTCTCAATGAGTGATGATCAGGGTGGGGGGGTCTTTAGAATGTTTGGAGTGATTGCTGTTGAAGTTGGGGTCCTCACCACTGGCATCAATGTCCTTCTAAAAGAGCCCAGAGTTGGCGTGGTGGCACATGCTTGTAATCCCAGTGCTCAGGAGGAAGAGGCAGGAAGCTGAGGAGTTCAAGATTGTCTTGGGCAACAGAGTGAGTTTGAGGACAACCTGGGCTGCAAGAGAGAACTACTGAGAAAAAAAGGAGGCGGTGTCAGGGGTGGGGGTGGGGGCACGTAAGCCCCAGTCCTGAGAGCCCCTGTCATGAAAGGATTTAAAGACTGAGTCTCAAAACAACCAGGTCATGCAGCCACCCTGATCTCAGCCTCCAAAACCAGAGAAGAAGGTTTCTGTCTTTCATCAGCCACCCTGTGTGTGGCAGCTTATTACAAAAATCCTGCACAGGCTCGTGATGGTCCACTGGTGGGTGTGGACCCAGACTGAGCCACTGGAGGGCAGGAAGGCGTCAGATTCATTTCTGTGCCACCCCTCCCCACCCCCAACAATGCAAGGGGAAGAGGGAGACTGGCAGCGGCAGCCACTGGTTCACTGGACACCTGTTCTGTGCAGGAACAATGCAGAGACCGCACTTTGCCAGTGTTCAGCACCCTCAAGGTCAGCAAGAGGGCGTGGCCTAATGGTCGAAAGAGTTGAGATAAACAAGGTCCGTGGGCCAGAGGCCTGGAGGCCTTCCACTGTGGTACGGCGGTGGCTTTTATTCTGAATGTGATAGCAGACCGTGGAATAGTTTCAGGTAGAAGGTAAGCTTGACGAAGCCCGCTTGGCTGCCCTGTGGAGGACGGTGTATCACGGAGCTTTCTGTTGCGATGATGAGATACCCAGGGGAGTCAACTGAAAAGAGGACATTTTTAGTTTGGCTGTTCAGTGTCTCAGCCCATGGTCACCTGGCTCCCACGTGATGAGGAAGAATGCCATGACAGAGAGGGTGAGGTGGAGTGAGGATGCTACCTCATGATGGCGAAAAAGGATGGGGTGGGAGAGAAGGGAGAAAGGGGGAGAGAGACAGATACCAGGGACAGGATGTCCTTCCAAGAGCGTACCCCAGAGATCTACTCCTTTCAACTACGTCTCCCTTCCAATATTGAGTCCCAGTAGCCAATCACATTATGGACACATCAACAGATCCGTCCATCCATAAGGTCAGAGCCTCATTGTTAGGAATTTGCATGAGTGGACAAGCCCCAGAGGTCAAGCCAGGGTATCCCACATGTGGGGGAAAACATGCTGGGCAGAGGCAGCGGTGGTGACCCGTGGAAAGTCATTCACACCCGGTCACTGCATCCACATGGAGAGTTTATTACAACAGATGAAGAGAAAGACAGGAAGAGGGAGACAAGGAAGAAAGAGAAGGGAGAGAAAGCAGAGGTGCGCACACCTCGTGGGAATGGGGGAGAGAGAGTTCAAAAGAGAGGAAGGGGAGGAGTTTTTTCTTAAAATGAGGCTTTTATGTCAGGATGCAGGGCGGCCCCAAGAGGTGGGATTTCAAGGGGAGCAGGTCAGAATATTAACACTCATGAGCCAATCGTTTCTCAAAATGCTGCCTCTGAGGCTCAAGAGTTAACAATAAGTGCTGTGGGATGGTCTTTCTGAACACTGTGAATATGTGTTGCTGCTATTGGTTAAATAAAGAAGCTGTTTTGGCCTATGGCAACACAGGATATAGCCAGGTGGGAAATCCAAGAGAGATACAGGGAGAAGAAAGGTGGAGTTGGGGTGGGCAGTGGTGGTGCCTTTAATCCCAGCACTCAGAAGGCAGAGCCAGGCAGATCTCTGTGAGTTCGCAGGCCAGCCTGGTCTACAGAGCGAGAGCCAGGACAGGCATCAAAACTACACGGAGAAACCCTGTCTCGAAAAACAAAACAAAACAGAACAAAAAAAGAAAAGAAAAGAACAAAAAGAAAGGTGGAGTCGGGGAGACACTGCAAGTTGCCAGGGGGAGCAAGATGTAATAGAACAGAAGTAAAACCACGAGACACGTGGCAACACATCGTTTAAAAGAAATGGGTTAATTTAAGATGTTAGAGCTAGCTAGCGATAAGCCTGAACCATAGACCAAATAGTTTGCAAATAACATTAAGCCTCTGAGTGATTATTTTATAAAAACAGCTGCTGCCCGGGTGGGACCGGATGGGACGGAGAAACTTCAGTTTGCACCATATGCCTTTGGGGACGTTTCTAGGTTCTAACCATAGTTAGAATGGGGAGCCCCTTCAGGCAAGCGTAGGCTGTGCAGTAACCCAGGCAGGAGGTGTGAACAGCCCAGCAGGGAATGGGGCAGGTGGGAGCCAGGTGGTGTGTAGCTTTGATGGGGGCTGATGGACTGGCCGGGAGGCAGCAGGAAAAGGGGTGGAGCTTGTGGGTTCAGGGACCAGGGGCACTGGGGATGTGATAATGCCTTCTCAAGATGGGCTGGGGGAACTGGGGGAGTTCAGTGTAGGTTAGTTAGGCTGTATCAGCCGAGCCCAGCAGGAGTCATAGGTGTGGGAGTCTGGCACACAGAGAAGGAAGGGGTTCCAGGTACCCATATGGGGCCTTATCTGAGTGAGGCGGAGAGATCATGGTTCCCAGATACCCCTCAACCTTTGCTGCGGAAGGATTTAAGTTATGCCTCAGTGCCCTTGGGGACAAGTTCCAGCACACTCACACATACCAAGGTGCACCAAGGCGTAAATCCCTATGTACACAACATCTGTCTAAGTAGTTTGCACACGCCCTCCCGTATCCTGTTTTATTAATTCTTCTGGCAGCGCTGGGAGGGAACCCAGGGACCTCGCACATACTAGACAAACATTCTACCTCTGAGCCACACCCCAAGTCCCTTCTGTATACTTTAAATTGTTGGTAGAGTACTTAATGCCTAATGCACGGTTACGTTCATTTGCCTCCAAACAGGGTCTCCCTGTGTCTCCCAGGCTGGACTCCAACTCTTAGGCTCCAGCGACCCTCTGCTCTCAGCCTCCTAAGCAGCTGGAGCAGCAGGTGGGAAGCACAGTGCCCAGTTCCTGTCTTGTATAGGACTGTTAAAGTTGTTGTGTTGTGTCATTCAGAGAACAAGGGAAGTCCTGTAGGGCCTTAGCCACGGTTCTCGCAGCGTATTGCGTGTACGAGCAGGTGCACTCTCCTGTGCACGCACAAATGGTGGCTGGGGGTCAGCGTCAAGTGTCTTTATCACTCTGCACCTAATATTTAAAAAATGTCCTTTTACATTTATTTCTTCTGTGGTGGGGGATGGGCAGGTGTATGGAAGTCAGAGAACAGCTGCCAGGAGTCTGGTCTCTCCTGCCATCACGTGGGCTTCAGGGACGACCTCAGGCTGTCAGAGTTGGCAGCGAGCATCTCTACCCGATGACTCATCTTGCAGCCCTCTCCACCTTAGTATTACTGTTGTCTTTCTTTCTTTCTTTCTTTCTTTCTTTCTTTCTTTCTTTCTTTCTTTCTTTCTTTCTTTCTTTCTTTCTTCCTTCCTTCCTTCCTTCCTTCCTTCCTTCCTTTCTTCCTTTCTTTCTTTCTGTCTCTCTCCCTCTTTCTTTCTATCTTCTTTCTTTCTATTTTCTTTCTTTCTTTTTACTTTTTATTCAGTGATTTTGAGACAGGGTTTCTCTGTGTAGCTCTGGCCATCCTGGAAATTACTCTGTAAACCAGGCTGGCCTCACCACCAGAGATCTACCTGCCTCCCAGTGCTGAGATTAAAGGTGTGCTTTTTTTTTTTCCCCAGTAACAGGGTTACTGTGTGACCCTGGCTGTCTCCGAAACTCACTCTGTAGACCAGGGTGGCTTCAAACTCACAGAGATCTACCTGCCTCTGCCTCCCGAGTGCTGGGATTAATGGTGTGCACCTGGCCTCTACCCTCCTTTATGAGACAGGGTCTATCACTGACCCTGGAGCTCACTGTTTTGGTTTGACTGGTAGGTCCTGGAAGCCCTGGGACCCGCTGGTCTCTGTCCTCCACCCCAGTCTGGAGATACAGGTGTGCACAGCCATACGTCTCTTTTGAGCTGGGAATTGGAACTCAGGTCCTCACACTTGCACAGTAGGTGCTTTACCCACCAACCCATCTCTCCAGCTCCCTCTGAATCTGCTTGATCCATATTTGGTTGGTTCAAGGTCACAGAATCCAGATATACAGTGCCAGCGGTATACAGGCGGTCATCAGGCTGGCCCTGGATGCACAGGGGGCTACTTCTGAGCAGGCGTAAGAGTCTTACACGGTTGCTTTTCTCTACTCATTTTTTTTTCCTATTCTAGAAAAGCAAGCCACTGCCGGTCCACGTGTGCAGCCCCTCCTCCATCCGTCAGAAGAGCAACCCTGTCCTCTCAACAGGAAATAAGCCCTTGCATTTTATGGCACTCCAGGGCACTCCCTTCTGGTGACCTGCCTCCATGGCAGACTGCCACACAAGCCCTTGGGCTGGGATTCCCCACCATTTCTTGGCAGAAAACTGCCGCTGTCCCAGGAGAGGGGCAGGCGGAGGTTTGGGACCTACTGCTCCAAAGCCCTGCAGCCCGATCTTTCTGGAAGCTGTGGTGACAGCCTCTTCACAGCAGGTGTCCCACTTGGCACGGGTTAGCCACCTGTCCTCAGGAATGCAGGGGTGCGAGGAGCTGACAACAGCTCTGTCCTTCTCTTGCTGAATCCAACAAATTCTTTTCTGTCCACCCCCTCCCGCCCGATGGAATCAGTTACCTTGTCTTGACAATCAAGCCTGCGCAGCAAAATGTACTCCAGGCTTTCTGACGCTCAGGGCAAAGATAAAGCTGGCTGACACCGCTCAGGTGAGGGCTGGAGCTACAGTGAAGGTGACCCTGGTACAGTTTGGGCAGACATGAGCATTGAGTGAGGTCGCAGGAGAAAAGATTGGAAAGCCAGCCCTAACCCTAGTGGCCCACTGCCGGCCCTGCTCTTGTTTTCTTCCCCGAACACCAGAACCTCAAAGCCATCAGGGTGACCCTCTCCCCACCATCTCTGAAAACAGAGTAAGCCACGTGCACGGGTCTGTCTTGAGGGAGGAGGTCACTGTGTGTCAACAGTAACATTACAAAGCGCTAAGTCTGGATTTGAGGGTGGAGCAAAGCTCTGCAGATTTATAGCCAGTTCTCTCCAAGCCCTGACTATTGGAACAGAGTGGGCCCCACTGGTGGGGAGAAGTGGAATTGTGGCATGTGGCTCCCGGACTCTGTGGTCACGGGGGCTTGCTTGCCCTTGCATGCATATGGAGGTCAGAGGGCAGCTTGTGGGAATTGTTCCTCTCCTTCCAGCATGTGGCCCTGGTTGTCCTCTGAATTGGTGGCAAGTGCCTTTGCCCACTGGTCCTGGGAAGTAATTTCTTTTCTTTTCTTTTCTCCCCCCCCCTCTTTGGTTTTTTTGAGATAGGATACCCAAGGGGTTCAGAAAGGGACTTGAGATCTCCTGAAACTAGAGTTACTGGATGCTACATGTGGGTTCTAGGAACAAAACCCAGGCCCTCTGCAAGATCAGAAAGTGCTCTTAACCACTGAGCCATCTCTCCAGCCCTAAAAAGAAATACCATTAAGCCGGGCGGTGGTGGCGCACGCCTTTAATCCCAACAAGCCTTTAATCTTAGCACACCTTTAATCCCAGCAAGCCTTTAATCCCAGTACTTGGGTATCAGAGGCAGGCGGATCTCTGTGAGTTCGAGGCCATCCTGGTCTACAGAGCTAGTCCAGGACAGGCCCAAAGCTACAGAGAAACCCTGTCTTGAAAAACAAAACAAAACAATGGTAAACTGCTCCTCACCAAGTC
Source organism: Peromyscus maniculatus bairdii (assembly GCF_049852395.1). Taxonomy (NCBI): domain Eukaryota; kingdom Metazoa; phylum Chordata; class Mammalia; order Rodentia; family Cricetidae; genus Peromyscus; species Peromyscus maniculatus. The sequence goes on from NC_134871.1 coordinate 54,354,307, forward strand.
CCCTTGTATTTGTGATTTTTTTGTTGCTGTCCCAAACACCCAACACAAACGACATTAAGGTCGGAAGGATGGATTTTGTGTCACAGTTTCAGAGCTTTCAGGTCACCCTTGCTGACTCTGCTGCTTCTGGGCGCGTGGTGAGGTAGAATATCATAGTCATAGCAGCATGGGGAAGAGGCTGTGTGTCTCATGGTGGACAGGACGCAGAGAGCAAGGAAGTAAGAGGGAGTTAGGGAAAGATATACATCCCAGCAGCCTACCTCCTCCACAGAGGCCCAGCTCCTCCCTTCACTACCTTCCAGTAGAGCAATCAATCATCTTTATGAATCCAGCAAGGGAGTCAACCCATTGATTGCGTAAGAGTCTTTATAATCTAATCATTTCTGGAAACACCCCGCCCCCCAGAGACACACCGAGAGGTGCACTTTAAATCTTCTAGATATTTCTCAGTCAAGTTTATTTCTCAGTCCATTGAAAGTTGGCAATTAAGATTATTCATCATCATGGCTAAGTGGTTACGAGCACTGGCCGCTCTTCCAGAGGACCCAGTTTGGATTCCCAGCAACCGTATGGTGACTCACAACCATCTGACGCTCTAGCTCCAGGGGATCTGATGCTCTCTTCTGGCTTCTGCAGGCACCAGGCATGTACACAGTAAACATACATACACTCAGGTAAAATGCTCGTACACATAAAATTAAATAAATATATTTAAAAGTTGGAGTTACATCAGTGGAATCACAAAGTGTGTAACCCTCCATACAGTACAGTTCCTTGGAGTCCCACGCCAAAGCCTTTTGATCATCAGGAAGTGATCACAGAATAAATGAGCCTGGTTTGTTTATCCATTCAGCCAGGCATTTGGGCTATTTCTGGTTTGGGCTGTTTTAATTCCAGCTGCAAGGCATATGTGTATACAGGTCTCTCTACACATGAGAAGTTTCCCTTCTCTGGGTAAATAAATCCAATCCACGAGTACAACTGCTGGCTTGCAGGGCAATGCATGCTTATTTTATTTTATTATTTTAATTTTTTTTTTGAGACAGGGTTTCTCTGTGTAGTTTTGGTGCCTGTCCTGGATCTTGCTCTGTAGGCCAGTCTAGCCTCAAACTCGAAGAGATCTGCCTGCCTCTGCCTCCTGAGTGCTGGGATGAAAGGAATACCCCGCCGATGCCGACGCCACCGCCACCACCGCCGCCGCACAGCTTTTCTTTTAATTTTTATTTTTTTGGTTTTTCAAGACAGGATTTTTCTGTGTAGTTTTGGTACCTGTCCTGGATCTTGCCCTGAACTCACAGAGATCTGCCTGGCTCTGCCTCCGGAGTGCTGGGATTAAGGGTGTGCTAGGATTAAAGTCTTGTTGGGATTAAAGGCGTGCACCACCACCGCCTGGCTGTTTTAATTTTTTTTTTTTTTTGGTTTTTCGATGTTTTAATTTTTTTAAGCTTTAATTTTTTTATGTGTGTGGGTGTTTTGCCTGCTTGTATGTGTGTGCATTGTGTGTGATATAGTGGGTATCCCAATAAAGCTTGTCTGGGGATCAGAGGACAGAGCCAGCCACCAGACTAGACAGAGGCCTGACAGTGGTGGCACACATACCCTTCCTTAATCCTATCACTTGGGAGGCAGAGATCCATTTGGATCTCTGTGAGTTCAAGGCCACACTAAAAACAGAGTCACACAGTGGTGGCCCACACCTTTAATCCCGCTACTGGGAAGCACACACACACTAAAGCAGTTCAGCTGAGACCCATTCGGGCGAGGACTCAGAGGCTTTCAGTCTGAGGATTCGTGGAAACAGGAGCCGGTGAGGAGTTGGTGAGGTGAGGTTGGCTGTGGGTTGCTCTGCTTCTCTGATCTTTCAGCTTTCACCCCAATATCTGGCTCTGGGTTTTTTATGGTAAGACCTTTTAAGATCCGTGTTACATGTGCGTGCTTGGAGAAAAGAGTGATGGGTCCCCTGGAAATGGACGGTGGTGAGCGCTGGGAATGCAGTGCAGGCTCTCCAGAAGAGCAGTCAGTGCTCCAGCACTGAGCCATCTTGCCAGCACCCCCCCCAACCCCGCCCCAAATCCCGCACCCTTGCCTTTGTTTGAGATAAGGTCTCACTGTGTTTCCCTGGTTGGCCTGGGCTTTGCTTTGTTCACTCACAGAGATATACCTGGCTCTGCTGCCTGGCTGCCGGAGTTAAAAGGGTGTGCCACCATGGCCAGCCAAACACCTTCTCTTCCCAAGAGATCTATCTCTGGTATTCCTTACTTGATGAGAAGCAAAGGAAGCTAACAGAACTGAGCCGCTCCATTTCTCCGAATCCTCACCAGCCCTTGATGTGGTGACTATTTCGCCCTTAGCCTTGTGGTGTGTGTTCGGTGGCTGAGGCACTTCCCATTCCCTCCAGAAGTGGGAGCAGATTCCAGTCCATGGATGGGGGAAGAAGGGGACTATTGTACCAAATGTGTCCCTTCTGTGGGTCTTGTCCTTGTGAAGTTTCTTGGCTGGATGGGCTGAGACTTTCAGTCTGTGTCCCCCATGGGGTTGTACTTGGATGGAGAGTTGAGTTTACCTGGGCTCTACTGTCCTGGACCTTGGAGGACATTCAGTCTCTCTCTGCATACTGTGGGTTCAAAATCTTCTAGTCCATAGTCTTGAACAAGTTCCTCCCTGGGACCCAGGAGCTCCTTTAGTATAGGTCTCGGGACCTGGCCTGGGGCAGGAGCTTGTCAACTAAATTGCATCACACTTAAACTGTACAGTCTAGGGGAGGTAAGCCTGGACAGTGGGAGTCAATGCATGGCTGGTATTGCCAATACAACCTCCCTGGGCCTCTTCTGCTGTTAATTGCAGTAAATGTGGTGCCGTCCACGGGGTTGTTCTGAGGACTAAAGGAACATTCAGACTCAGGTAGGTGCCCGGTACTGCATGGGAAACCACATGGGCTCTGGCTCCACAAATTTCATGCCGAAAGTCGTTAAGAACAGCGTCTGTGACAAATGCAGTTTCTTTATGGGCTACAGGGATGCTAACAGCAAAACTAAGTAGAAAAAAGGAGGCAGAGAGAGAGGAAGTCCTAAAAACTTGCCTGGGTAGGGCGGACCCGGGAAGGTGGGGAGGAGGAAGTGGGTTTTGATCCGACCCAGCCTTATTTAGAGAAAGGGGAGGTGTAACCGGGACTTTAGGTTCCTCAGGCTGAGTGCTCCCCCGCAGAGCCCACCCACGTGTGCCCCCCCCCCCCAGTCCAGGGCGGGTACTGAGTTCATCCTGATTGACAGGCGCGGAACCTGGGCACAGACGTGTCCAAGAGGGGCCCCGGGGCACACCGGGAGGACCAGGTGCCAGGTCTGGCAAGAGATGGGAGAGATGGTCACTGCGGGAAAGCAAACTGGGCCGGTTAGGGGCACAGGCGGTGCAGCCTGTGGCTTGAGCTTGAAGGAGCGCGCCCGAGTGCCGGGCTAGACGCGGCTGCCGAGGGGTGGTTCCGACCGAGCTCGACGACCTTCGCGTTTTCGCAGGGCCGTCCAGGCGCACAGATAGGGAAACTGAGGACGCAAAGCTGCCGCGAGCTCTTCACTCTCTAAGACCTCGCTCCCCTCACCATCCCCCCCCTGCGCGACTGCGCAATCCGCCCGATCGCAGCCTCTCTGAGGGCGGGGCGCGTGGCCCCGCCCCCTCCGGGCGGGGCTTCCCGTTGCCGCGGGGCCGTTGATTTCAGGGCGGAACGTTCGCGCGGGGAGTGCGCGCGCGCGGGGGGAAGGCATTGAGGGAGCGCTGCGGGTTCGGCTCGGCAGGCTCCGCGTGGTGCGCGCGCAGCGCCATCCGGCGCACCGCCCGGCGGCTCCACCCAGCCCGAGGGGCGCGGCCCGGGTGGGAGGAGGCGAGAGCGCGAGCGACACTGGCGAACTCCGCTGCGCGGCAGGTGAGGCGGCGGGTCGGGGCCGGATGCCAGCACCCCGCGTTTCCCCAGCCCACAGGACCCGCCCTGAGTGCCCGGCACCCCAGGTCCCTCATGTCCCGGGGACCCCTACCTCCGGCATCCTCTGGGATTGCCCGGGTCCGCGGCCACCTGTGGACTGGACCACCTTTCAGTTCTGGGGAGCCCCCCAAACCCTCCAGTTTTGCCCCAGACTCAGTCCACAGAGGACCTCTGCGTCTTCAAGGCCTGAGACCCTGTCACCTTGTGCTCCAGAAGCCCAACAGAATCCCCTCTGGTCCCGCCCCTAAACCTCGGGTCTCCCCGGCCGGTGGACTCCAACCTTTCTTGGGTGGAGGCCTTCAGAGCCACCTCTCCCCACCGTCCTTCCTTCCTGGGATCTCCTGCCTCCTGCTTTCTGACTTGAGGTTCACAGAGCCATGCAGCTTCTACTAGAGTGTTCTTGAGGTTTGTGATTTGTTCATAGGAATAAAAGTAGAAACACGCGACAGGTCAGCGGAGGGCTATGTATAACCGAAGAGGAGATGGGATGTGGGGCTCGGCATATGCGTTTGTGCTCACCGTACAGCGGAAGCCAGTGTGGGACCGCGTTTTTTACTCGTGAGACTCATAGTGTAGAGAGGCATCGCTGGGAATGAAGGAGTTGGCAGACAAAGGCCCTTCTAGGTTGTGTTCTCAATGTGTGGTAGTTTCTGTTACCACACACAGCCCACCAAAACCAGTCCAAGAGAGCAAGGCTTGATTCCGGTGGCCTAGTTGCTAGGAAGATGGTAGCCTAAAGAGCCGTCCTTCTGGATCTTGATTTAGGGGCTGCTTATGTAGGAAATGGAAGTCTGTGGCTGTCTTCCCCAGGTGGAGGTTTGGAGCCAAATGTTACACATGTTATCCTTTTTCAGTCTTGGAAATCTCTAGAACAAAGAATTGTCATTTCCTCAGGCTATCGTCACTGATGAACAGATCTGGTGCCCCGAAGCACTGCTTACAAAAGAGAACGTACTTCATCTGCTGATTGTGAAAGACAAGGGTCAGGCATGGGTGAGGAGGGAGTGGGCGCCCTATGTGATCCAGGACGCTTGGTGCTGGAGGCGGAGGGCACAGCCCCAGCTGGTAAGGTTGGGAGGTGGGGGTGGTTAGCCAGGCTGTGTGGTACTTGTGTGCAATGATGACCTTAAAGGCAGCTGGGGTGGGATTCTTGAGAACAGGTTATGGTGAAGAGAAGGGATGTGAGAAGTAAAAGAGAGGCAGACTCTCAAAGGCTGAGACGTTGTTGAGGGTCATTTCGGGCAGAGTGGCAGGCGGAATGAGAAGTCAGCGAGGTGGGCCCAGCACACTAGATGTTAGAACCATGAGGTGTGGGTGGCAGAGCTTCGTCCTGGGAGCTGTCCCTGTACGGATGATAAAGAGAAAGGAGGAAGCCGCAGCCTCATCCCCTTGGGCTGTCTTCAGTGACTGCTTCTGCGGTGAAGGAACCAGCTTCTGCGGTGAAGGAAGGAAGAGCGCCTGAGCCAGAACCTGGCTCTGAGCTTCCAATGCGGAGCAGAGGCCTGGGTGGTTTAGGGGAACAGGAGGCCAGTGAAGGGCTTAGGGAGGAGTAAAATAGCTTGTATTTTTTTTTTTAAATAGTTTTCTTTCCTTCTTTCTTTCTTTCTTTTTTGTTGTTTCTCAAGACAGGGTTTCTCTGTGTAGCTTTGCACCTTTCCTGGAACTCCCTCTGTAGTCCACGCTGGCCTCAAATTCACAGAGATCGGCCTGCCTCTGCCTCTCGAGTGCTGGGATTAAAGGCGTGCGCCACCACCGCCCAGCATATTTGTGTGTGTGTGAATAGCAAGGTGGAGGGCAGGGCACAGCACATACGGCTGTGTGGAGGCCAAATGGGAATCTTGGGTGTCATTCCTCAGGTGCTGCCTCCTGTGTTTTTTTTTTTTTTTTGAGTCAGGGTCTCTCACTGGCCTAGGATTTATCAATGAGTCTAGGCTAGGCTGGCTGAGGAGCTGCAAGGACCTGCGGGTCTTCACCATCCCACCAATGGGATCACTAGTGTACACCAACACATGAGAGACACTTGTTAAAAAACAGTTGTGAGGATCAAACTCAGGCCTTATGTTTACAGGTCAGATGATTTGCTGATGGAACCATCTCCCCAGTCCTGACTGACACATTTTTCCAGTGGTCGATTTAGCTGTGGTAGAGAGACTTGTTTGTAGGAAGTAAGACAGACCCAAGTGATGTGGTTCAAAAGCCCTCTAGGGTTTCACTAAGCTTCTGAAAGCCCAGGGCTCAGGGCCTGGGACACTGACATGGGAACGTCTTAGGCAAGACTTTATCTGTTTGCTCGTGGGTCATAGTCACCTTAGTGCCTCACCAAGGTGACTGTCTGCTTTCCCCTAGGAGACATGCTTCCAACAGGGGGTGCGGACTTGGTTCTTAGAGGCCAGCTGGGGGGTCTTGAAGGAAAAGGAAAGGTGCTGGAGACACATGCGGATGTGTCAGCACTGTCCTGTGTGACTGGAGGGGCCGAAGCTGCCAGCAGGAGGTGTCAGTGTCCAGACAGGTGAGCACTCTAAGGCATGGCACACAGTGTAGACAGTGTGGGTTAGAGATCATGAAGAACAGTGAAGGAAGCCTGGACTGGGGAGAGGGAACTGGTTTCCTGTGGGCACCACAGCACCCTGTGGTAAGAGTCTTCGGACACCAGCCACACATGGCTGACAGTCACTGACAGGGCTGGATTCTAGCGGATTAAATCTAGGGGTCCTTCAAAGCATGCTCCGTAGGTTGCTCTGGTGTTATCCCGTGGAATGGCTCTAGCTACCTGGGAGGTGCACACTGCCCTTTTCACGTGTCAGGGAACAGACTCAGAGGGCTGCCTAGGCTGAGGCAGCCCAGCACTGCTGATGCTGACAGGGGCTTTCTGTGAACCTTTCCTTTCCCCACAGCCTGGAGCCTTCTGCCTGGAGAAGTGGCCACACCTCTTCTTCAGCCCTCCTTATCAGTTAGTTCTGCTAAGGTTACCGCAGGCAGTTAAAGTGTGACAGCCAGTCTGTGCTGGCTGGCTGTGTGTGTGTCTGTCTGTCCGTCCCACCCATCTCCCCTGGCTTCCCTGAAGGCATGTTTCTGGGGGAATGACAGGGGACCAGCAGGCTAACCAGAGCAGCCAGCCTGGGGGGCCAGGTGTTGAAATGAACATAGCAGGGAAACTTGGGGATGCAGGGTGCAGGCAGTGCCTGGGACAGTCAAAGGAGTCTGGATGCAAACCAGTAGCGAGTTATTGCTGTCCCCAGTGCCTGGGGAGATGTTGACCAAATTACTAGAGACCTACTTTCACCTTAGAAAAATGAGGGCAGGCCGGGCGGTGGTGGCGCACGCCTTTAATCCCAGCACTCGGGAGGCAGAGCCAGGCGGATCTCTGTGAGTTCGAGGCCAGCCTGGGCTACCAAGTGAGTTCCAGGAAAGGCGCAAAGCTACACAGAGAAACCCTGTCTCGGGAAAAAAAAAAAAAAAAAAAAAAAAAAAAAAAAAAAAAAAAGAAAAATGAGGGCAGTTGGCATTATAAACCTTAAGATGCCCCCCAGCTCTAAAATTCTGTGATTTTTTTTTTTAAAGTTGCTCTACAGAATCTCTTCTGCATCTTGTGGGGCTGGGGGTCATTTGGTCCCTGTTTGGGGTGTTTTACTGACTTATTAAGTTAATACAAATACCTGTGTTATGGGATGTGTCACCTCTGATGGGCACACTAAAACTGAGTGCTGTGGGCAGCAGGTTCCTGGGAAAGCATCCCACGTATTGTTTGCCATCCCAGCACACTGGCGTTAGAATTCGGACAAGACCTCAGTGTGGTGGTTGCCTCTACTATGGACTCAGTGGGAGTGGTGTAGGTGAGTGCTGTAGGCACTTCCCTGAGTGGGTGGAATGAGATCATGCTGCAGAGTGCTTTGCATTTTTCCCCCTAAAAGCAACAATACTTAATATTGTGGGGTTTTTTTTTTTCAATCTTTTTATTTATTTGGACAAGCTCTCATGCCCAGGCTGGCCTTAAACTTCACCTTGAACTTTTTTTTTTTTTGAGACAGGGTTTCTCTGTAGCTTTGGAGCCTGTCCTGGAACTTGCTTTGTAGAAAAGGCTGGCCTCGAACTCACAGGTACCCGCATGCCTCTGCCTACCAAGTGCCAGGATTAAAGGCGTGCATCACCACTGACTGGTTCACTTTGAACTTCTAATCCTTCTGCCTCTATCTCTAAAATTCTGGGACTGCAGGTGTGTGGGTTTCTCTGTGTAGTTTTGGTGTCTGTCCTGGATCTCGCTCTGTAGACCAGGCTGGCCTCGAACTCACAGAGATCCGCCTGCCTCTGCCTCTCGAGTGCTGGGATTAAAGGCGTGCACCACCATCGCCAGGCAAGAACTGTAATCTTAAGTGTTTTGGTTTGGGTACTGGTGGGATCTTGCTTTTTCTTTTTTAGAATTTTTTTTTTTTTTTTTTGGTTTTTCGAGACAGGGTTTCTCTGTGTAGCTTTGCGCCTTTTTCCTGGAACTCATTTGGTAGCCCAGGCTAGCCTCAAACTCACAGAGATCCGCCTGGCTCTGCCTCCCGAGTGCTGGGATTAAAGGCGTGCGCCACCACCGCCCGGCTTAGAATTTGTTTTTTTATTATTGTGCTTGTGATATGTGTGAGTGCATGTTACACAGCATGTGCGGAGGTCAGTGAACAACTTTGTGGAATTATTTCTCTCATCCACCTTTTTTTGGGGAAGGTTGAGACAGGGTTTCTTTATTATGTAGCTATTTCTTAATTTGGGCTCAAATATAAGCAGCTTGGGAGCACTGTTTCCAAGACACCAGTTAGCACTTTTTTGTTTTGTTTTGACATAGTTTGTCTTCATAGCCCTAGCTGTCCTGGAACTCACTATGTAGATCAGCAGGCAGGCTTTGAACTCACAGAGATCCACCTGCCTCCTCCAGAGTGCTGGGATCAAAGACATGTGACAATATGCCCAGCTATAGGTGGACTTTCTGCTGTTATTTATTTTAGCGATTGGCCTAGTGGTGTGTGCTGAGGGTCAGGGTTTGTCTGCTGTAAATTGTTTTGAAGTGTGTGTTTGTGTTGCATGGAGGCCAGGAGAGGCTGCCAGATGTTCCTCCCTGCCTTATTCCTTATAAGACTGGGTCTCTCACTGAACCATCAAGTTCCAGGGATCTTCCAGGCTCTGCCCCCTACAAAGGTGTAGGTGCCTATATAGCTATACATAGTTTTCTGGTTTTTCGAGACAGGGTTTTGCTGTGTAGCTTTGGAGCCTGCCCTGGAATTCACTCTGTAGGCCAGGCTGACCTAGAACTCACAGAGATCCGCCTGCCTCTGCCTCCCGAGTGCTGGGATTAAAGGTGTGTGTCACCACTGCCCAGCCACACACAAATTTTAAGTGGGTGCTGGGGGTTCAAACTTAGATCCTAGTTCTTGTGCAGCAAGTAATTTTACCCACTGAGCCACCCCCCATCCCTGTTTCTGTTTTAGGGTCTCATTTTGTAGCTCAGGCTGGCCTGGAATTCACTATGTGGACCAGGGTGGCCTTAAACTTTTGATATCTTTTTTCTGTTTAAGCCTTCTGTTTGCTGGAATTGCAGGCATGAGCAACCATGCTTGGCTGTCTTTTGGGGGGAGGGGATCCATGAGCAACCATGCTTGACTGTCTCTGCTGGGGGAGGGGATGGGAGTGGAGGGGTGTTGAGGCAGCCTCATGCTGTATGCCCAGGCTGGCCTTTTACTCTTAGTGATCCACCTGCTCGGTATCCTGAATACTCTGATCACAGATGTGAGTCACCATGCCTAGCTTTGTTCTCTGAGCTGGAGACACGATTCATCCTCATACCCTGATTACAGGCTGCAGAAGTGACCGTTGTAGGATGGCCCCAAGAGAGTGGTTCAGAGTTGGAAACTTGCCGGTGTGCTTAGGTAGCTTCTGGTAGCTTGTAGGCATCTTGACCAAGTGCCTTTCAGATTCTGTGCTCACCTGAAGTCTTTGCAATGGTCTAACCAGTGACATGGGTGGGGGAACCCCACATGCAGGTGGGAACGGAGCTTTGGGTTTTTCTGCCATGTCTCAGTACTGTTCTGAGTGGTTGTGGTTCCGAGTATAAGTCTATTCCTTGTGTGGTTTTTTAAAGCTCCTTCCTGCTTTGTTTCCAGTTCAGGTAGATGGAGTCCTGTTGATCCATCTCACCTGAGACAGATCTGTCACCCAGACCCCAGCTGGTTCATTTGTGCCACGGGGTAGACTGGACATTATTATTATTACCAGTGACTTCTGCCCCAGCACCATGTTCCTCCTGTCTAAGACCCATATAAGGTCCATGTGGTGTGAGAAAGAAGACTGACTGGACATCAGGGATTAGAAATCAGGTGAGGGGAATGGGCCGGCATCAGTTGGAGTGGCAGGCTTGGCATATGGCCACAAGTGCCTGCTGTGCAGATGCCCCAGTCTCGTAGTGGGAATATGACTGGCGGAGTCCAGCTTCCTGTTCTCCTGTGTGCTTTTTTAAGATAAAAATCTTGCTGTGTAGCCCAGGCTGCCCTGGAGCTCATTATGTAGATAAGGCTAACCTTAAACTTGAAGTGGTCCTCCTGCCTCTGCCTCCCCAGAGCTAGGATTAAAGGAATGGCCACCATGCTCCATGTTAGCCTTCTTTGAGGACCTCCGAGCCTTTGAGTGCTGGGACTAAAGGCTTGCGCCACCACATCTGGCTAGAAGTCAAGTTTTTTAAAAAGTGTAATTTCTGAGATTTCACAGGCTTGGGCTTAATTTAGTTACTTGTTGCGGCACTTTTAATGATCAACAGCACACACCCCCTATATCCTCCCACACCTATGGCCACCCTCATGACGGCTCTGGCGTGTTCTTTCTTCTCTCTGATCTCTGTGGCAGTGTAGAACCCTGGTGGTAGCCAGCCTTTCAGACAAGGGTGGCTTGTAGAGCTTGGGCTGGGCCTGACTCATCAAAGCTCTACCAGCCACCCTGGGTGGCTCACACGGTGTTCTTGGACCTGAGTGTTGAGGGTAGGGTAGCCTTGCTCCTCAGCTGGGTGATGCTCATTCTCTCGGGCTGGACCAGCTCTCCAGGGCAGAGTTCCAGGGGACAGGAGGCTGCACCCCCCGGTGCTTGTCACACACGCACTTTTCTCCCATTTGCTGGTGTGCCAGTGGCCAAAGAAATCATGTGACTAACACCAGAGCCATTGTGTGGGGTGTGGGTATCTGGAGGCTTGATGGGCATTGTCAGTGATCCACCATGGTGGGTTGGAGGTGGGGGTTCCTCTTCACAGCTGTATGGATGGAGTCTGTCATGTTTTAGACTCTGGTGAACATTAAGTGTTTTAAATTTTTAATTTCTGTGTCTGTGTGTGCCAGTGTGGAGTATATACTTATGAGGCAGGTGCTCGTGGAGGTCAGGCGCTAGGTCCCCTGGAGCTGGAGATTCCTTTGAACACCTGGAGTAGGTGCTGGGACCAAAGGTAGGACCCCTGTAAGAGCAGTTTATGATCATAACCACTGAGCCATGTCTCCGGCCTTTCTGAAGAGCATATATTTAGTGCTGGATGCCAAGGAGCAGTCTCGTTACTACAGAGCTCATTTGCGTAAAATAGCTGTGATTTCTTAGTCTAGGCCCAAAACATTGTGCTGAGACTTTGCTGAAGGGTTTAGATAAAGAGGACAGTAACTGCTTTTAAGAGTCTGTTTTGGGCCTGATTTTTACATTTAGAGAACACTGGTAGGTTTTTATGGAAAAAAAAAAATGGGTTGCTATGATGACTTGGCTTTGAGACTGCAAACTGGTGACGACATGGTCACCTAGGAAACGGAAAGCTGCAGCATCTAAGAGGCCTCCGAAGGGTTTTGTTGCTGTTGTCAGGAATGTGATTGGCTTAAAGGAGTGGCTCTTGAGAAGGGAAAGGAGCATCAGAGGTAGAATGGCCTCCAGAAACTTCTAGGCACAGATGAAGCTGGGCAAATCTCCCACTTGGGCCTTGGTTTAAAAACAAAGGGGAGAGTTTGGGCACTCTGGATTATGAGGTTTGGCTCTGATCTTTTGGCTGCTGAAAAACAGGAAATGAAGTAATGTCTTTAAGCATGTAGTGTTTATAAAGAACTGTAAATGTCTAAATATGGACAGCTGTGCAGCTAGCGCCTCACGGTTCCTCTGCTGAGCCTGTGTCTTGTGCGTCCCCTGCTGGTTGCTCTGAATCCTAGAGGTCCCCAGCACTCTAAAAGCCCAGAGGCCCCCTCCCCGTGGAGGTGGGAATCCCTGTGCAGAGCTGGCTGCAGAGACCTCTCCAGACCACCAACTCAGGCTGAGGCAGAGCCCAGCAGGAACCAGTCACAGCGTGCCTGCCAGAGCAGAGTTCTCTCCTGTGAGTGTCTCTCATTTTCTTGGGGAACTGAAATCTCTTGTTTTCGTGTTACTTTGAGGTCCAAGTGCACAGTTTTGGGTGTTAACTCTGGTGCCTACAGATGTGTAGAGGACAAAAGCAGTTGAACAGGAGGAAGATCTAGAGCGTCTCCAAGTTCTTTGTGTGCTAACAGTTGAGGCTGTGCCATTTCTAAGGCATGCTGGCTGCCTCGGACTGTTTGAAGTCAGCTGTAAACGCTGGGGAGAGCCGGCCAGGATGAAGGGCTTTCCCCCAGGCAGGAAGACAGGTCCACTCTGAAGACAGTTATTTTGGTGGTCTTGAGTTAGTCTGCTCATATTAACTTCAAACAGGAAGTGCAGCAACATCTCTGTGCTCTGTCCTTCAGGGATCCCCCCACCCCACCCCTGACCCCTGTTCTCAGCTGTAGGGCACAGCTGGGCTGCTTGGCTCAGCAGTTTGGTTCACAGAGCACTTTCCCTCCGGAGAGGAACTGAGCTTGGTAGTTTGGCCAGTTACAGGAATCTGCTGTACAGTCGGAAACAGAATCAACGAATATGTATTGGCCCCCTGGACTCTTGGGGTGGGGTCTGTAGGGCTTCTGTGTGCAGTGGACAGGTTATGTGGACTAGAATACTTGTAACTTGCCTTAGAAAATTTCTACCAGATTACAAAAGCAAAGTAGACTTGACCGTGTGTGGTGACTGCAGTGAGGGGGGCGGGTACCCACACTCCTCGGCCCTTCTTTCCCCTGGGCAGGTGGCATCCTCTGCCAGCTTCACTTTTTGGCCCATGGACTTGTTTCTTAGCACTGAGGAAAAGTCAGGGGCTCTTGGGGATTTTGGAAGCTATGAGTGTTTTCCTCCAAGGTAGGGGGATGGATGCATCCCATGTTTTCATGGGTGACTGCAGGACCCCATTTCTCCAGCCTGAGGGTGCAACTTACAGACCCATTGAGCTTGGTGATTTCTCCTGGGAAATTATTTTTGGTGACCTAATTCTAATTGAAGAGGAAAAAGATTAGAATGTGGACAAGGGTTTTCAGTCTGTGGGCAGGGTTGGCAGGGCAGGTGTTCTGCCACTGCTGACTCCTGGGGAGTGCTGCTGCTGCAGGGAGTGCTGCTGCAGGGAGTGCTGCTGCAGGGGGTGCTGCAGGGGGTGCTGCTGCAGGGGGTGCTGCTTCAGGGGGTGCTGCTGCAGGGGGTGCTGCTGCTGCAGGGAGTGCTGCTTCAGGGGGTGCTGCTGCAGGGGGTGCTGCTGCTGCAGGGAGTGCTGCTTCAGGGGGTGCTGCTGCAGGGGGTGCTGCTGCTGCAGGGAGTGCTGCTTCAGGGAGTGTTGCTGCAGGGGGTGCTGCTGAAGGGTGTGCTGCTGCTGCAGGGTGTGCTGCTGCTGCAGGGGGTGCTGCTGCAGGGAGTGTTGCTGCAGGGTGTGCTGCTGCAGGGTGTGCTGCTGCAGGGAGTGTTGCTGCAGGGGGTGCTGCTGAAGGGAGTGCTGCTGCTGCAGGGAGTGCTGCTGCTGCAGGGAGTGCTGCTGCAGGGAGTGCTGCTGCAGGGAGTGCTGCTGCAGGGGGTGCTGCTGCAGGTGGTGCTGCTGCAGGGGGTGCTGCTGCAGGGGGTGCTGCTGCAGGGAGTGCTGCTGCTGCAGGGGGTGCTGCTGCAGGGGGTGCTGCTGCAGGGGGTGCTGCTGCAGGGGGTGCTGCTGCAGGGGGTGCTGCTGCAGGGAGTGCTGCTGCAGGGAGTGCTGCTGCAGGGGGTGCTGCTGCTGCAGGGGGTGCTGCTGCTGCAGGGGGTGCTGCTGCAGGGGGTGCTGCTGCAGGGGGTGCTGCTGCAGGGGGTGCTGCTGCAGGGGGTGCTGCTGCTGCAGGGGGTGCTGCTGCTGCAGGGGGTGCTGCTGCTGCAGGGGGTGCTGCTGCTGCAGGGGGTGCTGCTGCTGCAGGGGGTGCTGAGGAGTGGTAGGACTCCTTTTTCTCCTTTGTTTTGAGCTGGAGTCCCTACATAGCCTAGGCGGGCCTTTACCTCAGGTTCCTCTGCTTCTGCCCTTCTGACTGATGGGATTGTAGGTGTGCTCTGCTCATGCCTTTAATTCAGCAGGTCTGCCGCTCAGAGGGCTGCCCTTCTTAGACAGGGTCATTACAAGTTCTGCACACAAGCTGCTCACCATGCCACTAGCATCTTGCATGAGTGAAGGGCTATTGAAGATGGCGTATCAGTCAGTATATGTATTGTAATTCCACATGTGTGGCTTGCTTTTAATTATGAATTAGGATATGTATTAGGCTCTCAAATTACATGAAAAATATCAGTAAAAGGCCTGGAGGTAAATGGGCAAATGGTACCATAATTCTCAGTGATAGTGGGATGTAGGCCTTCATACCAAGTTCTCTGCATATTTCCTTGTTTACAGTAAACATTAGTTCTAGAATCAAGGGAGAGGGGGTTGGGACAATTGTAGATGGCTTTGTCTTAAGGAGACATTTCCAGGGTGAAAACACAGTGGGAACTAGCTCGCAAAAGCTGCTTACAGCCTGCTCTGGGAATGTTTTCCTTTCTGAACCTTTGACCCATGGAAGCCAGGCAAGGGAGCAGTGGTGGCCGAGGAACTGTCTTTTCGTGGATGGCATTTTCCAGGTGTTCTGATTAGATGGGGAGTCAGGGCATGTGGCTTCAATCCCATCCTTTACTGTCTTCCAGGGCACTCGTAAAGTCTTTCATCTGGGGAGGAGAACCTGGGCTGATGAATGTATTTCTCTTTAGGATTCACAGATGGAGTCAGTGGAAAAGACAACGAACAGAAGTGAACAGAAATCAAGGTAACTAAAGTCAGTTAGGAAATAGAGGTAGGCTGGGAGGAGAACCCAGAGCTGCTCACCATGGTCTCCTCCAACACAAGAAACATCACAGAAAATGGCTTTCTGCTGGAAGAAGCCATCCGAGCCCCATCTCTAAACCAGGCCATGTGGAGGTGGAGGGTGGGAAGGCCCCAGGACTGTGAGTGGCCCCAGGTTCCACTTCCTGGAAAGTGATGCAGAATGAACTGCTGCCCCCTGGAGAGCGCAGCGCGGGGTGTGTGTGGAGGGGGGGTGTTTAGGTGGCAGAAAACCTGCATTTTGTCAGAAATTGTCTTGCTGTCACCACAGCAAGATCATTTTGTCCTTACAGTGTTTGCAAGCTACTTGCAGCTTCAGAGGATGAGAGGGGCTGAACTGGTTGTTCACAGATATTCTCATGTTAATGTGCTTATCACCGTGGGCAGCATGGACTTTGTCTTCTGGTAGCATATGGAAGGGCCAGTGTTTGACCTGAACATTCTAGATGTTTCTAGACTGGAAGCTTGCGGTACTTCCAAGCCGACTGCTGGCTTCTTCTTCCCTTGTTTCTCAATAGGAAATTTTTAAAGAGCCTCATCAGGAAGCAACCCCAGGACCTGCTCCTGGTCATCGGGACTGGCGTGAGTGCAGCAGTGGCCCCGGGCATCCGCGCACTCTGCTCTTGGAGGAGCTGCATCGAGGCAGTCATCGAGGCTGCGGAGCAGCTGGAGGTCCTGCACCCCGGGGACGTTGCCGAGTTCCGGAGGAAGGTGATGAAGGACCGGGACCTGCTGGTTGTGGCCCATGATCTGATCCGGAAAATGTCACCTGTGAGTCGCAAACCCTTCTGGTTTCACTGGGCTGCCTTTGGGTTCTAGGCCAGGTTGAGGGAGTGGATAGATTGAACACTCGGCCTCCGTGAGCACTCATTATTTAGTGCTCAGTCACCATCCTTTTGTTCTGTTTTTTAATATTCGAGACAGGGTTTCTCTGTGTAGCCCAGGCTGTCCTAGAACTCAGAAATCTGCCTGCCTCTGCCTCTTGAGTGCTGGGATTAAAGGTGTGTACCATCATGCCCAGCAGATGCCACCCTTTCAAACGCTGATGTTGTCTGCAGGGGCTGGATCAGCCTGTAGCAATGACTCCCGTAGGCTGCCTGGCTCTGGTCTGGATGTTGTCATGCTGCATTTTTGGTGTGAGGGTTGTGAGGCGCTGTGAATACTGTGTTGGCAGTCATACCTCTCCAGATACAGCGGGTCCTCAGAAGACATTTTAAGGTGGGAAATCAGGGTCTGTCTGCTGGTAGAAGTGACACAGCAGAGCGGTGACATAGTTGGTGATGCAGGGGGCAGTTAATGAGAGGCAGGGCCGGCTCGTGGTGTCTGTGCCGGGTGCAGGTGCTAAGCACAGTGTGAAGCTGGAGTAGGCTGCTTCTCCCTGGTCTGTGTTTGTGGGAGATGTGCAGTCAGCATATGCAGGAGGCGGAAGGAAACTTGAGCTGTGAGCCCTAGGGAAGATGATAAGAGCCTGAAATGGTCAACAGGAAGGGCAGGAGAGGTTTTGGGTCAAAAGAGAGACCCCAAAAGGTGTGGTTTTATTGTGATAGTAGCTGATTCCTATATTGAAACCTGGAGAGGCAGCCCAGGAGGGTGCAAGAGCCCCCATGGTGCTGGGGACCTGGGCTCTGCCATCCTCAGCGTGAAGTGCCCTGTCTTTGTACAGTTGGCAGCCTGACCACCCCCGCTCCTTTTCCAGTGGGCAGTGGGGGATGGGCTGTCACCCCTCACCCTTCCATGACGTCCCATGGAGTCACGAGATCAGTGTTTTACCCTAATGCTGCACCTCACCTTCCCAGGCTGGGGACCTTTTCAATTAGGTGGGGCTGGGCCAAGTGGGGGTGTTCTGTTAATCAGGTGCAGCTGCCACTGTAGGCAGGGGCTGAGCCAACCCTGACCTGCTAGCCCTTTTTATAAAGTGGTGTTGGCACGTGGCCACACCCTCTTGCAGGCACATTGTCTATGGCTGCTCTCGTGCCCAGAGGCCAGCTTGAGTAGTCGCAGAGGAACCGTGGCCACAGGCCTAACAGATGTACTGGCCTTGGTAGACAAAGGGTGCTGACCCCTTCCTTCTACAGGAAGAGGAAGGCTACATCTGTGGATGGCTGGGCAGCATGGAGGGTGTGTGGCTCATGCAGGGAGAGGCTGTCATGTTGATCAGTGTTGGTCAGGAGATGCGTCTGAAGTGCTGTCCGTCCCTTCTTACCCTTGCACGCTCTTCTGAACCTCCCGAGGAGTCAGGTGGGGTGTCAGCAGGCCTCTGCTGTGTTGGCAGGTTTTCGAGGAGGGTTCTGGTGCCATGGATAAAGATGAGGGCTGGCAGGCACTGCAGGGGAGTGGCGCAGTGGTGAGATCCCCACAGCCTCCTAGGAGAAGGAGGGGCCTGAGGGAGACTTGCCTGGTGGCTCTGACTTGTGGGCCCTTGAGGTGCTGACTGTGAGACTAAGCCTAGGTTAGGCAGGGCTGCTCTTCCTTGACCCCTGTGTATGTCCAGCTCAACCCATCCTCTGGTTCCTTCAGCAAAGCTCTGCTGCCGCCGCTTCTCCCGGCTCACGCCCTTGGTGTCAAACCTTCCCTGCCCGACGTGGAACGTAGGGACTTCCCGTGTATATGACCTGGTCCCTGGCCACCTCTCGGACCTGCTGTCATTCCCCTCCCTCTCCTAGCCACACATGGGTGCTTTTCTGACCTTGGACCCATTTTCACGCCTACCTTGGTCCCTTTTACCTATGCTGTGTGCTTACAGCAGTCCTGAGAACTCCTCCTCCTGCAGGTCTCTGCCTGGACATTGAGTCTTCAGAGAGACTCTGGGGCCCTTGACCTGCCCACGCTCACCCGAGCGGTAGCTGCACCCCTACTCTGCCTGCTGCCTGGCTTTCCCTGTAGTATTTATTGCTGCAGTGTTACAGCCTTGCCCTTGAGCTCTCCTCCTCCTCCTCCTCCTCCTCCTCCTCCTCCTCCTCCTCCTCCGAGGCTGACTTCCTTCTTTCTGTTTGTAAGAATGTGCCTCCTACTCAGGTGCCATGGCTTTGTCACAGTGAGCTCTGGTGTTTCTAACTCCTTTTGTTGTTGTTATTTTGAGACAGGGTCTCTATGAAGACCTGGCTGGCCTGTAATTCACTATTAAGACCAGGCGGGTCTCAAACTCACAGAGATGTGCGCCATCAGGCCCACCTTGCGTTCCTAACTTACTCTTTTTTTTTGGTTTTTCGAGGTGGTTTCTTTCTCTTTGGAGCCCTGCCTGTCCTGGAACTCGCTCTGTAGACCAGGCTGACCTCAGACTCATAGAGATCCACCTGCCTCTGCTTCCCAAGCGCTGGGGTTAAAGGTGTGCACCACCGCTGCCCGGCGTGTGTTCCTAACTCTTGATCTACCTTTCTTTCCATAGCGCACGGGAGACACCAAGCCCAACTTCTTCCAGGATTGCCTAATGGAGGTTTTTGACAGCTTGGAGCAGCACATCCAGAACCCCGTGGTGCTGCAGTCCATCCTCGGCCTAATGGATAGAGGCACCATGGTGCTGACTACCAACTATGACAACTTGCTGGAGATCTTTGGGCAGCAGCAGAGCAAGCCCATGGAATCCCTGGACTTGAAGGACAAGACAAAGGTACGAGCTGGGCAGGAGTCGGGGAAGTCATTGCTGTGGACATGTCGCAGGGGTCTGCATTGAAACGAGGCACTGAGTTACTCCTAGATGCCACACAGCCATTTCCTCAAGCAGCCTGGGAGTTGTGCCCTTCCCCTCTTGGGATGCTTGCTATTGTCCACTCATCTGTTCTGCCCTGTGCCCTGCGAGTGTTTCTTGTCTACGTTTAGTCATTAGCAGTCACCGTGGGAATATGGACCATAAAGCAAGTACTAAAAGAAACGACTGCAATCCTCCCAGGGTGGGTTTTACTGGCACAGTTGGGATTTTGAGGTATGCAAACATTTCAATGCTGCTTTTAATTTTTCCCTTAATATTTATTTTGGAGACAGGGTCTTACTGAATAGCTCAGGCAGATTTCACACTTGGGGTCCACGTGCCTCTGCTTTCAAGTACTGGGGTTAAAGGTGCACAGCACTGTGCCTTGCTTCCATTAGCCATTTTTGTTTGTTTTTGGGACAGGCTCATGCTATATAGTTGTAGCTGGGCTGCAGCTCACTATGTAGACCATGCTGACTTTGAACTGATAGCGATCCTCCTGCCTTTGCCTCCCAGGTGCTAGGACTACAGGCGTACTCCATGATGCCTGGCTCCATTAGGCGATTTTACCTTACTACTGTTCTATTGCTATGACGAGACACGATGACCAAAGTACCTTGTAGAAGAAGGCATTTATTTATTTGAGGGTTTGCTTACAGTTTCAGAGGGTGAGCCTGTGACCATCATGATAGGGAGCTTGGCAGAAAATAGGCAGGCCTGGCACTAGAGCAGTAGCTGAGAGCTTACATCTGAGCTACATGTTGGAGGCAGAGAGAGAGAGAGAGAGACAGACAGACAGACAGACAGACAGACAGACTGGGCCTGGTGTGGGCTTTTGAAACCTCAAGCTCACCCCTGTGACACACTTCCTCCAACAAGGCCACACCTCCTAACCCTTCCCAAACAGTTCTAACTGGGGACCAATTGTTCAAATAGATGAGCCTATGAAGGTCATTGTCATTCAAACTAGATTATTTTTACTTTAAAAAGAGCAAATGTAATTTAAGGAAAAGTGAGGAAGAACTTCTGAGAGCAGGTTCTAAGGGAGAAGAAGAGCCCAGAAGTTGTTGACAGTGATTTGGCCTGACATGGTGGTGCCTGTAATCCTAGCACCAGAAGGCAGGTGTGCCCCTCCAGCTCTGTGTGGCACAGCATTCCCTGTCCCTTGCCAGCAGTGGAGTTATTAAAAACAAAGCAAGCAGGCATGGGAGTGCTCACCTGGAACCTTAGCACTTTGGAGGCTGTGGATTTGAGTGCATTTGAGCCTGCCCGAGCTACCTAGTGGGTTTGAGGCAGGTCTGGGCAGCTGTCTCAAATACAAAACAAAACAGAAAAGCCAAGCGTTTCCCTGTCTGGGGGTGAAAATCCTAATTGTTTCCCTTTTATTGCTGAGGTTGAACAGTTCCACTTCATGGACCAATTTCATTTTTGGCATGTTTGTGCCTTTTGTGATACTCTTATATTCTGGGTTATTAGGGATCCACATTGCTACCTGTGCTCTTGGCCACTGAGTTGTGGTACCCATGTTCTCTCTGTGGTAGCCTGTCTTGAGTTGGCTGTGGGCACAGGCTGGCTGCTTGGGGATCCTGTGCTGTGACTTAGCCCTGGGAGGGGGTGGACACAGGCTGTGGCTGAGCAGGACGGCCCGTTAGGAAATGAATAGTCTGCTATGGGTAAGAGAATTGTCATCAGGCTCCTGCCCCCGGGTAGTCTATCCGTAGAGCCTGCAGATTCAGGAGCCCCACACTGAGGGATGAGTCACAGACATGGAGTGTGTCCTGTAACCCGTTTGGCTCTGTAATTAGAACTGAAATGAATTCAGGGGCTAGTTGATAAGTAGCTTTTTTCTGAATATGTAGTTTTGCTGGTGTAAAAATAACAGAGAGCTGGTATTATAGCCCAGGAGTAGAACACTTCATCTCCATATGTGACGGAGGACCTGGGTTTACCTGCAGCACCAAAAATAGGAAAATGGAAACAAACTCAACTACAGCCCCTGCAACAACACAGAATGATGAGCTGCATATGACTTAAGAAGATCCCTTCCCCCACACAGTCACTACCAGCTGCTGTAACAGCAGAGTTACAGTCCTTGCTTCTTGCTGAGTTCTGGGCAGGAATAACTGCCAGCCACATTTTGTTTTCAAGGTGTAATTATAATTTACCTTTTCGGATATTTTCTTTTTTGGGTTTTTTTTTTTGTTGTTGTTGTCGTCCCCCCCACCCTCCCCAAGAGCTGAGGACTGAACCCAGGGCCTTGCACTTGCTAGGCAAGCGCTCTACCACTGAACTAAATCTCCAACCCCTCAGATATTTTCTTCTTGTATCTTGTTTGAAGTAACACCAGACTGTTTCTTTGTCTTGGTTTGGTTTTTGATAGGTCCTTCAGTGGGCAAGAGGCCACATCAAGTATGGAGTTCTTCATATTCATGGCTTGTACACAGACCCCTGTGGGATGGTACTGGACCCATCGGGCTATAAAGATGTCACTCAAGATCCAGAAGTAATGGTATGCCTGTTTTCACTAAGCCTTGGGTGCCTGTCCTGGGGAATTGACGGTGGCAAGCAGCCACCTGGCTGTAGTCTGAGTGTTTCCCAGGCATTCTGGCCGTCTGTTGACCCTCCACACGGCTGCTGGGGTAGGACCATGTCTTCCTGCTCTTAGCTATGTCTCTGTGCTCTGGTACGGTGCCTGCATTTTGAGTAGATGCTCAGGGCACACTTTCTGGAGGAGGAAGTATGTGCTTCCTTAGAAAGTACAAACCTCTCTCTTGGGGCCAGCACTAGCTCAATGATTTCCTTGGCAGGGACTTGGCAGGAGTCTTGCATGATGCTGGCAGCCTGTGGTCTTCCTCTGTTTTTCCCTATTCCTCAGTTCTCTGTGTTTGCTCAGGTGTCTTATGTCTGCAGTCCTCACCATCCTTACATAGCAATCTCTTGAGCTTTCCAAACATAGTTTTAGAATCCAGGCTAAGAATGGAGCTCTGGCTGAGCTCTTGCCCAGCACATGCCCTCGCTTCTATGCCAGCACGCATGGCAGACAGAACCAGTTAACACCTCATTTTCTGACTCTTTGTTCACTTTTTTTTTATATTACTTTATTCTTTTTTTTTTATATATATTTTTTATTTTACAATACCATTCAGTTCTACATATCAGCCATGGGTTCCCCTATTCTCCCCCCTCCCACCCTCTCCCCTTACCCCCAGCCCACCCTCCATTCCCACCTCCCCCGAGGACTGTGATCAACTTGGTAGACTCAGTCCAGGGAGGTCCAGTCCCTTCCTCCCAGACTGAGCCAAGTGTCCCTGCATAAGTTCCAGGTTTCAAACAGCCAACTCATGCAATGAGCACAGGACTTGGTCCCACTGCCTAGTTGCCTCCCAAACTGATCAAGCCAATCAACTGTCACACCTATTCAGAGGGCCTGATCCAGCTGGGGGCCCCTCAGCCTTTGGTTCATAGTTCATGTGTTTCCATTCATTTGGCTATTTTTTTTTTAAATAATTGAGTAAAACTGAAATTTATTATATGCCACAGTCGTCCTAGGGACCTCCATGCTATATATATAGCCTCTATGGTTCTATGGGTTGTGGTCTGATTGTTCTTTATTTTATATCTAGAATCCACCAATGAGTGAGTACATACCATAACTGTCTTTCTGGGTTTGGGTTACCTCACTCAGGATGATTTTTTTCTAGTTCCACCCATTTGCCTGCAAATTTCATGCTTTCATTGTTTTTCTCTGCTGAGTAGTACTCCATTGTGTATATGTACCACATTTTTTTCATCCATTCTTCCGTTGATGGGCATGTAGGTTTTTTCCAGGTTCTGGCTATTACAAATAGTGCTGCTATGAACATAGCTGAGCATGTATCTTTATGGTATGAATCAGCATTCCTTGGGTATATGCCCAAGAGTGGGATGGCTGGGTCTTGAGGTAGTTCGATTCCTAATTTTCTGAGAAACCGCCATACTGATTTCCACAGTGGTTGTACAAGTTTACATTCCCACCAACAGTGGAGGAGTGTTCCCTTTGCTCCACATCCTCTCCAACATTGGTTGTCATTGGTGTTTTTGATCGTAGCCATTCTAACAGGTGTAAGGTGGTATCTCAGAGTCGTTTTGATTTGCATTTCTCTGATGATTAAGGATGTTGAGCATTTCTTTAAATGTCTTTCAGCCATTTGTAGTTCTTGTTTTGTGAATTCTCTGTTTAGCTCTTTAGCCCATTTTTTAATTGGACTGTTCAGTACTTTGATGTCTAGTTTCTTGAGTTCTTTATATATTGTAGAGATCAATCCTCTGTCAGATGTGGGGTTGGTGAAGATCTTTTCCCAATCTGTTGGCTGTCTTTTTGTCTTATTGACTGTGTCTTTTGCCCTGCAAAAGCTTCTCAGTTTCAAGAGGTCCCATTTATTAATTGTTGTGCTCAGGGTCTGTGCTGTTGGTGTCTTATTTAGGAAATGGTCTCCAGTGCCAATGCGTTCAAGAGTGCTTCCCCTTTTCTATTAAGTTTAGTGTAACTGGATTTATGTTTAGGTCTTTGATCCACTTGGACTTGAGTTTTGTGCATGGTGACAGATATGGATCTATTTGTAATCTTTTACATATTGACATCCAGTTATGCCAGCACCATTTGTTGAAGATACTTTCTTTGTTCCATTGTATAGTTTTGGCTCCTTTGTCAAAAACCAGGTGTTCATATGTGCATGGATTAATGTCAGGGTCTTCAATTTGTTTGTTCACTTTTTAAGGGTCTCTCTACAGAGCCTTAGCTGTCCTGGAACTCACTCTGTAGACCAGCTGGCCTTGAACTCACAGAGATCTGCCGCCTCTGCCTCCTGAGTGCTGGGACTAAACATGCTACCATGCCCAGCCTTCTTAATTTTTTAAACAAAGATTTGTGTGTGTGTGTACACACAGTGAGTGCAGGTGCCCGTAGAAGCAGAGGCATTGGGTCTCTTGGAGCTGGAGTTAGAGGTGGTTGAGCCACCTGATGTGAGTGCTAGGAACTGAACGGCGCCCTCCAGAAGAGCTCCCAGTGCTCCTTTTTAACCATGGAGCATCCCCCCCGCTACCCCTGCACCCCCAAGCCCGTCTTGATGTCCTCAGCAGATGTCCAGGTGAAGTGTGTCATATGAAAAGCCCTATCCTGACAATATGTTGCCAAGCTCCTCTGTCCTGGCCACCACCCTTCCTCCCCCATTTCTGAGATGGGGTCTCATGTTGTCTGTCTGGCTTCAAACTTGCTAAGTGTCTTTGAACTCTTGGTCTGCCTGCTTCTGCCTCCCAAGTGCTGGAATTCCAGGCATGTGCCACCGTAGCAGGCTGTCTAGAACTCTGACTGAGTCTGTGTGCTCACTCCTAGGATCAGGTACATGGTCCCCAGAGCTCTTCTCTGGACTCAACTCTGGACTCAGAGTTGATGCTGCTGAGCCCCTCATCATGAGAAAGTGCTGTCCTGGTGTTAGGCCTTGCTGAGAGGGCTTCGTGTTTGAATCAGTGACTGCTGTTCCTCTGAGTGACCCTCAGAATCTGTGCTTGGCTTACTGCCTGTTCCCTTCACAGCTCTCTTGCCTTCACTCACCGAAATTCATCTACCCTTGTCCTACTGTGGGATCCAGTTCATCTAGGCACTCATTAGTCCCAGGGTGTTGTATGTATACAGTTTTGAACCAAGAAAAAATTTTTGATTCAGGGTCTTTTTTACTATATAACCCCAGCTGGCCTGGTACTTGCTGTGTAGATCAGTCTGGCCTGGAACTCTCACATTGAGATCCATCTGCCTCTGCCCCGCAGTGCTAGGATTAAAGGTGTGAGCTACCACATCCAGCAGAACTGGAAACATTTTAATGTTCTTGTTTCATGTTTTAGTAATTGAAGATTATACGTAAGTCTAGGAGTTGACTTGGGTGAGTTGATTTGGCAAGCCATAAGTGTCCCGTAGCCTGTCCTCATTGTGAGGTGCGTTCGTGCTGGGCAGGTTGGCCAGCACCCCGGCTCTGCTGGTTCTCCTCCTGGTCCTAGCTGAGAGGTGGATCTGAGCCTAGCTGAACTCTAGTGTTACAGACCACTGCATGGGGTTGACCTGAGTATGTCAAGAGCTCATAGCCTTTCAGAGCTCCTCAGGGTGGCTCTTGGGAAGCCTGGTGGGTGCAGGATAGGATGTAAATGAACATAGAGGTGACTTTGTGTTAACTGTGAGCTCCTGCTGTCCTCACAGAGATGTCTCCCTTGTTTTTGGCTTTCCCCAGGAAGTCCTGCAAAACTTGTACCGAACCAAGTCCTTCCTCTTTGTGGGCTGTGGAGAGACCCTGCGTGACCAGATATTCCAAGCCCTCTTCTTGTACTCGGTGCCAAACAAGGTGGACTTAGAGCACTACATGGTAGTGCTCAAGGAGAACGAAGACCACTTCTTTAAGCATCAAGCAGACATGCTTCTGCATGGAATTAAAGTGGTGTCCTATGGGGACTGTTTTGACCTTTTCCCAGGCTACGTGCAAGACCTAGCCACTCAGATCTGCAAACAGCGAAGTCCAGGTATGGAGTTCTGTCATTACTTCCTGACATGATTCGTGGCTTCTTCCTTCAGCTGTTTCTCCTCTCAGCCGATAAGACTTACCAATTACCAATAATTAGTTAGTTTTAATGCCTCTAAACTTCAAAGTAGAAAATGGGGTGACTGTATAATAGTGACAATCTGTAAGTAGAACTTGAGACTTCTGCCCACAAATGTGGGACACACTGATTCATATTTCAGGCCAGTTCTGTTGGTTGTAATACTTAAACCTTAATCATGTGAATATCATATACATACCTTCATCCTTCACTACACTGGAAAAGCTAAACCTTGAAAAGCACAGAAAACACAAAGCTTCAGGTAGCTTTGACCCCGCCCCCCCCCCCCAGCACATCTCTGCTGTGTGAGGCACAGCATCTCATTGGTGCTTTGGCCTTTCTAGGGAGTCACAAGAGTGCCAGTTTAAACCTCGACCATGGGAAATACTGAGTCACTTTTACACCAGGGAATTAAGGGCTTTGAGTTCAATGTTATAAAACATGGATGATGGCAAGCATGGAAAGTTCTGTATTGCCTGACCTTTCATGGTAACAGGAAACCCAGAGGCTCACCACGTGGTGGAATGAGGCTAGCAGAGACCAGCAAGGGACAGCTGCACATAGTACAGCCACCATGAGTCTCTGCCACTGGCGTTCTAGTTGCTAAATTAGGAGGAGGTGTACAATTAGGGTTGTTGTCAGTTCTTACTGGGAGTGGGAACAGAGAATTCATGTTGTAGAGCAGGGTCCTGCACAATTACAAATTTTACATTTTTGCCATTATTATTTTGTTTATTTTGAGACAGGGTCTCACTATTTTCCTCTGGCTGTCCTGGAACTCACTATGTAGATTAGGCTGTCCAGAACTCATAGAGATCCGCCTGCCTCTGCCTCCCATATGCTGGGATTAAAGGCGTGCGCCATCATGCCCAGCTGCCCTTATTTTTTCGTATCAGTACCTTTTGCTGCTTAGATGTTCAGAGTTGAACATCTGGGTGTTCAGAGCAGCTGGGTGAGTTGAGTTTTGCCCAGTGTGTGCCAGAACTTTGGAGCTGGGATTTGATCCTGCACCAACAGAGACAAAAATGTCTTGGTACCCATTGTGTGCATGGATCTTCAGAGACCTCCCTCATCCTGCCCATCATCTCTGTCCTGCCCACCAACTCTTGAGACTCCCCAGCCCTGACTCCCTAGGAGGCAGCACCCACCCATTGAGCATGGTGTCTAGGGTAAGCAGCTGAATTGCTTCCCACCCCCATTGAAGCTCCTTTTCCAGGACCTGGCAGCTGAACAGACTCAGTGAGCTGCTAGAGGAGTAAAAGGTCACTGAGGTTTTCATCTGTGCCACCTGTCACGAAGGACATTTGTATTTGTGTTCTCTCCTGATGGATGTGGATGCCTACCGACAGGGAAAGTGGCATTAGCTGTTTGGGTACTGTGTCTCACTCCATGCGCCTGCCTGCCAGCTCCAATAGCGTCCCATGGCCATGCAGTGAGTTCTTGCAGCCGTCCTGCCAGGTGAAGAAGGGGGTGACACATGCAGGGCTCCATGGTTGGCATGCGACGCAGTTGGCACAGAAGCCTGTCCCAAGCAGTGGACGACCTTGGGGTAGCTTTTGCCTGATGAAGAGTACTCCATGTCTTGGCTTTGCTGACTGTTTCCTCTCTTCCCAGATGCTGAGCGAGTGGACAGCACCACCTTACTGGGTAAAGCAGATCTTTACTTTTGCTCCCGACTTTCGCTTCCATATTCTACTACTCATCACCATTGGTGACGTCATGAAAGTGCCCCTTCCATTCGATAAGTTCTTACCAAGTAGCATAGAAAGGATAGATGGCAGTGCCTTCAGATGGTCCCTGCCACTGTAAAGGCACAGAAGTCCATCCTCTTGTAGCAAAGCTGACATTGTAGCTTTACCCCCTTGAGCCTGTGATTGATAGCCCCAGCTGATTTCTGAGAGACCTCAAGGCATCTTTCTTGTTGTCTTGGTACAAAAGCATGGGGCTTGCTTTTTGGTGCTAATCTTAATTGGCAGCCACACCTTCCTTAATCCTAACTTCGAATGTGCTACTTTTCTGGCTGAACTCTAAGGTTTTCCAATTCTTCTCTTCTTTTTGCTTTTAACTCTCACTGTGAAGCTGGCTAAAAAGCAGCTAGTAATACCCATGCCACAGCCTGAATACTATGCAGCCTTGCAGTTTCCTTCACCAGATTATTTAGTGTATCATTTTTAAATTCAACCTCCCACAAAGTCTCAGGGCGTGGACAAAATGTAGACTTTTAATTAACTAATTGACTAATTAATAATGTTTTCTAGAATGTGAAATGAATGGCCTCTAGTCCAAACCCCTGGAGTCCTCATTTTCCCCTGAGCCTATGAACAGTCCTTACTGTTTGTGCTCACATGAGCATCCTGGGCCTCTGAACACTGAGCATTTATTTCTAAGCTTTTCCTAACATGTTTCTCTAAACTTGTAAGTCACTCCTGCATATTGGTTTAAAGGCTTCTGGTGCACATGCTCAGATAGAGCCATACCCTCATCTGTTAGCACCAGTTCCCTAATGGGCTTTCTGTGACAAAATTCTGGAGAAAAGCAACTTAAAATATACTTGGCTCTCAGGCTTGAGTCCTTGGTCACCTGGCTCCATTGTTTCTGGACCTGTGACTAGAGAGAGATGTGGCAGACAAAAGCTGCTTACCTCAGGGTAACAGGAGAGGGAAGCAGAGTGAGTGCAAGAGACAAGGTCATGCCCCAGTGACTGAACTTCCAGCCAGGCTTCTACCTCCGTGCAATGTTGTTGATTGGGTCAGAGACCTCGGGATCTAGTCACTACCCCAACAGCCTCACTTGGGGGTTCTATGTTGGGGACCAAGCCTAAACCATGGGGTTTGAGGGATACTTCCTATCTACACCATAAAAAGTAGGCAAACTGTATTTCCACTTATGGGCAATTTCAAGGCTATGCAAGGAAGACAAGTGAATTTTCAGAGCACCCCAACTGTTAACCTCATGCTGCCCTTCTTCCTCCTGGACTATTTAATGTAAATTTTTTAAAATTTATTTTTATAAATTTCTTAATTTTTTTAATACAATTTTTTTTTAAAGGTAATGCATGTCAGGATTGTGCGAAGAGGAAGTTGGAAGAAAATGGAATTGAAATTACAAAAAAAGTCCGACGGTCAGACACTGGTAGGTATTATTGTTTTGTGGGACCCATCTTAGAGCCGTAGTTTCTGTAGTTAGTGCTTTGTTAACACTCCTGGTTTGTAGGGAGGAGTAGCACACACCATGTCAGAGTCACACAGACCTTTCACACTACTCATCAGAGGCACTATTGTTTTCCCAAAATTTCTATTGAAGTAATGTAATTGAAGGAAAACAGGCAAGCAATGGA
This sequence comes from Peromyscus maniculatus bairdii, assembly GCF_049852395.1. Taxonomy (NCBI): domain Eukaryota; kingdom Metazoa; phylum Chordata; class Mammalia; order Rodentia; family Cricetidae; genus Peromyscus; species Peromyscus maniculatus. The sequence continues at coordinate 54,383,138 of NC_134871.1, forward strand.
GCATCGGCTCAGTTGAGCATTCATGAGGTAAAGACACCGTTTTCATACCAAGTCAGCAGACAGAACATTTTGGGAGTATTCCCCCACCCGCCAGAGTGTCCACATCTCTAAAGAAACCACTTCAGACTCTTGCTTTTTGTTATCTCTACCACAGAGGTGCTTGTAAACTGTCAACTGCTCATCTCAGTAGACTCCATTGATAGAAGCAAGGTGACCTGGCTGACTGCTCATGTCCCATGGCCTCCTTTCTTTACTTCCCTTCTCCAGGTGTTTCTAGTTACTCTGGTTACTAGTACGGGGTTTGAGTTGGGGTTGAGTCTGATTGGGTTCTGAAGGGTTCTCCCTCCTTATCTCCCTTCTCCATCTCACACCCCCAGCTCCAGCTCTTAATATTGCCAATGTCAAGCATCTAGACACAGGATAAAAAGGAAGCGAAGCCTCTACTCTGGATTCTAAAAGGTGTAAAAATAAAAGCACTTCCTTTATTAAAGACATCTGTAGTCTTTCCTTTCGACTTGTTTACAGTGTTAGTGGGCCGAGGCTCTGACTTTAGTTGTAGGATGTGTGCTCACTATCAGTTACATGTTTATTTTCTGAGCATTCCTTTCTTCCACTTTGGATTGTCTCACATTGGCAATTATTTCTTCTTTGCTCTTCTCTTTTCCTCTCATGTTGGGAATCATGCTACTTAGAGTCTCTTGGATTGGTTCCACTGTCTTTTATGTTTTCTTTAATGCTTCTTTTGTATTTGTTTTTTGAGGCAGGGTTTCTCTGTGTAGCCTCTGTAGACCAGGCTGGCCTTGAACTCACAGAGATCTGCCTGCCTCTGCCTCCCGAGTGCTGGGATTAAAGGTATGTGCCATCACTGTCTGGCCCTTTAGTGCGTCTTAATTTTCATTTTCAATTTCTATTAAAACACTTTGAGGAATTCTCAAAATTATATTTCAGTCCTTAGGTTAAAATGTTACTGTTATTTTTGAGTGCCTGGAGCTGGGGATATAAAGCAGGGGCTTGTGCATGCCAGGCACAGTGAGCCACGTCTCCAGCATCTAAATTTTTGTTTGTTTTGAGATGGAGTTCTCACTGTGTATCCATGGCTGGCCTGGAACTCACCATGTATAAATCAGGCTGACCTCAAACTTAAAATGCCCAACTTAAAATTCTTACTTTAATAGTGTGACATTAGGTTTCTGAGATTGTCCTCTTATTTAACCTTGCTCCTATCATCTGTTGTATAATGCTGTGATAAGTCTTTTCAAATCTTTGGAGACCAGAGTCTGCTCTGATTATCTGTTACCACCTCAATCCTGAAGCTTTTTTGGATAGATTTATGATTATAGGCATTTTCCTACTAGAAGAAAAATCTCAGGCTTTACCATCACGGAATACATCTCTAATCACTTGTAGCACATATGAAGTTGAGGCAGGAGTATCATGAGATTGAGGTTGGTTTGGACCATATAAGAGCCCTTGTCTCCAGAACAACAGAGAGGAGAGGCAAGAAGAAAAGGGAGGGCAGGAGGGAGAGAGAGAGAACAAGTATATACACCTGAACACTACTCTTAAATACTTATGTAACTCTTCTCTAATAATTTCCCAGAGCTTTGGAACATTTAGCATACTGATGATCTACAAATATTTAAAGTTAACTCCTTAGTGGGTGTCTAATCAATACTATGACAGAGCTTGAGCATTCCTAATGTGAACTCCTCCCAAATTGAAACTTTTTGGTTCTTAAACATTTTAGATTTGAGAGAGAGATGGCTTAGTAGTTAAGAGTGTTTGCTATTCTTGCAGAGGACCCTGAGTTTAATTCCCAGTATCCATGTGGCTCACAACCACCTGTAACTCTAGCTCCAAGGGATTTGACACCTTCTTTTGACTTCTGCAGGCATATTCATTCATTCTCTCTCTCTCTCTCTCTCTCTCTCTCTCTCTCTCTCTCTCTCTCTCTCTCTCTCTCTCTCTCTCTTTTTGATACGGGGGGTTTTTCTGTGTAACAACCCTGGCTGTCCAGGAATTTGCTTTGTAGACCAGGCTGGCCTTGAACTTAGAGATCTGCTAATTCTGCCTCCTAAGTGCTGGGATTAAAGGCGTGTGCCACTACTGGCACTACTACTACCACCACCAGAGCCTTCATTCTTATCCATACTTAAAACAGGCTTTTACTACATGTGTGCTGAAAATTGCTGTCTTGATTCTATGAGAAAACCGCACTGAAGTGCATGGGGAGAGATTTTCCATAGGTCTTTACATGCCTACATTGTACCTGGTCCTTGGTAGTATATAGCTCTGAAAGGCCATTTCTAGACAGTGGTTAGTTACTGTTCCCGATGGAAGGTTTTTAAAATTTTCAGCATGTGAGGTAGTTGGTGAAACAGAAATCCTAATAGAATTTTTAGTGAACTGAAACACTTTGGTATTTCTTTTGCTTAAACAGATGATGCTGGAGGGTCTTGAAGATTTTAAAACTTGAACCTTGAAAACCAGCCTTCTGTAACCACAGTGCCATGCCCAAGTGATGAGGAATGTACAGAGGACTCCATATGGATCTCAGTAGAGAACTGTTACACACCCCAGAAGAGCCATGTGGGTGTGTGGCCTTCGTGGTTGAATGACAGAGCTCCACTATGTGCTTAGCTGCTCAGGAGGTGACATGGACACACTTCAGGTATACTCTGTAAGGATTAATGGACAGCTACCTCAGGGACCAAATTGGGAGGTGGGAGGTAGAATGTACCTGGCATTGTTCCCTTTTCCCATTTGACATGTTTTCTTATGTCAGGGTGTTATTTTTCCTGATACATGGAGGAGAGTGAAGACTGTCCAAGCAACAGTAGTTGCCAAAGAGAAAATAAGACATAAACATTTATATTTTATACCTTTATGTAGAAACATCTTTTACAGTAGAAAGTTTTTTAAAGATGTGTTGGTTTCATTGTTAAATAGTAAAGAATGAGTGGATAGTAGAGGCGTTGAACCCACTAGTGAAAATGGTTGTTTTTAAAGGGATAACTAGATCAGTTGGGTTTCTTTGGAATTGTGACATTTCAGTAATTTCTGTTCCAAAGAAATGGTAGACTGCCTGGTAGGAAGTATTAAGTCCAGAGTCCGAAGACCTCTTTCAAAGTCTTTAGTGCTGTCTAGATCCACTTTGTGACTTAGAAGTTCGAAAGTCAAAGGAAAGCACAAGACCAAGCTTTACACTTTCAGATCTTAAGTTCTAAGCTTTCCAAGTCTTATTTCTCTAGGATAAGGCCCATCTTTTCTGTTCTCCTCTCTTCCCATGGTTCATATTAAGATTTATTTACATTGAGTGGGGTAGGCAATTCTTTGAAAGGGCTTGCCACATTTGAACTACTTTCAAGGTTTACTTCTGGGAAACACCCATGCTCAGAGCACTGCACATGCCAAGTTCCTCTGAGAGGGACTATGGCAAAGGCTCACGTTATACAGAGTGGTCCTGAAAGGAAGACTTCTTAGAAACAGGTCCTGCATGGCTCATTTGAGGCTACTGATCTTTGATATGTCAAGCTCTTTAATATCTTGCCGAGCCCTGCCTATGACATTGCATGGATGGCACTGTAGCTCCCAAGGGAACAGGGATAATTAAGAACAGGAAACATTGGTTGAGACAGGAATGAGGGAGAAGCCAGAAAAGGCTAAAGACCTACCCCTCCATTTTTAAGTGTGGAAAATAAATCTTTTATGTCACTGGTTATAAATAAAATTTTAAAGTCAACCCTGTGTGCTCAATTTTTCTTTAATTATGATAAGAGGTAATATACAATGAGAATGTTTAGCCACTGAACTGTGAAATCAAGCAAATGATTACTTTTGAATATGTCTAATTAAAAAAAAACATGGATTTTTGAAAATTGGTTTTGGGGGCTAGAGAAATGGCTTAGCAGTTAAGAGCACATACTGCTCTTGTAGAGGACCAAGTTTGGTTTCCAGCATCCACATCAGGTGGCCCCCAACCACCCAGGGAATCTAATGTCTTCTTGTGGACTCTGTGGGCACCTGCACTCATATATGTATAGACCCTCAACAGAAAGATGATGATGATTATATTGAGATAGGATCTTACCTTTTAGGCCAGACTGGCTTCCAACTCATGGCAGTCCTGCTCAGCCTGTTAAATGTGATTACAGGTTCAGCAGTGAGTCTTTTTCTTTTTTAAACACATTTTCAAAGTCCAAGTGCTATCAGGGATAGATAGGTTAAATATTAAAGTTGATCCAACACATTGTTTATATTTATATATTATTGTATACAAATTACATATAATTATATATAAAATTATTTTCTGCTGGCTATAAAAGCAGAATACAAATTGCAAACCAAATTAGAGCCCATCAGAGGCTTTAGTGTCAGACCTTTGAAGGATCTGAGTTTTCTTGCTATAACGAACTAATATAGTTACATTCAGTCTTTTTGTTATGGTATGTTTTGAATGTTCTTTTATTCCAATGATTCATGTATTAGAAGGAAACAGTCTAGGCACAGGGTGTTTGCTTCTCACTTTATTAGTGAGAAACACAAAGTTAGCTGACAAACTCTGGCCCTCTCTGGTAGTTACTTCCCAGAGCTTAAGAGTCAAGTATTCCATATGAACCACCTGAGAACCTTGTTAGAGCCTCACTAAAGCTGGAAGCTGGATCTTCGAGAAGTCTGCTGATCCTGTCCTAACTGGGTACTGCACATCACATCCTTGGAGCTGAGAGAATACCCTGAGATCTTCACTCTGGAGCTCCCTAAAGCTAAGAAGCTTTTTACCTCCATGTACACCATGAGCCTCCTTCCACAGTAGACTGAGCTTTATACAGCCCTCTTCATACCCACTTTCCCCATAAGTTAATATCAGGGCTATTTCAGGGCAAATTGACTATTAATTGTAGCATTTATGTATTTCATAACTATATAGAAAAGCTATCTTTGCTTTTCTGGGGGGTGTATAGTTCAATGACCTTACTACATTTTATTTTTTGTGTATTTGTATCTGTGTGTATATACTGTGGTGGAACTAAATCTTGTGACTCAGTCCACTAAGTAGGCACAGAGCATGTTCTGTGTACAAGAAACAAGTTCTATTCAGAAGTGACCATGGCTTCATGAGGCAGCTCCTGGGTCAGCAATTGGACCAAATTAGACTTCCATGAAGCTCTGCAGAGTCCTCCTGTTCTCTTTGAAACTGGAACAAACACTGCTGAAAACTGTCCACATTCCTTTTTCCATGCAGTAGCATTTACGTTAAGTCACTGTTACTAGGCAACACCTTATAGTTCTGTACATCCTTAAGATAAACTAGATTTAGAAAAATTAGGATTGTACTAAAGCAGATGACTCATTTTCACCCTCAGAAGTTTTCTGCTTTTAAAACTTGTGAGATTACTTTACCTGTTCTCAGTACTGACACACACTCCCTCTGAAATAATTTCCCATATATCAAGGCTGGGGAGGTACTCAGTGGTAGAACACTTATACAAGGGTCTGAGTTCCATCTCCAGGACCACAAAAATAAAAACCTCAAACCAGCTGTTTCCCTTAAAGATAAATGCAAGGCAAGACCAGAGTAAAGATGCTGCAGAATTCAAAATTTTATAACCAATTTATTTCAAAACAGAAGTTCTTAAAAAACAAACAAACAATAGAAAAGCACACACTTCATTCATTGCTGCCATAGGAAACCTCCATTGGAATGGGGCTGAGCACCCCTTAACTGGAGTGGGCTATAACTGTATTATTAAAACTGTAGCAATTTTTTCCATGACACATGGGACTAAACAGAGACTGACCTAACCTCCACAGGGTCAGGGTACAGGCATTCTCATTTCTAGCGAGACTGTGGGGACTGGGGGGACTGTGGGGACTGGGATGCTCGTGATGCTCTGGGCTTCCGGTGTCTCCTGCTGCCTTCTTGGTCTTCAGTGTCTGGATACTTGGAGAGGTCCAGAGTCAACACATGGCTGAACATGCATTCATCGTGCTGAAATGGAGGGAGGCCAGTTTTAGCTCTCCAGTTTACAGGAGAGCTATTTTTCAAAGTGAGGTAGGTCACTAGTTAATCTTGATTTGCATTTAAAAGGGATTAGTTATCCTGTTTTTTTTTGTTTGTTTGTTTGTTTGTTTTTGAGACAGGGTTTCTTATGTATCCCTGACTGTCCTGAAACTCACTACATAGACCAAGCTGTCCTGAAATTTAAAGAAATCTGCCTGCTTCTGGCTCATAGGTGCTGGGTTTGGTAAATTAATTTTTATCTTAACTTAAAGGGGAATTGCCTAAAAACTGAAGGTCTTGAATTGTTCCTCTACTCCCTTGGCTCAGGTCTTTAATTATTTAAAGATTTTATTTTGTGTATGTGTGTGTGCCTGCAGGGTACAGGTGAGGAGGTTAAAGGACAACTTTCAGGGCTCAGTTCTCTCCTGAGTCTGGGGGATGGAGCTTATGTTGTCAAGCTTGGCAGCTGGTGCCTTTACCAGCTGAGCCATCTCAATGGCCTTAGCTCAGTTTTTGACCTAAGTATTTGTTTGAATGGCTTTAAGACAGGTGTTTTTGAAATTGTAAAAGTTCCTGTACCCCTTGGAGTGCTGAGTGTTTTTGGATATAGTACATGTTTGCATAAAATATTCACAAGTTAGAAAGGAAAAGCACAGTATTAACAGTCTGTTCTATGTTACTATGTACTACTGTTTTGCAAAACACAACTATCTTTAAACTACCCTGCTGTTTAAAGATATATATATATATATATATATATATATATTTTAACTGCACATACTTACTCTTATGTGTGTGGAAGGGATGAGTTGGTTTTCTCCCTCTATAACATGGGGCTGGAGGATCAAACTCAGGTCAACAGGCTTGGTAGCAAGTGCGAACCTGCTGAGCCATCTGCTGGGCCATGAACTACAGTTTTAATTTTCTTCGTTCTCTTAAAATGTCTTAAATCTCTCTGTGTCAGGTAAAGTTTAAACCTTACTCTTTAAAAATTATTTGGTGGGCTGGAGAGATGGCTCTGAGGTTAAGAGCACTGCCTGCTTTTCCAGAGGTCCTGAGTTCAATTCCCAGCAGCTACATGGTGGCTCAAAACCATCTGTAATGAGATCTGGTGCCCTCTTCTGGCATGCAGGTGTACATGCAAGCAGAACACTATACAATAAATAAATATTTAAAAAAACATCATGCCAGGCAGCGGTGGTGCACACCTTTAATCCCAGCACTCGGGAGGCAGAGACAGGTGGATCTCTGTGAGTTCGAGGCCAGCCTGGTCTACAAATCGAGTTCTAGGACAGGCTCCAAAATACACAGAGAAACCATGTCTCAAAAAACCAAAAATAAAATAATTTGTTTTATAATGACCCACTGTAGAAAGCCAATAGCATCTGGACTATATGGATGTGGAAGGGAATCCCAAGGCTGGCAGGGTCGAAGGAGTTTATGGGGCCTATCCTTGCCCCGTGTCTCTTACCTCTGGGTAGATGCCTATCAGTGCATCAGCTCTGGAGTAGAACTCCTCTTTCAGGGAAATGATTATCATCTGAAACTGTTCTTGACTCTGCTCTTTGATGTAACTTGAAACCTGGGAGGAAATAAAAAGCACACATTTCACCAGCAAGGCAAGGCCTCCTTTGGGCTCTGGAAATAATGATCCTCCCTCCACCCCCACCCCCCGAGACAAGGTTTCTCTGTGTAGCTTTGCAGCCTTTCCTGGAACTCCCTCTGTAGTCCAGGTTGGCCTTGAACTCACAAAGATCCGCCTGCCTCTGCCTCCCGAGTGCTGGGATTAAAGGCATGCGCCACCATCACCCGGCTCTTTTTAGTTTTTAAAATTTTGAGTTGATAACTCAAAGCTTAAAGATTGGCCTTTAATCCCAGCACTTGGGAGGCAGAGGCAGGCGGATCTCTGCGAGTTCAAGGCCAGCCTGGGCTACAGAGTGAGCTCCAGGAAAGGCGCAAAGCTACACAGAGAAACCCTGTCTCGAAAAACCAAAAAACAGATTGGGAAAATGTGGAAAGTGTAGTATATGATTTCATAATCAAGTCTTAGTTAAAGATGAATTCTAGCTCCTTCGGGAAGCTCAATTCCAAAAAAATAAGTAAAATAACTGGGGTGTGGTGGTACACACCTATAATTCCAGAGAAGCGAAGTGTCTGAGGGAGGTCCTAGAATCCTCAAGGGCATGCCTCAAATCACCTAACATCCTTCCACTAAGGCCCTGCCCTCTTAAGAGCTTCCTTTATTAAGCTCAATTGAAGAAAATCCCTTCCCAGTGCCATAACCTTTATGTGGGGGCATTTTATATACAGACCATCACATCACATCTCTAGTCCAAGACTTCCATTCCTGCATCATGGTTACTGCCATGGCCTCTAAAACCAGAGTCCCTTCTGTGAATGTGGTTTTTTTTATTTTTAGCCTATCTCATTAATTCACTGTAGATAGTACTTCAGAAGCATAGTTATTCTGAATTCAGAGCATTTAGGACCAGTGTACTCTGACCCAGACCAATCTTAGGGACTTGGCAAGTTTTGAACTTTTGAATGTTGAGTGGTATGTTGTGGTGATATTTTATCTGTGTACCCCAATAAAGCTTATCTGAGGATCAGAGGAAAAAGCCAGCCACTATATTTAAGTCAGGCAATGGTAGCACATGCCTTTAATTCTAGCATTTGGGAGGCAGAGATCCATCCAGATCTCTGAGAGTTCAAGGCCACGCTGGGAACAGAGCCAGGCATGGTGGCACATGCCTTTAATCCCAGCACTAACCATGAAGGTCTGGAGGTCTGTACAGACAGACAGGAAGTGATAGAGCTGAGCAGAAAGAGGAAGTGATAGAGCTGGGTGGAGAGAGGAAGTAAGAGGGCAGGGACAGAGAGGCATATAGGCGTGGATATACAAGAAGTTGTCTCTTTGGAGGCTGAGGAGTCAGTAAGGTCAGGTTGGCTGTGGCTTGTCCTATTCTTCAGATTTCTCAGTTTTCATCCCAGTATCTGGCTCTGGGTTTTTTCTTTTTTCTTTTTTTTTCAGAGCTGAGGACCAAACCCAGGGCCTTGTGCTGTGGGTTTTTTATTAATAAGACTGTTTAGCAATTTGTCTTATAGTATGTTTATTTTGTCATTTTATTTTGTTTGGCAAGCAAACCATCAAATGGCCTAGTCTTCCTCCATGGTTTCTTCAAGCTTATGCTTGAGTGTTTGTCCTAATTTCCTCAATGATGGACTGTGACCTCAAGTATAATCCAAATAAGTCCTTTCTCCACTAAGTTGTTCTTGGCCATGGTTTTGTCACAGCAACAGAATAAAACTAGAACAAAAATGTTCTATTAGAAATTGAAAGCAGGCTGGAGAGTGGTGGTGCATACCTTTAATCCAAGCACTTGGGAGGCAGAGGCATAAGCAGGTGGATCTCTGTGACTTCAAGGACAGCCTGGTCTACAAAGCAAGTTCCAGGACAGCAAGGACCATTACACAGAGAAACCCTGTCTCAAAAAAATAGGGGGGGAAAAAAAAAGGAAATTGAAAGCAGAAGCCCAAGGTGGATATGGGGGGTGGTGCACACCTTTAATCCCAGCACTCTAGGAGGCAGAGGCAGGAGGATCTCTGAGCTGGAGGCCAGCCTGGTCTTCAGAGCAAGTCCCAGGACAGCCAAGGCTATATACAGAGAAACACTATCTTAAAAAACCAAAGGGGGTGGGGAATTGAAAGCAGAAAAAAACTTACTTTGCCAATGTTAGTATTGTCCAGGGCTGCATCTACTTCATCTAATACAAAGAATGGAGCAGGCCGAAAACTAGAAAAAAATTACATGTACATGAGTCACAACTTATTTGTTTTATGAAGACTCAGAGGCAAGGAGTAATAGTACTTAGGGTATACAAAACCTTTTAGAAATTCTGGTGCCACCATACCCAGCTCCCACACATTTCAGTGACAGCTCTGAGCTCTCTTCTCACATATCTGCATACTGGATTCCATATGTGTATTCAGCCATCATCTCCCCTCCCCTCTACCTGTTCTCTCCTGTGGGCAGTTAGTGGCAGCAATTATTATAGTTACTTAGGCCAAACCCATGGAGTCATGACTGACCCCTTCACATTCCATGCCTGTCTGTTAGCACCCTCTATCTCTCATACTATCCTAAGCCACCACTACCTTTTACCTTGCTTGTTACAACAGCATCCTAACCCTGTGCCTATCACTGCCACATAAAGTATCCTCTATACATGCTAAGCCTACTTTGGACTTAGGGTCTTTGCATCTGCTATTCTTTATTATATCTAGAACATTTTTGCCTTAGGTATCCATACAATTTGTTTCCTTAATTCTTATCCAGTCTAATCTAATCTAATCTTATTGTTGTAAAGTGCTTCTGGGCCACCCATATCTCAATTCCTTTATTTTTTTCTTCATGGGATTTGTAATTTTCAAATATTCTCTACATTAGGGAAATAGTTTACAAATATACTTCACTATCTCCTCCTGAAAACAATTTTTTTTTTTTTTTACAACAAATGTGTTTTGTAACACCCCACAATGGTTTTGTACAAGAGCTTAAGATCTCATACATGGGAGGCATGTACTTTATTGCTGAGCTATAGCTCCAGCAAAAAATGAAGTTATTTGTTTTGTTTTTTTTCTCTCTTAACCCTGGCTGTCCTGGAACTCGCTTTGTAGACCATGCTGGCCCCAAACTCAGAGATCTACCTGCTCCTTCCTCCTGAGTGCTGGGATTAAAGGCATGTGCCACCACTGCTGGGCAAAATGAAGTATTTTTAAGGAAGACACTTTGTTTTGTTCACAGGAATCTCCACAGAGCCTGCAACAGTACCTGAAAGTGTGAATATTTAGTAGAGTGAAGGGAGAATCACTACCCAGTGAGAATCTCACTCTGCTGTGATCCTGCGTCTGGAGTCCCTCCCCAGCCGACCAGGGTTTGTCTCTGTACCTCTCCTGTGGGGGCCTGTCCAATTCCTTTCTTGACACCAGAAGTCAGATTCCTGTGATCTTTCTTAGTGATGGGAAGAGGCAGCACTCACACTGTTGCTACCTGCTGTGAAGGCTGAAGGCTGTTGTTGGTCTCAATTTACCCAACTTTTGTTTCTTGATTTGTATTTCAAGAGAAATGGTACAACCATCAGTGGAAATGAGGATATTAAACCCCCACTCCCTTTTTTAAAGGAACAAATATTTGCTTTCATTACACAGCAGAGCTCTGATATGGCCTAGGAAAATAGTATGTAAATTAGGTCACTGCTTAATGTTCATTTTTGGCAATCTTGATATCCTATGTGGATTATCCAAATACTTTCCTTTTAAAAATAAAGCCAGTACTAGCTATTGACAACATTTGCCAAAGACTGTACTTGTAGATTCTCTAACTTGATATAGACCTAAAACAAACTTCAATTTATGACTGAAAAAATAGCTTTGCTAAATATTATTAAAGAAAATAATGATAGATTTTTCTGTAGAAAGATGCACTTGGTAACTTGATGTAGCATTACCTGTGTACAGCAAACAGAAGAGCCAAAGCAGCCACACACTTTTCTCCCCCTGACAAATTGTCCATAGGCATGAATCGTTTGCCTGGAGCCACACAGTTATAGCTAATTCCATCTAAATAAGGTTCTTCAGGGTTCTCTGGGCTAAGAAATGCCTGAAATACATTTATTTAGCCATATTAGAAAAGTAATCAATATATTTCAAGTTGAGTGGCAACATATTTAAATGAAAAAATTCTTTCTCTTGGTTAGGTTTTCCTCAATTTTGATGTAAATGCCTGTAAATACATTTAATTCTAGATTTAACCACAGACATCAGAGTTATCTGGGGTGAGGGAAAGAGAATGTTCAGGTATCCAAGGCCCAGGTCTTTCCATCATAATTCCAGTCAAACCTGAGCAACAGATGCTATAAGACTTACAAAAACAGTCTCCATCAACTTATTTGTTGGTCCATCTACTTGGCATTTACTATGGGCCACATACTGTAGGTATATGTATGAATCCTGTTTTCAATGAATTAATATGCTTATTTTTACTAAATAAGTTATGTTTTGTTGAAATCCTAAAATTCAGAATTAGGATCATCTCAGTCATAACATGAGCTCAAGCAGAGCTGGTACATAAATCCTGACCTACATCTTTTTCCACATTTAATTCTACAAGTATTTGCTGTGGCTATTGATAATACAACTGGAGTGGATAATACAATGGGCCAAGAGATTCATTCAAATGGATATTATCTGGATTTGATCCCATCTTTAGTCTTCCACTCACTTTTGATATGCTGATCAATACAACTATTTCTTCTACCCTGAACCCACTATTACCACAGAGACCAGTAGTTCCATAAAGTCAATTTAGTAGCAGACAATAGAATTTCAGCATTTAAAAAAAACTTAGAAAACAAATGATCCAATCCCACTCATGTTTCAGGTAAAAAAATAGGCCCAAAGTGGCTCTGACTAGTCTGTGCTGTCAGGATAGTGTTGGAATCCAGAACACATGTCTTGAGATGACCAGTCTTCCTACACTGGCTTTGCACCTACATCATTTAAGGACTATGCCATGGTCATTTATTTCTCACCAGAAAACAACACCAACGCCATCATTTACACTAAGCTCCTGTAGTATTGGGGGTTGAAAAACACACCTGGGCACTGCTGTTCCTGCAGAGCTTCTTGTAGATCTGATCAATTGAGACTGAGATGTGCTCAAAACACTGGCTGAAAGCATCATATCTCCGTCTTTTCACCTGTTCAAATTCTTGTCTACATACTCTGGCTTCCTTTCTGCTGGCCTCAAAAGCTAAGAAAAAAAAAAATCAACATTCTTTATTTTTGAGACCATTGGGTTCTTCTCTTAAAATTTAATATATAAAGTATTTCCAGAACTGATTTTTGAGTTTGGTTGTCTTAAATATATATATCTCCAAGATACCTTAACTACTACTAAAGTCTGAGAAAACATCTTTTAAACTCGGTAAGTCTTTTCCTGGCAGAGCTAATGTCTAAATAATATTAGCAAATCCTGACAGTATATTTAATATATTTATTTTTCTGGTATGAAAAATCTTAATTATATGTTCTAAAATAATTAATAAGCCTACTTTTTTTTTTTTTTTTGTTAAGACAGAGTTTCATGTAACCAGGTTGGCCTCAAACTCACTATGTGGCTGAGGGTGACCTTGAACTTCTGATGCTCCTGCCTCTACTTCCAGAGTTCTTGTATAATAGGTGCATGCCCTAAACCCAGTTTATGAGGATTTGGAAATGGAACCCAGGGCTTCATGTACATTAAGTATTTGTCCAACAGAGCTATATTCCCATCCCCCAATAAACCCTATTTTTAAAGTAAAGCAGGACATTCTTCATGAAGGAAGACATTTTGTGTTTCAATATTTAAAAAACACACATTAATATAAGGCAACAGAGAAAAATACATGTTAACAAAAGAAAGGTACAATACAAGGAGGTTGTTGGCACATACAGAAATAAAACACCCATGAATATCATCTTGCTAACAACTATAAACTCAATTTTACCATCTGCAGATTCTTGAAACTTGTCTCTGACAGCCTTTAAGTTCTCCTGTGCTCGTAGGTTTGGAGCTGCAGTCTTCAGTAGAGTATTTTCTTGGGATGCTACTTGCTCTAGAAGGATTGTAAGGTGGTCCTCCACTTCCTTATCTGATTGTAGAGCCTATCATTAGCAAAGAACAGCATGGGTTGGCATGCCTTTAATATTCCAAAGTATAAGACTTATCATTCTTTGTATGTGTGAGCCTATCTCCCACAGCATGTGTGTGGAGGTCAGAGGACAGCTTTGGGGACTGATTCTCTTCTTCCATTATGTATGACCCAGAAATTGAACTTAAGTTGTCAGGGTTGGTGGCAAGTGCCTTCATCTGGTAGGCCACTTTGCTGGCCTAAGACTGCTGCTGTCATATCTCTCCTCTCTCTCTCTCTCCCTGTCCCTCTTTCCCTCACTCCATCATCTATTTTGCTTTCTTGAGATAGGTCTTGTTATATAGTCCTGGCCTGTCTGGTATTCACCATGTAGCCTGGACAGGTATTAAACTTGTAGCGATCCTCCTGCTTCAGATTACCAGATGCTGAGATTACAGGTGTGGCACCACACCTGGCAAGGATGCTATCTGACTCTACTCTGCCTCTCTGTGCCCCCTTTGTAAGCCATTCTAGGTTTGGTACTTCAGTCACACAGGCAACGTCTGCAGCTTCCCTACCCAGCTGTGCCTTTCTTTCTCTAACACTGTATCATGCTGCTCTGCGAACATTCTTTACCTCCCAAGATTATGATCATGCCCAAAATGTGAAAATTCACCTATCATCTGTTTCTTTTTCTTTCTTTTTTTTTTTTTTTTTTTTTGGTTTTTCGAGACAGGGTTTCTCTGTGTAGTTTTGCGCCTTTCCTGGAACTCACTTTGTAGACCAGGCTGGCCTCAAACTCGCAGAGATCCACCTGCCTCTGCCTCCCAAGTGCTGGGATTAAAGGCGTGCACCACCGCCGCCTGGCCTCATCTGTTTCTTTTGGTTCATTAAAAATAATATTGGTCATCTATTATGGGTTAGTTTGAAAACTATTTAGTCTTTGCCTTAAAAGAGCTCACAGAGGGGCTGGAGAGGTGGTTCAGTGGTTAAGATCACTGTCTGCTCTTTAGAGGGCCTGAGTTTGATTTTTAGCATCCACATGACAACTCACAACCATCTATAACTCCAATTCCAGGGGATCTGACACCTTCTTCTGGCCTTTGAGGGCACTAAGCATGAATGTGGTACAAGCATACATATAGGCAAAACACCCATACACACAAAAAACATTAAAAAAAAAAACCTCAGAGAAGGAAAAAATACAAACTGACATTTACACCAGGATGAAAACACCACCTCACAGGATAAGCACAGGTGCTACAGGGCAGAGAGAAGGACTCCAAATGACCTAGAAGGTGTAATGCTTAACTCCAAAGCCAATGAATAAGGAGGGGGAGGAGAAAGTGTAGCTGTGTTATTCCAGGAAAACTTCTTTGACTCCTAAAGGCGGTTAATTAATATGTAATAAAGATAATATTTAACTTAATAAGAGAAAGATTATCTGGAAACTGAAATAAGCTGCTTATTTGGATGACTTAAAAATAAATACATTTTAGGTGATAAGAATGATAGTTTCCTGCTGAAATACTATGCTTCCAAGTTTCCCCTGCAGACTACAGAAGTCCTTTCCACCCTTATAAGGGGCCGGCATCCCATCTTCTTCTGTAGGCATTTTGACCACCCACTCATGGGCGACCAAATTGCCCCACTACTGTGAATAAGCATGACCCTGCCTAAGGTCAGACCAAGCCTCTCTTTCTACTTTCTGTCTCTACAGCTGCATGTAAATAATCTAACACACTGGTGCCAAAAGACCAAGCAAGGCATCTGGAGGTGGAAGCCGTCCCCCACCTCCCCAAGCTGGCAACTCCAAGCCTTTACTCTAGGACCTGAGGGCCTTCCTCCCCCCACCCCACCCCCCACCCCGCTTCCTCTCTGTCTCAGCCCTTTCTCTCACCTTGTTGTCTCATCCTGACACAGTTTGACCTAGGTGGGAGGCCACGATACATTCAACCAAAACACATATGCAACACAACAAAATGCCAGGACAAGGTAATTGGTTGCACTTAACTTAACCCTGGTTAGGTTTGGGAGTTCACCAGAGCTTTCTTCTGCCTTAAGACCAGCTGTGATGAAGGCACCAGAGACTTTCCATTGGCTGTGAGAACCACTAGATCAGCCAAAAGCTCTGAGAACCTTCCACTGACCCTGTGGTTTCTTAATACTGAAACTTTAATGTTTGGGGACACCCCCTTATTTTCTAGGTACATTTAGTCATTGCAAGACATAGAGGATGCTCTATGCAACCGGATTTGACCCATTTTTTTTTTTTTTTTTGCCTTTGTCTCTCATCTGCTTCAAGTTTTTCTGTAGAATTGAAACCAGTGATTCTCTTTCACCTTTTAATGCAAATCTGGTCTCAAAATCCAGAGAAATGGCCACTGCTGGCCCATTTGGAACTTTTAACTTTTAATATCTAAATTGATAATAATGGAATAGAAGAAAAAACTCACAGTTCACTTTAATCTTTCTCAAGGTTCTGGCTTACAACCATGCTCAGAGTCAGAATGACTCCCACTGTTTTGTTGTTTTTTTTTGGGGGGGGGGCTCTAATCTTTATCTATTTCTGAGACTACACAGAACTCTTGCCTTCTGCTTTTGGCCTAGCCTGTCTCTCCTCTTTAAAGCTAAGAGGTAGGCATTTTGGATTGTCTGCCCCAGCTGCCTACACACACAAAACTGGTTATGGATATGTTGATCACTGGGTTTAATCTTAGAGAGAGTTGAATGTCTTTTTGGGTATCTGAAATTTTTTTCCTGCTGTTCTACTCAACCAAGAAGGTAGGTTCTGGAGTTGGAATTTGGCCTGTCTGCTCTAGACCCAAGCATGTGTATTTAAAAAGTTTCTTCCAAAGTCTGTCCTAGGTCAGGCTTGTCACCTGACTCTGTGACAGGGAGGAGAACAAACCAGAATAGCCCAAGAAAAGACACTTTGTTCTTGAGGATAACTAAGAAGCCAACTAATTCCCTTAGAGGTTACAAATGGCAAGGTGTTTTTAGTTTTTCAAGACAGGATTTCACTGTGTAGCTTTGGCTATCCTGGAACTCACTCTGTAGACCAGGCTGGCCTCGAAGTCATTGCTTGCCTGTGCCTCCCGAGTGCTGGGATTAAGAGTATGCACCATCACTGCCCCCCAAAAGGAAAGGTGTTTTAATTCTGAATTCTCCCCACTTTTCCTTCATTTTGTTTACTATCTTTAAAGCTTTTTTGAAATTTTAACTTTCTGTATTTTAGGATTTGTAAGTTCACTGAGTAGGACTTTAAAAGAATGCACAGATAATCTTAATTTGCTAGAACATCCTATTATGTAATGTGGATTCAACTCTTGCTCAGGAAAAAGGTAGCTTGCCACATCTTGGCTGATGACCTAGCAGTCATGTGACTTGGCCACCAACTTTACTAAGGTTAAAAAGAGGACATGCCATGTGACTTTACTGTGATCTTGGTTAGGGTGACCTCACTTATGTGCTGGGGGATGGTCTGTATGTCAGATTTCTCTGATTGGTCAATAAATAAAACACTGATTGGCCAGTGGCCAGGCAGGAAGTATAGGCAGGACTAACAGAGAGGAGAAAAGAAAGAACAGGAAGGTGGAAGGAGTTACTTACTGCCAGCCACCTCCATTACAAGCAGCATGTGAAGACGCCGGTAAGCCATGAGCCACGTGGCAAGGTATAGATTTATGGAAATGGATTAATTTAAGATTTAAGAACAGTTAGCAAGAAGCCTGCCACAGCCATACAGTTTGTAAGCAATATAAGTCTCTATGTTTACTTGGTTGGGTCTGAGCAGCTGTGGGACTGGCAGGTAAGAGAGATTTGTCCTGACTGTGGGCAAGGCAGGAAAACTCTAGTTACACTTATGTCTTTGCTAATTTTGTTAAGCTTTAGCTATCTGATGAAACTGAATCATATAAAAAATATGGCATTTTGTAAAAATACATTATAAATGGATTACAAAAATGAGGTTCCCTGTCTCTGTGGACTGTATTTATGGTTTAAAGTTTACTTTGATACTAATGACCTTTAATTTACAAATTATGAGTGTTTTAAGACTCAAACTTAAAAACTGTATGATCCTAATCTTATAAAAGGTACCAACTTGTAAACTGTTAAGATATAAAAATTAGTGGCCAGTTAGATGTAAAAAACCTTAGGACAGGGCTAGAGAGATGGCTTAGAGGTTAAGAGCACTGACTGCTCTTCCAGAGGCCCTGAGTTCAATTCCCAGCACCCACATGGTGGCTCACAACCATCTGTAATGAGATCTGGTGCCCTCTTCTGTATACATAATAAATAAATAAATCTTTAAAAAAATTTTTTTAATTGAGGCGTAATTCATAAAAGGGTATATTGTTTTGATGAGACTTTTTACAACTGTGGCTGGATGTCTTTCTTTAGTCTTCCAAGAAGGGCCATTTTACTTTTTTAGAGTTACTTTTTAAAGTCATGAGGTCAACAACTTGGACTACTATGCATGTAAGTGCTAATGCAAATTAAAGCCCAAGTTGACCTCCAGCAGTAGTTCATTCTATGTTGACAGTGAGAGAACACTTTGCCTGTTAGGATACTGTTACTCGTGGACTGAAATGCGGAAGTAACCCCTCCCCCTATTTTGTTTTTTGCAAAAATCAAGGTATATTCTAGGGTTTCCTGGTTGACCTCAACAGATAAACTGAGATGATAGTCTTAGTTCAGAAATGATCTGAATGTAGATTTACAGTCTACGCGTACAGCTGGCTAAGTGAGATCGCTTTCACAGTTCTGCATGTATCCCATCGGCTCCCCATTAGTCACTGAACTCTTAAAACTGGTATTGTAACATTATTACAATGTTTTGCGCCAATTTTATAAACTTTGCAGTGCAATATGTGTTCCTTTTCTGAGGCAAACCAAAGGTATATTTCTCAAGGTTCTGCTGCTATCAGCAGCGTTGATGGAGGATTTTTTATACATTTGTAATAGATAGAAATAAACCAGAAAAAAAGAAGAAAAAAAAAAGTGGTGGAGGAAAAGGTGAACACTGCAAGAATACTCAAAAGGGCTGAGAGTTGCAAACGCCAAGAATGGCTTTGCATAGTAAATGGAATAGAACAGCTCTGAACTATAGCTTACTTTTCCTGGTTTGGTCTGACAGAATGATTGAATGCTTTTGTACAAAAATCAGAGCCTTAAAAACAAGGATTTGGTGAGATTGTAAAATGGTGTGCCACTTTGGCAGAACAGTTTGGTGGTTGGTCAAAATGCAAAACATTGTTACTCTGTTACTCAACAATTCTACCCTTAGGAATATATCCTCAAACTACTGAAAATGTGCACCTATGAAACATGTACATGAAGGTTTACAGCAGTGTGTTGCTAATAGTAAAAAAGTTAAAACAACTCAAATAGCTATCAAATATTGGAGAGAAATAAAATGTGGCTTATTCATACAATAGAATATTATTAAGACATAAAAATGAATGAGAAACTGAGAGATTAAATGACTTTGGTGAACCTTCATAATTTCATTTGTAGATCTTTCCATTTCTAATTTATAAATACATTTGGGGTTATAAATTATAAATGTACTGCCTCCTGTCAACATTGTATACTTCTATTTGATGATTTCTGTGTCAAACATTATATGGAAATGTTTCCAAGTATTTTCTGTATTAACTGTGAATGAATAGAACAAAATAAATTGCCTGTGATGGGAAAAAAAAAAAAAAGCTTAGGACAAATGTAGTTCATTTAATTCCAAATGACAAGCTCAGAGAGAATAATTTTTATCTTCCATCATATAGTATTCTGTATATTTATCAAGATTAAGAACAAAACAAGTATAAAGTAAACAAAGTTTGTTTAATGTAAAATAATATTCAAAATCAGGTATATAAAAAATTTGTCATGAAAGTTTGAATGCTTGAGAAAAATAGGTTAAATTTACAATATATTTGTATGGCAGGAAGTTCCCCAGGCTCAAATCGTTCCCTTAGATGAAGCACCATCCCACCTTAGTAAGATGCCTACTAGCCTCCTTAAAGGATAAGGCTGCATGGGAGTTAAGACCTGCCAAAAGACTGCTGCTTCTGCTCTGGCTGTGTAGTTCTGACCAGCTCTGGCCTGGCCAGCTCTGGGCATGTAGGTCTGACCAAAACCAGAACAAACAAATCAGAACTCCTCCTTATTTAAAGATGAATTACTCTTCATGTCACACATGACAGAGAAATGGATTTTTCATGCCCAGTGGAGGATCTCAGAATCTGCACCCATATTCTAAGTGTCTCAAACAGCAAAGAGGCAAATAGCAATTACTCTGTCCTCAGTGTCTCCCAAATTAGTATTTGAGGATGCTATGAACAGAGAAACCTTGTACTTAAGTCTACCACCTGACTGGTATTGGGCTTGTATGCTAGTTCAATTGGAAGTATCCTTTACCATGGCTTTCCATTCTTCCTCTTAACAAAAGCTAATCCCAGGGTCCACACCCTAACCACCATGTACCCTGATTAAAGGAGGCTGCCAGAAACTCCATCATCAAACTCACAGCTTTGAAAAGTTATTCAGACTATCCAAGTGGTATTTTTGACAGTTGGCTTTTCTATCTGTAGAGTCAACAGATTAAGTGATATCCTTTAACCCTTAAGCCCTCAGGTTCATCAGGAGATGACTTAGATGAAGGAGATTGTCTCCAACCTGGGTTCACCTGTAGTGTTTTGAGAATATAATCTATTCTCTGCCCAGATAGAGCTCCAGGGCCAGTGCCTACACTCTTACCTTGAAGCCTACAAGGAGTACACAGGCTTTGGGATAATGATTGTGGATATTTCTTAGAAATTCCAATGCGGGCGGGCGGGCGGGCGGGCGGGCGGGCGTGCGTGCGTGCGTGCGTGCGTGCGTGCGTGCGTGACCCGCTCCAGGGACAGTGCCAGGTGGCGAGTACACCTGTCAAACGGTAACACAGGTGTCCTCAGGTGAGCTCAGGGAGGTTATTAAGAAAAAAAATTTTAAAAATTCCAAAAGCCCAAAGCTTATTTAATTTGATTATCTTGCTTTACAAATTATACCTCTAAGTAATCAATAGAATGATATTAAGAAATGTGCTTACTGCTGTTAGTATGTGGTAACCTACCGATCTGTGCATCAACAGTAGGAGTAAAGAGTTGGACTTCTTTGTTAGTTCAGTACATGTTACATGTCAATTATTTGTTACAGATTTCACATGACTAATTGCTTTCATTTTTCATCTATTTGTTGACTGTGTGGAATGAAATGTTATAAAAATCTTACAAGGCTCTGTTTTAGGGCTAATTTTAGAAAACTATAAAATGAATCATTTATTCTTAACAAGGCAGTCACTATCTTTGGGAATATACCTTTTATTAAAAAAATAAAAATTTTTTCGGGGAATACAATTTAGAATGAAATGTCTTTTTACATAACCTAGCAATATAAAACATTTACTGTATAATCACGGAATATAAGTGTAACAATTTGATGTTAACAAAAATATATATTGTCATATTTTCAAATACTAGATATGGACATTTAAGGTAATAGCCCCAATTTTACTTTATCAAATTGTTTCTAACCAGAAATTTTGTTTTATTTGAGATACTGTTTTTGTTCATTATCACTTAAGACACTTTCTGTTCAGATCCATTCCTTGGATGATGACTTTAACTGACTTCCTTCACATAGCCTCCAGGTCCTCGTTCCTTATGCAGGAGTCTGATATAAACAGCTAATTACAGTCACCTCATCCTTCTATAGAATCCAGTACATGGTCCAGTCAGTTGTACAATTTCATTTAACTTCATATTATATTGACTCATGTTAATTTTGATGTAAAAATTCCCTCATTAACTGTCTCTTAAAGTTCTCCACAAAGTTGTAGTTATTACTTCCTGACTTATGTTCTTGATCTTTGCCAACAGTTAAGTTTCACCATGGCCCCTTGGTTGGCTGTTGCTCTCCTCATCAACCTTCTGTGAGCCTTGAAGCAGTTACTGAGAGAGCCACACTCCCAAACCCCTAAATGCAGTTTGGGTGACCTCTAAAAGGGGCCTAGTGGGCCATGGGTCATCCAACTCATCTGTCTTTTTGCCACGCTGGACATTGTTTTTGGGACTCAGAACTAACAGCAGGACTGAAGCCTTCCTTGAGTCAACTAACCTGTGTCTCATCAGCTCAGAGCAGCTTCACATCCTCCTCTTCTTGACTGCTTGACTGCTGCAATACTCCACAATGAAAAAGGACCAGCTCTGACTACTGCTAAGGATGGATTTGTGCCTCCCTCAAACAATGCTGCCTCTATGACAATCAATCAATCCTAACTGGTTTTAAATGAAGCCCAAAGACAGGGACCAAACAAAATTATTTCTGGTCCCTCCCACTCTGGCTCCTCCCCTTGATCACTTTTTCCTCCTTATTATCCTCATACCTATGTTTTTATTATTATTATTATTTTTAAATTTTATAATTTAATTTAATTTTACATATCAGTCACGGATTCCCCTGTCCTCCCTTCTCCCGGCTCCCCCCCACCCATACCTATGTTTTTACCCTGTCTTGTATAAGTTTTACTTACTGAACTTTACCCTATACACGAACAAAATGTTTCACATTAGCTCTCCTGATAGCTCTCACTCTGCAACAACTCCATTTGTTCCTGATCCATCTGCAAAAAAGACCTTTTGGATGCTGTGGAGAATTTGGCTAAAAGGGACTTCATCTCTTTCACCCCAGGCCAGATATACTCCTTTATGTTAGTCCTCTGTTTTCTCCTGTCCCCTTTCTTTGATGTTCTGTGGCTCCCTGCTACTTCTGCTAGCTTGTTTTGGTGCAACAGTTCCAGCAATGTGACTAACCAGTCACTGTTACTTGAACCAACATTTTCTCTCACTGGCCCATCCCGTCTCTCTTGCATCTGTTCCTTCCTACCCCTCAACCTTCCCAAAAATATCTTTCAATTCTATTCTGTAACCAGATCATATCCTTACAGCCCTTTAGTTATTTTTCAAGCCTCTTTAGGAATACAGGATGGCAAATGCCTGATCCATCAAAGCCAATTAAGTTAAGACTCCCCTGCTACATGACCAAAGAACCCCTCTAACAAAGACCCTCCTCAGCAGAAAGCAGCTACAACATTCCTGCCTCTGCATCTTTTTAATAGCCACTTACGGTTAGGAATGATAGTTTCCTGCTGAGAGATTACACTTCCCAGCTCCCCTTAGGGGCTTAAGGAAGTCGTTTCCATCCCTATTAAGGCTGCCGCCCATCTTCTATAGGCATTGGGCCATCTACACATATGGGTGACAAAAGTGCTCCCTCACCATGAATAAACATGGTCCCCCCTGAGGTCAGACCAAACCCCTCTTTCTGCCTTCTGTCCCTATACATCTGTCTTTAAATATTCTAACAAAGTAGGCAGATGAAAACTAAAGAAAACATCCGCTGGGGATATAGCTCAGGTAGTCGAGTGCTCGCCTGGTATTTACAGAGGCCTGGGTTCCACCCTCGCACTTCATACATTGAGTATAGTGAGGCATGCCTCTAAACTCAGTACTTGGGAAGTGGAAGCAAAAGTATCAGAAGTTCAAGGTCATTCTCAGCTACATAGTGAATTTGAGGCCATAAGGTTTCAATTTGAGGTTACATAAAACCCTGTCTCAAAACACCAACAAAATAAAACTAAATATTCCAGAAAACCATCAACACAAAATAATTTACTGGATAATGAGGTAGAAAAGGACTTTTCTAAACTAATGTAAAATGAGAAAGCAGTAAATAAAAAAACTGTAGGAAGACAAAAGCCATCACAAATAAATCAAATAATCCAACAAGTTTCCCAAATACATTAACACATGATGTTTAAAGATGTGGGTTTTGTTACTCAGCATCATCCTCGCTTTTCAACACTGCCCATACTTTAAGAAGGTGAGCCATTCTTACCTGTGGGGACGTGTTGAGGGACTAGGAATAGCAATGACTGACTCAGAGTAAGGCTAAGTTCACTTGAGCTACTGGCTCAGGAATGAACATGTGACTTGTTTAGATCACAGTGTAACAAGGGAATAATAGCTTAGGCTTTCTAGGACCAACTGAAGTTCTAAAGTAGGCAAGCACTCTACTACCTGAGCTATATCCCCAGCGGATGTTTTCTTTAGTTTTCATCTGCCTACTCTGTTAGAATATTTAAAGACAGATGTATAGGAACAGAAGGCAGAAAGAGGGGTTTGGTCTGACCTCAGGTGGGACCGTGTTTATTCATGGTGAGGGAGCACAACTTCAGTTTTAGAACAGTACTACCCCAAAAGGCAGGTTCACTTCTCCAAAGATGCTGGCAGTGTGGGTAGGTAGCCCAGATGGCAGCAATCACTGTGCCCAATGAGTTCAGGTCAGCCAGCCTATAGTATGACTATCTCATAAAAAAGAAAAAGGTTACCTATTTTCTGCTATTTGTAATAGGCATTTGGCATTCATCCTGTTCCAGGCTCAGAAATAACACCCTTGACATTTCCCAAGAGATGAGATGAAAGGAGCTCCTACTGTTATTCACAGTCTGCCCCTTTCTACTGTAATGAAGTAATGCTAATAAACCGACTTTTGAAGAATAAGAACTGACTGCTGGTGTACCAAATAGGGTTAGAAGCTTGTAACTTTTATCATGTCCTCTCTGGGAATGAAGAGAAACTAGGGATTCAGTTTAATCACCAGTTACCAGTTGAATCAGTCATGCTAAGAGGGAAGCAGGCATCCAGGCTGGTGGACACATGGACAGGCTGGCAGGGCGGCACACCTACAGGAGGCAGAAGGCATGGGAGCTCTGTACCTCCTCCATTCCTGCCCTATGCATCTCTCTCACTTGGCTCTTCCCATGTTGTATCTTTCATAACAAATTGGTAAATGTATAATAAATTACTACCCTGAATTCTGTGTATGAGTGTAGCAAATTACTGTACTTGAGGGCTGAGGCACCCCTGGGTAACTGGCATCTGTAGTGCAGGCAGTCTGTGCCCTGAATTTTTGGAATCTGATGCTACCCCAGACAGGCAGTGGCAGACTGAACTCTAACATTTCCAGCTGGTGTTCAGAGAACTAAACTGCTATCCCTCTGGTGTTAGAAACACTATACACAGATGTTAGGTGGTGTATGTACATATTTGTGTGTGTGCACATGTATGTGTAGAAACAGAGGCTGCCTTTGCTACCTTCTTCAGTTTCTCTCCATTTTATTTTTATGTAATTAACTAATTTTTAAAAATTACGAGTGTTTTTGCCTGCATGTGTGTCTGTACACCATCTGCACGCAGTGCCCATGGAGGCCAGAAGAGGATACTGGATCCTTTGGAACTGGAGTTACAGATGCTATTCAGCTGCCATGTGGGTAAAGGGAACAAAACCTGGGTCCTCTGGAAGAGCAGCCTACTCTTACCACTGAGCCAACTCTATAGCCTTCTACCTTATGTTTTGAGACAGGATCTGTCACTGGATCTGGAGCTCACTACTGACTGGCTAGACTACTAGCCAGTGAGCTTTGGGGACCTACCTGTCTCTGACTCCCCAGTTCTGGGATTACAGACTTAAAACTTCAGCACCTGGCCTTTTCTGTGGGTCCTGGGGAACCAAACTCAGGTTACTATGTTTGCTTGGCAGGCACTTTACTGACTGAACAACCTCTGCAGCTCATATTTTGGTTTTTGGAGACTGGGTTTCATGACACATGAACTGATAGTCATTCTCCTGCATCTACCTCATAAGTGCTGGGAATGCAGGCATTTGCAATCATCACCACAGTTTTCTTTTCTCCCTTTAATGTCTTTTCCCCCACAAAACAACAAATGCTACCACCCACCCACCCCAAATATCTTAAACCTAACCATATAAAAATGATTCTATAGTATTTTAATAGCCAATATTACTGTTAATCACAAATAAATCTTTAAATTACCTTCAAATCCTCCCTTAGAGGACTGTAGTCTATTTGGATGGATGCTTCTTTGTCATAGATATCAGCTGTTGCCTGGGTACTTTCTGTTTCAGTTAACTGAAAAACAGACACACTTGAATAGTAACCTCTACTCCAGCCACTTGCTGAGTCATTCAGATCAAAAGTTAACCCTTTGTATAGCAACCAAACAGCCACAAAGGCCTGGTCTCAGTTCTTCTTGACATAATCATGCACCAGTGTCCTGTGCTCACTTTGTTGCAAGCACACAACCTTACTAATAAAGCAGTTGGAAGCCACTCTCAGGGCTGACATACTTCAATGCAGTCCGCCCTGCATGTCTGCTCAATTCTCACCTCAGCTGCCTCCTAGCTGCCTTCCCTTAAGCTGTCCTTTCTTTTCTATCTAAGTCTCTGAGACCCACTCAGTACTAGGTTTTCTTTTCTTTTTTTTTCCTGTTAGAATGTATGAATATCTAACATAAAAAATTAAAAAGAGGAGAAAATTACTATATTCAACTATTGTTTGGCTGTTGGTGTAATGTTGATGAAAACCAAAACTTACAAAATGAAAAAAAAAAACATTATTCATCCTTTAGTAGACTTCTTAGCAATGTAAACTCAATGAAACTACTTTTTGAATTAAGTTTATGCTTTGCATACTATATGTTAAAACAGCTCAAATGCAAGTTAAAGCTGAATACAAAATGTGTTGCAGAAGCTCTACATCTCATGAGTGTGACTCCATTGCATATGAGAGAAGACATAACATTTGTCTGAGTTTGACTTATTTTGCTTACTGTCATGGTCTCAAATTCTATTTTCCTTCAAACAATATAGCATTCTTTATAGTTGAACAAAGTTTTGTGTGTGCATATACATTTTCTTTACTCATTCATCTGTTGACTAGAATCTAGACTAGCTCCATATGTTGGCTATTGTAAACAGTATTGTAATAAACACAGATATGCAAGTGTATGGGTGGTATGCTGATTCCTTAGGGCACACACATAGTAGTAGAATATCTGTAACATATGGTGGGTTTTTGTTGTTTTACTTAAGGAATCTAAGTGTCAATTCTTGCTGTTAGTTCTTGAGTTGTTGGAATCCTTTTCATTAGGTTCTTGCCTCTACCTATATTTTCAAGTGTTGTTTCCACAAGCAGTTTTAGAATTTCAGATCTCACATTAAAGTCTTTGTCTATTTTGAATTTATTTTCACATAGTGATAGGAAAGGAGAGTTCCATTCTTCTACATGTGACATAATTTTCGCCGTGTCCTTTGCTGAAGCTGTCTTTTCACCAATGTTTGACTTTAGCTCTTTTACTGAAAATCACACTGCCAAAGTGTATGTACATGTTTCCCTCTGGATCCTTCATTCTGTTCCACTGGTCTGTGGATCTTTTTTTTGAATGTTAGTTGCATGCTGTTTTATTATGGCTCTGTCATATAATCTGAGATCAGGTATTGTGATACTCCAACACTGCTTTTTCTGCTTAGGGTTGCTTTTGCTATTAAGTCTTTTGTACTTCCATATAAATTTTAGGATTGTTTTCTTTTTCTAGTTCTGTGAGGAATGTCATTAAAATTGTGGTAAGAATTGTACTGCATCTATACACTGCTTTCAAGTATGATGGCCATATTTAAAATACTAATCATCGATCCATGAGCATGAGAGGTCTTTATGTCTTCAATTCTTTTTCAGTTTCTTCAGAATTTTAAAGTTTTCCACCTTTTGATTCAGTTTATTCCTAGGTATTTTATTTTATTTTTTTGGCTTTTTGAAACAGGGTTTCTCCATGTAGTTTTGGTACTTGGATCTTGGATCTTGCTCTGTAGACCAGGCTGGCCTCAAACTCACAGAGATCTGCCTGGCTCTGCCTACCAAGTGCTGGGATTAAAGGAAGCACCACCGCCGCCTAGCTTGGTATTTTATTTTTTGAAGCTGTTGTGAATATGTTTTTCCTTATTTCTCAGCAAGTTTATTATTGATATGTATAAAAGCTTTACTGAATAGATTTTTCTATGCTTTTAGTTTTTAATCTCAGCTCCTTCTTTTACCACATTCTGTTTCTTACTGGTATTATTTATTCATTTAATAATAACACTTCCCAAATGTAGGAAAAGCATCATGCAAAAACATGTTATATCTTAGTTTTTTTTCTATTGGAAATAACCGGTAATGAACTGATAAATAAAAACATCACACAACTAGATTAAGGTAGCCACCTTAACACTTGCCCAGTCTCAAACACTATATATTTTAGGGTTTTTTGTTTTGTTTTGTTTGGTGTGTTGGGGGTGGTGTTTGAGACAGGGTTTCTCTGTATATCCCTAGCTGTTTTGGTATTTGCTACATAGACCAGGGTGGCTTTAAACTCATAGAGATCTGCCTGCCTCTGCCTCCCAAGTGCTGGGATTAAGGTTTGTACTACCAGGCCCAGCTAGAGTTTTACACTTTCACTATTGCTTACATTTCTACACTTACCTATCTCTCTCTCTCTCCCTCTCTCTCTCTCACACACACATACACACACACACACCAAAACACCATGACAAAGTGTTTGTCATGGAAACTAGGAAAATAATTAGCTCTATATCCTCTTTCTTATGTGTCCTTTTGCCTGCACTCCACCCTTCCTTATCATATTCTACTCTGTCTCCTGAGTGCTGGGATTAAAGGCATCTGCTAAACCACATCCAGCTCTTAGGTCTTCCTTTCTCAATGTTATACTGTAGTAATGCACTCATACCATATATATGAGAAGAAAAAGTGATTTTTTCCCTTGACTTTGGATCACCATCTTTTCAAAACCTGGTAGGTGTTAAACACTTTGCTGAGAAGGCTGAGGACACGAGATGTTGGACTGGAGCTTCAGAATTCTGAGTCCTGTCAAGAGTAAGCCTCATAGAAGATAGGCAGCTCCAAGGGCCGTGTCTAGATTCCAGTTATTCTCAGGTGGTGGGCTCAAAAGCACCATCAAAAGCGGGTCTATCAACCTTCTCCTTTAAAACTTAATAGATTTTATGGTGGTTTGAATGAGAATGGCTCCCATAGGTTCATAGAGTTGAATACTTGAGTCACTAGGGAGTGGCACAATTTGAAAGGATTAGGAGGTGTGGCCTTGTTGGAGAGAGGAAGTGTGTCACTGGGGTTGGGCTTTGAGGTTTCAAAAAGTCCATTCCAAGTCCAGAGTCTCTCTCTTCCTGTTGCCTGTGGATCTGGATGTAGAACTCTCAGCTCCTTCTCCAGCACCATGTCTGCCTGCAAGCTGCTATGTTCCTTGCCATGATGACAATGGACTAAACCTCTGAAACTGTAAACAAGCCTCAGTGAAATACTTGCCTTCATAAGAGCTGCCATGGTCAGCCAGGCAGTGGTGGCATACACCTTTAATCTCAGCACTTGGGAGGCAGAGACAGGTGGATCTCTGTGAGTTTGAGGCCAGCCTGGTCTACGAAGTAAGTTCCAGGATGGCCAGGGCTGTTACACAGAGAAACCATCTCGGGGCAGAGAAGAGCTGCCATGGTCATGGTGTCTCTTCATAGCAATAGAATACTGACTAAGATTTAAACATTTTATTTTATGTGTAAAGGTCTTGACTGCATGTATGTATGTGTACCACGTGTATGCTTGGTACTTGTGGATGTTAGAAGAAGGCAATGGATTCCCTGGAACTGGAGTTACAAAGAAGGTGATGAACCACCTGATGTAGGTGTAGGAAGCTTGGTTCTCTGCAAGAGCAGCAAGTGCCCTCAACTGCTGAGTCTTCTCTCCAGCCCCACACTGTACTTTTCATTGCCTGAGCTAACTAAGCCTCCTACCACCTGAACTTCCTGGTGTGTTAGCATCTAGTCTTCCATTTCACTATGCCTCCTTGAATGTCTCCCACTGTGGGGGCTGTGGCAGGTTGACACCAGACAATTTTACTTGTGACTGTTCTGATTTTCAGGCTCCCAAAGTAGCTCAGTCTTAAATAGGTTTCTTCTCAAAATAGCACTGAGCCCATGGGAAGTGACAAAGAAGACTTACTTTCTCTTGTTGACTGACCATGATAGAGGAATCACTATCTCACCACAATCCCCAATATGATTCTTAAGTTTTTGAAATCTTTCATGGGCTTGTCCTAGGGCAAAATTGCTAGTTTCTTTTTACCAGGGCTGCTTCTACTCTGCCTCTTCCATCAAGGAGTCATGGAAGTCAATTTTTCATCAGATGGTCTTCCTGTTATCTGTTTCTTCTTTCTTAGTACATATACTTTCTACCTTTTGTAATTTTCCCAGAGTACCTGGAAAATCTGTTTCTTTCTGCCTTTTTTCTCTTTGTTTTTTACATTTGGGTTTTTTTTTTAATAAAGCCATCTTTAAGCTCAGAGATCTTTAGCTTTGTTTAATCTATTAGTAAGCACATATAAAGTATTCATTTCTGTTAGTGTTTCTTTTGGTTCTGCTTAAAACACCCACCCCTGTTTAAATTATCCTTACACACTGACTATCCATCCAGTCAAGTTCTCAGTTTATTAATCTCGTTTGTCTTAAATTTTGATCCTGATACTACCAACAGCCCCATCCATTTCTTAGTTTAAGTCTGATGTTGGTTCTGATACTTTTCCTGACAGCTAGCTATGTGCTGAGCAAAAGGAGATACTATAAACAGTCCTTTCAGAGGTGTAGGAAGAGAAGCACCTATAGCCCAGTGACTAGGTGCCAATCTTTAGCAAGCTTCTGTGCCTGGACTATGAATTTCACAAGCTTCTCAGTGCATTTTTTTCTTCCTTAGGTGAGACAGGATGGTGAGAGATGCCTGGAGTGGAGGACTGCTAACACCAGACTGTTAACACTTAAGTACTGTTAACCTCAGAAGATGAGGTTCTGGTAAAGTAATTTCTCCAGCGGGCAGCAGACACTGTTAAGTGAGAACCTGATGTCACTTCAGAAGGTTACAACATAAAGAAGTGCAAGGTCGCTAAGCAGTGATAATTTATACCTTTAATCCCAGCACTCAGGAGGCAGAGGCAGGCGGATTTCTGTGAATTCAAGGCTAGTTTGGTCTACAAAGTAAGTTCCAGGACAACCAGGTCTACAGAGCAACCTTGCCTTGAAACACCAAAAAGAAAAATTAAAAATAAACACACACACACACACACACACACACACACACACACACACACACGTTTGAGATATGATCCCACTATATAGCCCAAAATGGTTGAACTCTTGATCATCATCTCAGCCTTCTAATCCCTCAAGTGTGAGGTCTATACAGTCTTGCACCACTATGACCATTTAGAAACCTT
Source organism: Peromyscus maniculatus bairdii (assembly GCF_049852395.1). NCBI lineage: Eukaryota > Metazoa > Chordata > Mammalia > Rodentia > Cricetidae > Peromyscus > Peromyscus maniculatus. The sequence goes on from NC_134871.1 coordinate 54,414,040, forward strand.
TTCTTTTTAGATAATTCCTATTAATTCATCTTAATATTTTAATATCTGCCTTGAAATACACAAACATTATCCTCTTTCCTTTCCTAGAAAGAGCTAAAGAAACCACAGCACAAGCAGTTAAAGACATCACATATTGTATTTTTGGCTAGATACCTCCACTTCAATGATGTCCTCCAATGACCCCAGCGCAAGACTTATCTCAATGTCCTGAACTTTGCAATCCAACAGCAAGTTATGCTTCTCTAGTAGCTTCTGTTCCAAAGAACCCTGAACGATTATAACTTCTTTCTGTAATTTTCCCACTTCCCTGTAAATACAGGTATGAATGACTTTACTCATTATGTAATTATACCAAAGAATAACATGTTACATTATAAATGTACATAAAATGTTACTTTCTTTTTCTTTTGGTTTTTCGAGACAGAGTTTCTCTATGTAGCTTTGTGCCTTTCCTAGAACTCACCCTATAGCCCAGGCTGGCCTCCAACTCACAGAGATCTGCCTGGCTCTGCCTCCCAAGTGCTGGGATTACAAGTGTGTGCCACCACTGCCTGGCTGAAAATGTTACTTTCTTATGAGAGCTCCAAGTGACAGTTCCTGAATTACACATTATCATTCCTGAGAAAGAGTATCAATGTATGCATTTGATCTAAGAAAACATTTTTCATAGACATTTCTTTAATCAGAGATAGCAAAGACCCTGCCTTCCTTCAGTTATTTTAATTATTTTTCTTGAAACAAGGTTTTGATATTTAACTCCTGTTGACTCCAAACTTATCTTGCTTCCAACTCCCAGTTGCTGGGATTACAGGTGTGTGTCTCCATATCCAGCCCCCAAAATACTTCATTTCCTCTTCAGATAGGCTGTGTATTTTAGAACCTTAAACTAGGAGAATGTCTCTTAGCAGACAGATACAAGATCAGTTATTGCATCCCTGACAACTTGGTTTCCATCACTCACAGAATGCCTTAACTGCAAGTGGGGAACTGAAAGTGGGGTATGAGTGTTAACATTAAGTAAACAAGGACCTTTAAAAAGCATCAGAAAATGGACAAAAAGAGAAAAAGAAAACAAAAGAGAAGAGATCAGGATACATGGGGAGGTGGAGGAAGAGGAGTGGTTTTCAAGAGTGTAAAGAGAAGCAGAAACAGCTCTGTTGAAATGAAATACAAGAGGCAAAATCTCAAAGCACTGAAGGTCTCTAGATAGTGAGGAAAATTATGACAGGCCAAGGGTTGAGCAAAGAAAAATGCTCATGGTCCTGTCAATCACAGGACAGCAGTTGTCATTTTGACACAAATCAGCTAATTCAAGGCACTGATTGTCCCCATCATGATGGCACATATACTTGTCAGGTACCAGATACTGCTTTAAGTGCAGACATAGACAAGAGGGAATCATTGAATGACAGGAAAATACCAGTATCAAGAGATTCAGAGCCGGGCGGTGGTGGCACACACCTTTAATCCCAGCACTCAGGAGGCAGAGCCAGGCGGATCTCTGTGAGTTCAAGGCCAGCCTGGACTACCAAGTGAGTTCCAGGAAAGACGCAAAGCTACACAGAGAAACCCTGTCTCGAAAAACCAAAAAAAAAAAAGAGAGATTCAGAGTAAAGGACTACATAAGGGTTCAGTTTTCAGATGCCAAAAAGAACTTCACTATAAACTGACCTTGTTTTCTCCATGTTTAGAACATCTGGAAGATGTTATGTGGGACCAAAAGCAACAAAGGGTAAACATTCAAACAAGTTTAGATAAGAAATATCAAACTGGAAGTATAAGTTTAGAATATTACCAGGTCTTTCAAACTGAAATATTAATTACCTATCAACAGCCAGAAACTTCTTGCGTTCCTCTTCAATTTGAGTATGAATTTTCTCGATGTTGGAACTCTGAGTGGCAAACATTTCCTTAATTTGTTCTTGCTTCACCATGAGTTCATCCACGCCTTTCAGACATTCTTCTTCAGTCTGAACAGAGAAAATTTGTGTGTGCGCACATAAAACATTTTGTATTAATACAAAAAGGTTCTGCTATTATCTGTGAAAACACCTACTCATCCTAAAAAGAAATCCCCTTATCCCGTGTGCTCAGATTGTGACCCTTTTATCCTATAGATTTTGGAAGCTAGTAATCATTTCCTATCTTTGTCTTTCCTTTTGGATTCTTTTCAACCTGCTGCCACCTGACTTGTGTTCCATTTGTCCAGTGGAAGTGCTCATGAGTCTATAAAATGCCAGCCTGTCTTAACAGTTTTCATCACTTCTTCCTTCCCATAGTGCTAGGCTTCTATACTGCCTCCTCTTCCGTCTTTCCTCCTAAAATTTCTGAATTTTCTAGAATCCCAACTGTTTCTCCATTGCACCACACTCTCCACCTCTCAGCCCTTGTCATATGCTTTTAATTTGCTCTGCCAACTAGGAACTCCTGCCATACATGGAACATATCAGCAATCTAGCTCTCAGGAGGCTGGGACAGAATTTTGAGTTTGAAACCAGCATGGCTACATAGTAAAACTGCTTCTGAAAACAGAGCAAACCATAACTCAACCAATAATTATGAAGTCTGTAGTTCCAATTGAGAATTCTCTTGTCATCTACATGTTTGAGTCCTCTCTGCCACTGCTTTCTCTCTTCCTACTTAACATCAAATAACGCATCAGTTCTGTTCGTTTTACTTTAATGTTTCTAAAATATGTGGCCCCCATCCCAACAAGGCACCCTTGGGTGCTCAAAAAATTGCTACTCAATGAAAGAAGTCATAACGTCAACAAAGTGGTACTTAAGCCACCCATAGTAAATTACCTTCTTTAGGTTATCAATGTCTTCTCTGCCTTTCTGGATAGTCATTTTTAATGTGTCGATCTTATTCAGTTTCTTCTTAAGCTGATTTCGACTATATTCAAGCTGAATATTAAGCCGAGTTTTTTGTTTTTCAAACTCTAATCTAGTATAATAAAATCAATCAATATAAGTGGTAAGAAAAGTATGTTGATTCTTTTAATTTTTTTGTAGATTAAAAAATTATGTATATCTGTGGGTTTATGTGTACCACATTTATACAAATATTCACTGAGGCTAATGGGCATCAGATCCTTGAAACTGGAGTTACAGGTGATTGTGAGCTGCCTGATGTGGGTGCTAGGAACCAAACCTGGATCCTCTCCAAAAGCAGCAAGTGCTATTAACCACTGAGCCATTTCTCTAGTCCCTTTTAATTTTTTTATTATAGGAAATTTCAAAAATAAAAGTAGAATGAATACTATAACGAACCACATGCAACTTACCCAATTTAATAATTATCAATTCATGTTTACTCTTGTTTCATCTACAACACCATTCAAAGCTATTGGATTATCTGAAGCAAATAGCAGATACTAGGTAATTTTATTAGTAATGCTGTGTGAAAGTGACTGTTAATTCATAACCACAAACTACTATACCCTAAAAATATAAAAATGTCCTTAACATAATCACTGTCATTGCCAAATTTTCTGATACTATATTAAAAAGCCTGGTTGTTTGCATTAGGATGTGTACATTGACAGTTTCCTTCTTTCTTTCGTTCTTTTCTTTCTTTCCTTTTCCTTCCTTCCTTTCTTCTTGTTTTTTCAAGACAGGGTTTCTGTGCAGTCCTGGCTGTCCTGGAACTCACTCTATAGACCAGTCTGGCCTAGAACTCACAGAGATCCACCTGCCTCTGCTTTCCAAGTGCTGGGAATAATGGTGTGCATCACCATTGCCCAGAGATAGTTGATAGTTTCTTAAACCTTTAATACTATAAATTATCTATTCACTTTTTCTTTAAGTTATAATCTATACATTTATTCTTAGTCTTTGTGAATAGCTACATACATAACTTCAAGGTTGGGAAATTAAGAAGTTCCTGACACTTTCTTTTTCTGACAGTTTCATAAATTCCTGTCAATTGATGTCAGTTGGGTATGTCAGTGCATATCTGTAATCTCAGCACCTTGGAATGGAAGCAGGAGAATCATAAGTTTGAGGCCAGCTTGAGTTACATTTGAATAATTCAGTGTTTGATATGTAGACAGCTTACATACTATAAACTCTTATCTTTAAAAGGTACAAAAAGAAAAGTAAATCACAATAAGTAGTAGGAAAGAAACAATAATAGACATTAATAACATAGAAACAAACATCTCACAGAAAAAAAAAATCCATGAAACAAAGAGGCACTCTTAGAAAAAATATGTAACACTGAGGTACCTTTAGCATGATAATAAGAAAAAAGAGAAATGACAAATCACCAATAAAAGTACATCAGTAAAGATGCTATGGACTTTAAAAAGTATATTTAAATAACTTTATATCAGTAAGTTTGACAACTCATAAAATACACAAAGTTCATGAAAGACACATATTACCAAAGCTCACCCAAGAAATATATACTGTAGACTAATGATGAATAATCCTGTATTTATTAAAGACACTGGCAGTAAAAACCTTTCCATAAAAGTGTAGGCAGCCAGCAGGGCGGTGGTGGCGCATGCCTTTAATCCCAACACTTGGGAGGCAGAGCCAGGCAGATCTCTGAGTTCGAGGCCAGCCTGGGCTACAGAGCGAGATCCAGGACAGGCACCAAAACTACACAATGAAACCCTGTCTCGAAAAAACTAAAAAAAAAAAAAAAAAGTGTAAGTAGCCAAGTAGGAAGAAACTATCAATTCTATGCAGTCTCCTCCAGAAGTAAGAGACCTCATAGCTTAAGTTTAACATTACCTTGATACCAAACACTACAATGATATTAAACAAAACAAAACAAAACTACAGGTCATTATACTTAAAAGAGACAAAAAAATTCCCAACAAAATTTTAGTGAATCCAAAAATATTTGAAAATGATAGTTCATGATGACTAAATTGGGCACATTTTATGTATGCAAGGTTGTTGAACATTTGAAACTCAATGTAATTTATTACTGAAACTTAACATATCTTTAAAACTCTAATTATATAAGGATCTAAATAGTTACCAGAGAAAATATTTAAAAATTCAACATTCACATATGATAAGAATTTCCATGAAGAATTCCTCAATTTGACACAAGTATCTTAACATTTATATACATTATACATTACTGTAGAAGTCTGAATGCTTTTTCCTTAAGAATTAATATGTCTGTTCTCACCACTTTATTCATTATGAAGATAGTGCAACAGGCAAGAAAAAGAAGAAAGAAAAAAATACTAACTAGTCAGGAAGAAACAAAACATTTTATTTACTGAGAATATGATTTCCTCTCTCTCTCTTTTTTTTTCTTTTTGGTTTTTGGAGACAGAGTTTCTCTGTGTAGCCCTACCTGTCCTGGAACTTGCTCTGTAAATCAGGCTGCCCTCGAACTCACTGAGATCTGCCTGCCTCTGCCTCCCAAGTGCTGGGATTAAAGGTGTGCCCCACCACCTCCTGTCGAGAATATGATTCTCTACATAGAAACTCTAAAGAAATCTGTCAAAGGGCTAATAAAACTAATGTGTTTAGCTAAGTTTCAAGATACAAGGTAAATTTAAGGAAAACTAATTTTATTTCATTAAGAAGTTTTATAATTTATGATTTGTGTGTATATGTATGTGTGTGTGTGTGTGTGTGTGTGTGTGTGTGTCTGTGTGTATGATATGTGTGTGGAGGCACATATGCCATAGTGCAAGTGTGGTCAATAGACAACTTTGTGAAGCTATTCTCTCCTTGAACCTTTTCAAGGGTTCTGGGGCTTGAACTCAGGTCACAAGGCTTCATGGCAAGTGCTTTACCCATAGAATCATCTTGCTGGAACTACTTTTATTTCAGTATACTACTAACATACAATTTTAACCTGAAATTTAAAAACGACTCAATTTGCAAAAGCACAAAGATATGAAATGCTGAGGAACATATGTCATGAAATAGGCACAAAACTGAACTTATATACTGAATACTAAAGACCATTAATGAATGAAATTAAAAATGACCTAGAATAGACAGCATGTTTGTTGATCAGTGTTTAGTTGTCAATTCTTCCTAAGTTGATCTCTAAATTTAGTAGGATCCAAATAGAAATCTCACAAGTTCTTTTTAAGAATATGTGGTGGTTTGTAAGAAAATGGCCCCCATAGGGAGTGACACAATAAGGAGGTGTGGCTTTATTGGAGGAGGTGTGGCTTTGTTGGAGTAAGTATGTCACCATGCCTGGGGTGATTGGGGGTTGGGGGTTGAGGGGAGCGGGTTTTGAGGTCTCTTTTGCTCAAGCCACACCCAGTGTGACACACAGACACCTGTGGATTAAGAAGTAGAACTCTCAACTTCTTCTCCAGCACCATGTCTACCTGCATGCCTCCATGTTCTCTGCCCTGATGGTAATGGACTAAACCTCTGAAACTGTAAACCAGCCCCATTAAATGTTTTCCTTTATAAGAGTTGCTGTGGTCAAGGTATCTCTTTCACAGCAATAGAAACTCTAAGACAGAATAGCAATTGAAAAATTGATTCTAAAACCTATGGAGAAATGTAAAGGACCTAGAACAAGAAAAAGGATCATGACTCTTCTCCATTGTTGTACTCTTAGCCCCTAGGAAGGGCACCTAGCACATGAAAAGCACATAGTAAATACAAGTTGAATGAATGAAGGAAATATGAAAGTGTTACAGAGACTAATAGAAAGACTGTAGGTCAAATGTTGATAATTTTGATTTGAAAAACATTTTCTCTCTTTTTTGGGGGGAAGGTGGGTGGGAAGACAGAGTCTCTCTTATGGAGCCCTGGCTGTCCTGGAGCTCACTATGTAGACCAGGCTGGCCTCGAACTCAGAGATCCACCTGCCTCTGCCTCATAAGTGCTGGGATTAAAAACATGTGCCACCATACCTGGAAACACTTTTTCTCAAGGACATGTATTACTTTTATATTTCAATGTATTTGAATAGATGATACATATATGTGGTATAAAATGCAAAAGATGTAAGATAAACAAAACTAAAATTTCTGATTTTCATCTCGGCTTCCCTAAGGCAGCCACTGACCATTTCTAAACACATGGATGTACATGCCCTCCAGGGTACCATCTGTCTTCTGATTTTCTTTATTTGTTTGCCATATAATGTAAGTTTTCCTATATATTTGTATTTCATTTATTTGGGTTTTGTTTGCTTGTTTGTTTTTTTAAGACACAGTTTCTCTGTGTAGCTTTGGCTGTTCTGGAACTCACTCTTTAGACCAGGCTGGCATTGAACTCACAGAGATCAACCTGCCTCTGTCTCCTTAGTGCTGGGATTAAAGGCAGGTGCCATCACTGCCCAGCTTATTTTTAAATGTTTATTTATATGTGCTTGTCTCTGTGTGTATGCCATGTGCATGTGGATGCCCACACGGGCCAGAAGAGGGTGTTGAATGAATGCCCTGGAGCTGAAATTACAGATAGTTGTAAGCCCTCCAACACCAGTGCTGGAAACTGAACACTGGTCCTCTGCAGCGGCAACCAGTACAGTGCCCTTAACTTTGAATGATTTCTCTAGCCCCAAGAGATTAATATTACAAAATCTCTTATGACACATTCTACTATTTTTATATTTGTATTTTTACATTAAGAGTTCTTTTTTTTTTTTTAAGTTTTTGAGACAGGGTTTCTCTGTGTAATAGTCCTAGCTATTCTGGAACTCAATTTGTAGACCAGGCTAGCATGGAACTCACAGAGATCTACTTGCCTCTGACTCCCATGTGCTGGGATTAAAGGCGAGCACCACCACAGCCTGACAACATGATTTATTAAAAAGTACAACTTTTGCCTGGTCTACAGAGTGAGTTCCAGTACCACTAGGATTGTTACACAGAGAAACCCTTTCTCGGGGTGGGGGGAGGGGAGTACTTTTGTCCGCTGACATTACATATCAAATCCCTCCTTGTAGATGTATTTCTGGATTCTACTTACAAGCTAGTTCTTCATGGCTTATACTATGTTTTAAAATTTGGGAATTGGGGGCTGGAGATGGCTTAGTGGTTAAGAGCTCTTCCTGCTTTCTTAAAAGAAGGCTGAGTTAGGTTCCCAGCACCCACACTGGGTGGCTTCTAATTGCCTTTAACTCCTGCTCCAGGGGTTCTGACACTCTCTTCTGTCCTCTAGAATGTCTCACACATGTGCATATAGCATACATACATACATTCACATATAAACTTGAATCTCTAAAACGAAATAAAGTACATGGGAGTTCTAGTCCCATTTCTCACTAGTTTCCTTCATATTTTTCTTGTCTACTTCCTATGTGAACTTTAGAATCAGCTTATTTAAAAAAACGAAAACAGCCGGGCGGTGGTGGCGCACGCCTTTAATCCCAGCACTCGGGAGGCAGAGGCAGGCGGATCTCTGTGAGTTCGAGGCCAGCCTGGGCTACCAAGTGAGACCCAGGAAAGGCGCAAAGCTACACAGAGAAACCCTGTCTCGAAAAATCAAAAAAAAAAAAAAAAAAAAAAAACGAAAACAAAAAACAAAAAACATGTCCATATAGGTGGTGTTTAAACTACAGATTAACTTAGGGAGAAATTAACTTAATTTATAAAGAGAACTGGTATGGCTTTCCTTTTTGTTCTAGTTTCTGTTAGATTTCTTTGTAAGAAACTAAAGTTTTACTAGGTTCTCCATCCTCTGTAGTACTGAGGATCAAACCCAGGCAGGGCCTTATGTATGCAAGTGTGACCAACTACTGTACTGTAAGTCTACCATTACTAGCTATTTCTTGTTGAACTGAAATAAAGCCTACCTCAAGCTTAATTCCTTTAAATTAGGGAATAGTTATTTTTACGTGTATACCATACTGGTTTCCAACTTTTAAATAAAAATACCTTTTTTGATCATTTTCTTGCTGCTGTTTAACATGTTTGTCCTCAAATTCACGGATATTTTCCACACCAATTTCTTCACAGAAGTCTTGGAATATTTCATCTTCCACCTTTTAAATTATTTTAAAAAAACTGATTTAATAACCATTTTAAAAAATATATAATCAGTGTTATCATATTTCACTTTTAGCTTTTCCTGAATTAGGTCAAAAGCTAATCAGTGCATTCAGCCCAGTACTTTCTTGTCCTCATCTCCATAAACTATGCTCATATTATTTTCAAAGTTCTTATTCAGAAAACATGAATACATGAAAAAGCTCATGAACTGGCTTTATTAAATGGTATTACAAATGGTCTGATAAAAGCTTTAGAGATTCTATGTTCTTTAGCCCTGCTAAAATATAATGTTCTATGTTAAAAAAAAAACATGTATCCTTTATATGAGTAAGATGAAACATCTTGGACAGTAAAAACAACTCAGGATTCGAGCACAGAACCAGTAATAAATTCCAAAAAACTGGCATAATCTCATTCCAACAATACTATCTAGCCTCAAATACAATAGCATTTTAATAGTAAGTCATGTTAAAAACTTGTGGATTTCAGTTAAACACAAATGTGATAAGACTGATTGATACAGCAGTAAGTAACATTAATGCCAGTGGATAATCAAAATCATGGGAAACTACAGAGGTCCATAATGCTCTGTACTGGTAGATCATATTTTTGTTCTGGGCATGAACAAATAACAATATCCAAAGGATGATTTCCCAAGCTAATCTTGAATCCACAGTTGTGTGTACATAGCCAAGAAGCCCTAGCTCTGGTCTAGAACTATATTCTATATGCCATTTAATAACAAGTGTAATATTTATTACCTTATCTATCTTATCTTGCAATTCTTCAATTTTTTGTTGCTGTTTGTTGATTCCTTCATTCAGCATAGTACACTGAGAATCAATATTCAGCAATTCACTTTGCAGCTGAGATTGCTCCTAATAAGAAAAAAATTCTGCTTAATAATATGACTATTTTATTTTTATACAGTAAGGCTAAAAACATGATAGATGTCTTTACAATTAATGAAGAATCGTTAGCTACAATGGATTCTGGTACAGCCAGATAACATGATTAAATACTATAGAAATCATCAGGGACTGTAACAAAATCTTAAACATGGGATAAAGTATTTACAATTACTTAACGTTATGTAAATATCATCCTTTTGGGGGAGGCAGGGTCTTTCTGTGTAGCTTTGGCTGTCCTGGAACTCCCTTTGTATTAAAAGTGTGTGCCACCAAAACCTGGCATAAATACCATTCTTAAAATCCTATGTTGTAGCTGGGTGGTGGTGGTGCACACCTTCAATCCCAGCATTCGAGAGGCAGAGGCAGGCATATCTCTGTGAGTTCGAGGCCAGCCTAGGCTACAGAGTGAGTTCTAGGAAAGGCACAAAGCTACACAGAGAAACACCGTCCCGTCTCGAAAAACAAAACAAACAAACAAACAAAAAAATTCTATGTTGTGAAACAAACTTCCACCAAACTTTAGACAAGTCTACATTACCCGGTAAAATGCAGCAAGATGCTTCTTTTTCATCGTCTCTAGTTCATTTTGTGAATATTTGAGTCGTATATTGGTTCCTTGTACTAAAGTCTGTATTTGTTTCAGATCTGTTTCCTTTCGGAGTATCTTCATTAACTCCTAAACAGAGAAATATGAAAACATTTTACAGTGGAAAAGTACTTTTACTATTCAGTGCTTTCATAATAAAGACTCACTGATTTTGCACACAACCATTCAACAACTTCTTCTGATAAGAGATATGGTCTGGGGAAAGTAGAGATGTTTCAGTGGTTAAGAGCACTGACTGCTTTTGCAAATAACAAAGTTCAATCCCTAGCATTCACATGGTGGCTCACAATCATCTATAACTTCAGTTCCAGGAGATCCAATGCCCACTTCTACCCTTTGCAGGCATCAAGCACTCAGGTGGCACAGACATATGTGCAGGCAAAACACTCATACACATAAAGGGTGGGATGCTGGAGAGACAGCTTGGTAGTTAAGAGCACTGGATACTCTTACAGAGGACCCTGATGTTCAATTCTCAGCACTTACAGGGTAGCTCACAACTGTATAATTCCAGTCCCATGGAGTTCCTGATGACCTTTTCTGACCTCCATGGGCACTGCATGCACGTGGTACATAGATATACATTCAAGCCAGAACACCCCCCTCCCGTTTTTTTTTTTTTTTTTTTTCTTTTTTTGATTTTTCGAGACAGGGTTTCTCTGTGTAGCTTTGCGCCTTTCCTGGATCTCGCTCTGTAGACCAGGCTGGCCTTGAACTCACAAAGATCCACCTGCCTCTGCCTCCCGAGTGCTGGGATTAAAGGTGTGCGCCACCACTGCCCGGCCCCCGTTTTCTATATATATGTATATCATATATTTTATCACATAAAGTAAAAATAAAAGACTGGGTGTTAAGTACCTTTGTCATCTGGAGTAACGTAGCATACAACTTCCACAAAAACTAACAAACTTCCCAACAGAAAAGACAGGCATGAAAAGTGAAAAACAATGCTAAACAACACATCTATCTTTATATCTCAAGTATTGGTGTTTTATTTCATGCAAGACATTCACTACAGTGAAACTGATTGGTCAAAGATATTATTATTATTATTTTTGAGACAGAGTTTCTCTGTGTAGCTTTGGAGCCTGTCCTGGAACTTGCTCTGTAGACCAGGCTAGCCTCGAACTCACAAGAGATGCCTCTGCCTCCCAAGTGCTGGGATTAAAGGCATGTACCACCACCACCACCACCACCACCACCACCACCACCACCACCACCACCTGACAGTATTATTGTTTTTTTTTTCTCAATTTTATTTATTATGTATACAGAAGAGGGCGCCAGATCTCATTACAGATGGTTGTGAGCCACCATGTGGTTGCTGGGAATTGAACTCAGGACCTCTGGAAGAGCAGTCAGTGCTCTCAACCTCTGAGCCATCTCTCCAGCCCCCCAGTATTATTGTTTTTATTTATTGTCTGTAAGCAGTGGTTAAATGTTCTTTCCCTTACACTTCACTACAACTATGTATTGAAATTTTCAAGACTTATTTATAAGAATAAAGCAATCTCAATTTGTATACTATCACGAGCATGTCCTATTTCCTGACCATATGGGTGTTGTATTTCAGTCACTAATAACTGAGTGTGTGTGTGTGTGTGTATACATTCCATGTGTGTGCAGTGCCTGTGGAGGCTGGAAGAGGGCATTAGATCCCCTGGTGCTAGAGTTACAAGTGGCTATAAGCGGCTCAACGTGGGTGCTGGGAAACAAACTCAGGGCTTCTGCTATAGCAGCAATATCTCTTAACTGTTGAGCCATCCTGTATCAGTCAGGGTTCTCTAGAGTAACAGAACTTATAGAATGATTCTCTCTATATAGAAAGAGGATTTATTGGAATGATTTATAGGTTGTGGCCCAGCTAATCCAACAATGATTACCCATGAATGAAAGGTTCAAGAATCCAGTAGTCATTCAGTCCATGAGGCTGGATATCTCAGCTAGTCTTCAGTTTACACTGGAATCCTGAAGAAGTAGGCCCTAATGCCAGTAAAGGAATGAACTTGCCAGCGAGAGTGAGAGCAAATTGGCAGAGTGAATCTTCCCTCTTCCATATCTTTATATAGGCTTCCAGAAGATGTGGCCCAAATTAAATATGGGTCTTCCTACCTCAAAGATACAGATTAGAAGTGCATCTTCCCACTTGAAACAAAAATCCCTCACATATGTACATTCCCTTTTTGAGTTTTAGTTAATTCTAAGTGTAGTTAAGTTGACAACTAAGAATAACCATCACAAGTCTACCCCTTGTCAACGTGACACAATCATATCTCCTTATGTCACGATTAATTCAAAATGAAAACAACAACCAGGCCATAATTATGCATAACATGATATAACTATCCCACATACACTTGTGGACATATATTTAATCAGATAATAACTACACCTAACATGACAACTGCAAACAGATTATAAATTTAGAATAGGTGGCAATGTCCCTTACAGGACATTCTTCTAGTATCACAAACTTAAATATGATAACCATTGATAGTCTCTTTAATTATATGATAAAGAAATTGTACAAATATCTATACAAACACATTTCTTTTTTCAAGACAGTGTTTCTCTGTAACAACTATGGCTGTCCTGGAACTCTCTTTCTAGACCAAGCTGGCCTCAAACTCACAGAGATCCACCTGCCTCAGCCTCTTGAGTGCTGGGATTAAAGGTCTGCATCACCACCACCTGGTGATTACACACACATTCTTAACAAAATATATGACAGAAACATTCATGTCATTTATAATCCTTGTTTCTGAAACTAGTCATATAGCCTTAGATAGTATTTGTAACCACCTTCTTCTACTACCCATTTCGTATTTCCTCCACCCTCAGCAAGCACTTCAGCAGACCTTGGCTCTTTTCTTGGAGGAGTGACCAATACCTTTATTCCAGATGGGTCTTGTGCCCTTTGTCATCCTGCCTGGATTAGATTGTTGTAGTTTCCCATTGACAATCACAGGATGTGGTAGCACCAAGAGATGTCCTAAAGGATCTCCTGTACTCCAGACATAATCTTTCTTACCTCTATTGTAGAGAAGCAACCCAATTTCCCCATGGTAATCTGGATCAATCACTCCTCCTAACACTGTTATTCCTTTCTTAACCTGTTGGCTTAAGGGCATTAGAAGCCCAAAGTGGCAGGAGGTTGGGGTGAGTCTGAGCTTCCAGTTGAATGAAATGTTTGTTGTGGCTCCTGGCAGGAGTACTCCCCCACTCTGGAACCAAAACTTCTAGGCCAGCAGAACTTAAGGCTGTGAGAACAGGATGCAAAAATTTTCCCAATGGGTCACTAGGAGTAATAGTGAGTGGAACCACTCCTTGATTCCTGGACCTGTGGATTCTGGCTATGGGAGAAACTGTACCATATACTACACATTGATTCAAAGCATATACTGCCTTCTGTTGAACCTTGATCTAGCCTTCCAGGCTGCTGCCACCTAATTGGTGCTGGAACTGTGTCTTCAAAAGGCCATTCCATCTTTCTATCAGGCCAGCTGCTTCAGGATGGTAGGGAACATGGTAAGACCAATAGATTTCATGATCATGGGCTCACTGTTGCACTTCTCTGGCTGTGAAGTGAGTTCTTTGATCAAAAGCAATACTTTTGATGGTAGATAAAGCACTCTGTAAGTTCACAGATGGTGGTTTTGGCAGAAGAATTATGTGCAGGAAAGGCAAATCCATAACCAGAATAAGTATCCACTCCAGTAAGAACAAAGTGTTGTCCTTTCTACAGAGTAAATGGTCTAATATAGTAAACCTACCAGGTTGCTGCTGGTCACTCTGAGGAATGATGCCATATCTGGGGTTCAGTGTTGGCTTCTGCTTTTGGAAGATCTGGCACTCATCAGCAGCTGTAGCCAGGTCAGCCTTGGTGAGAGGAAGTCCATGTTGTCAAGCCCATGTATAACTCCCATCTCTGCCACCATGGCCACTTTGTTCATGGTCCACTGGGCAATGACAAGAATGGCTGGGTAAAGAGGCTGACTGTCCACAGAATGGGTCATTCTATTTACTTGATTATTGAACTCATCAGCTGAGGTCACCTTTTGATAAGCATTTATATGAGACACAAGTATCTTCACATCCTTCGCTCATTTGGAAAGATCTACCCACATACTTCTTTCCTAGATGTCTTTCTTACCTATTTTCCAATCATACTCTTTCCAAGTCCCTGATCATCCAGACAAGCCATTGGCTATAGCCCATGAATCAGTGAACAATCACAATCTGGACATTTCTCCTTCATACAAAATGTATGACCATGTCTACTGCTTGAGCCTACTGTGAAGATTTCCCTTTGCTGGTGTCAAGACTATCCCAGGAAGGGACCATAATGCTACAGCTGCCCACTTCTAGGCAGTGCCTGTGTAATGGGCAGAACCATTGGTAAGCAATGCTCTAGTCTTCAACCAATCAGGGCACACCCCATGAGGCTATAGGTGCATGCTTGGTAGCAGACAACATTTTAATGGGAGTAAAAACCATAGGTATTTGGGCAACTTCTTCATGCAACTTGCTTGTGCCTTCAGGACCTGCTTGGGTCCAGTCATGTATATACAACTTCCACTTGATAATGGATTGCTCCAATGTACATCCTACTTTGAGTTAGTGGATCACATGTAACACTCAGTTCATGATGGGCAGCTCAGATTGCATTGTAACTTGATTGGCCCAACTGACCAATGTTCAGTTCCCACTAAGGCTCAATAGCAGGACAAGAGCTGTCTTTCAAAGATAGAATTGCTGTCTGCAGATGACGATAGAGCCTTGCTTGAATTTCCTAAGGTCTCTTTTGTGTTTCATCCGTAAGGGCCTGCCAAAGGCTCCAAACAGCATCCCTATCTGCCACTGATACCTCAAATACCATTGGATCTGTTGGATCATATGGTCTAAATGGTAGAGTAGCTTGGTCCTATTGAAGAGCTTTCTCCTCTTCCAGGCCCCACACAAAACTAGCAGCTTTCTAACTTACTTGGTATATTGGCTGAAGTAACACACCCAAGTGAGAAATGTGCTGTCTTCAGAATCCAAATAGGCCTACTGAATTTGTGGTGGGACAGACAAGGTGCAATAACTTATCCTTTACTTTAGAAGGAATATCTCTGTATCCTCAAACTACTGGAATCCTAAGAATTTCACTGAGGTAGAAGGCCCTTGAATTTTGGTTGGATTTATTTCCATCCTCTGTCGCACACATATGTTACCAATGAGTCCAAAGTGGTTGCTACCTCCTGTTTACTTGCTTCAACCAGTCTAATGCCATTAATATAATCAGTGATGTGATAGTCTGTGGAAAAGAGATGGTCAAGAGCTAAGTTATGAGTTAAGTTATGACTACCGCCCAGCCCACAGCAACTCTTATAAAGGAAAACATTTAGTTGGGGTGGCTTACAGTTTCAGTTACCATCATGGTGGGACATAGCAGTATGCAGGCAGACATGGTGCTGGAGAGGGAGCTGAGAGTTCTACATCCTAATCCACAGGCAATAGAAAGTGAACTGCGTGCCACACTGGGCATACCTTGAGCATAAGAAACCCCCACAGTGACACACACACACACACACACACACACACACACACACACACACACACACACACCCTCCAACAAAGCCACACCTTCTCCAATAAGGCCACACCTAATAGTGCTACTCTCTATGGAAGCCATTTTCTTTCAAACCACCACAAGCCGCATACTATGTACCAAGAGATACATTAATCTGCTCAAGTAAGGACACCACATCTAGTATAGCAACTGAAACTAGTGTAAGTGGTTTTGGATAGTCAACTACCATTCTTCTGTAGTAGCCAGATAGGAGAGTTAAGGGAGATGTGATGAGAACCACTGCCCTGTATCTTTCAAGTCCTTGATGATGACACTAATTTCTGCAGTTCCTGGGGATGTGATATTGTTTTTGATTCACTATCTTCCTTGGCAGAGGCAACTCTAAAGTCTTCCATTTAGCCTTTCCAACCATAATAACCCTCACTCCACAGGTCAGTGAACTAGTGTGAGATTTCTGTCAACTTTAAGTATAGCTATTCCAATTATATATCCTGAGAGTGGGGAAATAGCCACAGGATGAGTTTAGGACTCACTGAACCTACTGTGTGTTGAACTTGAACCAAAACTCCATCAATAATCTGATCTCCATAAGCCCCTACTTTAACTGGAGGGCCACAATGTTTCTTGGGATTTCCCAGAATCAGCAACAGTTCAAAATCAGTATCCAACAGACCCCAGAAAGTCTGGTCACTTCCTTTCCCCCAATGTACAGGTAACTTTGTAAAAGGCTGTAGGTCCCTCTGGGGAAGGTCTGGGGGAAGGCTAATAGTAAAACTTTTAGGTATTTCATCCAGGTCCTTCCTCAGGCCATCCCTTCATTCAAGGGGTTCTGGGTCTGTAAACTGGTTCAAGTCTGAAAATTAGTCAATGGGTCAAGATTCCCTTTTTGTCATAATCGAAGGTAGACCTCCTTTCATTTGTTTGATAATTTTTCACTTATAATAACTAAACAAATACACTTGTTATCTATTTCATGCCTAGAAACACCATAATTGATTAGCAAGTACCAAAGGTCCATACGAATCAAGCCACCATGACATTCACTTTGCCTATGCTGACCATTATGGGTCAGGCCATTATGGACATTACTTTGTGCTGCCCATTACAATACCTACAATCACCTTGACTTTGATGATTCAGTACTGCCATCTGACCTCTGCTACTTCAGGGCTCAATTAAACCCACTGCATTTAATTCATCCAACCGAGCATCAACCTCTCTAGCCCTAAGGTCTGGCACAAGGTAAAGGGTGGTAGCAAAGCTCTTCAAATGTGCTGGTGCCCTCTCACCTTTTTACATCTCAGAGGATTAGTGAGAGGCATGACTTCTGGGATTTCCCATTGTAGAGGATTAGGTTTTACCCAGTGTACCCACTCTAGCATTGCAATTCCCTGAGCCTTAAAATCCCTTCATCAACACTAAGCCAAGGGATATCCAACTCCTCTTCAGTAGGCCATCTTTTGAAAAATGCTTCAGCCAACCATTCAAATGGACTCTGGACCATCCTCCCCCCCCCCCTTTTTTAACTGTTCAATCTTACATATTAAACCTAGAACCTCTACTCAATGGGCTCATATCAATAAACTCTCCCCAATCCAGTTTTATGTTCCTTTGACCACTATCCCTCAACTTTAAAATCCATTCCCACACATATTCCTCAGATTTCTGTTTGAATGAATTAGCAAACTCATTAAGTTCTTTATTAGTGTAGTACCCCTTTCCATGGACTACACTTTCCACCTCCCCTCTAGGAGCCTGCTTTACCTTATGTCTGGTTATAGGTCTAGAGGCAACTATTGGTAGGTTCCAAAGGACATCAGTATTGTCAGTCAGAGACAGAAAAGGCAACATTTCAAGGGGTGAAATTTTATCTTCTGTGGAGGGTGGAGACTACTTTCTTAGATAAATCCTTGAGAATCTGAGAGTTCAAAGTTCTCAGCTTCAATAGAGTCCTACTACACATTCCCATTCCAAGTTATAGGAGCCCATTCTTTACCAATTAATGACCTTAATGCCAACGCCCTCTGAAGCTGATACTTGAATTTTTGCTGTAATTCAGCCAACCTTATAATGAAGGCTTTGGTTTTATTTTCTGCAACTTGAGCTGTGGCTGCTGGAGAGAAGATTCTCCTCCAGGGCATACTTAGAAACCTTTAGATCGTTAATGTACATCTAGAGCTGGTCAATTTTATCACTAAGTTCATTGTTGTCTTCCACCATATTCTGAGATGCTAGAAGTTGGTCAATTTTATTACGAATCTCATTCTTTTCCTTTGTCAATTTATGCAGAGATGTTAGGAGCGACCAGTATCATCATTTTCCTTATTTTTCCACAAACTGTCAAAAGTTTGCCACTCATAATTGGTGAATCGAGATAATCAAATGCATTTGTCTCCTTAAATTTGTAAAATAGTTCACACTAGCCGGGCGGTGGTGGCGCACGCGTTTAATCCCAGCACTCAGGAGGCAGAGCCAGGCGGATCTCTGTGAGTTCGAGGCCAGCCTGGACTACCAAGTGAGTTCCAGGAAAAGGCCCAAAGCTACACAGAGAAACCCTGTCTCGAAAAACCAAAAAAAAAAAAAAAAAAAAAAAAATAGTTCACACTATGGGCTGTCAGTACTCTCTAAGCTTCTAAGAGAGGCTTCAATAACTGGAGAGGCTTCAGTAACTCTAAGTGCTGGCAAATTGGAAAGTCTATTTCAGATACTTAAAATATTCATCCTTATACTTCTGTAACTCTAGAATCACTTTCTGGTACCAAAATCTGTATTAGTCAGGGTTCTCTTGTGTAAGCTTATAGAATGAATACCTACCTACCTACCTACCTACCTACCTACCTACCTACCTACCTACCTACCCATCTATCTATCTATCTATCTATCTATCTATCTATCTATCTATCTATCTATCTATCTATCTATCTATCTATCTATCGGATTTACTAGGATGACTTATAGACTGTGGTCCAGCTAATCTAACAATGGCTGCCTATGAATGAAAGATCCAAGAATCTAGTAGGTCTTCAGTTCATGATGCTGGATGTCTCAGCTGGCCTTTGGTATATGTCAGAATTCCAAAGAAGTATGCTCAATGCCCATGAAAGAATGGATTTGCTAGCAAGGTGAGAGCAAACTATAAAAGACTGAAGTTTCCTTCTCCCAATACCCTTATATAGGCTTCCAGCAGAAGGTGTGGCTCAGATTAGAGGTGGGTCTTTCCACAACAAAGATATGGATTAGGAGTGGATCTTCCCACTTCAAATAAGCAAAATTCCCTCACAGATGTGCTCCTCCATTTTGGGGTTTTAATTAATTCCTGATGTAGTCAAGTTGACAACCAAAAATAACCATCACACATCTCTTCAGCCTTGAACCAATTAATCTTTTACTAAGTATTTTAATTAGGCCTAGTTACTTAATTTTATAAAATGTCTTTTCTATACACAAGCATATGACTTTTCTAATTCATATGTTGGATTACATTATCAAGTGTGTCCTAATTAGGTTTTCTATTGTTGTGATTAAAAACACCGTAACTAAAAGTAACTTGAGGAGTAAAAGGTTTATTTCATTTTATACTTTTAGGTTAACAGTCCATCATTGAGGGAAGTCAGGCAGGAACTCAAGGAGGGCAGCAACTGGAAGCAGGCACTAATGCAGAGGCCATGGAAGAGTGCTGTTTACTGGCTTGCTCCTCATGGCTTGCTAATCCTGCTTTTGTATAGCACCTAATACCACCAGGTCAGGGGTGGCACTACACACAATAAACTGGGCTCTCTTGCATTAATCATCAATTAAGAAAATACATCACAGACCATTATGGTAGGAACAATTTCTCAGTTGAGGTTTCCTATTCCAAAATAACTCTAGATTATGTCAGTTTGACATAAAACCAATCAGTAAAGTATGATATCAAAAAATCCATGTGTTTTTGGAAAAAAATTTTATCTAATTATATATATTCTCTTACTATACTGATGAAGATTCTATACTGACATTTTATTTAGAAATTATACACTTAGAGCTGAAGAAATGGCTCAGAATAATAGTACTTACTTACTGGCTGCTATTGCAGAGGACCTGGGTTCCATTCCCAGCACCTATATGATGGCTCACAACCTTCTGTAAATGCAGATCCTGGAAGATTTTTTTTTTTTTTAGATGAGTCTTAATATGTAACTCTGGCTGTCCTAGAACTCACTATTGTAGATAAGGCTGGCCTCAAACTCACACAGATCCACCTGCTTCTGCCTCCAGAGTGCTGAGATTAAAAGTGTGTGCCACCATGCCTGGCCAAATTAAAATGCAATGTACAATATGTATGAGAAAGTACTAACTTAGTTGTTACACAAATAACTTAAAATATGTAACAATACCTAATACAAAATGTGTGCAGGGAGCCAGATACAGTGGCACACGTTTTTATAATCCCAGCACTTGGGAGGCAGAGGCAGGTGTTACTTATACAGTGAATTCCAGGATAGCCAGAGTCAGCCCTTGTCTCAAAATAAATAAATAAATAAATAAATAACAAAAACAAAAAAGAAAAAGAAAAAGGCACAGGAAATAAGCAATCCACAGAACTTAATAAGAAAAATGACTTGGTTTTTGTATAATTATTTTCCTTAATACTTTATAATTTTAATTTACCTTTAGCTCTTGGACTAGTTGGCCTCTTTTATCTTTTAGACTGTGCAACTCTTTCTCATCCCAGCATTGAGCCTTGTGTTTTAAGTCACTTGATCCTCCAGAGATGACTCCAGACTTTAAAAATAGCGTTCCATCAAGTGCTACTGCCTGCATCATAAAAACATTTTACCTTAGAGAAATGTATTTTAAGAAAGACCATTTTGAAGCTGAGATTTTATAGATGTGAAAAACACCTTCCAAACTTTACTAATAAAATACTGCTTTATGGGCCGGGCGGTGGTGGCGCACGCCTTTAGTCCCAGCACTCGGGAGGCAGAGCCAGGTGGATCTCTGTGATTTCGAGGCCAGCCTGGGCTACCAAGTGAGCTCCAGGAAAGGCGCAAAGCTACGCAGAGAAACCCTGTCTCGAAAAACCAAAAAAATAAAAATAAAAAAATACCGCTTTATGAAGGAATACAAACCACAAATTTAAAACCCATTTTTATTAAGGCTAGGCAACAAATTAAAAGCAATCTCAGAGGTTTAAGACAAGCTGTATATTCATTCCAAGCATACATAATTCTGAAAAGCAAAAACTATATTTAATATCAAATAATTTATATTACATAATCCTGTTTTGAAGATTCTGACATATATATTAATAGCTTACTATGAAAATGGCCTTTAAGAACCTTAGGATACCCCAAAACAATTGCATTCTCCAAAATGAATATGCAAAGAAATTTAAAGTCAAGGTATAAAATTGCCCCAAGTTTAGTGAGTGCTTTTATGGAATAAATTAATCAACTTTCAACATTTAATAAATGTTTCTATACTTTATTAGAATGAAAAATGTTCCTGGCCCTAGGACCCACAGCTGCTTTCCCCAGAGATAATCAAAATTTGTGTTTAAATTCTTTGGTATTTTTCTGGAAATATTTTGCTTGTACAAATGCCTTCAGGTATTATATTACACATTAGTGTACATTTGGCAGGGTGGATGTAAGGAGAAAAAACTAAAGCCTTAGTCAAGCATACGAGGCAAGCACTCTACCCTCAGCCTTATATATTATTCTTTTATTGATATCCTTTTCCTTAGTTTTTAAAGATTTATGTTTTGCTTGTATATGTACCATGTGCATGCCTGGTGCCTGTGGAGGCTAAAAGAGAGTATCAGATCACCTATAAAAGGAGTTGTAAGTGGTTGTGAGCCACTATGTGGGTGCTGAGAACTGAACCCAGGTCTTCTGGAAGACAAGTGCTCTAAACTGCTGAGTCATCTCTCCAGCCTTGTGAGAAGTTGTGTTTTTTGTTTGCCTTTTTTCTTTCTGAGACAGATCTGAAGTAATCTAAACTGCTCTGAAACACATTGGAGGGCCAAAGATGACCCTGAACTCCTGTCCCTTTTGCTTCCACCCCCAAGTCCTCTGGGCTTACAGATAGGTGCCACCATGCCTAGCAGAATTGCTGATTTTACATTATGTTGTTTGTAGGTATTGTATGTAGTTTATACATGCTACTATTTTTTAAATAAACTAGATTATTTTGTAATGTCACTTGAAATGTAAAATTCTAAAATATAGGAAGTCTAAAAGAAATCAAAAGCACAAATTGCAGATGAGAATTTCTGTGAAAATATGTTATCTACCCAAATTGTTTTACCAAATCTAAAACACAGAAGAAAAAAATTTTTTTTTACATTTCTGGAATATAGTTGAGATATTGACAAATAAACTAGATTAAAATTCTGAAATAGTAAGAACAAGATATAATATAATGAGATAAAGCATGTTGTGAACAAGAAATAAACTGTAAATATGTGTTAAATGAAGGGACAAATGTCCTTATCTTATACAATCTTTAAAAAATCTATTTTACAGGGGCTGGAGAGATGGCTCAGTGGTTAAGTGTACTGGCTGCTTCCAGAAGACTGAGTTCCAGTCCCAGCATCCACATGGAAGCTCACATATAACTTTGTAGCACCAGTTCCAAGGAAGCTGATGTCCTCTTCTGGCCTCCATGGGTCCTGGGCACACATATGGTGCACAAACACCCATATACATAAAATAAAAGCCTATTTTATAAATATATAATTTTCACATAATAAGATACCTTACTAGGTAGCATTAAATTTGCTTATATTTAACATATAGAAATCAATGAGCCGGGCGGTGGTGGCGCACGCCTTTAATCCCAGCACTTGGGAGGCAGAGCCAGGCGGATCTCTGTGAGTTCGAGGCCAGCCTGGACTACCAAGTGAGTTCCAGGAGAGGCGCAAAGCTACACAGAGAAACCCTGTCTCGAAAAAACCAAAAAAAAAAAAAAAAAAAAAAAAAAAAAAGAAATCAATGATAGTGCTTACTAAAAGATAGTGATCATGTTACCCTTAATATTTTTTTTTTTAAAGATTTATTATGTATAGTGTTCTGTCTGCACGTATCCCTGCAGGCCAGAAGAGGGCACCAGATCTCATTACAGATGGTTGTGAGCCACCATGTGGTTGCTGGGACTTGAACTCAGGACCTTTAGGAAGAGCAAGCAGTGCTCTTAACCTCTGAGCCATCTCTCCAGCCCCCACCCTTAATATTTTTAAGAAGCACCAAATGTATGCAGCATTAATCATGTGAGAAAAAATGGTTAATTTAAGAATGGAAATTCTTTTCAGAAGAACAGCTTGTTTTGTATTGATTTTTTGATACTAGGCATTTTGGGTAACTGTTAATTGATCATGAAGTGGTTATTGCTTGCTGAAGACTATTTGCTAGACATTCTGGCAGCATTATATGTGATGTTCTTAATGTAAGCTTCATAATCTTATGAAAGAGTATTATCTCCTCAATTTTAAATAAAAAAAAAATAAGGGTTTAGGAACTTACCTTAAGTCATATAAGTAATTACTGTATAACATCAGTCTTACTTTATGGCTTAGGCACTGGTATACTTTATAAAATAATAATTACTTGAGCAATACTTTAGCATTGTTCAACAGAATGTAAATTGTTCAGGTGAGAAAATCTGTGTGTGTGTGTGTGCGCGCGCGTGCGCGCGCGCGCGCATGTAAAGGCCAAAGCAGGATATGGGGTGTCTACTGCTCTATGCCTTACTGTTCTGAGACAATATTTCCTACTAAACTAGAGGTCTGTTATTTAGATTAACTAGATTTTGGGATTCAAATGTTTCTGCCATCTAAAGCTAGAGTTACAGGCATGTGGAGCCATACCTGGCTTATGTGGGTGCTATCGATTTGAAGTCAGGTCTGCATGCTTATAGAAGCATTCTTACCCACTAAGCCATATCCTCTGCCACTAAAATATTTACTTCTGAGAGAAAAGTCAGTCCCTTGGAAGACTAGTATTCACTAACATTTCAATTGTGCTATTATAAATTCAATTGTGTATGTCAACTTCAATGTATGCCTGCCAGTGGTGGTGCAGGCCTTTAATCCCAGCACTGGAGAGGCAGAGGCAGGCAGATATCTGTGAATTTGAGGCCAGTCTGGTCTACAGAGTGAGATTCAGGGCAACTAGAGCCACAAAGAGAAATTCTGTCTCAAAAAACAAAAACAAAAGCAAACAAACAAACGAAACCCCCACATACAACAAACCACCAACAACAAAATTTCAATATATAAAAATATTCCTATGGAGACTGGAGAGATGTCTCAGAGGTTAAGAGCACTGGCTGCTCTTCCAGAGGTCCTGAGTTCAATTCCCAGCAACCACATGGTGGGCTCACAACCATCTATGATAAGATCTTGTTGCCTCTTCTGGCGTGCATGCCGAATACTATATACATAATAAATAAATTAATTAAAAAAAGACATTCCCATTAAGTTATGTATGAACAAAGAATGTAAAGAAAGCAACAAAAATCCTTCCTGTTACTCAAATGTAGTACATAGAAAAATGCAGGAAAAAGACAGGGATCAGCAAGGGTATGTATTCCACCAAAGTGGAAAAACTCACCTGCCTTAGGATAGGAAATCAAATTTCTAAAATACAATTTTAGAGAATGTTACAAAAGTTAATTTTATAAGACTCAGAGCTGAGCATGTAGCTTAGTTGGTAGAGTGCTTGGCTAAATATACAGAGACCTGGGTTCAATCTCTAGCACATACACAACTGGGCCTGATAGTACATGCCTGTAATCCCAGCCTAGGAAGGCAGAGGCAGGACGATCAGAAGTTCCCGTTATCCAACATCAATTGAAATCATCTTATGTTATCCTAGGTTGGTTTTCCTTATTAAAAAGAACATACAAGCTGGGCGGTGGTGGCGCACGCGTTTAATCCCAGCACTCGGGAGGTAGAGGCAGGCGGATCTCTGTGAGTTCGAGGCCAGCCTGGTCTACAAAGCGAGTTCCAGGAAAGGCGCAAAGCTACACAGAGAAACCCTGTCTCGAAAAAAACAAAAAGAAAACAAAAACAAACAAAACAAAAAAAAAAGAACATACAAAAGCAAGAGAGAGGGACAGAAGGAGAGAGGGAGAGAAAATGAGAACATTTAGTGAGAAGTGTGATCAAGTTTCTCACCTTCCGTCTTTCAGGTCCACCAAATGCAATATGTCTTGCTTCTTCCACAGTCTCACAGACAAGGCCATTTCCACAAACAAACTGAATCACTTTCTTTAGCTGAGGAAACTGGGTCTTTATAACATCAATCATCATTTTACAGCCTTTAATTTCCCTTAGTCGTTCATTGATTGGCTTGATCTGAAGGGTTAAAAGGAGATGTATATTAGCTACACTAGAATAAAACCAAATGTTTATTATATTCTTTTTACAGTATAGCCAAGGGTTAACAATGCATTCTTTTTGTTTGTTTGTTTGTTTTGTTTTTTTTCAAGACAGGGTTTCTCTGTATAGCTTTGCACCTTACCTTTCCTGGAACTCACTCTGTAGCCCAGGTTGGCCTCGAACTCACACAGATCCTCCTGCCTCTGCCTCCGGAGTGCTGGGATTAAAGGCGTGTGCCACCACCGCCCAGCTAACAATATGTTTTTATATGCAATGTACTTGCAGTAAAAACATGAGAAACTTATATGCCACATTATACCATGTACTATTTTTCAAAAATAGGAAAATTTCATCAAAAGTCAGAAGAACTTCCAGATTTACCTGCCACTAACTAGTTGGAACAAAACAATATATAAGAAGTGCATTGTGTTCTTTAAATCATAAAACAGGTGAATGCAGTTGCCACTTAAGATATGTACCCAAAAGCAGCTTAGTACTTAGAGATCTAAATACAAAACAAAACAAAAAAAAACCCTCTAGGCTGAAATGACCAGGAGGACAGCCTTCAGATCACAGATGTAATTCCAGGTTTCTTTCTACAAGTCATAATTTTATCTGCTGTGTATTACTGAAAACTAGCAAATATGATCTCATTTCTGTTAAAACAAAAATCCTATGTATACTAAAAGATGCATATGTATGTACATGGGAAAGATATATACACATATATGTGTACACATTTTCATATGGCCTGAGTGTAGAGAAAAAACATCTAAAGTAGAATTTAGGAACTGTGTACTAAAAAGAAATATTCCTTTTATAATTAATATAATTCTATATAATTAATATATTTCTCTCTCTCTCTCTCTCTCTCTCTCTCTCTCTCTCTCTCTCTCTCTCTCTCTCTCTCTCTCTGTGTGTGTGTGTGTGTGTGTGTGTGTGTGTGTGTAGGTGTCCTCTGGATGACTCTGGAAGTCAGTGGACAACCTATGAGAATTGGTTCCTCTCCTTCTACCATGTGGGTAGAGGAACTGAACTTTGAACCCAGGTTGTCATGGTTAGTGGCAAACACCTTTTTCCACTGAGCCATTGATGCCCCTGTGTAAGATTTTTGTTGTCATTATTTTTTCCTATATAAGATTTTAATTTAAGTTTTTTTTTGTCTACATATATGTCTGTGCACCACATGCGTGAAGTACCCACAGAGGCCAGAAGAGGGCATCAGATGACCTATGATTGGAGTTACCAGATGGTTGTTAGCTGCTGTGTAGGTGTGCTGGGAATCAAATCCAGGTCCTCTGTAAGAGCCAGTGCTCTTAACTGCTAAACCATCACTTCAGAGTCTCCTGTATCAGATTTCTGTAAAGTATGTGTTTGTCTTGAAAAATGAGTAACAAAAATGATTTTTACCAGGCATGGTGGTACATGATGTTAATCCCAACACTCAGGAAGCAGAGACAGGCAAATCTCTTAAGAGTTTGAAGCCAGCCTGGTCTACATAGCGAGTTCCAGGTCAGCCAAGGCTACATAGTGAGACCTTGTCCTTCCCCCCACCCAACATAAATATTCTAACAGGCAAATGAATTAAAAGTAAAATTCCATCATGGACATATGCATAAGCAAAAATATGGAAGCCTAGCACAAAAGGTGAGTCTGACCTTATAAGTAACACAGTTGGCATTTGTTGACCCCATTCCTTTGTGAAGGCACTGTGCCAGGTAAAGATCCCGTGCAACAGTCTAACAAGGTGATTTATTCCTTTACTTTATAAAGTTCAGAAAAACTTAAGAACCAACTGGTAGGACTACTTAGGAGTAGCACCAGGATCCATGCTGGATGGATCTGTATTCTTAACCACTATGCACTCTGCCTGCAGTTAGGGTTTAGACCACTGAACTAAATAGAACATTTTCTTCAGTTGTCAATAAAAAGAATCTTTAAAGAATAGTAATGACAAAGTTCCTTTTCTAGTTTAGGAAATTAGATTTAGTTATGTTAATGTATTTCACCACCCACATCTCAAGACTCAAAATTTGGCCTGCTCATCAGGACCAGACACCTACACTTGAGTTGCCAGTTACCAACATGTATGTCTTAACCCAGTTCTTATAGTTTGTTACAAAACAGAACATATTGTTGGTAGTAGGCAGAGTAGTGTACTTCTCCAGTGATGATGGAATTGAAGGCACTAAGGTAGAATTGTAGCAAAACTAGATTAGGAAGAAGTAACATAAATCAAGAAAGACAGCAGTTGCTTGTTATTATTCACCCACCAGTTCATTAACACCAGCCTTTTGACATCCAAGTTACACCATTACCACCCACCCCACCCCTGTCCCATAGCTGCCAGTTTGAAGCAATAAAGACATTAAATTAAAGACATATTAAACAAAAGTCATATTAAATTTAGTAACTAATAAATTACCAAACATTAAAATTTCTTACATCAAGGTAATCCAGAGCAAGGAATGTCTCAGGTTCGGCTCTTTCCTCCTTCAGAAATCGAATACAATCTTTTGCTACCTTTTCTGAGGCTACAACAATGGCAACCATGTACCGGCCAAAAAGCTTAGTCACAGCCAGCTGGTATTTCTTATGAATAGGATGACATAGATCAAGTAGTCTTCCAAACTTAGGAGAAGAAAACAAATACATTAATGAGAAACATGTAAGTTTTTCTAATGTAACAAAGTAGCATAGATAACTAATTGTATAAAATTTATATGTCTAATTTAATAGTTACATTCAAAATTCAACTGAATGCTTAAATATTTTTAATTTGGTCAGCTGTTCAGACCTTTCATTTTCTATAATGGACAACCTCTTGATTGCCTTTCCACAGTATTAGCCAATTGCCTTCTTTGAGCAGTAAGTGACTGAATCCATATTCCTACTCTACTCACTCTCCTTGGAGGACAGGCCATAGGAGGGCTCAGCTGATGCATTGTAAAAGTACACTGTTTGAATATCTCATTCTCTCTCTGGAGTTTTTAATTAGCATTCTGTTTCAAGGCAATTCTATTCATCTAATTCATCCTGTTTCAAGGCCCTCAACTTAACGAGAAACCCTAGAGGAACCCTTCATTGAGAGAATATTTGAGGTTCCTCCCTGATTTTCTAGTTTTTAAAACCAATTCCCTCCACTTGGGAAAGGAAACAAGCACATACGTTGTGCTTCTTGCCAAATTAAGGCATACCAGGTAAGAATTTTCAGAATTTAGTCAATTAACCAGTTTGGCTTCTATAGAGTTTGGAACAAGCAATCCTATAATTAAAACTGCTGAGCCATCTCTCCAGCCCTTTCTCCTCCTTTTAAAAAGAAATTTGCACTATTGCTATTTTCTGCCATTAAATATGATTGCTACACTAGTGGGTTTTTTAAAAATAGGGTTGTGTCATTTTGTTATGAACTGAAGAAACAAGATTTGGCAACCTAGCCTTATTCTATTATCATCATCATCCATGATTCAAAGTAAAGACTGAGTAATAACACCCAAAACTTGAGGATATATATATATATCTCAGTTGGTAGCCTCATATACACGAGGCCCTAAGTTTAGTCCCCAGCATCACACACACACACACACACACACACACACACACACACACACACACACACTGTTCCCTGAAAAAAAAGATGTTCAAGAAAGACAATGTAAAGGAGATAAAGGAGGTGACCATGAAAATGTAACACACCATGAAGTTATGGTAAATGTTTTGAAACAGAGCAATGATTAAGTGTCAAATACTAAAAGACAGGCCATAAGAACTCATAGGGAACACTGAGGCAGAAGTGAGGCCCCTGATATAACAGAATACAATGTTGTGAGGCTATCACCCCATGTGACAGAGGATAGTATTGTATTTTGACCAAAGAATACTACTAAGTACTACAGGATACAGTCAGAAAATGAAAATATGGCAACGATACCTGCCAAAAATCACAAAGAACTTTAGTTTTGAGGTTTCTTGTTGGGAGGACCAAAAAAGACAAATTCATACCATGTCTGGGGATACTGGTCATAATGTATACTGGCTAGGTACTGTGCTCATGTAAACATTTCTTTTCAATACTTACAAACACAATTTGAAATTACTTCTTGCTCTATTTACTATTATATTTTAAATATAAAACTACCAAATATAAAACACATTTCTAAAATACTTCTGCTTCCTTACAATGATTATATTTTTCAATCCCAAGTAAGAAGACTACTTTTAGAAATGAGAAAGTGTAGCCTTTAAAATGAACTCTTCAGGGTAGGGGATTTAGCTCAGTGGTAGAGCACTTGCCTAGCAAGTGCAAGGCCCTGGGTTCGGTCCTCAGCTCCGGAAAAAGAAAAAAAAATTAAAAAAATAAAATAAAATGAACTATTCATTCTAATTACCACGGAATCTGGGTAAAGTCTTTTAAGATTTTCCAGAACTTCAGCTCTCTTCCTCTGACGTTTTCCTTCATGGTTATCAATTCCAGCATTCTGCAATTCACTTGTAATAAGACTCAATTCTTCATTGACTTCAGACATTCTTGATTTTGTATTGTCAATTTCTTTTATCAGGGCTTCTTCTTGCTGCTTTTTATCTTTCAAGCAATCCCTACAACAATAACAAGAATAACAACCACCTGGCACTGTACAAGAATGGAGTAGTTTTTAATCTATCAATCAAAAAAACAATACAAAAAAACCACCCAACTCTAAACATGCAAAGAAGATTTTGATTATTCTTTGTTTATTTGAAAATACATATTTCTGATTACTACAAGAGTTAAGTATAGCCAGGCGGTGGTGGCACACGCCTTTAATCCCAGCACTCGGGAGGCAGAGGCAGGCGGATCTCTGTGAGTTTGAGGCCAGCCTGGTCTCCAAAGCGAGTTCCAGGAAAGGCGCAAAGCTACACAGAAAAACCCTGTCTCAAAAACCAAAAAAAAAAAAAAAAAAAAAAAAAGAGTTAAGTATAGACCAATATAAACCAAAGCAATCATCACATGCTTAATAATATCAATGCAAAGTCAACTAAAATTCCTTAGTGGTAGATTAAATACTATATATTAGCTTTTATGACACAATTCATTATATTTTTTAAACTTTTTGAAATTTATTTTTATATGTGTATGAGTATGTTAGTCTGTATGTATGTCTATGATCATTTATCTAGTGCCCATGGAATCCAGAAGGCAGCATTGGATCCTCTGGATCTGTCATTACAGATGGTTGTGAGCCGAACTACCATGTGCATACTTTGAATCAAACCAGGGTCCTCTAGAAAAACAGCCAGTGTTCTTAGCTACTGAGCTACCTCTCCAGCCCCCACACTTCATTATTTATTCATGAAATAGCAATACCAAAAGATTTAAGTATTGCTATTTTTATATATTTATGTTTTCAAAATTTAAATATTTTACTCATTTTTATTTTCAATTTTTAGATAGATTTACCATGTGGCAAGTATAATTTTTAGCATTCTATAAAGAAATGAAAGACATTGAAGTGAGAACATCACACAATGGTAACATTCATTCACTATTTAGACAATACACTGGATCATTTAAGTACTGAAAAGACTGTTTTCTACTCACATGCATGTCTTTGTATATTCCTCCAACTTCTCTATTCGTTTTTTATGCTCTTCTATTTGATCTTTTATTTGTTTTAGATTTCCCTATAATAGGAAATAAAAACTAAAATCAATTCCAACATTCCAAACCAATAAAAATGACGCATCTAGAATTTATTATGTTATAAGCTGCTAAAAGCTTGAAATGTATAAAATATGAGTATATGAAAATATTAAGGGCTTGTGTGATAACTTAGCAGATGATGGTGCTTGCTGTTAAGCCAACTAATGAACTGAATTCAATCATCAGGACATAAGAAAAGGAAAAAGCCAACCCTCCCAAATTGTCCTCTGACTTCTACATGTGCATCACAGTGTGCTCGGGCATTCATGTGCACACATATACATATATAAATAAATGTAATAAAAAATTGGAGAAAATATAAAAGAAAAATTTAATTTTGAAAAAGCCATCTGATATAGAGCTTTTATATCTCACAGGTCGAGGAGCAATTCTGACTATATTTTGCTAAATATTTGGTCTCCAGTGATTTTATTTATAAATTCAAACTTCAAGCATATTATTTTTTAAAAATGTATTTTGATTTATTTGTTTTATGTGTATTAATGTTTTGCTTGCATGTATGTATGTGTACCACATTCATGCCTGGTGCCCATGGAGGAGGATATCAGATACCCTGGAACTGGAGTTATGGATTATTGTGAGCCAACCATCTTAAGGTCTGGGAACTAAATCCTAAAAGAATGCCAAGTGCTCTTAATCATTAGCCATTTTTCCTTCTCAAAATCATTATTTTCAAGTACCTATACAGTTCTTATCTGTCTTTCAAACTAACTCATTCAATAAATATTCATTCACTGACTACCATGTAGTAAGAACTAGAGATATAATAATGAGTGGGACAGAGTCCTTGTCCTCAGAAAAATAAGTGATTACAATAGAGTAGTTAAGTATCACCACGATGCAAGAACTGACAGGGCCTCTAATAGGCACAAGTGAAGGACATGCAAGTCTTGCTCTATTTGTCCTTCACCATTAAATTCAAATAATGCAGAGCAGCAGTATAAGTCACCTGAGAAAGGCAAGGTCTAAGATGCCTGAAAGCACACATAGCACTGTATCCTAGACAAATCATGTTTTCTCCTATGCAAATGTACCAATGACACAGTGACTAAAAATAAAACAGAACAATACAACAATATAAGTTTACTTGTGAATTGTTTATTTTTTGAATTTCCTATTTAGTTAGCCAGGGATATAACTGAAACAAAGGGAAGGGAAACTAGAGGATGGGGAAAGTAGTCTCTACCAGAATTTTAACCTTTAACCTTTCTTCCATCTAACTGATGATAATCCATGAAGCAAACATTTAGTGTGCTAGGTGCCAGTTATAAAAAATGAGCAAGGGGTTGGGGATTTAGCTCAGTGGTAGAGCGCTTGCCTAGTAAGCGCAAGGCCCTGTGTTCGGTCCTCAGCTCTGAAAAAAAAAAATGAGCAAGACAGGCTGAGAACATGACTCAGATGGCTCCACAAATATGAGAACCTGAGTTCAAATCCCCAACAGCCACATAAAGTCAGGAGTGGCTGTACACACCTGTAACCCCAGTGCTATGACAACAGAGACAGGAGAATTGGTAGACCTTGCTGGCTGCTAGCCTAGCTTCAGGTTCAGTGAGAAACCTTCTCTGAAGGAAATCAGGAGAGAGAGGGAGGGAGGGAGGGAGGGAGGGAGGAGGAAGGGGAGGGAGAGATAGGGAGGGAGGGAGGGAGGGAGGGAGGGAGGGAGGGAGAGAGGGAGAGAGAGAGAGAGAGAGAGAGAGAGAGAGAGAGAGAGAGAGAGAGAGAGAGAGAGAGAGAGAGAGAGAAACTTGCTGTGTTCTTCTGGGCTCTGTACCAATACACACAGGCACCTGTACTCACCTGCACACACAAGACAGTACATGTCTTCCCCACTTTCCCAGCCCCCCAAAAATGAATATGGGCAAGACATAGTTTTCTTTGCTGATGGAATGCACACGTTGAAATTAAGAAGCCCAACATTGAAATTATACTATTTCACTTAATAGTTCCATTCAAAACTGGATGTGGTGGTACGCACCTTTAATCCCAGTACTCAGAGGGCTGAGGAAGATAAACTTCTATGAATTAGAAGCCATCTTGATCTACATGGTGAGTTCTAGGCCAGTCAGGGCTGACTCAAAAAGGAAAACAAATCCATTCAGGGCTAGAGAAATGGCTCAGTGATTAAGAGCATTAACTGCTTTTGCAGATGCAAACTCTCATGAAGAAACATGTTTGGTATGTTCCAGGAGACCAATACAGTAGATCAAAGAAAGGAAAACAGGAAGGAGAATTGATCAACAAATCAGGTAGGTCCACATAGGTCACTTAAGGATTTTGATTTAAAACTTGTATGTGTAACTGGGGAGCCTCTGGAGGATATAAAGAGCCAATTTCATGATTTGACTTAGTCACTGCATTATGGCTGCTATGCTGAGACTACTGTGCAGGATCAAGAATGGTAGCAAAGAAAACTGGTAGGCTTCTGAACTGATCTAAACCGAAAATACAGTGACGTGGACAGAGTGGTAGCAGTAGAAATAGAAAAAAGTAATTGGATTCTTGTTATATTTTCAAGGTAAAGCCAACAGTTTCCTAAAAGACTCGAAGATTGGCTCCCTATTTTTGACCTGAGTAACTAATAAAATTAAAATGTCATAACTGAAGAGGGGAAAGACTATTAAGCAAATTTTGGTGAAAAGATCTGAAGTTCAGTTTGGGGTCCAACTTTGAGATGTTTGCTCAACATCCAAACTGGAGAACTTGAAGTAGCAGCTGGAGATATACATGGTTTGAGTTTTGAAGGACTGAGAGCTAGATATTCAAATTTTTAGTGCAGTATTTAAATATGTGTAACTACAGATCACCAAGTCAGTGAATACAGGTAAGAGAAAAACCATTACTTAGAAACATCAACAACAAATTGGGCTTACAGTAGCACTTAGCATGCTATATACACAAATATCAGGGTGGTTCAGAGAAACTTCATAATGTGTAATGAACTATCTTTGTTGAATGTGCAGTAACAGACAGTAGTTTTATACCCAATCCCTAGTCTTTAGAAAAAGTCATGAAACATTAAGAGGGAATGACTGCTGAGTTTGTCCTTCATTGTGACACACCTATCCTCACTGTACACACAAATGCAAAATGTAAGGCCCAGAGAAATCCAATAATTTAGTTATTTACTGAGATTACACAGCAAGATGGGCTGAAAAGCCAAATCCACCTTAGTCTGAGGAAGAATATAATACTATCTCAACAGTTGTTTCCAATATAGACTGACTAGCTCCTCTTGGACTACAGTCATTCCTCAGATCTGTGGGGGAATGATTCCAGAACCCATTGTTAGTCTAATTTGCATATACTCAAATTCTTATATAAATGACAGTATTTATATATAATCAACACATATCTTCCTGTATATTTTAAATCCTCTCTGGAAGACTTACAATAACTGGTACAGTGTAAATGCTATATAAATAGGTGGTGTATTATATTGCTTAGAGAATGACAAAAAGTACATAAAAAATGTTCGGTAAACATATTTTTACCCTGAGTACTGTTGATCCTTAATTGATTCCACAGCTTCAAGACCCACAGATACAGAGAGCTGAAAGTATTTAATGTCCTCAATGACCTTGCACTCATTTTTATGAGACTTACTTCTCCCATCCTCCTTCTTGCTCTACTGAACTAAAATACATGCTCAAACTTTGTTCATTACCATACAGATGCACAGAAAACATTTCCAGAAACACGAACAAAGTTACTGCCTACTCTAACTATAAAAGTACACCAATTATTTTGCTGTGCTAAGGAAGTCAAACGTAGGACATCAGTGTTCTACCACTAAGCTATATGCTCCTAGCCCCTCAGAATTTCTAAAATTTGTCTGATATAAATCCATTAGTATATTGAAAAGGTAGTATAAAAGGGAGTACCATCTCACTGCGAATAATTCTAAGCTATGACTATATAATCCATGGTACCTGAGTGTCTCCATGCCTCCTCTTTTCAAATGCCAGTCTTTCTCTTTCTGCTTTCTGTTCCCACTGCAGTTTTTCCAGTTGTTGGGTCATTATGGCTACTTTCCGTCTTACTTGCTCCTTAAGCTCTTTGTAACGATCCAGCTATTTAAACAGAATTGACATATTACTCACCTAAATGAAGTCATTTGTACGACATCTTGTTCTCATCAAAATCCTTATACAAATTAGATCATAATTAGACATCTCCAGGTAAAATATGTGAACTTAATATGAAAATCTCCTTATTAAAAACTCTTTAGATAGAACAACAAAGTAACCAAGACAAACTCTATAAGGTCTCTGACAGAAAATCTTGAGAAAAGAAAATCTTGAGAAAATGGTACTTTCTTCTATCTTCCTAGTCACAGTGATTGTGGTGTATGTATGCTGTGACACAAGACTAGCATAACTCAATGAAAGAGATGAATAATGACACTTTCATTGAAAGAATGTTTGAAAACCGAGTTACATGTTTTTAGTTATGTTTTACTGATTAATAATTTTAATCCTGTATATTGTATTACATTGACTATTAACTCATCACTGAACAGTTAAAAATCTTAATTTTCTGTCAATTAAGTCTCTTCAAAGTTACATATATCTGATCTTTAAATTTATGTAATATCCGAGAGAATTGTTTTATCTTTAAAACAGTAACAATTACCTAACTTTTATTACAGTATAATTCCAAGAATACTGGACTTTAACTCATAAATGTTATAACACCATCTAACTATATGAAGAAAAATAGCTTAGTTTCAAGATTAAATTTAGATTCTGTGAATAAATTAAAGAATTTTTAATTCCTACAATGTACATTCTAGGGGTAATCTCAACGAATTATCAGAGATGTCATCCTTTAAATTTTTAATAAATTAAAAAGAGAAACTGAAACAATAGAAAAATGTTTCTAGTATTTTCATTTTCTTCACCTGACTATTTTCCAATTCAATGTCTCGCCCTTTATGTAACATTTCTTCTTCCATCTGCTTTTCAAGACTTCTCCATGCTCTATCTAAATCAACCAGTTCTGCCTCTAAGGCTCGTATGTCATCTTCCTGCTTGGAACATTGTTTTTCATTGTCTGTTATCAATTTCTTAGATAAATCCAATTTCTTGAGATGGTGAGAAGTATTTTCTTTAGCTTTAATATACTGAGGCCTCTTCTTACTTAAAATTGCTTCGAGAGATCTAAAAAGGAAAAAGGAATTTTTAAAATTTATTTTAGCATATAAAAGCAAGTAATTAATTTATTATTTATTTATATATTTATTTTTGAAGACAGGGCCTCACTATGTAACCGTGGCTGGACTGGAACTAGCTTATGTATACAAAGCTGGCCTTGAATGCAGAGATCTTCCTGTCTTCCATGTGCTGGGAATAAAGGCATGAGTCACCAAGCCTGGCCAAAAGGAAAGTAATTTTGACCAAATATTCAAAATTAAATTCTAAAAATTAACTTGCAGAGATTGTTAGGCAGACCCATAGTTGCCAGAGGTTGGTCAAGGGAGAGGGAAAGTGTTGAATAGTAGAAACAGAAGGGTGTTTTTTTAAGTGGTTAAACTATGAATTTATCAAAATCAAAGGAACTTTATAGCACCAAGAGTGAACCTTAATGTAAACAAAATTTTAAAAACTGATGTAGGAGAGGTAGGTATACCAAATGGAATGAAAAATGTGACAAAAGACTAATTGTATTACAAATGTATCTAACAACTTTATTGGTGGGATGGAAAGAGAAAGTTGTGGCTTAAGCAATTTTTAGAAGATTTAAAATCATGTTTCTATCTGTATATGGGTATGTACACTAAGTGCAGGTGCCTTTGGAGAACAAAGGTATCAAGTCCCCCAGAGCTGG
The DNA here is from genome assembly GCF_049852395.1 of Peromyscus maniculatus bairdii. Taxonomy (NCBI): domain Eukaryota; kingdom Metazoa; phylum Chordata; class Mammalia; order Rodentia; family Cricetidae; genus Peromyscus; species Peromyscus maniculatus. The sequence goes on from NC_134871.1 coordinate 54,450,965, forward strand.
AATTACAGATTGTTATGAGACACCAAACGTGGGTGTTGGGAATTTAATTCTAGTCCTCTCTCCAAGAGCAATACACTCAACTCCAAGGCCATCTCTCTAGACCCCTAGCCTAAGTAATTTTCCATAAACTTTGAAAGAAGGTAATTAAGGTGTGATGGCACACACCTTTAATCCCAGCACTCAGGAAACAGAGACTAGTACATCTCTGTGAGTTAGAGGCCAGCCTGGTCTATAGCATGAGTTGCAGGACAGCCAGGGCAGTTATACAGAGAAACCCTGTCTCAGAAAAACAAACAAAACAAAAACAAAGAAAAGATAATTATACAGAAGCACTGTATTCTATGTGTAAAACTGTTTCTCAAGGGGACATGGGCTGACTGTTCTGATACTGTTGTAAATGACTGTTGAAACTGAACACTTAAACCAATAGCAGAATTCAGGCCTTTCATTGTCAAAAAGGAGTTTCTAGAGAAACAGAAGGACAAAATAACCCATATGGTAACAGATTAAAGTTGGGAGACATCAGTATGGTTCATGTTTATGTTGATATGAATACAGATGTCTACCTATGGAACTATTTACAGAAGTGTATATATATGGAAGCTCTAGTGATACAGTTGGTGAGTGACCAATACTTATACAGAAATATATGTGTGTGTGTGTACGTGTACACACACACACACACACACACACATCTATCTCCATACTTCCTAATCTGCCAGATGAGACAAGTCTAGGAACAGTATTAATGACCACTCTTAGCATGTAGATGTGGGGTCCTAATACTATTCTCTAATTTTAAAGAAGAGAACTCCTTGGAGAAGTGACTAGTGCTAGGCCTGGAGCAGGTTCATAAAAGCTGGGAAGATTGTTAGGACGAGGTCAGACAAGATGAGCCTGGAGCATTTTGCAATTCCAGAAAGTAAAGAAGTGCTAAACAATTAAAAAATCACAATGATGGGATGTGAAGCATAAATCTAATTAATCTTATTAATAAAAACCATGAGTCAGTTATTGGGGTAAAATGTGATAGATCAGAGGAGCAGGAAAACAGCCACAGTCACTTCCTTCCTCTTCCATTCCTCCACTCCAAAAGGACTGAGATCCTGTCTCTGCCTTGCCTTATCACTTCCTGTTCCTTTCTGTACAGACCTTCAGACCTCTATGTTAACTAGTGGCTAACTCCACCCTCTGACTCCAAGCAAGCTTTATTTGTCAGAACACAAACAACATATCACACCACAGAGATGCAAACAATTCAAAGAATTCCTAATGGCCATAGAGAGAATAATTGAAGCAATAAAATAAGCAATATAGTATTGGGTTATAATTCCAGATGGAAAATATCTCTAAATAGTAATATAAAAATAACTGAACAAGCTGGGTGGTGGTGGCACACACCTTTAATCCCAGCACTCAGGAGGCAGAAGTAGGCAGATCTGAGTTCAAGGTCAGCCTGTTCTACAAATTGAGTTCCAGGACAGCCAGGGCTATACAGAGAAACCATGTCTTGGAAAACAAACAAAAACTGAACAAATAACTGAGATGCATCTCCTATGCAGAAAAACAAATATATCACGTGGACCTTGCCTCAAAGTGGAGAAACTCTCACCTCTGTGTCAGCTGTGCTGAAAAGAAAGTACTAACTTTACTGCAGAGAAACCTGACAAACTCACTCTTAGTCAGGTGATCAGGTCAACATGAATAGTGATATGTTGATATTAATCACAGGATATGCCTAGAATATGCTGGATGATATTTTACTTCACCTTCAGAAAACTAGCCTATAAAAAGCTAGGAACAGTATTTCTTTAAAACTGCCATGCTGATAAACTATCACAGCCCAAAGGAGCCTAAGAATAAATAACTAAATGTAATGTGGTATTCTGGGCCAGAAAAAAAGATGTTAAACAGACATTAAGAAAATATAAATGAAATATGGATGTAATATATATAAATATTGATTTATATATTCTGACTATACTAATTGTTAGCATTTAGGCATCTGTACTGGCCTGCCCTTAGGGTCCTGACAAGATATATCGTCAGCTACAGCCACTATGAGCACCCCCTGTGCACATTTGCTATGTTTCCTTATAAAAGGTGGACCTTGCCCACCTCCTGTCTCTTTCTCTTTCTTTGTTCTTGTTCCCAGGGACTGGTCTGTCCCCTTCTCTCCCCTCCCCTCAATAAACCTCCCACGTGGGCCCTGTGTAATGCTGTGACTCCTTCCCGAGCTTTTAAAATGCAGTATTTGGTTCTGTGACTCAGATAGGCCCTCCCGGCAGTCTACCGTGCTAGAACCTTGTCTGCCTGACAGCCCTACTTTCCCACCTAAGGGATCTCTGGGACTCTCCATCCAACACTGACAATGGGTAAGCAGCCCCCACCCCACTTCAATTCTGGCCATTTCCCATGAGCGACACTTACTTTCTAGAGCACATTCCTGGCCTGGATTTTCTAAGTCCTAGTACTAGGCGACTGTGTCTCACTCAGGCTCTTAGCCTATCGGCCCCTGCTTTTTTGGATGATGATCCACTGAGCAGCCTGCACCTCACTGAATTTCTGGGATGCTAGAGATTCCAGCTTTTGGATCTTCTCTATCTCACTCATGAAAAATGCACCTACCACCATACCTACCACCCGACTTAAGAGCTAAACTTATGTACCTTTGCCCCAATAACCCTTAGATATCAATCCAAATGGCCACTTACCAGCACCCCATATCCCGGTATTTCACAGAACCTTTGCAACTTATGCCAGCGATCCAATAGTTGGAAGGGGTTACCTTGCTTTCAAGCTTTTTTCCAAGCCCTTCTCTGTTCTTTCTTCTGGCTCTACTCAGCTCCTGCTAGCTACAAAGCCTGCAGCTGTGCCTCCCTGTTAAGCTGCATTTCCTCTGCCCAGCCTCTGCCAAAGCACTTGCATCATCACCTGTCTCCAGATCCTTTTCCATGGCATGTGCACCCTTAAAAGTGCCTGCCAGGCAGAGCTCGCTCCCTTTGTCTCTTCTCTTGCCTCTTACTAATCTCTGTGTCTAATTTCCTCTCTTGCCTCTTCTTTTCTCTCTTGCTTCTCTTCCTCTTATCTGCCTGCCTCTCTCAATCCCCCACTCTGATGCAGCCTTTCACTCTTTCATTCTTCAGCTCTCCCCCTCCCAATAAACCTCTTGCACTAACTCTGTTGTGTGTGGCATGTTTGCTTAGTGGCATACCTTGGCAGGGCCCACCAAAGGTACCCACTTCACACTAGGACCTTATCTGCCTGTTTCACCCACAAGGGATCTGCTCTTTCACCTGCAACAAATCTGCTTTCTCGTTCACCAACAGCTTTGCCTTCCATTCAATACCAACAATTGGGTCTCTGGTGGGGCTACCTGCCTCTGATCATTTCCCTAGATCATTCCTTGAGCACGGTCCTCTCCTCACCTTCTGGCTTTTCTCGAAGTTCTGGTACCAGGCAACTGTGTCTCTCTCAGGCTCTTAGCCCTTGGCCCCTATTCTTTGGATGATGTTCCACTGAACAGGTTGTACCCACTTAATCTGATCCTCCCTGGATCCCTGGGACACCAGAACATTCAGGTCTTTGGATCTTCTTCTCTATGCCTCATCCTTGGGAACTGTGTCATACACTTCCTCGCTCCCATTGGGATGCCTTTTGGAGACTCCTGACCATTCTTTGGACCAGGCAGTTCAGGAACCAAGAAAGAATTTTCCACTTTTTTTTTTCTTTGCTCCAAGACCTGTGTCTGTCTGCTCTCCCTCTCTAAATGTTCTTATTTGCTGAAATGTGCACATCAGAGATGGAGGAGCCAGCTTTGTCTTGCTCAGCACATATCAGTTCTCCCTTTCTATTTACTTCTATGTGTATGTGCATGTAACTATTAACAGCAACCACGTGGCTCTCCTCCATTTTGGCTGATGACCTCATCACGATTTGTGAGCTCCAGGGAGTTGACTTGAATCCCTCTGAACAGCATCTTGCCAGGTCCATGAAGTGCTGGATGGTTCCACAGAGCCTGGACAGCGAAGTGAAACAGCCAGCTACCCTGGGATGTGGGCAGCACCCTAGTTTTCTCAGGTCCCTCAAAGATGATCAACGCCCCCCTCCCCTCCTCGAAAGCCAGCAGAAAGCAGTCTTGAGAACATGGTACCCTCATCCTCAATTCATCTACTACCCCTTCTAACTCCTCACCTTTTTATAATAAACAAAAGGGAGGAATGTTAGCATTTTAGGCATCTGGACTGGACTGCCCTTAGGGTCCTCACAGGATATACCTCAGCTGCAGCCACTATGAGCACCCCCCCCCCCCCGTGTGTATTCACTATGCTTCTTTATAAAAAGTGGGCTTTGTACATCTCCAATCTCTCTCTTTCTCTTCCTTTGCTCTTGTCCCCATGGGTGGGTCTCTGTCCTTTCTCTGCCCTTCCCCCAATAAACCTCCCATGTGGGCCCTGTTGTTTGGTGTGATACCTTCTTACTGTTTTTAAAATACAAAACTAATGCAGTATGTTACTAGTAAGAGAAACAGCATGGGAATATGGGAGAAAGATACCATATTTATAATTTTTCTGCATATCTAGAGGCATTCCAAACTAAAATGTACATTTTATAAAGTCAATTTCCACCAGGGATGTAAAATTTTTATCCTAGCACTCAGGAATCAGGAAGCAGGCAGATCCCTGTGAATTTGGGGGCAGTCAGGGCTAGCTACACATAAGACTATGTCTCAAAACAAAACAACAAAATAAATAAATACAAATTTTAAAAAGTTATTTTGTAGGCTGGGAATATAGCTCAGTAGTAAAGTACTTGCCTACCAAGTGTGAAGGTCTAAGTTCAGTCCCCAATATGTCTCCCCAAACATATCTCCTAAAGTGTCAATTATATTTTCTTAATTATCATGAAACTCAACTACTAGACCAGAGAAATGACTCAGTGGGTAAAGTTACTTGCTGACAAAATTAACCTGAGGTTCAATTCCTAGAACCCACATGGTAGGAAAGAACTGACCTCTGTAGGTTGTCCTCTAGCCTGTACATGCATACTGCAGTAAGCATGAGCTGGCATGCACATGTACACACACAGATTAAATAAATGTCATTAAAAAAACTTTTTCAAAAGCCTAACTGCTAACATCTATTTTAAAAACTTACTTCAGTTCTTTTTCTGTTTGCTGTAGTTGTCTAGTTAACATGCCACGTTCCTTTTTCTTAGCTTTAATTATGTTTTCATGGTGAGACAGAGTGTCTTTTACAACACTCAAATTCCTGTCCATATGCTCTAATTTAGTATTCAGGACATTAATTTTTTCCTCATTGTAATACAGTTGGAAAAGCATCAGTTGTATCTTGTTTATTTTCAATTCTTCAAGAAGACTTTTGTAACGTTCTGCCTATAAAACAGTACAAGAGAAGATATAAGGGTATACATTTAAGCTTCTGTTCATGAACTTGATACTGTACCAGCACATCATCGCTAACGAAATTTGTTAGAATTCTCTTCCCTGCTTTCTCTCTCATTTTTTGAAGACAGAGACAAGGCCCAGCTAGTCTCAGACCTGCTATGCAGCCGAGGATGACCCTGAACTCCTGATTTTCCTATTCATCTCTCAAGTGCAGGAATTACAGGTGTGTACCACCACATCCATCTAAGAAAGATTATTCCTGAAAATAGTAGAATTATTTGAAGGTTTCTTAATATACTTCTAAAATAAAACAGCAACCAAAAAATGAGTCTGCATTCATGCACTCAGTGACCAGGTTGTGTCAGTGAAGTGGCACCTGTCAACATGGGTCCTCAGAAAGTCTTGACAAGTTCCTTAACATTGCTGGAATCATCTTCTTTACTATAAAGTGAAAGGAGCATTATATAAATAGGTCCCTAGCCACTTTACAGTGACTCCAAATAAAATTCTTGCTCTAAGAAGTAATTTTTACACTGATAAAACTAATAAGACTATCAGAATTTTAAATTACACATGGAAAGGAAAAATTCTCTTAACATTTGTGCTAGCAATAAGGAAAACAAGGGAGTGGGTCATCACCTCATGAGGCAGGGTCCTAGTCAACAAAGTTTAACTAGTAACTTGTAAACAGATGCCTGCCAAGGATATTTTAAAAAAATAATCAGGAAGCTCAAATATTCTAATTGTCTTTATGAAAATGTTTTAAGTTCTGCTAGTCTATAAGCTATTTCAGTATGCTTTAAATACTATGTTCTGACTTACTGCCCACCCCTTCTCACTAACAAAATACAGAACATATAAACACATTCGCAATATGAAGAAAATGAGCAATATTACTAATAAGGAATATATTCATCTTCCATTTATTTCCTCAAATATTTACTAAGCTATAAAGCAGATCCTGCTTTATGTGTTGGGAATATGGTTGAGAATAAAATGAAATAAACTATCCTTATTCGTATAAAGCTTATATTCCAGTTTTTCTAATAGAGGGTAGAGGACTCAGAGACTACTGAAAAAGCAAACAAAAATAAACAAGGCAATTTTATACAGAATTATATGCTACAAAGGAAACTAAATTAGTAATATGATAGAAAGGAGGAGACAGCAATTTAAATAGGCTTTGAACAGTAAATACTTAATGAGGAAATGGTTTGGGGAAAACTTGAGTTATAATGTATCACCTATATAAAAAAAATCAGAAATGTTTGTGAGAATACAACTATGTTCTATTAAACCAGACATTACAGAATATAAAAACATATAATGTTGTTCTTGTAATTTGTTTTGGAAATGTAGTTATTTTTCATTAAAAATATATTAGCTATGTCAACATAAAATGAGCTTAACCAATTAAAAATTATTGAGTTTTAATTTAAAACAGAATAAACAGAGCAGAAGAAATGGCTCAGCAGTTAAGAACACTGGCTGCTCTCCCAGAGGACTAGGGTTTGAGTATCAGCTCCCACATGGTGGCTCACAACAGTTTGCAACTCCAGCTCCAGAGGATTCATTGTCCTCTTCTGGCCTCTACAGGCCCCAGACACATGATACAAATACACACATTTAGGCAAAACACCAATGCACATAAAAAATAATAAAGTTGAAACATAAGTAAAACATATAAATATTGGCAATACAGTTTGCTATGAAAAACTCTTTGGGGTTGGTTCTCAGTAACTTTTACAAGTGTATAAGAGTCAAGATCCAAAAGTGTCGAGTACCTCTGCTGTACTGTCTTATATGGAAGATATATAGAAAAAGTTTATCTTGGAGCAGCAAGATGGCACAGCATTGAAAGTGCACTTGCTGCCAAGCCTGACAGCTTGTGATCAATCCCCAGGAACCACATGGTAAGAGAGACCTGACGCCTGCAAGGTGTTCTCTGACCACCACACATGGATCTGTGTTACACATACACACACAAAATAAACGTTAAAAACTATTTACCTTTTAATTTTTTTTTAACTGAATGCCAGGTTTTGTTTTATATTATTGATGGAAACTTTTAGTATCCCACAGCCAATAATGTGGGGTTTTTGTTTGCTTCTTTTTAGTTTTTTTGACACATACTTCCTCTGTATAGCTCTGGCTGTCCTGGAACTAGCTCTGTAGACCAGGCTGGCCTCAAACTAAGAGATCCACCTGCCTCTGCCTCCCAAGTGCTAGGATTAAAATTGTGCACCACCATGCCTGGCTAATAACTTATAATTTAAACAGAATTTTTTCTATTTAATATGTAATAATTATTGGTGACATTTTCATGACATCTTACCTCTTCTTTTTCGATTTTTGCATGCTTCCGCTCTGCGGCTACATTTTTTTTTCTATTAAAATGAAATTGTGCATCTTCTTCAGCTTTTTGTAACTTCTTTTTCTTCTCCTCATATTCTCCTATAAACTCTCCTGAAGTACTGATTTCTTCAAAAAATTGAGTCCTCTCTTTGGGCTTCTTCATAGAAATGGACTCTACAGTTCCCTATTAGTAACAGCAAGGCACAACAGCATGTAAAATATGGTAACATGTTTTAAAAACAAACAAAACAAATGAGTGTAACTACTTACCTGAAAAACTAGACAGTTCTGTGCTTTGACTATTATGCCTATCTTTTCCAACTGTGCTACATACGCAGAACGACTCACAGGTTTATCCCCAAAATGAAATTCTGAGCATCCCCCTAAAATAAACAAAATAAACTGTTATAGAATGTTTTTATTGAAGTAGGTATATAACTAATATACCTATACATAAATTCATTTAATTACTCAACAAATATATGTATTATAAACTAAAGATTATTTCACGGTAGTAACATAAAAAGTGTTTTACCTCGCCGGGCGGGGGTGGCAAATGCCTTTAATCCCAGCACTTGGGAGGCAGAGGCAGGCGGATCTCTGTGAGTTCGAGGCCAGCCTGGGCTACCAAGTGAGTTCTAGGAAAGGCGCAAAGCTACACAGAGAAACCTTGTCTCAAAAAACCAAAAAAAGAAAAAGAAAAAAAGTGTTTTACCTCAAAAAGTTTGTATCTTAGAGATATAAACAAAATATTCAAATAAAATAAATAACATGTGAGAAAGTGGTATCTATAAGGAAAGATAGGATGTTTCTGCATGTGGGGGAAATCATTACAATTTTAAATACAGTGAAAAAAGAAATTTTTATTGAAATGGAGAATTCTCAGTTAAAAAGCCAAAGACTAGGTATGGTGACTTGGCCCAGAGTTCCAGCACCTTTAGAAGGATCACTTGAGCTTGTTAACAGCACATTGAGAGCCCATCACAACCAATAAATGTCCAAAAGGGAGTGAGAAAAATTGGCCAATGACTACTCCAAGTGATAAAATGCAGAAATACTTAATTATGTGTCTAAAATGATATATAATTTAGGTTAATAATAGTTTTCATACTTTAGAAATGTAGTGAAGTCAGACATGATAGCACGTGTGTTCAATGTCTATACTTGAGAGCCTAAGTAGGATTGTAAGCTAAATAAAGGTCAGTTGGACTACATATCAAGACCCTGTCAAGAAAGGGAGTGAGGAAGGGAGTGAGTATTTATCTTAGTGAACTAGAAAGAAAACAGCAACAAGTAAAAGCAATAAAATATATATCTACTTTTCATGACTTTATAAAGTCCTTGCATGATACACTTATTACAGATGAGCCATAATAGTTTATTAGAGCAATATAGGTAATTCATAAATAAATAATAAGAAATAAACATATTATTCAAGTTGCTTTTAGATGTATATAGGCCAAAATATAATTATTTACTAAGAAAACAAGCACATAGAAGCAGAGAAAGAAGTTTTATGATGTCTCTATTTAGAGACAGGCTCCCTCCATCTTAGACAAATATCCAAGTATAAAAATGTTACTTGACAGTAAGAGTATTGAAAAAGTGAGTCTGCTTAAGCAAGAGACTTACTAGGGAATAAAACAGGTTGTTATTTGCTTCTAAGGAAGAATTTGTTATTCACTATGCTGATGAATTGTAAATCTTACACTTCCAAGAAAGAGTAGGCAATCAGACACTAAACTAAAATTCTCTCTCTCTCTCTCTCTCTCTCTCTCTCTCTCTCTCTCTCTCTCTCTCTCTCTCTCTCTCACACACACACACACACACACACACACACACACACACACAATTACCTCGGATAATCCTTGTAAAAGTTTTCTCTTCTCCACTGTCCTCTATGTATATAATTTTTACACTTGCAGAAGAAGAAACAGGTTTTCCAATATGTGCTCCATGAATAAGTTCTTGAATATTTTTCACCCTTAAATTAGTTGTTTTTTCTCCCATTACAAAACTAAGTGCATCCATTACATTAGATTTTCCTGAAGAAGAAAAAAGGTGAAGGAAGATTCTTCATTATTATATTATCATTACTATTATTATTATTATTGGTGTGGTTTTTCAAGACAGGGTTTCTCTGTGTAGCCCTGGCTGCCCTAGAATTCACTTTGTAGATCAGACTGGCCTCAAACTCATAGAGATACACCTGCCTCTGCCTCCTGAGTACTAGAATTAAAGGCATGTGCCGCCACCACCCAAAAGATTCATTCTTAATGACTGAAAAACCTTCTGAGAGCCAAAGAAATCAAACCACCAACACAAGTGAAATATAGCCAATATGCAAGTCTCAGAATTCTTGTTTGATCAATGTTCAAAATCTATGTGATTGAGAAACTCCAGGTAGGTGGATTGTTTCTCCCATGTAGCTGTGGCAGAGGTGTGAATGTAAGGATATAAACACATGAATAAAAAACTAATTAAATAAAATTAAACAAAACATAGACCTCAGCTCTATCCTATTCCTAGATATCTGTGGTTGATATATTGTGCACTCCAATAAACTTATCTGGGGGTCAGAGAACAGAACAGCCACTATATTAAACATAGGTTTAGGCAGTGTTAGCACACGCCTTTAATCCTAGTATTCTGGAGGCAGAGATCCGCCTGGATCTCTGTGAGTTCAAAGCCACACTGGAAACAGCCAGGCATGGTGACACACGCCTTTAATCCCAGGAAGTGATGGCAGGAAGCAGAAAGGTATATGAGGCTTGAGGACCAGGAACTAGAGTTTTTTTAAGTTTTTTAGCTTTTAGCAGCAGTTCAGCTGAGATCCATTTGGGTGAGGACTCAGAGGCTTTCAGTCTCAGGAAACAAGATCAGCTGAGAAACTGGCAAGGTCAGGTTGGCTGTAGCTTGTTCTTTTCTCTGATCTTTCAGCGTTCACCCCAATACCTAGCTCTGGGTTTGTTTCCATTAATACGACCGTTTAGAAATTCATGTTACAGATATCACATGGGGCAAATTACTTAACATCTCTATTTCCATAACTCCCATTTTATAAATAGGGAAATAATCACATAAACATTATAATAGCACCATATCCCTCTATATTTAAAAAAATTTAAACGCTAGCTGAGCAGTGGTGGCACAATACTTTAACCCCAGCACGTGAGAGGCAGAAGCAGGCAGATCTCTGTGAATTAAGAGGCGAGCCTGATCTACAGAGCAAGTTCCAGGACAACCTGGGCTGTCTGGAGAAACCTTGTCTTAAAAAACAAACAAGAAAAAATTTAAAAAGCTAAATGCTAACTGAATGTAAGACATTCTCAAGGTATAAATTGAGATTGCTAGAATCTTCATGATTTTTATACTTGGATCTGGGCAGGGTTTTTGTAATTTCTTGGTAAGAATGGCATATGGTACCTACACTTGGTGAGACATGACTAGGATTTAATATGTGCTTCCTTTCTAGGAGTCTGGAATTTGGTTATGTGCTGGGTAGAGGGCATGACTATCTCCCACTAAAAACCCTGCACAGAGTCCATGAGGTTTCTTGGTGGCATTTCAACATGAGAACTTACTGCTTAAGAATTCAGCTTTTCCCAGTGCTGAGTTTGCTTTGTACCTCTCCACTGTCATGCATGACAACCCTGGGTAAACTATATGCCACACACTGAAGGATTGCCCAGAAAATCACCAAACCAGAGGGTAGTCCTGGAGATCATCACCCCCACTGGTAGATTCACACTATATGGGGAACCTTTAAGATGAGTTCTACCAAAACTATAAAATTTGTGTTTAAGCCAGTTGTGGTGGTACACACCTTTAATCCCAGCACTTAGAAGGTAGAGGCAGATGGATTTCAGTGAGTTTAAGGCAAGCTTGGTCTATATAACAAGCTCCAGGCCAGCCGAGGCTACAGAGTGAGAACCTGTCTCAAAAAACTAAACAAAAAACCTTGTGTTTGAGCCAGGCAGTGGTGGCGCACGCCTTTAATCCCAGCACTCGGCAGGCAGAGCCAGGCTGATCTCTGAGTTCAAGGCCTCTCTGTGAGTTCAAGGCAAGTCTGGTCTACAGATCTATAGCTTCTCCAAAGCTACACAAAGAAACCCTGTCTCAAAACAAAAACCAACCTTGTTTTTGAAACAAGGAATTCAAGTATTTTATCTCCTCACCAAGTAAATCTTTTCCTACACAAGGTTCTACTATATTCCTGTAACTTAAGTGAATTAATTGGCTGACTGCTTCCTGCTTTCCTTCATTTCTTTTGCCCCAACTCTTTTAAAACTAGCCAGTTGCCAAGACTGAGGTCAGAACCCAGCTAATGGGAAAAAGACACCATCTGCCTTAGAAAAAACAAGTGTACTTTCAGTCTCAGTGAGCTTGCTCTTCCAAGCATACCTTCTTCATCAAGACACCTGTTAAGATACTTCAGCTGGAGTGGTGGTCTTTTTCTTTGTGACCCCAAACTTATTTCTAACATTTCACAACTATGAAGACATAAATATCTGTAGTTCCAAGATATAATGTCAGTTCAGCTATTACACAAGTAATTTGAATTTCCAGTGCCAGAAAGTAATGTAAAAAAAGGTGGTTTTAGAGGGTTAAAGTCCTTCTAAAAAGAACAATAATACGTTTTTAAAATGCTACAAAAACAGCCAGGTGGTGATGGCACATGCCTTAAATCCTAGCTCTCAGGAGGCAGAGGCAGGTAGATTTCTGGGTTTGAGGCCAGCCTTATCTACACAGCGAATTCCAGAACAGCCAAGGCTACACAGAGAAACTGTGTTAAAAAAACAAAACAAAACAAAAAAAGCAGTAAAAACTATGGCTTATGAAGACTGATAAACTTCATAGTAAAAGCTGCTATAAGATGCACATGTAGGACAAAATGAACATTCACTGAACTGAATCATGTGGCAGTAATGAAGCCAAATAGCAACACCTTTTGATGGATCTTTATTGAAAATCTTCTCAAAAATGTTTTTCCTCAATTAAACTTTTCACTCAATTAATGTATGTGTCCAAAAGGTTTGCTTCCTTTCTTTCTTTCTTTTTTTTTTTTTGATACAGGATCTCACTATGTGGCCCTGGCCGCCTTAAACTCCATGTAGACCAGGACGGCCTCAAACTCACAAATTCACCTGCCTCTGCATCCTGAGGGCTGGAATTAATTAAAGGCATGCACCACCACATCCAGGTAAAAAAGCTGTATTTTCTTAAGACAGTCAGATAATAAACAAAAAAGACAAATTACAAATGGTAATAAATATGGACAGATAAAACTGGGAGATGAAAAAAAAACTGGGAGATGCAAGAATAGAATAATTGCAAGAGAAATGAAAAGTGCTAATCTGTCAACTAGTGTTAACAACTATCTGTTATTAAAAAAAAAGAAAGAAAAAAACTGAACAAACCAAGCCAAGAGACTGAGGATACCTGCTCTGAATAATTTTACAAGAACATTAAGAAAGTAGCTATTCTGAAAGAGCTATATTTTAGGCTATGATCGATTAATACAAATGAACCAAGATTTGAAAACTCCTCGAAACATAACTGTGTACCTCTTCTTTTTGCCATTCCTTTCCTATTTAAAATTCTTAAAAGCCTCTTTAATCTTTGATCTCTAAGCCCTCAAAATATCCATTCTTTCTACAAACATTTTCTGAATATGTACCAGGCATTCTGTTAAGTACCAGGCCTAAAAAGCAGTAAAATATAGGTTTTGCTCTATCAAAATTTAATGGAAGTCACAGTTTTGGACTATCCTCTTAACTAGATACCAGACTATGAGTCCAAACCAACAGAATAACTCATATAAGTTCCACACAATCAAACTGAACTTTTAAGGAAGGAAGTAAATTCCCACATAGACTGGCTTGTCCTGAAAGCAGGAAGCTCACAACAACCAATGAGAGTCCAATCTACCTCAGCTAGGTATAAGGAAAGTAACCTGTCATAACTCACTGTTGGCCAATCCACTTTTATTGTTCTTATAAAAGCCAACCATTCTATTATTCCTAGAATACCTATTCTACTTCATAGAATGAGGTGTGGCCTGATGATACAATCACAAACAAAAGTCAAGTAGCTCTTTAAACTTGCTGTGATTTTTCTTTTCATTGCTTTAAAGTGCTTATAGTGGGAGAATGTGATCAATCTGTTGAACTTTGGTGCTGGACACCTGCCATCTGTTATTTTTTTTGCAACAATTTTTGTAAACTTGGTATTTGCATTTTACAAAAGAGGCACAAAGTTAAACATGTTTTAGAGTGAAATATTTGATTCCCAAAATACATTATTTCCAATAAATATGGGAAATTATACTATAATAACTTTAAGGAAAAATGTGAAATGCCACAGAAACACCTAACAGAAGCACCAATAGCTAGAGATCAAGTTGGCTCTTTTTAAAAAATTGTATTGTATAAGTGTTTTGCCTGAATGTGTGTATGCATACTACATGTGTGCCTGGTGCCTGCAGAAGCCAGAAGAGGCTGTCAAGATTCCTTGGAACTAGAATTACAGACAGCTGTGAGCTACCACATGGGTCCTGGAAACTGGATCTAGGTCCTCTGAAGAGCAGCTAGTACTTGCAACCACTGAGCCATTTCTCTAGACTGAGTTAGCTTTTTAGGAAATAATTCTAGATTAAGTTTCAAGGAATAAGTCAATTTGGAGAGGGGAGTGTTAAAGGTAAATATATCATTCCAGGAAAAGAGAGTAACTTGATCATAGGTACAAAGGAATAAAAGAGCATGGTACTATTCCAGTTTTTTTTTTTAAAGCAGAATATTGCTTTTATAAAGTTTATACTTGGGAGTGTAAGAGAAAAGCCTGGATAAGTTATCTAAGAATTACAACATACTACATTAAAGGAATTGAACTTTATGTTTTAGATTATGGGAAGCCAAGAAAGGATTTAAAAATAAAAGCACTGAGCTAAATTAAGATAAATTTAAAGGATATAACATTCTGATACATTATGTAGGTCTGAAGTGGAAAGGGTTCTGGCTGAAGACATTTTTGAAATTAGTTGAGGAAATCTAAATTTGAACATCAGATGAACATGTAATGAAAGGCTAATCTTCTGAAGGAGAAACAGTATATATTAACTCATTTTTTTAAGTTTACATAGGGAAAAATCTGTATAGAGATGCCCCAAAAGAACAGAGCTATCATCTCTGAAATTGTAAATAAATGTTTGATTTTCTATTCTTATTTTCAAGTTTTGTATGTTACATGTATACTATTTTTTTTTTTTTTTTGAGACAGGGTTTCTCTGTGTAGCTTTTGTGCCTGTCCTGGATCTTGCTCTGTAGACCAGGCTGGCCTTGAACTCTGCCTGGCTCTGCCTCCCGAGTGCTGGGATTAAAGGCATGTGCCACTGCTGCCCAGCCATGTATACTATTTTTATATGAAAATATTGTTTAAAAAAGATTGTACCACTAGATTATCCAAAATGGAAAAAAAATAAGACGGATGGTGAATCGGGGGTAACTTCAGGTAGTATGATTAGTAAACATTAACTGCTGGCCTGCCAGTGGAAGCTTAACAATCATTTGCTGAAAAAGATGAATACACCAGATCTGCTGTGTTCAGACTGGAGACCTCTGCTGTGAATGATTTAAATGCAGCACCAGTCAGGAAACCTATTTTAGAAATTATCTTTTGGGCACTATAATTCCCTCTCTTTACATTAACTACGCTCGGGTTACTACGGGTTTTGCTTTTCCAACAAAGGCCAAATCCATTTCATTCTCAGTTTTTGCTGTTGTTGGGGTGAGGCGGTGGGGAAGGACAGCGGAGGAGGGCTGGGGATGGGCGAGGACAGCCGGCAAGGGTGGTGGCGGAGCAGTCTGGGGCTCTTGGCCCCAGTCCATTAGGAAGCTGTGAAACCTCGGGCCACAGCGGCCCCAGGCTCCTGGGTCCCCTTCAGACCTACAGCGGGTGATGGGGGTGGGGGTGGAGGAGGGGGTGGGGGTGGAGGAGGGGGTGGGGGTGACGCTGGGTCCCTTCAGGCCAACAACGGGCTACAGAGACCCCTGGGTCCCCCTCAGGCTGACACCCGGGTCCCTGGGTACCCTCGGGCCTAGGGCATCAGCCGGAAGCGGGGCTACGGCAGGGATTGGGGGTGGCTGGAGCCCCTCAGTCAGACAGTGGGTACCCTCAGGCCTACGGCGCTCAAGGGAGGGAGGAGGAGGGGGCAGGAAGAGGGGGAGAGGAGGGGGAGGGGGAGGAAGTGGGGGGGAGAAGTGGGGTGTCCCCTCGGGTCTACAGCAGGGACTTGGGGGGTCACTGGGTCTCCTCAGGCCGACAGCGGGTTCCCTCGGGCCTACAGCGGTCAAGGGGCGGAGGAGGGGGGGGGAAGGGAAGGGGGTAGGAAGTGGGGGGGGAGTGGGGTGTCCCTTCGGGCCTACAGCAGGGACTTGGGGGGTCACTGGGTCTCCTCAGGCCGACAGTGGGTACCCTCGGGCCTACAGCGGTCAAGGGGTCAAGGGGCGGAGGAGAGGAAGTGGGGGGAGTGGGGTGTCCCCTCGGGCCTACAGCGGGTGACAGTGGGGACTGGGAGTGGCTGGGTCCCCTCAGGCCAACCACGGGCCCCTGGGTCCAGGCCGGGGCCCCTGGGTCCTCTCAGGTCCACAGCGGGCGACAGCGGCCGGCGCGTCCCCTCAGGCCGGGCTGCCCCGGGGCGCCGGTTACCAGAGCCGTTGGGGCCGATGATGCAGGTGAACCTCTTGAAGGGACCGATGACCTGGCGGCCTCGCCACGACTTGAAATTCTCCACGAGCAGCAGCTCCAGCCGCCCCATGGCTGCCCTCCGCGCCTCAGCCGCTTCCTCGTGCGTGCGCCAGGAGGGAAAAGCGCGGGAAGGCGCTTTGGCCAAGTCTCGCGAGACTAGCGCGCGCGAGAGAGAGCGAGAGAGGCGCCGTTCCTTAGCAACGGGAGTTGGTTGACGGTTCCCTGGGAATCCGATCCCTGCGGCGCCGCTTGTTGCGGGAAGCGGGCTGCGGGTGTCTGCCAGAACAGGCGGGCGCTCGAACTTTCGAAAAGCGCTTTTCGGAGCTGCAGCTTGCTTATTTCTGTGGCCTTTTTCTTACCGTGTGTGTTCTGAAGGCTGTTTCATGCCCGATTCCAAAGCCATGGAGGTAGCGATGCTTAAGGACCTGCGCCAGGACGCTAACCTAGCCAAGAGGCGGTACATGGAGCTGTGCAGGCAGGGACGGGTCTTCGACGCCAGGAACAGGATCATTGGGGTGAGGCACCGGGGACGCAGAGGAGCCAGTGCTTGGAAGGAACGTTTATATCGAAGCACCAGGTTTGGCTGGGTCGACTTGAACAGCCTTACCCCTCCAGCAGTGTCCCAGCGGGAGCCAGTGGGGGAATGGAGACAAGGTTTACTTTCCCCCTTCTTTGCCCAGTTTTCCATTCTTCCAGCTGATAAATGTCCTGGCTAGCCCGAGTTGGGTCCAGGAAGTGGGAGACCTTGCAGAGTTTACCACGTAGTGAAAGAGGCAATGCCTTATTAAAACGGCCACAGAAAATGCAGTGGGATCAGCACCACCACAGACCGGAGCCTGAAGGGGAAATCACACAGGGTTTTCTCAGAAGAGTGTTGAGAGGGTGTGTGTGTGTGTGTGTGTGTGTGTGTGTGTGTGTATGTGTGTGTTAAGGAAGTGAAGGATGCTCTGGTGAAAGCTGACAGCACAGGCAGGACACCCAGCTATAAACAAAGCTATACAAGCATGGGGAGGCAGTTTGTTGATGCTGTGGCCAGATGAGGGGGATTGTGGCCTACTGAATAATGCTAGCTGGCTCTAACCTCTCCTCCCATGTCCATTCCTAGGGAGACACACAAGCCTGGGATGTTCAAGTCCGTGACCAGAAGATAAAAGAAGCAACTGAGAAAGCTAGGGATGAAACTTTTGGTGAGCATTTCTACAGTGTTCATCTATCACTTAAGGCCTGGTGTCTTCATTTCTGTGAAAACCAGAGCAAATGCTTTGTATTCTCGGGGCCCTGGATTTGGTCCCCTGCATGTGCATCACACACACACACACACACACACACACACACACACACACACACACACACACACACACGGTTATTATTTGCATGGTCTTTCTCCTTTTAAAAATTCCACAATTTTGTCCAGCAGTGGTGGCACATGCCTTTAATCCCAGCACTCGGGAGGCAGAGCCAGGTGGATCTCTGTGAGTTCAAGGCCAGCCAGGAAAGGTGCAAAGCTACACAGAGAAACCCTGTCTCGGAAAAAAAAAAAAAAATCCACAATTTTTTGTGCTCAGTTGACTTAATGAGCATATTCTTCCTCTCAGGAAAAAGGAGTTACAGAATTTTCATGTACATCTTAGGAAATATATTTTAAATAAAAGGAGTGTTTTTCATTTTTTTTCTTTAAAAATCCTTGCTCTAAAAGGGGAAAGCCTTAAACACACACGCGTGCACATTCTTCACTTCAAACTCGAAGCTGACCTATGGAGGACAGCTGTTGATGTAAAGTGACACACAAATCCTGGAGCTCAGACCTCTGAGCTAACTCAGTAATGTCCACAGCTCACTAGGCTTACTAGGTTCTAGTTCAAAATTTCAAACAGAATCCAGATTTCCTTTCATGGCCAGCGATTTCACCAGTTGTTGAACATTTAGATTTTTAAAATATCATATTTTTTAAATATGAAAGAGCTGGACATGTGATTGTAGAGACAAATATGTGTCAATTTAGGCTTTAAGATATATGATGAGAAAAAGACAAAAGTTGTTATCAGTCGTTGTTAGAGTGGTTAGATTATGAGTGAAGTTGCTTTTCTTTATACTATTATACATTTTCCAAACTTTTAAATCTTGTTTATTGGTAAAGTAATCCAATGCAACAGACACACATGTGACCGCCACCAGGTCATTTTGACATGTTGGTCTCAGGTGTCTTTTTTTTTTTTTTTTTTTTTTTTGGTTTGTTTTTTTAGAGACAGGGTCTCTCTGTATAGTTTTGGTGCCTGTCCTGGAACTCACTCTGTAGCCCAGGCTGGCCTGGAACTCACAGAGATCCACCTGCCTCTGTCTCCCAAGTGCTGGGATTAAAGGCGTGCGCCACCACTGCCCGGCTGGTCTCAGATGTCTTAAAGAGTTCTGAGAACTATGTTGTATATAACACAAGTACCCCTACCTCCTTATAATTTCCCCCTTTTTTCCTCTAAAGAAGTGTGCATTTCCAATGTGTTTATGCATATACTAGTTAATGTATCCTTAATAATATAACTTGCTTTCATGTGTCTTTGTGTCTCTCTGTGTGTGTGTGGTATGTGTGTGTAGGTAAGCATGCCCATGAAAGCATAGAGGTCACATAGACCAGGCAGGCAGGCCACTCCCTCCCAAGTGCTAGGTCTGAAGGTGTGTACCACCATACCCAGATTTTAAAATATCTTTGGCAAATACTGCTGCAGTGAATGTCCATGTATTATGTCCCTTGTACACATGTGAGAGTGTACTGGAGTTAAATTGATGGGTCAGATTGCTTTGTTAGAAGTGTACCAAGTTATGCTCCAACAGCAGTGAGTGCAAAAGTCTCAATCTCCTTCCTCACATCATTACTGATGCATGCCATAGACAGCATTTTAAGTGTTCTGCCTGACGTTCATTTTATGTATCCCATGAAAGGTTAATATTCCTTAATACTAAGTATGTTGCCCACTTGGGTTTCTTCACAGTGCTTTGCCTTTGCTAGCCCGTGCTCATTTTTCAGTTGGTTTTCCTGTGTATTTAAGGTCTGTTTATAGGTGCTTTTTATATATGTGTGTAGCACGAATCTTATAAGGTCTTATTAATAAAAACAAACCAGGAAGCCAGGCATTGGGGTGAATGCTGGAAGAAGCAGAACAAGCCACAGCCACCTCACCTTGCCAATTCCTTAGCTGAACCTGTTTCCTCAGACTGGAAGCCTCTGAGTCCTTATCCAGAATATATCTCAGCTGAACTGTGCTGCTCAAAAGCCTAAAAACTTAACCAGCCTAGTTCCTGTTTTTCATGCCTTACATACCTTTCTGCTTTCTGTCATTACTTCCTGGGATTAAAGGTGTGAGTCACCATGCCTGGCTATTTCCAGTGTGACTTTGAACTCACAGAGATCCATGCCTCCAGAAGGCTGGGATTAAAGGTTTGAGTGCCACCATTTTCTAGTATTTAGTGGCTCTGTATCTAGTGGCTGTTCTGTACTCTGACCCCAGATAAGTTTATTAGGGTGCACAATATTTTGGGGAACACAATATCACCACATATGTGGATATTGTTCTTTTATTGGCTATGTTACAGTTTGGAAACATTGTCCTTAAGGCATGAAAACTGGTTTTAAAGTGGATTCATTTTTACTCATCTTTCCTAGCTGCTGAAATGAGGCACAATGACAAAGTCATGTGCATACTACATGACCGCGAACGGAGGGACAGGAAACAACTTTGTTGCGCTATCAATGACTTCCAGCAGAGCTTTCAGAAGCCAGAAACTCGCCGTGAGTTCGATCTGTCTGACCCCCTGGCCCTGAAGAAAGATCTCCCAGCCCGGGTGTCAGACTGTGACATGAGGAACACCATATCAGGAATGCAGAAGTTCATGGGAGAGGACTTAAACTTCCTAGAGAGGAAGAGGTTCCAAGAGGAACAGAACAGAGAATGGTCTCTGCAGCAGCACAGAGAATGGGAGCGGGCGCGGGCTGACCACAAACTTGCAGGTAATGAAAGAGAAGATAAGTGGATCTCAAGAGTCTTTCCAGCAAGTCAACCCCCCAGCTCAGTTTTTGTGGGTGCTTTTAAAAGCTCTGCCAACATTACAAAAGTCACAACATCATCAGCCCTAGGAGTCGACATCTCCAAACGTGCCTCCACAGTACAGGAAACGCTTTCTGATCACTCTATTGCCCTAGTTTGCTGTGATAAAACACCATGACCAAAAGCATCTTGGGGGGGGGGAGGGTTTGTTTAACCCACAGGTCACAGTCCATCACTGAGGGAAGCCAAGGCGGAACTCATGTAGGGCAGGAACCTGGAGGCAGGAGCTGAAGCAGAGCCTGCTGAGAAGATGAATGAAAGTGTATAGAAAGGTCTTCCAAGTCTCCTGGGTGTGAAATGGAGGTTCCACGGGGTACTTTGGGAGCCCAGTCCCAGGCCCAGTGCTAGCAGGTTCTCACCAGGACTCACTGGACCCAGGGAACCTCTGGATTCAGACATGAAAGGGCCTCTCTATGGAGACCAAAAAAATGTCCTGCCTCTGTGGAGGCCATCAGCCCCTCCTTGGCAGGCACTCTCAGCAGCAGCCAGCTCTGAGCAGGTCACTGGTGACAGAACAGGGAAGAGCTGCCAGGAAGAGCAAACCAGAGCTATGTGGGGGCTACCGCTCTGCCCTCCTCAGCTGCTCCTGTCCCTGTGTTAATTCAGTCCCCTCGCTCAGCTTGGGCCCCTCCTCGCCTCTTTTCTCCCTGCTGTCTTCCCTCCCAGCCTCTTCCTCTGGCCACCTTGTCCACTAGCGTTGCCGTGGCCAGCCTGGCCCACGACCTCCTGCTCCCCTCTCTGAAGTCAGCTCTCGGCCTCAGCCCCCTTGATTGGGCTTGCCGGCCAGTTCTTCCGCTGGTTGCCCTCCTGGAGCTGCTCCTCCTCCAGCCTCCCCCCTGCCTGTCAAACCAGAGAGCCGAGAGGCCATCCTGAGCCCATCTTCAGCCATCCTCCACTGTGCCCCTTCAACCTCCTACGTATACTTTGAACTGCACCCCTCCCGTCATCCCTTTTGCCACCACAGTGGCATCGAATTTTCTCACCTGGTTGGACCTCTGCTAGTGGCTTCCTAACTGTTTACTCCCCCTTCTAGTCCATTCCTAACATGTCCGGCAGAATGATACTTCTCAAATAATGTCAAGTTGGACCATGCCACACCCAGGCCCTCGTCCTGGTTCAAAGCTATCTAATGTCTTCGTGGGATGTGGAATAAGATATAAAACAGCCCATAGACTGTACACGTTGGGCCTCTGCTCGCCTGGACAGCATCAGCTCATGTCTCCACCTTTCTCATGGCATTTCGAACATTGTGGCTCTTTCACTCTGGATTCCATCACGAGTCTCCCACCTCAGGGCCTTTGCACTTGCCCTGACCATTTAGTCCTTCAGATCTGAATAAAAGTGTCCTCCTAGAAAAGCAGTTTCTTGGTCCCTACCCTCCAACTCCCCTAGTCAGGTATTTCCATCATTTCCTCTCATCCTCCTTTTCCTCTATGGACACTTTGTACATCTGTTTGGGGGAGGTTGTGTGCTCTGAACCCCAGTTTCTCACCTCTGGGTTGTGTGCATCCTGAGCAATGTGGGGCCCAGTCTAGGCTCTTGATCACTGCCCCGTGCATGACAGATTAACAGATGAAGAGTGAGCTGAGGATGAAGGTGTGCCGAGGCCAGAAAGCCAAGCCTAGAGAGTCTGGTTCTTCGGGACTGCGCTGTAGCACAGTGCTAGAGCACTTGACTAGCATGTGTGAGGCCCTGCATCCTCAGCACCTCACAGAGTGTGCTCCTTGTTTTTGGAGATAATGAGGAGCCTCTCTAAGCACAAGTACACAAAGCAGAAGCTGCTGCTGACCATTGACTTTTCATATGTCCACTGCATGTCGGCACTGTGCCTCAGATGAGGGCGGGATGGGGGGATGGGGGGGCGGGGCACAGAGGTTAAGCAATAGCTGCTGTAGGCCATGTCTGGAGGCCTGTTCTGACTCCAAACCTTTCTACTTCACTCCTGATGCCTTCCAATTTCACCTCACCTTGCCCCCCCCCCATTGGCCTGGCAAATTTCTGCTGCCACTCCACAAGTATCTGTGCACTCTGCTCCAGGTCTTATCTGGTTTCTACAGCCCCTTTTCCTGGTCCCTGCCACCTCTTGCCTTTGCAAGACTGAAACCACCTGGGTTAGCAAGGCCTAACTAATGTACCCTGGGACTGCTGCAGACATCACCAGTTCACAGCAGACATCATCCAACCACCGGGATCCCTAGTACCCCTTGCTCACAAAGATCTACGAGCTACACTTAAATCATCCAGCTCTTCCAGAACCTGGGAGGCAAGTAGCTTTTCCCCCTCCACTCCCTCCCCCTTCTCTTCCATGGTAAGAAATGAGTGTGAATCACCATGCCATAGGTAGTGCCTCTGGTGGGCACCCTCAGGCTGATGGCACCTTGTCTCCTGGCAGAAGACCACTACCTGCAGACAAGACTAAAGTTTGATGAAACAGCCCGAGACTTGCAGAAGCTGGAAGGCCTCACCAGGAAGGAAGTCTGTGCCGCCACGAAAGAGTTCAACAAGAACCAGGTATACTCACCCTGAGCCCGGTCTGAAGGGAAGGACATGCACACAGCAGCTTCCCCTGGGACTCCCTAAGTTGTGAGGGGCCCCAAGTTCAGACTACTCACACCACCAGTTCTGACAGAGCCCTTGACAGGGCTCATCCCGGGATAGAGGTAGGTGAGGTCTGATCTGGCCTGTCCCTCAACTCAGACTGAAACCTGGAAACTTCACCATGCAAGCTGCAGGGGCGGGGGAGGGTGTCGGTTTTTTTTTTTTTTTTTTTTTTTTTTTTGGTTTTTCGAGACAGGGTTTCTCTGTGTAGCTTTGCGCCTTTCCTGGAACTCACTTGGTAGCCCAGGCTGGCCTCGAACTCACAGAGATTCGCCTGCCTCTGCCTCCCGAGTGCTGGGATTAAAGGCGTGCGCCACCACCGCCCGGCTGGGTGTCGGTTTTTAAAACCTCCAGAACGGGACAACAGGAGCATCTGCCCAGATGAACACCATCTGGCCTGGGCTGGTCTCCGTTCTCATCATGTCATAAGCTCAGTAATCAGGCAGTCAGTGCAGACCAATAGCATCCTGCTCTTCTCAACTGCCTGGCTTCCCCATAAGCCCCTCCTGAAGCTGATCCAAGTTCTTTTGTCCTTTGGAAACTGCTTCCTCCCCGCAGTTCGATTCTCAGGTGAATTACCAGCTCTCCCTGTCTCTAGACTACAGTCTCAGGAAAAAGATGGCTGAATTTATTTCATATTTACTGGTTTCTGTTTGTTGTTGCTGTTGTTTTTTAAATCGAGACAGGGTTTCTCTGTGTAGCCCTGGCTGTCCTAGAACTCACTCTGTAGACCAGGCTGGCCTCGAACTCACAGAGATCCACCTGCCTCTGCCTCCCGAGTGCTGGGATTAAAGGCCACTGCACCTTACTTGGCATTTACTTTAACATCACCTTAACCTTCAGAGAGAACTCAGTCGCCCCGGTGGGTTTTCTGTCGCGCACGCTGTGTTTGTGGTGTTGGTAGTAACATACCGTGAGCTGGATCTGTGAGATGCAATGCAGTAAAATGCTCTGTAATGGGCCATGATCAAAACTCGGAGAGGCTGAGGTGAATCAGAGAAACCTGGTCCCCAGCAGTGGGGAGAGGAAAAGGGGGGCAGACTGCCGGTGTTGGTGAGGGACCCAGAGGACAGATTCACACCTGCAAGCTGCAAGTGTTCTCAAACATAACCTAGACATACCCCAGTCCTTTTGTTTTACAGAGGGAAGGCTTAGCTCGAGGCCTCACAGTGAAGGGCAGGATGGAGGGAGCTCTTGACAGTTCAATGGCTCTTGACTGTCACTCAGTGTTTATTTATAGTTCAGCAGATGTGGACCGAGCTCTTCCTGGATTCTTATGGAACCATGGTGTCTCACTCATGGATTTGTACATTTGTGTGTGTGTTGTGCATGCACATGTGCGTGCAGTGCACACATACACACACACACACACATATATACATATATACATATGTATACATGAGCACACATGTATACATAAGGCCTTTTTTTTTTTTTGATTCAGGGTCTCACTATGTAGCCCTGGCTGTCCTGGTACTCACTGTATACATCAGACTGGCCTTGAACTCACAGAGATCTGTCCACCTGAGTACAAGGTTCAAGGTGTGCACCACTATGTAGATGTAACCAACCGTCTTATTAAAATAAAAAACACAGAACCAATGTGAAAGAGAAAAGCCGAGAGGTCAGAGCTCAGAGCTAAAATCTGTGTTTCTTATTTTAATAAGACGGTTGGTTACATCTACACCACTATGCTTGGCTCATTCCATACTGTTCTAATAAGCATCTACAGTGTTACCTCCAGACCGCACAGCTCCTGGGTGAATGGATACTCAAGGGAGCACTGTCACAGTGCCTCCGCCCAAGGAAGCTGCACTTCGGCCTCCACAGCTCCTGTTCCTGACTGGAACCGGACTTTGCCATCTAGCCAGGCACATTAAAATTCAAAGAAAATTCCACACCGGGCATGATGGTCCACACCTGTAATTCTGGCACTCCAAGGCTATGGTAGAATAAGTTCCTGGCCATACTGGGCTAGAGAAAGAGACCCTGTCCGTAAAAAGAAAAGAACCTTCCAGGCAGGCCATTTTGTGTCAGCAGGGCAGGCACAGTGGGGACTGCTTGTTTCATTAGAAGGTGGTGTGATGGGTTGGGGATTTAGCTCAGTAGTAGAGCACTTGCAAGAGCGCTTGCTAAGGCCCTGGGTTTGGTCCTCAGCTCCGGGAAAAAAAAAAATGAAGAAGAAGGTGGTGTGACATTGGGGATTAGCATGCAGGCTTAGAGCCTACCAGCAAGGTTCAAGTCAAAAAGCCCTTCTCTGCAGCCTTAGGCAAAGTCCTTCAAGGCCTGTTTTGTCATCTGCAGAATGAGGGGGAAGGCAATGCCCACCTTACTCATCAGTATTCACTAACTCTTGCTCTGGTAAGGCCGGCCTCAGACCTCAGTGGCTCCCCACACGAAACCAGTGTTCCCCTCTGCTACATGTCCATCCCAGACTGGCTAGGTCAGAGCAACTGCCAGGGTTCCAGCAGCACAGAAAGAAAAGGATGTGGTTGGTCCCATCGGTGTCCTCCAGGAAGCTGCACAACCATCAGCTCACATCCCCCCCCCCCCCCCCCGAGTCAGGGTTTCTCTGTGTAGCTTTGCGCCTTTCCTGGAACTCGCTTGGTAGCCCAGGCTGGCCTCAAGCTCACAGAGATCCGCCTAGCTCTGCCTCCCGAGTGCCTTGCTCACATTTTGTAGGGCAGAATAAAATGATCAGGCACAATGTCATAGTCAGCCGTAATAACTGTTTTACCTGCTCTCTATTCAGTTTGAGGATGCACACAGTGTGTTAGAACATTTTAGCCCATCATCAGGACTCTGAACAGTAGCCACTATTTATTTTAAAATTTATTATTTTTAATTGTGTGTGCGCACATGCATGTGTGCCATATGAATGCAGGTACCTTCAGAAGCCAAGGTGTCAGATGCTCTGGAGCTGGAGTTATAGGAAGCTGGGAGCTGCCTGATGTGGATGCTGAGAATAGAACTTAGGTCCTCTGCCTTTCCAACCCCAGTGGCTGATATTTTTAACCCTGGCAACGATTCCCTGCTAGCATGTTTGGCTATTTGACAGTCCTACCCGAGAGGCTGATTAATGCCTTTTCATTGATTAAAAAAAGGCTCAGAAGAGCTGAGCGATTTTCCAAGGGCATCCAAATGCTAAATGGCAAATATTTGAATTTGGTCTTGCCTGCCACAAGGCCTGTGCTGAGTGACAAGGCAGCTGGCCTTTGGCAAGCCTCTGCCTTTCAAGTCCTCTGCCCATTCTTCTCTAGGAAGAACAACCAGCGCTGGGAAGTGTCTCCTAATCCATCTCTATTAGTCAGGGTTTTCTAGAGCAACAGAACCGATAGAATGAATCTCTCTATAAAAATGGGGTTCACTAGCCTGGCTTACAGGCTTCAGTCAGGCTGTTCTAACAACGGCTGACTCCTGACAGAAAGTCCAAGAACCCAGTAGTTGTCCATTTGGTCCATGAGGCCGGATGTCTCCGGTGGTCTTCAGTATACCTCAGAGTCCCAAGGATGTAGGCCAGTGGAGGGATGACCTTGCCAGTGAGAGCGAGGGCAGACAGGCAAAGAGCAAGGGCTTCCTTCTCCCGTGTCCTTTACATAGGCTGCCACCAGGTGTGGCCCAGATTTAAGGTGGGTCATTGTCTTAGTCAGTGTTCTATTGCTGTGAAGAGACACCGTGATCAGGGCAACTGTTAGGAAAGAAGACGTTTAACTGGGGGCTTGCTTACAGCTTCTGAGGGTTAGTTATCATCATTGGTGGAAGCATGGCGGCATCATGGCAATGCAGCAGTATCTGAGGACTTTTCATCCTGACCCACAGGCAGCAGGGAGAGAGACACTGGGCCTGGTGTAGATTCTTTTTTTTTTTTTCCTTCTTCGAGACAGGGTTTCTCTGTGTAGCTTTGCGCCTTTCCTGGATCTTGTTCTGTAGACCAGGCTGGCCTCGAACTCACAGAGATCCGCCTGGCTCTGCCTCCCAAGGGCTGGGATTAAAGGTGTGCGCCACCACTGCCCGGCTCCTGGTGTGGACTCTTAAAACTTCAAAGCCCACCCCCAGCAACACACTTCCTCTAGCAAGGCCACACCTTCTAATCCTTCTCATCTTCATCTAGTGCCACTCCCTTGGGACCAAGCATTCAAATGTATGACCCATTAGGAGCCATTCTTATTCAAACCACTACGGTCTTCCTACCTCAAATGATCAAAAAAAAAAAAAAAAAAAAAAAATCCCTCACACACGTCTGTCTCAGCAGCTGTAGATGTAGTCCAGCTGACAACCCAGGATAACCATCACACCATCTGTTGACAGTGCAGAGAACTACGTGCAGGCCAGAGAGGGCCAGCGTACTAATCAAATCACACAGCCCTCACTTCCAGGCTCTGAGCGGTGAATCAGCAGGAATTCATTTGTAATGGGGGCTGTGCTGAAACTGTCAGGACTGCTGAGGCAGCAGTGTGCCTCCACCTTTCTTTAGAGGTCACCGCTGTGGCAGCTTGTGGTGGTGGTGGCCTGCAGATGTCCGAAGGTTTTAGGAACCATGGGAGGCACACTGCCCTGCACTGGAGGCGAGCCAGTAGGGCACCTCCTTGCTTTGACAGATTGGTGCAGAGACCCACAGTTGTACCTAGCCCAGTGGGGAATGACCCAAAGCCCAGCCGCTGCCCAACAGTGCTCTGGTAGCCCAGGGTCTCGAACCCGCAGCCAGGGCCCGGATGAGGTCTTGACCCTGACGTCACGCTAGCGTATTCTGAGGTCCTTCTCTGCACAGATTGTGGAGCTGGCAGAAAGGAAGAGGCAAGAGAAGCAGCAGGAGCAAGAGGACAACCTGGCCGAGATCACTAACCTGCTACACGGGGACCTGCTCTCTGAGAACCCGCAGCAGGCCGCCAGCTCCTTCGGGCCTCACCGTGTGGTCCCTGACCGCTGGAAGGGCATGAGCCGGGAGCAGCTGGAAGAGATCCACTACGTTCAGAAGCAACAAATCCAGGAGAAGCTGGTGAGCCCCTCCCGGGCCTCTGCACCCTGGAGTGACCCCCGACACCCAGCTCCCGTATGCATGTTCACTCTGAGAGTTTCCTCTGCCGGAGGCAGTTTTCAGTCTGGTGGGGGATAAGAGCCAAAAGCTATGGGCACATATGATATGTGGGGCGCGTGTGAGAGAAGGATGACTTCAGGCCTTTTGGAGGATGGAACTGGTGTCTACAGAGATGGGAAGTTGGTGGGAGGGGCATGCTGGTGGTGAGGGGGCTCACAAGTACAACTTCGGATGTGTTAACTGTATGATGTCCACTAGGCCTCTGTGAGATTAGGTTTGCCTGCTGTGGCAACAGAAACCAAAAAGCCCCAACTACAGCATTTTAAACAAGGTAGAATCTGTCTGTAATCAGCCCTCAGAACAGTCTCGGGCTCAAATAGCAGCTCTATGGCCGCTGTATTCTGCCGTCCTGGGCACCTGGTCCTACCTTTGTGCAAAATGACTGCTTAAACACCAGCCATCACACACACACACACACACACACACACACACACACACACACACACACACACACACGAGGAAACGGTGGAGCAGGAGAGGTCAGGATAACATTTTAAAGGAGTTTCCCAAGACATTCCCAGCCATGTTTCGTTGGACAACATTTAGATTACTCCAACTGTAAAGGACATTGGGAAACGCAACACTAGCGGTTCTCTACTAAGAATGAAATAATGGTGGCTACTGGGGACTCTTATCATTTGCTGTCTACAGTTTCCAGGTAAGGTGTAGGTGGGGAAAACTGAGGAGGAAGCAGGGTTTGTGATCAGGACTCAGAACAAGGTCTAGGCTAGAGCCTTATGTTTGGCGTTGTCAACTACAGAAAGTAATACCGTAGCAATCCTGGGTGTGATCATGGGTGAGGAAGACAGGAAAGGAGCCCCAAGGTCTGGGGCCTTCAGGCATGGCCGTCATTTCCAAAGCGGGAACCTGCTGAAGGCAGCCAGGGAAGGGGTGGGTAGATGGATGCCGAGAGCGATGTCCTGGAGGTCGGGGGAGGGAAAGTGTTCCTGGAGGGTCGAGAGTCCCTGCACCACACACTCCCAGGATGTGGACTGGCCCCTCAGCAACCCAGCAGGCCTAAGTGCTGGGGTGAGGACGGGCTGCTCTGTGATCGGGTGCAGGGGAGGCTCGCCTGGGTGGAGAGCGCAGGGCGAAAATGGAAGACCTTGTCTGTCTGTCATACATCTGTTCAGCTAGGCTGTGGGATAAAGGTGCTCCCTGTCCTAAGCCCCGCATTTTGGTCCAGTTTTTAATCTAGAAGACTCAGGAAGCAGGACCACACAGAGGGAGAAAGACCACACTAAGAATCTTGCTCAGGCCCTTGCTCCATGCCTCTGGGGCTCTGGCTTCTCCGTGTTTTCTGTCCTCGGGCGATCCAGAAATGGAGCTCGTGTTGAGGCAGGTGTGCTGCTGGCTGTGGTGTCTTTAAACAGTTCCTTTGTACAGAGGCCGCTGAGATTCCCAGAAGCGAGGCCACTCCTCCCAGGTGGCAGGTGGCTAAGCCAGTGTAGGCTGACTTTTGGCCCTGACACGAGGCCATGCTGGACACCACCGGCTCCTCTGGTGTGGATGGATGCTCATCTTTCCTTCAACCTGGCCCACCCAGTCGCTTCTCCTGGGAGATCATTTGTGGGAAGCTAACCAAGCTGAGCTCTCAGGAGCCACTTCTCTGCATTCATCCAGTGTCCCCTGGAGGGCCTCATGCTTCGCAAAGAAGAATCTGGAGTGCAGAGCCAGGGCTGAAAGGCAGGACATCTCGAACTAGACTGTTGCCCACACCCTCATGGCGACACTGTTGTCTCGGAGTGAGGTTCAATGGCAGCATGCTCAGGGGTTCCACAGACGATCCCCACATTGGGCAGCTTTGCTGAGGTGGTATCTGGCTTGCTAAACCAGCTGGGAAGCCTCCTAAGGACCTGATAGAGATCAGCCTGGCTGGGAGCACTGTGGGAGCCAAGTCCCCGGTTCCTTCAGGAATAAGAGAGCATCAGTGCTATTTGAGGCCAGAAAGCAGTCAAGCCACATAGGATAAGGGCAGGGTGGGTGATGTCACATGACCTCCCTTCCCCTTCTCCAAGCTTCAGTTTCTCCATCCATAAGAGGCCAGGTTTCCTAGACGAACCCCCCGGAGCTCCTGGCCCCGGGAGAATGTGGTAACCCCCCTTTCCCGCCTTCAGAGGCTTCAGGAGGAAGAACGCCAGCGCATCATGGACTGGGACCGACGCAGGATCCAGAAGGCCCGCGCTAGCCTCCTGCATGAGCGGCAGCAGCAGCGCTTGCAGCGGGAACTGCGCAGGGCCCTGGATTGCAGCAACCTCAGCTTGGCCAGGGATCAGTATTTACAGTGAGTGTCGGGGACCTCACCGAGGTGCGGAGTAGGTGGGCAGACCCGTAGGTCACCGTGTGTGCCTTAGGTGCCTGAGGAACTCTGTCACCGGAGGAAGCGGGGAGTCTCCATGGCTGAGCCTTGGGGTGCAGTAGCCGCCTACTGTGTGGCCTCTCCAGGCAGAGGGAAGGAGGGCTCCCAGGCTCATTCATGTGCCAGAGTCACCTGGGGACAGACAGAACCCCAAGAGTGGCTACAAGAGTGGCTCCAGGATGCAACCATGCCAGATAAACTAACATCCAAGCACCAGGCGACATTAGCCTACTCAGCTATTCTTCTATCCTGAACTCGGGTCCTGAGGGGAACCCTGGGGTCTGCTGCAGTCAGAACACTGTGTCTGATAGTTGTGGCTTCCACTGGGGCTGAAAGGAGCACTCAGACACGACCCGACAGGACAGTCTTCCCCATGTGGGATGGCCCCACGAGTCACTGCCACCAAGTCCTTCCTCTGACTTCAGTGTCACCACTGAGGAGTAGCGGAGAGGCCTCTTTACAAAAAGACGCCTTTTTAATAACGTGTGTGGGTGTTTGGCCTGCATAATCCTGTGTACCCTTTGCATGCAGTGCCTGTAGAGGCCAGAAGAGAGCATCAGATCCACCTAGAACTGGAGTTACCGAGCTGTTGGATGCCTCCACATGGGTCCTGCAAACTGAACCTGGGTTCTCTGCAATAAGTGTTCCCAGCCACTGAGCTGTCTCTCTAGGCCCGGGGGACTCTTGTTTTGAGCTCGTTAGTGTTGGAATGGATTCTATAGTGTGAGGATCAAATACTTGTAGGTTTGGCCTCACATATTTGCTCCTCCTTTCTTTTGTTATTAGGAAAAAACGAATGGATG
The DNA here is from genome assembly GCF_049852395.1 of Peromyscus maniculatus bairdii. Taxonomy (NCBI): domain Eukaryota; kingdom Metazoa; phylum Chordata; class Mammalia; order Rodentia; family Cricetidae; genus Peromyscus; species Peromyscus maniculatus. The sequence continues at coordinate 54,482,424 of NC_134871.1, forward strand.
AAGCCTCCTCAAGTCAACCCACAGAAGATTATTTCTCACAGTTTAATACAAGAAGCCGCTAATGGAAAAGACTCTCCTTTCCTTGTTTATAGTAGTATGGTGCCCTGGGACTCACACTTACTTCAAAGTGAACCTGCTCCTTGGTCTGGACATCTCCATCAAGTCTCATCACCCTCATGGGGAATGCTGTGGTCATAGGGCACAGTGGACCAGGGATCTCATCACCCTGGTGGGGAATGCTGTGGTCATAGGGCACAGTGGACCAGGGGACAGGTACAGTGAGGGCCGGTGTGCCGCTCAAGCTCTGAGCTGGCTGCTGCAGTCACCAGCTAACTCAGTGAGCATCATAGGCGCTGTTCTATGTGCTCTGTGAAGCATTCCTTTGTTGGATTCTCATCCTAGAGGCTGACCAATACCTCTACCATTGTCTAGTGGGAGAATCTGAGTTAAAGGCACACATCTGGCTTATCATGTGATTCTCCCGCCCCTCCTCCCCACCGCAAGGAAATGTCAGCACTCAGGATTGAACCCGGCAAGTCTGGCTTTCAGCCTTTTCATCTCCCTGCTGCTGTAACAAAGACCCAGGCATCAGTGGCTTCCATAAAGCATCAGTTTTTATTTCTCGCTGTAACAAAAGCCAGTGGCCCTAGAAGCCCCGCTGCTTGGGGGAGGGCCCAGTACCCTTGCTGCTTGCTCAGCCTCCCTCCCTTGCCATGGGGTAGCTCCCATCCTAGGGTCTAGCCTCTGCTCCAGCTTGCAACCCTGTACCACACCCTGTCATCAGAACCTAGCATTCCCTCCCTTCAGGGATGTGGTCCAGAAAGTACCCATGTCCCCTCTGCTCCATCCTCACTGTGACTTGAGCTTCTGCCAGCAAGAGTGCGCCTTTTTGGTCTGGGTGTCCCCAGGATGATAAAGACTTGAGGGGATGTCCAGACCAACGAGACCTCCACATTTACCCATCACAAATGCATTCTCTAGGAAACAGGCCACCACCGACACTGTCCACAGCTGCTGGGCTTTCAGGACGGTCAGACCAAGTTGAGGTCACCAGTACAGTAGGGCAGCGTGCTCTCAATGGCCATCACTTTTGACCACAGGTATGAACAGGTACCTTGAAGGCCTGTCCTTTACAAACACCCACCTGGGCCGAGAGTCCAGTGGTAGTGACCAAGTGGCCCAGGATGTTTAGTCAGTCACAGGATCTACCTAAGCTTTCCACAGGCTTCAACTTTGCCTGGGTCTTTCCACACAGCCTGTACCTCTGTCATAGAACTGCGGCCTGTTGTTCTGCCTCATGTTTTCCTCAGGGACTCACACACACCACAGTACCACAGGATTCCACATTGCCGTAGAGAAGAGAGGCTCCAGCCACAGGTAGACTAGGCCTCTCTTCTCTACTGCAATGTGGAATCCTGTGGTACTGAGTAAAATGTTGCCAGAGGCCCATGGAAACCAAAGTACCTCATCAGAGAAGAGACCAGGGCCCAGCCCCTTCAGAGGCACCTCTGTGGGCTACACTATGCCCACCTGTGTGCTTGGGTGGCCCCACTGCCCAGCCCAGGGCACCCACCTCTGGAACTCAGCTGTTTCCTGAGCAGCAATGTCTGACTCCAAGAGTGCATTATGGGACAAGAACACACCAGGAAGAAAGGGTGGGTGTGGATGCTTTGAGGAGGGAGCCTTAAGAGACCGGGCAGCTTCAACAGTAGACACTTCTAGCTCCTTGCAGTTCTGAGGGTTAGAAGTTTGTGATGGAAGCTGGGCGGTGGTGGTGCACGCCTTTAATCCCAACACTCAGGAGGCAGAGGCAGGCAGATGGATCTCTGAGTTTGAAGACAGCCTGGTCTATAGTGTGAGATCCGGGACAGTCAGAGCTACACAGAGGAAACCCTGTCTTGAAAAACCAAAAAAAAAAAAAAAAGAAAAGAAAAGAAAGAAAGAAAGAAAGAGAAAGAAAGAAAAGAAAAAAGACAGGGCGCGATGACTCCATGTTAACAAGTGCACTGATAATTACCCTACTTCTGAGTAAGGTTACAGTCTGAGCTATTGGAGGGTAGGACCACAAGCCATCCCATCACAGAATAAAGTGCTGAGGGGCCCCTGGGTGTATCGATAAATATATGGGGAACATTGATGAAAGGGTGACCAGTATTTGGCACAAAGGACAGGGAATACAGAGACAAAGACGGGAGACAGAGTAGGGAAAAGAACAAGGATGGGGGAGAAATATTGTCCTGGAAGGACAAAGGATTGCCTCCGAATAGAGAGGAGACAGATGTGGCCCGTAGGCAAATGGTGGTCTATAAAGGTAAAAGGGAAACCTCATTGCCAACTAAGGGAACAGACCTTGGTGCTAGCTTCAGGAATGTAATCTGATGGTTTTTAGCAAGGCAGAGGGAATGGGGGAAGGGAAAGGCCCACCAGAGCCCTGTTTGCCATGTGTAGGCCAACTAGAGTCCCTTCAAGGGGTGCCCAGGCTAAACAAGTCAGCTTGGGGTGGCATTCTGTTGATAGACAACGGACAGCCAGCTGAGGTGGTGGAGCCTCCTGCTTTTGAGGACTGTGGTGGTTTGAATGAAAATGGCCTTCAAGGCACATAGGGAGTGGCACCGTTAGGAGGTGTGGCCTTGCTGGAGGAAGTGTGTCACTGGGAGTGGGCTTAGGGGTTCCAGAAGCTCAAGCCAGGCCCAGTGACTCTCTTCCTGCTGCCTGCCAATCCAGATGCAGAACTCTCAGCTCCTTCTCCAGCGCCATGTCTGCCTGTGTGCCGCCATGTTCCCCACCATGATAATGGACTAAACCTCTGAATCTTTAAACCAGCCCCAATTAAATGTTTTCCTTTAGAAGAGTTGCCGTGGTCATAGTATCTCTTCACAGAAATAGAAGGAGGCAATGAGGTTTCTCTTTTACCTTTATAGACCGCCATTTGCCTATGGGCCACATAACTAAGACAAGGAGAGAGACAGTAAAATGTCCACAGAAACACTATATGTGGAATGGATCAACAAAATGTGATGTCTCGTACAGTGACTATTCAGCCCTAGAGAGAGATGAGTTGCCAACAGAACACACAGCATGGATGGCCTTGACAACATGCCGAGGGAAGAAGCCAGTCACGAAAGGTTACACTCAGGTGTGACTACATTTTTATGTAGGTCATGTCCAGAATAGGTCTTTAGAGACAGAAATCAGGTTAGACTTCTGCTAGGGACAGGCTTGAGTGGTAACTGAAGGGTATGGAATTCCTGTGGTAGCCGAGAATGTGGTAGAATTAGTACTGATGGCTATAGAACACTGAATATACCAAAACCCACAGAAACAGACACCATCAGAGGATGGATAATATGAAGATAATATAGAGGATGGGTGAGACAAGGAAGTCACATCCCTCAGCCAAATTGCAAGTGGGAAATTGACTTTTGCAAAGTCAACCATGTGCTTACCCTGGGGCCTAGAAAAGAAATGAAAATAATGTCCACAAAGTGACTGTTACGGGAATGGCCATAATGTTTCTATTTGTTAAAGCCCTAAACTGGATCAACCAAAGTGTTTATCAACAGGTAACCAAGTGTACATCTGTGTTGTATTCATAATACCACAGAAATAAGTTGCTGATAAAGTCCTCCAAAAGGCAGAGATGAAACCATGAACAGAAACACCACGCAAGATATGAGCGTATACAACCTGAGATACACGTGTTCGAGGTAAAACTATTCTTTCAGGAGGCAGGAGGATGACTGCAAAGAAACATGTAGCTACTTGCTAGGACTGGAGGAAGTATATAGATAAAAAATAGTTACTCCACTCACTGTTACCAGTTCTGCAACTGAGGGTCCCTAACAAACCCCAGGACATCAGTGTTAAGAGAGCTCCCTTTCTGTCGGCCATTACCACATCCACCAGCAGGTGGCGATACGGGCTCGCCTGCTCCAACCTCCACAGAGCCCTGGCCATCTTGTTTCTACAAGCGCTGGAGTGTCTCTGCAAATAAAGGGGGGCTGCTGGCAGGGGAAGGTCATTGTGACAGCCTGAGCAACAGCCACTCTGGGCGACAGTGCAATGGGACAACAGGACAGGTCTCCACGCAGTCCCCGAGCGGCAGGCCTAATCCTAGTCACCAGCAGAGCATGGTGAAGACAGTGATGAAAGGTACAGGAGGTGGGAGCCAGGCAGGGGCTGAGCGGAGTGCATTTACAGAGCGGGGCTTCATCTCTGATTGCTCGCCCCACCCCTGATATCCGGGTCTCTTTCCCAACCGTTACCTTCAGGCACTTGCTGCCCATGGTGGAGCCCATGCCCTCTGCCAGATCTGGCAACAATCGGTCTTGCCAAGTCTGTCTGTAGAGCGTCCCCTTTGTTTTCTTCTTTGAATGAGGGAGGTCAGCATCTTAGCATGGCCCTGAAATAGGACATGGCCAGTAGAAGGCCCAGGACCACAGGAGTCTTTTCTTTGGGGGGGAGGGTGGTGTTGAGACAGGGTTTCTCTGTGTAGCTTTGGAGCCTGTCCTAGAACTTGCTCTGTAGACCAGGCTGGCCTGTGCCTCCTGAGTGCTGGGATTAAAGGCATGCACCACTAATGCCCGGCCCACAGGAGTCTTTTCTTACAGTTATTCTAGAAAACACTCCAAACTTCCTTCTTTCAATGGTGCCAGAGAAACTTCAACTCTACTAAGCACAACTTGGGGACCAGAACACCCCAGAGCTAATTGAAGAAAGAAAATGCTAGGGCCATCTCCTCTACACCAGACTGGCTTTTCAATTAATTACTCCAAAGGTTCCCATCTGGGGCTTGGGTTCACAGTGTAGCTTTGTTGACAAGATGTCCAGGCAGAACCTAGGGCAGGACTCACAGGTATCTGGGTCTTCTGGGGACAAGAATAGGAGCCAAACAGTCACCACTAAGTCTCTAAGGCCACTCAGTGTCCTTGGCTTGCTTCTCTGATAAGAGGTCCAGAGTGGTCCACTGACCAGCCCGGTGTTCATTCTCAGCTCAAGTTCAGGAAAATGCACAGTCCATAGACCCCATCTCCAGCCTCATCCTCTCCAGGGGAGGGTTTTGTGGGTCAGAGTTTAATCCCATAAGGAAGGAGCAGTGGACTTGCAGCTGTAGAGCCCAGGACCATGCTAGCCCAGTGTGAGGATTATCTTATTAAAGCCTTCACTGTTTTGTCTTACACATTCCTCGTCCCAGAGGAAGATTAGTGGCTTAGAAAGGTAAACTAACTTCCCCAAGTCCTCAGGGCCGGGGAAAGTGAAGTCAGGTTTTGAATCCAGTTCTGATTTCAAAGCCCTGGCCACCTTCCCAGAACAGAATGCCCAACAGGCAACCATCAGCAGAGTCCCTGCCCTGAAGCATTGAGCTGACATGGGGAGCTGGTCTAGTTAGGCTTGAAGTCTCTGGGCAAGCCTACAACCTGAGTTCAACCTCTGGGACCCAGAGCAGAAGAAGAGAACCAACTCCCAGAAGTTGTCCTCTGACCTACACACACACACACACACACACACACACACACACACACACACACACACACACTTTTAGAATGAATATTTTTTGAAAATCTGGCCCAAGGAGATGGCTCCATAAAGTGCTTGCACAAGCATGCAAACCTGAGTTCAGTCACCCACATCAAAATGTCCCACACACCTGTAATCCCAGTGCTGTGAGTGCAGACAGGAGGTCCCCCTGGCTCAGCTGGCCAGCCAGCCTATCCTACTTGACAGCTCCAGGCCAGGGAGAGACCCTGTCTCAAAAAAAAAAACAAAAAAAAAAACCCACAAGTTGGAGCCGGGCGGTGGTGGCGCACGCCTTTAATCCCAGCACTTGGGAGGCAGAGGCAGGTGGATCTCTTGAGTTTGAGGCCAGCTTGATCTACAGAACAGGTTCCAGGACAGCCAAGGATCCACAGAGAAACCCTGTCTCAAAAAAAAAAAAAAAAAGATTTACACAGAAACAAGCTCATTACTTGTGTTGATCAGTTGGTAGCCTATGACTGGCTGTAATTCAACTGCTGTGACAGGGAGACTCAGTTACTTAGTCATAGAAGTATACTCATAGTTAGCTTCTACCATGTTTAAATGTCAAGCTGGGTTACTTCCACTATGTATGGAAGCCATTTTGGGTTAGACTTTATCATCCAATTATGGAGACAAGTTTAGGCTAAGCTCTTACTACTTTCTTTTGATTGGTTTGTTTCAAGACAGGGTTTCTCTGTGTAACAGTCCTGGCTGCCCCGGAACTCGCTTTGTAGACCAGGCTGGCCTTGAACTCACTGAGATCTGCCTGCTTCTGCCTCCCAAGTGCTGGGATTGAAGGCGTGCACCACCACCGCCCAGCCCCAACCACTTTTATGTGGGTGACAGCTCCCGAGTACAGCTCTCTCTTCAGCCCAGTCTCTGTCTTGAATTCCAGCTTGATCAGTCAACTTGGATGCCTCATGACAAAATCAGTGTGTCCCGGGCTATAGAGTTGCAGTTAAGAGCACTGGTTGCTCTTCCAGAGGATCTGGGTTCAATTCCCAGTGCCCACGTGGCAAATCACAACCATCTGTAACTCCAGTCCCAGGGGATCCAATGCCCTCTTCTGGTTTATCTGAGTAGTAGGCACACAGGTAGTGTGCAGATATACATTCAGGCAAAACAATCATACACATAAAATAAAAATAAAGTCCTTTTTAAAAGGTCATTATGTGGGCCGGGCAGTGGTGGCCCACGTCTTTAATTCCAGCACTCGGGAGGCAGAGTCAGGCGGATCTTTGTGAGTTTGAGGCCAGCCTGGGCTACAGGACAGGCACCAAAATTACACATGGAAACTCTGTCTAAATAAATAAATAAATAAATAAATAAATAAATAAATAAATAAATAAATAAATAAATAAATTGTTGTGCCCAAGCTCCTCTCCCTCCTCCCCAAACCTGTCTCCATCCATGTCAACCCCATTCTTGTAACTGCTCTGGACAGAAAATTTGGATTCATCACTGAATTTTCTCTCTCTTACATACACACACATGAGAGAGAGAGAGAGAGAGAGAGAGAGAGAGAGAGAGAGAGAGAGAGAGAGAGACCCCATTAGCAAAGCCTGTTGGCCAGTCTTCAAATATCTCTGTGTGTGTGTGTGTGTGTGTGTGTGTGTGTGTGTGTGTGTGTGTGTGTATTTATGTATGCATAAAACAAATTTCAGTGTGTCTCACCTGTCTGGGTGAGACACCTTGATCTAAGCCAACATCTACCTAATCTCTTCTCTTGTGTATCTATTTCTCTCCATCCACCCACATTTCTTTTCTTAAGCCGCCATCACCACAGAGCCAGGGTGAAAATGCAAGGCAGATCTTTTCAACTGAGAGAGGAGCCGGAAGTCCACATGGCCATGCCGCCTCCCTTTCTGCTTCTCCTCTTCACCCTCTGCCCTTGTCTCCTTGCCGTGCCCTGGTCGTGCCCCACACGCCTGCCTTAGGCATTCTCCACACTCGCCATTCCCTCTGCTTGGCATGCTCTTTCCTCCAGATACAAGCATGGCTGTTACTTTCTCAGGAACTCAGCCTAGCAGTTACCTTGTTGGGGGGGAGCCCTTTTCCTGGCCCCCACATAGAAAGGCTCCATGGTGTCATTCCTGCCTCCGTGGCCCTTTTACCTCATATGTAGAACCATCATTTATCATCCTTTCGGCCACTAAGATGCCCGTTCTGTGAGGGCAGGGGCTGCTTCATTCACCGTTTCTCCCAGAGCCTTGAACAGTGCCAGGCCCACACAGGTTTGGGGCCTGAGTTGTCTGGGAAGAGTTTCACAGTCTGAGCCTAAACAGCCAGGGCTCTGGTATTGTTACAGCTATCCCTGCTCAGTGTCCTGAGAGCTGAGAGGAAAACCGACCTGTTGTTGTTTCTGCTCTTTTGGGGGCCCACCACCCAGCTCCCAGATAAATCACACATGGAGGCTTATACTTAATTATAAATGCCCGGCCTTAGCTTGGCTTGTTTCTTGCCAGCTTTCCTTAACTTAAATGATCCCAGCTACCATTTGCCTCTGACTTTTCCCGTTCTCTTACTTCTGTAAATCTTACTCTTACTCCATGGCTTGCTGTGTAGCTGGGTGGCTTGGTGGCTGGCCCCTGAAGTCCTGTTCCTTCTCTGGCCATTTCTTTTTCCCTCCCAGAGTTCTCCCTCTATATCTTCTCTCTGCCTGCCAGCCCTGCCTATCCTTTCTCCTGCTTCACTATTGGCCATTCAGCTCTTTATTAGACCACCAGGTGTTTTAGACAGGCACAGTAACACAGCTTCACAGAGTTAAACAAATGCAACATAAACAAAAGTAACACACCCTAAAATAATATTCTACTATACTGACCCATCAGAGATCAACTGACATGAGGCTCGAGGAGCCACCAGGGAACAATTCATCCTGGGCAAACAGGCCCCTGCACAGTGTAACCTAGTTATCTGATCCAGTTAGCCGATAATGGGGAATGCTGGTTCTGGGAAGGGCAACGCAAGTCCAATGGCCAGCACCCCTGTGAGACATGAGGGACAACCAGGCAGGAAAAACCCTGCTGTGGCACCTGAGAGACAGCTTGAGGTCTCAGAGAGCATGCTTAGCCAAGCCTGCAGTTGTTGAATGCGCTGACCATCTCAAGTTGGAAAGGCTGCATCGAGAGGCTGGCCACACTCACCTTGAATCACATTCAACCTGGGTTTGGTTGGTAGCCCTTGCAAGTCACATACTACTGCCAAGGGACTCGTCTCTGTAGATTCAAGTTTGCTGGCTGGGGCTGCTGCTCCAGAGAGCTCACACTCTGGAAGGAGGGACTGTTTGTCATTCGTCTGACATGGGATGAGCGATCATGCTGTGGCAGGCACCGTGCTATGCCCCTGACTGTAGCAATTAGGAGGGCTAGGGTGGAGCTCAGTGGGTGTATTAGTTACTTTCCTGTTGCTGTGACAAAACGCCATAACCAAGGAATCTTATAACAGGAAAGGTTCACTTGGGCTTATCGTTCCAGAAGGATAAGAGCCTATAATGGCAGGGAAGCATGACAGTAAGCAGCAGGCGTGAATTGGATACTGAGAGCCCACATCTTGAATCACAAGCAGGAAGCAAAAACAACTAACTCAAAACTGGTGCATGGCTTTTGAAACCTCAAAGCCCACCCCTAGTGATATACTTCTTCCAGCAAAGCCACACCTCCAAAACCTACCCATACAGCTCCACCAACTGGGGACAAAGTATTCAAACACCTGAGCCTATGAGGGACATTCTCATTCAAACCACCACAGTGGGCAAGTTCTTGCTTATCATGTTCAATGCCCTAGGTCCCTAGGTTCAAGGCCAACAATTAGGAGGAGGGTAAGAAATGACATGTAGTCTGGAGAGCAGAAATAAATAGGCAAACACATGGGCAAGACCTAACTCATATAGCCCCATGTAATGGCTGAGAGCAATTTTGATGTTTTTATCAGTAAAGGAAGCTGTCCTGGGGAGGAGGAAGCTGTGGTTGATATTTTCTGAACACTGTCATCATCTCTACTTGAACCGGGCAAGACCTTGCCATTCCCTGAGCCTGAACCAGGAAAAATCTGTCATTCCCATGAGTCTGAGGCATCGGTGTCTTTCCCACGGCCATGAGTCTTTTTTCTAGGAGTCCGGCCTCCACTCAGGGGCGACAAGTTGGCCATCCAAGTGACAGGTCTGGCTGGGTGGTGTGGGGAGCTGACTGGTCACTGAGGCGCCAAGCATGTAGGGGAAAGGAGGCTTCCCCAGACTCAGCTGAAACTTGCCAGGCAAGCAAGCCCCAGGGCAGGTGTAGAGCTGACTGAGTTTCATGTCCACTGTGTGCATAAGATGAACAGTATGGAATCAGGAAAAGAAAGACATTGGTCTCAGGATCTGGGTCCCCTCCCTCCATATGATCTTAGCTCTTTTGCCTCTTCTCCAGGATTCCCTGAGCCTTGCCCGGGGAAGCCACAACTTCACCACGGTCTAGAGTGTTCTAGGTTCCCAGGATTTGATGGAGCCCAGTCCAGTTGTCTGAGGCAGGCTGTGTCATCTGCCTGCAACAACACAAGTTGGGGGTGGAGGGACAGGAGCAGAGCCCAGGCTAGGTTCAGCTTTCTCAGCCTCCTGTGACTTCGGCCAGGTATCTGACCCCGAGTCACTCACCTAAGACACACATCATTGATGAGTAAGTGGATGGGACGTGTGAGAAGGTACATACTGGCCATCCCAGGTCACTGTGGCCTCAGGGACTCAGACCCAGTGTCAAATGGGTGTGTGGAGTCATATCCTACACTTCTATCTTCTGTCCTCTTATTGCTCGTGTGCTTGAAAATATGACTTAGATGTCCCAAGACTGGGTTTCCACATTTGTAAAATGAGGTTAATAAACACATTGTCATCCTAATCTTATTCTGAGAATTAAATGACAATTACATAAAAAAAAATTAAGCCGGGCGGTGGTGGCGCACGCCTTTAATCCCAGCACTCGGGAGGCAGAGCCAGGCGGATCTCTGTGAGTTCGAGGCCAGCCTGGGCTACCAAGTGAGTTCCAGGAAAGGCACAAAGCTACACAGAGAAACCCTGTCTCGAAAAACCAAAAAAAAAAAAAAAAACTGCTTCAGGGATATCCAGGGCTCATGCATGTAGCGTGTCATACCAGTAATTTACATGGAAGGAGCCAAAGTCATTGAGATCAGATTTAACAGGGGGAGGGTAACGTTCCCCAGTAAAGTCCAAACCATGAGCTCTGCATAAATATTTTTCCATCTTTGTCGTAGAAAAGTCACCCCTCCCGGTGACAAGCGGCTGGAACCTTTGGTAAGCAACATCAAATGAGAACACATCTTATGTGATGACTTGTGGCATTGGCCTGTTTCTTTTCTCAGTAAACAAGCCCTGATTAGCCCTGTCTGGAGGGCCCCCCTGAGTGTGAGGCTGGAGGTTGGGGGAAATGCCCAGGCCTCTTCCCATCGGCCTTCCTGGCTGCAAGTTCAGATGACAGCCTTGACTCCCCGGAGCAGCTGGCCCTTCTCCCACCCTGAAACACTGGAAATGGATCTGCTGGAGAGTTAGCCAACGAGCATTTCTTGGAATCGTAAATGTCTGAGGGCTGCTGCAATACTTGAGATTATCTTGTTTTCTTTATCCGTGGAAGCCAAGGTTTTAATGCAGCATCTGTGTGAGTATCTTTTGATAATAAGAACCAAATGTTGTTGGTGGAAATGACTGGAAATTACACCGAGGATCAGAATGTGGGCTTTCAGATTCCCTCTGGAAGGCCTGCTGAGAAACAAACACATAAGACGTCTCTCCTACAAATCACCTAGGGATGTCGCAACCCTGGGGGCTCCTGCTGCCTCCTCTCTCCAGGCATGGGTGAGCTGGGACTGTGTGGCCTCTTGGAGGCTTCTGGCGGGTGGTGGAGATGCCCCACAGCTCCAATCATTTCTCCAGCCTTCTCCTCTGAGTGCCTTCCTTGGCCGCATCTAGAAACTTCTACCTAGACATCCCACAGACCTGTCAAAACCAAACCCATCATTTTCCCCCAACCTGGCTTGCTCTTCTATTACCAGATGCCACACTGATGGTCCTACAGGAGAAACCTGGACCTCATTCCTGACCCCTCCTCCTGCTCCCCCTACCAGCCGATGGCATGTCTTACTCTGACGTCATTCTCTCTTATCCACACACTTGGCTCCTGTCCCGGCATCCAGTCTCCCCCTAGACACCAAAGCCTTGCAGGAGTCTCCTTTGCCAGGCTCCGATAGTGCCTCTTTTTTCCAAGCCCACCGCCAGCCAAAATGATCTTCTTTTTGGAGGGGGGCGGGGAAACAGATCCTATTCAACCATCACCAAAACTGAAGGTGGGGCTGGGGAGGGAGTTCCACAGGAAAGTGTTTGCTGTGAAAGCATGAGGACCCCAGTTTGATCCCCAACACCGACGTAAAAAGCCCAGCACTGGGCTGCACATTTGTAATCCCAGTGCCGGGGAAGCAGAAGCCCTGCTCACTGGCTAACCAGACTGGATGGCTTGGTAAACTGTCCCAGTGAGAAAGCCTCTCTCAAAAAACGAAGTTAAGTAGACAGCTTAGGCAGAAAAGCAACTGTCGTGCGATCACAAAGAGCTGAATTTGGGTGCTCTGCCTCCACATAGAAAGTCAGGTTACCTCGGTAACCCTAATAACAACAGGGCTGAAACAGGCAGGTCCCTGAAGCTCACTGGCCAGTCAGCTTAGCCAATCAGTGAGTTCTGGCCTCAGTGAGAGAGCCTGTCTCAAGCACAGAGGTGGAGAAGGATAGAGAAAGACGCTGTATATTGACCTCTGGCCTACACACACCCCAGCACTCATATATACTATAGACTAAACAGACACAATTAAAAAACATGTAATGATTACTGAGGAACCACACATGCACCTATATACATACATGATAAAACAAAGCCCCAAAGCCTGAATTAAGGTGTGACTCCATCACTATTCTCAATTTGAACTCCACCTTCAAGGAAAAATTGTAAATGGCATCAATATAAACTTGCATCTCGGATCGACCAAGGAAGACCTTTCAGAAACTGCCCTTATCACCTGATGCTCAGGGTACAGGCTGCACCTGTCCCTCCTGTTCGTTCACCCCCTCACCCCCTCCATCACCCTTGGTTGCACCCCACCTTGATGTACTAGAACACAAAGGAGGTGGAAGATTGACTGCCGCGGTGTAGCTTTGGTGAATCGTCGTCTGTGTTGGGGTCACCTATGCTGGGGTAGGCTTTTTGATGGTGCAGCTGCTGTTTGAGTCACCCACAACCCTTACCTGCTGTGGGATGTCTTTCTGTATGCTGTTAATAAGTGTCGCCCCCATTGGCTAATAAATAAAGCTGTTTGGCCAATGGCAAGGCAGAATAAGGTTAGGTGGTGCATTCAAACTGAAGAGGAGATGAAGGGTGGAGTTGGAAGAGATGCCAGCCCACTCACCGCCCAAGGAGCAACAAGATGCCCACAGACTGGTAATGTCACGGCCATGTGGCAGCATATAGATTAATAGAAATGGGTTGGGTTAAGTTATAAGAGCTAGCTAGCAAGAAGCCTGACCCATAGGCCATACAGTTTGTAAATAATATATTCCTCTGTGTGTTTACTTGGGGCCAAGTAGCTGCAGGACATGGGTGGGAGAGATTTGTCCCTGACTACAGGGCCGGGCAGGACGAGAAAAACTTCTGGCTATATTTGGTGCCCCACGTTGGGTGCCACTTGTTAAGATCAATCCATGTGAATCTATTTAATGGGTAACAGAGATTTATTAAGATATAAATTGGGCTGGAGAAGATGGCTCAGTGGTTAAGAGTACCAACTGCTCTTCCAGAGGAGCTGGGTTAGAGTCTCAGCACCCACATGGCAGCTCACAACTGTCTGTAACTCCAGTTCCAGGGGACCAGACACCCATGGCAAAACACCAATGTGCATAAAGTTAAATAAAAACATTTTTAAAAAAAGATACAAATTGAGGGAAAGTAATGATTACCAGAAAGCAATTGCCTTGCACAGTAATAACGTCAGATATCAGCACCCGATCTGCCATGTGTGCATTTGTGAGGCTGCCTGCTCCTTTCCATCGTGCCGAGTCACCGAGCAAGGCCCCCCTTCCGAACTGAAGAAATGTATAGACAAGAAGTTATCATTGAAGTTAAATGGTGGCCGACACGGATAAGGAATACCATGGGGCTTTGATGACTTTATGAATCTTGTTATTGATGAGTGTGTGGAGATGGCAAATAGTAGGTAATAGAATAACATCGGCATGGTGGTCATACAAGGAAACAGCAGCATCATGTTAGAAGCCTTGGAAAGAGTCTAAACAATGGCTGTTCAGCAGAGGAGTCCACACCCCCTCCCCAAAGTACTGTTTGTCTGGGGTGTAGAATTGGCTCATGTACATTTTCATATGAAACTTTTTGATAAATAAACATTTGTGATGCTCAAAAAAAAAAAGATATAAATTGAGGAAATACACTCACGAATACAGAACGGAGTAGACAGCTGAAGACGTCCTCTGATCTGACCGGGAACCAATCCACCTGGCAGTTCAATCAGACCAGGAAGTAGGCAGCAGGGAGAAGGGGTTCATGAACCTTCTCTCTTACCTTTTAAGGGGTCACATACAACAGCAGGAAGCACCACCTCCTTCAGGCCCAATAGCTCAAGGTCATGGGCGGAGCAAATACTACTATACTCACCCAGGCTCCCGTAACTCACCTCCAATAAACAGATTGGTTTGGATGTAATTGTTTCTTTTGTCTGCTGGTGTCCTATCTGCGGTGAATAGATGTTCTATTAGTCTCTTTCAGTCTACCCCCGGCCCCCAATGAAGCATCCTGCCATGAGAGACTCTTAGGAGGGTCCTAAGAAGGTCAGAGGGCACCAGAGAAGATACTGAAGTCCAGGGCAGACCAAAGGCTTGGTCAGTCCCTGGGGTCTGGCAAAGCATTAGTGGATGGCAACAGCCGATTTCTGAGAGAAAAAGCTAAAGGTGGCACCTGCTCTCTGACTTCCCTTTCACATTCCACTGCTGAACTCAGGTCCTCTGGAAGAGCAGCCAGTGCTCTTAACCACTGAGCCATCTCTCCAGCCACTCCAGGACTTCGCCGTGGAGATTCTACATGGAGGCCCACATAGGCCGGCATTCCCTCACCTGGAGCCAGCTGCTTGGCCCTGGGCCAGCATCTCCACGGTGTAGGTAGGCCTGCCTGCCTGCTGCCACCTCTGGAGCTTCTAATTAATAACAGATTTGAGTGCATTTGTTTGCTTTGCTTTTAGAAGGCAGCCATGAACTAAACATGCACTAGGTGAAGGAAGTAGCCCCTTTCCCGCAGACTTTCTTCCCTGCCAGGCTGCCCCGACATGCCCAAAGCGACAAGCCCCGAAGAACTCAGTGTGGGGTTCTATGCGCTTCCCAGAGCCTCCACCAGAAAGGAAACCACAATTCATTCTGTGAGCGCTTCTCTGTCTTTCGCTCGGACTCCTCCGCATTCTGCGGAACACCATTCGAGAGTGCCACCCTCAGATGGCTCCTTGCTTCGGATGAGAACTCCAAGCCCTTAGCAACCAAGTCACCCGGGGAAGTGAGGCCTGGAACTCAAGACATCGCACTCCTGAAAGCACGCTTGGCCGTCTTGCGCCACCCTGTTGCGGAGCAAGCTCCAGCCGTTCATCTTCCACATTCTCTGATTCTCTCCACATAAGGCCGTGGACAACTGAGATGCAGGTTCTAAGGGAACCATGCACACATAGCTTTGAACAAAGTACTCAATAGAGCTTTGCCTGCAGGGCGCATGGGTGCCTTGCTTAGTCACACACCAAGCAACACCTCACCCCACCAAACTCTCCCTCCCTAGTGTGAGCCCCTCTTTTGGATTGTGACATTGAAAGCCCCTGGGCAGCCTTTATCCATTCACTGAACATCCATAAACCCATCTTTCTGAGTGGAAGTCACCGCACATTCCCACATTTCCGAATTCACCATCCATCACCCTGTGGTTTTTCTGGGGCTGGCAGGCCTGGCTCTGCACACAGCAGGGTCACAGAACTAGCAGTGGGGTGGCCTCGGCACAGAGGAGGCATCCTAAGAGGGGGGTCCACGGCCAGCCACCCCAGCCACGGCACAGCCTCTTCCGTGGGGCGCCGAGTAATTGGTTCTGTATGGTGTTTGTTATGGCTTATGTCAGAAAATCAGAAAAGAAGCCTCTGGGGGAGGAAGCCTTTTGTCCGACGCCACATGGCTGGGCCCCTGCTGTGGCTCTGCTAACCTGGTCCCAATTAGGGGTTTGTGGGGCTCGGGCTGGGAGCTTGTGAAGCTCTTTGACTGAATTTTGCCTCCTCAGAGCCCCGCTTCCTTTTCAAAATGCAGACTTGCAAAAGCCTTGGAGGTGCGGCTGAGTGGGTGGGTGGGGGAGGGTCCTACAGTCGGGCAGTGTTGGAATACTGTTCGTTCTTGCCTCTCTGCCCCAGGCAGTGCCCAGAGCCAGGTTGTGGGGCTGACACTCAAGCAGATGGATGCTTCCAACTGATGCTAGTCACCTTGATTCATGAGGGAGCTGGATGGAAACTTGGGGAGAGATGCTGTTTTCTTCCAAGCCTTGGGCACCATTTTGCCATCTACAAAAATACCCTTTGCTATATTTAGGCCCCTCCTCACAGGCCCTGCTCTCGAGAATGTTTCTCAGGCTGTTTTTATCATTTAATATTTTTTTCCTGCCACCTGGAGAAATCATCAAGCATTTGAGCCCCCCGAAATTCATTCTTTCTGCAGCTCGCTAATTAAAACAAACCGCTGGCCAAATTACAACCTTCAAACGGAATTCGGGCGTCAGTGGAAAGTGCTGGCGTGTGTTTTTCCCACCCCCATGACTCCTTGCTAGTGTTTATGAGGCACCTGCCCTGTGCCAGGCCCTGCTCTGTGCTATACACAGGTTTGCTCACTTCAGGCTCTTGTCCCCTGTGGGAACCATGAGTCACCATCACACCAGGTTAAAGACAAAGAAGGCCCACCAGGGAAGTACAGCCATTGGTTCCCCATCCCCAGAGCCTCAGGGAGAATGATGCAAGGCTTTGCTTGACTGTCCTGGCACTGATTTGTGTGGTGTGACACTCTTCCTGGAGAGGCTTGAAGAAACATTTACTTACCCCAGATAGGGAACTGAGGTCAGACCACGGTGTGGATAACACCAAAGTCCATCTTGGTCAATCAGTGAGTTTTATTGGGGTTACTTACAGGAGTATGGGTGAGAGGTTACTTATGGAAACAGAAATGACTCAAGGGTAGCTATATCAAAAAAAGCCCTCCCCAGCATTGGTGACAGTTCCTGAAAGCTGAAAACCTAGAGCTCACTGAACTACCTGCAGGAGGCTCAACATGTTGGAGAGTGTCTTTTCCAGGTAGTTCAGCTAGTCTCAGCCTCTTCCAGATAGCTCAGATGGTCACTGCTACTTCCAAGCATTTTGGCTGGTCTGCTCCAGGCAGCTCAGAACATCTGAGAGCTCCCCTCAGCCATTTTTACTACCCATATAAGCATAGGGCAGGAGAGGCCTAGTGAATCTGTTCAGTTTCAGGGACTTCCTGAAGCCTTTGAGTTGTTTACTTCCTGTCTTAAGGAGCCTATCTTCTACAGGATGGAGTGTTTCACCTCCCCCCAGAAAATCCTGTGTCTTAAGTAGCTTCCTCATAGGAAGGACAGTTTCCCTCCCCTTTAACATCCTGTGCCTTAACCAGCTTCCCCAAGGATAAAATATTTTCCTCTTAGAACACCCTGTGCATTAGTGAACCTCCCTCCAAGACTGGAACATTTCGTCTCAGAGGGAATTGCTGCACAACATGACACTAAGACTCTCTTGAAGGAGACCCCTGCAAAGCAGGGGCTCCCTCCTGGACCCCGATTAGGCACAAGCCACACACAAACACCTGTTTTCTCAGAGAGATCCTTTTTTTAAGCAGGGAAGAAAAGTTAAAGTGGCTGCTTTCTGACTCAGGCAGAAAAACAGCAGCAATTGGCCTTGCAGGTGTGATTTTTCAGAAGAGAAAAGGGGAAGGTCTGTGGCAGTAAAAGAGAAAGGGGACAAGGGAAAAGGGGACAGGGACAATGGAAAAGGACCAGGGGTATTTGTCCTGGAGGGACCAAGGACTGCCTTGTAGAGAGGAGACAGATGTGGCCCATAGGCAAATGGCAGTTTATAAAGGTAAAGTGGGAAACCCTGTGTGAGGATGAGGTGCTTAATTTTAATTGGACATGTTAATTAGGCGAACCAAAGGGGGCTTTTGATTGCTGGACTTTAATACTTTGATAGCTGGACCTTGGTAGTCAGCCTCAGGAGGAGGAAGTGGCCAAATAAGGAAATAGACCTGGGGGCTAGCTTTAGGAATGCAGCAAGGCCCAGGGAATTGGGGAGAAGGGCAAGCGCCACCAGGGCCACATGCTCGAGTGGGCTAGTGTCCTCTCATCCCTCCTATATGGCACTCAGTGCTGGAAGAGGCAGGTTAGGGACAGTGACTTCTGAGGGTACAGATTTTATTTGCACATGGAATCCCATAGACATCTGGAAGTGCGCTCTGAGGAAGGGCTCTGCCCCAGGAGGGGTGGATGATAGCCCCTCTTCTAGCACAGGGGTTCCCCACCCTCAGTCCCGCTCTCAGAGTCCGTTCTTCGCCTCTAGCCCCCTCCTCAATGAGGGTGACATTGACATTCTGCTTTCTGCTCCTGGGGCTCTAGCACTACAGATGTGAAACAGAGAAGTTCCGTTAAACCAGCCCTGCCTCAAAGATTAGCTCGCTCTCTCTGGTGGGTGTGGTCCTTGGCTCAGACACCTGGTCTAGTCGGCTCACAGACTCATCATCATCCATGCTGCTGTTTGGGCTTAGGCCTGGCTTCTGCGAGCAGCCAACAGCTTCCTGACTGTGTGGTTTCCGACCTCCTTCTGGGAAGGCCAGTTCCAACAGTAAGGGCTGCATCCTCCTGAAACTGTCCTTCCCTGCTGGTCCAGGAAACTGAGAACAGCTGTGACCTTCAGCAGTGACACAGGCCAACGCAGCACATGGGGTTATCAGCTCCACCTGACGGAGAAACGAAGGCTGCCACGTTTTGTTTGTGTGGTTTGCAAAGGGGTTTCTTGTAGCCCAAGGTTGACCTCAAACATGAGGATGACCTTGAGCTTCTGATCCCCCCCCTGCCTCCGCCTGCCGAGTGCTAGGATTAGAGGTATGCACCTCCATACCCAGTTTTTGTGATGCTGGAGATCATATTATTTTCCGGGTTTTGAGCATGGTAGACAAACACCCAGCCAACTGAGCTACACCCCTAGCCCCTGAAGCAGTCATTCGCGAAGATATCTGAGAACCTTGGAGCCAGATGCCTCCAAGGAACCAGCCTGACTTCATCATTCTCCCAAACCCTATGGAACCCCCCTTCTCCCCCCTCCCCCCTACCATGTCTAACCTCAGGTGTGGACAATGGCTTTACAGCCCCGTCAGTAATGGTCCTGCCTGCCTGCTAGTCCAGCCTTAGCCCCTCTAGAACCAACTACACCCAAGAGAACCTTTGCATGAACCTGGGTTCCTTTCCCATCAGTGCACCTGGCAAACTCCCCTTCCTCCTCTCTCCATCTGTATGGGAGCATCGGTGTTTCAAGGCTCTGCCCCAACAGTGACTCCTTTCTTCCTGCTTCTGGGTTCTCCCATGCCTACTGTATGCACCTCTCATGGGACACCTCTGACTGTCCTTTGTCCACTTTTGGTGGTTGACAGTAGGACCCGAGAGGAAAGGTGGTGTGCTGGATAGTTTTATGTCAGCGACACAAGCTAAAGTCATTTGAGAGGAGGAGCCCCAATTAAGAAAATGCCTCCATAAGATCTAACTACAGGGAAGCCAGTATGGTTTTTTTTTTTATTAATGATTGATGGGAGAAAGGCACAGCCCACCCTGGGTGGTGGTACCCCTGGGTTGGTGGTCCTGGGATCTATAAGAAAACAGACTGAGCAAGCCAGGGGAAGCAAGTTAGTAAGCAGCACCCCTCCATGGCCTGTGCATCAGCTCCTATCTCTAGGTCTATCTCTCTCAAACTCTGCCCTGTTTGAGTTCCTGTCCTGACTTCCTTTGAGGATGAACAGAGATAAGGAAGTCTCTGTGCCTTCAAATCCCTCCCAGGCTTGCCCACACTGACTAGTCAGTTTGCAGAGGATCCAGTCCCCCAGCCCGAACCGAGCCCCCCTCCTTTCAGACCTCTGCCCTCCTCTGGTACCCAGACCACCCCAGCTGATCTTCTCACTGAGAATTTAAACCTTCAACTTAGAATCTTAGTGTCTGTCTACCCCTGATGATGGCAAAATTCTGCACGGTTTCCTCTGGTGTGCTCTTTCCTCACTGTTCTGTGCCCTGACTTTGCTGGTGTCCTGTACATGGGCAAAAACATGGTGGGTTTGGGCCAAGTGTCCCTCAAAGGGACTGGTTCTTAAGGCTTAATGTCCAGATAGTGGAGTCAAGTATGGCAGGGTGGTTTATCATGAAGGGTCTGACTTCAACAATTGGTTCATCCATCAAGGATGAATAATTGGCCAGACTATAACAGGCTAGCGGGGACCAGAGAAGGTGGGGCCTGACTGGAAGAAGCGGGAAACTGGTGGTGTCTTTGAAGGGTATTGTAGCACGAATCTTAAAAGTTCTTATTAATAAAAACAAACCTGGAGCTGGATATTGGGGTGAACGCTGGAAGATCAGAGAAGCAGAACAAGCCACAGCTACCTCACCTTGCCAATTCCTCAGCTGATCCTGTTTCCTCAGACTGGAAGTCTCTGAGTCCTCATCCAGAATGAATCTCAGCTGAGCTGCTGCTAAAAGCCTAAAGCCTTAACCAGCTCTAGTTCCTGGTCCTCACACCTTTATATACCTTTCCGCTTTCTGCCATCACTTCCTGGGATTAAAGGCTCTTGTTACCATGCCTGGCTGCTTCCAGTGTGGTCTTAAACTCACAGAGAACCAGACGGATTTCTGTCTCTGGAATGCTAGGATTAAAGGTGTGTGTGCCACCATTTTCTGGCCTCCGTATCTAGTGGCTGTTCTGTTCTCTGACCCCAGATAAGTTTATTAGGGTGTACAATATTTTGGGGAACACAATATCACCACAGATCATGTCTTTTTGCTGGCCTCTTCTGTGTTTTTCTAATTACTCATTGCTGTGAGGCAAGCATCCTCCCCCACCACAAGTTCCCACTGCCATGATATTTTATCTTGTCTCGGGCCCACAGAAATGGATTCAGCCGGACTTACATTGAGCCCTCTGAAACCCTGAACAAAGTCAATCTTTTCTCCTTTTAATTTTTTTTAAAAAAAAGATTTACTTATTTCACTTTTATGTGTATGGCTATTTTGCCTGCTTGTATGTCTGTGCACTGTGTGTGCAGTGCCCTCAGAGGCCAGGAGAGGGCATCGGATCCCTTTGCACTGGGGTTACAGGTAGTTGTAAGGGGCCATGTGGATGCTGGGAGGCTAGGAAGAGAACCCAGGTCCTCTGCAGGAGCAACAAGTGTTCCTTAATAACCAAGCCATCTCTCCACTCCTCCTTCTAACTTTAAGCCAGGTCTTTTGTCACCGTAATAAAAGGCTGGTGACCACAAAGCGTGATGACACACGTGTGTTGCAGAGGCACAATCCCTCACTCCTCATTCCCAAAAACCTTGAGGCTATGAGACTTTTTATTTTGTTCTGCTATTTTTCAAGACGGGGTTTCTCTGTGTCCTGGAACTCACCTTGTCGACCAGGCTGGCCTCAAACTGAGAGATCCCCCTGCCTCTGTCTCCCGAGTGCTGGGATTAAAGGCGTGCGCCACCATCTGACAACCTCGAGGCTATGAAGCACCTAGGAACCATATGTACTATGAAGTGAGCACAAGCCCTCAGTGCCCAGTTCCTGGGGGGGGGGGGTACTCAGGCTCTGTTGGTCTGGATTGAGGGGTTTCCAAGATTCGAGGAGCCTAAGCACAGAGCCCCCAAGTACCTCACTCTGCCTTGTGTGTAAGAAGAGATATTACCTGGATTTCATGGCCAGTTTCTCATTATCGTTCATGGTGCCATCTTGGGCCCTAGTATCCTGGTTATGTAGTAATCTCTGTCGAGGCAGGATCTGTGTTCAGACCCCTGAAGTAGTCATAAAAGGATAATCCCTTGTGTCTATGCTGCTGTGTGCTGAGTTTACAGGCCCTGAAACATTCTTAGCTGGCCGCTCTGCCTGTTGGGTGGTCAGTCAGCCTTTCAAGTGAAGGAGGGATTGCATGGGTAGAAAGATGTGGGCACACTAGAAAGCTCTTCAGGAGGCTCGATTGCCTAGGTCATGAATGGCCAGGGATGGAACCCAGAGAAGAAGGAAAGTCCCAAGTGTCTTGCTTTGTTCTAGCAGCTGGCCAGCTGTTGGTATCAGTCACAGAAGTTAGCTGGCTTTGATGTGAGGACACATGTAAGAATTTGCAATGGCTGCTATAATAACACACCACAGTCCAGGGGCTTAGACTTCAGAAATGAGTTTTCTTGCTGGGGGTGGGGGGTGGGGAAGCCCCAAGTGAATGTGCGAAGGAGTAGATGACGTCCTAATGAATGTGTGTTGTTGACATGAGCAGAGCCATTCCTGAACCCCAGTGCTTCAGACCCATGTGAATGGCAAAGCCTTCCCCCAGTTAAACTCAGGGGGTTGCCATTGCCTTCTCCTGGTCCAAGTGTTTATGAATGATTGACATGTGTGCAAAAACTATCCAACACAGCTTCCTCCTGGGGATGTTGCAGCCTGAGACTGTTTCCCTACGGGGACCTCCTACGTAGTCTAGCTAACCCTGCCTCCTTACTCAGTTGAATGCAACAAACCTGCCTCCTCTGTTGAGATGTATAAAATAAATGGGCTGGGCTTCTGGGATGCAGTTGGTGCCCATCATCAGAGCAAGCATAGCCCACCCAATCCTAGCTCTTCTGTAAAAGTGTCTATGCGTCTGTCTTTTCTTATCGCTCGTTGCCCAGTCAAATTTCCAGGACCAAGCAGTGTAGGACGAGGTATCTTGCATTTCTAGAAAACAGAAAAGTCGAGATGTCTCCAGGGTTGGCTTCTTCTGAGTCCTTTCTCCTTGGCTGTTTACAGACATCCATCTTCTCCCTGTGTACTTGTACGGTTAACCCTTTGTGCGTTGCTATATTTCCATCTCCTTGTGAGAACAGCATCATGTTGGATTAGGACACGCCATAATGACCTCATTCAACCTTAGTGCTTTACTGACTCCAAGTGTGTCAGGTGCTGAGATCCTGGGTTTTAGGACATTAGTGTATGAATTTGGGGATGGGGGTCATGATGCAGCCATTATAGTACATATCCAGTTTAAAATAGGCTGAATTCTAAGAAATAGACAAGCATCCAAGAGGCAATGGTGGGGTGTGTTTCTGAACTTGGAGGACAGCTTGGCTGGGGACGTGAATTCGGGTATAAAAAGTGACAGGGATCAAGGAATAGCTGTATCAGTCCTGAGAGGGGAGGGAGAAGGGCACAAGACCCGCCGGAAAAAGTGCAGATGGAGCTGTGGCCAGAGAATCAGAAGACCCACGGATAGGTAGAGTCCTAGACGGCCCCAAGCAAGGAATTACTTTAAGGCAGTAATTTTCAACTATGGGTCGCGACCCCCTTGACAATCCTCTATCTCCAAAATTATTTACATTGTGATCCATAACAGCAGCAAGATTACAGTTAGGAAGCAGCAATGAAAATAATTTACTGGTTGGGGATCACCACAACAGGAGGGACTGTATTAAAGGGCCAGAGCATTAAAATTGAGAACCACCGCTTTAAGGAGTGGCCGCCATGGATCCAGTCTCTCCATATTATGCCACACGCACACACGCTGTAGCTCTGGGGCCTCTTCATACCTGGTTCTCACTCAGTTCTCTGTTTTCTGCAAGATGCGACATAGTGAAGAGCAGCAGCTGAGTTTCATCAGCCCAGGACTGTGGTTTGGAAAGAGAATACAAATTAAAATACAAAATATGTCCGGGTGGGACAAATCAGTATGTCTTTTAATCTTGATCTCAAGATGCTCATGTCTCCCCCAGGAGATTCTGAAGTTAAATGGCACATCCAAATGTACATTCTGCTTGGAAGGTTAAAAGAAAGCGGGGAGATCCACCCAGCCTGTGCTTACTGTAGCCTTGTTTGGTCTCTCGGCATCCATTGGTTGGAGGGAATGATGCCTTCCAGATGCTTCCAATCTTCTCCAGCCAGGAGTCTGGCTGGCCAACTGGGCCCCCACCCTCGGTCTGGCTGCCCACAGCCAGATGGACTTTCCCAGCCCAGCTTCTCACATGCCCACCGCAGCTGGGCCTGTGGTCTTGCCTCATGTCGTAGACAGGGCCGAGCAGGCTCCCCTGCAGACCCTTCCTCATGTCATAGACAGGGCCAAGCAGGCTCCCCTGTAGACCTCTCAGTTCTAGGGTTTGCCTTGTTGGGCCTCATTGGTTTACCAGGCCTCAGCGTGAGAGGAATCCTTTTCACTTGGAAAGGCTTTGGTGACCCTGAGCCACCCTCTCAGGCCTCTCTCTGCAGCTCCTCTTCTCTCTCCTTCTTCTGCTGGTGTTGTGAGTATCCTGATGCCCAAATGGGTCTGCTCCTGGGGACAGGGCCTCCACACTGTTGCGCTACACCTGTGACTACTGCATTCTTGGCATTTGCTATATACTGATGTGCATGGATAAATATCAACTTTTGCCCTTCCTTCCTTCCTTCCTTCCTTCCTTCCTTCCTTCCTTCCTTCCTTCCTTCCTTCCTCCCTCCCTCCCTCCCTTCCTTCCTTCTGTTCTTCCTGCATTCCTTCCTTCTTTCTGTTTTTTTTTTCTTTTTGTTTTTGTTTTCCAAGACAGGGTTTCTGTGTGTGTAGTCCTGGCTGTCCTGGATCTCGCTCTGTAGCCCAGGCTGGCCTTAAACTCACAGAGATCCTCCTGCCTCTGCCTCCCGAGTGCTGGGATTAAAGGTGTGCGTCATCACCGCCTGCTTGTAAATTCTTTCTTATATTTTCATGTTTCAATAAATTAGACGCCAATATTAGGAGTCATTTTTAACTTTTTTCATGTGCACGTGTGAATACATGTTTGCATGCACGTGGGTTCGCTTGTGTGCAGATGTATGTGCATTTATACAAATGCCAGTGCCCATGCATGTGCACAGGGAAGCCTGAAGTTGATGTTTTCCCTGATTGTTTTTAATTTTATTTATTGAGGCAAGTTCTTTCACTGGACCACAGCTTACTCACCAATTGTGCTAGTTTAACTAGCCCCTTGCCCCAGGGACACCCTGCCTCTTCACACCCCAGGATTGCACATGGTCACTACATCGGCCTAGTGAACTCTAGTCCTTATGTTTGTGTGGCAAGCACTTTATCCAATGAGCTATTTCTATATTCCTCTTTTTAATTTTGTATTTTGAAAAATAAAAATTAAAAATTCACAGAAAGGGGGCTGGAGATTTAGCTCAGTGGTAGAGCGCTTGCCTAGCAAGCACAAGGCCCTGGGTTCAGTCCTTAGCTCTGACAAAAAAAAAAATCACAGAAAGTTGTGAAAAACAACACAGAGAGAAGTCTGTTTCTGGGCAGATAGACAGATGTCCTCTCCCCATTCCACCCACCAAATGCAACTGAAAACCCTCGACACAGAGAGACTGACCAAGACAGGTGGGGGGCCGACGAGTGACTTCCGGGTCTAAGGAGCGCCGGAGGCTGCCATCCAGAACCAGGAACAGACACAGACTAAACTCAGGCCAACAGAGCTAGGCCACTGCAGGCTACCAAGACAGAGTAAGTGGTGTGCTTCTGATGAGCACAACAGTCGGGGTGTGACTACCACACACACACACACACACACACACACACACACACACACACACACACACACGCCAAACCCTGTGAAGTGTCCAAGCTTCCTGCCAGCTGGTATTGCGGGGCAGAGAGCAAGACCTCCATTCCTGCCAGGGGGACAGGTTCCTTGCCATGGTGTCAGGAGAGACTGCTCTCACCCAGAATATCAAGGCACCTTTCTCGTTCCTGCTAGGAGTCAAGATTCTCATCATGTCTTCCGGTGGCGGAGCCGACCCTCCACCAGCTCCGTGGCTGCAGGCAGGTATCGGTGGAAGCTGGGAGAGAGCTGGAACTGTCACTTCCACTCAGCAGTGACAAGGAGCAGACCTCTCCCAGCCCAGGTTATCAAGGAAGGCTGAGTAGGAAAGCTGGCCTTCTCCCTCCACCGTGGTCATGGGGCAGCGTCCCCTCCCCCTGCCAGAGCTGCACAAGAAAAAGCCAGCTGCAGCAGGGCACTTAAATAAGATCCAGAGTCTCAGCTGAAATACGAGACTGTTCAGGTTTCAACGGAAAAATCACTCATCAGCACGCCAACTGCCAGAGAGATCGCAATCGGAGTGAAAAATGACAAGGAGTGGATACAACCATGGGGTAGCAGGCACGTCAGATTATCAGGCCAAGATCTTGAGGCTGCAATGATAAAAATGTTTCCGTAGGCAATTAGTCCGGAAGACAAGAAAAAAGAAAAATAGAGGCTCAACAAATAATCATAAAAGGAAATATATAAACAGAGACATAGAAAAATAGAAATTGTCCAGTAAGAACAATAGGAGAAAGACCAGAAGAAAATCCCAGCAGAACCCTGGGGGAGAGTTGTTAGCGGGATTCTGTAATAAGAAAGGGGGATAGAGACGAAATAATTTAAAACTCCCTAAATTAGGGGAATGCACAAATCTCTGAGAAGCTCAGTGAACCTCCAAACTGAAGTCACCAAGACAACACCAGGCCAAACTGCCCCAAACTGTAAACAAAGGGAGATACAGTGTGCTGCTTCCTGTGGGGTCAGTACTTACCGCACAGTCCTCATCCTAACTGTGGGGTCAGTACTTACGGCACAGTCCTCATCCTAACTGCGGGGTCAGTACTTACGGCACAGTCCTCATCCTAACTGTGGGGTCAGAAAGCAGGCTCTTGACATTCTACAAGACTGAGAGAAAAAAGTTATCCCAGTGAAAATGTGTGTTAAGAGCAAAAGGACAGAGTGGGAAGGACGGCCCAGTGGTTAAGAGCACACACTGCTCTCGCAGGACCAGGATTCCATTCCTGGCACCCATATCTGACAGTTCAAGATAAGCAGTAACTCCAGCTCCAAGTAATCTGACACTTCTGGCCTTCGTGGGCTCCGGTACGTACGTACGTATGTATGTACGTGCGTGCGTGCGTGTGCTCGCGCACGCGCGCGCACACACACACTCGCACTCACACACATGCACTCACACACATTCTCACACATGCACACACACACACTCACACACAACTACAAATAAAAAATAAAATAAAAAGGTTACTGAGATATGAGTGGTAAACAATAAGCTCTTTTGAAAAATAAAGGAAAGAGCTGGAGAGATGGCTCTGTGGTTAAGAGCACTGCTCTTTCCAGAGGACCCAAGTTCAATTCCCAGCCCCCATATGGTGGCTCACAACTGTCTGTCAACTCAGTTCCAGGGAATCCAACAGCTTTTCTTTGTTGTTTTTTGTTTTTTGTTTTTCGAGGCAGGGTTTCTCTGTGTAGCTTTGCGCCTTTCCTGGAACTCGCTTTGTAGACCAGGATGGCCTCGAACTCACAGAGATCCACCTGCCTCTGGCTCCCGAGTGCTGGGATTAAAGGCGTGTGCCACCACTGCCCGGCCTAACAGCTTTTCTTACTCCCTTGGGCTCCTCTATGCACATGGTACACAGAGGTTCACTCAGGTGCGTGCGCACGCTGATGCACACACACACACACACACACACACACACACACACACACACACACACACACACTTAAGTAAATTAATATTAAAAGAAATAATAAAAAGATAGAAAAAAAGGAAAGGAGCCTGTTGTGGTGACACACATCTGTAATCCCAGCACTTGGGATACAGAGGCAGGCAGATCTCTGTGAGTTTGAGGCCAGCCTGGTCTACAGAGTGAGTTCCAGGACAGCCAAGGCTACATGGTGAGACCCTGTCTCAAAATAAAAGGAAGAAGAAGAAGAAGGAGAAGAAGAAGGAGAAGAAGAAGAAGAAGAAGAAGAAGAAGAAGAAGAAGAAGAAGAAGAAGAAGAAGAAGAAGAAAGGAGGAGGGGGAGGAAAAGGAGAGAAAGAAAGAAAGAAGAAAGGAAAGAAAGAGAAAAGAAATGGTAAAATAAGAAATCTTAGATTATCAGGAAGGTAGCCAAACAATGGAACTTTAAAAAAAATTTTTTTTCTTGAACTTTTTTTTGAAGTTTGGGTTTTTTTTTTAACTTTTTTTTTTTTTTTTAAAGATATGGTTGTTTCCTGTATTGTACATCTGTGTGATACATTCATGCTGGAGCCTGTGAAGGCCGAAGAGGAATCATGTCTCCTGAGACTGGAGTTACAGATGGTTGTGAGTCACCATGTCAGAGCTGGAAACTGAACCCAGGTCCGCTGGAAGAGCAGCTAGTGCTCTTAACCACTGAGTCATCTCTCCAGCCCCAAAAAGTATTATTTTCAGATACCGACATTTCTCTAAATAGATGTGAAAGAAATACTTGAAATAATTATAAAATGGCCCAATGGTGCCTGTAACCCTAGCTACCTAGGAGGCTGATGCGGAAGGATAGAAAATTCAAGGCCTGCTTAGACTACAGAGCAAGAAAACAAAAACTTATGATAGAGAGATTAAAATGAAATTCTAAAAAAGAGTCAGGTAACTTTATAGGATAAAAGAAAAAGAAGCAAGAAACAGAACAGATAGAACAAAAAGATGAAGGGGTAGACACCAGCTCTGGTGTATCAGTAAATACTCAGCCATGACTGTTTCATAGAGCAATTATAAGACACAGATTAGCAACGTGAATGAAAACGCAGGCCCTGACTACATGCCCCTTGCAAGGGGCTTCCAACTGTAGAGGCAGGTCGACAGCTCACTGATGGAAGAAGATCTATCATGCAAATATTAACCAGAAGAAAGCATGTTGCCATATGAATATCAGGCAAAGCAGGCTTTGGAGCAGAAGCAGAACTTCCAGAGCCAGGGAGGAGCCGTGTATGAAGGTGAAGGGCCAGCCCACCAAGACAGCAATTCAAAATGTGTCTATACCAAAGAACAGAACTGCAGAATATTTACACCTGAAAAAGAAAGAGGTGACTCTGCTGGTATGTTTGGATCCTTCAATAACCCTCTAGAATGAGGCGGAATACCAGTCAGGAATCACCCTAGAGGAGCTAAATAACGCTGGGGCACTCCGCCTTATAGAAGCAGAAATGCACAATCTTTTTACCGCTTGTGTAGGGGTGTGTGTGTGTGTGTGTGTGTGTGTGTGTCAGTCAGAGAACAACCTGGGTGTTCCTCCTAGCTTTCCACCTCCTTTAAGGCAGGAGCTCTCGAACTGGCCCAGGAGTTTCTAGTCTCTGCCTCACATCTCTCCATAGGAGCCCTGGGATTACAGACATGAGTTACCATGCCTGGCTTTGTGTGGGTTCCAGGAGTTCACACTTGGGTTTTTACTCTTGCTTGACCCACTGAGCTACCTCCGAAGGCTCGACGCCTTTATTCTTCCTGCTCCAAACTGGAATGGTGCCAGCTGTCCTTCAGCACGCCTGGGAGTGCTCAAGGTCAAGTATGAGACCCACCTTCCCCAAGATGAAGTTTCCTTTCACTCCCAGCTTGCAGAGATATTTTGTCTAGGATGAATGTTGGATTGCATCAAGTGCTTTTTCCATAGATATTGAAATGGTGGCATGATTCATGTCAATGTGGTGAATCATCCCAATTGATTTTCAAATGTTAAACTGATCTGGAAGTCTGATGATGTGTCCCGCTTCGCCGTCGTCATGACAGGTCGTTCTTTTTATATACTGCTAGATTTGGTTCGATGTTTGGCATTGCAGATTTTTGTGACTGTATTCATGAGAGATATTGGATTGCAATTTTCTTGTTTGGTTTTGGTTAGAAGGGTAATGCTGCCTTTATAGAATGAATTAGTAAGGATCCCTTTTCCTCTGTGTTCTGAGAGAGTTAGTGTAAAGCAAACTTGATCTTTTTCCTCCTGGAATGTCTGATGTAATTCACTTGTTCATCATGGAGTCTTCTTTTGCCTTCACCCCTTCCTAAGGCAATAGCTACATGGCGTGTGTGGAATGTGGAGGCGAGTGCTACAAATCTGACTGGCTTCCAGGCCGCGTATAAGTAGGCAAATGGTCTGCAGTATGAATGGGGTTGTGGCGGAAGTGGCAGGCACAGTCAAACGTCTCAAAAGCCCTGTGGTTCCTGCTGCAGCCCTTTCTGCCATCCCTGGGGACAAGGAGAAGGTGATAGAGGACACTATGAAGCCGAAACAGAGACAAGCTGGACTAAACTCCACAGACTATCCCGCTTCACCTCTGTGGAGCTACTTGCTTTAAGGTCAATTGACTGTAAAAACCATCCGTTAGCAGTGGCAAGTGGTAGAGCGGATAGCAATCGGTAGAGCGGACAGCAATCGGTAGAGCAGACAGCAATCGGTAGAGCGGATAGCAATCGGTAGAGCGGATAGTGAGCGGTGATGCACACCCGTGGCCTCAGCTGCTTGGGAGGGTGGGTAGTAGAATTGCTTGACCCTTCAAACTCAGGGAAAAACCAGTGAGGCCCCATTTCAAACACACAAACACGGACCTGTCTCTCGCCCACCAATCTTAGAACCAGAAGTATAGCTCAGCAGCTGAGTGCTGGCCTCGCGTGCACAAGGCCCTGGTTTCCACACCCCCAGCCTCATGACCACAACCACCAATTTCCAGAGTCATAGATGTGTCATAGGTGACAACTGATGAAGTCGGTTACATATGTGCAGACCACAGACAACTTCCTAACCTGTCGTTCCCTTCCCCAGGCTGCTGCACACAAAAACCACTTCACTGAATTCTTGGGGAGATGAATTTGAGACTTGCTCTCCTATCTCCAGAGATGGCTGCCTCATGAATAAACAGTTCTTCTTGTGAAACTCATTCCTGTGACTGGCATCCTATGTAGTGAGCAAAGGAGACCTACTTCTCCAGCACATTCCACCACTGTTTGTTTGAGACAAGGTCTCACTAGTAGCCCAGGCTATATTGGAACTTACCCAATCTGCTTCAGCCTTACTAGTTTGGGGTTACAGGAATGTGTTCTCACACCCAGCTAACACTCGCAGCTCCAACAGCTTTTAGAAATTAAAAACATTATATATCTGTGTATATATGTGCTCACAAGGATTTGGGTCAATGACTGATGTCTCCCATTCTCCACCTTATTTTGTGAGACAGAATCTCTCACTGAACCTAGAGTTTACCATTTCTAGTAGACTGGCTCCTATACCCTGCTTTTGAAGGCAAGGCAAGGAAATATCATCTGGTAATTTTTCCTTTCCAAAGTGCCAAAACAAAGCAGCAAAGGTGGATGGGCATGGTAGTGCATGCCTGCAATCCCAGCCATCAGAAGCAGAGGCAAGTAGATTGCTGAGAGAGTTTGAAACCAGCCTGGTCTATACAGTGAGTTCTAGCCCTGCCAGGCCTATAAAGCAAGATCTTGGCTTAAAAAACAGAGTCTAGATTGTAGCTCAGTAGTAGAGGTGCTTGCCTGGCATGCACAAACTCCTGATTCAAATACCATGCACGGCATAAAACCAGGCTTGGTGGTATATGTCTATGGTCTTAGCACTTGGGAGATGGAAACAGGAGCATCAGAAGTTTGAGGTCAGCCTGGTCTACATGAGACCCTGTCTGCTCATGGGGACGTGCTACTTTTCCAAACACAGGACCAAGGAGTGTGGAGTGCTAGCAAGCACCCCTCTGTTTGTGAAGCGTGGGGCACACAGGCAATAAATCCCTCACCAAAGTCTTGCAGGTGACTTCAGTGGCCGAAGGGATCATTCCTGACTAATGTCTTCTGAGTTCTATGTATCTATGAATCAGTTCTTTCTTGTTCCACCTAAAGTAGACCTCATCTCTTTATGGTCTGTTTCATTTTCCATGAAGCTTTGAACAGTATATTTTGATTTTAGGATGAAGTCATAAGACCTTGGAATCATCAACAGATGGTCTCTCTCTAGAATCTGAGTGTGTGTCAGGGGGTGTTTTATTAAAGTGATTTTGCCGTGTAGAGGGAGATTAGGCACAAATGAAGCTTGCCATAAAAAACACACACGCTCTCCGGGGAATGTCTCTGTTTTGATTGCAGGGTTCAGCCTTGGCTGGGTGATGATAATGATATCTTTAACATATAGACAGTTTTCTTTTCTGTTTTTCAGTTTGGGTTCGGGTTTTGTATGCTTGTCCTAAATCCAATTTGCCCAAATTTAAACCTTGGGAACTGGCATTGGGGATCAGACATGAGACTATAAGGTGGTGCAGACTTCCAATTTGTTTCACGCGCACTCTCGGTTC
This sequence comes from Peromyscus maniculatus bairdii, assembly GCF_049852395.1. Classification (NCBI taxonomy): domain Eukaryota; kingdom Metazoa; phylum Chordata; class Mammalia; order Rodentia; family Cricetidae; genus Peromyscus; species Peromyscus maniculatus. Next base: position 54,514,385 of record NC_134871.1, read on the forward strand.
CAACATGCTTTTGTGCCAACAGTGAACACGTGCTGGGATGCAGGGTGGGTTTGGAAAGTGCTCGAGACACGTACTTTTAGCTAATCTCACTGCTGGGGAGGGCGGGGTGTTGGGTTGGGGAGGTGAGGGGGGGTGTTGGGGGGTGAGGGGGGGTAGGGCAGGGGTGGGGCAGAAAGAAAGAAACAGCATTTTCCAGAATATTGGCTCAAGAGCAATTTAGCCAATTGTCGGCTTTCAAATGCTTGGAGTGAAGAATTTTTCTTCCCCGGGACAGGCCCTGGGTCTTGCTCATTCCTTCATTTTGAGTCCCTAGCTCAGGGCTCAGCAGAGGCGGATTATTTGAACATGTCTGTTTCTAAAAGATGTGTTACCTGAGCAGGTCCCTAGAAGCAGAGGCCATGCCTCAAGACAAAGGGTCTCCCTCCCTCCCTCTCTTCCCTCCCTCCCTCCCTCCCTCCCTCCCTCCCTCCCTCTCTCTCTCTCTCTCTCTCTCTCTCTCTCTCTCTCTCTCTTTCTCTCTCTCTCCCTCCCTCCCTTTGTCCCACCGTCCCTTTCTCCCTCTCCTTCTTTCTCCCTCTGTCCTTCCTTCTTTCCTTCCTTTCTCTCCTCTCCCCTCTCTTTCTTTGAGACTGTGACTTAAGCAGACCAGCTAGCCTTGAACTCAGCACGCAGCCGAAGACAACCCTAAACTTCCGGTCCCTTTTACCTCCTCCTCCTGAGTGCTGGGATTACAAACTTCTGCCACTACAGCCTGGTTTTATGTCATGCTAGGGGCTTAGGAACCAAGCTCAGGGCTTTTTGTATGCCAGGCAAGCTCTCTACATCCTTAGCCTCCCCCTCCCCCACTTCCTTCCTCCAAAATAGAATTTAGAAACTTGGTTGGGACATTGCCTTACAATTAAAGTAACTGTTTAGGCTGCAGAGAGAGGATTCCGAGAAGGGAGGTGGAGGGCTCCAATGCTGCAGAGTTCCTAGATAGGGATGTGCCAACTCTGGATTCCTCCAAAGAAAGAATCTACTCGGCCAGAGGGTGAAGAGAGGACCGTTGGGTGGCAGCTTCCTGGAACATCTTTCTTTCTTCTAAGGACCACAGCCACACGCGTCCTCTCTGGAAGGCCTGCAGGGCCCCCAGCTGGGGTCACATGTATCCCATTCTCTGAGTTCCCTTGTCCATAGTGCATCCTGCGGTTGTAGACTGATCTCACCGTAGTCAGTCCTGTCTTCTTTGCAGCCTGGGCGTGCACAGGCAGGTGGAAGCCCGAAGTGCATGCCGGGAATCTTCTTCCATCACTCTTCTGCCTAACTCATTGGGGTTGGGTCTCTTCATCAAACCCAGAGCTCAACGATAGGGCTTGTCTTGCTAGGGATCTCACCTCCAGCTTGAGGAGGCTGGAGGTGTCGCCTTCTCTCCTTCTCCTTTCCCTCTTCTCTCCTCCTCTTTTTCTCTTCTTCTCCTCTTCTTTCTCCCTTTTCTCCTCCTCTCTCCCCTGTTAAGTATTTCCTCTTGTTTTTCTCTGAGTTCCTGTTTCCTGTGTTTTGCTGTTCCTAACCCATTGGTAGATTCACCCATGAAGTTCTTAATTTTTGAGTTGTAGAGTGTTATTTTGGCTGCTTTTCTTCAACGACTCCAGTTTCCCACCTCGAAGCCTCACTCTGGTTATTTCACATATATTTCCTTGTCTGCTGATGTCCACATCTGTATCTTTCAGTTTCCCCACCTCTAGCTGGCCTCTTCCCTTCACTGCTTGCCAGATTTTTCTAGCTCTTTTGATGTTTAATAATTTTAATGGAATCCTGGATGTTATATGTCAAAAGCAAAGAGGTTCTGGGCAGGGTCACGCTCTTCAGGGATGGCTCTTCCTCCTCTCCTAAAAATGTTTATGATCAAAAGACAGCTAAATATAAAACTGCCCTCTCTAGATAAAGAGGACTGTGGGAAAAGCCCAGACTCTGCCGTCACAGCCTTTTTTTAAAGACAGGGTCTCACGTAGTCCTGGATGTCCTAGAACTCACTCTGTAGACCAGGCTGGCCTTAAACTCAGAGAGAACCACATGCCTCTGCTTCCCAAGTACTGGGATTAAAGGTGTGAGCCACCACTGCCTGGCTCCTCATAGTCTTTTCACAGACAACTTGGTGAATCTTTGTCTCTTCTGCCCTTGAAGACTCCTTCTGCTCAGCTCTCTCCACTCCATGTAGGCTGAACTCTGCAGATGTGCTGCTAAGGCATACAAGTGGGTCACCCCAGCCCCTTCCTGGACTCTTGGTGCCCTCTTCTTTTGATTTCTCAAGTATTCACTGCTTTTTTCTCCCCCTGTAAGAAGCTGGGAGAAGCCCCATCCTTGGCCCTAAGAAAGAAGACTAGAGGAAGGCTAGGGAGGTGGCCCAAGTACCAGGACTCAAATTTAGATTGCCAGCTCTCAATAAAAGCCAAGAATGGGAAGATATGTCTACAACCCAGCATTGAGGGCATGGGGCACACAGAGACAGATGAGTCCCCAGGTCTCAGTCCACAAGTGTGAGCAGAGGGTGGCGGTGGAGGCCCAGAACCACCAGTGGAGGGGCACATGCACAGCCCAGGGATTCTAGGATGACCTGGCTAAATCCATGCGTGAAACAGACCTTGTTACATATACATATACACATACATATATACATACACATACACATACATATACACATACACGTACATATACACATACACATACATATACGTATAGTGTATGCTACCATGCCCTGCTTCTACAGAGGTACTGGGGATCCAAATTCTCACACTTGCCCAGAAGCATTTTACCCACTGGACCATCTGTGTCCCCAAACCTGATTAACTTTTTTTTTATATTTCTTTTTAATTTTATGTGTATGGGTGTTTTGTCTGTGTACCATATGTGTGTAATATCCATAGATGCCAGAAGAGGGCATTGGATCCCCTGTAACTGGAGTTACAGATGGTTGTGAGCCACTATGTGAGTGCTGGGAATCAAACTCAGGTCCTCTGGAAGAGCAATCAGTGCTCTTAACTACTGAGACCTCTCTTCAGCTCCCCTGCACCAGCTCAGATCTTATAATTTAACCAGCTTCTTCAAGTTGTTACAGTGGGAACATGAGCCTAAGGTCATCTACTTGCTGAGTTTAAAACATAGAGAAAGGATGTCTCTGCATAGTCTGTCCACGTTTTTGCTTTTTAGAACAGAACCATACTTATAAAACAGCAGTAAACAAGCCTGGCAGGGGTGGTGCATGCGCTTGGGAGGGCAGAGGTCTAAGTTCGAAGCCAGCCTGGTCTATAGAGTGAGTTCCAAGGCAACCAAGACTGAGAAACCCTATCTTGAAATAACAAAAAACAAAAGGCACCACCAAACACATGACAGCATCTACTCCATGGTGACCCCAGAGAAGTGTTGATGTAAATCACCAACCTCCAGAGATGGACATGAAGAAAGGAAGCCTTGGTAGGTCATTTTTCATTAGGGCTTTTAAAATTTCTTTTAAAAAGATTGAAATGTGGCTGGGTGGCGGCGGCGCACGCCTTTAATCCCAGCACTCAGAAGACAGAGCCAGGCGGATCTCTGTGAGTTGGAGCCCAGCCTGGTCTACAAAGCGAGCTCTAGGACAGGCACATAAACTATACAGAGAAACCCTGTCTTGAAAAACAAAAACAAACAAACAAACAAACAAAAACAAAAACAAACAAAACAAAAAATTGTAATTTGTTTCACAAAATTTTCCGAAATATTTTGAAATTCCAAGCTTGGTTCTGGTGGATCTACTTAACACCTTCCTGCAAGATCACATCTTGGGGCCTCGTAAATGGGTTATTGTCCCACCTCCATCCATTCAGAGTCACTCCAGATGAGTTGGTGCCCTTGTGAAGAATCCCCACAGCTCCCTTGACCCCTGCCTTCCTCCCCATCCGGACTTTTAACAGGGTTAAGTTTAGGGAGGAGGGGCCACACCGAGGCGGGCAGCCTCCTGTTCCTTCTCTGGTGCTTCAGTGACATGGGCTCTGGAGCCAGACCTAAGGGGCCAAGAGCGACAGACTTGGCTTCTCATTGGCTGCATGGTACCTGGGACATGATTGATCTTGGTTTCTGCTGAGCCTCAGTCTCTCCATCTGTAAAGAGGGCAAGATACACTGCCTTTAAGTGTCTTGTATAGGGCATGGGAACCTGGGCTGGTGACACAGTTCAGCAGGTAACAGTACTTTTTTCTTTCTTTCTTCCTTCTTTCCTTTCTTTTTCTTATCTTTTTTTTTTTTTTTTGGTGGGGGGTGAGATAGTGTTTCTCATGTCTGTCCTGGAACTCAGTTTTTAGACCACTTTCAGTCCAAATCTGGTAACGTGAGTTCAATTCCCCATTCCCATGATAGAAGGATTGCCTTCTGACCTCCACACCATGCTGTGGCACATAGATGCTCACACTCACACTCATATACATCATACATGCACAGAATAATGACAAATAAAATACAAATCAGTTAAACCTTGCAACCCAGTTGACCCAAACCTTCCTTGGCTTCCAGTGTGAGCAGAGGGTGACAGTGGAGGACCAGAGCCACCATTGGAGGGACACATGCACATCGCAGAGATTCTAGGATGACGTGGCTAAATGCATGTGTGAGTCAGACCTTGTTACATATACACAAAATACTAGACGTGAGCCAGTGCACAACAACTGTGGACTTTCCCCCAGGCCGGTCCAGAGCTGACATGAACCAAGGACAGCCCCACCCTATGGAGAGACAGCATACTGATCATGCCAGCATGGCCTGATGTTTTCCCAGAACCGTAAGAAAAGCACCCAAGGAGACCCAAAGGAGGGTGAAGGGGCAGGGGGGGGGCATGTACCTCCATGCCCCAACATGCCTCCCAGCTCATTGCCCACACTTATATACTGGTGCATGTCACACTAGGAAACACGAGGACCCTCAGGTACTGAAGGCATTTGGTGGTCTGAAACAAAAAACAAACAAAACCACACGCATACAAGGGAATTCAGCCTTGTAAACTGAAACCCAAGCACAGGCAGACTCCTTCCTGGTTGTAAGTACTGCCCATCTCAGGTCAACAAGAAAAGCAAAATCAGAGATGCAAGGAGAGTCCCCAGCACCATTTTGGGACAGGAAGCCACTCCCTGTATCAGGTGGGCCCCTCCAGCCTGCGAGCTTGTTTGTGGTCAGGACTAGGGAGTGGCAGGAATGCCAACCTATCCCAACCCTCCGGTCCACATGGTTCCTGAAGGAGTCCTGAGAATGAGTTTGGCATGGTAGAGACAGTAGGGTAGGGGGCTGCTGGGCGAGGGAGCAGTAGCAGTACACAAGGAGAGGGCAATGGGAAGAACGTTTGTATTTATACGTATGTGCACTGGGAACTGAACCAAGGTCCTCTGCAAGAGCAGCAAGTGTGCTTAACCACTGAGCCATCTCTCCAGCCTCAAAGGTTTATTTTTATTCTTTTTAATTATGCATACTTGTGTCTGTCTTCATGTAGGTATGTGCATGTGAGTAGGTACCAGAGCTGGAGTTATAGATGATTGTGAGCCCCTGGGATCTGGATTCTGGGAACCAAACTCGGGCCCCTTGCAAGAGCTAAGTACACACCCTTAGCCACTGAACCATCACTCTACCCCGCCTCGGTGGAAATTCTAACCCTCATAGTGCCATCTCATGGAGGCCAGGGGTTAGTGAAGCTCACGCCTGTGCCTGGAACAATGCTTGGAGCCAGACTCAGTGGCTGTTGTCTGTCGTCCCAGCACCTAGGAGGCTGGGAGGCAGGAGAGACAGGAGGATTATGAGTTTGAGATCAGCCAGGGATGTATAGTGAGGCCCTGCCTGGGGCAGAGCACAGCTCCTGGCACGTATTAAGTGCTCAGTAAAGCACTTGGCATATGGGTGAATGAATGAGCTATTCACTCTATGTTCAAAGAGGCTGAAGATGAAAGAGAAAGGAGCAGACAGAAGAGGGATCCCAGGGGCTGGGTATGGTGGTCTGAGGTCCTGGACCTAGCCCTGCAGACAGGGAGAAATCAGCAGGGACATAGTAAGATCCCTTTCCTCTTGTCCAATGGTCTCAAGCACCATGACAGGAAGGGAGGATGCAGGGCCACAGCTGGAAATATCTCAGTCCCCAGGACAGCTCTCCAGGCTGAATCCTGTGGTTGAGGCACCGGGTGGCGGTTCTCATGGCCACACCCACCTGCCCTGCCCAGTTCCGAGGAAGCTGGAGACAAACAAGGCAAAGTCAAGCCGGGAGAAATTGAGGAGGAAGCCCAAGCCTGCCATCTCAGCTGTGAGGTCTAGAGGAGGCCTCCTCCACGGTGCCCTGGGTGGAGCGCATGCCCAGGAGTGCAGGGACAGACATCACTGTGTGATGCTTGCAGGAGGGAAAGCGGCTTAATGAGAACAACGAGTTGATCGCGTGCCAACAGACAGTGAGGAGCCCGTTCCCCTCCCCCACCAGGGCTCATAGAGGCAGGCACGTATAACAGCTAACTAAAACCTATGTATGGTAGAGGGGCTGAGGTAGCCCGTGTCCTATTCCCATGTACAAGCTGGTCACAGTGGTGTGTGTCTATAATATCAGCACTGGGGAGGTGAGGCCAGGAAATCCCTGCCTGGGGCTTGCTGATCAGTCGCCTAGCCAAATCTGCTACCTCTTGGTTCAATGAGAGACCCTGTCTCAAAAAAAAAAAAAAAAAAAAAAAAAAAATTAGGTATGTGTGGTGGTGGTGGTTGGAGAAATGGCTTAAAGGTTAAGAGCGCTGCTCTCACCTAAGATCCAGATTCCGCTCCCAGCACACACATGGAGACTCACAACTGCTTTTGACTCCGGTTCCAGGGGATCTAATACCTTCTCCTGGTTTCTGAGGCCCCCAGGAATGCATGTAGTGCACAGACGTACATGTAGGGATAATACCCATGCACATAAAATAAAATAATAGTATTTTTTGAAGGCTGAGATGCTGAGGCCTCTCTCCAAGATGTTGCTATCTTTCTGCCTTGGGTACCTTGCTGATCTGCCTCTGCTTGTGGACCTTCTCATACCCTTCTCTGCCAAGGTTCAGAATCTTCGGGAAGACTTCCAAGCTCTCTGCCCATCTCCTCCTCCTCCTCCTCCACCATCATCATAGCCAACTCTTACCAATGAGGTCCCAAGAGCCCAGTTAAAAACTTCACACACTCACACATTGCCCTCTGGAACCCTCCCAACACCAGCAGGCAGATGATGTCATTGTGCTTTTTAATGGAGAGGCCACTGTAGCTGGGGGAAAGCAAGCGGCTTGCACAGTTATTCATTGAAGCGCAGACCTGCAAGAGCAAAGCTTGCTCTTAGCCACCACAGCACACAACAGCCAAGAGAAAGTGGCCATGGCCTCCAACCACATCTCTAGCCACTCATCCCTGATCCTTGTCCTTTAGGATCCTACCTGGGAGGCCAGGAGAGAACCTTTTTAAATTTTTTTTTTTTTTTTTTTTTTTTTTGGTTTTTCGAGACAGGGTTTCTCTGTGTAGCTTTGCGCCTTTCCTGGAGCTCACTTGGTAGCCCAGGCTGGCCTCGAACTCACAAAGATCCGCCTGGCTCTGCCTCCCGAGTGCTGGGATTAAAGGCGTGCGCCACCAACGCCCGGCTCTAAATTTTTTTTTTATTATCATTACTGTGTGTGTATGATGTGTGTGTGCCTGAGTGTGGGTGTGTGGGTGCATGCGTACCAGGGCATGTGTGTGGAGGTCAGAGGACAACTTTGAGGAATCAGTTCTCTCCTTCCATCGTGGGTTCCAGGGATGAGGTTCAGGTTGTCAGGCTTGCATAGCAAATGTCTTAACTGCGGAGTCATCTTTCTGCCCATCACATGGCAAACATTTTCAGGGTCCTCCGAGGAACCCCTCACCAGGGCCCAGCACAGAGCTGGTGTGTGTGTGTGTGTGTGTGTGTGTGTGTGTGTGTGTGTGTGTGTGTGTATGTGTGTATGTGTGTGTATGTGTATATGTGTGCTTGTGTGTGTCTATGTGCATCTGTATATGTGTGTATGTGTGTGTATGTGTGTGTGTGTGTGTGTGTGTGTGTGTGTGTGTGTGTTCACGTTTGTCTAATGAGTGAATCCAGTCCATTGTGAATGGATCTGCCAGTGGACCTGGAGTGGAGGGATTCAAATGAGCACTGATTGATGACTTAATAAGATAATGTTCCCAGTCCAGTCCCTCACCTTTCGACCATCTGTTTTCCTGATGGAGGCAATGAAGCATTGAGAGATGGTAAGACCAGTACATTCTGAAGTGAGCCGTGAGGTGGGGTGATGGTGCTTCAAGCCTAGGCAGGGATGAGAGCTTCAGATCTGCCCCTTGCTCTTCCAAGTGTATGTGTTTACAGCCTCGGCTATCACAAGGTCTCCTGAAACAAGAGCCAATACAAAAGGTCACGGCGTTTCTTCAGAGAACAGTCTAACAGAACCCCCTGCTCCCCACTGGCAGTTCAGCTGAGCAAGTTCACTACATTGTGTGTGCCTCAGGGGTGCCTTCTTTTCTGCAGCTGGAATCTATGAGAAAACTCCAGGCCTTTAATTGGAACCATGTGTCCTTCCAGCAAACAGCAGGTGGCTGGGCCAACAGAGAAAGGTGAGCATCAGAACAGTATGTGTCCTTTGACCTGTTCATCCGACTTCTGGGAATCAGTCCTAAAGAAATAACTCCAAATATGGGAAGGCTTATGAACAGATAAGGCTCCTTGCAGTATTTCTCATGACAGCAGGGGAGAGGACACGAGGAGAACCCGAGGGTGCTGCTCCACCTGCTTGACTGGTTGATACCCTGAATGGGAGTGGCCGGGAAGCTCCATGGCAACACAGGAGAGTCAAGGGAAGAGTTCAAGTTCAAAACTATGTACCCCGTGATGAGCTACGGAAGCCACGCATGCACATCAAATACCAGAATGAGCACGCTGCAGCTATGTCAAGAGGAAGGCATTATAGGAAACCTTTGTTTCCATTTTCCCAATTTTCTGCAATGTGGTTCTGGTTAAAAGTATATTGCAAATAAAAAGCAAGTAAAAGCAAAGAAGGAATGCCTAGTTTTCTGAAAGAGAGAGAAAGAGTGTGTGTGTTTTTCTGAGTCGGTGGAAAGCATTTTCTGTAGAATCTCTGGCCTGCTTTAGATTTTTTTTCTGCAGACAATGGAAACCCACTCTGGCTGATGTTAATGAGCAGAACATGTTCACGGCAAAAATACTCAGAAAAGAAAGACACACTAATACCACCTTCCTAACCTGGCTGTGTTTTCTTCCAGGGTCAGCATCCCCCTCGCCCTCCTCCTCGGTGTGTGTGTGTGTGTGTGTGTGTGTGTGTGTGTGTGTGTGTGTGTGTGCACATTCATGTGCATGTGAAGTCAAGACTGATGTTGGTGTCTTCCTCCATCACTCTCCATTTTATTTTTTGAGTCTGGGCCTTTCTCTAAGAGCCTGGACCCTGTCAGTTGGCTGAATTGGCTCTCTGGCAAGCCCCGGGTATCCTCCTGCCTCCACCTCCCCAGAGCTGGGCTTGCAGAAGCCCACGCTGCACCCAGCTTTTATGTGGGTGCTTTGGGCCCTCGTGTTTGCCCAGCAAGCACTTTGTAAAGTATCTCCCTGGCCCCGATATTCCTGTTTATTTTAGAAAAGGCAGTGTATGCACAATCCTAACTTCTGCTTTGATTTTTATTTTATTTAGATAATAGTTTATTTCAACAGCACTCTTGTTTACAAATATGAAGAGTTTTACCCACATTTCAAGTGGGGTGCATTTATGTGACTGTCCCTATATGACATATTTTCTTATATTCCTTTTTTGTGATTATGTTTCTATGGTAAGTCTCATGGGGATAAATGTTTGTATATAAAGTTCCTGTAGTTGCCCACAATAAACGTGCAAAATCATACAGCCTTCCTTTAGATCAGCACTAACAAATTAGGAAATATGGAAAAATATTCCACTCAGCCTAACGATCAATTATAAAATTCTTAGTACTAAAGTAGTAAGGATGGAGGGGTGAGTGCAGATCCACAGGTGAGTACATGCTTGGCATGCACAAGGCTCTAGTGCCAGTGTGAGGATGGTGATGGTGGTGATGATGGTGATAGTGACGGTGGTGATGGTGGTGATGGTGATGGTGGTAATGGTGGTGGTGGTGGTGGTGATGGTGATGATGGTGGTGATGGTGATGATTATGGTGATGATGGTGGTGATGGTGATGATGATGGTGATAATGGTGGTGATGGTGAAGTTCCCACACACAGACGAACCTGGAGGACATTACACTCAGTGAAATAAAACACCCTCAGGAAGAAAAATACCCGTATCTTGTAGGTCATTTAAAAATTACTGAACATGAATGAGCTGAATGAATGATGTTTACCAGGCCCAGGGGTGGGGGAGGAAGTGAGGGGATTTAGGGCCAAGGTTTCCAAGTTGCAGACTCAGGATTGATAGGTTCAGAGCTCTCTATAGTGGAAGTTTTTCTAGAGAGTAGATTTTAGACTCTCTTGTTATCGAGTAGCTAGTTAGAGATTAGCAGACTCGGAGGACCAGGGCCCTTCCATTGTTATCAACAGCCGGCAAAACCAAGATGGGGAGAATAGGGTTTAAATCCTATCTCTGACCGTGGAAGGACATGTGACATCCGGGTTTGCTCAGAACTATTAACTAAACTCTACAGCTGAAGGCTTTCTGATAAACAGAGAAGGTATATATGACCCTCCCATAAGAGGCATTTCAAGCCAGATGTGGTGGCGCACGCCTTTAATCCTGGCTCTTGGGAGGCAGAGGTGGGCAAGTCTCTGTGAGTTCGAGGCCAGCCTGGTCTACAGAGTGAGTTCCAGGACAAACAGAGCCACACAGAGAAACCCTGTCTTGAAAAACAAAACCCCAAAACAAAGCAAAAAAAGAATTCAAACGGGCCTGTCAATCGCCAGGACAGGACAAAGTCCCTCAGGAAAACAGCCAGTCCTAGAGAGTTCTGGCAAGGATCCACCTACCTGCTAAGTTTTCAAAATAGTTTGTAAAACAAAACCTAGAGATGAACCTACACACTGTTTGTGATGAGAAGATACAAACGTAAGTGACGGAAGAAAACAAAGACCTCGGAGTCATGAAGGAGGGAGGAAGGGGCACGCACGCACGCACGCACGCACGCACGCACGCACGCAGCAGGGCTGAGGGACCGCTCCCTGCGCTCTCAGCACCACTGCCCTTCTAGGCTGATGCCCGCCTTTGCAAGTTCAGAAGATAAACAACTTCCTTTTTGCCATACTGCCTCTCTAGTCCTCTTATGACGAAGCGAGTCCTGGACCCAGTGGGGAGCCGGCTGGTCAGTGAGCTCCGCAACTCCACAGGGCTCTGCCGCCTCAGAGTTGGGATTCCAGAGGCACGAGGCTGGGCCTGGCTTCTTACGTGGGTGCTGGGATCTGAACTCCGATCCTCAGGCCCTTCACCGACGGAGTGCTCCCTAGTCCTCCCATGTGTCTTCTTGGAAAGACCTCAGTCTGAATACAAGGGAACCCCCTTCATGTAAGCACCTCTTATGGCTTTGTCTCCTACACAGTCACCTGAGGTCCTAAGGGCTCCTAAGGATGCCAGCCTGTCAATTTAGGGAGACACAGCCCAGCCCTCTGCCCTGAACAGTCACACGGTACTGTGCCGGGTGAGCCCTATGGGAGATGAGAACTCAGGTTCAGCCCTGCCAGGGGTGCGTGTGAACCCCGGTCTGTGGAGTTAGCAGCCACTTCAGGAATCCTGCCACCCTCTCGGTGAGATCCGGGAAGGAGCACCCTCCGCCTGGGCTGCTGCGTCAGTGAAGCGGGATCAAAGGCCTGGCCTGTGCTGGGCCTGGGTCACATGGAATCCTCAGTCAGATGTGTAAGGTGGACCAGGCAGGGGGCTAGGCGTGCAGACAGCATTGTTAAATCCTAATGCCTGCCCCAGGCTAAAAGTCACAGCACTCATGGTCACATCCTGTCTGTGGAGTTCCCTGACGGGTCACCATCCCATGCTGAAGTCCTCACCCACTCTTTATACCCAACACTCCAACACCAGCCTGAATATGGTCTGCTCCCCTCTAGCCTGAGCTGAGTTCTCCTCTCTGCCCCCTGAACTTGCTTCATCGCTGCCTGTGTTGGGTCACCTCCTCCAAGAAGCTTGCCCTGATTACTTCATGCTTCCTCAGCACCCAGAGTCTGCCCGGAGGCCTAGGGTTATATCCCTTGTTGTCATGTGGAGAAGCACATGAAAACAGTAGCCCATTGAGAGCAGTTACTCCAGGCCGGTCTCCCCACCCCGCGCCCTGCCTCTGTAACCCTGGATTCCAGGCCTTCTTACCATAAGGAATGTGGCCCTTGGGAGAGCCCTGGGTGAAGCTGCAATGTGAGGGGGCCCAGGTGCCAGGGTGGGCTTTGCGGCAGGAGCATCTTCTGGGCACTATTTATATTTTGCATGTACGGTGTCATTTATTGCTTCCTGCAGCCCACGCAAGGCCGCGCCATTCTCTCTACGTGTCTCATCCTGGTCACATGACGGCCAATGACCACCCCAAGAAGAAGAGGTCCCCAAAGAAGGAGAAGCTAAAGGGACAGTGAGGGCCACAGGCCCAAGCCTACAGGGTAGCGGCGACCAGGCAGCCATCCTGGGGGGCTGGGCTCTCTCAATGCCTCTCCTAAAGGGCTAAGTGGGGTGCTGGTCCCGGGAGTGGGTGTCGGTGTCACCCGGGGCTCTCGCTGAAGGCTGAGTTTTTCTTAGCTTGTGGCAGCAGAAGGGTAGAGAGAGAGTCTCTTCCTATTCAAGCCTCCACAGGGACTTCAGGGCACAGCAGAAGAGGCCGACTGTCCCTGCCCTCCAGGAACCCATGGGCTAGTGGGCACAGGAGTAGATCGGCTAGTGGAGAAATAAAGGAACAGGAAAGGAATCGGAGTCTTAGGCTTGGGGTCAGGGAGTATCCAGGCCCAAATGTGGCCAGCATGGGAAACAGGAATGCCTCTCAGAGGTGCATCTTGGCTGAGGCAGGAAGGACAGGAAAGAAGCCAGCTGCTCAACTGTAAGGCCACGAAGCCTTTGAAGCGGACTTAGGAATCAGAGAAGCCAAGAGTCAATCGCACCCTCAGCTTCCGTCCGTCCGTCCGTCTGTCCGTCTGTCCGTCTGTCTGCTTCTGCTGCACACAGGCAGAAAGCAAGGGTATGGCTTAGGTGCTCTGGGAGCTGTGAAGGGGGTGTGAGAGATGTGAGGCTGAGATGTGCCCTGGAGGGGTGGGCTGCGGTCAGGGTGGCCTCTGCTTTCAGAAAACCACGAGTGGGCGTGGTGGCGGGGCGGTGGGGTGGGGGGGACCACATGGCTTCAGGTACAGAAATCACGGGCAGCTGTACTCCAGAGGTTGTGCAGCTTGAAGCCATTCTGTCTTCTAGCTTGGGGGAGGGGGAGGACAGGGCGATCTATAAGGCCCAGCCGCGATCTCTCAAACAGATGAAGAACTGTTTGTGATCAGGAAAGCCATCTGTTAATCTGGCTCTGGAGATGAGACAAAGCTGGACTGTCACACAGGCCATAATGAATGACTTCCTGCTAGGAGTGGAGTGTATGATGGTATGAGTATGTGTCATCTTGCCTAGGACCCAGGGTCAGAGGTCTCTGCTCTCACTCTCCACACGGAACTTGTCTGAAGATCAGCCTCTTTCTTTCTTTCTTTCTTTCTTTCTTTCTTTCTTTCTTTCTTTCTTTCTTTCTTTCTTTCTTTCTTTCTTTCTTTCTTTCTCGCTCTCTTCTTCTTCTTCTTCTTCTTCTTCTTCTTCTTCTTCTTCTTCTCTCTCTCTCTCTCTCTCTCTCTCTCTCTCTCTCTCTCTCTTCTCTGTGTTGCTCTGTCTTGGAACTTGCTTGGTAGATGAGGCTGAGGCTGGCCTTGAACTAAAAAATATACCTGCCTCTGCCTCCCAAGTGGCAATTGACACTACTGGGTGGTTCAGCCTAGTTTCCTTAATTCTTAATTTTTTATTTTTATTTTTTTGCAAAGTACAATCCACCATGTAACTTGTGAAGTTTTGTTGACTCTCACATGAATATTTGTGTCTCCCAGTAACATGGGGCTCTTCTTTGGACTGAAAACAAAAACCACAGAAACCATCATAATTTATTTTTTTTTCTTTTGGTTGCCAAGAAACTCAGGGTCAAGTTGAGGTGCAATAATTATATCTCACTAGGTTTCTGGCATAATTGTTAGTTCAATCCAACTATGTGCACCACAAGTAGGCTATTGATGGACAGTGCATTTTTCTAGATTTTTGCTGTTATAATAATTCTTCCATTGCAATAACTGAATAAAAGGAAGTAAATCACACAGAGGAGAATACAATGGCTCATAACACATGGTAAATGTTTGGTCCTTTCTGAACATGGAAATTAGACTGTTCTTTGTTTTTGTTTTTGCTGGTGAAAATAGCCTGTGTGAAGAAAAGCTAGCCCACACTGGTTGGGAGACAGAGAGACTCCACTTTTGGGTCCCTTCTGCCTGAATGTGAATTCCTCGCTTTCTGGCTTCCAGGGTACCTATGCCAGAAACTACAGAGACAGCCCAGGCTAGAGCACAGATCTCACACTGCCGTAGTTTCTAACCGAGCAAAATCTGAACATCTCATGCCAGGAGAGTGGCCACTAGTTGTACCCATAATAAACACACAGTGTGTTCACTAGGTGTACAACAAAGAGTTTCACCCAGCCAGGGACACATTTCTGCACTGGTGTTTGGTAGGAAACAGATGCCCAGATGCCAAGTGGATCTGGGATAGGCGTCAGAGGACATGGAGTCCCAAGCCTGTGGCGCCGCTCTCCAGTCTGAGACTCCCGGTCAAAGATGTGAGAGTAGCCAGCTCCCTGAGTCTCCCACACCCCAGCAGGCTGAGGTCAAGGGCCAGTGCTGCATGCCTTCATATACTCAGAGAGCATGGAACTTGAAATGCTGATCGAAATGATAGAAAGCACTCTCCAGTGACAGCGTGCCCTGTGGGGTGGCAGTGTGATGGGGCCGTGATTGTTGTGGTGAACTCTCATCCTATTCAAAGAGTTGGAGGCTAGGGGACGTTTTAACAAGAAGTGAGGGGGATTGCAAAAAGTACTTTGCAACAGTAATCGTTGGCCACAAAGATCAATCCCAAGGGTGGTGTCTGTCCAACGCTGCCGAGGCCATTGTTAGAGACATCCTGGCAGAAGTTTGTCTGGGCAAGGCTGGCATGGCTTTTGTGCCAGGTTGAGGTTTTGGCAGAGTCTCCTGGGATGGATGGTTCCTGCTACTGGGCAGTCATGTGTGAGAGCCCCTCCTTCGTTCACACCTCCTGTGGAATAGTTCTTGTTATCAGGGCCCGACAGAAGTGACTCCATGTGAATCTGACAGCTTCCTCTTCCTTCTCTTCTCTCTTTCTGTTTTTCCCAATCCTCTTCCGATTCCACTTTCTCCTCTTCCTTCTTTTCTTCCCCCTCTTCATACTCCATTTCCTCCTCTCTTTGTCCCCCTCCTGCCCACTCCTAACTTTTTTTTTTTTATTTTTTTATTTTTTTATTTTTTAGGTAGCACCTCACTGTGTCTTCCAGGCGGTTCTCACATGCACAATCTTCCTACCTTTGCCTCCAAAGTGCTGGGATCACCTGTGTGCCACCCTCAAGGCTGCTTGCTATGGACCAACCCTGAGGTATAGATGGATACAGGGTAGCCAAGGCTTTGCATTTTGTGCAGACTATGGGAATGCCTGGGGTTTTTGGATAGGCAGCCCCTGTCAACATCTGCAAAAAAAGCTCAGGCCTTCAGTCTTTCCATGGACATCTGAGAGCTGGGGTCTACCTAGAATGGGATAAGGAACCCGAAGTCACAGAGGATTTGGGGTCTGTGGTTTTCCAGACACTAATCTGAAGCAGATCATTTTGCAAACAGGGATATTGAGTCTGGGGCCGGGCAGGGGTTGGATAATGGAGAGGAAGTGGCAAGTGACATTGTGCTGCTGTGCCGTGAGGACCCTTTGCTGCAGCCACTGTCCCATGGCTGACAGCTAGTGAGCCACAGCGTTCTTGGTGGGGACCCTGTCACAGGAATTTTGCATCCTTTACTTCTCAGCTAATTCCAGTCCTATCACCACATTTAACAGATGATGACTGTAGGCACATTACTGTCAGCTCCCCAATAATGACACAGAGACTTATCATTAAGAAAGTTTGGCCCACAGCTTAGGCTTGTTTCTAGCTAGCTCTTAAAACTTAAATTAACCCATTTCTATGAACTTACTTTCTGCCTCGTGGCTTTATTACCTCATCTCTGTGTTGCCCACCCTGCTTGCTCTGTGTCTCCTGGCATCTCCTGCCTTCTTTCCAGCGTCCTCTCTGCCCCCAAATCCTGCCTAGCTATTGGCCGTTTAGATTTTTACTAAACCAGTCACTGCAACACATCTTTACACAGTATAAAGCAATTGTCCACAACAGAGGACACAGCACACCAAGTGGATGAGTGATTCACACAGGGTCACAGAGCCAGGAAGTGGTCCAGCCTGGACTGGACCTGGTCACCACCTCTAGTTCATCCTGGGACTTTTCAGACTGGCCCATTTCCCTGACATCTGCTGCCTGGTTTTCCAAGTCACTAGGGGCTTGGGGCAAGTACCTAATAAGTGAGATATGAGAATAGAGTGAACTGGTAGAGACTGGTAAGGGCTGAGAATAGACCTTGGATCTCCTACCTCCCCTCAGCCACCTTCTCTTAGTCCTCCAAACTCTGCAACAATGATCAAATGCATAACAAGGTACTAAGGAGTCTCCAATCTGCTCACAGCTCAGGGCCCCTCCTCTCCTGCACCTGCACATGCTCAAGCCTCCCGAACCATCGGCACCCAAACTTCTAAGCCTTTGCAGAGGCTGTTCCCTCTACCCTCCCTCCTTTTCTTTCTTGTTATGAGGTGGTTCTCACACACCCAACTCTGTCCTTGACCTCACTATGTAGCTAAGGGGGGTGACTTTGAACTTCCAATCCTCCTGCCTGTACCTTGTAACTGCTGGGATTATAGGTGTGTACCAGTATATCCGATTTATGTTCGCTGTTGGGGATCAAACCCAGAGCTTTGGGCATGCCTGGCAAGCATTCTACCAGCTGAGCTACACTTGAGCCCAGCCTCACTTCTGGGCAGCCTCCTGAACCAAGGCTCAGCCAGCAGGCCCTTTCCTGGCCTCTCTGCAAACCTCCAGCATTAGATATCTTTTGAGATAAGGTTTCATTCAGAGGCACTGGACACAGTGGTGCACGCATATAGACTTTAGCTACTCAGGAGGCAGAGGAAGGAGGGTCCCTGGAGCCCAGGAGGTCAAGGCTAGCCTGGGCAACAGCGCATGACACCCCCTTTTCAAAATCGAACAGAAGGGCACATTTTGTAATTGAACGGCCTGGTAAGTGTTCCCACATTGAGTATATTAAGGAAACCACTACTCAATGGCTGCCTCCAGACACCGCCCACCCCAGGAGCAGCAGTCTCCTGCCCTGCCCTGTCCTTCCTACAAACAGACCTATGTAGTAAAAGTTCATCTGTGGCTGGTCCTATGGTGCACCGTCCGAGTTGAATGTCCTAGTGTGTGACTACTTGCCCACATACTCATTCACTGTGGATGATGTTGGGTGGCTCCCACGGACACTATGGACAGTCTCTGGGTGCAGACAGGCACGTTTATTCCAGCAGAGCCTGATCCCTAAAACTGAATCACTGGTCCCACACAAGCAGCTAAATGGTATCCTAAGGTCCTCCGAATTTATTTGCACTGTTTATTTATTTATTTTTATTTTTTTAAAAATCTTTTTGCAATGCCGGGCGGTGGTGGCGCACGCCTTTAATCCCAGCACTCGGGAGGCAGAGCCAGGTGGATCTCTGTGAGTTCGAGGCCAGCCTGGGCTACCAAGTGAGCTCCAGGAAAGGCGCAAAGCTACGCAGAGAAACCCTATCTCGAAAAACCAAAAAAAAAAAAAAAAATCTTTTTGTTAGTTTTTCAACACAGGGTTTATCTGTGTAGCCTTGGCTGTTGTGGAACTCGATTGTAGACCAAGCTCAGAGATCTACCTGTCCTTGCCTCTGGAGTGCCCCACACCTGGCTAAAAGTCTAATTTTTTTTTTTTGCATTGTTTTTATTTTATGTGAGTGCTGGAAATTCGAACTCAGATCCTCATGTCTTCACACCAAGTGCCCTTACCCACTGAGCCATCTTCCCAGCTTCTTTTTTATTTTATTTTATTTTATTTTTTAAATAAATCTATCTGAGAGTCCTTTCTAAGCTAGCTGGCTGGTGGTTGCCATGCATTCTACACAAACTGGCTTCTGCTGGTCCAGCCTAGCTGCTTGCCCTCCTGATCTGTCAGGTCAAACTCTTTTCCACGTGACCTTCCGGGCTGTGGGAAGCCCAGACTATACCCCTGGTGTTAGGAGTCTGCTTGGCCTGACTGGCAGTCCTGGCCGGCCGGTCCGATCCCTGCTGCTGGTGCCAACCGCAGACTTGCAGAGTCCCGGAGTATCGCGCGGCGATTAAGGAGCCGTTGTAGGGTGCGGGGGCGAGCAAAGGGGAACCCCTGAGAGGTCTGGATTCTCCGCAGGCCGGCTTTAGGTGACCGGTGGGATGTGCATGAGTGTGGGGCACCGCGCCTAAGTGGGTGGCAGGGCAAGTCTCACAGAGAGGCGCCCCGAGTACGTCCCAGCAGGAGAGTCTGGGTGGCGGCGCGCCCCCGCGGCGCAGGGCTGGAGGGAGGGTCCCCGCGGGCCCCGCCCCCGCCGCGCCTCCTCCGGGCGGGATAATTGAACGCGGCGCGCAGGAGCCTCGCGTTTGGCTGCCCAGGCCAAGCCAGAGCGTGCAGCCGCTGCCCGCCGTGCCTTTGTCCGCCGCTCGAGCCTGCCGGCCCCATGGAGCGCCCCGCGCCGTCTCGCCCCGTCCCGCTGCCGCTGCTGCTGCTCAGCAGCTTCTCGCTGCTGGCGGCCCGAGGTAGGGGCGCCCCGGGCCCATGGCCCCCCTCTAGGTCCCCACCCGGGCCCCGCGGTCCCTAGAAGTTTGCAGCTGCCGGTGCTCCGGAGCGCGTGCGCTGCGCTTTGCTGCGCCCCGGGCGTCATCGCATGGTCCCCAGAGCTGCGTGGAATCCAGGCCCGCGACCTCCTTTCCCCAGCCGCACTTCCGGCTTGGCCCTAATGCCCTCCTCTAAAACAAGGGGGACTTGTTTTAAATTCCTTCATCTTCCAAACAGATCCTCCAGCGGGCTCTCGCAGCCACATTCTCTGCTGGTGGAGACAGCTCGAAGACCGCCCGCAGGGCCGTGGGGGTGGGAAGCACTCCGCACTGGAAGCAGTTTTAGTGCGACTTGTCCACTGCCTCCAGCCCCTACCCTCTGATGGGGGTCTGCTGCACCCATCTTACTCCTGAGCAAACTGAGGCAGGAGGGCAGGAGCAGTAAGTTGTTCAGGGATGGGGGCAGAAAGAAAAGAGAAAATAGAGGACCATCCTGGAAGATTTGGCCACTTCCTCCCTGCTGGGCCACAGGAGAGCCCTCTAGCAGATTGGTGGCCCAGAACCACACTTCCCCAATCCAGGAACCTTAGAATGGACTAGAGTCCACCGGGCTGTGCTTTTCCCAGTCCATAATCCTCCTGGCCCGGGGGCAGGCGCTTCACCTGACCATCAGAGAAGCTGTGCGGCTGTGCATTGAACCTTTAACCTCTGTGACTCTGGGGCCATCAGCCAAGCCTGGCCTTTCTCTCAAGTCTTTGTTTCAGCGGGGGGCCCAGCTCCAAAGCACCCTTGTGATCTCTTACTCTTTATCCCTGGATTAGCTTAGCTTCTTTTGAATTCTCTGATAGCCACACTCCTGGTCAAAAGGTCATGGGTTGTAGATAACTGCTGGCCGGGGGTTGGAGGGAGAGGCAGAGGGGAGGGAGAAGGGACTGGCTGGTTCTGAATCCAGGAGGAGTTCTGGCAGTTCTGGGCACTGGCTGCAGCCTTGGCACATCTTGGGTCACTTCTCAGGGTAGGAGACAGGGTCGGTAGGCTCATAGGCTCGAAACTGTGCGTGCCAAGAATTTTGCAGCCCCTTAGAGCGTAGGGAGAGGGGCCTTCTTGGAGGAGGTTGTGCTTGGAGCAGAGATAGTGAGGTGGGTGTGGGCCAGAGAAGGCATTTGAGTCTCTGCCGGGGAGAGTGAAAACCAGAGAGGATTTTGATGTATGGGGGTTGGGGAGGGGGCCAAAGTGGCAGGGACCTCTGATAGCCACATGTTGCACAGAAGAAACAGGTGGAGAGATGTGGGGGCCAGGGCCTCCGAGGCCGGTCTTCCCTGCCTCCTGCCGGTGCTCACGGTGATGTGTGTGAGCACCCACACTTGCTAACCCGGAGTCTCTCAGTGTTGCAGGCATCATCCCTTCAGAGGAAAGCTTCTATCTGAAGCCAGCCAGAATAGAACGTCCTGGGACCCATTCTGTTTCTTGTTGGGGGAGCTGCCTTGAGTTTGGTGTGGTCTTGGAAAAGGGTTAGAAGCTGTTGGCTTCTTCCTGCTGCTTGTAGCCCTGTAGGGCCGGCCAGGTGACCCTGATCTCAGGCTCCAGAGAGCTGTGGGGTTGGCAAGAAAGCCGCTATCTAATAAAGACCTTGGAGGAGACAGACAGAGAGTGTACCCTGTTGCTAATCGGCTCCCATTCATTTGGCCGCCAGTGGGCTATGTGGCCACCTGTATGCAGAAGGACCGTGTGGTCTTTCCTGCCAACGGACAGAGTCAGCGCATGGTTGTCCTGTGACTGATCTGTCCTGTTGGACTTGGCTGCTCCTGGGCCAGCTGAGGGTGTGGGGAGGGGGGAGGTGTTGGGAGAAACAGTTGTGTTTTCTCCAAGGCTTTCTTGGCCTCTGGCTCCAGCCTGCAGTTTCCGACTGATTAAAAGAAAGTCCTGTTGGGAGGGAGAACAAAGGCAGAGAGCACTTGGCAGAAACATGTGGCTGTGAGCTGAGCTCCTGGAAGTTTCCCAGTCAGGAGGTGGAGACCGGAGGCAGGAAGATGAGACTGGGGGTTGGGGGTCCCTGGGGCAGCACTGAGACCTCCAGCACTGCTTTAGACTTCCTAACTCTGAGTTGCATGCTCACACCCCCCACCCCCCCACCCCCAACCCCTGCACATTGTACCGTGGAGGGCAGGAGTCGGGGAACCCAGCTACTCAGCTCCCTCATCGGGGTACCTGGGTACCTATTGCTTTGGAAACCAATCTTCCTATCTACAGAAGAATCCAGTGGGATGGCTGTGTGTAAAAACGAGATAATAGACTCCTACTTGTTAGGTTAAGGAAGAGAACCCAGGACTAAGTAGCCTCAGAAGTGCCCTTGTGTCGTTCTTGCTCATGCTTAGAAAGTTCTGCTCAACATCGAACTTCAAACCCTTCCTGAAGGAGGCCCCACAAAGCCCCCGACTGCAGCCCTCACAGCCAGCCCTAGTGGAGAAGGTCAGGCAGAGGCATTTCACTCAATAGCTGCCGAGGGACAGCTCAGCGCCAGACACTGAGGTTTCCCAGATGTGGCAGGACATGAGACAAACTCGGCCCTTTCCCTTCATGTGGTTCGCAGCTTCCAGGAGATCCAGAGAGAGGAGCCAAGCCCTACTGGCAGAGTCAGGGGAGACTTTCTGGAGGAGGCGGTGTGTGTGCAACTGCGGGAGGGAATTCGTCTCACCAGTCACTTGAAGGTGGGGGGGGTTGGGCTGGGAGGAAAGGGTGCATTTCCCAGCGGAAGGAAGAGCCTGAGCAAAAAGTCCTGCCAGAGAAAGGAAACATGACAAGTGCCACAAAACCCCATAACCAGGGGAAATTATAAAAGAAAGCATTTGATTTGGGGATCATGATTCCAGAGGGTTGGAGTCCATGGTCATCATGGTGGGGAGCATGCGGCAGGCAGGCAGGCATGGTGCTGGAGCAGTAGCTGAGAACTTACATCTGACACACAAGTTGAGGTGGGGAGGGGGAGTGTGAGCGAGCAAGCTAACTGGGAATGGCATGGGCTTTTGAAACCTCAAAACCTACTCCTAATGACACACCTCTAACAAGGCCACACCTCCTAATCCTTCCCAAACCAGTCCACCAGCTGAGGACCAAGTATTCAAATATATGAGCCTGTGGGGGCCGTTCTCATTCAAACCACCACAGTGAGGTCGTCAGGAACTTACCGGGGCTCTACCCTACCCTGGTGCCTGGGGGAGTCCCCTGCCTGCAACTCCCTGAAGGCCCAGCAGCCTAAGCAAAGGGCACAGTGGACGGGCAGCTCTGCAGATAACACTTTGGGGAAACAGTTCTCAAAGGGCACATGGAATTCTGCCGGTGCACTTTGTTCTTTTAAGGTTATTTGTTTTTAAATTTTATGTGTATGAGTGTTTTGCCTGCTTGTTTGTGTACCATGTGTGTGCAGTGCCTGAGGAGGCCAGAAGAGGGCATCAGATCCCCTGGAACTGGTGTTACATAGGAATAGCTGTGAGCTGCTGGGACCAGAACCCAGGTTCTGGGCAAGAGCAGCCAGTGCTTTTAACCTCTAAGTCATCTTTCCAGTCACCCGCCCCCAGGGCACTTTATCCAACAAAATATTTTCCTTTTGTGAAATATCGGATCATAACAATTTGATTAATAGCTGCTCTGATGTACCTCGTGTGGGTCCAGTTTCTTTGAAATGATCTCAGCCATGGCTGCGTAACAAAATGGGGTGTGAAGAAAGGGACCTTTTTCAAGATGTGGGTAAGACATCTGCTCCACACAGGGCAAGCAGGGCTGTTTCCTAGGCTGGACAGACCTCATCTCCTTCCATCCAAGGCCAGTCCTAGGTAAGGCTGAGTCAGGGATGGAGCGGATGCAGGTTACTCCAGTGGTCTCTGTGTTTCGAGGAGTTATAGACAGGGTATCCAACCCCAGTAGGAAGCAGGAGGCAGCTAGTCTCAGTTCTGAAGGTGGCTCAAGATGGTGAATGACCCAAGCCTGTATTTCTCCGAGTCAGTTTGCTTCACTCTGGCTAATGCTGTCTCGGGCCGGTTAGGCTAACTGAAGTGGATTCTATCCAGAAGCTGACATAATCTTGACAGCGCTATGAGGTAGGTGGCCCAGTGTTTTTCCTGGGCCGCTTTTTCCTTCTGTGTTTTGTCATCTGCTGGAGTTAAGATAGACTGAGTTTGGCCACATGTCTCGCCTTCCCTTTTGGCTTAAAAATCTCTTGGGAGAATTCCATTCCTAGGAGTCAGTACTGCCTATAGTCTGGCTACGAGTGATCATGCAACGCTATTCTCTTGACAGCGTGGATTCTTGACACTAGCTCTGGGCCTCACTTCACCTGTAGGATTTTGTGGCACATCAAATGCCTCTGTCATTGTCCCCATTGTACAGGGACACAGGTACACAGAGACCAAGGATCGCAGGCAGCCCCACCTAGCATTTCAGTCTAACAAGGATGCTTGGTGGCCTCACCTTTCTCCGAATTCCAGCTTTAGTGAGGGGATGGGGCTTCTCTGGGCTTTTGTGGTGGATTTATATAGTGGAACTTTAGACGCTGAGCTGGCTTGAGGTCCGGTCAACCTCTCCTTTTTTCTCCCTGAATCTCTTTAAGGTCCATGTAGAGTTGCTAGGGTCTCATGAGATCATTTGTTTATTCACAGACATCAAGTGGTGGCTGTTACAAAAGCATTGGGACAAAGTACACAGTGAAACACAGCCTGTCTCCTCCACCTCCCCTCACCCTCCACCCCCCCACCCCCCCACCCCCCGCCTCCCCCGCCCCTCCAGGTGTTAAGTTCAAGTATAATCATTTGTGCTAAGTGCTGGGAACTTAAGAGAACAAAGAGGCTGTGCGAGACAGGAAACAGATCTGCTGGGAGCCTGCGTGTTCGAGCGAGTTGAGGGTGGTTAGGAGTCCCTGAAGGAAGGGCTGTTGGCAGGAGTGCCTTGGCCCAGGACCACCCGGCTGCAACTTCTAAAGGCCACGTGTGAGGACACATGACAGGTGGCCAGAGAGGTGAAGGAAACCCAGGGGAGATGGGTCCTGGAAGCTCAAAGGACTCTCGGGGCTGGGTAGGATGCTACAGAGGGACCAGAGGTGAGGCTGGCCAAGTGAGTGTTAGGCTTGGCACGTGAGATGGCTGCCTGGGCTGGACCTGCTCCAGGGAGCTTCAGGGGGAAGACAGTTCGCCTTCCCAGCTGTGCACTGCACATGCCCCTTCTCTTCTGCTACCTCTCGGCTGCTTCTCTACCTTAGACCCTTGTGCTGTCTGTGACACGTGCTGGGCATGCGCATTCTGCTTGGTTGGCTTTCTTGTCAGGGTCTCTGAAGATAGCATCTCACTGCAGTTCTGACTTCTTTTTTAAAAAAATTTGTTTTTAATTTTATGTTCATTGGTGTTTTGTCTGCATGATGTTGGTGTGAGGGTGTCAGAAGCAGTGGAACTAGGGTCACATATAGGTGTGAGCTGCCATGTGGGTGCTGGGAATTGAACCCGGGTCCCCGGGAAGAGCAGCCAGTGCTCTTAACTGCTGAGCTATCTCTCTAGCACCACTTTCTCCTCCCCCCCCCCCAGACAGAGTTTCTCTGTGTAGTTTTGGTGCCTGTCCTGGATTTCTCTCTGTAGACCAGGTTGACCTTGAACTCACAGAGATTTGCCTGCCTCTGCCTCCCGAGTGCTGGGATTAAAGGCGTGCGCCACCATCACTGGCCCATCATTTTTCTTTTATTTCCTCCGCACTGGGGGGCACAAGGTTTCTCTATGTAGTCCTGGCTGTCCTAGAACTCGCTCTGTAGCCCAGGCTGGCCTTGAACACAGAGATCTACCACCTCTGCCTCCTGAGTGCTGGAATTAAAGGCATGCGCCACCACCCGGAGTTTGTCATCCCTGGCCTGAGGCCCCTCTAGGCTCCCCCACTTCTGCTGTAGCTTTAGAGAAGGCAGTGGATGGGGCAGTGGGCAGGATCCTTGCAAGGTGTGGACTGTGGAGGCTCCAGGGAGCAGGCCAGGAATTCCAGCCAATGGAACACCAGGTCCCTCAGCACTCTTCGAGGGTCTGAGCTTGACCAGAATCCCAGGGAGTCAGTTGAGGTTAGCCTCACTATTGGCCCTTCCCACACATCCTCTCTCATAGAAACCCAGTACACTGTCATCTGGGATCCACACCCACGCCGCCTACTTTGTAGAACTAGAGGACATTTAATGCCCTGGTTTTTGGAAGGACAGTCTCAGAAGAAAAATGGTTTCAATAAGATGGTTCTTCAGGAAGCACCATTGCTTTAGCTATAATGTTAGCAGCCTGGGGCGCACACGTCAAGGGGAAGCTGCAAGTCCTCCATACAGCATACAGTTGAAGAAACTGAGACCCAGGGCTGCACCAGGGAGAAAACCCTCTATGCTGGGGTCGAGCCAAAACTGGCCTTTTGTCTTTCCACATGACGCACTGAGAAACCTTGAACGTTAGGTCTCGGTGACTCCCGGGCCACTGGGAAACACACTCAGGCAAGGCCTCTGCAGCATTCATGGCTAGCAGGCGGATACTCTGGGAGCCTCTACCTGAAGAGTCGTGCAGAACTCCTGTAATCCCAAGTCCAGTATCTGTACTGTCATGGGAGGACCAAGTGGCCCTGATGTTACACATCAAGGGTGGGGTCTGCTGTTTCTCTCTAAGCCATGAGCATCTGTGTGTAGGAACACATGTAGCATGTTGTTGATGCCTGTCAGCTTTATGAGGTTTACTTATTTATGTGTGGGTGTGTGCAGGTGTCCATGTCTGTGGAGGCCAGAGGTTAACCTTGAGTGCTGTTTCCTTAGGAGCTGTTTGTCTTGGTTTTTAATGTAATTTAATTTTTATTTATGTGTGTGTGTGTGTGTGTGTGTGTGTGGCTGGTTTGGTGTGTCAACTTGATGAAAGCTAGAGTTATCAGAGAGGAAGGAGCCTCCACTGAGGAAATGCCTCCATGTCTTAATTAGTGATCAGTGAGGGAGGGTCCAGCCCATGGTGTGTGGTGCCATCCCTGGGCTGGTGGTCCTGGGCTCTATAAGAAAGCAGGCTGAGCAAGCCACATGGAGCAAGCCAGTAAGCAGCACCCCTCCCCCTCTATGGCCTCTGCATCAGCTCCTACTTCCGGGATCCTGCCCTATTTGAGTTCCTGTCCTGACTTCCTTCAGTAGTGAACAGCAATATGGAAGTGAAAGCTGAATAAATCCTTTCCTCCCCAACTTGCATTATGGTCATGGTGTTGAAAGGACCAAGCAGATGCCATAACAGGCTGCTCAGTCTTCTCTCAGAGATCAGGCCTCAATTTCAGTTTTTCCCTGAGACTTGAGCAAGCTGTTTCTGGGAGGGCTATGACATAGTCCTTGCAGTAGCTCCCTTTCTGCACGTACTCTGACTGCTCAAGGTTCAGCCAGTTGTTTACTGTCTGGGACCCCTCACCAACTTAGAGCTACATGCCTGGGTCAGTGTGAACGTGCCAGGTCAGCCAGCCTCCATGGCAGCTCAAGGACAAAACCTGGGACTTGTCCAGGCCTGCCCCAAAATGATAACTGTAACCCCCAACCAGTAAATTCAAAGGTTACACACCCTCACCCAATCATATGACGCCAAGGTTTGTACCACCCTGCTTGAGGTTTTTCTCTTTAAAAACCCCTCAGCCTGAGAGCTCAGGGCCGTCCTCCTCTACCCGCTGTGTCGGATGTTGGACTCAGACCAAGCCTGGGCTTGCTTGTTATCAATAAACCCCTGTGTGTTTTGCATCGGATATCGGCTCTGTGGTGGTCTTGCTGCAGGGGTGGGGGTGTGGGGGATGGGGTGGGGGGGTCGGTCTTGTGACGTAGGCACAGCAGTGTTTCATCACAGCAATAGAAACCCCCACTAAGATGCTCGCCGTTACCTTACCGGGATTACAAATGCATGGCACCGGGGTCAGCCTTTCCTGTGAGTTCTGGGGCTCAAGGTCAGGTTCCCACACTTGCACGACTAGTCACACACTTCACTGACTAAGCCGTCTCCCAGCCCCTTGGGCGTGTTAACTCACCTAGAAGAAAGTTAGCCTGATGCCCGGGAGCCAAGTCCTGCCCACTGCCACAGCAGTTCTGTGGGTCGGCGCCATGTTCTCGGAGAGGGCTCCGGGCCAGGCGGTGGGTGGGTGGGTGCTTCGGAATGTGCTGTGCCTATGAGAATAGCTGCCCTATTGTTTGATTTTTGAGGGTTCTGTTTTACCCTGTGGTCGGTCATGTCCCCAGGATTACCTCCTTCACCTCCCCATGCCTGCGCAACAGGTTGAGGAACTGCGGGCCCCAGAGGTTAGAGAGATGTGGCAGCTTCTCTGAGGCCGTGTAGTGGTACCTTGCTTTTAGATGGCGTCTCCCTAGGTTGCTCGAGCAACCTACATAGTGAGATGCCATCTCCTGGGCGGTTACAGATTGTTGTAAGTCATCTGGGTGCTGGGACTAAAACCCCAGTCTTCTGCAAGAACAGACGGTGCTCTTAACTGCTGAGCTATCTCTCCAGCCCCACGGAGGATGGAGGACACTTTTTAACACCCAGTGTTGCTTGCCTTGGGACCGTTGACTGGAGGTCAGCCATGTTTGGCAAGAGCATTGATTCTTGGTTTTGACTATTAGTTGCCTGTGGGCTTGTCACACAGTCAGATGACAGAGTCAGACGTGAAAACTAGTCGACAGGTGGTATTTCTTCTCAGAAAAGACAAGCAAAGGAGCATGAAGTGAGGGAAGGTTCTGGGTTGGCTGGAGGGCCCTGCTCAGGGAAGGGGTATTGAAACTCAGGGTGAGTGGATTGACAGACTTCAGAGCTGTTGGGGGCTGGCCGCACAGAGGCAGCAGTGGTGGCCAGGAAGCAGAATAGAAAGACAGAACCTGTGGGGACATGGGGAGGAGAGGAGACCCTCACCCTGGAGTCTGACTGAAGCCCTTGTCAGCCGAGAAGCAAGAATTCCAGCACATGAGCCGGGCAGTGGAGGCTCACGCCTTTAATCCCAGCACTCGGGAGGCAGAGCCAGGCGGATCTCTGTGAGTTCGAGGCCAGCCTGGGCTACCGAGTGAGTTCCAGGAAAGGCGCAAAGCTACACAGAGAAACCCTGTCTCGAAAAACAAAACAAAACAAAAAAACAAAACAAAACAAAAAAAAGCCCAGCACATGCAGTTAAGACTTCTTTCATTTACAGAGACTTTTTATTAAAGTGGGATGAGCCAGGCTTAAGGCCTGAGCAATATCCCATTGGATAGGACCTCCTTCCTTCCCCCAGGCTGGGGCTGGGGATGTCAAGCCTAATAAGGTTGTTTACAGTATAACTCTCCTATCTTCCTGCATCCCCTTGGGCTAGACTTTTCTACCTTATATTTCGGTTGCGATCCTGTCAGGTGCCCCTCAGGTAAGCATTTAGGATTCATAGCAAGTCTTTGAAGAGAGTAACTTCAAAACCTACAAAGATGATACACATGACTCTCCGAAATCAGCTAGCTCTCACTCTCCCTTGGGGGAACCCACACCCACACTTGGGTGTGTTTTCTGTTCTGAAACTCTCATTTGAGAAGCCCATGGGCTTGGGTGTGTCTTATCTTTCTATCTGAGCGCCTCTCTTTCTTAATCCTCATATTAAGTTTGTATTTTAAAAAATCATACTCTTATTAACCCCCAGTTCTGGCCAGTCTTGAAATTCTGGCCCGAGTTGAGGTCCCCAAATGCTGCAGGCTACAGCGGGGGGAGGGGGGGCACTGTACCTCTGCCTCTGTCTCTGTCCCGTCCCATCCCACCCCGTCCCACCCCAATGCTGGAATTCTTACGGGCTCCAAATCACTCTGCTGATGCAGCAGGATGCTGCTCGGTGCTGGAGGTTTGGATGCTCACCCTTCACCCCTCTGAAGGTATTGCCAGTGGGCCACATGCTGGGGTTTGCTCCGGGTACCTGTGAAATGTGGACTTGGATGGAATGTCTTGCTCTCTAACTCATTGGTAGACACTGAGAAGTTGCTCTGGGTGTGATGTGAATGAGCCATGTGGTGAAGGAAGGGATAGGTACCTCTGTGAGCCTCAGGGAGTGCCTAGATTTATTTATTTATTTATTTATTTATTTATTTATTTATTTATTTATTTATTTATTTATTTATTTATTTATCTTTCTTTCTTTCTTTCTTTCTTTTTCTTTCTTTCTTTTTCTTTCTTTCTTTCTTTCTTTTTCTTTCTTTCTTTCTTTCTTTTTTTCTTTCTTTCTTTCTCTTTCTTTCTTTCTCTTTCTTTCTTTCTTTTTCTTTCTTTCTTTCTTTCTTTCTCTTTCTTTCTTTCTTTTTCTTTCTTTCTTTTTCTTTCTTTCTTTCTTTCTTTCTCTCTCTCTCTCTCTTTCTTTCTCTTCCTTTCTTTCTTTCTTTCTTTCTTTCTTTCTTTCTTTCTTTCTTTCTTTCTCTCTCTCTCTCTCTCTCTCTCTCTTTCTTTCTTTCTTTCTTTCTCTTTCTTTCTTTCTTTCTTTCTTTCTTTCTTTCTTTCTTTCTCTCTCTCTCTCTCTCTCTCTCTCTCTCTCTCTCTTTCTTTCTTTCTTTCTTTCTTTCTTTTGTTGTTTTGTTTTTTCAAGACAAGATTTCTCTTTGCACCCTTCCTGGAACTCACTCTGTAGACCGGGCTGGCCTCAAACTCACAGAGATCCTCCTGCCTCTGCCTCCCGAGTGCTGGGATTAAAGATGTGCGCCACCACCGCCCGGGTCGAGTCCCTAGAGTTTGTGTCGGGACAGTAAGACACAGGATGCCAATGTTCAGATATTGACACTGACCTGGTGACCTGATCTCCCGTCTCCAGGTGACTCAGCTGGGACTGCACCTGTGTGAGGAGGAGGCCACAGTTGCGCAGGTGTGGTGGTCCGCCTTTCCTTGCTTGCCTTCCTTGGAAGCAAGGGTACACTGAAACCACCCATCTGGACCACTCCGTGGGTAGAAAGAAAAGTTTATTTGGGAAATCAAGTTGCCAGGCTGTCTCGCAGGAATCGAGAGCAGCAACTGGGTGGGAAAGCATGTGGATTTTCTGTGACGGTCAGTAAGGTAGTGGTCTTTGAGCCGTACACTTTGTTCAGATTGACCAGGAGCTAGACGACCTTGCTGGATGTGGTAGCCTTTGGGGTGGATAAGGGAGGTAGTGGTTTTCCGAAGACCCCTACCTTTTATCTCGAGAACGTTCTCATTTTCCCTGACAGAAATCCCATACCTATTAAATCGTAATTCCCCACTCCACACCCCCCAGCCCCTGGCAAGCACCTCCTTACTGTCTATAATTTTTTTTTTTTACATTTAAAACAAGTGTCTGTGTATGGGTGGCCTGTGCAGTGGTGCGTGTGTGAAGGTCTGAGAACATTTTGCAGGCCTCTGCTCTTTCCTTCGACCACGTGAGTCTCGGGGATCGAACTCGGGTCTTCGGGTTTGGCAGCAGTCACCTTTACACTGACTCGTCTGCTGGCCTTGTCCATGAATTTAACTTTCAGGGAACCTCCTACATGCCCTGGTCTTGGGCACCAAACCCACCTCCCTGATTTTATTGGATTTTCATAAGGGGGGTATAGCTGGTTTATCTAAAAAGGATTGAATGTGAACACAGCCATCTGCCTTTCCAATCAGAATGAGAGTGCATTGGAGGGGAGGAGTGTATGTGTGTGTGTGTGTGTGTGTGTGTGTGTGTGTGTGTATGTGTGTATGTGTGTGTGTGTGTGTGTGTGTATGTGTATGTGTGTGTGTGTGTGTGTGTGTGTGTGTGTATGTGTGTCTGTGTGTCTGTCCATCTGTGTGCTTCATCCAGCCTGGCTCTGCCCTACAGAACCTATCTTGCATGAGACACACACATCTTGTTTAAAGACCAACCTGCTCCAGAGGATGGATGCCTCTGTTGGCATCCTGCGCTGTGACACCAGGGTGTCCTCCAGAATGTCTCATTTCTCCATTTTCTCTCCTCTCCCTTACCGCTCAGTCTTCCTTTAATGGGGAGGAGATGGCTAGTGCTAGCCCACCAGGGAAAGTAAGGCTCATCTCCAGGGCTGGAAGGGGCGATTCTAGACTCTGGCTCTTGCTGAACTTCACTCTTGCCCTTTGCTGTGGTCAGCACCAGCCTAGGAACCTTCTCTCTGCTCTCTCCTTCTATCCCGGGATGAACGAGGATGGAGCCCCTTTAGGAAGGCAGAGCATCCTGCCGGAACAGCCGATCTGTGTTTGGGGGTAGTCATGCCCATCAGCTCCTCGTTCTATGGAATTAGTGTCTCATGAGCCTCAGTGGGTATGCTGGTCATACAGGTGCCGTGGGACAGTAAGGGGAGGAAGATGCATCTCTTGCCCATGAAGAAGATCCATTTCGGGAAGGAGGGGCGGCATGGGCCAGGGAGCAGGAGCCTGTAGGGTTTTGGTGTCTGCAGAGACCTGGCCAGAGCTGGCCCCATGTTGCTTGGGGTTGGTGAAGCATAGCTCGAGCTGGGACGGGGACACTTGAGCATTGTTTTTGTTCATGGTGATGTAACTCAGCTTCAGTTCCTAGCTCTGTTTCTGAAGTCCTTCCTTGCTATGACCATTTGGTGGCAGAGCACTGAAGGTATCTGAGAGAGACTGGTGACTATGGGAGGGGGGAGCAGAAGGAGGAAGAACCCATGTGGACTTCCCATAACTGCAGGGTGATGGCACCAGACCCGGATGGGGACCTGGAGGCACAGCATCTGCAGGGGTGTGTCCAGGAGGAGAAGCCAGGCAATAGCTTAGACCCAGCTGTGCCCATGCCAGCCTTCTCCTCCTCCCTCATTCAGCTTCCCAAGCTTCTGCACACTCTTCTAGACTAACGTTGGTCCTCATGGACTCCTTTCCTGTTGGCCTGGAACTCCCAGCACATCCTTAGACAGACAACTCCACTGGGATCAAGGAGCCCATGAGCTCGGGCCAGTCAGTGCAGCTCCAGGTGACACGGGCCATGCCTGGCAACCCCTGTGGCCTCACCATTCATTTAGTTATGGGACTGGGTTTGTAGAGCGCTTCTTGGGCAATGGTCTGCTGTGTGTCCTCAGGAAACGTTGCTGTCCCTGGCCTGGCTACGCTCCTCCCCAGGCTATAGCCAGACCAAGTAATGGTCGCTTAGAATGAGATTTCTAAATCCTCGTGTTCTCCCCAGGCGTTCTCCTGGGTTTGGGTACTCCTTCCTGGGAGAGAAAAGTTAGAAGTTATGTAGCCCTGGCGGGGCAAACAGGGCAGGAAGTGAATGCAGCTTCTCAGTCCTGTTACTGACTCCACTCACACTATGTGCTGGGCTTGAGATGGCAGTGTGAAGCTCAGAGCTTGAGGAGACAGGACGTGGGGACTGAGCGGGACCTTGTTTGCAAAGGGGACTGAGCAGGACCTTGTTTGCGAAGGCCTTCAGCCCAGGCTGGTTTCTTGCAGCAGAGACACTCCCTCCCGCTCTGGCCATCGTCTAACATGGCTGCGTTCCCCGCTTGACTCTTCCTGGTCTCTGAGGGGGGTGTGCAGGCACTGTTCTGTGGCTTACAAGACACCTCAAGCCTAAGGAGGATGAGCTGAGCCCATGCAGCCTCAGGAGAGCACCCCCCACCCCGCCCCCACAGCCTTCAGACAGCTCTGCTCTGCAGGAATCAAGTCCGGGACACCCTGCTCAAACAATGTGAGCCACGTTCCAGGGACATTCCAAGTTTCCAGACTGCCTGAAGTTTTAATGTGGTTGTCTTGCTGAGCACAAGGTTCATCGTGTCCAAGGTCCCCTAACAGGCATCATTTCAAAACACATTAGAAGCCTTCCTGCAGCTCAGGTTCCCACCCATCCACCTAGAGGGCAGCGGCACTAAGGGGATTCTACACCCAGGCCTGGCAGAGGCTCCCCTCCGGCAGGTGACAGCAGGCATCCCCTCTGATCATCTGACAAGTTGCCATGCCACTGTTTAGAACGTCACCAACCTGCTCCATTTTCTCAGAGACCACAGAGGTCTGTCTCATGAGCTGTATTTTAACACAAATGAGCTGTGGGTCAGAGGGGTGACGTGGCCTGGCCAGGGTCACAAAGAGAAAGTCCCAGCACCAGAGCCCAAGTCTGTTTGGCTCCAAAGCTGTGCCCCTCAGGCAGTCTTGCTCTCATTCCCCCCCTCCTGGGGTGGGGAGAGTTTTCATTGTATCCTGGATCAGCCTTGAACCCAGACTTGCAGAAATCCTCCTGCCTCAGCCTCCTAGCTCATTATCTCAACTCTTGGCTTCCATGTCACAGTTTTTGCCAAAATATAAGGTCACAAGGGACAGACTCACTGTCAGGATGTCTGGATGGGAGAGTGTGTCGGATAAATGGAACATTTGAAACAGTGAGATGTGCCCAGGGTGAAGGATTCTGAGATGAGAACCCATGACCCTAAGACTGACTGGGCCAGCAGGCTGCAGGGAGGTGACAGGCAGCGTGGGGGCGGGCCTAGGTCCTGAGAAGAGCTTAGAGGAGACAGACTGAGGACAGGAAGTTTGTGTGTGTGTGTGTGTGTGTGTGTGTGTGTGTGTGTAACCCTCGGTATCAGTTGGCACAACCTTGGTGTCGGTCACTTTCCACCTTGTTGAACGAGTGAGTGGGCGAATGAGCGTGTAGGGCTGGCATCATGATGCGCCCCTCACTCTGACACCCTGGCTCCGCGAGGCCTGTGACTCTGGAGGGTTTGATGGCTGAGCTCCAGCCAGCAGTGAACTGTCTGTGGTCACTAAACAGAATCATGGGAGACTGGGGAGCAAACAGCAAAATGGGAGTGGGCTGAGGAGCAGGCTCGGTGCAGATTGTCAGGCCCAGCTGTGGGACAAACCATCATTTCCTCACCCACCCCAAGAACGCCCTCTGGAACTCGGGGAACCCGACAGTTGTAAGCTGTAAGTTGTAAGTGTCGGGATGGGCACGTCTTTCACAGTAGAACACAACTCAGTGTTCTCCAGACGTCCTTAGGAAAAAGGGAAAGTCTGACAGTATCACGGGAGGAGTGTCTGTTTTGTGGCTCAAAGTGAGGGCAACCTCTTTCTGGCCATGTGGAATGGTTTTAGCTCATGTGTGCCTTGACCACACTGTGCTGAATGTTTCTGGAAGTTCCTCCTCTTCCCTTTCTGAGGGGTGGTTTAGGAAGCCCCAGTCTCACATGAGAGTAATCCTTCTTCGGGGACCTCCCCTAGGAACCGGTCTTGGAAAAGTAAAGAACTCAAAGCACCCACAGCTACTGGTGCTGGGAAGCTCTGCTGGGCTGAATGGATGCTGGAAGGCTAGTAGTGAGACAGCATGGTGTCTCTCGTGGGGTGTGTGTGTGTGTGTGTGTGTGTGTGTGTGTGTGTGTGTGTGTCTATTTGCATTTGTGTGTATGTGTGTCTGAGTGAGTGTGTATACATGTGTATATGTTTATATATATGTGTATGTGTATATGTGTGTGCATGGAGTCCAGAAGCCAACCTTAAGCACCATCTTCAGAATGCCATTTGTCACCTTTGAGATGGGGTGGGGGGGGGGTCTCTCACTGGCCTGGAACTCAGTAAGTTAATGGCTGACCAGCAAACCCCCATGGACCCACCTGTCTCCATCTCCCTAGCACTGATATTACAAGTATATGCCACCATGCCCGGCATTTTTACATGGGTTCTGGGTGTCAAACGCAGGGCTTTATGCTTGTAGGATAAGCATTTTACTGGCTGAGCGATCCTCACAGTCTTCATAGTGTCTACTTTTTAAAAAAGATTTACTTTTATATAAAATTATGTGTATATGTGTGTGCATGGGGATGTGTGTGCCCATGGGGGCCAGCACATCAGATTCCCTTATGAGTTAAGATGTGGGTACCGAGAACTGAACTCTGGACATGTAAAAGCAATATGTGTTCTTAACTGCTGAGCTATCTTTCCAACCCTTCTATGGTGTCTCTCTCCTTTAAAAAAAAAAATTATATGTATGAATGTGTATTGCAGGCATGTATATGCAGGTGAGCAAGGTGCCAGACTTCCTGGAACTGGAGTTACAGGTGGTTGTGAGCCACCTGATGAGGGTGCTGGGAACTGAACTCGGGTCCTCCACAAGAGCCTCTAGTGCTCTTAACCTCCGAGCCGTGTCTCGAGCTCCCATGGAATCTCTTAAAGCTGAGTTTTGTAAGGTTCTGACAGACAGTTGTCTTCTGCCTAGCCACCAATGCTGTTGGCACTGATGTTTCCTGTCCTGTTCGTCCCCTGGGCCGAGAGCAAGGCGTGTGGCACCTTAGGACCCATCACCTCTCCCTGGGCTTCGTGGGGATCTTCTTACCTGCCATTAGCAGAGGAGGCACAGCCTATAGTGAGGCCAGACACCTGGACTGCCACAAGGACCTAAGTTTCTGGCGCAATCCTTTGCCGAGGGCCTGTGCTAGCTGCCTGGTAGACAGCTTTTACTTCTGAGCCTGGCACTCTGTGCCAAGCCAGCACGGTCCTCACTTTGGTCACTGTTTCTACAAAGTACTGTTGTCCCTAAGGGCGGAACTGTCACCAGCTTTGGTTTCCGGGTATATATCCTGAGGGTGGAAGCCCCTCCCCCAGCTCGGCACAAACACTGGAAGTGGGCCCCAGAGACTGGTCCAGAGATAGAGAGGGTTTGCCGCTTTTTAAGACTCCTCTTCCTGTCTCCCTTCTGGAGGAGTCAGGCCCTGGTCATCCCTTGAATGCTAGGTCGATGGTGCCCGGCCCTGCATCTGTCAGCGCAACTCACCTTTGTTCTCTGGACCAGAAAAGCAAGGCTGTGGCCTGTGTGCTTGGGTCTCAGCATTGAGCTTAGTGCTTTCAGAGCTGGCCCTGGCCTTTGTGGGGGGAATAGGTGGATGCTTCCAGCTGGGAGGAGTTGGCCGTTCTCATCCTGGCTTACAAAGTGATTAAGAGTGTGCTGTGTGTTCTCACTGCCCTTCCAGACTTGGCCTGATGTTGTCATTGGGGCTGCAGGAGGCAGATATTCTGATGTCGTGGCTGGGGTGGGGGGGGTGGGGGTACCAAGCAGGTCACCCATCGGCTTGTTCTCTTCCCTCCACAGTGACTGCTGATGTCTCCATGGAGGCTTGCTGTACAGAGGGAAATCAAATGGCTAACCAGCACAGAGACTGCTCGCTGCCATACACCTCAGAATCCAAGGAGTGCAGGTACATGGGCCAGATGTCTGAGGTGGGGGGGCTGCCTCCCCCCATCTGCTGCTCCTTCATCTGTGCTTCTGAGCTCATTGTCCTAGGCTGCTCTGTGCTCACTGGAGCATCTGTTGCTTTCCCTGGCCTGAAAAGTAAGATGATCCAGGTGTGCAGCCCTGTCTGCCACAGCTGTCTACCTCTGGGCAAGTCAGTCTTCCAAGCAAAACAAAGGTCTGTAGTAGACTGTCAGATGAGACCACGTCGTGACGTGAGCCTTCTTACAGACCCCAAGAACTGAAATGGTTCGTCCACACAGCTCCTCTGCACACGTCTTGTATGCTCTCTCTAGATTAAATCAGGTGCTCACAAAACTTGGGATACGTAAAACCTTAGAATAAACTACGATAACAGGTTATGTTGATCATCATAAAAAAAAATTTATCAAATCTTTACGAAGCACCTACTGTGCCGCCTGAAGTCATATGTGAAGTGTGGGAAGGGTGTCCAGGGAGGGAACAGCCAGTGTGGATGCTCAGGGGAAGTCTATGCAGGTTTACCGGGCAGCAGCCAGGCGGCTAGAATGTCTGAGCAGCGGGGCAGAAAGACACAAAGCCAGAGAGAGGTGGGCATGGGGATAGTGCTACCCATTGCCCCCGGTAGTGTGGCCATCTTAGAAACTCACGGGGAGCAGGGTACGAATCTGATGGAGGTTTTGAGCATAAGTTGGGGGGGCAGCGCCTCTGTCCAGACTTGAAGGCCATTGACAGGAGGGAGTAGACACTAAGGGGCTCTTTGAAGGTAGGAGGGATGGAGGCGGCTGGGAGCTGGGCAGTAGACTGGGATGGGGGAGGGGCTGCCTGTGGAGGAGAGTAGGGGAAGGGAGCCAGGCAAGCAGTCGATCCAATCCTGGGGAGTCGAGTGGGATCCAGAGGGGTGTTGGCAGCAGCTCCACAGGTTTGCTTTGTATGGCTGAGCAGGTGAGGAAGGGTGCTGGTAGCAGAAGGTGGAGGCTGGGGGAGTGGAATCAGCCAAGGTAGCCTTAAACACCCGGAAGCCCAAGGGCTTGTTAGTCCTGCTAGGAGTGTGGAGAGAGGCTCAGCAGTGTTGCTCAGAGGAGGAGATGGGGACATGAGTATGAGAGACAAACCCCAGTGCTAAGGTCCCACTCTAAGTGCCCAATGAGTCCCTCTCCCTTAAGTCTCACCGGGGCAACAGCGCCCCACTCCTCACCAGGTTCGGACAGGACGTAGAGAACTCCCATCCAGGAGGAGGGTTTGGAACAGGCAGGGTTGAGTGACCCTAGACTGGTTGGTTCTTTGGTTTTTCAAACTAGGTTCCCTAGAGCAATTCTTTGCAATTCTTGGGAACCCCTGGCTGCCCTGAAGCAGGGGTGCACCTGAGCAGCCCTGCTCAGTCTCCTTCCTCCTGTGCAGCTCCCTAGGAACCCTCCCTGTCAGAGCAGAGTTTATATATGTGTCCCAGAGTGCTTGTGGGCACTAGGCAATTTGGCTCGCATGCCTGGAGCCCTCACGGCTGACTAGCACACAGTCAGGCTGCAGACAACAGTACTTAGTGAAATGTGGTAAAAAATACAATTAAAACTCACCATCTTAAGACCTCATGCACACGGTTTTGCTACCCTGACTGCTGTCCCTCTCTGAGACCCTTCCAGTCCTGCAAACGGAACCTCTGACCCCACACGCCTTCAGCCCCTGGCTAACCCATCAGCTTCCTGTCTATGAATTTGACTTCTCCTGTGTCTCTGTGGGACTGGCTTGTCTCAGCACTGGGCCCTGTAGATTCCTCTGTGTGGCTGCATATGTCAGGATTTCCTTTGGTGTTTGAGGCGGAGTCACGGTCTGTCGTGTGATTGTGCTCACCCATTCGCCCCTCCGCTCACGTTTAGGTTCCTTCTGCATTTTGGCTGTTGCAGATAGCACGGCCATGAACTTGGGTGGGCAGTGTTGGAGACTGTCTTAGGGTTTTTATTGCTGTGAAGAGACACCATGATCATGGCAACTCTTATAAAGGAAAACATTTCATTGATGACTTGCTTATAGTTCAGAGGTTTAGTTCATTATCATGGTGGGAAGCAAGGCATCATGTAGGCAGATGTGCTGGAGAAGGAGCTGAGAGTTCTTACATCCTGACTCACAGGCAACAGGAAGTGGTCTGAGACACTGGGCAAAGCTTGAGCACATATGAGACCTCAAAGCTCACCTCCACAGTGACACACTTCCTCCAACAAGGCCACACCCACCCCAACAAGGCCACACCCACCCCAACAAGGCCACACCCACCCCAACAAGGCCACACCCACTCCAACAAGGCCACACCCACTCCAACAAAGCCACAACCTCCTAAAGGTGCCACTCCCTTCGGGGGCCATTTTCTTTCAAACCACCACAGAGGTCCTGTTCCAAATTCTCTTAAGTGGGATGGCTGGATCCTATGACAGTCAATTTTCAGCCTTTTGGGGAACACCATGCTATTTTCCAAGTAGCTGTCTGTGTTTCCTTCCTTCCAGCTGTGGACAAGTCTTCCCACATCTCCTCATCTTTACTAGTGTCTTAGTTACTTTTTTGTTGCTGAGACAAGACAGCATGACTAAGGCAACTTAGAAGAAACTTAGAAGAACTTAAAAGAAAGCTTTTAGGGCTGGAGAGATGGCTTAGCAGTTAAGAGCACTGCTTGTTCTTCCAGAGGTCCTGAGTTCAATTCCCAGCAACCACATGGTGGCTCACAACCATCTGTAATGAGATCTGGTGCCCTCTTCTGGTCTGCAGGTGTACATGCAGATAGAGCACTGTATACATAATAAATAAATCTTAAAAAAAGAAAGAAAGAAAGAAAGAAAGAAAGAAAGAAAGAAAGAAAGAAAGAAAGAAAGAAAGAAAGAAAGAAAGAAAGCTTTTAATTGGGTTTGCAGTTCCAGGCGGTTAGCATCTATGATGATGGAGCAAAGGACTGATGGTAGCCACAGCTGAGAGCTCACATCTTACACCCACAAGTAGGAGGCAGAGAGAGAGCACGCACTGGGAATGGGGCAAGTGTTTCGAAACCTCAAAGTCTGCCCCTCAGTGACACATGTCCTCTAACAAGGCCACGCCACTAATCCTTCCCAAACAGTTCCACCCACTGGGACCCTGGTATCAAATATATGACCCTGTGGGGGCCATTCTCATTCAAGCCACCACAGTCAGCGCTTGTTGCTTTCTCTTTAGCGCCGTGGACATTTAGTGAAATGCCTCTAGTCTACCAGTCCAATGAAGCAGGCTTGAAATCAATGGCACAGTGTAGACACGTCTGTCCTGGATCTGGAGGTTGGCTCTGGAGAGACATGGGAAGCTGGTTCAGACTTCTGAGCTCTAGCTAGAGGAAGGACCGGCCAGGGTCGCTGGCCATGGGTGTAGGCAACCTGGCTGGCAGCAGCAGGAAGCAGGGAGGCCCCTATCCTATCTTGCA
The DNA here is from genome assembly GCF_049852395.1 of Peromyscus maniculatus bairdii. Taxonomy (NCBI): domain Eukaryota; kingdom Metazoa; phylum Chordata; class Mammalia; order Rodentia; family Cricetidae; genus Peromyscus; species Peromyscus maniculatus. The sequence goes on from NC_134871.1 coordinate 54,553,973, forward strand.
GACGGCATAGATTAGGTGGCTGTTTCTGCCCTTACTGGCTCTGGCTTTGGCTTACTTTAGTCTGGATGAGAGCCACATGTGACGTCCTTCCTGCTTGTTGTCTGTGGGGCTGGCTTTCTGGTCTCTGAGATGTCACATGTGTCTGAATCTGAGGAATAGACTCTGGCAAGTTCAGGTTCTACCCGAGCCCCTGTTTTCTAAAAAGCTTTTCATAGCCGAGCCTGTGGGTGGCGGGAGGCTGGGGTTGGGCATCCTGGTTGCTGCTGTCTCTCACTCCGGGGTCCTTCAACAAACTGTGTCGTAAGACTCTCCGAAACGTCCCCCGCTGAGCTTGGAAAACGGAGCTGAGGTTGAGAAGAATTGAGCTAGGTGGGAAGAGGGGGAGGGTGTAGCCCAGAGCCTGCAGCAGGCCGCTTTGCTTGTAAATAGGGGAGAGAATGTTCCATAACCAGCCTTGGCAAAGGCTCTCAACTTTACGCAGAGCAGGGTTCTCTAGACTCCCACCCCACATACCACTTCGCATTTGATCTTTCTAAGTAAACACCTGCCAAGTGCTTCCTGTAGGCCAGATGCTGTGTGTCTCTCTCCTTGTGGGAGCTGGGATGCGGAGGGGCGGGGAGGGGGATCCTCCAGAGGATGTGCTTCATCCCTCTCCGTGGGCTTCTGTTCTGAGCTTGGCTCCACCGAAGAGTCCTGGCGCAGCCTCTGCTCTGCCTGCAGGATGGTCCAGGAACAATGCTGTCACAACCAACTGGAGGAGCTGCACTGTACCACGGGCATCAACCTGGCCAGCGAGCCGGACGGCTGCGCCACGCTGCACAGCTCCAACAGTAGCCTGGAGACCGTGTTCATAAAGGTGAGTGAGGCTGAGGACCACCCTGGTTATCTCGCCCGGTGAACGTCAGATCACTCAGGTGTCTTCCCCTTCTCATTTAGGGGGTCAGCCTTTCCAGCTAGGCTTCCAGATAGGAAAGGGTGAGATCGTGAAGACCCAGCTCCACCCTGGGGGAACAGGAAGAGCCCGAGGGTTACCCCGTCCCAGCCTTTAGACAGAGAGAAGGCAGAAGGCAGAGCAGGGGTTTTCTGGGGCCTCCAGAATCTTCAGTTCAGGGTAGGCATCCTCCTACTGCCTAGGAGGCCCCGATGCCTCTCTGTTCCTCAGGTGAACTGAGGCTCTGAGCTCACATGAAGTCTCTACACTGGGGCCTCTAATAACATGGGGCGTTGGAGTTCAGAGAGGCCCACACTCCAGTGGCTTCTCAGCAGCCTGGTCGAGGACTCAGTGGGGATTCTCCATGGGATATAATCAAAATAAGTAGCAAGGTCTCCTTTCCTGAATGCTCCTGGGACCCTAGGTCCCGGCCAGGTTGCTGAGCTTGCTAGGGCTGTGGACATCTTGCTTGTGTGCCTGGGAGGTCAGCACAGCCTCTCTTGAACTTGAACACAAATAGACCAATGGTCAGGCCCAAGAGAAAAACCAGTGGTGTGGGAAGCTCCACTTGGAAATGATTCCCATCACCACCACCACCACCCCCGGTGACTGCCAGAAATGACTCCCCTCACCACCACCACCATCACCACCACCACCACCACCCTGGTGACTGCCAGAAATGTTGATGAAAGTGGCTTCCTGGGACACCAACTATCCCCAGGAAGGTGGTAGTGGAATCAAGGGGTGAAAATCTGATTGTAGTCTGGATTCTGGGAGGGTGGGTGGGAGTGTCTGCGGACAGGCAGGGACTGCTCCTGGGTCCGGGGCTCTGCCTTGACAGCCATGGCTTACCATGGTGTTTACTGGGGGCACAGGCGGCACCGACGTGGGGAAGCTAGGCAGGGCTGGAGTGAGTGGCCGGTTAAGGGGTCTGTCATCCAGGACTTCCGGCATACAGTGACCACCTCGCTGGGGAAGGCGGGGCTCTGCTTATGTTGTGTGCCTGGCAGACAGCTGTGCTCCATCCCTAGACTTGAGGAAGGAGAGGTGTGAAGTGCTAGAACATTCTAGCAAGACAGGGAACAGATTACCTGGCTAAATTAATGAAGTGTGTTTCCTGGAAAGGTTACTCACACCCTAGAGGAGGGTGAGATCACAGCCGCTCTTTGCGGCAGCTGTGGGTAGAATGACATGGAGAAGACCCCTCAGCCTCCACAGATGCTGACGCAAAGCCTCTTGCTGTGGGCTCTCTGGAATGTTCTTTGTCTATATAGCACTGACGGGGGGCTTTCCATGTGTACCCCAGGACCTGGGTTAGGACTCGGGTCTGACTTTTGGGATATGGGGTCTCTGTGAAAGACAGTGACCAAGTCTCACGCCTTGCTTGGGGCCTTGAAGCTCTTATGCCCACCACTTGGGGTTGAGAGGAGACAGCGTGTACCCTCTTCTGGCGGAGCAATGAGACCTTGCGGACAGGCAGTGGTTTGCTCCCTTCTCCTAGAGATGGCTGGGCTGGGCTGGGAGTTGCTAGTCAGGAAAGGGATGTCCCAGGGGATAGTCCTGCAGCAGGGGTGGGGTGGGGAGGTGGAGTCCTCCGAGGCGCCCAGACTCTCTCAGTTCCTTTCCAACAGACCTAAGAGGCTCAGAGGGGCCCAGAATGCTTTTCAATGTACTTCTGACATTTAGATAAATTGCCCATATCGGATGTTTTCTTGCTGTCCTGGGAACATGGACAAGGGGGGTGTCAGGTGTGTCCCTAGGGTTCTTGTGGAGTCCCAAGGGCCTCTTGTCCAGCTCCCCTGTCCCCAGTCTAGAATCTCTCTCTTCACAGAGATGCTGCCACTGTTGCATGCTGGGAAGGGCGGCCCAGGCCCGGAGCCAGACCTGTGAGCCCAATCTCATGATAAGCTACCAGTGTGGGCTGGTATTCCGTGCCTGCTGCGTGAAGGGCCAAGAGAGTTCAGACTTCCCCCGTGGTGACGGTGGGGACCTTCAGGACCCAGGTAACTCCTCCCTTTTCCGATGTGGAGCCACGTGTTCTATGACACAGTCCATACTTCAGGCTGTGTGTCTATGACACGGTTGGTTTATTCTTTCTGTGCCTGTCACATTGCTGGATTCTGCCAATCATAGATTAAAAGTATTATAGGAGCCGGGCGGTGGTGGCGCACACCTTTAATCCCAGCACTCGGGAGGCAGAGGCAGGCGGATCTCCGTGAGTTCAAGGCCAGCCTGGTCTCCAAAGCGAGTTCCAGGAAAGGCGCAAAGCTACACAGAGAAACCCTGTCTCGAAAAACAAAAAAACAAAAAAAAGTATTATAGGAAAGATCATGAGTTTGGATCCTCAGCACTCATATATAAGCCAGGCAAAGGGGCAATGCATCTTTAACCCAGGCCTCAGGGTATAGAGCAGGTAGGAGGATACCTAGAGCCTCAGTTCAGTGAGAGACCCTGCCTCAAAAAATAAAATAGGAACAATAGAGGAAGACACTAGATGTTGACCTCTGACCTCCACATGTGCGTGCACGGGTGCAACACCTATGCACACATATGCACATACCACACACCTAAAGAAAATGTTGGAGAAAAGATACTGAATCTGTACTGGGTGTGCACAGACATTTTTCTTGTCATTCTTTGAACAGAAATAACAACAATTTATATAGCATTGATATTGCATTAGGTATCAAAAGTAATCTAGAGATGATGAAGGCATATGAGAGGATGTGCATAGATTACAGACAGACATTATGGTGTTTTGTGTGAGAGACTTGAATGTCTGTGGATTTAAAACATATATAATTTATTTTTATTTTATTGTACCAGTGTTTTGTCTATATTTAGGTAAGTGCATGCAGTGTCCATGAAGTTCAGAAGAGGGCATTGGATCCTCTGGAACTGGAGTTACAGATGGTTGTGAGCTGCCATATGGGTGCTGGAACCAAACCTGGGTCCTCTGCAGGAACAGCACGTGTCCTTAACTGCTGAGCCATCTCTCCAGCTCCTTGTATGTGGGTTCTAATGCCCTCCAGGGTCCTGGAATCAATCCCCACGTGTGCCAGGATTTTTCTTTAGGGCCACCAACCAGCTCCCAAATCATGGCACAGAGACTTCTTATTAGTTATGAATGCCCAGCCTAGCTTAGCTCGCTTCTGGCTAGCTCTTTTAACTAAAATTAATTAACCTGTTTCTCTTTATCTACCTTTTGCCACAGAGCATTTTTCCTTTCTTTCTATATGTTCTACTCTGTGTCTGCTGGCTGGCCTCAGGCATCTCCCTCTCTTTCTCCCTCATTCTTCTCTCCTTCTTCACGAACCTAGATTTCTCCTCCTATTTATTACCTCTGCCCACTCTGCCTATCCTTTCTCTGCCTAGCTATTGGCTGATCAGCTTTTTTATTAGACCAGTCAGGTGCCTTAGGCAGGCAAGGTGAAACAGCAGCACATCTTTTCATAAAACAAAACAAAACAAAACAAAAAAAAAATGTAGCATAAACAAATGTAACACACCTTTACATAGTTAAATATTCTGCAGCATAAACAAATATAATACATCTCTACATAGTTAAATATTGCACAACACCCATGGATACCAAAGGACAGCTGTGTAGAGAGATTGATGTCTGATAGGGGTTGGATGATTGGAGGGCAGGCCTCTGGGCCAGAGCCCCAGGGGAGAGCTGATGTGGCCCAAGTCCACAAGCTTGAGCAGAATTCTTGCTGGCAGAATGCTCTTCCTCAGTCTCCATCTCTTCGGCCCTCCAGCTGGTTAAGTAAATCCACTAACCATTCAGGAGGGCCCTGTGATCATCTCCATCAAAGCCCATCGACTTAAATTCTAATCTCATCTTAAAAATACTGCCTTCATAATGGCATCCCATTAAGTTGCCACGTGAGGTTGACTATCATGGCTGAGAGATTGGATGAGTACCAACTGCTCTGCAGGCATCTGGCTCCACAAGTGTCTGGCCTTCGAGGTTTCACCTTGCCCTGGTCCCAGCCCTGGGCAGGGTGGGTAATTGCCCTTTGATCTGATTCTCCCATGAGGATCTTGATGTTTAAGTTTACATGACGAACAGTGGAAGGAAGAGAACTTGGCCTTTTGAGTTTGGGGGCCAGTGTGGGCCAGCTGGGTGCCTCTGTGTTCAAGTAGCAGGCACTTTCTCAGAGGAGTGTGGGACCCCAGAAGTGGTTCCCGGAGATCTGGAAGCTGCTGTTACAACCTCTCCCTCTCCCCATTGCCTACAGCCAGATGTACTTGAAGCCCTGAGGGGCATGGCTTTGTGTTATAGGGACTTCTTGGGTTTGTTTGTTTTTTAAACTTATTTATTTTTATGTGTATGAATGTTCGTTGCATATATGTATGTGTACCATGTGTCTTTGGAGGTCAGAGGAGGGAGTTGGAGCCCCTGGGGTTTGAGTTACTGGTGGTTGTGAGCTCATTGTAGGTGCTGGGAACTGAACCCAGGTCCTCTGCAAGAACGTGTGTTTTTAACCACTGACCCCTCTCTCCAGCCTCAAGCTCCTGGTTCTTTAATCGGCTCTCACTAAACACTGTGAGCTCCCGAGCCTCATGGGGAAGCCCTGGGGAGGTGCAGGCATCTGCCCACCATGCTTGCTGGGGATTTTGTCTCACTCTGGCCTCTCCCAGACTTTATACTCCCAGACTGCAGTATTCAGTTCAGTCCGTGTTTCAGGGCATCTTTTAGAGGCTTTCCTGTTCCTCCAAGTGAAGGCCCATTTAATAAGGATGAAAGAACGCAGAGTGTGTGAATGGGCCTCCTGCCCGATGCTGACAAGAGAGGTAGGTGTGTCTTCTCCTACGATAAGATCGGATGGGATGCTCTTTGTGTGACCGTGTCTCATCTCTCTACCCCCAGCTAAGATTCCTGATGACGAGGAACAAGAAGACCCCTACCTGAATGACCGCTGTCGAGGTGAGGCCTTGGGGCCTGTGGGAGCCCGTTGGTAGGCAGCTAGCAAAGTCCAGGGGGATGGTGTTGACTGCTGCTAAGACTCACCTGGGAAGTACTTCCGCTCTTGTGGCCCTGGTGGCCCCTGTCTTCTCCGTCCATGAGTGCTTAGAGCTGGGGGGGGGGCGGTGTCTGTGTGGGAGGGTGGCTTATGGAGGCAGGACTGGTGTGAGCCCTGTGAGCACCAACAAGCACCCAGGCTCTGTGACGGTGATGCTTGTCCAAGGCAGGGATGCCCCAGGAGAGTAGCCTTTGTGTCCCTGGAGCCCCAGCTGTCCCTTTAGAGTCGTGATCTCCCAGGAGACCTTCGCGCTTCAGTCAGAATGGCCTGGCAGCTCTGTTTTTCCTGATTAAATTGTTTCCTTTGGGAGCATTCTGCTGGCGCATCTAGCCTGGCAAGTCTGTTTCAGTTTCACCCAAGGGCTCACCCTGTGATTGGGTGTTAATTACGGAGGCAGCTTAATCACAAAATGATGGTGTTAGTATTCCGTGTCACCCGGCACTGAGGCCGGGAGGGGCGGGGAGAGAGAGTGAGAGAGAGAAAGAGCTCCGGGAAGCCTGGCATCCTCTCTGGGTGGCTCCAGATGATTCCCGGGAGGGTAACAGCTGGGTGACAGCTGGGAGTGTGCAACTTAGGAGGACGCGTTAGCCAGGATGGTGACGCCTGTGTGCCCCTGGTAGCTGGGCAAAGGAAGAAGGTGCAGGCACAGGCCTGTCCCTAGTGGGCTTATACTTAAAAGGAGCACCGTATCTGCTCTGTAGGGAGTTGTGGGTCACAGGGGAGGTGCCAGGTAGGAAGAGACCGTGCCAGCAGTTGTGGCCGCACTCGGGCCTGGGCCAGAGTTAGTGGGAATGGGCCGCTGGGAAGGCCTGAGAGTTCCGTGGGCTTGGGTAGAGCCTGGCCTCCAGGTGGAGCCTGCTCCAGGGAGCAGTATGCCTCTCCAGGTCCGCTCGAATCACAGAGGCAAGCATCTGTTCCCTAAGACTTGTCAGATCTCTTCAGTCGCCCCAGAGGTACCCAGAGCCTAGGCCTGGGACTGTCTCGAGGACCACGTGGGAATATTCCCCCGAGGACCACATGTGGCCGCAGCAAGGAGCCTGTCTTCTGTATCAGTTGTCCCCCCTCCCCCCACAGAGGGTCTCCGGAGGTCTCTCGGTGTGTTCACTCACTCCCGTGGGCTCTGGTTGCAGGTGGCGGGCCTTGCAAGCAGCAGTGCCATGACACCGGGGACGAGGTGGTCTGTTCTTGCTTTGTGGGTTACCAGCTGCAGTTGGATGGTGTCTCCTGTGAAGGTAACATCTGAGGGCTGGTCACCGTGCTTGGGAGCCTCCGCTGGAGGTCTGAGCCGGCCTGTGTGGCACAGCCTTGGCCCCCTTCCTGGAGGACAGCCAGGACGTGCTTGCCATTGCTGCCTGGAGTCTGGGCTCTGGGACTAGGCTGTCTTCTAGAAGATATAGATAGCAGTGTGGGAATGAGGCTGCATGGGGGTTCGCTTGGGTTCTGGATTCAGGATCTGTCGTGAGGCCTTGGGCAAGTCCTTCAGCCTCTCCCCTTGTTTAGGAGATGGGGATGATGTTTCCTCCTTTGTGAGATTCTTGAAGATGCTGTGATCCTGGGGCCTGGCACTTACTCAAAGTGGTCTGAAACTTCACAGGGCTTGATTTGGTGATGGGCCCCTCTCCCGGTGTGCCCACAGCAAGACTCAGCTCAGTTTGATCAGGCAAACTTGATGAATGCAGGAAACCAGATCCACCGTGGCTTCTGGAACATTTCTTGTGCTCAAGCTTAAGGCTTGGTTGTTCTCAATGGTTACTTCTGTCTCCCCTTAATCTCTCTAGATATCAATGAATGCATCACAGGCAGCCATAACTGCCGGCTGGGAGAATCCTGCATCAATACAGTAGGCTCTTTCCGCTGTCAGCGGGACAGCAGCTGTGGGACTGGCTATGAGCTCACAGAGGATAATAACTGCAAAGGTACAGCTCCCATCCACATCTAAAAAACCTCCCCTTCCCCAGCTGTGGGTGTGGGAAAGGGCCCATTGGGCTCTGTGGTGCTGCCCCTATGTGGCTGCCTGGGCTACTGCAAGAAGGAGGTGGTCAACTTTCTTGCAAGTGCATAAGGGTGTGAACACGGGAAATAAAGGAAGAGCCAGGTCTGTGATGAGCAGGTTTACCTTAATATGGTGCTGCTGAGTTAATGATGCTCGGAGCCTGAGCCCTGACAAACAAGTTCAGGGGCCTCACTTGTGTTTCCATTACGAACAAAACCCAGGCAGTACCGGACCAGGCTCCCGGGAAGACTCTAGGGCAGGTCTTGTGTAAAAAAATGTCAATCATTGAATTATGTGGGATGACCCAAGAGCCAGACGCCTTCTCCTGGCAGCCAAGCCCTTGAGCAATCCTGCAGCCCCACCCTGCAGGCTGAGTCTTCGGACTCCAGAGCCTGGGAGCCAAGCCAGCTGAGTAGATTACACTTGAACCTTTGACAGCCGTGAACTTCAAGGCAGGGCAATCCATCTTGTCCTCTCTTGATGTAACTATTGTTAATATTTGGAATATTATGAAGACCTCAGGATGAAAAGAATTACGGAGTCTGTGTTTATTGTTGCTGAGATGATTGCCGTGTGATCTAATCTAAACATACACTTCTAAATGAGTGATAGTACCTGCCAGAAGAATGCCTGGGTCATTTGTTAAATAACAAAAAGCTTGCCTCATAAGCCAGGGAGGGGGAGTGTTTTTTTTTTTTTTTTTTTAAGTCTTTAGCAATTTTTACACAGTTTGGCTCACTGCAGGCCTTTTCGTAACACCCTTTCTGTTGAAATGTTTTGGGGTTATAGTCTGAGAAATGAACATTTTAAAAAAAAAAAAAAGGACTTTCTTGTGATGTTAAAGTATTGTGAGACGCTTCTGGCGGGAACCCTTGCTAACGATCTCCTTTTTTTATGATGCACCAGATATTGACGAGTGTGAGAGTGGTATTCATAACTGCCCCCCCGATTTTATCTGTCAGAATACTCTGGGATCCTTCCGTTGCAGACCCAAGCTGCAGTGCAAGAGCGGCTTTATACAGGATGCTCTAGGCAACTGCATTGGTAAGACACGCTGCCGCTAGGGAGGATGGCCCGCCAAGCCGGCGGCAGTCGGCCTAGATCAGGGGCTGGCGAGCTTCCCTACGGGGCAGATAGCAAATGTCACAGGCGCTGTGAGCCATGTCCGGGTCACAGGGACTCGACTGGGCAGTTACAGTTCGAAAGTCTCAGAGTAGATGCACAGGTGGTGGCATGGTATCCCAATAAAACTTTATTTATAAAACTACTCGTGGGCTGGTTTTGGTATAAGGGTCTAATCCCCATGGTTTGGATGGAGGGTGGGTTTTAGGGTCAGAGATGCTTAGATTGGAACTTCATGTCCTAAGATTTGCTTCCTTCCTTGAAGCCTCAAGTGCTTCCCATATAAGATGGGAGAGATTATGACATCTGTCTGAGAGGCTAGAAGCAAGGACTAAGGCGGGTGCTTGTGGTGGGACAGGGATGTGGGAAGCAGCATTTGGTATGTGACTGCTCTCTGCCACAGCCACTTAGGCCTGGAGAAGTTGTTTCACGGCAAATGGTTGAATTCATAGAGACAGAATAGTGTGGTAGTCACCAGGGGCCCAGGGACGGGGAGCTTGTGTTCGATGGAGACAGTTTCCGCCTGGAAGATGAAGGGGCTCGGGGATGGATGGGTTGATAGCGGATGGACCACTGTGTAAAGGAGAGGAGATGATGTGGACCTGGGGTGACAATAAAGAGGTCAATGAAAGGCTGCTCAGGTGGGAGGGGCACCCATCTCTCTCTCTTTTCTCTTGTCTTGGTGCTGCTCTGGGGCGCCCGCATGCCTGTTAGCGTTTGAGCCCAGATCTGCCCCGTAGATCTTCTAAACCTCTCCTTTGAGGTCAGAGAGTCCCTTCCTCAAGCTACAGGTGTCGCTGGTTGGAACCCAGCCTTCCCTCTGTCCCCTCTTAAAGGAGAATATTGGATACTAGATATGCAAATTCCTCTCTTATTTCTCTCTTGACTTGTAGCTAACCTTTGCCCTGGTCCTTCTTTTGAAATGGGATTGAAAGTTCATTTCCCTGTCCCTGCCTTACTGACCCCAAGGTAGAACCTTTTAGGACACCTGAGCCTCACCCACATACCCTGGGTCTTAGCTGGTGTCTAACATCTGTCTGAGCTATGGCGACCTCGGCTGGCTCATGAGTTGGCCCCTTGCCAGCCTCCTGGGATCAGACTGTCAGCACTCTGCACACGTGCAGTGAGCAGGGGGGGCTGTGACTCCCCTGGGGCAGGGAAGAAAGAGGGTCCTGCCAAGACTTGCAGCCTGCTCAGGGGGGCTCTGGAGGAGGACGCATCAGCTGAGGACGGAAACCCTGACTCATGGCAGAATTGGCCCTGCTTTCCTCCATGAGAAAATCTTTACGGGTCTCAGCATGCCCCCGGGTTTCCCTCCGCAGAGTGCAGGGGCAGAGGTGCTCAGTGAGCCATCCCTCTGTGTAACCCCTCCCCCCTCTCTTTCATACACACACACACACACACACACACACACACACACACACACACACACACACACACACACAGATCTAAGCCGTGGAGCAGCCCAGGATGTTGGCCAGATCCCAACCTCGTGGCATAGACCTCTCCCATCACCTCTGTGTAGGTCCACAGTGACATCAAGGATATTCAGCACAGAGGCTCCCCCACACACACACACACAAGTTGACATGGGGGAGCCCCGCCCTTTGTACTTACTGTTCACAACCAAGTTAAGGGCTTGCTCTTCAAGAAATTACCTCTTTTAGCGTAAAAACCGTGCATACCTGGTTACAAACCAGGAAAACCTAAGGGCAGGAAATAATGCCCTGCCTTCCGGGCCAGCCTCCAGGTGGGCGGGGCCGCCCTTCTGGGCACCGCTCCCTCAGTTTGTTTTTTCATGGAAACAGAACCGGACTGTTGGACTAGTCGGTTTTCCCCTCTTGACAACATGTTTAGAAATCATTCTGTGCCAGCATTTTTATTCATGTTTAAAATAATAACATCAGCAGCAGAAATAGCTATCTGGAGGCAGTGTGGAAATAAGGGGAAGAGCCGTGCACCATGGTGCACGCCGGTCATCCCAGCACTTGCAGAGCTTGAGGCAGGGGGAATGCCCTGCGTTGGACTCTATAGGAATTAGAGTCCAGCCTGGGCTACATGTTGAGACCCTGTTTCAGAATGAAACCTTTAAAAAAAAGGGTGGAGGCCATCCAGGAGAGAGCTGCAGGCTGTCTCTGCTCCTCTGTCTGTATCCAGGGCCGGCAACCCACACACTTCGCCTGTGTTTCCATCTATGATGGGAAACACTGACCCCAGGATCTCCCTTCCTAGGACCCCACTCCATTCCCTGCCCCTTGCAAGGAAAGATGCACCCTGCCGCGTCAGATGAACACAGGGGACGGAAGGCGGGGCTGAGAAAGCAGAGGCCTTCTCGAGACAAAATTAAAATGTTTTAGATCTTTGAGTTGACTCCAGCACACTGTGAGGAAGTCTTTTCGGGGTTTTCTTATTCTTTTTCTTCACCCTCTACCTCAAGTCCCCTTTTTCCCTCATTCCCTGGTGGGGGGGGGGGGAGGGGGGAGAGCACTGCTTCCTGTATGCTAGCCCACAGGGGCGGGGTTCTTTCAAAGATTCTGGGGCCGTCAAGGGTCCCAGCTGGTCTTAGAAGTGTTTTGTAAGACCAAGTGAGCCGGGAATGACAGCTGGAGTGCCTGTGCTGGTGCCGTGGGAACCCACGAGGGAAAAGCACGCAGTGTGTCCCCAGACCCTCCCTGGCCTTTCCTCTCTATTCATATCTTTGTTGATCCACTTTTGATTCCATTCATTCATCTATCGTCTGACTTTCCGTGGAGCTCAGGCCAGGAGACTCTTCTCTGAGGAGCACACAGTCTCAAGAGACACCAGGCTTGCAAATGAACAGTTTGGGAAATCACCCCAGACAAGAGCACTCAGGGCCGAGGGCGTCCCTGCTGGCCACTCTGCACTCACCACTGACAACAGGCGAGAGTTGCCAAGCTTTGTGTAAAGGGCTAGATAATGGATATCAACCTTTCCAGCCATCTGGTTCCTGTTCTAACCACCAGGCTCCTGCCGTGCTAATGCAAAGGCAGCTGTAGACCACATGTGAGGCAGCAGGTCTGGCTGGCTGCCAATAAAACTTTATTTACAAGGATAAGCAGTGGGCCAGATCTGGCTGGAGTGGGGGGGGATTCTTGAGGAAGGACACTGGGAGTGACTGTGAGCATGGATGCCAGGGCTCCAGACCTGGTCTCTGTTGCCCTCTCTGCCCCTTGTGAGCCTGAGGGGTTGCTCTCTCCAGGGTCTGGGTTCCCAGTGTAACATACAGACAGTAATGCCGGCCCTGCCACTGCAGGCTGGCTATTGCAGTGCGCAGTGGTGACAGATGTGCATGCCCCTGTAAACTCTGAAGTGCTGCGTTGTCGATGTGGAGGCCCGTTCCGGGGATGGGAGGGAGTCAGGGATGATTCTTTAGACAGCCTGAGGAGGGTGGGTCTTGGCCATCATGGAGCAGGCCTCTTCTTGTCATTTCAGCTGTCAGTCTTCCACCCTTGCCCCCTTCCTGCTGACCCCTGACCCCGGTGTGCTTTGTGAATGTGTGAACTAGACTGCTCCTGACTTTCTGAGAGCTAGATTCTTCTAGACATGCTTAAGGAGGAGGCTTGGTTTGGGCTTAGAAGTTTAGCATAAAGAGCAAACGGATGTATAGCCTAGTGTTCCTTCAGTATTTACTGGTACACGTGTGTATGTGTGTGTCCCTCAGTAGTGAATGGCCAGTGGTCCCCATACTATAGTGTGGAAGGAGACCCCATGCGGGGAGTTCTGAGTGGCCGGAGTCAACTCAGATGGGAGACACAGGAAGGAGTTTATTGTGGAGAAGGTGGCCAGAGGCATGGCTACCACACTGACTGGGGGTGGGACCCTGAGTGGCTGGTCCAGGAGTTGTAGATATATTACTAGGACCTCCAAGGCCTAGACAGGTGAAGTAGACTACCCACCAAACTTAGGGCCTCACTGTTGTCTGGGGCTGGTACAGAGGAGTGGGCATCAAGCCCAGGGCAGGGCCCCATCTACCTGTGTGGGTCGGAAAGCCACGCCAGCAGGTGCCGCAAAAGATTGGAAGTAGGAGGGAGAGGACAGGGAGGGACCTGAGGCTACCTTGTCCTTTGACCTTTGCCCTTGTATAGGCAAAGGGATCAGGGCCTATTGGTTTGTAGCCTGCTGAGAGAAGGGACAGCTCCTTTGGAGGTTCAGTGGCTGTGTGCATGGATAGCCCCTGTGTTTAACCACGGTGCATCTTGTCTCTTTTCTCTGTAGATATCAATGAGTGTTTAAGTATCAGTGCCCCATGCCCCGTGGGGCAGACATGCATCAATACGGAGGGCTCCTACACATGCCAGAAGAACGTGCCCAACTGTGGCCGTGGCTATCATCTCAACGAGGAGGGGACTCGCTGTGTTGGTTGGTATCTCACACACACACACACACATACACACACACACACACACACACACACACACACACACACCACACACACCACACATACACACACACCACACACACACCACATACACTCACACACACACACACACACCACACACACACTCATACACACCACACACACACATCACACACACACATACACACACACACCACGTACAAACACACCACACACACACTCACACACTCACACCACACACACTCACACACACACACCACACACACACACTCATACACACCACACACACACATCACACACACACATACACACACACACCACATACAAACACACCACACACTCACACACACACACCACACACACACCACACACACACACACCACACACATACACACACACACACCACACACTCACACACAGACATCACACACACACACACACATACACCACACACACACACACACACACACACACACACACACTCACACACACACACACACACACACAAACACACTTCTGAAATTTGGCATTTCTGTCTGTTTCCAGCACAGTCTTTCCCTTCTCTGGAAGAGATAGTTGGTCCCCAAAGTGAAGACATTCTGCCTGTCCATCCATCCATGCATCCATCCATACCATTGCCCCTCCCCCGGCACAGGCCTTTGCTGTCATGCGCAGACTAGTACAGTAGCACCCCAACACTTCTAGCCTTGTCTCCGGTCTGCCCAGTGTTCTCAGGCTACCTGATCACAGCTATTGGTGGCTAAGTTCGGACACCCAGAATTCAGTTCTCCTAAACTGGTCACAGCGAATCTAGATGACATAAATCTTGCTACAAGACCGCCGCCGCCGGGTGGTGTCTTGTTTATCCCCACCACATGCTGTGTTGTTTTTGGGCCAAGGCAGTCAGCTGGCCTAGATCCCTGCCAGGAAAGGGGCCTCCCTCCCCCCTAAGCCGTCTCAGCACCACCCTCACAACCCTGGGTACTTCCTGTCTCCCTGGAGATCGGGGGCTGGCTTCCTGGGGGGTCAGCGACTGTTCTAGATTGGGCACAGCGCATGGTAGATGCTCCGTGAAGAACAGGGTGCCAGTGTACAGTTTCGTGTGCACACTAACAGGCTCTCGCTGTGTCTTCCTTTCTCCTTCACAAGATGTGGATGAGTGCTCACCCCCAGCGGAGCCCTGTGGGAAAGGACACCACTGCTTGAACTCCCCTGGCAGTTTCCGCTGCGAGTGCAAGGCTGGGTACTATTTTGATGGCATCAGCAGGACTTGTGTGGGTATGTGACTTGTCTTTCTGGTCCTAGGGGTCCTGGCCAGGTGACTCCACATGGGGGACAATCTGTGGCACCTAGGGTGACCATGTCCATCCCATCCTCATCTCAGAAGGTCCCGAGTGTGGGCAGTCAGGAGACACTGTCTCACTGCAGCTCTGCCACCACCCTGGCCTTGGGCCACCCTGAGGACACTAGTGGTGTCAGCCTGCTTCCTCATGGAACAGGCGTTCTGTCTGACCCCAGCCACCAAGGTTTACTAAGACTCTAGTCCAGGTCTGCAGCTGGCAAGATGTCAGTGACTTCCCAGATTTGCTACAGACCTCTAGGGCTTCACGGCTTGGGATGCACCAATCCCTGAGGCAGTTAGAACGCTATCCAGCTAGAGCTTGCTGTTACCAAACCAGGATACTCAATGGAGGCCAACAGCTGCCCTGATTCCCTCCCCCCCACACACCTACCCCCCCCCAGCAAATCCCAGCAGACTCTCCTGTGGGCAGAGGGCTGGCAGAAGGGCATCTGTCCAGAAGCGCCACATTTGTCAGAGTGCAGGGCTTCACACAGACACAGTCAAGAGAGGCCTCAGCCCTTCCATCTGAGACACGAAGGGACTTAGGGGCAGAGGACCGTGAACGGCTGCCATTGGGACATGGCACTACTCCGGCGGCCATGCTCTGAGCTGACTGTGCCCCTCTGTTTCAGACATCAATGAGTGCCAGCGCTATCCCGGGCGCCTGTGCGGCCACAAGTGTGAGAACACGCCAGGCTCTTACCACTGCAGCTGCTCGGCGGGCTTCCGGCTGTCTGTGGATGGCCGGTCTTGTGAAGGTGAGGGTGGGGCACGGGGTGGTCAGGAGCCTTGGCCATGTCCCTCCATTGCTTACAGACTCATTTGGAATTTCCTAGGCAGATATTTTAAGGATGCTAGGACCCTCACCCTAGGGACGTGACTCTAAGCCAGTGGCTGCCATACTGAAACTCGGCCAGCTCCCTGGCAGGGCTCGGTCAGTTGTTTGGGTTCGTGAGTCTTGCTGTGCACAGATAACAGAGTGTCTTGTGTTATCAGCTGTGGTTATTGTTCCTGGCTGTGCTTAGGCATCTGAGCTTTGTGCTTGGGTAATACTGAGGACACCGTGCTGAGGCCTAGCTAGCCTTGCCTCTACTATATGCTATTAAGCACATGCACTGTGGGTATAGCAAGATGTGGTTCCTGTGTCAGGGAGTATGTTTATAATGTGATGGAAAACCACACTGGACATAGATTGAGCAGGTGACCTGGCCAGGCATGTTGGGGCCACAGATAGGAAACACTGAGCGAGAGGCTAGTAGCCTATCTCTTCTCCCCTCTCAGAAACAGAGTAAATGTATGTAAGAAGGAATCTCTAAGCCAGAGATCAGCAAGCTTTTTCTCTCCCAGCTGCATGGTTACTATTTTAAACCTTTCTGGCCAGTCTGTAGACAGTACTCCACTCTGCTGTGGGAACACAAAAGTAGCCATAGGTCCTGGTCAAAGGGGTTCATAGCTGTGTGCCAATAAAACTTTATTTGCAAAAAACAAGTAGGGGGCCAAACTTGGTCTGGAGCTTGCTCTAGGTGAAGGGAATTGGTAATCAATAGCTGGGTTTCGAGTAGCTCCAAAGTTCAGAGATTTAGGAGTACCAGGGCCATTGTCCCACAGGCTAGGTCACCTGGGTCACCATCTAGGAGATGAAAGTGGGGAGAGCAGGAAAGATTTTCGCTGAGAGCTAGAAGGGGCTGTGATCATGATAGGACTCTGGATATGCTATCATATTGCGCCCATGCCCTGCAGGGACAGGATTGAGGGGAGCCAAGCCTGGAGGCTGTCACTCATCCTGCCAGGAGATGGTGTGGCCTCACGCAGGCAGTAGCAGAGCTGGAGAAATGCCAGATTTCTCAGCTACAGTGGGCTGCGGTGGAGGCCTCTCTCCCCTTGGGCATCTCAGTCTTGCAGCTTGAGACTTGACTTCCCTGTTTTGGTTCGCATCAGGGAGGTGATGAGGAAATATTCTGCTCACCGAGTCCTCAGCCTGCTGTGGAGGCAGGGGCTTGAGGTGTGGCTCTGAGCCCTGAACCCTGGGAACCTCTTCTCTTCTAGATGTGAACGAGTGCCTCAACAGCCCCTGCAGCCAGGAGTGTGCTAACGTCTACGGCTCCTACCAGTGTTATTGCCGACGAGGCTACCAGCTCAGTGACGTGGATGGGGTCACCTGTGAAGGTGAGGGCACCCTGTGTACTGTGGGGAGCACCCCGATCCTGCCACCACAGCAGCCTCTGGCTGCATTTCAGAATCCATGGCTCGGAAAGCCTGCCGGGATTTCTCCACCCTGTGAAGTTCCCGTTTGCTCCCGGAAGAGAGGCGGGGCTGAACCCTTGCTTTTCCTCTGATAGGTCTCAAAGACCTTTTTCTGGGGTTGAGAGTGAGGTTAGGAAAAGAGCAAACCAGTCCTCGGATTGCTCTTAAATACGCGTGCTGTGGTGGTAACCCCTTCCGTGTGCTGGCACTCCGAGCCACGGGGCACAGGGCTTGGCAGCAGTATGTGTCTGAGAGGTGAGGAGTGACCTGAGGGCCACCCGACCCCTGAGAGACTGCTCTGGCCTTTGGAGCTCCATCCTCACCAGGCCTGGCCCTCATCTTCTCTGTCAAATACAGTACTCCCTCCTGGACTGTTGGTACAGTCCAACCAGATGACAGTCCAGGAGCACCTGGAAACTTCGAGGACAAATCTTACTGATGTTATAATAATAAGCTTAGAATCCCCAGTTCCAGAGCTATAATGCTGTGTGTGTGTGTGTGTGTGTGTGTGTGTGTGTGTGTGTGTGTGTGTGTGTGTGTAGAGACACACAGGGCCAACCCAGGGCCTTGCTCGGCAGATGCTGTGTCCCTAGACCTAAAACCTGAAGCTTTTTGAGACCAGCATGACTCCACAGTGGAAAATTCTATACCATGAGTCCAAACTCAGGAGCACTGAAAGTACTGTATAGAGATGCCTTTAGTCTGTGTGTGTGAGACAAATGGAGCTCGGGTTTAGACTTGACTCTCATCCCCAGGACATCTTATTTATGTAAGTGGCAGTATTCCAAAATACCCCAAATACTTCTGGCCCCATGCATTTCAGATGAGGGGGACTCAGCCTGTGCTTTTGTGTGATGTGTAGTGAGTTTTGTTTGTTTGAATGGCTGCTTGAGTTAGGTGTTTTGTTTTTTTTTTCCTTTAGCAAATTGCTCTCTATTCCCCTTCTCTGTGCATACTTCACACTATACTGTCCCTAGACTAAATATCCCTAGACTAGTCCCACCCCATCCCTGGGCCTCAGTTTCCCCTTCTGTAATGATGGTCTCTGTGGCCACCCTCAGCCCCAGTGCCTGAGGCTTGCCTTTGCTGCTGCCCTCCCAGCCTAGCCTGGCCACTTAGGGATGCCACGTGGCCTAGATGCAGTCATGGCCATGGACCAGAGCTAGATGCTGAGGGCGGACTCTGACTCTCCTGTTGCAGATATTGACGAGTGTGCCCTGCCCACTGGGGGTCACATCTGCTCGTACCGCTGTATCAACATCCCCGGAAGTTTCCAGTGCAGCTGCCCCTCATCTGGCTACAGGCTAGCCCCCAATGGTCGCAACTGCCAAGGTGAGTGAGGCAGACTCTCTGCGTTGGGGTCATCCATGTGTGTTACAAGTCGCACAGTGTCAGGGGAGAGAGTGTGCTTCTCAGATGCAGGGCTGTACCACGGATGGGAATGATTTCAGGGACTGGGGAAAAGTGTCCTGGTCTCCTACACAGAAGACCTAGCTTGTCCTCAGGGCTGTCTGGGTCTGAAGGTCCTGTGAGGTAAGAACACCTGAACTCTCCCACTCTGTCCTTGTCGGTTCTTGGAAGAGCGACACAGGGACCCTGTCCTCAGCTTAGTCTAATTATGCATTCTCTCACCCAGTCATTGGACAGACAGACTGTGAGCCAGGGCCTAGGTTACAGACCTGAGCAGGTGTCGGGTGCCTCTGCTCCTGCAAAGGGCTGGCTGTGGTCCGGTCTGGGAACTCTAGTGGTTGTGAGTGTTTAGTGAGCTAGGGTCAGCTCCGGCATGGGCTTTGGTGGTGAGAGCTAGTAGACTCTATCTGTATTTGTTCCCTGTTTCTGAGAACTTGCTGGGGTCCCCAGCATTCCATGGTCACCCATTTGGCGACTGACCGTGCTGAGGACAAACTTGTGAACAAATGGTCCCGAGTGTGCACTCCGGCTCACACCAGGAGCAGATCACGGGCAAAGCTGTCCAGCCCCCTTCTTCACAAGTCCCCATGAGCTGGCGGTCCAGGGGCTCCAGAGAATCCCAGGTCCTGCCCATGAAGATGGTCACTAGTGACCCCCCCCCACCCCCCGCAGGTGCAGAGAGAGACAGTTCCTTGAGGCTGGCTGACCAGCCAACCTAACCAAGTGCTGGGCACCGGGTTGGGGTGGAGGCGGAATGTGGGGAGTAATAGCATAAGATTCCCGATGTTCTACACATTCGTGCCTGGGCACCCACTTACCTCCCCCCAGCACACATACACACATACACATGCATACCACCACCACCAACAACAACAGCAAAGAAGGCGGCCAGCCAAATCTCTGGAAGGGACCCGCTCAACTTCTCTGAGGTTGGACAGGACTGTTTTTTTCCCCACAGTCCTGCTTTCTGCTCCCTTGGCCCGGCTCTCCCTCACCGCAGCCTGGAGTCCTGCCCAGAAGCAGCAGCAAAAACACATTCCTGGGCTGGCGAGATGGCTCATTGAATAAGGCTCTTTTTGCCAAGCCTGGTGATCCTGAGTTCAATCCCTGGGACCCACATGGTGGAAAGAGTGAGCAGACTTTTTGCAAGTTGTCCTCTGACCTCCACACACATGCTGAGGGACATGCCCACCCCCACCCTCCAAATAAAAAGGTTTAAAAACAAACAAACAAACAAAAAACAAAAAACCACCAACCCACATTCCTGAGCTGTGGTCTCTGAGATTGGCAAGGGTTGCTTTTGCCAGGGACAATCAGACATGTGACACTTCTTAACAGCTGCCTCCTAGGCTTGGTGATACCCCTGAACCCCACCCACTTGGAATGTCGTATGAGGCTCCCCCACCTCTAGAGGCTCCAGGCCCTGTAGCAGCATCTCTAGGCCTGCCCCCCCCAACACACACACACACACACACACACACACACACACACACACACACACACACACACACACACGCCATCTAACCACTTTAGTTACCTCCCTGAGACCCAAGGCAAGATGCATGGCTCCTTTAGGCTTTGTTCTTCACCTGTGATGTGGGACCATAGTCTTGGACCCTTCCTGACCCTCACGATATAGCCAGTCACACATGAGGTCAGGGTGGTGTTCCTTGAGAGCCATGGAAAGGTGCTAAGTGGTTGGAGCACCAGATCCTGATGCCTACCTGCCTGGGTTCAAAGCTTGGCTCTGTCTGTATAGAATGTGTGACCATGGCCAGGTCCCTTAAGTTCGGTGAACCCTCTCTAAGATGAGGATTGTAACACCAGTTGCATGGCCACCCCTGCCAGCGCTTCAACGACCTTCACACGGTATCTGCTCTGGTTGCGTACCCCCACTCCAGGGATTTAAATACGCTAGTGCTCTTGTAACCCTCCATGTTTGGTAAACAGAAGATCCGGCACCAGACGCTGCTCCCGTGGAGGGCATGGAGGTTAATACACGGTTTGCGTGGGTAAGGGGATGGCTTTCATGGCTTTAGTCTATACCACACTGTCTCTGGGTCTCCACAGACATTGATGAATGTGTGACTGGTATCCACAACTGTTCCATCAATGAGACTTGCTTCAACATCCAGGGCGGCTTCCGCTGTCTGTCCTTTGAATGCCCGGAGAACTATCGCCGCTCCGCAGACACGTAAGTCCCTGGGGCCCCCCTGTCATCTGCCTGTATTGGGCTCCCTAAAGGCCCCACTCTGGGCAAGGGCAGGTAGTTCACAAAACTGTGGCCTTAGCGTTCTCTTATTCGGCCTTAAGAACCTGCTGATTCTTGCTGCTGAGGTCCCTGAGGGCCAGTGAGACTATCCTCAGGAGGCTGTGGGGGTGACTGCAGATGGCATGCTGTCGTTGAGACAGACCTTCATCAGTCACTTCATCTGTAGCATGCGTATGTGAGACTATGCTGACCCAGATGAGCAGGTGGCAACGTCACTGTCTTGGCCCAAATCCAGGATTCAGGGTGACTTGTTAAGGCCTCTTCCTTCCTTCTAGCTGAGTGATGTGTAGGAACAGCATGGGATATCCTGTGTCCTATACTAGAAACTGGGTGACCATGTGTCCTTGTAAGCTCCGATCACCGTGGTGTCCTCTGCGGTGTCCAGGAACTCCTTCCTCGGGGAGTTTGGAGGACTCCCAGGCCATGGTTCTCCCTGCAACCACCCTCATCTCCGTTCTACCCAGAGAACCCCGTTTACTTGCTACAGGGCAAGCTCCACTCTGGGAGCTCATTCCGGGAGTGTGGCCCGATGCCCTCCCCGCCAGCACAGGAACTCTCAAAGCACACATGGGGGTGGACACCTGGGTTTCCCACTGTGCTCTCTTGACCTCGTGCTTGTCTTTGGCTTTTGACCTGCCACCGCTCCTGCTCAGTGGTCAGTGTTTCCTTTTGATGGTGCTTTGGGCTCCCGTGTTCAGCCCCTGACCCAGGGGACTGCTCTTGCTCCACCCTAGAAACTGTGAGGTCTTTCTGACCTTAGAGCTGCTTCCCTACCGCCCTGCCCTCATCCCCTGACCTACTGTATTTCCCTAGTATGTTTTTGGTTTTCCAAGACAGGGTTTCTCTGTGTAGTTTTGGTGCCTGTCCTGGATCGCGCTCTCTAGACCAGGCTGGCCTCGAACTCACAGAGATCCACCTGCCTCTGCCTCCCAAGTGCTGGGATTAAAGGCGTGCGCCACCACCGCCCGGCCTCTAGTGTGTTTTTAATCTACTCACAAACTGATCACTTTTCTTGATGTGTTGATGCAGACCTGTAATCCCAGTACTAGGAGGCAAAGGCAGGTGGATCACTAGCTTGAGGACAGCCTGGGCTACATATTGAGACCTTGTCCTAACAACACCAAGTGCCTTGTTTCTTTCTATGTCTGCGCCAGGGAGAAGCTACTCTAGAAGTGGGTATGCAAATGTGTCACATCCCCAAGAGCTCACGAGTTGTGCAATAGCCTGGCGGCAGTGGCAGAGCTGTCCTGAGTCACCAGGAAAGCTATGCACCCTTGGTTTGAGGCCGTGTTCTGTTTTCCATTATAAATGGGTTTCAGGATTCCAGAAGCCAGGATGGTTGCAATGGTTACTTTTAATTCCTGTGCAGCTGCCAGGCTGAAAGAGGAGGAGGCTGCCCTACCTGGGGCAAGACACATGAGTCCATGGGCAGGCAGGTTGACCTTGCTTGCTGAGGTGATTGCTAAGGTGAGCAAAATCCAGCCACCGGTAGGCTGACTGTATACAGGCTCCTGGGTAGACAAAGGGCTGTGGATGGCCGGCCTGCTGGGCCAGCTTCTAGGAGCACATGCCAGACAGTGAACAGAGAGTACACAGGGTTCTGAGAGAGTGGAGAGAGGCCAGCCTGGCCGCGGGAGGGGTGGACAAGTGGGATGGTGTTGGCCAGGCTTGAATTAAGATCAGTGGGAGCTGAATTAGGCAGTGGGAGAGATTGGGGACACACACACACACACACACACACACACACACTGAAATGGGGTATCCTCAGGGTGCATTTCCTTCCAGTGTGGGGTTGATGCGCCAGGTCACAGCTGCCCCATCCTCCTGTTTCTGGGGCTGAAAGAGGAAAGTGTTTTCCATAAAAAGAGGTTGGATGTGGACACAGGGGTGAGGGAGGTGGGACGCGATGCTTCAACCCTGGGAAGATGGCCATTTTCCTGTGACACTTTCTGTCCTTTGTCTCTGTGTTACCAAGAGCCAGAGAGTGGGGATGGGGGGTGGAGTCCTCTGCCCTGAGGATTTTGGGAATCCAAAGTGAACCCCCCTTGGGAATGCTCCTCTTCCCAGAGACTCGAGCCTCGTGGAGACGCCGTGACAGTCTAGAAAAAGCGTAGTTGGGGAGGCAGGCTGACTTGGGTTTCAGGTTCCTGGGTTTCTTGAAGCTCTTGTTCTCAGCTGTAAGATGCAATGGTGGGGTGCTCTGCAGGATTCTCTGAGAATCACCCTCTGCTTGTTTACATAGACCCCACCCTAGGTTCTGCGCAGTGGGCAGGAACAGGTGTTCCAGGACACACTCATCCCTGCAATCCTGTTGGGGTAAAGGGAAGCTGGGTTCTTGGGTAGCCTTGGGTACTGTGACATAGAACACGACATAAGTGAGAATCTATGGTCACAGACTTGGCCAGGTCCTGGGCCTCTCAGGAATGGCAAATGGCTCATGTGAGGGACATGTCAACAGATGGCCACAGGAGTGTCCCAGCAGCCTTCCTCTTGGCTTTTGTCTCCCATCTGTAGTGGCTTCTGGTCATTTTCACAGAACTTGGGGTGCTACAATCAAAGATGTTGAGCTAGAGAATTGGGGGCACATTGCACCATAATGCATAGGTGAGGAGGGAATGTGTCTGTGGAAGCTGTGACCTGGTCCCTGTGCTGGGCAGGTCCCAGGTGCAGCTCCCCTTTGCCCTACTCTGTAATAGATTCAGTGGTGACTGCCCCCCCCCCAAATCTGGGTGATTCAGCTAACAGGTTTCATTGCTGCCCCTAGTCTGACCAGCAATTTGCCACCCATGGTGGTTATGACTTCTAGGATGTGTGATAAATTTGAGACAGAGAAGGAAAAATCACGGACCAAGCCGGCCTGTACAGTGGCCATTTACAAAGTGCAATAGAAGCTGAGCCCTGTACTGGCACTGGGGATAAAGCCAAGGAGCCACTACCCCACCTGGGAAGTGAGTGGCCTAAAAAGAGCCGGCCCAGGCACCTCTTTCAGGGAGGGCTTGGGTTCTCTTCTGATGGATGACGGCATCCACATCTCCAGAATGTGATGGTGATAGGAGCTGGACCAGGACATCATGCATGCCTCGTATTTCTTGCCTTCACATTTGCGGAGCTTATTTGGCAACTCAAGACCTAGTTTTTGGTCAGTAGAGGGCCCCACAGGACAAGCGGGAAAGCCAGATTTCACGGAGGAGACTCTAGCACCACCTACTGGCCAGACCCATTCAGACTATTCCTAAAGCACTTGAGTGCCCGGCCCCTCTCCTGAGTGGGTGAGTGGGTGCGTGGGTGGGTGGGTGCGTGCGTGGGTGCGTGTAGCCTCTGCAGGGAGATAGGCTGACTTCGAAACTCAAATTTGCTGCTTTCTGCCATTGACGCCCCAGAGGAACATAGCTCATGCACCCCAGCTGCCTCCCTGGCTCTCCACTGCCCTCCCTGCTCCCCATCATCCAAGGCCCTTCCTGGATAGAGAGACCTCCCAGTCATGTGGAGCACCCCCATTTGACCTGGTCCTTGGCATCTCTAGGGGTCGCTGCCTTTCATCAAGGCCCATGCCTGCCTTATTCCCCATCACCAGCCCTGGCCTCCCTCCCAGGCGCTGCTCTCTTTAGTGTGCATGGCCCTCTCCTGTTACTGTGCCAAGGACCTTACTTGCGGGGCTGTTCTTTCCTCGGAGCCAGAATGGTAAATAGTCAGGTAAACGAAAGGCTTCCTGGTAGCTCCGATAAGCATCCGATTAAGATGCAGACAGAAACGCCACGCACAAGAAGTGTCCAGTGTGATATAAACTAGGACAAGGCATGGAGACTTAAAAAGCCAAAGGAGCGGTGTGATGGAAGACCGGGAGAGAAAACACCCCCAAGTGGAGAATCCATACTCAAGTCAAAATGGCAGAACTTCCTGAGAAGAGGTTGGCCAAGTCCTATGGGGCTCGACATCGTGGCTCTGCTTCTTTTCAAGGTCCTGTCACACTGCCTTCAGAATGTGCTGGGCCCGGTGTTTGGGACATAGAACACAGTCCATTTTCCTGCCAACGTCCTGTCACAGGAATATACTGTCTGCATCCTGTTGTAGGAAGTTCGGGTCTGTAATTAGAAGTTACTAAGAGAACTTACCCTCACCCTACTACAGGAAGTCAGTTCCTGTCACAGGACATTAGGGACTGTCTCCATCCTATATCCTGTCACGTTTTGTCTTTATCTCTACTCCAAGGAAGTTAGTACATGTCTCCATTCTGTTACGGGAAATGAGAGTCTTGTTGTCATCTCTACCACACAAGAAATTAGGACCTTTCTTTGTCTATAGCACATATAGGAAGTTAGAGCCCGTCACAGAAAGTGAGAGGCTGTCTTCATCTCCACTACACAGGTAGTTAGGACCTGTCTCCATCATGTGACAGGAAGTGAGAACCTGTCTTCATCTCCACCACACAGGGAGTTAGGACCTGTCCCCATCCTGCCACAGGAAGTTCAGTCTTGTCACAGGACATTAGAACCTGTCACCTCCAATCTGAGCCCCACTCTGTCTCTGTCTCTGTGGACAAACTGGACCAGGTGTCTGCAGCTGAACGACAGGGTCTGGGGAGCTGATCTCATCCCTGAGCATGGACTTGGCTTCTTCCCTCACTCTGTGGCTTTCTCTGAACCTGTTTCCTCATCTGACAAATGGCGCTCAAGCCACCATCTTGAACACTGGTAGTAAATAATAAATGTATGAGGATTAGCCCCACGTGCAATAAATGGCAACAGCCATGATGAGTTCTGGGTAGTCTCTAGACCCACCCAGGAGCCTTGCCCACTGTCTGGGTGAGGCCCTGGCTGAGTGTGCCCAAGGTGATTCTCTGCCTTGAGAAGGGGAACACATCTCGCCCTGGGTATGGCTTGACCCCGGCCCCCAGTGCCCCAGAGGGTGTAGGAAGAGGCTGGTCCCCGAGTCTGCGGCCTGGAGGTCTACGGCACCTCCCCCGAGGTGAGTGAGGGTGCTCCTTGTGCTGGCTGCATTGGCCGGAGGGGTAGCAGGAGCCCCCACCCAGTGAGCCGCCGCGCCCGCCGCCGCTTGCCCACACTCTGTTGTTTCTCTGCTTGCTGAGGTGGCGCTAACCCTCTTCCTGTCTCTCTGTCCACTTGTCTTTCAGCCGCTGCGAGCGCTTGCCTTGCCATGAGAACCAGGAGTGCCCCAGGCTGCCTCTGAGAATAACCTACTACCACCTTTCTTTCCCCACCAACATCCAAGTGCCCGCGGTGGTCTTCCGCATGGGCCCTTCCAGTGCTGTCCCTGGGGACAGCATGCAGCTAGCCATCACCGCCGGCAATGAGGAGGGCTTTTTCACCACCCGAAAGGTGAGCCACCACAGTGGGGTGGTGGCCCTCACCAAGCCCATCCCTGAGCCCAGGGACTTGCTCCTGACCGTCAAGATGGATCTCTATCGCCACGGCACAGTCAGCTCCTTTGTGGCCAAGCTTTATATCTTTGTGTCTGCCGAGCTCTGAGTGCTTGCTTGGGCCCTTGGGCACCCCCTCCTGTCGCTTTCCTACCCTTGGGGTTCTAATAAAGTCCCAGCAGCCATCCCACCAGCATGCCTCTTGTGCCTTGATTTTGTTTGGCGTGGTGTCTGTGCTTTTTCTCTGCCGGGGTATGCTGAGCCCCTTCCAGAATTGGTTCCCTAGCAAGTGACTGGGGAATCCCTTTCATACGGTCTGGGTACCTGAGAACCCCAGCAATAGAACTCATTATTGCTCTATCAGACATCCCAGGCAAGGGAAGAATGAGGCTGAGGTGGGTCTGCACCTATGGACTATCTCTTCCTGTTGTGTTACCCCAAAGGGTAGCACTGGTGGCTGAGAAAGGGACCTCACCCAGAGAGATGCCTCCTTCATCTTTCAGATACAGAAACAGCCCTAAGAAAGAGAGGGGCTTGGCTCTTATGACTTGGCCTGAGGAACTGGTATATGTACCACATACACCACAGGTGTATATGGACCCTAGCTCTACAGCCCTGCCTCTTCTGTTCTGTCACTGTACCTCCTCTGTGAGTCCTGGTCTTCCTGCCTCTGTCTTCTCCATCATGATTCTAGTCAAGTCATGCACTCAGCTCTCTTCATAGTTCCTTCTCTGCTCAGAAACTGGGGCGTATGGAAGAATTTGCCTAAGATCCTTCATGGCATCCATTGCATGTAGTTGTGGCCTCAGTTCTATTTTTTTAATAGCTGCTTTATGTGTTTGAGTGTTTTATCAGAATGTATGTGCACACATTGAATGCATGCCTGGTGGAGGCCAGAAGAGGGTGCCAGGTGCCCTGGAATTGGAATTTTAGACATTGTGAGTCTGTCTCCGTGTAAGTGCTGGGCACTAAACCTCAGTCTTCTGAGAAAGCAGCCAGTGCTCTTAACTGCTGAACCACCTCTCTGTGGGATTTTCAAGGGTGGGTCCAACTTCATCTTAGGGTGACAATCCAGCCTGACCTCAAATCACTCTCCCCTTGCTCACTTCCCCTAAGCCGTAATGTTGTCATTTTATACCCTTAGCCTGAAAGGTGGTTAAATCTCAGTTTAAGTGAGCTTTCCTCTTCAGACTGTATCTGTCTACTTTTTATTGTGATAACAAGCTCCTGGAGGCTGGGTAACTTCCTGAAGAAAAGATGTTTGCTTAGCTTCTTATTTGGCTCCTAACTATGGAGATCCAAAGTCAAGAGTCTACATTTGGTGATGGCCCTTCTTGCTGGTAGAGTCCTGATGGGTCTCAGGGTATCACGTGGAAAGAGGTGGAGCATGCATAAACATCTATGTCTCTGGTCTTATAAAGCCTCCAGGATTCAGTTATGGGGTTCCACTGTAAGGACTGTCTAATCCCAATCACCTGCCTCAGACCCCATCTCTAGAAGTTGGAGTTGGAGTGAGTGCCCGCTCTCCTAATGCCTCAATAAGGACTAAATGTCAACACGTGAAGCCTTGGGGGGTACTCACACCACAGTCTCGTTATCATGGGAGCTTTGGCCAACACCCCAGGTTGTGCTTTCTCTGTCTTTCTTGATTATGACATTATCTTTATGGTGCTTAGAACAGCCTGAGATGCCCATTTGCTTCTGTTCTTTGATTTTGTCTTCCTCACTATCCAGGAGGCTCTACAAAGGCAGGGACTGGGTCTGTCTCATTCAGTGACTGTCTTGGTCTCCTGGCAAGGTGCCCAGCACACACCAGGTACTCTGTGTTTATCGAGAAAATGGTGATACACCCTGTCTTAGGGTTTCTGCCACTGTGAAGAGACACCATGGCCACAGCAACTCTTATAAAGGAAAGAATTTAAATTGGGGCTGGCTTACAGTTCAGAGGTTTAATCCATTACTGTTATGTTGGGAAGCATGGGGACATTCAGGCAGGCATGGTGCTTGAGGGGTAACCGAGAGTTCTACATCTGGATGGCAGGCAGCAGGAAGAGAGAGTGACACTGGGCCTGGCTTGAGTTTCTGAAACCTCAAAGCCCACACCAGTGACACACTTCCTCCAACAAGACCACGCCTACTCCAACAAGGCCACACCTCCTAATAGCACCACTCTCTGTGAGCCAATGGGGGCCATTTTCATTCAAAACCCCGACACTGGCTTAGATTTTCAATCTTTCAGTGGATCTGATGGCTGGTGTTGTCTCTGAGCAGACCTGAAGAAGAGTGGGTAGGGTGAAATGGAGTAAAGGACTCTGAAGGATCTCAGGGCCTTCTGTTACCTGTAGAGGGCTAGGATATGCTCCTGACTGATGGAAAGGAAGACTGTGCAGTGGACCCTGCCTTCTATCCAGCTCTCTCCATGCCCCCTACTCCATCACCCAGACCTTGATCTGATATGTGGGTACTGGGTTGCCTTCGAGTTGCATGTCGCCCAGAGTATGCGTCAAGTGGCAGCAGAGGATTCTGAAGAACTAGTCTCGCTGTCCAGTTCCTCCTTGGAACCTTCTCTGGGTCTCTTTTCTAGGTCATGAAGTCTAATACCCTTGAAATGTTTCTGTTCCCAGTATGATCTGGCCCTTGCCTACCCTCTCCGCTGTACCTCCCATTCCCTGGCTCATGCCCTTTTCTTGTGTCCTGGCCCATAGGGCAGCTTGCTCCTTTCCTTGCTATTTCCTGAATATGTTGGCTCCTGGCCTCAGCCTGAGCCTTGCCTTCTTTTTGCAAACGGCCTTTCTTCTTACAGACTCAAAAGCCACCTCCTCAGTGAAGCCTTTCTTGGCTAGTACTCCCTGGCCCCAGACATCCTTTCTTAGTGTGTTTACCTTGGTGTCTTAAAGTTGTTAACTTGTTTGTTGTACCTGCTAGGCTGTGGGCTTTTGAATGAAGGGGTAGTGTCTGTGGTTAGTTGGGGCACCTTTGGGCTTTTTGGCCTGAAGAAGCAACTCAGTAAATAAGTGGGCAACTGGATAGGATGGGTGGGTGGGTGGGAGGATGGATGGATGGATGCATGGATGCATGGATGCATGGATGGATGCATGCATGCATGCATGGATGGATGGATGCATGGATGGATGGGTGAGTGGGAGAATGGATGATGGATGGATGGATGGGTGAGTGAGAGAATAGATGATGGATGGATGGATGGATGGATGGATGGATGGATGGATGGATGGGTGAGTGGAAGAATGGATGATGGATGGATGGGTGAATGGGAGAATGGATGATGGATGGATGGATGGATGGATGGATGGATGATCGGGAGAATGGATGATGGATGGGTGAGTGGAAGAATGAATGAATGATGGATGGATGGATGGATGGATGGGTGAGTGGGAGAATGGATGATGGATGGATGGATGAATGAGTGGATGGAGATGGGTGAGTGGGAGAATGGATGGGTGGATAGAATGGATGGTTGAACAGGTAGGTGGGTGTGTAGGTGGATTGATGAATGGAAAGCCTTTTCAAGGTTTAGCTCAATTCTGTCCTCAGTGAAGCCAGCAAAGGTCTGTAAGGAACTTGATCCTAGTTGGAATGGAGGCTCCAAAGATCTTAGTCTGGTAGCCATCATGGTCCAGATTATTCAGGCAAAAGGGTACTTTTGTTCTCATGGGTACAGGATTTTTAAGACGGGGTGGGTGCTGCAGAGGTCTCAGAAGGTATCTAGCAACCTTCCATGGCTTGCCACAGTCCCCTCCACGGTGTCTTCAAGTGTCTCTCTACCTCTGCTTGAACTCCTTTGTGAAGCCTCTACCTCTTTATGTTTTAAGACAAGTTTTAAATGTGTGTGTGTGTGTGTGTGTGTGTGTGTGTGTGTGTGTGTGTGTGTGTGTGTACACAGAGGCCAGAAGTCACTGGATTGATTCCCCTGAAGCTGGAGTTACATGTGGTTTTAAGCCGCACAACATGGGTTCTAGTTACCGAGCTCAGGTCCTCTGGAAGAGCAGCAAGCCCTCTTAATCACTGAGCCGTCTCACTAACCCACCCCCACTTTTGGAAAGCTTCCCAGAGCTGCAGAGCGTCTTTCCAGATCTTGCTGCTGAGAGACGAGATGGTACAGGACAAACAAGAGCAGTTCTCTGAGTCTCCTGCCTCCTGCACACTAGCTCTGCCCTGGCTTTACTGTCCTCTGAGAGCATCCAGGGACACCTTGGGGATGCTTTGAAGAGTCATGAAGTGACTTATGAGGTCATGTCTGGTGTCTAGTTGGTGGACTGTGAGCATTGGCTTCCCGGTGGGAGGTCGCCAAAGGCTCCTGTGGTTCTTGGTTTAAGTGGGAAATTCAGGCTCTGAGGGTTTGGCTGTATCTGTGGTTACTCACAGGAGAAGTGACTATGCCTCCAAGATCCGTGATTATCCCACCTTGTCAAAGTGGTGATTCAAGAACCCAAAGATAAAAGATAAAGATATTTATCAGTATTGTGATGAGACATGGCTTTCACAGTGGGTCCAGTGCTGTCCCGAGTCCCTATTTCCACAAGTGATCCATAAGATCACTTGACTTGATCAATCTCACCACGGCTATGGGACTCAAACTATTCATTTCCCCGTTTTGTGAGCAGGATACAGGAGCATACAGTTTAGGTAAATTGCTCCAAATCCCACTGCTGGTGTCCACTGGGGCCAGCATTGAAGCTCACACCCCGGTCCAGGGTCTGCCTTGAACTGTACCACCTAAGAAGAAGAAGGAACATGCCTGGAATTAGATGGCTCTGAAGGGTTGTCCCCATTCTGTGGTCCCCAAGATCCACAGTAAGATACTCTGTCAGCAAAAGGAGGAGGCATTGTACAGTGGAACAGAGCGCGACAGATAAAATACAGGCTGGAGAAATGGCTCAGGGGTAAGAGCACCAGCTGGTCTTCCAGAGGACCCCCGTGGCAGCTCACACCCAACTGTAACTAGCCCCTGAGGATCGGATGTCCACTTATGGCCTCCTTAGCCACAGCATGCATACAGTGGACATACATACAGGGAAAACAATCATATACATAAAATTAAAAGGAAGGAAAATTTAAAAATGCAGAAGTATGTGCAGAGTGGGCAGCCTGAGAGACAGGTGCAGGCAGAGTTTTTGAAGTTCTCTGGATCCTAACCCCAAAACACTCAGAACAACTGGGCAGGAAGATTAAAAATCCATGGGAAATATTTCCTACCAAACAAAGCAAAAAAACATCTCCACACACTGCTCAGATGCAAGTCGGGGCCTCTGCATGTCGGTGGCATCTGTGGGAAATGACTGGGAAAACACTGGAGCATCCCGAAAAGCTCCCGGACACCCCTGGAAAGAGCAGTGGGTTAATGTTGGGAGCTCAGTGGAGCTGAGAGCTGACTCTCACACCCCAGTGGCCAAGGTGTGTGGGAGCCCAGGGTGGCACTGGCTTAGGCTGGAGCCTGGGGACTGAGCTGCCACGGCTTTCCTTAGTGGCCAGGTCTCTCTAGGGAGAGCTTGTGGGAACAGAAGAGAAAATTGACAGTGATAACGAACACTACTGAAGAGGAAGGTCTCAGATGGGATAGAGGCATGTCAGAGAGGGGACCTCAGAGACAGACTAGGAGACCCTAGGAGGTCAGAAATGCAAGATGAACTGTACAGACTTCAAAATGCCGGCAAAGTGAATGCCTCATAAAGAGGACTAACCGAAAAGCATCACGGTCAGGTTCCACTTACTAGTTTCTGTAGCAAAGGACTGTGAATGAGGTGGCGCATAGTAGGTGTCTTGTTTCCCACTTACCTGTTGCCACTCTCTGCTCCATTGGAAGTGGGGCACCTTTGTCCTGGAGGGGAATGGCTCTGTACAACCTCCGGTGGCTTGCTTACCACCTCCAGCATGCCTTGGTTCATACTGACATCCCCCAGCTCTTTCTGTGCCATCATAGAGCATTTTCCTCCTATGTCTTTGTCTCATCGTGGGTCTCTTCCTAGGAGGACTGATGTCCTCCTGGATTGGGGGGGGGGAGGTCCACCTGCTCTGCTGTGACCTCATTCTTGCTAGTGACATCTGCAATGACCCTACTTCCAAATAAGGTCATTTTCTGAGGTACTGAGGGCTGGGCGCTTTGACATGTCTTCGAAGGGATAATGTCACCATGTCACCAAATTCGCACACTGAAGTTCTAACCTCCGTGTCCTTTAAGAACAGAGACTATGAACCAGTATGCTGTCCCTTAAGTGTGGAAAGCTCATTTGAAAGACAACTCATGGTAGTTCTTACCTCTCATGCTGGTGTTTGCAAGACTGAGAGGTAAGAGAGTTGCTAGAGAGTGGGACCCTGTCTCCTGGATCTCAAACCACAAAGCCAACAAAAAACACAACCAAAAAACAAAATTACCCTTGTGAAAATAAGCCAAAAATGTTCAGAAAAAGACCAAAACATAGAAGAACAATATGAATTAGAATTTAAAACATAAAAACAAAGCGATCAGCTTAATGTGTCATTTTTTAAATGTTAAATAAATTCTTTAGTAAAAATAAATGATGAGAAATGGAGCAAAAAAAAAAATTAAACACTAAAGAGAAACAAGTTAGAAAAGGAAAAATAAAAAGAGAAATAATGTAAACATCCTGATTAACACTGTCAACTTGACACACTCTGGAGTCACCGGGGGGATAAAGAGTGTCTCAGTTGAGTGATTGTCATTATCAGGTTATTCTGTGATAAAGGGGAGCCTAGCCCACTGTGGGCAGCACCATTCCCTGGACAGGTGGATAAGAAAGCTGGCTGAGCATGAGCCTGTGAGTGAGCCAGCAAGCAGCATTCCTCCCTGGTTCCTGCCTTGAGTTCCTGCTCCAACTTCCCCAGTGATGGGTGATTGTGTCCTAGGATAGTAAGCCAAGTAACTTGCCCCACCCGAGTCACTTTTGGACCTAATGTTGTATCATAGTAACAGAGAAGCAAAGTAGAACAATGAGAGGAAAGTCTTAAGGAAAAGTAACAGATATTCAAGGTACACAAAGCAGATCCAACCTGCAGATAACAGGCACTTTTGTATGCAGAGAAGGTCCAACATGCAGATAACGGGCATCTCTGAATTCCTGTTGCTTAAAAAATGTCTATGGTGACCCTAAACAGAAAAAAAAAAGTCAGTATTGTAAGTGATAACTGACCAAAAAAAAGTCTCATAAAAGTAAGCTTTGAAGAACACAGCACATACCTGAGATGAACTCAGAAAAACTAACACAAAGACAGTCTTGTAAAATGACTGGACTTTACTGGGTAGAAAAGCAAACAAACAAACAATGGACACCTAAGAAAAAATGTAAGTCACCATGTAATGGTTAAGTTTGATTACCACCTTGATTGAATTAAGAAACACCTCAGGCATTAATGAGGTAGGCCTTTTGGGGCCATTCTAGAGGAGTAACAGAGGAGGCCCCACCCTCAATGTGGGTGGGGCCATTTCATGGATTGGGGCCCTGGACTGAACAGGAAGTAGGACAGGAAGGGCCAGCATCCCCTTTCTCTGTTTCATGATCTACCCAGATGTGTGCAAGCAGCCTTAGCTCCTGTTTCCACAGCTGGGAGCCACTCCCGTTACCATGCCTGCCCCACCTTGATGGTCTGTAGCCTCAAACCCTGAACCTAAATAAGCCTAACGTTCCTCAAACTGCTTCTTGTTGGGTGTTGAGAAAGCTAGGCACACCTCTGTCTTTCTCTCTGACCCAGAGAGAAAGTGCCAAAGCCACTGAGATGACTCTGAGAGTCTTCCGTGTACCCATTTCTAGTTATCAAGCAGCGCCCACCCTTAAACGGGGGAAACAGTATCATTTGGTTGCCCAAATGGAAAAACTAGCTGGTTTGGTTGAAGAGCTTTGGGACGAGGAGTGGTCACCTAAACCCGTCAATCAACTGATGAGGTTCATACCCTCTTCCAGTTGACGTTACCCCATTGAGCTTAGACAATGCAGAGATAACAATAGTTCACTTAGACACCAGAGGTGCGCATTTGTGCTCCAAACCTGCTAAGTTTTGGTTTTTCTGTGTCTGTGCATAAGCAGCAAGTACTTGAGTGTAGGTCCCTGCATGGAATTTTATTGTTGCTGTTTACTTATCCAAATAACTAGTGTGTGTGTGTGTGTGTGTGTGTGTGTGTGTGTGTGTGTGTGTGTGTGTGTGCGCGTGCGCATTTGTTTATTTAGAGAGATGGCTCAACAGGCAGTTAAGAACACTGACTGTGCTTCAGGGGAGCCAGATTTGATTTATAACATACATATAGTCGCTAATAACTATCTGTAATTCCAGTTCCAGGGATCTGACACCCTCTTCAGGCTTCGGTGGGCACTGCATGCATGCAAAGTTTAGACATACATACAGGCAAAACACCCATAAACACAAAAATAAAAATGAAGAAAAAATTAAATAAATAAACTATTGGAGATTAGATCAAGGCAACTGGTTTTAGAGAACTAGGAGTTTGGGGTAAAAAGTTTATATATAATTTCCACAAGCCAAATAGGACCTGTGTGAGAGTCAGCCATTTGAATGACGTCATCTAATCATTTATACTGCCTTGGGAATTTTTACCCATCAAGCTCAAGGTCAGGACCTTAACTTCAACATTGCTCTTCTCAGATAAATACGATTTCTACTCAGGACCCACTTTCCCTCCTGCTTTTAGATATCTAATTCTATAGATTCTAACTTGTATATCCCCATCTAGACATGCCAATGATTTTTGTAAAACAAAGCAGTGAACAAAATCTTTATAGATACAGAAATTCTTCATCTACCTCACTGGTGGACTCAAGAAAATTCTTGAGTAAATAAATCCTTTAGAAGAGCTCCCAATGTGTATGTGCATGTGTGAGTGTGTGCCTGTGTGTTCACATGTGTATCAGAGTTTTTTTAAAGATTTGTTTTTATTTATGTATGTGTGTGCATACACATGCATGTGCATTTGGGTGCCCTAGTAGGCCAGAAGAAAGTTATTGGATCCCATGGAGCTAGAGTTACAAGTGTAATGAGTCACCCAACATGGTTGCTGGGAACTGAACTCAGGTTCTCTGGAAGAGCAGCAAGCACTCTTAACTGTTGAACCATCTCTCCAGCCCTGCATATCAGATTTTTGGACAACATTTTACTTCAGATGAAAATGAAGCAATGTGAGCTGGAGAGATGGCTCAGTGGTTAAGAGCACTGACTGCTCTTCCAGAGGACCCGGGTTTGGTTCCCAGCAACCACATGGCAGCTCACAATTGTCTGTGACTCCATTTCCAGGGGATCAACACCCTCACACAGACATACATGAAGGCAAAAACACCAGTGCATATTAAATTTAAAAACAGTTTTTTTTTTAAAAAAGAAAATGTCTTTAGGATAATTAGGAAGTGTAAGCCAAGGTTTTTATACCCAGTAAAGCTGACAAAAGAGTGCATGCTGTTATGAACAGGCACATACTGAACCACAACGGTGGCATTACAGCTAAGTGGGTGTTGGAGGGGAAGCAGCATCCATATCGATCGCCATATATAGTATGTCTATTTAAACTGGGTAGAAGAAGAACACATTAGAGAAACTATTTACAGTGATTGATGGATGGTGGTCATTTTAGCATGGTTATTCTGAGACTACTTGATATGAAACATGGGATCTGTCAGATGAACTGTTGTGAGAGACTCTGTGACTGTAGAATCAGGATTATGATGTAAAGCAAAAACTATCCCCTTGGCCCCTGGAGAAGATAAAAAATTTGTAAACTTTGTTTTGAATTACTATGAGCTCACAGTGTATTTCTTTTTTTATTATATTTAATTTAGAGGGGCTCAAAGGACAACTTATAAAGGCTGGTGTTTCTCTTTTTCTACCATGTGGGTCCCAAGGACCGAACAGAGGCCATCGGCGTGGCAGCTAGCCCTTAACTGGCTGAGCCATCTCATCAGCCACCACTGATGTATTTCACTTTTTAAACGTCCACTGGTGGTGCCTGGAAACAGTGGCATGCTCTAGGCATTGCTGCTATCCAGCCTGTGATCCTGAATCACCATTTCCCACAAACCACAGATAGACAAACCTAGGGCTTCCTGGAGAAGCGGCTCCAGTGAGCAGCACGGCCCTCCTGATGAGAGTACCGTGTTCTACCTCATAGCTGCAGAGCAATAGAGGAGCGAAGGACCCCAGAGCGACTTTTGCTCTCTGGCCAGGAGTTTCAACAAAGGACAGAAACGGCAGTGGACCAAACCTATCAGATTGGATTGCATCAGGAGTTCACCCCAACTTTTTCCTCCCTCCCTCAGAATCCTTGGAGGAGCAATAGAGAGCCGCAAAGTTCACGATACAAATGCCCGTTTGTATTAGTTACTTTCTCAAATTCCTAACAAGAAGCAACTTAGGGTACGGTCCATCATGGTGGGTGTGATGGCAGGGGCGGCTCTTGGTTGGGGTCGGGAGACGAGGCAACTGGCACACTTCCTGGCAGTTCAGAAAACGGGACAGGAAATGGGCCAGGCCATAAATCTCAAACCCCTACCCATTACCCACTTCCTCCCACTGGACCCCCATCGCCTAAAGCATGTAGGTGTGACCCTTTAATAAAGTTCCTTTAAATACATGTTGTGGTGACCCCCATCCATAAAACTATTTCATTGCTACTTCATAGCTGTAATTTTGCTACTGCTAGGAATCGTAATGTAAATATCTGATATACGGGATATCTGGTATGTGACCCCTCTCAAAGGGGTCATGACCTATAGGTGAGAACCACTGCCCTAAAGGTTGTTGTTTTTTGTTTGTTTTTGTTTTTGTTTTGTTTTGTTTTGTTTTTCTTTCCATTTTTCGAGACAGGGCTTCTCTGTGTAGCTTTGTGCCTTTCCTGGAACTCACTCTGTAGCCCAGGTGGGCCTCGAACTCACAGAAATCCACCTGCCTCTGCCTCCCGAGTGCTGGGATTAAAGGCGTGCGCCACCACTGCCCGGTGCCCTAAAGGTTTCTGAACCTCTCAAAGCAGTGCCGCCAGCTCAGTACCAAGTGTTCAAACCCGTGAGCCTAAGGGAACTATTTCCTATCCAAGCTGTAACACTGGTTGTTTCCAGCATGAATTGGACCTAGCAGGCCAATGTACCTCTTCATGACTGCATAGCAATAGCATATATGAGACTGTTTCCCTGCACAGAAGGCCCAGCCACTGAATGAGAGTGAAGTGTCTGCAACTTTCCATCCCCAAGGTGCAGTCAGTGGGTGTCTTAGTTGGGTTTCTATTGCTGTGATAAAAAACTGTGACCAAAAGTAACGTGGGGAGAAAAGGGTTCATTTCACCTTACAGGTTACAGCCCATCATGCTAAGAGCTCGAGGCAGGGAGTGAAGCAGAGGCCATGGAGGAGTGCTGCTTATTGGTTCTCTCTCTCTCTCTCTCTCTCTCTCTCTCTCTCTCTCTCTCTCTCTCTCTCTCTCTCTCTCTCTCTCTCCCCTCTCTCTCCTCTCTCTGGCTTGCTTGGCTTGCTTTCTTATATTACTCAGGACCAGCCATGCATGGTAGCACACACCTTTAATCCCAGAACTCGAGAGGCAGAGGCAGGTGGATCTCTCTGAGTTCGAGGCCAGCCTGGTCTCCGTGTTGAGTTCCAGGATAGCCAGGACTATGTAGAGGGAACCTGTCTCAAACACATGTGCACACACACACACACACACACACACACACACACACACACACACACACACACACACAAACCCCAAACAGTATGTCACCCAGGACCACTTGCCTAAGGGCGGCAAGACTCCTGTTGGGCTGGTCCCTCCCACATCAGTCATTAATCAAGAAAACGCCCCACAGGGCTGCCACCTTGCCAGTCTGATGGGGGCATTTTCTCAATTGAGATTCCTTCTTCCCAGATGACTCCAGCTAGTGACAAGGTGATGAAAGCTAACTAGGACAGTGGGTGTAGGTCCTGAGCACCAACAGCTTTCAGTGTCACAGGAAGACCAGAAACCACGTGACCTGACGGGAGACACCACCTCTGTCATGTTACCGATGAGACCCGGCTCCGTGCCGAACGCAGCAGCCAGTGTGAGGGAAATTCAGAGGACAGAGAAGCACTCTGGACCACACCACATGGATGCAGGCAGCCAACTCCTGACTATGGGACTCTGTGGCTGAAATGCACTAAATTCCTTACCTGATCGGGTGGAAAATGAAAGGATGGAGGGGAAACCCTCAATCAAAAGGGACTTAAAGACAGCTGTAACTTATTCATGGGCAAGTCCAGGATTGGCTAGAAACATACACTGTGGGCAGGAGCTATAAAGAAACCCAGCAGGTGCTTGCTGTGGGCCCAGGTTAGGGGTTAGCTGTAGATTAAGTGATATTGGTCTGGTGCACATGAGGTGGCTTCAGGCCATTGGCCAAGGCTTCTTTCTTTATATGAATTTTTGGGGTTTTTTTGAGAAAGGGTCTCACTTATATAGACCAGCCTGGTCTTGAACTTACAATCCTTCTGCCTCAACCCCCTTACATGGCTGATAATTATAAAGATGTTTGCCTTACAATAACTCATTGGACTAGACCTTCATTTTGTATTGTGTTCATATCTGTTTTTATTTCATTATTTCATATATATGTATGTTTGTGCACACATGTGTACACATGTGTCCTGTGGAGGCCAGAGAACAACTTTGAGTGTTGTTCCCCAGACACTGGCCACCTTCTTATTTTTGTAAGTTTTAATTTAATTTTACATATATGGGTATTTTGCCTGCATGTATGTCTGTGCACCAGTGTGTGCAGTACCCACAGAGGCCCAAAGAGGGTGTTGGATCCCTTGAGTCTGGCGTTACAGATGGCTGTGAACCAGTTGCCTTGTGGCTTGTCTGAAAGAGCAGACAGTGCTCTTAACTGATGAGCCATCTCTCTAACCTTGTGTTTCATTTCATGGTAAAGTATTTAAGAACAGTTTAGTACAATGCCTGGAACAGGAGCTTACAGTAAATGTTAGCCTTTTCCTTCCTGTGACTTGACAGTATGGACTTCTCTGTGATGGACACTGAGATCAGCAGTTTATATATCCCTCCCCCACACAAACCCTGCTAGCTACCCAGTTGTTGGTTCCCAGGATGAAGGACCCTGACACCCTTGTTCACTTTGGTATCCATGGCACCTGGTACTCTTAGCTACTCAATCCTGTTGTTGAACAACTGAGAAATGAACATGTTCATCAGTGGTAGACTCATGCCCACTTGGTGCCGCTGGCACATTTCAAGTGGTGCACATTAGCAGCTGGGCTAGATAGTGACCTCGTTTCATACGAAGGACCATGCACAGATCCATACCCCACAGTCTGGCCACAGAGGCCACTGCTAGGCGCTGATAGGACTGCCTCTGACACACCCTCTACCTGTCCCCATGAGAGTTGTGGTCCTGGCTTTGCCATCAACCTCCCTGGGCTGTTTTCCTGCAGTTTCCGCCAAGAGAAAACAGACACTGTCCGCTGCATCAAGTCCTGCCATCCCACCGATGAGGCTTGCATACGAGACCCCGTGCACACCGTCTCCCACACGGTCATCTCACTGCCCACCTTCCGAGAGTTCAGCCGTCCGGAGGGTGAGTAGACCAAGTCGAAGGTCCTGGGACATGCCTCAGAGCCTCATTCTGAGTGAGCAGAGGGCCTGACCTGCAGGAGCCCTTCCTTGTAGGATGTGGTAGGGACAGGATGCTTACCTTTTCCACCAGGGTTCCTCGGCTGCACAGCCTTTCTCTCTATCCAGCCGTCCCTTCTGATGGGTGACACTCATTCTGTGAATAGCATTCAGTGTTGATGCAAGGCTGAACACCGGGGAGTTGAGTAGGACTTCCTGAGGGAAGTGGATAGGAGGTGATTGGCCAAAGTGGGAGAAAGAAAGAAGAGCCTGGCCAGCAGATCTCAGCTGGTAAGGTCTGGAAGTAGTGGGGGGCAGTGTGGGCATTGAGGACCAAGACACACGGATGGGGCTGGAAGGGTGAGCAGGAGCCTCCGCCTCAAGCTGAGGTTCCACCCCAAGGCTCAGAGACCTGTTGGGAGGCTCTGATAGATGAGATTGGCATCTTCTTGGAGAATGGGGCAGATGGATAAAGTAGACAGACTGGAAACAGTAACCCCGGGAGTCACATAACACCTGTCCTTCCCGGTTCTCCAAGGACATGGCAGCTGCCCTCACATCTCCTGAGTCAGACTAGGGTTTCATACTTCTAGGTGAACCACTCTTAATGTCACACTCTGGGGTGTGTGGCTGTGGGCTTCTCGGGTCCCCAGTCACCTCCTTTCTTGTGTTTGGAGTCTCTCTCTCCGACCCATCATGACTAAGTCTATTAGCAGACATTCAGTGAGCTCGTGTGCCAGGCTCTGGGAACATACTAAGAAGAAAGGCCCTTCCTCTCCAGGAGAATGTGTGAGCGAGTCATCCAGGGTGACCCCTGCGCCGACACCGTGACAGAGTCATGCGGGGTCACTAGACAGCAGTGGGGGGGGGGGAGACAGGAGAGACCCAACAAGGCCAGGGTTGTCCTGAGGGGAAGTCCCCAGCCCCCACGTCTTTCCCACTGGCGCACTCTTCCACAGAAGTCTTCACAGCTGATATCTGCCTTGTGTAAAGTGGAGTTTCAGCAAACCTATACACACCATCCCCAGGCCTCCAGCAGCC
This sequence comes from Peromyscus maniculatus bairdii, assembly GCF_049852395.1. Lineage (NCBI taxonomy): Eukaryota > Metazoa > Chordata > Mammalia > Rodentia > Cricetidae > Peromyscus > Peromyscus maniculatus. Next base: position 54,594,740 of record NC_134871.1, read on the forward strand.
ATTTTTATGGTGCTCTACCCTGTACTGACATAGGAGTTGGTTACCCGCGTGGGTGCAGCCGAGACACCTGGCCACGTCTTGAGTTCGTGATACAGAGAGTGCCGAAAGGAGCCTCCGAGGACATCAGCCAGCTTCTTCTCTTACTTTATAGAGAAACTGAGGCCCAGAAAAAGAACTTCCCCAAGGTTACCCTGAGCCGGCCTGGAATCTGTGTGGCAGCTCCAAGGCTCAGGCAGCCCGGACTGCTTTACCACGAGGCAGCCTGGAACATGGCTCAAGCTTCACTGCCCAGCTGAGCCCACACTGCCGACAGGCCCCATGACCTCGGGGCAGATAAAAATTGTCATTTTGGTTTTTTTTTTGTCTTAAGCTCTCAGTTTCCCCACAGATAAAAACAAAGATAGGCCGGGCGGTGGTGGCACACGCCTTTAATCCCAGCACTCAGGAGGCAGAGCCAGGCGGATCTCTGTGAGTTCGAGGCCAGCCTAGGCTACAGAGCGAGATCCAGGACAGGCACCAAAACTACACAGAGAAACCCTGTCTCGAAAAAACAAAACAAAACAAAACAAAACAAAACAAACAAATAAGCAAAAAACAAACAAAGCTAGGCTATGGCTTGATGGTCAGGACTCTCCTCTACCCTTCCACACAAGGAGGTTGGTGATTTTAGTGGCATCACCTTAGGCATGTTAGGTGCTGGGACAAGTCTCTGGGGAGAGGAGGGCTGGACCAGCACTACAGACTCCCCGTGCCACCCTCTCACTTGCTGCAGAGATCGTCTTTCTGAGGGCTGTCACGCCACTGTACCCTGCCAACCAGGCCGACATCATTTTTGACATCACAGAAGGGAACTTTCGGGACTCCTTCGACATCGTCAAACGCTATGAGGACAGCATGACTGTGGGTGAGTGCCCCTCCACAGAGCCCAAAGCATGGGCCAAGGGTCATGTGATCTGTACGGGGGGGGGGGGGGAGGCGGGGACAACCTTTCTGCATCTTCTCCACTCCCCTCGGAGTCCCCTTCCCAACTCCAGTTCTCCAGGTTCTAGCCAGCAGCCCCCTACTCAAGTCTGGGGAGCCTGGCATACCCTGGCCATGCCCCTGACTCTCCTGTAAACCTTGTCGGCCTCAGTCTCCCCACTTACAAAATGGGTAGATTAAGTAGATCCTGCATCTCGTAACTGAATTTCAAAGGCTTTTTTGAGTGTACCAGGGCCAGGCAGCATGCCTTGGTCGGTGGGAGCTGCCCTGTCGCTATCCCTTTGGTGCTGTGAGAAGACAAACACACCGGGCTTTCCCATCCCCCCAACGCCCCCCCCCCCGAACCTCCAGTCTAGTCCTAGCCATGGAACGACCTTGACTTTCCGTGGCAGTCTCAAGCCACTTGCCATCCCCTCCCCACGTATCATGGGGCAGGAACCCAGGCTGCCACTGCCCAGCCTTTTGGTGTGTGGCGTCTGCTGCTCTCGCTCCCAGGATGGCCAGTGTCTCTGAAGCAGGAAGGAGGTTGAGGCAGGCACAGTCAAAGGACCCTTGTGTGTTGGGGGCACCTGGGCTTGGTGAAGAGGACGTGGGAAGGATGAGCCGGACACTGGGACGGGTGCTGGCCAACTCCCGGAGGGGACATGCGAGAGAAGCCAGGAAGCCGCACTTGCTCTGTGGGGGTGGGGGTGGAGGTGGTGGGGGGCTGTGGTTCCTGTTGCCATCTGTGGGCCTTGACTACAACCTGCTCACCTGAAAAGCCCTTTAGGCTCACTCCACCCTGTGACCTTTGTCGCTCATCCGGACTGTCTTTAAGTCGTTTTTAATTCATGGAGCGTGAAAACAGTCTCACCTGCCATTTCTGAATTACATTTACACTCTGAACATTTTAAGACAGTTGGGAAACTGAGTGACGGCCCCTGCTCTCCCCTGGACCTCCGTTGCCCTGGAGTTCCAGGCTCACGCTGTGGAGCCTGTGAGGTCCGGATCGCGGAGCAGCGCCTTTGATCACCTGGTCCCCAGGTGGCGCTGTTGGACCTCAGAACCTCCATCCCCAGTGTCCCCCCCAACCCTGACAGTTGCTAACCTGGCAGCTAGAGAAAGGGAATCGTTGCTCTCCTGTTGCCAAAGAGCCATTTATAGCAACTTTACAAGCTCTTAAATGGGTTTGCATGTTGTAAACACGACTGAGTCATCTGGGGGCTCACCACCCCCGGCCACCTCCTCCGCTGTTTGGCAGCAAGGATAATTAGTTAATTACAATTAATGGTTCAGCAGCCCTCACCGAGATTCCAAGGAGAGGGCACGCAGCAGCCCGGCTGCCAGCCATCAGGAGCCTCACCTCCAGCTATGGACGAGGGGAGGTGCCGTAGGGGGCGGCGCTCGAGGTTTGTCCTGCTCTGAGTGTGGGTGACAGTGAGCACTGGCCTGCAGAAGCCCGCTCGTGCCTGCCCTGTGAGTGACCTGCTGCTGTGTGTGTGTGACACAGCCCAGGCCCCTGTGATCACAACCCTAGGACCTTCCCGTTGACTCAATCTCTTTTGCTTTCTGGACACTTGAGTTACTGGCCCCCACGCCTATGAATGTGCACGTGCACACACACATTCTTACCTTTCCCCCAGAGGAGAGCACTGCCCCATCAACAGACCGAGACGCTGTGCCTGCGGGGCCGTGGCAGGCCTCCTGGGCCCACCCCAGCTCTCCTCTTGGGAACTGGCCCTCGCCATTTCCCTGTCTTCTAGTCTCAGCTAAATCTGTTCTGGAGTCATCAAAGCTGGGGAGTTAGGCAGAACGGAGTCCGAGACCACCAGCACCCATGGTGGGCTACAGCAGCGCCCCAGACGGAACAACCCTGGGTGTGTCTGCTTTTTGGCTTCCCATCTGCTAGGCCAGAAAATTCGGGTTGTGTTAGAGCCAGGAGGCCTCAACCTTTCCAACTACGTCCACGAAAGGGGAAACAAGGGTGCCAGTCTTCCCTTAGTGACTTGGGGGCATGGGGTAGCCCCAGGTGGGTGACGAGTGACCACAGGTAACCTTCAGACAGTGGGCGTCCTGGGAATGGAATGCAGTGGAGGCCACAGGGAATGAGCATTCCCTTCACTGCGCTTGGTCATGGGTGCCCTGATCCTTGGAATTCTAGGCTTGGGTGGCATGGGGTTGGGCCCCCAGCTCTCAGAAATTCCTGGGGCTCATCTCCCTGCCTCCCGAGTGGCCCAGGCTTTTCCACACCTCAGTAAGTTTGCAGGGTGTTCCATCTGGTACACATGGTCACCTCCCAGGTGGAGAAGGACACCCGCTGGGACAGGTTGCATGGAGTGGGGACCATGGCTGCGTTTGCGGTTGCGCTCCGCCCTCTGAATTCTCTTCTTGGCTCAGGTCTCTGCTCGGGACATTTTCCCTGAGGTTGCCTGTAGCCTGCTTCTTCTCTGGGTACCTGGGGATGTCCCCTAAGATGCTACCCTGTGCCTGGCTCCAGACCTGACCCCTGGGGGATGGAAGTTTCTCCCGAGTTTCGGCCCTGCATGAGGCAACCCTGGGAATGGGATTTAGCCCTCGTGGCTTCTTGCCACCGCTGCACACTCTCGCCCCCACGTTCTTGTTCAGTCCTTGCAAACATGACTGCTGGGAACGGGACAGGAAGATCTCCCTTGGGGCACAGAGTCAGATGACCTCGTAAGACTGTGCAACAGCCAAACCCAGGGCCGGGTGGGTCTCTTCTGACTTACTTTGAACAGTGCAGCACTCACGTAAGGCCCTGCCTTGAACAGTAACCCTAAGGCTTGGCGATCAACAGGAGCATGGCTCCGAGCTATGCGGACCTGCTGTCTGCTGCTCCCTTCCATACTCAGGAGGCTCCTGTGTCCCTGGCAAGGGACATGAACCTATATATGGCCATGCAAGAGCACCTGCCTGCTCACCAGGCTTGCTGAATACCCTCCTGTTTAGACCATAACCTATGTGGGCACTCCCTACAGATGGCTTCCTTAGAGAGGCAAGGCCCAAATAGAGTCTCCTCGTGTATGCAGGAGCCTCACAGATCAGTGAGCCTGCAACACACCAGAAGCTAACAATCAGTCCCTGGAACATGGAGAAATTATCTCCACTCAAGGACGGGGAAGCAAGGGCTGGAGAGGGCCACCTGGCAATGGAGACCAGAACTGGCATGATCCTAGGCTTCCCCAGAGCTAGAGCCCATAGATGGCCAGTGCTGGCATAGACAAAGTTCTCCAGGTTTAGAAGTCTCAGAAAAATAACCAGCAGATGAACCTTTGCGCCCCTGTGGCCATGGCATTCAGGCCCTTGAAAATGACAAGACGATGAAGTGCCTGAGTGAGCAGAAAAAAAAGCCTGAAAGGGCCAGGCTTCCTCTAATGTAGTCCTTGGGTCTTAGGGGATCAGGGAGATGCTGCCCAGGGCGGAGCTGATGCCTCTGCAAAGCCCCCTTGCATTCCTCTCTCTCCAGCTGTCAGGGAGACATGAAGAATGCTTCTCCATCCTGTGGAGAAATGCTCTATTTAATGCCTGGGGCATGCTCGGGCCACCACAGAGCCTCCCTAGCCTGCTCTGGGTTCACACTTCACTCTGTGGAGCCCAGGCTGCAGTCAGGGTGCTTTGAGAAGTTGAATAGTGACTAATGGGGAGCCCTAGCCATGACAAGTGTGGGACCACTCACTGTCAGCCCGAGTCCCCAGGCCTCTGGGATTTAGTGGGTACCTGGGCCCCAGGCCTCCCCTCTACCCTGCCCACTCAGCTTTTCAACTCTATTTTTCTAGAAGTGGAAAAAAAAATCTGTCTAGAATGAGAGAGTTGGCTTTGCCAAAATTTCTACTAAAACCTCACCAAAGCCATGAGGAGAACACTCAGTTGATAGGATTTAGGGGAGTGTGCAGCCTAACTTCGCATTGCCATCCTGACCTGCACCCCATCATCCTCCGCAGGACTCTTAGAAGCTTCACAAATTACCTAGTAGTTATCTACGTGACAGCTGTGATGGTACAGATGTTGACAGTGGGGCATACAGGGCAGGCGTCTCAGAGGAGGTACCACAGCTGGCAGGCATAGCTGGGAGGTGTTCGAGGACCATGGCAGACCCAGAGCTGTCCCACTCCACTCTTACGAGGCCACCTGAAGCCCATTTCTTGCTAGTATGTACCCAGTGGTATCCATCCCACTGATATCTGCCAGCAGCAGGTAGGTCCGGGTCCCATTAAACAGTCATGGGATTCTGGGTCCAAGCTGACGTTTAGGAATAAAGACCTTGTCAGATCCCTGTGACCAAGTGATGAGGTTCACCAGGGTGGGGCAAGGTTCTGGAGCAGCCATTCCAATTCTCCACCTGGCTAGTACCCAGGTCGGTGTCTCTGCTCTGGCAGGTGCTACCCCAGGGCTTGTGAAGACACTCAGCGTCATGTCCTCCTGCCTCCATCTGCCCGTGGACTGGCAGGCCAGGCATCCAGAGCCCCAGTACCGGAGCAGTTCCAGGGCGGGGAACTCAGGTGGCCCCTGGGGTCACTTATGATCCAGGGAGGTTATTTAAAAGCTGAGCAGGACCCTCCCAGCTGGAAACAGCTCTGGGGAAAAGCTGCTGTGATCTCTGCACTTCACGCTCATTTCTGGACAAGTCCCAAGGGCTGACTTAGTGTGTGTGCACACAGGATACAGTGTAGGGGACCAAAAGCAGCTGTGGGTGTGTATAGGGGGTAATGGGGAGGAGGCTGAGTGTGTAGATGCACATGGTGCTTGATTTATGGTTGGTTCCCTGCTCTGGCTTGCAGAAGGCATGTCATTTAGGTGTGCGACATCAGGGTCAGGCCTCATGTCCCTATCGTAGCTACCTTAGGTGAAGGAATAGGGTTCGGAAAGTTTGCCAAGTTTTTCTCTGGAGTCACTGGCCCTGGTGCTGCTCTGTCACCCAGCCTGTGCACTGAGCCCCTTCATTAGTTCCAGATGCAGTCTTGAGGAGGATAATCATTTGGACTGGCTGGCACGGCTTATTTACAGAGGAAAAATGGGAAGTGTCTGTCTGGGTCTTCGGGTCAGCTGACAGTCAGGGCTGTAACTCTTGTTTTCTGTTGTCCTCAAGCTCCTCACCCACTAGATGGCTTTGGGGGCACAGTCTCTAGGTACCCCTAGAAGAAGAAGGGTGGCCTCCTCAGCTCCAGGCATGGGTGTGGCTGGGTAAGCCCCATGCGCTGGGAAAGTCGGAGTGTAAGAAGGACTGACAGATGGGCTGGCTCCCCTTGGGCACCGTTGCTGTGTTCGGTTAGGAAAGAGACGCTCTGATTACACAGTCCCTTCAGTGTGACCCAGAAAGGGATATGTGAGAGAGACCTTCACAGGCCAGGTACACAGAGGCTTACAGAAATACAGTGACGGTTCGGGTGCTGGGGGTCCAGGATCTCTGGTGTCGGATCTGAGAGTGGCTGGGAATGCCTACCTGGGCCGAAAGTCGATCCAGGTTCATGGTCAGGTGGGACGCAGGAGGCGGCACAACTGAGCCCAGTGAAGAGCAGGTGCAGTTGATTCCTCCGACTCCAGGGAGGAGATGGTGTCTCGTGGGACCAGCAGCAGGGCAATGCCTCTGACACACATATTCACCTAACCTGAAGAGTGCTGTGAGAGCTGCCCGGGCCAGAGGCTTTCTGAGGTCCGTGGCTGCCGTTGGCAGATGTAGAACAAAAAGGCATGAGCTCCATGATGTCAGTCTGTGACTAAAGGGTTATCACTGAGGCCTCCCTGCATAGTACATGCAGTCTGTCTTCTAGGAAGGTCTCTCTCTCTCTCTCTCTCTCTCTCTCTCTCTCTCTCTCTCTCTCTCTCTCTCTCTCTCTTTCAAGACATCGTTTCTCTGTGTAGTTTTTGGTGCCTATCCTGGATCTCACTCTGTAGACCAGGCAGGCCTTGAACTCACAGAGATCTACCTGGCTCTGCCTCCCGAGTGCTGGGATTAAAGGCATGTGCCACTACCACCCGGCTAGGAAGGTGTCTCTTAAGAGGAGACCCACCTGTGTGGCCCACACTGAGGCTTGGGAGGAGTACAGAACTGGAGTCTGTGTCCAAGGATTTGAGCCCTGCTGGTGATTGGTGGTCTAGCCGCTATTCAAACTGGATGCTGATCTTTAACACAAAAAGTATTCCGTGTTTCTGACATCACCTGAGCCTGAGTGTATCACCACCCCCCTCATATAACATTCCTACGCCCCATCTTTTTATTTATTGCTATTGTTTTGAAATAGAATCTCGCTTTGAAGGCTGGCCTGGAACTCGTGACAGTCCTCCTCCCTTAGCCTCCCAAGTGCTAAGATGATAGGCACGACCCACTATTCCCTGCTGTCACACCCCCCCTCTTACAAGTCACGGAAATATTTTTCATTTTGAGCCAGCCTTTAAAGTCTCATCTGTGAGTGCACTGAGCACAGGGTTCATTAACTGAAATATGCTATTGGAAAAATACCAAGGGCTAGGATGCTCCTTTTTAGGGTCATCTGCAATGGATTCCAAGAGGCCCTGATCAGAAGCTGTGCTGGGCTTGATTTGGGGGTCTATGCTTCCGGTTTTGTAGCTTCACGCTGATTACGCAACCTCCCTTCTCAGAAGCTCAACATGGTAGTTCTTGCCCGGTGGGACCATAAGGATCAAGGTGGGGTGTATGTTTAAACGTGAGGTTAGAGCAGTCTGCCTGCATGGGCTGTTAAGACAAATGAGCCCCTGGGGGAAGCAGTTTGGACCTTTCTGGTGAGAGCTCAGAGCACCCTTAGGTGGCAATACACAAGTGGTTTTAATGGGACAGTGCAAGCCTGTTCACTCCAATTCACTTCACTGCCTGGGAACTGTTTAACGGGCATGTCCGATAGCCTGGGCCAGTGAGTCTGGCCTGGCTTAAAGCAAAACAGAGGACATGCCTCCCATGTCCTGCCGGTCTTGAATTATCTTACTCATGCCACCAGGGCAGGTGGGACCCTGCCCTGGGCCAGGCCAGGCACTGACCGCTGGGAACGCAGCTGCATATGCCAGCCGCTCGCCTGCTTTCAGAGTGCTGCCTGGCGGCTTCCCTACATGCATTGCATCCATTGAGATTCCATAGCTGAGAAGGCACTTGTTTTTCAGGAGTTGGCTGCATTATCTCAAGAGGGCGAGAGTAGCGTTGCGCCAAGACTACCATGGGCAGTCGAACGTGTTGCCCGCTACAGAACCCTAGTTATGTCGTTCCTAGCTTCGTCTAGATGCAGCACACACCTGTACAGCTGTACGCAGTGGCCTTCAGCATAGGGGCTTGGGAATGAAGACACTGACCTCGTTCACCTTGCCTTGGCTCTCTGGCATCGCGTCATCATCATTGGCCCAGCTAGAAGAATCTGAACCGCCTCTCTAAACCATCACCTCCTAAGGGGTTAAATATGGGAGACTGACCCTGCCCTGAAATCCAATTTGGCAGGTTTGGCCTGGGATCAGTGGGCACTGCAAATGACATTCAGAAACTCCACCTAAAACAACAGCACAGCCATCCCTGCCCAGTGACGAGTGATTGACCCTGTCCTGGCTTTCACGGCAAATCCCAGGGATTAGGCGCCTTCTCTTCTCCGGGAGGCACAGCCCTGTCACCCGGGGCCACACCCTGGCCAGCAGCCAACTAGCTTCCCGGTGAGAGGCCCAGCCTCCTCCTCCTCAGTCTGGGATGGGCCAGGGCTTGACGGCCACGAGGCTGGCAGGAGGTGCAGGCGGGGGCGGGGGCTGGGGGGGAGCACATCTCTCAAAGGGGACCAGACAGAAGGGTAAGAAAAGGACAGACACTTTTTGTGCTCCCTGTGTTGGGGCCCCGTGGAGCAAAGATGAGATGTATCTGACAGCCTAAGGACTCTCAGAGCACCCTAGGAGATGGCCCACCCCTCCCCCCAAGCTCACAGACGGAGAGCTCAAAGGCCTCCCACACCTGAGACATACACCCCCCCCAACCCACAGGCATGGGGGGGGTGGGGGATCTCAATGGGGCATGACCTCTGCTTGGAGCCTACTAAAGTGATGCTTAAGGGTCATAAGCAACAGCCAGGAGCCCCTGCCCTTGCCTAGGTGACTCCAGGGGACCCTTGGAACCCTGCTGTGGCCCGAGCACTTGTCCGATTATGGCAGTGTTGCCTTGCCTGACGAGGCAGCTCTGGGACCCAACCTTAGGCCCATAGCCTAGCCTAGCTGGTGGCCAGCAGCCCCTGCAGCAACCACCCTAAAAGAGGAACAGATATGATGGGATGCCCCATCCAAGCTAAGCACCAAATAGGCCATCACCTGTTACAAGAGCCAGGCAGTTGAAACTGTGTGGGTGGAACTGCCTGGGTCCCTAAGAAGGATGGAACAGTCTGATCCGCTCTCGCTCTTGGGCAGTGGTGACCATTGAGATTAGACCGGAAGAGCCGGGTGGTGGTGCACGCCTTTAATCCCAGCACCCAGAGGCAGAGGCAGGTGGGTCTCTGAGTTCGAGGCCAGCCAGAGTTGTAACACAGAGAAACCTTGTCTTGGAAAACAAAAACAACAAACAAACAAACAAAAAAGATTAGACTGGAAGACTGGCCTGTCAAGTGTCTGGAGAGGTCGTCCTTTGTGCTCACTTGTTCCCTGTGGACATGTGTCTAAGTACCCGGGGACTGTAAGCTGCCAGCGTGTCCTTCTGAAAAGATGAAAAGCATAGGTCTTGCACAGGTGTGTCTCTCACAGCATCAGTGAGAGCGTACAAAGGACCAGTGATGGCAAAGGAGCTGTGTGCTCTCCTTACCCATCCCAGGGTGAGACCCCATGATGCCCATAGGTGGATGACAGAAGAGCCAGCAGACATGTGAGCACAGTTCAGGGATCGGACTCTTGTACAGTCTCTGAACGAGGTCAGATGTGAGACCTGGGAACCCTGAGATCCTGCCCTGTGCACCAGACCCCTCCTGCCCTCATGGCTGCTGTTGACCAGACTCCTGCCCGGCAGCTGCTCCCAGACAGCACACCCCCTGCGCCTCGTCACACCCTGGCCTGGCTACACTGCAGAGCGCAGGAAGCATCCTTTGGAGGCTTGTACTTGCCTACCGTGGGGAAAGAGCTCAGACTCCACCCCTCATGGCAGAACCTGAGACCCACTGGGTGGTTCTCTCCCTGAGAACAGCTAGTGTCAACGTTGTCTCCCTGCTGCCTGCCTGGAGAGATATCTGCAGCCAAGACCTGCTCCCTCCTGCTCCCTCCCCAGGACAGAACAGAAGGGACAGTCTGTCTGTTTCTATCACTGTGGAGTTAAGCGGCGCCTAACCAAAAGCCCAGGCTCCAGGCTGCTGTGATATTCCCAGGGCTGCCCACCAGCACCTCCAGCCTGTCGTGCCCACCCCAGCCATGCTCACACACACCCCAAAGCATCCTCTCTCCTCTCTTGGACTTTAGCCACGGCATTCACCTCCTTTTCCTCTTAGTAAACTATCCATCTTATACAACCCACCTCAGGCCGTTCTTCAGGAACAAGGCAGTCAGAGGGACCCATGTGCCCCCTGCATCGTCCACTTTGGATCCCCGTGGCAAGCAGCAAACAGTGTGATACACACAGTCCAGTGGTGACCGGCACTTCAGGGAGTGTGAGGGAGGGGAGGTGGCATGGGGGCAGGGAGGGTATACCACTCCAAATCCGGATCCTGGGCACACTGGCAAAGACCCGAGAAGCTTAGGAACTGAGGCTCGGGCGAGCTGGAGGAGGAGCGCCGGAGGCTGAGGGAACAGCATACACAAAGCCCTAAGACAGGCGTGCTCACTGTGCTGAGAGGCAGCTAGAGCAGAGAAAGAATGGAGCTGGGATCCTGAAGCCACCGGGAAGGCCTTTGCCGTGGATTTCCACTGAGCAATGCAGGAAGATGACAGGTAGAGAGAGATTCCTCTAGGTGCCTCCTGGGGTGGCTGCCACCATCCTCCAGGAGGCCAAGATTGATGGTGGCTCTAACCCTGGGGGTCCATTAGGAAGGGTGGGGTGTGGACAGATGGGGATCTGATTGGAAAGGCAGGCCATGTTTGCTGATGGCCCAGATAGGGACTCCGCATTGGATGGCAGGTATTTGCTTCTGAAAAGCTGTCAGTGACCAAAGGAGTGACGTGGTGACGGGAGAGTATAAGGTCATGAGCCTTTCATTCAGTCCTTGAGTTTAAGGGGCTTGTCAAACACCCCCAGAGATGTGGCTGGAATCATGGGCTGGATCTTTCCAGAAGAGATACTAGTTGGGGCCTCGAGAGGAGATGAGCTCATTAGCGTGGGAAGAGGAAGGACAAAGACTGAACATGAGACAAGACAGTCACAGGTCACAGAGACAAGGAATAGTTGGCAGGAGTGACAGGAAGGGCCTGGGACCCAGGCAGGGCTGCTAAGCTGTACCGCTGAGAATCAGGCTAGATGAGGACCAAGGAGTCACCGTTGTTGTTGGCAATATTGAGGCCTTGGTGTCCTCAATAAGGCTGTTTCCATGGAGCCAGGACAGACCCATTGGAGGGGCCACTGGGGCCTGGATTCACAGTCCTGGGACCAGCAGCCAGAACATAACAGTGGGGGTGGGGGAGGGTCCAGGAACAAGTTGCAGCAGGTGAGGGTTTGTGTGCCTTTCTCATCGATGACGAGGGGGTGACTGGTGTGATGCTCCTTTTGCCCCCCTCTTTGTGTTTTGAACATACACACATATGTACTTGTCTACACACACACACACACACACACACACACGCACACGCACACGCACACGCACACACACACACCAACACTAGGAGGTACCAGGCCCTCGCACCCATCAGGTGCTCAGAACACTGGAGGACCCTACCGGACTTACCTTCTAGAAGGTGAGGATGAAGGGGCTGCAAGCCCGAGTGGAAAGGATGGGTCCTGGCCCAAGGGCCTGTGTGGAGGAGAGAACTCTGGTGAGAAGAGAACTTCGGTGAAGGGTGACCCCAAGGCCGGGAGGCTCACAGCGTCAGTTGAGAATGGCTCCAAGTTCCTTGCTCTGGGTAGGGCTTGGGAATAGGGTTTTCTTGTCGTTATGTCAAAATCCCTGAGAGAAACGAGGGGGTTCCTTTCAGCCCAAAGTTCTCAAGGGCCATATGAGGTCACCATGACAGAGGGGGCATGGTAGGTTAGCTCACATCATGGCCGCTAGGAAGCAGGGCTGGGCAGGGGATGCCAGTGCTCAGCTGCCTTTTCTCCTTTTATACTGTCGAGGTCCCTGTCCCATGGACGGCCCTACCCCACCCCGGTTCCTCCTCCGGGAAACCTAGAGATGTGCTCCTCAAGTCTCCTAGGTGATTCTAAATCAATTACATCGAGTGTGAAGAGGGACCACCACAGAGAGGGAGGAGAGAGGTTTAGGAGGGGATAGGTTAGGGCCCCGTATGCTGGGGTTTAAACTGTGCATTTAGGGCCATCTGTACGTAGTTGTGTATGGGGCTGGGGCTGAAAGGACCCAGCAGATAGGTAAGTGGGGCTAGGGTGAAGGCAGGGACACAGGAAAAGGGAAGACAGTGCCTTGCCCATTCTGTCACAGTTACACTTTTTAACCGACTCAGTGTAAGTAGGAGCTGCGTTCGTTCGCATAGCGCATCTTGCCAGAACATTGCCCAAACCTTCTTACCTTCTTTTCCCTTTTTTTTTTTTTTTTTTTTTTTTTTTTTTTTTTTTTTTTTTTTTGGTTTTTCGAGACAGGGTTTCTCTGTGTAGCTTTGTGCCTTTTCCTGGAACTCACTTGGTAGCCCAGGCTGGCCTCGAACTCACAGAGATCCGCCTGGCTCTGCCTCCCGAGTGCTGGGATTAAAGGCGTGTGCCACCACCGCCAGGCTTTCCTTTCCCTTCTTATGTTAAAGCCACTCGGCACAAGGGGAAGACACGGCGGCCCGGGGTCCGATTAGAGTCTTGGATTGCCTCTTCCTGGCTGTGTGATCTTTGGCGACTCACTCGGCCACCCTGGGCTTTATTTCCAACCCCAACAAACCACAGAAAACGATAGTACTGTTCCCAGCCACAACCAGCAGTACTGAGTGTGTGAGCTGTATGGGAGCCGAAGGCTGCAGAAAATACTGATTCCCTGTTCCAGACATGGGTCGGGGAGGTGTAGACCCGAGCTGGAGCTCTTCACATTTCTCTTCGTTTCTCCCCAGGGCAGCTGTGCCCTGGGCTTTCCTCCTCCACTTGACTGCCTGCAGGTGTCTGCTTGATGTATCTGCTTTTGCTCACAGGAGACTTGGGGCGGGGTACATTTATAATAATCCCAAAATACGGCTGATGAGTTTTGCTGAAACATGTTGAGTGACATTTGGTATTTTAAATATGCAGCCTAGACACCTGTCCTCCTTCCTTTCCGGCCATTATGGGGTTTCTCGGGCAGGCAGGAAAGGCAGGGTGTGGGGAGTTCAGACACAGCCCTAATTCCTGGTGCGATGGCTCTAGAATTCCAGAAACTTCTGCCGAGTTTGCTGAATGGTGTTTTTCTTTTTTTTTAAGGATTATTTATTTTATGTGGTGGAGTGTTTTGCTTACCTATATGTATGTGCACTGTGTGTATGCTTGGTGTCAACAGAGGTCAGAAGAGGGTGTTAGATGTCTTGGCACTAGAGTTATTGATGGTTGTGAGCCACCATATGGCTTCTGGGAACCAAATCCCACTCCTCTGTAGGAGCAGCAAATGCTCTTAACTCCTGAGCCATCTCCCCAGCCCCTTGCTGGAGTATTTTTGAGTCGGACCAGAGCAGTATACACTGGAAGCATCCATGTGTTGTGTCATGCTGTGAGGTGACAGACAGCTGCGCTTTAGGACCAGTCCTACCATGGACTGGGATCCATGGCCCTGGTAGCTGGAATTTAGGACATCTTACCCTCAGCTTCGTTTTTGGCTCCTCCCTCCTCGTGGATAAATGATCATCCTCATAGCTCAGTGGTGGGGACCAAATTCAGCATGGTCACAATGAATCTTCCCCACCCTTGCCCTGTGGCCTCTTTTCCAGCCCATCTGCACCTTGGCTGTGTAGATTCAAGCCAAGCATTCCTTACTTCCAAAATGCTCCAAGAGCTGAAATATAATGAGTGTCTAAGGCCACGGGAAGAGTATCCCGCATGGAGAAACTCTTCTTTCACCTGTAGCATTCTGAAGGATGTTGCATGCCTGACTGTGTTTAGAAGGCGAATATGAAGCAGATGAACAGGACATGTGTACTGCAAACATCCCAAAGTCCCCATCACTTCTGGTCCCGGTGTACTGGGTGGGAGTGCTCAGCCTAAGTCAACAGCTTTCCTTCCTTGGCTTTTCCTCTATCCTTGGCTCAGGCTGCCTGCCCCAGCCTGTGGTTCTGATCCTGGGAGGTTCGCTGAGATCTGGTGACTGCTTCTTTCCAGGTGTCTGTCTGACATGTTGGGGCTGGGGAGCGGGGGATGGTGGCCACTGAGGTCAGCCAGTGAACCCAACTCTTTGTCATTTCCCTTTCTCCTCCTAGGTGGTCCCCATCTGAAATGCCAATGCTGTGCGCTGTTGGTCATTATTTCCCAATACTTCCGCTTGTGGGTGATACTTTCCAACTTTCTAAGTTACACCCAGTGCTTGACGGTGTGGTTCATGTATTCAGCAGCCATTCATTGAGTAAATCAGGCAGAGAGGAGCCCCACAACCCAGGCATTCAGGACCAGCTGAGACAAACTGCCCTGGGCTTTGGCTTTGTTCTGCATCGGGGAGAGCGGGGAGACTGATCGTGAGGAGGAAAATGCACCCTACCCCTAGTCTGGCTTCAGGTAGTGATAGTTTCTTATGCTCTGCACGGTGGTGACATGTAACTTTCAGACTGTCACCTCTCCCTTCTCCCGCTCAAGCCGCCGTCTGTTCTGTGGCTCTAGCTCCGTACACCATGTCTGCATTCATAATCTTGTTTGCTGAAAAACTCTGACAGCCCTGTCCACTCCATTAAACTCTGTCAGTTCGAGTCACAGCACTTTCGTGTCAGAAGCTGAACTGAAGACCACATGAAGGAGGCCTTGCAGGAGGTCACACAACTGGCCAGTGCAGAGCCAGCCCAGGAACCCAGATATCTGGACAGAATGTCTGAAAGCCAGTCAGGTGGACAGAGAGCCCAGACGAGTTTATGTCTTTTCAAACAGTTGATAGACAACTGAATACAGTACATGGAAGGAGGTCAGATGGGCTCCGGGGCTAAGTGTGTGGACTACCAGCCCCAAGAGACAGACTTCCCCTACCGGACCTGTGTATTTTGTGTTCAGCATTAAGGATCCCAGAACATCAGCTTCAGGTTACACAGCAGAGCTGAGACATGAAGGTGAACTGCCCCAGGGGGCTACATTTTTTCAATGGGGGAAAAAAACAGGCTTAATTATATCTCTAAGAGGTGCAGACATGCTGAGGAGGGATACCAGCAGCTCCTGGGACCTGGAGCAGAAATGCCTAAGATGAAGATTTGGAAGGTTAAAGCTGTTGAATTCAGCACCCCCACCTGTGTGTGTGTGTGTGTGTGTGTGTGTGTGTGTGTGTGTGTGCGCGTGCGCGTGCGCGGGTACAAATACAGATGCATGCATGCATGATGTTCAGGTGCATGCATGCATGATGTTCAGGTGCATGTATGCATGATGTTCAGGTGCATGCATGCATGATGTTCAGGTGCATGTATGCATGATGTTCAGGTGCATGTATGCATGATGTTCAGGTGCATGCATGCACAGTGCTCATATGGAGGTCAGAGGCAATCTTTTCTGTTGGTCCTTAGGCACCTTCTACCTTTTGTTTGAGACAGGAACTTTGCCCTGGAGCTTTGCAGGGTAGGCTAGGCTGGCTGCCGTTGAGCTCCAGAGGTCCGCCTGTCTGCCCCTCATCTTGCCATTACTAGGTTACAGATGTATGTCGCCACACCTGGCTTTTTCCGTGGGTGCTAAGGATCCTAACTCAGCTCTGCTTGGTTGCAAGGCAAGTACTTTACCAGGGAACCACCTGCCCAGCCCCGCTTTGGTTTTTTCCCAGAGCCGTTGAAAAGGTGGAAATACCCCACCCAATGGGATGGGCATGTCAGACTAGATGGAAATGGGCCACTTACTGCTACACTGGTCAGTCAAACAAAGACACCCTTTGCCAAAGCCTTCCATAGCTCCTAAATGCTTGCAGGGCAAATATTTATTGTTTGTTTTTTCATTAAAAATTTTTGAACAATGTATTTTGACCATATATTTTCCTGTTCCCCAACTCCTCCCAAATTCTCTCCCCCACCTCCCTACCCATCCAACTTCATGTTCTTTTTTTGTGTGAATTTTGTCTCTCTAAAAAAAAATCAAACGATAACAACAACAACAAAAAGCGCGCGCGCGTGCGCGCGCGCGCGCACACACACACACACACACACACACACACAAGCACAGAGTCTGTTTTGTGTGGGTCAGCTACTCCTGAGTATGAAGCCTGTCCTGGAGTGTAGTTGATAAACCCAGTAACATTCTATTGGAGAAAACCGATTTTCACTTTCACAGAAGGTATCAGTTGCAAATGGGTTCTTGATTAGGGGTGGGACTTCATAGCCACTCCCCCTCTCAGTGCTAGAATTTGGCTGCTTTGCATCTGTACAGGTCTCGTGTGTGCTATCACAGTCTCTGTGAATTCATACATGCATCATCCTTGTTGTGTCTGGATGATGCTGTTTCCTTGGAGTTACCCACCACAGTCTTTCTGTCTCCTCTTTTACTTAGATTTACCTTGAGGGGAGGGAGTTGATAAAGACATCCCATTTGGGGCTAGCTGCTCCAAGGTTTCTCACTGTGCATTGCAGGAAAGCATTTCAGTGGAAGAGCCTAGCCTCCTTCATAGAGTGCTATAGGAAAGCAAATGCTCTGGGCAAGTCCAGAACAGAATCACGTGAAATGAGAAGTACAGTGTTAAAGAAGATGGTCATAGCAGACCTCATGGGAAGGTGATGGGACTGTGGGACAAAAGGGAGCTGAACTCAGCCGAACAGGAGGAAGAAACTGTAGAGAGTGCCTCCAGAATTTACAAGCCAAACTCATGACTCCCAAGGGGTAAAACAGCCCACAATAGTCTATGGGCCCCCACAAAAGAAGAGACTGTTTGCTCTCAAAAAGTATTTACAGGAGTTTTAGATAGATCAATCAGAGTGAAATGCTAGCTGGGTGGTAATGGTACACACCTTTAATCCCAATACTTGGGAGGCAGAGGCAGAGGGAATCTCTGAATCGAGGCCAACCTGGTCTAGAGTGAGTTCCAGGACAGCCAGAGCTACACAGAGAAACCCTGTCTCTAAAACAGACAGAATGAAATGCTACCTGTGAGGTCAGACAGCGATGCGCTCTTCGACGTGTAGCCTCAAGAACTGATTTCCTCTCCTCCCACTCTCCTTCATCTCCCTCAGTGGTTATGGCTGAACTCCTGCCAGGTGCCAGCCCAAGCCCTGGGGATGGTGGAACAGACATGGGCACTGTGCAGTCTCTGCCCTGATAGGAGGCTAGTGGGAACATCCTCTGAACTAGGCAGGTGGGGCATTACAGTTGAGAACACATGTCCTTCCTGCTCTCTGGGCCCCTTTAAATATCAGTACCTCTGTACCCAATTTAAATATCAGTACCTCTGTACCCAATTTAAATATCAGTACCTCTGTACCCAATTTAAATATCAGTACCTCTGTACCCAATTTAAATATCAGTACCTCTGTACCCAATTTAAATATCAGTACCTCTGTACCCAATTTAAATATCAGTACCTCTGTACCCAATTTAAATATCAGTACCTCTGTAGAAACTTCCTCAACTCTCCCTTTGTAGACTGACCTCTATAAGATAGATGGGTAGATTGAAGGATGGCTGGAGGAATGGATGAGATAGATGGGTTAGATAAATGCATGAGTGGGTCAGTGGGATAGATGGATGGGTGGATGAATGGATGGATGAATAGATTGGATGGATGGATGGATGGACGGACGGACGGATGGATGGATGGATGGATAGGCCCTGGATAGATCAACTGACTGGTGGGTAAGTAGGTACACAGAAGGATGATGGTTGATAGGAAGCTATAGATAAAGAGTTGGCACCAGAACCAGCCATTTACTTGGCATCTGTTGAGTGCCAGGCACTGGGGACCAGCTGGGTTATTTATGTCATCTTTCATGAAACACTGTGGCCTGGTTTCAGTCAAGGTGAGGGCAAGAGGGCAGAGGTCATGCTTGAACTAGTGAGATGGAGGGAAACTGTTCTCTGAAAACAGAGGTGCAGGAATGTGTGCCTGGGCTGGAAGGATGGTAACCAGGCCCTCTGAGGGGTCTAGTGTGCTAAAGACAGCTGTGGGCTGATTGAGACTGTGGATAGTACCTCTGAGGTACCACCCAGACTTCAGGTCAAAGGGGCAAAAATCAGAAGATTCTGGACAAGCAGGAAGGAACACATTCCTTGTGCCTGCACCCACACCAGCCAGCATCATGGGCTACCCTTACTCATCTTTCTTGCTATATGCAAAGATCCTGAGCAGGCTCTGAAAGTGACTCATGTCAAGGATATGGCCTGGCACCTGGAGGCCCTGAAGTCCACTTTTCCCTGAGGCAGTGTGTGCTTTGGTGCCTTGTCCCACTGTGTGGCATTTACAAACCAAACAACTAGCCAACAGTATGGAGTTCTAGTCTTCAGCTATGACAGAAATGACCCTTCATGGATTTCCTCAGAGGGTGGGTTTAGAGGCAAACATTTTCTACCCATTGGAGCACAGAAATCTCATTGAAATATTATTTGTCCTTCCTGAATGAGTGTGTGTGTGTGTGTGTGTGTGTGGTGCTGGAGACTAACCTTCACACTTGCTGGGAAGTGCTCTGCCACTGAGCTACATTTTCCTAAAACTTTGTTTTGAGACAGGATCTTATTAAGTTCCCAACTTGGCCTTGAACACACTGTAGGCCAAGGAGGCCTTGAGCTTTTGAACCTCCGGCTTTCACCTCCCAAGCAGTTGAGATTGCAGGCCTGTGCCACCAGTTTGTTTAGTTTCTGATTTTGAAGATTGCTGGTTTATCTCTGCCCACAGAAAAGGACAATGAGACTCAGAATCATTAAGCAACTCCTCTAACCCAGGTTGGTCACACTCAATCCTTATGCCCATACATGAGTTCTCTTACCTTTTCCGACTCAGACCTGCCCTCCACAACCACTGTTGAATTCTCTACATTCTTTTTTAAAACTGTGTTTTATTTAGTGCACATGCATGCACACATGTGGATGCACAGAAGACAGCTTTCAGGAGTCTGCTCACCCCCTTTACCATGGGTTCCAGGTATCAAACTCAGATGATGAAGATTGTATGGCAAGAGCTTTACCCACCTGGCCATCTCACCAGCCCTCTCTACATCCTTTTGTAGTTGGATGTCAGGCACCTATCACATGCCCAGACATGACTATGTATCTGAACTGTAGACCCTGTGATGAGTCCCATGAATATCCAGGAACACTCACTCAAAGAAGATAGATTGACAGGCATGTCAACATGTAAATGTAATGGTATGATCAACATGTAAATATTATGCCAACATGTAAATATAACATGGTCCTTAGCATTTACAAGCTTATTCACATTGGGCATGGTGGTACATGCCTATAATCCTCAAAAATGGTCTCCAGAGGATCAGGAACTTTGGGTCATCCTCCACTACATAGTTTGAAGCTAGCCTGGGTTACAGAAGACTCTGTTACAAACCCCACTCCCACAAAAAGATAAGATTTTATGATGTCTGTGTTGAAATCTTACATGTCATTATAGACAATCAACAGTGTATCTTTATCTAAATTATATTTTGAACAAAATATATAAATTACATAAAATATCAGTATTATATAAAATATGTTTTTTTATTTTAAAAACTTCGTGTATATGCATAAGTCTGTGTGTGGATATGTGTTCAGGAGTTCAGAAGGGGCTTTGGTTCCTCTGAAGCTGGAGTTGTAGGCTGTTGTGAGCCATGCAGTATGGGTGCTGGGAATTGAACTTGAGTCCTCTGCAAGAACAGTATGCACTCTTAACCACTGAGCCCTCTCTCCAGTCCCTATAAAAATATATTTAAATATTTCTTAGTAACGACGAAGCAGGATCTGAGCTGAGCTTGCGGACATATATGATGCCACTGTAATGGGTCACCGGCTCATTGGCTTCTCAGGCTCTTCTTTGAGCAGCGGCTTCTTAGCCATGGGCAGAGTGAAAAGGACACCCCTTGCTCTCTGGTGGCTAAAGCCACAGTGGCTGGTAGACATCCTGTTGGCCTAGAACCTAGGGAGTGGAACAGGGTCATGCATGGATTCATGCTGGGAATATTATAGGCTCAGCACTATGATCCCATCCAACCTGACAGGCAGACCTAGCCCAGGGAGGGGTGACAGGAATGCTCTGGCTATTGGGGCCCATTGGCAGATAAAGGGTTAAGCTTTTGACAGGAGCCGTATTTGTTTATAGGCCTTCAGAGGAACAAGGATGCAATGTTATGGCCATGGTGGGGATGAGAACGGGGTGCTGACTGCCTATGGAGGTCTGTGTTGCCCTCTTCCCAAGCTAAAACCAGGTTTGCTTAGGGAGAAGCCTGGAATTCCACCATGGCTGCCGCAACAGAGGCCCAGAATAGCGAAAGGAGGGTGCTGTGCCCAACATCTCCTTCTGGGCATGAACTTGATGGCTAGCCATAGTGATAGAGGCCATCATGGTCCTCAGTTCTCCCTCAGGCCTCTGCTGCCCGCTGGACACCGACGGCTTGGGACAGGCTGCCTCTTGGACAGTTCTTAAACCCGTGGCAGTCTCATTTCCAGAAACCAGCCTAGAATCAACTGGTGGCTGTTTCTCCGCACATAATTGTGACGCTACACACTGTATGTTCACTTTGAAACTTTTTAATTATCTGTGTGTGTGTGTGTGTGTGTGTGTGTGTGTGTGTGTGTGTGTGTGTACATGTGTGTAAATCAATCTGGAGGGAGGCCATTCCTGAATCCCTGTGGGTCAAGTGTTGGCAGATGATGTGCTGGGGTATCTGGACTATGTGTTGCAGGAGATCCAAAGACCTGTAGGAACTTGGGGCTGCTCCTCCTGGAGAAGGGGGTTGAGGACTCATCCTTTGTAACCTTCAGATGTCCCAGGGATGAACTACTCCGTTTTTCCCCCTTCCCAGCGGTCCCACCTAAGATTTAAGAGGGAAGGAAGGAAGGATATGTTGGGCCTCAACTCCATGCCAGGTCTTTTCTAGGGCCTTCGAAACCCTGTCGGACAAATGGTAGTAGAGCAGGAAACCCAGGCTGCACCAGGGCAGGAGAGCTGGCCTTGCCCAGACCTGCTGATCCCCAAAGCCCAGACTCACTGCTTCCCACACATTCCAAGCTGTGCGTGACAGAAAGGAGGTAGTGAGTTCACTGTCACGTGTCCCTAGTGATGGGAAACAACCCAGAGTGACCAGGTGGAAGGGAATGGTTACCCTGGCGATCCAGGCATCTGCCTTGGGCTACCCCTCTAGTCGGGAAATTCACGAGGAAGCCCCTTCCTCAGATACCCACGTCGCTCTGTGCCCGCTGACATCCAACACCATGCCTTCTGCTCTCTCCCTAGGTGTCGTGCGCCAAGTGCGGCCCATCGTGGGTCCATTTTATGCCGTCCTGAGGCTGGAGATGAACTATGTGTTGGGGGGCGTGGTCTCCCACCGGAATGTCGTCAATGTGCACATCTTCGTCTCTGAGTACTGGTTCTGAAGGGCTGGTTCGCGGCACAGCCCGGGGTGCACCCACCCCTGCCCCTGGCCAAGTCCTTGCTGCCAGTGACTGCCAGGTGCCTGTCTATATCCCTCGGGCATCTCTTGATGTTTCATATTGATTTGTAAGACCATGTGAATTAAGCTGAGCCACATCAGTACGTCCAGCTGATGTACTGTGGTGTTTAAACATTAAGTCCAACTGCTCAGCTCTGTGGTTGAATCCTTGCTTTTTTTTTTTTTTTTTTAATGCACAGGCTGAATCTTGTTCCTTTTCCCTGTGTGTGGGCCAGGCCTTGTTAAGGACCAAGGAAAGAGTGAAAGCCTCAGTCCATCTGAAAGCTAAAAGGTGGCTAGTTCTCACCATGACTGAATGAGGGTTGACATTTGGTACTTTAAAAAAAAAAAAAATCAGGCTCTGTGTGTTTCCAGTTGATGGCTGCTATAGAGGGGCACAGAAATAAATGTACAATAAATTCTCCCCAGAAGCAGCTGATAGCATGCCTCTCGGGGCACTTTAAGAGGTGGATTGCAGTTTTGTTCAAAGAAGGAGGACCCCTTGGTGAAGATGTGAGCCTCAAGGTTTGTGTGGCCTGGTGTGGCCTTGAGGGTGGCTGATGTGTTCCAGTGTGTTTGTGGGGGTGTCTGGTGTGGCCTTGTGTGTCCATGGGGGTTGCTGGTGTGTTCCAGTGTATCCACGGGGGTGGCCGATGTGTTCCAATGTATCTATGGGGGTGATTGGTGTATCTCATTGTGTCTGTGGGGGTGATTGGTGTATCCCATTGTGTCTGTGGGGGTGATTGGTGTATCCCATTGTGTCTGTGGGCGTGGCTGCATTGTGTACCCTCCAGCCACCATTCCTCACAGGGAGAAAATAAGCTTTTGGCTCCTCCTGACAGACTTCCAGTTACAGACTCTCCAGATGGGACTTCTGCTAGCTCAAAGATCTTCCAAGAGCGAGAGGACTGCAAATCTCCCCTAAGGCCATTTCAAAGCTTCTCTTGCCCCCAGAGCTCCATGTAATACCAGATCCAGGCCAGCTGAATGTATCCGCGAGCAAACACCACTCAGCATCAGTGATGGGCTGGGCCGGGCCTCGGCGTCAGGCTCCTCCTTTGTACTGGCTCTCTGATCTTGTCTCAGGCTCTCACATGCAGTGCTTCTTGTCCTGGGCCCTGACCCTCACTGAGACCTGGGCCAACAACCATGTTTATCTTCCTGGAGGGGCCAGTGCTGGAAGGTCTGGGCAATTCCACTTGGTATTTCAATTTTCAGGAACATGGACCCAGCCTCTGGGAACCCACAGTGTTCCTGAGGTCATTTAGGTCACTGCTCTGTCCAAACCATGCCTGGCCATGCTGACACAAAGGTTTATCATGTCTAGGCAACTTGAGCTGATGATTAGGAAATAACCCCGGTGGGACTAGACAGTCCAGGGACAGGTTACACAGAGGACATTTGAATGTCTCCTTCATGCTGAAGTGTCTCAGTGGGGAAGGGAAATTGGAACTCAGCGGTTAAGAGCACTACCTACTCTCGGAGAGGACTGAGGACAGCCGCCAGCACCCACATCAGGTGGCCACAACGGCCTGTAACTCCAGCTCCAGGGGGTTTGATGCTCTCTTCTGGCTTCTTTGGGCACTTGTATGCATATGCACACACACACACACACACACACACACACACACACACACACACACACACAGAGAAAGAGAAAGAGAGAGACAGAGACAGAGACAGAGATGGAGAGAGACGGGGGGGGAGAGAGAGAGAAAGAGAGAGAGAGAGAGAGAGAGAGAGAGAGAGAGAGAGAGAGAGAGAGAGAGAGAGAGAGAGTTGGATTTTTCCTTGGGCCACCTGTTCACAAATAACACTGAGACATTATGAAAGCTTGGCCTCAAACTCAAACTCACTCATATACTAAATAATAAACTCCCTTTCTTTCTTTCTTTCTTTCTTTCTTTCTTTCTTTCTTTCTTTCTTTCTTTCTTTCTTTCTTTCTTTCTTTCTTTCTTTCTTTCTTTCCTTTTTCAACAAAATGGAATCTTAAGGAGGAAGGGTAGGATATGAGATGTGTGTGAGTCCTTGCAGGTTACCTGTGGCCTGAGGACTGAATCTGCCCTTTTACACTGAACAAAGGGGATTCTGGGAGCCCTCTCCTTCCTTCCCAGTGGCTGAATGGTGGGAATGGGCTGAGAGGACTGACTCACTGGCTGTTTCAGAGAAGGGAACTTGTCTCTGTCTCCTCCATCAATCTCTCTCTCTCTCTCTCTCTCTCTCTCTCTCTCTCTCTCTCTCTCTCTCTCTGTATCTGTTTGTCTTTCTGTCTCTTTGAGCACCTGCATATGTGTGTATGCTTGTGTGTATGTATGTGTGTGTCTGTCTTTCTGTCTCTTTGGGCACCTGCATGTGTGTGTGTGTGTGTATACATACATATATATGTATTGCACAAATGTGTATATGTACATGAGGCCAAGGGACAAACTTGGGTATCATTCCTCAGGCACTGTCCACCTTGTTTTTTGAGACAGGATCTCTCATCTGTCTGGGACTCACTGCATAGGCTAGACTGGCTGGCCAGCGAGCCTCAGAGATCTGCCTGTGCCCTCCATTACTGGGATTACGGATGCCCCCAGCATGTTTACATAGAATCTGGGGATTGAACCCAGTTCCTTAAGCTTTCATGGCAAGCACTCTTCCCCCAGCTGTCTTCCCAGCCACACTTTCACTCAATCCATTGCCATTAGTGTGGGAGCTGCTATTGGTGGACTGAGCCAAGCCTCCTGATGCTGATTGGCTTGTAGATAAGCATGTGACCCAAGATGTTACTGGGGCCCTTCCTGGGGGAAATGCTCATTCCCCGAGGCAGAAGAACAGTCAAAGGAGGGATGAGGACTATGAGCTCCTAGGTGGGAGAGCAGAATGGAAGAGAACAGAATGCTGACCCTACCTGACTCAGAGATGACCACGGTGGACTTGGGGGGTGGGGGGCAGGCAGGTGTCACTGCCGTCTTCCTAGCCTGTTTCTGCATGTCAAAGTGGAGATGTTAATCCCAAGATGGCAGTGAGGAGTGCCAGAGGGCTACACCAGAGGCCTTTGCAAACTATGAAGTACTGTGCACATGTCTGACCTTGCTTCCCTTGACCTTCTGAGTGATGATGATGGAGCCAAAGGGAAGCAGCATTACTGGCGATGGAGCCACATAAGTGAGCTCCAGGAGCCTGGTGGCTTTGCAGCCTTAGTGTCCATTTCTTAATCATCCATGAGAGACATGATGGACAGGTGAGCAAATTGCACTCAACCCCAACTGTGTACATTTCATACCACACCCTATGTGGAGCTTACGGTGTTCCCATAAGCACCCTTATTCTTCAAAGAAATTGTCAGGGTCCCCAACAACGGTGCAGACCTCTTAACTGCCTCCTTAAATATTTGAGATTTCCTAAATGGAAAGTACTTTATAAGCCCGAGAAAGTGAACACACAGAGACACCGGGCTGAATCACTTGCTGACCTCATAGAGTGACCTGGAAGAGAAGGTTCCAGAAAGGGGTGCCATGGTGCCCTAATCTAATAGAAAGCTATCAGCTTTGAAGGAAACTGAGTTAGTTGCTCTTATAAAGCACATAGGGAAATCAGTTGGATGATTTATCTAGGCTCCCAGTTTCAGAAGTTTCAACCTGTGCCCCACTGGTACCATTGCTACCAGGCCTGTGACAAGGTAGAGCATATGGAAGGCAATAGAGAAAGAAGGATGGAAAGGAACAAGATATCCCCCTCAAAAACATGTCCTCGTGACCTGCTTCCTCCAACGAGACCCCACCCCCTAAAGTCCCCGCCATCTTCCAAAACACCATTAAAGTTATGAGTCCTTCAATGGATGAGTCTATTGATGAAGTCACAATCCTCATGATCCGGTCACCTCCCAAAGCCCCCCCTCCCATGGACCCCTGCTGCACTGAGGACCAAGCCTTCAACACGGGAGTTTTGAGAGACATTTAGTAGGCAAACCCCAACAGAAAGAAACCTACCCAACTGCTCTCAGAAGCTCTGTGGCATGAGGCAGAGACATGCTCAGGCCAGGCTGTGTCCTTGAGAGCGTTGATGTACACACACAGGAACCAGGAAAGGGAAGCAGAGACCCCTCCTCTGCCCCCACTCCCGCAACCCCAGTTGACAGAACCAAAAGTGGGGAGCCCGCCTTTCCAAGTCCTAGCAAGGTTCTTGGGTCTACTCTAGCAAATAAACATCTGAAATCAGCTGTATGGTTTTTTCTTCTTTTTAATATTTTATTTAAATTTTCAAATATGCATGTTGCATGGCACGATCCTCAGAGCTAATCAGCTGCTAGCCTCATGAGTTCAGCTGGGCCTGCTTACAAGAAGTTCATCACAGCTGGGCTTGTTGAATATTGGTACTCCCTCACAGGAGAGGAAGCAGAGGGCCGTGGGACCCTCCCCTGAGTAACCAGCCCCTCCACCCAATCAGTTGTATGCAGTTCTCAATTCTACTCCTACTTGGATGCAGCCCTGGGGCTTGGGGAGGGGGTGTAGTGTTTAGTCTGAGGAGTACTCGGAGAAGGAGGCCTCGTCTATGCAGCTGTGTGGGAGTCATCATGCATGCTGGGTGCAGACCTCCCAGTGTGGCTGCTTGAGGGTCACCCACACTCTTGCCTGTAACACCTCATCCATGCTCCATTAAGTTAGCCTAGTAAACTCATCGGTTCCCCTGGGGGACCTTTGGTTTGTCATTGGGGACCTTAGAAGGAGGGGCTTAGTTGCTTTCTTAGTGCCCCATAGAGAGAAAATTCTTGCAACAATACAGCAAGGTTGAAAGAATTTTCCATGCGTGCCAGAGCGTCTCACACCTAGATTCTGCTCTTGGGGTATTAAGGGTTTAGTTGCATGTTGAAAAGGTGGCCATAGGATAGGACAGAGTGAGAGAGCACAGAACAACAACCGCCTAGGAGTTTGCAGGCTTGAGTTCAAGTTCAGCCACTCTTAAGCTCTGTGGCCTGGGGCTCGTGACACTTGTCTTCAGAACCTAGGATTTCTTTTTTTTCTTTTTTTTTTTTTTTAAAGATTTATTATGTATACAGTGTTCTGCCTGCACATATCCCTGCAGGCCAGAAGAGGGCACCAGATCTCATTACAGATGGTTGTGAGCCACCATGTGGTTGCTGGGAATTGAACTCAGGATCTTTGGAAGAACAAGCAGTGCTCTTAACCTTTGAGCCATCTCTCCAGCTCCCGAGAACCTAGGATTTCTATGCAGCAATGTCATGCGGACTTCACAGGGGGATGTGTGGTTGGATGAGATGACGACATAAAATGCTTAGCGGAAAGGCTGGTGCACACAAGTCTCCAGTCGGCAGCACGGCCACTGTAGACGCATGGGACGGGATGGTCTTTATTCCATGAGGTGACATGGCTTATTAGAGTCTGGGCAGGCAATGGAGGTCGGGGACGGCCAAGGGGCTCGGTAACTGTCCTATAAATACCCACTTATGCATCTGTCCCCTGATGGGCGAGGAACACCATGGGCAGGGACCTGTTTTTCAGGAAGGACTGTTTCTAGGAAGGCTTATTTCATTTGTTTTATATTTATTTATCTGTGTATGTGTGTGTGTATACCCCATGTGTGTGAGTGCCCAAAGAGGCCAGAAGAGGGTGTTGGATCCCCTGGAGCTGGAGTCACAGGGAGTTAGGAGCTGCCTAACATGGGAACTGAACTTAGGTCCTCTGCAAGAGCAGCAAGTGCTCTTAACTGCTGGGCCTTCTCTCCAGCTCTTTGGGGGCGGCTTCTCATTGCTCACAATTCAGATAGTCTAGCCTCATGCATCTTGCTAGAAATTCTGAGTTCTGACAAGTCCACCTTATGCATCCTCTCCTCTCTCATAACTTTAAGCCTCATTCAGAAAATAGCTCATTTTTAAAAACTAAAGACACAGCCTCCAGTCCCCTCCACACCAGGCTCAAAGTATTGACTCTCAGCTCTATGCATAATTTACCCTTCTACTTTTTGAAAGATGGACGGTGCTCAGCAACTCAGGCAGACAATGGGTCTATTCTCTCTGGCCCTGATCTTGGGCCCCCCAAACCCAGAACCACCCTGATCCCAGAAAAGCAACCCTCCAGATAGCACCCTCTCCATGTCATCAGAACGGCCAGGCTGGTGGGGAGAGGTGGAGCCACTGGTCAAGGATGTTTATATGACAGTGCCCTAGAGTAACAGGCTGGGCTTTGGAGCCCATCAAGGACATGCCGAGCCAGGTTCACCCCAAGGCCACACTGTGGCCCTAGCTGTGGCAGCCACCAGGAGTCTCAGAAGTGAGTGGGGACTGTTTTCCACTTGGCAACGTCGAAGTGTCTTATCCCACAGCCCATCTTGGCAATTTGATGCTTGCTCTTCATAGCCCCATCTAGATAATTGCATAATTAATTGTGTGCAGGTAATTCACCCAGGGGAGGTGGTTACAGGGAGTGGGGGCACAGGCTTCCACTGCCCTGGAAAGGTGCCAGGCAGCCTCTGTGCAGACCCCATCATGAACGCGCCTCCAGTGTGTTGGAGGGCCTTAGCATGCTCGTGAGACCTCAGGGGGACAGCTCTGCTGGAACCTAGAGACCTTGTCACTTTCTTTTTACACCATGGGCTGAAGTCAGAGGCTCAAAGCAGAGGTTCTGCAGGGTGCTTGGGGTGAGCAGGCCCCTCAGCCCAAGGTGGGAACGAGTCAGCCTTCCCCGGGGCATTGATCAGTCCATTTCCTGAAGTTTCTGGAAAGCACGGCCCATGGTTTTTGCTTCCACGTACACTCCATCGCCTCCTCATTGTCCATAAACCTACACATTGGCTCAGGGGTCCCAGGAGGGCAATCTTCAAAGGACTGGACCCCGGTGGACAACGTGTTCGAGTCAGGGAAATGATCCCAGAACAGACTTGAGTCTTGGAATTTCCTCTCATCCCATGCTTGCCTTCTGTTGCCTCACTATAGGACATAGATTTCCCAAGGCTCTGATCTGGTGTAGCTGTGGGTGCTGGGAGGGTGTTGGGCATGGAGGGGATCAGCCTAGCGTAACTGTCTGCTTAGCATCCATCCACGGACAGCCAACATCTGTTTCCTTTCCTGTTACACTCTTTCTTCCTCTGCTTCTTCCCCGGCCTGGGGACAAAGCACAGTTGGATGGCAGTTTATGGCCGGTCACCTCGGAACCTCAGCAGGAGTGGGGAAGCCCTAGTACAAGGAAGCACTGAGCCTCCCTCCATTGCCCAGCAACCTATCCTGTGCATCCCCAGCCAGCGCTAGCAAGGGACCGGGAAAGAGGGAGGAAGGGAGAAGAGTCAAGGCGGGTTAAACTGGAAGGAACATGAGACACGGAACTGGACCAAGGAAGGAGTCACCTGGAGATGGAACCCAGGATCCTCTAACATCTCTGTTAATGACTTCTACGGGATTAAGTTCCCACAGCCTAAATTGGAAGTCTAAGTGGTCACGGGAGCCAGACACAAGGTAGCATCCGCAGATGACTCTTACCCTTGTCATGCCGTAAAGGCCTTGTCAACTGCACCAGGCCCTTACCCAGCTGCCTCACCTCAGCGTGGAGCGTGGAGTGATCTTGGCTCAATACCTATCTGATTTCATGTAAGGTCACTTCATGCCAGAGCTAGGCCCCATACACAGCAGGGCTACTTCTCATTGAGTGGGACACACACACACACACACACACACACACACACACACACACCACCCCCGCTAAGTCTAGATTTTGGTTTGACACAAAGGAATCATCCCCATATTATTTTTTCCACACCACCTCTCCAAATTAGGGGAACTGCTGCTTGAAACTGATTCTCCTAAGCCTTCCCAGAAGGAGCTACTGGAACCTTCCAGAAGTCTTGCTTTGGACACTGCAGCACACTGTTTCCAGATCACAACAAAGGAAACTTCAGAGTTCCCCAGGGCGGCATGCTGGTGCCTGCCTGCGTGGACGGGACACATGGGGCTATGTTAGTATCTCTGCTGAGCAAGGAAAAGCCTTCAGCCTGTGATGTGGTGCTTCTGAGTCCAGGGTGCGCTTCATAGTTCAGACTTCTGTGCCACACAATTCAGCAGAGCTTGCTCACTTAGGAGAATGCAAGGAAGTTTGTTTGTTTGTTTGTTTGTTTGCGTGACTGTGTGCCATCCTGTCAACCTTTCCGTTGCTCACGGTGCCAGGGTGGTAGAGGACTCTGGGTAATCTGTGCAGTTGAAGTGTGGCCTAGCTGGAAGGTCAGTGACTTGGGGAAGAGTCCTTCATTGTTCCGGATGAACCATGGTGGAGTAGGGATGGGAAGGGAGCCCAGCCGGCAGAAGCTCAGAGACCTGAACTCCGGGCTCCTGTGGGCAGCAGCGTCACTTCTAGTAGAGGCTGGAAAGGAAGTCGCTGCACACTGGACCGGGACAAGCTGCCTTGAGAAACTCCAGAACTGGGTGTGTGCTGCAGCAGCAACACAGCACTTTGAGATCTGTGTCAGTCTGGCCACTTAGCTGAGGGCAGCGACGAGCCCCAGAGATGCCTCCAAAGCAGGGCCCTTCCTACGCAGAGGCCCTCTGCTCTTGCCTGCAAATAATACTCCCCTCAATCTCAGGAGTAGTCATAGGACATTGGTTAGTTCAAATCCCTGAGCATATAGAAAATTATAATCAGGAACTATAATTGCACGCACACACATACACACACACACACACACACACACACACACACACAGGCCTACAGGCAGGGACAAAGACCAGGGCTGGCCTCATATTGCTTTGAGCAGTGGCACTAAAGCCCCCTCACCAGGGAGGTCACAGTCCATATCCCCAAGGAGCAAGTTATCATTTGATCACTAAGAAAGAGGCCTCTCCTCACCTCTCCCTGGGGTCCGGTCCCACAGTGTGGACTCCAGCACTTCTCTGCATCTCTCTCTCAGATCCTCCCAAAGGGTGTTCTTCACCCATGTCAGTTTTCTGATCTGCAAAATGGGCCCGATAATTACTACCCTGATTGTTGTTTGTGTGGAAGAGGTGAGGTTGGGAACGTCGGGCACAGGCACCGCACCTGTCCTCAGGCTGGGCTCAGCGAACACCTGCTCCGCCTTCCCCCTTCCTCCCCCCAGGACCTGCTTTTGTAGCTTCACAGGGGATGTCACGGCACATCCCCATGTTTTTTTAACTTTGGGGGCACTAGAGAGATGTCTTGGTGGTTAAGAAGGCTTGCTGGGCCTTCATGAGTGTGAAATCAGATGGTCTAAAATTCAGATTCCTGCACCCAGTCTGCATAAGAACTTAGGTATTAGGCCCCAGCTCCAGAGGGGGCAGAGACAAGATCTCTGGAGCTTTCAAAGGGGGCAGAGACAAGATCTCTGGGACTTGGTGACTAGCAGTCTACCAAAGAAAACACAAGTCCCAGGTCCAGCCAGAGACCTTGCCTCAAGAGAATAGAGGAGCATGACAGAGGACACCAGACACTCTTTTCTGACCTCCACAGGCACACACACACACACACACACACACACACACACACACACACACACACCACCACCACCACCACCACCACCACCACCAATAAATGAACAATTTTATACACTTGTGTTCTTACATGTCTCCTACATAGCTCAGATGGAGGAGCCCCAGATGTACAGGAAGAAGGAGCGTAGTGGATGCTTTTAGGGACTTAATCAGAAGGGTTTGTGAAGAATGGTGGGTTCCTCCCGCCCAGTGGAAGCTGCATCTGTCTACTTCAAACTGAAGATCTGTTCTCCTGCCTTTTTTTTTTTTTTTTTCAATAACTTTGTTTTGAGACAGTCTTGCTAGGGAGACTTTGCTGGCCTTGAACCTGTGACCGCGCTCCTGATGCTGGGGTTTCAGACCGGTGCGGCTGGGCCCAGCTTGCTTCCATCACTTTTACTTTAATCATTTTATCAGTTATGCACCAAACTGCTTAAGATAAAACTCATTTTAATTTCAAATTAGATATAAAGTATAGCCGGGCAGTGGGTGGTGCACACCTTTAGTCCCAGCAGAGGGAGGCAGAGGCAGGCAGATCTCTGAGTTCAAGGTCAACCTGGTCTACAAAGAGAGTTCCAAGACAGCCAGGGCTAAACAGAGAAACCTTGTCTTTAAAAAAAAAAAAAAAAAAAAAAAAAGTTTGACTTCAGATCAAATCTAAACTTCATGTCCACTTGAATAAAA
The DNA here is from genome assembly GCF_049852395.1 of Peromyscus maniculatus bairdii. Lineage (NCBI taxonomy): Eukaryota > Metazoa > Chordata > Mammalia > Rodentia > Cricetidae > Peromyscus > Peromyscus maniculatus. The sequence goes on from NC_134871.1 coordinate 54,626,664, forward strand.
GCTACCTAATAGTTTAATCTTGCTTCTCCTCTTGTTTCTGACCCCATTTCCCTACTGTATCATACTGTTTAAAGTTTGTTGTTGTTTTTTAAATGTATGTGTGTGGGCATTTTGCCTTCATGCTTCTGTGTGCAGAGCACCTGTGAATAGGCACAGAGGCCAGAAGAGGGCATCAGATGCCCTGGAACTGGAGTTAGAGATGGTTGTGAGCCACCATGTGGGTACTGGGAGTCAAACCCAGGGCCCTTGAAAGAGCAACCAGTGCTCTTAACCACTGAGCCATCCTGCCATCTCTCCAGCCTCCAAGAGCTCTTTAAAAACAAAGCAAAGCAAACCAGGGTCTTACACATGATAGAAAAGTGCTCCATCACTGAGCTGCATCCCCAGCCCTAAAGCACACTTTATCTTTTTCTTTTTGTCTTTTTTTTTTTTAATTGTGGTTCTCTGTGTATCCCTGGCTATTCTGCAACTTTTTCTTTAGACCAGTCTGGCCTTGAACTCAGAGATCTGCTAGCTTCTGCCTCTCAAGTGCTGGGATTAAAGGTATAAGCCACAATACCTGGCTTTAATTTTTACTTTCGAAATTGATAAAAAGCTTTTGCACCCTGATAGGCCTCTCCGCTGACACAGCAATCCAAATCAAACCAAATCAGACCAAATTAGAAAAAGCCCCAGTTTAATGGGTAAAGCGTTCCCTGGTGACTCTCCAGCCCCCCTGGTGACATTTCCAGAGAGGAGATGGGGATGAGAATCCAAAAAAGCACGTGTCTGATTTCTGGGGTGCAATTTAAATACCCTGTGGGAGTGGTCTTGAGCATCTCTCAGGGAGGAGCCTTGTTTGGTGGGCTTTGAGGGAATGGGTTTGGGGAAAGAGATGGGAGAGGGGAGTTGAGGTGGACCTTCCTCAGAACATTACAGACTCTTTGGGTATGTGGATGCCAGGGTGCCAGGGGCTGAGGTGGAGCTCCCACCAGAACAATAGGATCTAACTCTTGTATCCCAGGCTAGCCCAGAATTCACTCTATAGCCCAAGTTAGCCTCATAGCATGCTACCTCAGCCTTCCAAATGCTGAGATTATAAATGTGAGTTATCATACAAGGTCTTAAAGCATATTTTTAAAGGAAAGATGTCTCATAGTTTCTTGCAAAATGAGGCATGAATTAGAAATAATTTCTGGGAGAGATAAAAGGATTATCATAATCGAAATCACCTGACTCAAATGGGCGTGGTGGTTCATGCCGGTAATGTCAGCATCTCCAAAGGCAGTACTATCACAGTGAATTCAAGGTCAATCCAATTTGCATGGCAAGTTCCAGGCCAGCCAGTGCTATACATCGAAACCCTATCTCAAAAAAAAAAACCAAAAAACAAAAAACAAAAACCAAAGGCCTGGTGAGATGGCTTAGCAGTTAAGAGCACTTGCTTTGCCATCATGAGCGCTAATGCCTGGATCCCAACACCTATGTAACATGCTGGGCACCTAGCACACACCTGTAACCACAGTTCCAAGGGTGCGCAAAGATAGAAGGATTGCTGAGGTTTGCTAGCTTTTAGCCTAGCCGAGAAAACATGAGTCCCAGTTCAGGGCAAGACCTTCTCTTAAGGGAATACAGAGAGCAATAGAAGAGGACACCATAGTCCCTCTTCTGGCCATCTTGGGTATCTGCACGCATGTGGCATACACTCACAGAGACACAAAGATAAAAATAAAGCTTTTAAAAAAAAATAGAGAAAGGCTGGAGAGATGACTCCATGGTTAAGAGCACTGGCTGTTCTTGCAGAGGACCTGGGTTCAGTTCCCAGCACCCACGTGACTGCTCACAACCTATTGTTAACTCCAGTTCCAGGGTATCTCGTGCCCTCTTCTGGACTCCATGGGCACTGCATGCATATGATGCACACATTCAGGCAAAGCACCCTTGCACATAAAAACAAAATGACAGGGCTGGAGAGATGGCTCAGAGGTTAAGAGCACTGACTGCTCTTCCAGAGGTCCTGAGTTCAATTCCCAGCAACCACATGGTGGCTTACAACCATCTGTAATGAGATCTGGCGCCCTCTTCTGTATACATAATAAATAAATAAAATCTTTAAAATAAAATAAAATAAAATAAAAAAATGACAAAGGGAATTCTGATACATGCTGCCTGAGCGATGAACTCTGAAGACTGTGCATTTAACAGGCAAACAGGACCAATCCTATGTGATTCCACCCACATGAGGCTCTTAAATTAGTCAAATTCACAAAGACAGAAGGTAAAATGGGGGTGTTTGGGGGCCCGGGGAGCTGTTGAGAGGGCTTGGAGTATCAGTTTAGGAAAAAGTGGCAGTCTGGGAGTTCCTGGCGATGGTGGCCAATAACGTGACCAGGCTTCATGCCACTGGTCTGCACATTTCGTGGAAGGTATTAAGGTGAGTTTTAGGTCATGCCTATTTTACCAAGTTTTTGATGGTTAATGAGAAACAAAAGGAGAAGGAGCCAGGGAGATGGCTCATCTGGTAAAGATGCCTGCTGCCAAGACTAATGTCCTGAGTTCAATCCCCAGAACCTACATGGTAGGAGGGAGCCTAATCCCACAAGTTGTCCCACATGTCTGATCTCCATGCGCATGTGCATACATGCACACACACACACACACACACACACACACACACACACACTAAATATAAATAAAGTCTTAAAGGACTTAAAGACTGTGGGCCACTATGAAGCCCCTGTTTTGCAGAATTTTGTTCAGGCCTCGTCTCCGCCCCTTTTTCCTCAGCAGAGGGACTTTGCTGCAGTCTCCATGTTTTGATTCATCTGTCCTGCTGCCAGAAGTTCACTGTTCTAGGTCTCTCTGAGGACACATCCACACTACCAACGCGGGCTTGCTTTTAACCACAGCTTGCACACTGCTACTGGAATTTGATGAGTGAGCAATCCCTAGCCCCAGAGCAGAGGTCATGTGTGAAACAGCAGGACACAGGCCGGCTGGAGCAGTTCCTCAAGGCCTCAGTGGAAGACACCAACCACCAAAAGGCCGTGTTCACCAACAGCTGTCACCACTGGTATGTCCCTGGCCCTGGGCTGTTCACACCGATTCCCTATTGTTAGTCATATTAAATCATCACGCACAGTTTTGCCTGTTGGCTGTGGGGGAGAACAGGAAGGTGCCATTAGGACACAGAGACACTGAGCAAAGACAAACAGAAGCCATCTCTCTCTGGAGAAGAGGAAGACGGGGTGATGGCTGTGTTCATGATGACAGTGATAGGTAGCAGATGGGACAAAGAAGGCTTCATCTAGCCAGGACGTCATCGGCATTTGCTGTAATCTTTGCCATCTCTGAGGACCTTGGGAGCCAGGGGCTGAGGACAGAGCTCGGTGGTAGATAGAAACCAGGCAGAGAGTCAGCTGGTTCCTTCTAAGGTCTGACCAGAGTCCTGTGGGTTGAGCTAGAAGAGAATGACTAACCTGAAGCACGGCGGAGATGTGGTTTCCCTGGCAACACTGGATGTACATTTCGGATAAAGTGTGATGATAAACACTTATGCTGGGGACCAGGTCCTGCCCCGATAAGCTGTGTGATGGGAGCAAGTAACTGAGCCTCTCTGCGATGGAGACAGAGACGGTGGTGGTTATGGAAGCTCCTGGCACAGTGCACAGGACCATGTAAGAATGTCCTATTCCAGGGGAGGCCAAGGCCTTGCCGAAGCAGCAGTGAAGGAACAGTGAGCCACCTGTAATTCAGGTGGTTTATTCCTTAGGTAGGTAGCAGAAGGAAGTGCAATGTCCCTACGTATGAAGACAGCAGAAGTGACAGGGAATCCCGTTGTGGAGGAGATGTTGTAGATGCCAGCTAAGAGGTCATTTAGGCTACGGCCATTACCAAGGGGGACAAAGGAAGGTTTCCAGATTGCCGCTTTATTATTCAATTATCTTGGGGTGTGTGTGGCAGTGTGTGAATGTACCACGGCACATGTGTGGAGGTCAGAAGGTAAATTTTGGAAGTCATTTCTCTCCTTCCATCATGTAGGTCCTGGAGACCCAACTCTGGTCAGCAGGCTTGGTGACAAGCACATTTACATACTGAGCCATCTTGTCTGGCCCAGGTCGTCACTTTGATTGACCTAAAGTTGTCTGTAAGTGCCCTGCCCCCCCCCCAGGAGAGTTTCACTATATTGACCAGACTTCCTTCAGACTTGTAGCCATCCTCCTGCCTCTGCCTCTCCTGTGCTGGGGGGATGACAGGCATCTGTCCTCATGCCTGGCTTGACCTCCCTATTTTCTGATGCACACACTGCTAGATAAAGTCCCACCTTGGCTCTTCCTTAGCTGCCTCTGCCAAGTTCCAGTATGTTCATTTTCTTTACCCTTCAATCCAAAGACTTTTCTAATTCCCATTGTGGTTTCTCCTCTAGTTCTTCAGAAATGTGTTCGCGAACCCTCGGGGACTCTCCGATGAGCCTTCAGTTATTAGTTTCTTGTTTAATTGCACTGTGGTCTGAGCGTACTCTTGTGGGAGTTCAGCCCTTTGAGATCTGCTGAGACTTGCTGGAGAGCCCAGCGTGGGGTCTGTTTTGGTGAACAGGGCCGGGTTTTATCAATCCTCTGCTGGCGCCATTGACCCCACCCCCACCCCAGCTTCTAGAGTGCATTCCTTCCTTATTGCTCCACAGAGCTAATATTTTGGCTGTTCACGCAGCATGTGTCCTTTTCTGCATCCTCATGGCTTCCTACAGCCCATGCTCCCCTAGGGAATCCCGCCTCCACCCTGGAGAATTTGTGCGAGGGTCCTGGAGTGTGGGTCTGCAGGTTCCAGCTTCTCTCGGCAAATGGTGAGAACGCTCCTGCTTAGCCTTCCTTTTCAGAAGAATCTCTTCTTCAAAGAGGTGGAGCAGGGGCTGTTTGCTTTGTCAGCAAGTCCACGACGTTCGTCCATTGTCTCCTGGATTCCAGAACTATGAAATACTTCACCGATTTGCATGTCACCCTTGGGGGCCATGCCATCCTCCATATGTCATTCCAGTTCCAGTCCATTCGCTGCCCCGACAAGCTTGCAGCCGAGTATAAAACACTTATTCGTGTCCCCTCCCAGCCCCCCCCCACCGCCCACCTCCCGGTTTCTCTGTTAGCTCCTTCTGCTAAATGGGGGAGGGAGAAACCATGCGACCTCTGGGTATTTTCCTGCTGCATGCAGGTCCCCATTCAGGCCCTCAGCAAGTGCTGCTCTTCTCTCTTGCAGGTCCTTCTAAAAGACCAGGCAGGGCGGGCGACAGACTCAAATCCCCTTTGACTCCCCAGTCGAGGGCAGGGTAGATGTTTGCTTGGAACGAGGACAGGAGCTCTTGTTTGAGGAGAGCCCACTGCACACCCAAAGCCACACCGGGGACATTCCAGACATTTCCTCCCTCCAGCCCCAGCTTCAGAGGCAGGTGTGAACAGCTCACTGACAGACAGGGTTCTAAGCGTGTAAACCGCCTCCTTTCCACACTTCAAGCAGCTGAGGCGGGAGTCAAAATCCTAGCTGGCCTCTTTGGAACAAGGCTTTAGGAGTACATGGGTATCCCCAGCCCCAGCCTAGCGGGGTTCCCTGAGCCGAATGGTATATATTATATATCCTTGTGTGCAAAATGATAGCGCCCAGCTCTGCACCCCTGCTCACAGTGGTTGGCTTCCTTA